>NC_052150.1:113345752-114631939 GCF_902713615.1 Scyliorhinus canicula
GGTTGGGAGAATGGCACTCCTGGCCGACCTCCTGCCACCCTCTGGCATGCGGCCCTGGGTGCGGTGGTTGTGGCAGATGGGCGCTTGTGTGTGGCACCGGGCGGCCCTGGACGTTTGTCACCATGCCTTAGGGAACAGAATAATACGGGGTTAGTTAGACACGCTCGGCCGGGCGTAGGATGCTCCAGTGGGTAGAGTGTGAGGGGACAGAGGATGGGGGGTCCAGTGGGTAGAGTGTGAGGGGACAGAGGATTGGGGGGTCCAGTGGGATAGAGTGTGAGCGGACAGAGGATGGGGGGTCCAGTGGGCAGAGTGTGAGGGGACAGAGGATGGGGGGTCCAGTGGGTAGAGTGTGAGGGGACAGAGGATGGGGGGTCCAGTGGGTAGAGTGAGGGGACCGAGGATGGGGGGTCCAGTGGGTAGAGTGTGAGGGGACAGAGGATGGGGAGTCCAGCAGTGGGTAGAGTGTGAGGGGACAGAGGATGGGGGGTCCAGTGGGTAGAGTGTGAGGGGACAGAGGATGGGATTGGTGGGGGGGGGGGGGGTTGTCATGCAGGGTTGTTTCACTTGGTTCTGCACCTCCAACGTCGCATTGCGCGACCTCCCAGGTGCCAGATCCCACAGCAAGTTCCAGTGCCCTCTCTTCAAAGACTGTCATGGGGTGCATAATGGGTGAACCCCCTCCGGTCCTGTTCCGCTCCCGGCTGTCGTGAGCAGTCTTGTCCTGTTTGGGGGGGAGGGGGCATGGATAGATCATCACAATTCGGCAGGGAACATCAGGGCGTTCAGATATTGGCACAGGTTGGGGGGAAGGTTGCAGCTACATCATGGCATCTCTCCAGGGGGTCGCAGCGCTCATGTGGGTCTGTGACAACTTTGTTAACCACCCTCCACTCACTCTGCCCCCCCCCCCCCAATCCCATCCTCTGTCCCCTCACACTCTACCCACTGGACCCCCCATCCTCTGTCCCCTCACACTCTACCCACTGCTGGACCCCCCATCCTCTGTCCCCTCACACTCTACCCACTGGACCCCCCATCCTCTGTCCCCTCACACTCTAAGCACTGGACCCCCCATTCTCTGTCCCCTCACACTCTACCCACTGCTGGACCCCCCATCCTCTGTCCCCTCACGTGCCCGGGGGGGAGGTGGGTGATGAGGGACATGGGGGGGGGGGGGATTTTTGTGACCCGGGGGGCACCCTCTTGGCACTTACCCTGGCAGCCCTGGTGAGGTCGTGGAGCTTCTTCCGGCACTGCTCCCCAGACCGAGGGGTCTGCCCCACAGCACTGACTGCCGTGCCCACCTCATGCCAGTCCCGTCGCACAACGCTGGCAGGGTGGCGATGCCCTCTTCTAGGGCAGACGATGTCCTTCCGTTGCTCCACCTCATCGTGGAGGCCTCGAGGTCAGTCTCTCCGAACCTCGGCGCGGCCCTCCGTGGCTCCGTCATTTTCACCCCCTCACTTGTTTTGGTCGCTTGCGCCCTTTTACGATGCGGAGCGGCGTCACTCGGGCGTCATTCTGGCGTCATTCGGGGGTCGCGGGCTTTTGCCGTCATTCCCCACTTGTTTCCCGCGGCCCCGCTCCTAGCCCATTTCCGGGGCCAGAATTGATCGGGAACAGGGCCGTTTGGAGCCGTTGTGAAACTCGGCCGAGTTCACGATGGCCTTCCCGATGCCGCGCGGGGGCGGAGAATCGCGCCCCTCTTAGTTTGGTTTGGTTTCTACCTGCACAGATGCTGCCAATTCTGCAGAAAGGTTTCAGCAGTTTTCGGTTTTTAATTTGGTGCTGCAGCAGCGACAATATATTGTTTAGGAACATATACACAATGTTCAGCTTCCGCTCTTTTTGCCATTTGTGAAAAGCAGAGTGACAGAAGAAAAATAATTGGGGAAAGATTTGTCCATCTGGACATTTACATAGAACTAATGAGCTGTGCAGAAATTACCGGAAATATTGGTTTTGGTCAGGAACAGGTGGATAGCTTCAGGATCTAGTGCACAATATAGCGAGCACTGAGAATAGGGAACACTATCTGTCCTTCTCTGGGTCACAGCACCTTACTTCCATCAAGCTTCTGCTTACCTCATATATTTTTCACATTTGTTTTGTGATCTGTGGAAGTAAAGACTGCCTGAAGAAACAGAACATTTCAGAAGGAAAAAAAATAATTGTGTTTGGAGAGCATTCATTTTGACCGTATTTACCCTGCTCATAGAAAAATGTGTATTGTCAATCACTGCACTAAATTCTGTTCCATCGGTGTTAGTTTTGTGGAATTAGGTTTAAAAGTCATCAAGGAAGTGTACAATGAATGTTTTGCAAAATAGAACTTTGGCTATCGTTTTTCATCGGTTTGATATTTTTACTTCTTCTGAAAAGATATTAATGACAAGATCTGATATTAATCCAGATTACTTGTGATATACGCAGATCTCATATTAATAAATGGTTTGGAGTACTTTTGGAAAAGATCGCTGAGATTTAGGAATAAAAAGTAATCATCACCAGAACAAAGTGATTATAATATGATGACATCTGGATGGATGATCTCTTTTTATCGAGGTTAATGGTTCTATATCTACAGCAAACAAATTGAGGGCTGGAAATAACTTGCCTGGCATCTGAACAAACAAAATCTTGCTGTAGATTGGTTCAGTCTTATACCTTGGAGGGTATATTCCGTGGGCCGATCCATCTCCCATCATTTCTCCTTCATCCAAATAGTTCTACTTAAGCAAGTACTTGGCAACTAGGTCAGCATCAGAAAAGATATATCATGTGAGCATCTTGACTGGAATTCTCTGGCCATTGGGTTGATCTTTTCTCGCTGGTAGGGCATCTCACCCATGGGATTCCCATTTTCCCATTGGTTTGGGTGGCTTCATTGGCAAATCCCATTGAAAAGCGGCAGGAAGAGAGAATCCCACCGCCAGGGAACGTGTTGCCGATAAACACATGCCAGTGGGATCGGAGAACCCCACCCATTATGTCAAGATGCTTCATCATGAACCAAGAATACCCATTTGAAGGACTGAGTGGGAAAAGAGGAAAGGGGTCAACCATAGGTAAAGGTCAAGAGTCTGAATATGTTCATTACTACTAATAAAGTTCAGCTGTGGCTATTAAAAGTGGGACATGTGGTAATATCATTTTCATTCCGCATTCTTTTATAGAATCTGCAAAGGACTCAGTGCCAAACTTTAGAAAAACCCTTCAGCAGAGCGTATCCTCCATCAAACAAAACTTTGAATTTGCTCACAAATCAACTATAAATAATTAGATAGAGTACCCAAAATAACCCAAAGACCCTCCACCCAGAGGATTCATGAGGGCTCTGAATAATTACATCCATTGTGGTAAGCAGATAAACAATGTTCTGCACCATTAATATCCAGTTAACAATATAGAATATGATCATGTCACTAGTCATCTGGGTGTGTTGTCATTAATATTTTGAATAAGTTGATGAAGCATGCAAATATCCTCCTTCTAGTATGCTTCAATGTGTGCATTGTGGTGTTGAGGAACCAATCTATTTTGGTGGGTTCTTCAATTTGTACAGTGTAAGGCACGGTAGCTCCTGCAGAGAATTCTGCAACTTGAGCAGTTGCCTTGCTATTTGACAACACAGTGGGGTGAGGTTTATGCTCGGAAAGTGGACACACTACCTCCTGATGTGTTGGATAAGCTGGGTCTATGTGCACTGTGTTTGATGCAGTGTAGAGAGAGACAGGCTTCTAACACTTGAAGAGATGCAACATGATTTTATTGAACAACTAACTATAATACATGCTTAACTGTGGGTTGACACTATGCTGACTTGACTGGAGACCTGAGGCTAACCTGACCAGACTATCTTACTACCACATGGTGTTTGTTCTAGCTGCTGCTCACGAGCTTTGGCTGTCCCAGAGGCTGGATCCCGAGAGAGTGGGAAAACTGGTGCCCTCTGGCTTTATAGTGGTCGTGTCCTGTCTGGTGATTGGCTGTTGTGTTCTGTGTGCTCACTGGTCATCCTGTGTGTCAATCACTGCCTGTCTGCACTCCATCATATACCTGGATGTATATTATGACACCTCCCACATTAAATTAAATTTGGTGTGATGACGAAGGGTTGGTATCCCTGAAGTCTTTGAAGTTATGAAGGGATCTTCATGGAGTGAGCATAGAGGACATGTATCCACTAGTAGGGAATTCAGAACTCCAGGCCATAAATATAAGATAGGGACATATAAGTTCAAGAAGTGCAGGTGAAGGTTCTTTACCCCGACCCAGAGATTATTTAGAATGTGGAGTTGTTGAGACAAATAGCATAGGTGCAGTTAAGGGGAAGCTAGATAAGTACATGAAGGAGAAAGGAATAAAAGGTTATGCTGATAAGGTTAGAGGAGACCTATGTGGAGCATAAGTACCAGCAGAGACCAATTTGGACAAGGGGTGCTGTATACTCTATTTAACATCACCTATTGAACCTTTGTTTTATGATCCTAGGTCAGTACACCTAAATCTCAATACTCACACACAGAATTAAACCATTTAAATTTTATCTGGTGTATCAAGATTCTCATGGAAAAGATAAAAAAGTACTTTTTAATGTAGGAGTTGAGTTTTATCAATCATTTGTTGATCTTAGCTGGAGAACTGTGAACTATTTTGGCCATCACACTTTAGAGAAAGTGCTTAGGCCATGGAGAGGGTATGGAAGAGGTTTACCAGAGCAATACCAGGGATGACCCACTTCATTTATTTGGAGAGATTGGAGAAGCTGAGATTATTCTTCTTTCACCTGGGAGGACAGGATGTAGTCGAGGTGTTCAACATTATGAGTGGTTTCGATAAAGTATGGAGGAACTGTTTCCTTTGCGAAGTTGGTCAATAAATATAGAGGTAAAATAATTGACAGAAGAACAAGCAAGGAAACAAGGAAATATTTTTCACACACGAGAGGCTGCTACATCTGGAACTCTCTGCGTGAAACGGTAATGGAACAAGATTCCATCAGAACTTTCAAAAGATAATTGGACATGTACTTGGGGTCTAATTTGCAGGTGTGTAGGACTAAATTGGTCAATTCTATCTAAGTGCTGACACATGCCAACTAGCCTTTTTCTGTAAGGCATTATGGGCTGAATTTTATGGGGTGAATGGGGGCGGTGTTCCCCCGGCATAAAAGTCAGGGCAAACCCACCTCTGTTTGATTGGTTCACTCCATACCTCTTTAACAGCCATTGAGCCATTCATTGGCTTGAAGCTGGCCTTCCACCCAGTTCTGGGAGAAAGTCTGAACTCTGAGAGCTGTCAGCTAACCAACTGGCTGGCAATTCTTGGGTCCCAGTGGAACTAACAGGGAGCAGAGGCAACTGCTGAGGCTGCAGCCAGTCCCGAAGAAAGCATACTTGTGATGGAGTATAGGAATGCACCCGGAATGTCAGGTGTGGCATGGTGCCCAATGTTACGGCTTCCATCATGCTTACCAACTCAGCCCTGGGGCCGTGAAATCCAATCGTACAGTTGATCAATCTGATGGCAGCAACAAAACAAAATATTACAATACAATAGTTGCAAATTATAAGTGGCTTCAGATGACAAATTATCTGCATCAAATATTTTTATGTAGAGTAGTATAGCTCTTGCAAGATTTTCAATTCAGTGAATAACTTAATTAAATACTTCAAAACCTACTTGGTGCAATTTGATGAAAAGATTTTGAAGAGTGGTACCGAGCGGGAACTGCCATGAGCTCTAGCGGTGGTTCCAGCGAGGCCGTCACCAGTATCAAACGTTAATTGGTCCACTTAATAAAGCCCGCAGGCATCAAGCCGCAAATGATGCTCCTGCCGACTGATTTGCCAGGATCATGACCAGCATATTTCCGCCAACAAGGGAAAACCAATCCTGCCGTCCGTGCATGTTCATGGATGCACTTGTGGGCTGTATAAGTCCCACACAAGTCCCTGCTCGAGCCCTGGAATGATCCTGAGGCATAAAGTTAAGGGCTGTGGTGACCTTGACTGCCACCGGGAGCAAGTACCCTCCTCCTCCACGTGGTGCCAAGTCTGTGAGGACATGTCACATTTGCCGCACTGTCTGCTTGTTGAGGTGGAGCCTCCTGTGGCACACAATGTCCATCATCCATTGAAAGACCAGTGACACATATACACATCGGGCCGTCGCTGGCCTCCCCCTCTGGGTCCCTCCCTGGCCTGATGGGCGGCCAGGTCCTCAGGGTGTGGGTTGGGGCCCTGCACATGGGCCCTGCCTCAGATCTCTACCGACGATGCTGCTGCCGCCACCTGCATCTGGCTGCCTGGCCTGCCAGCAGCACCGCGAGGCCAGCCTACAAGGTATCATCCATTCTATGTAATATCTGTAAGGAATTGGAGAGGGTGAGAGACTGACAATCAGCGGTGTCTTCCTCCCCGGGACCCTCCATTCCCACATTGCTCCCCCACTACCCCCCCAATATCTCCTGCCATCCGACATGCCATGCCTAGGCACACCAGCCTCAGTGGGGGCCAATGGGCACCAGACTCCAGATCTTGTGGCCCAGACACTTGCAAGTAACGTTAACTGAATTGGGCACTAGTGCCCTCCCTGGTGCACATACCCACCCTCTGGTCACGGAAATATCCTCTGTGCTGGGGCCCAACCCCTGGTTGTTTGGATGTTGCCTGCTGTGTCCCTGGTGTTGTGAAGCAGTGCCCTGACATCACGGTCTGATTATGATGCTGGGCAATAACCCCGGCATGCCACATGGCATGCCTACTCACGGGAATCCACTTGGGTTGTGTGAAGTATTCCCTTAAATACGATTGCCAATTCCCTGCCACGTGGCTAGAGGCCTTCACGGTCAGTGTGAGTTATGGGTTTTCGGAAGGACATACAGGCAGGGGCTGGGGTTGCCCCCGCAACGAATGCACATGATCCAGGGGGTGACATGGTGGACCCATGGATGATGAGACACTCCCCCCACAGCCCCCTTAATGGTGGCAGCCACGCCCACCCCGAGCACTGGGCCGACTGCCTGCGGGCTCAGTGCCCGGGAGTGAAGATGGCCACTCACCCCCACGGATCCCCAGAGCAAGCATTCTGCCAGCTTCACATTTAAAAGGGTGTACAAATAGGCACCCACATGACCACTTGCTGGGGAGGCAGTTTCAATGATGGTAGGCTCTGAGAGAGGGGTTCATTCCCATTAATCGTATGGAGATTGGCTTTAATTGGTGAATATTGGTTTCTCACCATGCCACAGGAGAGGAACCTAATGGCCAGAAAATCTCGCCCGTTATGGTTTCATGCTTATAATTATTTTGAAATGCAACGAGAAAATTGTGGAACCACTAATACTCAATATTAAGACCTATCAATCCTGAATGGGAAGCAATGTTGATGTATTTTACTGTCTTAAAAAAACAGCAGAGGAAAACAAATCATCAACGTCACTTTAATTAGTCAGTGCAAAGAATTAATATTGTTATGATGGCAGAACAAAAAACCAAATCATAAAATTAGGAAGAGGGAAACATCGGGAACAGGAGTAGGCAATTCAAACCCTCAAGCTTGCTCCAATTCCATCATGTCCGATTTGAATAAATATTTAAACGTTTTGGAAGATCTGGGTGTGCCCATTTCATTTTGCTTCGTATAGTACAAAATGGAAATGTTTGTAAAATAAAATCAGTCATAATGATTCCCCCCCCCCCCATGCAGCCCCTCACCCCCACCTGCCAATGGGTGTTATTTTTGGCATGATAAACAAGTCTTGTCTAATACTGAGTATAAACCCATGAAAGTGCCATTGAAAGATTGTAATGCCAGCGATGTTTAACTGTACTGACAAGTAAATCGTCGTCTGTTTGATCATTCACTTTTTGTAATTCTATTCATTTCCTTTTCATTCTTTACTAGAAGAAATCATTTTGGTTGTAAAACCACAGATGGAAACTGTGAAATATAAAAACCATGACATCCTCTTTATCATTCTGCCGGTATTTGACATTTTTTTCAGCTGAATACTTTATCACTCTGATGGCTTTTGGTGTTAAGGAGATTGAAAAATCACTCGCCTGGGATGGAAAACAAACTTCTGCTTTACCTGCTTCTTGTGGTGCCCTCCAATTTTACCATCATCTTTCTATCCTGCTATGCCCACTTTCTACGTCGTCTTTCACAGGAAAATATCTCCTTCAGCAAGTCTTCAGATATTCTACCCAAAAATGCCTTCCAGACTTCACTCTCTGTCTCCAAACTCCGACAACAGTTTGCCGATGCTTCCTGCTGACTCCACCCTTCCTAAATTATCATTATTCCACTATGGATGCCCGATCTTTAACTCAGACTACTTCCTATTAATTCCTATCAATTTTCTATTCCCATTGAACAGGTTTTTCAGCAACTTAATTATTAGGCAATTAAACCAATGTCACTTGAGTTTTCCAAGGCCATTTGTGTGTGCATTTTGGCTGCTGTTCCAGACCTGAGCATCTCAATCAATTTGCACTTTTCTCTTTTTTAATTATTTTCTCTTTAATCCTCCTAATCTGTCTCATATTGTCATGCCTCCTTTCACTCTCCATTTTCAATTTGCTATTCCTATCCATTAGTACTCCTGAACCTTCCTGCTCTCTTGCCAGCATCCCAAGCTTGATTTCCTGTTAGATAAGCCGACAACTTGCCTCAGTGTCTTTCTGGGTATCCTCCCACAGGCTCACTGAGGCACCCAACATTGGCTCATTGTGAGCAGCAGCTCCACTTGCTCCCCCTTATTCTTTCCTCAAACTTCACACAGTACATCTGCTGTGGGCTAGCCTTGCCAATCTTCTTCCTGCCAACTCCACCTTTCCATTACTGACCCTGTGGTCTGTGCGAGCCAGTCCATCTCTCTAGGCATCTCTGTTCAGAATGTCTGTTTACTTGTGAACAAGGCCCTTGTCATTCTTGAATTTATTGTGGATTATATTGACAACATGGCCTGAATGAAAATGTGGCTAAGGGGTTGACACTTTTCCCCTGGCTACTTCTTCAATCATTTCCCCTTCAAGACATGAAATGGTAGTGTAATGCTTATCACAAGATCGCACCTTAGCCTGACACCTACTCCTCTGGCACTCTCTCCGCCTTTGAACACTTCACCATGTTCTACCCCATTCACCTCTCATTCAAAATTCTCATTCCCTACCACCCTCATGATTACAAATGTTCTCAAAGAATTTGCTTCACTGCTTTCCTCTGCACCAAGCCATTTTTCATTCTCTGTGGTTTCAACTTCCATCTCAACTCTTTTCTTTCTCTTTCCTCTTGAGTTCACAATCCCTTCTAAATCTCTCCTTCCGTGTAAACTCCACAAACTCTGGGTGGTTTTTCCGTCCCGCCGCACCAGGGGCTGAATTGTCCGCTTGGGAGACTAATCCCCCACACCGGTGTGAAAACGGTGATGTTTTACGCCAGGAAAACTGGCGCACAATGGCCACCGGTTCCCTGTTCTGGGGAGGGGGTGCTAGCAGCCAGGCATCGTAGAGCCCGGAGCATTGCCGGGTCCGTGGCCACACATGCGCACGGAGGCGGCCAGCAGCTGCTGCGTCGTGCTTCTTGGCGGTGGCAGCTGCGGACCCGGACCGCAGAAATAGTCCCCCTTTGTGCCGGCTTGTGCACCCCAGACTGCCCCATCACAGTGCCCCCAGTCCCGAATATTGCTCCCCATGCCCGCAGATCTGCCCTCCTCCGACTGGCGATGCTGAACCGAGTCCGCAGCTGTCAAGCCATCGGAAATTCGGTCAGTCGGTATGGAGCATCGTGGGGTGGGCCTCAGGCCTAGGGTAGGCCACTTGGGTGGAGCATCGCGAAAGCGGCGCTGCCCCGATTCTGTCATCATCGGTGATTCTCCGCCCCTTGGCGAATGCGATTTTGACTTCGGGGTTCAGAGAATCCAGCCCCGTGGTTCAGCACGCCGCCGGGATTCACCATTTCGCCGGCTGGCCAATGGGGCAGCCCCACACTGTCGGGAAACCCCAGGGCATCCCGACGACGGGGAATTCAGCCCTATATTCATGGCAAACTATTTCACCTTCCCACCTCAAGTGGTCTCGCTGGTCACATTGTATCAATCATAGTTAAGGCCATTTCTGATTAACTTCAATGCATTATCCTCAAGCCTCATCCCTCTTCTATGCTGCAACCTTGTCTATCCATCCCTGGGAAAACTAAGCCCAATTACTCACTTACTACTGCACTTTCAAAACCCTATCTGTCCAGTCTTTCTATTTTTTAAATAAATTTAGAGTACCCAATTATTATTTTTTCCAATTAAGGGGCAATTTAGCGTGGCCAATCCTGCACATCTTTGCGTAGTGGGAGTGAAACCCACGCAAATGTGGGGAGAATGTGCAAACTCCACACGGACAGTGACCCAGAGCCAGGATTCGAACCGAGGTCCTCAGCGCTGCATTCCCAGTCTAACCACTGCGCCACATGCCGCCCATCTGTCCAGTCTTTAGCTCTCTATTCACAACGTTTCTGCAGCTACTGATTTTCTCAACTCTACCTTTGGTGACTTTAAACCATTAAGCTGTATCACCCCGGACCTTTCCCCTTGTGGAGCTGTTATCACCACTGCCTGAGGTCCAAGCCACACAGACTTGACAGGATATGGTGGACAACTGCTTTAACCATTCACCGTCAGATCTAGTATGCCCACTTAAAACACCAACACCAACAGCTCCTGCTCTTGTCTGCTAAAACTGATCGTTATTCCAGGACTATCCTGGAATGCAAAGATAACTGTGGCTTCTTTTATCTGCTGAAGCTGTTTGCGTAAACCTCTTCCTCTGCATCTTCCAATAAGAAGTGCAAGGAGCTCACTGACTTCTTTCTCACTATGATTGAGAATACCCAATCAGCTGCCTCTGCTGCTTTCCTTCCTCCCACCACCCCAAACAAATTCGGAAGATATAGCCCTGTACTGAATTCCCACCTTTCTCCTCTTTCTCTGCTGTCTTCCTTCATGCTCTCTCTGAGACACATCTTGTCCATAGGACCCACCTCCTAGGCTATCCTATTCCCATTAAATTGCTTGTCACCCAGCTTACCCTCCTAGCCCCTATGTTAGCCAATATCGGAAATGGTTCTGTAGTCTCATGTGTTGAGAGGGTTCCCGTCCTCGTTTTAATCTGCCATCATCACCACACTCCACAAAAAAAATGGTCAACCTCACTTTCCTTGAAAATTCCTGTTGCATCGCCAGCCTATCCTAAATCCTTGAACAGGTTGTCGAATCCCTAATACATATCCATCCTTCCTGAAATGTTGTGTTTGAATACTTCCAATCTGTATTTTGTCTTGCCACAGTACCGAGATATCTCTTCAGGGTAATATCTGACATCCTATGTGATTGATGAAGGACATATTCCCTTCTTCTCCTTCTTAACCTGTCTCCAGTTTTTCACATGGGCCAGAATTTTATGTTGCTCAAATGGGGCGCTCTCGAACCAGAAGCATTTGGAATCTCACAAAACGACATTGGGCACACACGTCATCGCACATGTGAGAACCGGGCAACACATGCCGACAATCAAGCAGACAATTTAGCCCATTCAGGAGCCAATTGAACACAATTTTACTTAGCCTGTCTACTTTTACAGTTGACGGGCGGACTGATTGACCAAGTGGCCTTTACATTTGAGTTTCAACCTCGATCCAGGGCGGGATGAACAGTCGGGGCTGAAATGAAATTGAAGTGCTCAGGGACTGAAGTTTGTGTTTAAATGTGCTGCCAGACATTCTTTGCATAGTTTGTCCATTGCAATTAATTTTTCACAGGTCTGCCGCTCCGAGACAGCTTCACAGCAGCTGTGCCCCTGAGGCAGCACAATTGGATGCCGAGCCCACACCCTCCATTTTGGCAGTGCCCGCCTTCTTCCCACCCTCCCCTGTAGTGCTGAGCCTTCCCCAGCTGCCTTTCAGGCTGGCTGCCTTTTAATTGGCCAGCCGATGTGAAATCACATTCCGGACCGACTGCTGCTGGAAATGCTTTTTGTGCCCAATTCCAGGCTCACTGGGTACGTCTGCCCAACTAACGGAAAATTGAGGTCAAGGTTGACACGCCATCTTCCACAAATATCTCCACTGTCGTCCAGCTGGGTTGAACTGCTCACACATGGTTCCATTCTTACCTATCTAATCGTATCCTGAGAATCACTTGCAAATGTGTTCTTTTCCTACTCCAGCACCATTGCCTCTAGCATCCAAAAGGATTCATCTTTCACCCCTTCCTATTTCTCATCTACACGCTTTCATTCAGCGACACCATGCAAAACATAGCCTTGGTTTGCACATAGATGCTGGTGATAGATTCAAAAACAACTTCTTCCCCGCTGCTACCACACTCCTAAATGACCCTCTTATGGACTGACCTGATTAATACTACACTCCTGTATTCTCCACCCGATGCCGGCGTCTAGGTATTTACATTGTGTACCCTGTATTGCCCTATTATGTATTTTCTTTTCTTTTCATGTAATAAATGATCTGTTTGAGCTGCGCGCAGAAGAATACTTTTCATTGTACCTCAGCACACGTGACAATAAACAAATCCAAATCCAGATACCCAGCTCAAACTCACCACCACCTCCCTCAACCCTTCCACTTTTTGTTAAATTATCAGACTGCTTATCTAACATCAAGGACTGGATGAGAGGAAATGTTGTCCAATTAAATGTTGGGAAGACTTAAGATCATGGGGTGGATTTTATGGGGATGGATCAGTCATTCACCTCGCCCACCTATACATCAACCTGACCAGGAATCTGGCTGCCACACAATATTACACTGTGGACTGCCTAAATTGGGTCTGAGTTGGACTACATCCCCTTTCAGGGAGAAAGCTCTGCCAGAAGAGAGTAGTGGACACCCAGTTCCCCAGGAATAGGGGAAGATGTCTCCTGGACTTGAAGAAAGTCTGTGGATATTCTTGGGAGATCCCAGCGATGGGGTAGAGAGGGATGGGGGTTTGGGTTAGAGAGGCCAAGTGCTGAAGGGACAGAGCAGAGGTACGATGTTGGAGTGGGAGGAGGGGTGTCCCGATGGGCACCGGGGGCACCCAAAGGAAGTGCCCCTTACTTCCTGTCCAATAACAACCTGCACAGTCAAAGCTGCTGGGAAGCTGGCCTTGCTCCCACTCTATTTCGCAGACTGAAAGATTCCGATGGAAATGGATGGCTAGCCCTAGGTGGCAGTTAACTGGTCACTTAAGAACCTGAAAAGGCCTAAGGGTGGACAAGCTGCTTGATGCCTTATTCCTCCTACTCTCCCTCCAACCCGCCACATAGAATGAGGGTGGTCGGGAAGGCGGTCTGATGGCCACCGGCTTTATTTTATGAGTCCCACTGTTTTCAAATATGATGGTGGCCTTGCGAGGGTGTGGGGGAACCGGTGTTGCAGAAGGACTTGAACAAGCTAGGAGAGTGGGCAAAGAAGTGGTAGATGGAATGCAATGTGGAGAAGCGTGAGGTTATGCACTTTGGTCAGAAGAATTTAGGCATAGACTATTTTCCAAATAGGAAAAGGCTTAGGAAATCAGAAGCACAAAGGGACTTGGGAATACTAGTTCAAGATTCTCTTAACATTAACGTGCAGGTTCAATCAGCATTAAGAAGGCAAATGTAATGTGAGCATTCATGTTGAGAGGGCTACAATACCAGAGCAACGATGTACTTCTGAGGTTGTATGAGACTCTGGTTAGACCCCATTTTGAGTATTGCGAGCAGTTTTTGGCTCTGTATCTAAGTAAGTATGTGCTGCCCTTGGAAAGGGTTCAAAGGAGGTTCACAAGAATGATCCCTGGAATAAAGAGCTTGTTGTATTAGGAATGGTTGGCGACTCTGGGTATGTATTTGTTGGAGTTTAGAAGGATGAGGGGGGATCTTATTGAACCTTACAGGATACTGAGAGGCCTCGATAGAGTGGACATGGAGAAGATGTTTCCACTAGTAGGAGAAACTAGAACCCAAGGCACAACCTCAGACTGAAGGGATGATCCTTTAAAACTGAGATGAAGAAGAATTTCTTGAGCTAGTGGGTGGTGAATCTGTGCAACTGATTCCCGCAGAAGGCTATGGAGGCCAAATAACTGTGTCTTTAAGACAGAGATAGATAGGTTCTTGATTAATAAGGGGATCAGGGGTTATGGAGAGAAGGCAGGAGAATGGGGATGAGAATCATATCAGCCATTATTGAACAGCAGAGCAGACTTTATGGGCCGAATGGCCTAATTCTGTTCCAATGTCCTATGGTCTTGATGTCATAATTGACCCGAGATGAACTTCCAACTACATTTTTGCACTGTTGCTAAAATTGCCTAATTTCACCTCTTCCGTGTCACCAAAATTTTGCACCTTTCTCAGCCCTTCAAACCTTCATTTATATCTCTGTTACCTCTGTATGCAATTATTCCAACACACTCCTGCCTATATCCCCACCAATTCATGTGCATCCAAAATAGCCTTTTTTACCGGATCATAATTCTTAGACACCCGTTCTGACAGGGAAGCATAAACTTCCTGTGCCCGTGCTGTGAATTTACTTTGCATGGGTAATGTCCACTTTTCTCTTGCCCACTCCATTTGAATCACAGAAATCGTATAGTGCAGAAGGAGGCCATTCGGCCCATTGAGTCTGCATCCGAATGAGCACCCCACTCCTCTGTCCTATCCCCATAATCCCACCTAACCTGGACTAAGGGGCAATTTATCATGGCCAATCCACCTAAACTACACATCTTTGGACTATGACAGGAAACCGGAGCACCCAGAGGAAACCCACGCAGACACGGGAGAATATGCAAACTCCACACAGTCATCCAGGGTTGGAATCGTCTTGGGGTCCCTTGTGCTGCGAGGAAGCAGTGCTAAAATCTGTGCCACCATGCCATCCTTTGGGTTGGTATTTTCTCAAAAGCCCGAAAAAAGATTTCTACCTTCTCTTCAAATTTTCGGATGGCCTGCATAAATGTAAACATATCTCCACTGGGTTTCGTTCGAAGGTTAAGCTCCCCACTCATTTCTGGAAGCTGCCCACTCATTTCCAGTGCCTTAACCTGGAAATCCCTCTCTTTTGCTTTTTCCCCTCTCTCTTTTGCTTGTCTCATCTCTTATTTGCCTTTTCCTCTCTCTTTCTCTCTAACTCTAACCTCTTCATTTCCATCTCCATTTTTGCTTCAACTCTATTTCTTTTTCTCGTTCTTTTTTCCTCATCTCCATTTCTTTTCCTTCTTGCTGTATCTCTAATTGTCTCACTGGTAACTGTGATTAAGCTAATTCTACCGATTGTTGCCATGACCCAGGCTGTATTCCTGGCTTCCTTCAACTTTAAATACTGAGCAATCACTTCAGTTATCTCCATCTTCCGATTCACCTAGCAACTCGACTAGCTTGTCTTTTCAAAGCTCTTTTAAGTAAATCAAAGATAAGGGGTGGAATTCTCCGACCCCCTGCCGGGTCGGAGAATCTCCGGGGGGGCGGCGTGAATCCCGCACGCGGCTCCTGCATCGGCTGCCGAATTCTCTGGCGCCAGTTTTCGGGCAGGGGCAAGGATCATGCCGCGCCAGTCGGGGGCCATTGGCAGCGGCCCCCCCCCCAGCAATGCTCCGAGCCCTGATGGGCCGAGCGGCCGCCCGTTTTCGGCCAGTCCCGCCGGCGTGAAATAGAAATGGTCCATCTTGGCGGGGCCTGGCTTGGAGGGTGGCTGGCGGAGTTCTCGGGGGTGGGGGGGGGGGGGGGGTGCACAGGGGATCCAGCCCCGGGGAGGGCCCCATGGTGTCCTGGCCCGCAATCGCGGCCCATCGACCAGCGGGTGGGCCTGTGCCGTGGGGGCAGTCTTTCCCCCCACGCCGGCCTCTGTAAGGCTCTGCCATGGCCGGCGCGGAGAAGAAACCTCCTGCGCCTGTGCAGGAAACACGCGGTGGATCTGCACATGCGCCAGAACACGCCGGCAGTCCTGCGCATGCGTCAACTCAAGCCGGCGGCAGTTCGGCACCGGTTGGCGCGGCGCCAACCACTCCGGCGCCAGCCTATTTCCCAGAATTGCATCCAGGCGGCCCGATGCTCTTGGAGCCGGCGTCGGGCCATCCCACCAAGTGCGGGAGAATCCCGCCCAAGATGTCCACCTGAAGAAAGTGCTTCACAATTTCCAGAGCCATCCTGTTCTATCACTACAAAGCTGGAGTCTTTTAAGTTATACTGCAACCCAAATCTCACCATCTATCGTTCCAAAGACCCAGGATGACCCCCAAATTATGTTATGACACCCTGGGCCAGTGCGAGGCCTCTTGCAGCCCCACATGTCCCTGAGACACAACTCAAATGAATTAACCAATAATTATTATAAAATTACCTGAAGTTTTTGCCCCTTGACTGCCCAATAATTACAGTCACCAGGTTTGTTACTGTATATTTCTAAGAAGAACTTTCATTAAATATGTCGTAAAAACAACTGGTTAATGAAAAGCTAATATCTACTACCCACATTGACTTGCCCCCACCCTCTACACATATACACACAATACAGACATACACAGAGGGGTAGAAAGGGGTAATAATCATAATTGGAGGGAAGGAAGAATCTTTGTTCCAGATGATGGTTTTCGCACATTTTCTTCTCAGAAAGCTGGCAGATTAAGGTCTTTCGCCTGGATTCACCGATATCGCAGTCAAGTGTTGACGCCAGCATCAAAATTGGCGCAAGAGACGCCAGCGCCAACGGGCCTCCAGGCCCAAGGCTTCTCCTCTTCTTCAGGGGTTAGAATGGTGCCAGCGTGCTGCGTGCTGCTCCGGCGCCGAAAGCGGCCCTACATGGCTGACACCGGTCCGCGCATGCTCGCCACAGCCGGCGCAAGTCCGCGGATGCGTGCCACGGACGTCTCTGTGCTGGTGCATGCGTGTGGTTGCCGTCTCTGCGCCAGCCCCCAGGCAGCATAGCGGAGCCCTACAAGGGCCCGGCGCGGAGAAACATAGGACCCCCCCCCACCCCCAAATGAACTCGCCCGCCGATCGATAGTCTCCAATCACTGGCCTGGCCACCATGGCGGTCCCCCCAAGAGTCGGATCTCCCCGCCCCCACACCAGGACTGCCCCTGCAGCCAGAACGCTGAGGTCCCGCCGGGTGGGTCCATATGTAAACCATACCGGTGGGACCCGGTGGAACTCGGCGGGCACTTGGCCCGTCGAGTGCGGAGAATCGCCGCTGGGGCCGCTTACAACGGCCCCCAACCGGCACTGCGGTGACTGAGTCGGAGCGGCGTAACGGGATTCTCACGACAGCTCCCCAACCCCCCCCCCCCCCCCCCCCCGCCACCGATTGACCCGGCGCAGGTTCAGAGAACCCCGGCCTTTGTTTTTAAGCCGGTGTAGATTAATTCATCCAGGTACTCTGCAATTGTAAAATGCAATACTTATAATTTTCCTGGAGAGGCTTCTTGCTTCACATCAAATTGTGCTTTCAGTTCGTGCTTTGTCTTTAGGCCTCTGCAGTCTCAGGAAAATATCACCCAGAGGCTTTCTGAAGAGAGAGTCAGCCCTCACATTGGCCTTTTGGAGATAGTTAGCTGGATCCCTTCACCGTGCTTCCAGAAGCAAAACTGAAGCCAAACTGAAATCTCAGGAATCTGAAAAGCAATCCAGAGGAAAAATATCCAATCTCCACCTGTTACCGGGCAGAACACAGCCTTTTGTTTATTTATAACAAGAACTATCATGAACATTGGCCACTAGCCAAATCAATCAAGCCAAGTCCCAACCCAGCTCTCTAATTGCTGTCGGTCAGTCTGCAGCTTCTGTTTGAACCAGCACAACCTTCTGGATTCATCTCATTGAATTAAAGATACAGGCTGCAAAATCCGCTAGCAAGCACGTTTAGCTGCCTGTTTTCCGGCACTCACAGTGCGGAGAAACACGTGGCTATTCAACACAACTCATGACTCACGTTGTATAAGGGGCCTGAACAGGGAATGCGCGCCTAGGCCACACATAGCCCCGCTTTGTACAGTGGGGAGCTCCGCTTTCCGGAACTCACCAGTGTATCGAGCGATCGGGACAATAGCGTCCTGATCTCTGAGGCACCTAAAATGATCCCCAACCTCCCCCTCCCAAGCCCCGCCGTTCTAGTAGAGAAGCGATACCTGAGGCTTTGGGATTCATTCCCTCCACCTCAGAGGCCTCAAGGAGCACCGTTTAACACTGGTCCCCACAAATGGAGACCAGAGGCAACGGCACTCCAGGAGGTCTCCCAGGGGCTCTGAGGCCCCCAGCTGCATGCCTTTTGGGCAGGGTGATACCCTGGCACTGCTGGCACAACCTGGACACCCTGGCAGTGCCAGCCTGGCACCTTGGCAGTGTCACCTGGGTGCCAGCCTAGCACTGCCAAGGATCCTAGATGGCACTGCCAACTGGCAGGGGTACGGCCAAATTGCCAAGCTGGCATTTTTTGCATGTGCCAATGCGGGCAGTACAGGGTGGCACAGAGACGCCTGTGACACCAGTAAGTCGGCCGGGATCCTCCGGCCCCAGGCATTCCAGAGGACGTCTAACAAGGGCATAAAAGGCCACAGGACCCGTAAAGCAGCAGCCTGCCACCATCTCTGATGTGGTCACACACCACGAAAGATCAAGAAGAGTGAGAAGCACTGAATGGGCATTGGTGTCGGGGGGTGGGGGGATCACTATCTGTAGCTGGGGGAATGGAAATGTCATATGTTCACGATTAAAACATGTAAAACCTGATATATATGCAGCCCCTGTCATGTTAATCTTCACAGCAGGCATATCTGCATCCCCAAACATTACCGTCCTCTCCACCCCGCCCCCCCAGACGCAGTCACCAAATCAACCCCCTGATGCAGACCGTGAGGATGGATGTAAGTGTGCTGTCAGCACAAAGACAGGAGTCAGACTTTAACATAAACTGAGGAGCACCAGAGCTTTCTTCACAGCGAGTGGTCATCATCCTCCTGCCTTGTATATAAATCCGTTGACAGGCCTAGTACACTGGAGTGATATTACTGCAGACCCTTGGAGGGTGGAACAGGGTAACTGGGGATGTGGCGGTGTGGGGGGAATGAGATAAATGGAGAGGAAGGGGGTAACGGGGAATGAGGAATGGAGGAGGGGCAGGATGGAAATAAGGGGGGTTGAAGGGGAAGGAGGGGAATGCGGCAATAGGGGAGAGGGAATTGGAGGGGAAAGGGGAGGAACGACCAGAGTACACCAGGCATGGAATTGCATTTTGAACAGTCCGATGCACCGCTCAATGACAGCACGGGTGATAACATGGGCCTCGTTATATTGGCTCAGTCTCCGGCTTCCGCACTGGCATTATCAACCAGGACCTCAGCGGGTACCCGTTGCCCCCCAAGAGCCAACCCATGTTCCTGGGGTGGTCCTCGAAGATGCCAGGGTTCTCCGAATGCCCCAGGATATAACAGTCATGCATGATCCCTGGGAGCGGGAACATTAGTGCATGATCCGGAGGCAGTAGTTGCATACGATCTGAACATTCAAAGAAGTGAAAGCCCATCCTGTTGATAAAGGGCACTCCCTGAAGCCCACAGTGCGCGCAAGGCAACATGCGTGCTAGCGATTGCCCCCTGGACCTGGGACATCCCAGCGATGGTGGAGAATCCAGCAGCCCGGGCATCTTGGTGGGCCTGATCCAGCTCAAAGGTGATGCAGATGGATTCCCGGGCACAGGGATATCCCTGACTTCCCAAATGCACCTATGGGCTGTAGCTTATGAAATACAGCACAGGTCCCCACTCGAGCCCTGGAATGAGCCAGTTGCATAATAGTTCAGGGCTACAGTGACCTTCATGGCCACTCGAAGCAGGTGTCCTCCTCTTCCATGGGGTCCCACACTGCTGAGACACAGTCTCCTGCGATACATGCTGTCCATTATCTCATCGAAAGACAAACAATGCCTGTACATCTTGAGGCATTGATGCCCCCCCACCTCGGTTCCTCCTCGGCCTGATGGGCGGCCGGACCATCAGGTTGTGCGGCGACCCGCTGCATATGGGTGCCACCTCCAACCTTCGCCATTGCTGCTATCATCTCCAGTGTCTGGCCGCCTGGGCTGCCACCAGCAATGAGGTGGCAGTCACTGCAGAACCGACATCACCATCCATTTTGTTACCTGTAAGAAACTGGAGAAGGAGATAAGCAGTTAGGGATTCCATCCTGCGACCCTCAAATCCCCCAAGCATCCTCCACCCTTACGTGTCCTGCCTTCTCTCAGAATGCCATTTACCGAACCAGTTGTGCTGGCAAACCTTCCTGTGCACGCTCACCCCGAGCCACAGCAGGAGCCCCGAGACCGCAGACACCTGCCGGAACATTAGAGAGACTGTGCTCAGCTGCCTTCCGCAATTCGCCAATCCACACACTTACACTTTGGTTATGAGAGGATCCCCAGTGCTGGAGCCCTGCGCTTTAGTTTTGATTATTAGCAGCTTCCTCGACTGTGTTGATGCTTCCAGAATTCAGGCACCGTGTTCAGGTTTCAATGTTTGATTGAAATGCTATGCACTAATCCTCCTTTGACTCTCAGCACATTCGCCCCCGAGAAACCACAAAAGTTGAGGCGTGTAAAGTGCTCTCATAACAAACAAGGCCAATTCCTCATTTGCAATCGCCTTTAGCTGTGAAGCGAGAGGCTGCTCACAGTCAAAGGGAATTAAAGTGACTTTCAGCATAGAACCAAGAGCTGGGCTCTGTCCTGGAAGTGTTTGGTAGGACTGACAGGCAGCATCTGTGGATGCCCCTGTTATGGGTCTTCAAAATATTTAAAAATGGCTTGAAGGCTTCACAGATGAAAAGCCACTCACCCCCCATGGCCCAGGGGTGGCCCCCCGACCGAGGACTTTTCAGGCCCCCGACCAAGTCCAACGCAACTGAGGGGTCCCCACCCACAACCCCCAATGCACTTGGGGATTATTTATATGTTCGGCATTTTTGGGCGAGATCTGGAACTCGCTGTCAGAAGCGGGCTGGGTAAATTGCAAACTGGTTCATGACCGGCGCAAATCTCGATTTTGGCCTTTCCCACTATTCACCCAGCGCGCCCAGATCTGCGCTGGACGTAACGCGGCAGTTAAATCACGGCCGACACCGTTTGCTTGTTTGCAAATATTAAGGGATGTAAAGCCTGAGACTAAAATGATAAAAATGGGCCCTTTAAAGCCTATCTAAATTATGAAGCAATAAATTAGACACAGAGCTGAAATAATTATGTAAAAATTGCAAAATATAGCAGAGAAATGCTCTTCATGAGAACGAACAAATAAATGAACAACGAGGGTTATAATTAGTTTGATAAGCCGCATACATCAATTACTCCGATACTGACTAGAGATGTTTTCAGCACTCCCATTGCTTTAATTTATTTGTGAGCTTTGTCTCCTATTTTGCTCAACTGGTATTAAACAAACAGTGGAAAGAAAACGGATCAGGTTTGCTGTTCAAACAATAACTTGGTTGCAAATACTTTCTGACTCTCAACCTTTCTGTAAATTGGACTTAAGCTCCCCGCCACCTTCTCAAGGACAATTAGGGATGGGTAACAAATTCTGGCCTTACCAGTGACACACACATTCTGCGACAGAATAAAAATTCAACTGTGAGAAAAGTTAATTAATAATTTAAAAATAGGTTTATTCGAATATATGCTCTGCAATAAATCATAACACAGCATATTCTTCTAGTTACATGAGATGAAAAGATAGTTGTGGACTAAATTCTTATCACATTCACACCAAATGAAGAACCGAGGAGTCATACCTATTATTGATTGCAATAAATGTTTGTTTAAAGCTATCCAATTCTTCAATATTTTGGATAAAATATCACAAATTTGAAAAACATTCTGTAAGTCAAGATAGTCTCAGATAATTGATAGATCAAGGTTATCTATCTTCTCTAAATCCTTGCATTCACCCACAGCAATCGTGGAAAATAATCTAGGTTCTGTAGCAATGTTCCCTTGAAGATGAGAGTGTGTAATTCATGCAAGAACCTGGAATGCGGTGTGCATTTATATAAACAAGTTACTCAAAAACTTTCTGGAACGTCAGTCAGCTGCTTATGAACAAGGTAGTTTTGCTCAGAGGAATTTGTAGCTCGCCAGTATCAAAACAACCTAGAGAGAAAGTTCCTCTGTATCCACTTCATATACACTTCAACATACTGGATATTAGAGGCCTGCATAGTGTGATGATTGTAGGAATATTTTATAACTGTTTGTTCTTTTGCAGTAATATTACTAAAATAACTTAGGTTAAGGTATCCAGATTGTGGGCGGGATTCTCTGCGCCAAAATCGCGATCGGCGCAGGGGTGGAGAATGGACGCCGACACCGAAATCCAGCGCAACGCTGCTCCCGCGATTCTTCGACCCCCGGAGAATCGCCGCAAATCGCGCATGCATGGTCTACGCAGCACAGGTAGGGGGCCATTGACAGAGGCCTCTGTGACAATTCTCCAAGTGTAACAGGCCGAGTTCCCGACGACGTGGATCTCTCATGGTCCCAACCGTCAGGAACTTGGCGGCTGCAGACTCAGTGCATGCCTAGCCTGTTGGGGGGCAGGGGGGAATACTTCACCGGGAGGGGGGGGGGAGCTCACAGGCGGCCAGGCTATCGATCGGGGCCACTGATCCACGGGTGCACGTGATCTCGGGGGGGGGGCATATCTTTTTGGTGCCGGTCCGCAGTGTGGGTCCGCCACGTCGAGCGAGGCAGCCGACGCAGGCCCCCACCGTGTGCATGCGCGGACCCCCTATCAGAAGTGCAGGGCCCGGTATCAGTAGACGGAGCTGCGAGGACTACTCCAGAGTGATGCACCCGTGTTTTCACGCTGGAGTGGGGACATAGCCCCATTATAGGAGAATCCCACCCTATATGTCTACGAAAACTATGATTAAATGGTTAACATCTAGGCAGGCTGTGATGTCACTCATGGGTGGGGTTCGGTCTGTTTTTACTTTAGTTTTTAAGTCTTGCCCTGTGTCTGTTATTTTTAGTTTCATTTTTGGAGTTCTGCTCTGGGTTTTGAGGAGAGGAGTTGTGTTCTCAGACTGACTTCTGAAAGCTTCTCTCCGAGGACATTGTGACTAAATCTGTAAGCCACTAAGTGTTAACTTTATTAATAAGCGACATTCGAACAGTGTGGTTGATTTTCCTTCATTGAAATTTTAGAAGAAGATGGGAAAAGACCTTTATTTATTTTTTTGAACTGTTTCATTGTTAATTAAAAAGCTGTTTTTGCCTTGGATGTTAATGTGGTTAATCTTGTATTAATAAAGTTTGTTTTAATTACAAAAAATCCCTATTTATCAGGTGAGGTGAAGAAGGAGCTGCGTTCCGAAAGGTAGTGATTCCAAACAAACCTGTTGGACTTTAACCTCGTGTTGGAAGACTTCTTACTGAAAGAACAAAGACTAAGGAAGCAATTCACCGAAAAAACCTCAAGGTGAAGTTTTGGGCGCATTTGGCAGGTGTTTAGCGGCAGCTGCAATGCCGAGATGGAGACCGCTATTCAACAGCACTAGTCGTTTTTTGGGCCTTGAGGAGTTTTTCCCCCTCAAGGCCATACTTTGACATTTTTCCGTCTGGGGAGTTGAACACGCCAGCAGGAGCAGGTCCTCAGAGATTGGGGAGCCATTTTGAAAGGCTTTCTGATTTCCACAATCCCCCCTTTCAGGATCCTCACTTTCAGGAGCCCCCCTTCACCCTCCCAATCTTCCTGCGGCGCTTCATATCCCCTCACTCCTCCTTTCATGGGCATGTCCCCCCATGGCAGCCAACCTGACACATGGGCAGCTTGGCACTGCCAGCCTGGCACCCTGTAAGCACCCCTGGAACCCTGTCATTGCCAACTCGGCACTCTGACAGTGCCAGGGCACCTGGGTGGAACTTCCTGGTTGTCAGGCTGGCAGTTCCAAGGTGCCTAGGAAGAGCCATGGCACTACACTGCCTGTCCTGAATCACCTGGGGAGATCTCATGTCCACTGAGACCCTCAAGGTGTCATCATGACTGCTCCATTCTTGTGGAAACCGGTTCTAATCGGCACTTCTCAGGCCGCTGAGTGCTGCGTGAATTTGTCATGAGGATATTTAAATGAGACTCGTTGGTCGTGATCCAGATTATGGGCACCTCCAGTCAGGTGACTTGTGCGCTCTTTTGTGCTTTGTACAAAGCCCAAATTGGGGCTCCCCTTCGATTCACCGCAGAGTATGGCGCGACATACTGGGAATATCGCGCCCGAAGAGGAAGGCTCTAATGTGGAGAGGTGAGGAAAGTATGTACATCCTTACACCGTCTTCAGTTTGTAAATCAAATAGATTGTGTGAGGAAATCATAGAATTTACAGTGCAGAAGGAGGACATTTGGCCCATCGGGTCTGCACCAGCCCTTGGAAAGAACACCCCACTTAAGGCCATGCTTCCACCCTAACCTAGTAACCCCACTCAACCTTTTGAACACTAAGGGCAATTTAGTATGGCCAATCCACCTAACCTGCACATCTTTGGACTGTGGGAGGAAACCGGAGCACCCAGGAGAAACCCACGCAATCACGGGGAGAACGTGCAGACTCCGCGCAGACATTGTCCTAAGCCAGGAATCGAACCTGGGACCCTGCAGCTGTGAATCAACTGTGTTAATCACTATGCTACCATGCTACCAGAAGGGGAAGTGAGATGTGAGAAGAACTCACAAATTAGGAACTGGAGTAGGCTAGTTGGCTCTCAAGCCTACACCACCATTCGATATGAATTTGGCAGATCTTCTACCTTAACTTCACTTTCTTGCCCACTCCCCATATTCGATGATTCTCTGAGAGCAAAAATCATTTGATCTGACTCTTGAATATACTGAAAAATATAGCTTGCACAAACATTTGGATTAAGAATCCGAAGATACACAACCCGCTGAGTGAAGAAATTTCTCCTCATTTCAAACCTCTTATCCTCAGCCAGTGCTCCTGTATTCTAGATTCTCATTCTGGGAAAAACAACCTCTCAGGCTCGACTCTGCCAAGCCTCTTCCGAATCTTCTATTTTCGAAGAGATACATTTCTAAGCGTATTCTCCGGCGGGATGTGCAATGTGGGGTGGGAATCTCCTTTTTGGGGATTAAGTCCCCACGCCCGCAGGAAAATGGGTGAGAATTACTCCGGACTTTTTCCTCGAGAATCCGGCTTGATTCCCCATTTTCCAGGGGTCTAGAAGGGTTCAAGGCCAGCAAGGGCATGAACCAGATTGGGAGGAGAGAATCTTACAATGAGTTTTTGCCAGCGCAAATCACATTATGGCCCTCTCGTGAGAGCCTCTGGTCAGAACAGGATTTGCGCCCATGCCAGTGGGGCCAGCGAATCGCCGCCTAGGTCTCATTCTTCTGAGAGTACAGGTCTAACTCACTCAACCCCTCAACATAAGACAAACCTCTCACCCCAGGAACCAATCCAGTGAACCTTCACTCTACGGTTTCCAAGACAACTACATATTTTCTTAGATATGGAAACCAAAACTGCACACAATACTGCAGGTGTGATCTCGCCAAAGCTCTACATTATTGTAACAAGACTCTCTTAATCTTGTAATAAAGACTAACATACAATTTATCTTCCTAATTGCTCACTGGACTTGCATGCTATCTTTCTGCATTCCGGGTACAAGTACACTCAAGTCTCTTTGAACATCAACATTAATGAGTTCACATCTTTTCAGAAATATTTTGCTTTTATATTCCGACTACCAAAGTTAATAATCTCACACTTGCCCACATTATACTCCATAATCTGCCGATATCTCTTTGCTACCTCTTTGTTTGCTTTTTAATTCCTACTTAAATTTGTATTGCAGCAAACTAGATACATTACTCTCCATTCTTTATATCAGTCATTAATATAGACAGTAAACAGCTGAAACGGCACACCACTTGTCACAGCCTGCCAACTTGAAAATGTCCCATTTATCTCTCCTCACTGCCTCCCATCCATTAACCAAACCTCTATCCATGTTAATGTATTACCTCCAACTTCACAAACTCTAATGTTTTGTGTGACACTTTGTAGAATGCCTTTTAGAAATTCAAGTGTACATCATCTGCTGGTTCCTCTTTATCTTCCCTTCTAGTCAAATCCTCAAAAAACTCTAAAACATTTGTCAGTGAATTTCACAAGAGGTCAAGGTCTGTGCCGACAAACTCCCACAGTCCCTCAGTGAAAAGGTTGGTGACAGGCCTGCTCAGGCAAGTTGCTCCACAGGCATCTAACAGCCAATTAATCTAACAGTTAATTGGTTTAAAGTGGCTCTTTAGCCCCAATCTGGGGAGGATGTCCTCTCTCTGAGAACTAACAACCAATCAAATGGCGGTCAGTTCTCTGGTGCAAGAAGCACCACCGGGAGCAATGGCCACTGCTGGACTACATGCAGTCCCTTGTGATCAGGTGCCATGGTGCCGGAGTCATGGGCAAGCAGGAGATGGTCTACTCATGCCAGACTGGGGGGAAGGGAAAACAGTCCGTATTGAGGGGGTTGAGCAGCTGGGGTGTACAGGGCAGAAGGGAAGTGCAATGCACAGAGTGTATGACCAGGGGGATGGGGGGATGGGGGTCTCCCCCGATCGGCCCAAGGGATCCATTAAGAAGGTCCTCTCCTTGACTGTGCAGTGGAAGCTGGAGAACTGGATGGTTGTCGGCAGCCTCTCCTGTCACTGTTTAAATCCCAGCTGTTAAAGAATGAGGTGCTTAAGTGGCAAGTAGTTCGCCACTTAAGGTCCTCAATTGGCCACAGGCAAGTGGGCCCCCTGCACACTGAGCTAAATCGCTGGCTTTGAAAGCAGACCAAGCAGGTCAGCAGCACGGTTCGATTCCCGTAACAGCCTCCCCGAACAGGCGCCGGAATGTGGCGACTAGGGGCTTTTCACAGTAACTTCATTGCAGCCTACTCGTGACAATAAGCGATTTTCATTTCATAAATGTTCAGCATGGACAGAGGCAGGCAGGTAGACAGCCGGTATGGCACTCATGGCATTTTACAGGCTCCCTGCCTGCCAACCTAACTCCAAGGGGCTTGTGATGAATGTAGGAAATCATTATCTAGATTGTATTTTATATATCTGTTACGGAAATTTTTTTTTAAATCCTGGTTTAATGCAGGCGGTGTGTCTGCAAAAGGTGCAATTAAAAGTCAGATATCATTCATTCAATCGTAAAAGTCAGATATCATTTATTCCAACCATGTACTTGTTTACAAAGAGATGCCAAATGGAACTTTGTTATGATTCCTGGAAATTCCCTGGAGACCAGATGATTTGAGACATTGGGCTTGATTCTCCGTTTCTGCGACTAAGTGTTGACACCAACTGAGAATCTGTGGACTTTTACATCAGGAGAATCGGCGCCGCCACTGCACTGATTCCACTAGCACCAGTGCCACATTGAACACCATTGGGTCCCATGAAAAACAATGTGGGATTTGCTGGGTCCATGATCGACACTTGCAGGGCTGACAAGCTGCAGCCGTCCATAAACACGTTCTCCCCACACACACACTTATCAAAGCCAAAAAGATTGGACAGGTTGTGCTGGAACACCCATCCAACTGACGGGGTGGCTGGGGCCAGAGGGCAAGCAGGGGGATGCCCCGGGGGGGGGGGGGGGGGGGGGGGGGGGTCACCTATACGACTCAAGACACCAGTTTTAAAGCGGGCTGTCAGCGGCATGTGCAAATGCATGGCTGCCTTTCCAGCCAAGATAATGGTGTTCTGTATGGCGAAGTTCGACACTGTCCGTATGCCCTCTCTCCCTCAGCAGCCACCTCGATTTTTGAGAGCACACGTGGACCGCGCTGTCAGGAACTCGGCCCATCAGAGGCAAAGAAACGCGGGTGGGCCCACTAATGATATGCAAATGATGTTTAAAGTATTCCCGGCAAGCATTGCATTGATGCCGTTTTCGAGGTGACGGAGCACCGCGATTAGCCTGCCGCGAGTTTGCCGTTGGAAGCAATTCTCCAGCCCATTGTATTTAGATTTAGGTAAGCAGGTCATGGGATCTAAGTGGGATAAAGATGATGTAATTAATGAGAGGAGCCAGACCAGTGTATAGTTTTGTAGTTTGATATAGTTTTGGGTTTAAAGAATCCCAAAGTGTATCATGGAGGTCACCTGACCCACAACGTTTAATAGATTTTGGTTATGGGGAGCACAAGGGCCTATTTTACAAGTGTGGTGCAACAGAGATCTAAAGTACTTTTAAAACAAACCCATGTTTATTTATGAATCCAGTTAACACTTTAAAAAGCCACAGTAAACATCTAAACAACAATCAAAACCAATAATGCCCACAGATATAATATTCTACAAGTAATCCTTCATAACTTTCCTAACAGCATCCATAAGTTCTAAAGACACTTTTAACAGAAATACAGCAGGTTAAAATTCTCTACAGAAACCGGTATTACTTTGAAATCCTCAAATGAGCTGAAGACAGTCTGTAGCTTGTGGAGAGAGATTATTACACAGCTACTCACTTTTCCTGCAGCTTTCCAGCTCTGAAAATGGAAGTAAAACACTCTGCGGCTGCCTGCTCAAAATTGAAAGTGAAATGCAGCTAGCCCAGCTCCACCCATACTCTGACATGAAAGGCCGTGATTTGATAAACACCCATTTCTTAAAGGTACATCCACTACAGCTATTTGATAAACACCCAGTTCTCACAGGTATTCTCACATGACACCATCCCCCAAGAAAAAAAAGCATCAACTTCAAGATGGTTTCATTTTTCACCTTTTCACTTTCCTTTAATAAATATTGACAGTGAATATACGTTTTATTTTTAACAAAACAAAATAAGCAAACATTTATAATGACATAGCCCATTTTAGTTCTTCTTCCTTCAATTGGAATCCTTCTTGCTTGACAGTCTCTTTGGACAAGAAGGTCTCTGCACGATCCATCCATTTCTCTGCACCTCGGCATTTCTCGTTAAAGTCAGAGACTTCAGTTCAATCTGATCTCAGAGCCCCTTGTAATTCTCCAACACAGGAGCATTGGTTATCACAGCCTTTAGGCCTTCAAATGGCAGTTGAAACTCTGCTGTGCACTGACATTTTCAATGTTTCTTCAGCAAGTCCATCAGTGGAGCAACCACGCTTCAAACATTTGGCACAAATGTTCGATCAAATCCACTGATGCCAAGAAATCACAGTATTTCCCTTCATGTTGAGGGTTTTGGAAACTCCCCAATACCTTTTCTTTTCACATCCTGTGGGACCATTCGACCCTGTCTGATTGTATAGCCCAAGAAAGTGACTTGGGCTTTTCCAAATACACTTTTGGCTAGGTTTATCACCAAACCCGCTTTCTGAAGTTGATCGAATAACTCCATCAGATGCTTTAAATGTTCTTTCCACGTCTGGCTAAAAATAACCAGATCGTCGATGTATACCCCACAATTGGGTAATCCTGAAACAACTTTGTTAGTTAACCATTGAAATGTGGCTGGGTCGTTTTTCATGCCAAATGGCATAACTTTGAATTGGTATATACCATCTGGAGTCACAAAAGCTGGAATCTCCTTGGTCCTTTAGGATAAAGGTACCTGCCAGGAACCTTTAAGTAAATCCAGTTTGGAAATAGAAGCTGATTGTCCCACCTTCTCAATGCAAGCCTCCAAGTGTGGGATAGGGTAAGAGTCCGTTCTTGTAACTGCATTAACCCTTCTATAGTGCACACACAACCGTTGGGGACCCGTCCGGTTTTGGTACCATCACTATGGGTGAGCTCCATTGGCTGCAACCCACTTCAATTAAGCCTGTTTTAAGTATGCTTTCAATCTCTTTGTTAAACTGTTCCAATTTTAAAGGGTTAAGTCTATATGGTTGTTATTTAATTAGAACAGCATTTCCCACATCTACATCATGCATACCCATTTTAGTACTTCCCAACTTATCTCCACAAACTTGCCCATGTGATATCAATAACTCTCTCAGATCATTCGGTTTTTCCTCTGGAATGTAACTCAACAATTTCTCCCAATTGTTAAGAACATCCTCGTTTTCCAATTATATTTGAGGGATGTTAAATTCAAAGTCATCTGGATTTGGTTCGTCACTGTGAATTAGAATCATTAAAACCTCCTCCGTTTGCTCTCCTTCCCTTCAAAATACCTTTTAAGCATATTCACATGACCCACGCGGTAACTTTTCCTTCTATCTGGCGTTCTTACCACATAATTCACCTCACTTAATTTCCTTTCAATCTGATAAGGTTCACAAAACCTTGCTTTTAAAGGTTCACCTACCACTGGTAACAATACTAAAACTTTATCTCCACTGGCAAAACTATGAACTTTGGATTTCTTCTCCGGACCTGTTTCATCACATTTTGTGCAACTTTTAAATGTTGTCCAGCCAATTCACCTGCTCTATTTAATTGTTCCCTAAAATTTGACACGTAATCCAATAGTGTAATTTCCAATTTCTCACCCACCATTTTTTCTTAATCAATTTAAGTGGTCCTCTTACCTCATGACCAAAAATTAGTTCAAAAGGACTGAATTTGGTTAACTCATTAGGTGCATCCCTAATTGCAAACAGTACGAATGGAATTCCTTTATCCCAATCCTCTGGATAATTGTGGCAGTAAGCCCTCAACATTGTCTTTAATGTCTGATGCCACCTTTCTAATGCTCCCTGCGATTCTGGATGGTACGCAGTTGATTTAAATTGTTTTATTCCTAAGCTATCCATAACTTCTTTGAATAACCTTGAGGTAAAATTTGATCCTTGATCCGATTGTAATTCTGTGGGTTGTCCATATCTAGTAAAGAATATAAGTACCTCCTCCACAATCTTTTTAGCTGTAATATTATGTACTGGAATGGCCTCTGGAAACCTAGTAGACACATCCATTATAGTCAAAAGATATTGATTCCCACTTTTTGTTTGAGGAAGCGGTCCTACGCAATCAATTAAGACTCTTGTAAAAGGTTCCTCAAATGCTGGAATGGGTATTAAGCACACTGGTTTTATCACTGCTTGAGGTATCCCTACCACATGACATGTGTGACATGATTGACAAAATGTAACTACATCTTTATGTAGTCCAGGTCAATAAAAATGTTTTTGTATTTTAGCTTGAGTTTTCCTTATTCCCAAATGACCTCCCACTGGTACATCATGTGCAACTCGCAACACATCCTTTCTGTACCCTACCGGCAATACTACTTGATGAATTTCTGTCCACTTTTCATCTGCCTGCATACGTAAAGGTCTCCATTTTCGCCAACTGTATGTGTCCCTTTACATCTGCCAATTTTAACTGACTGTCATGTTTCATGGTTATTTTATGAAGTTCAAACTCTCTCTCTTTTTCCCATTCCTCCCTTTCTCTTTCTTTGTTTCTTTCTTCTCTCTCCTTTTATTTTTCCCTGTTCTGTATCTCCCTGTCTCTCTATTTTTCTCTTTGTTCTGTTAGGGCTATTCTTTCTTTGTTTCTTTCTTCTCTATCCTTTTCCTTTTCACTGATCTGTATCTCTCTTTCTCTCTCTTTTTCTCTCATTTCGTATTCAAGCTGCTTTAATTCTTTCTCATGTTCCAGTTGTTTAAAATACATCATTTTTACGGTAATAACACTCTGGTATACACACAGATTCCTCTTCCGTGTATGCTTTCTGATACACCCGGTTTATTTCTACATCTTCTGTTGTAACTCCGCCAATTTTCCTGAACTAAAAATATCCGCCTCATCCTTCACCTGTTCTTGTTCTTTTCCAACCATCTGATCAAAAATAGTTTCTGACAATGAAACTTCAACTTCATCTTCACTCTTTGATTCATCCTCTTGTCTTAACCTGTGACTTTGCGACCTTGTTACTACACAATCCGGAAAAAGCCCAGGATATTCATCCTTCAACACTTCAGTTGTCTGATTTTCCACTGGCTTATCAATCACAGTCGGCATCACTTCTGCCTGCGATCCAGCTATATTATTACCCAAGATAAACTGTACTCCTGGACAAGATTGTTTCTCTATTACTCCTACTACCACTTCACCACTCTTCACTGGACTTTCCAACCTCACCTAAAATAACTGAACACTACTCTTCTCACCCTGATTTCCACATATTATCACCTTTTCTGGCAATATTCCTCCCAAACTACATAACTCCTCATATCTTACCATTAAAGATTGACTAGCTCCCGTATCTTTTAAATTTGTGACTTATTTACCTGCTCCTTCTGGAACACATGAGTAAACTTTACCCACACATGTAAAATTTTTTAAGAGATCTGGCACCTTCTTATATATCACCTCTTGACCAGGCTGTACAATCTTTTGCACCTCCTTCGCTTCACTTGGGCTTTCCTTTACCACTCACTGTCAAACAAACCTCACTGTCTTATCCTGTTTAACCAGATCAGCCTTCCCAGTGCTTTTCTTCAACCACCAACACTGTGACTTTACATGGCCTAGTTTGTTACAGTGAAAACATTTGAAACTTTTCATTTCTCTTTCAATCTGAGGTACACGATCCTTATTATTTCTGACCAGACCTCCTTCACCTCTACCAATTGAATATTTATCTTTTCGCCAGTTTCAGTCCCTCACCGGCTGAAACTGATGTCGGAAAACAAGCTTTGATTTATGAACTAATTCATAATTATCTGCTATTTCTGCTGCTAATCTCGCAGTTTTAACCCTCTGCTCTTCCACATGAGTTCTCACTACATCAGGAATTGAATTCTCAAACGCCTCCAAAACTACAATCTCTCTGAGAGCTTCATATGTTTGGTCTATTTTCAAAGCCCTTATTCACGTATCAAAATTACTCCGGTTGATTCTTCCAAATTCCATGTATGTTTGTCCAGGTTCTTTCCTTAAATTTCTAAACCTTTGTCTGCAGGCTTCAGATACTAGTTCATATGCAACTAAGATGGATTATTTCACCTCATCATACGTCCCAGATACCTCCTCTGGTCGTGATGCAAACACTTCACTAGCCCTACCTACCAGTTTTGTTTGAATCAGTAATACCCACATGTCCGGTGGCCATTTGATTTGTTTAGTCACCTTCTCAAATGAAAAAGGCTTCTACATCCTTCTCATCAAACATTGGCAATGCTTGGACATATTTAAATAGATCCCAACCAAGCTCAAATGAAAAAGGCTTCTACATCCTTCTCATCAAACCTTGGCAATGCTTGGACATATTTAAATAGATCCCAACCAAGCTCAAATGAAAAAGGCTTCTACATCCTTCTCATCAAACCTTGGCAATGCTTGGACATATTTAAATGGATCCCAACCAAACGTTCGACTATGATGCTCTTTCTCTTTATCTTCATCACTATTCGCCAACTCTATGTGTCCCTTTACATCCGCCAATTCTAACTGACTGTCATGTTTCATGGTCATTTTATGAAGTTCAAACTCTCTCTCTTTTCCCCATTCCTCCCTTTCTCTTTCTTTGTTTCTTTCTTCTCTCTCCTTTTCTTTTTCCCTGATCTGTATCTCCCTGTCTCTCTCTTTTTCTCTTTGTTCTGCTAGGGCTATTCTTTCTTTATTTCTTTCTTCTCTATCCTTTTCTTTTTCACCGATCTGTATCTCCCTTTCTCTCTCTTTTCCCTTATTTCGTATTCAAGCTGCTTTAATTATTTCTCATGTTCCAGTTGATTAATCTGTAACTGAATTTTTGCCAGTTCCAATTAGTCTGATTGTATCTCAGGCAATTCTAAATGCTCAGCTAGCACCATAAGTACCTCTTCTTTTTGCATGCTGTCAGGTAACATTAACAGCAATGTTTCTGACAAATCTAAAAGCCTTTTCTTTGTCTCTGTTCGTAAGGTACTGCGTGTGACTTTATCCACCCCGAAAAACTTCCAAGCCGCTGAAAGAGCCATTGTCCACAACACACTCCCCATTTAAACTAGAATACCACACCTGAAAAGCAACAATATGCTCACCCCTCACTGCATGTAAGTTCGCAAAGCCAACCCAATAGACTTTTATCCCCCTCGAGCCCCGAATTTGTTACAGGCCAGGGTTTAGACTACCTAAGAGTGTATCATGGAGTTCACCTGACCCACAACTTTTAATAGATTTTGGTTATGGGAAGCACAAGGGCCTACTTCACAGGTGTCGTGCAACAGAGATCTTAAGTACTTTTAAACCAAAACATGGGCGAAATTCTCCCATACCCGGCGGGGCGAGGCGTCCTGGCGCCAACCACTCCGGCGTCGGGCCTCCCCAAAGGTGCGGAATTCTCCGCAACTTTAGGGGCTAGGCCCACACTGGAGTGGCTCCCGCTCCGCCGACTGGCTCCAACGGCCTTTGGACGTGTTCTAAACCACCTCTGTGCCGGCGGGATTGGCGGCACGAGCGGGCCCCCGGGGTCCTGGGTGGGGGTGCGGGGCGATCGGACCCCGGGGGGTGCACCCACGATGGCCTGGCCCGCGATCGGGGCCCACCGATCAGCGGGAGGGCCTGTGCCATGGGGGCACTCTTTTTCTTCTGCCGCCGCCATGGCTCCCACCATGGCGGAGGTGGAAGAGACCCCCCTACGGCGCATGCGCCTGGAGACACCTGGCCGAAAGGCCTTCGCCAGCCGGCGTGAGTCCACGCATGCGCCAGTGCGTCAGCGGCCGCTGACGTCACCACCGGCGCATGCGCCGTAGGGGGGTCTCTTCCACCTCCGCCATGGTGGGAGCCATGGCGGCGGCAGAAGAAAAAGAGTGCCCCCATGGCACAGGCCCTCCCGCTGATCGGTGGGCCCCGATCGCGGGCCAGGCCACCGTGGGGGCACCCGCCGGGGTCCGATCGCCCCGCACCCCCACCCAGGACCCCGGGGGCCCGCTCGTGCCGCCAATTCCGCCGGCACAGAGGTGGTTTAGAACACATCGGCGGGATTGGCCTGTCAGCGGCAGGACATCGGCCCATTGCGGGCCGGAGAATCGCCGCGGGGAGCTCGCGGGATTCCCGCTCCCGACGATTTCCGGCCACGGCGGGGCGGTATTTACGCCGGCCCCGGGTGATTCCCCGACCCTGCGGGGGGTCGGAGAATTCCGCCCCATGTTTCTTTATGAATCCAGTTAGCACTTTATAAACCCAGAGTAAACATCTGAACAACTATCAACACCAATAATCCACACAGATACGATATTCTATAAGTAACCCTTCATAACTTTCCAAACAACATCTGTAAATTCTAAAGACCCTTTTTACAGAAATACAGCAGGTTTAAATTCTCTACAGAAACTGGTATTACTTTGAAATCCTTACATTAGCTGAAGACAGTCTGTAGCTTGTAGAGAGAGATTATGATACAGCTGCTTGCTTTTCCTGCAGCGATCCAGCTCTGAAAAAGAAACAAAAACTCACTGTAGCTGTCTGCTCAAAAACGAAAGTGAAAGACAGCCAGCCCAGCTCCACCCACACTCTGACATGACAGCAGCCATTTCTTAAAGGTACATCCAGTACAGCTGTTTGATAAACACCCAGTTCTTAAAGGTACTCTCACATGACAATATTTGGCAGTCTGCTAGGACGTTGAGCGACAGTTTTGCCAAATGCTGTCAGGTTGAGCAGGAGTCTAACAAAGACAAAAGGTTTTCCAGTGTGTGCTTGAAATGGTCTCATTTTCTGAAAGAAAATCTCTACCACAATAATACAGCAAGAATTTTCGTGTTTGCTAACTTTATTGTGCAGTGGGTTTTTACCTGAAATGGACTTTGCTTAATTGGAGATAGAGCTGGTGGTTATAGGGTTTCCTTTTATTTTAAGACTCGTTTAACTGTTAATTGTAAAGCTATTTTCTGTGATGTTAATGTGTTTAATCCGATTGAAATAATAAAGTTTGTTTTAATACGAAAGTGGAATCACTCCTGGGTGAAGTACCTTTCCTCACAGTTTAAACATTGAGAATTGTTGGGGTTTCCTGTCCAGTTTCCTAATATATATTGGGGTCTGGTCTGGTAACATAACAGGCCGTAAAATGCAGCCCATCATTTTCATTTCAGAAAACCGTACTGATTTGGACTGATCATGCTATGATTTTTTAAATGCATTAAGACGTAATAAATGATTCCAGAAATTCTGCTGACTGATCTGTTGTTCCCTGTTTGATCTCTCCCTCCTTTGCTGGAAATTAGTGCTGCATTCATCAACTTACATTCAGCTGGGACCATTCGAAATTCGAAGAAATTTTGTGAAATCATAGCCAATACATCCACTTGAGAAGGAGAATTATCCATTAGGGTACTATCATCCTTGATTGTATCGGAACAATCACAGGCCATGATCTCAGCAATAAAATTGAGATCACAATCTCCTCTATGTGTGTAGTACATATGGGTGCTTCGGGCACCCAGTCATATGCCACTTTCTCTTGCACTACCTTGTCCTGCAAGAGAGAGATGTGTATGTCAGTGAGTATCATGCAGTTTGTTTGACCGATATGTCTGAAATGGTAACATATCTGTGAGAAGTGAATGTTGTAATGATGTGTATATAGGTATGCCAGTGAAGGGTTAATTATCACATCTCAGTGTAATTCAAACACTAGAGGGCACCACCAGTTTCCAGTATCAATATCAGACCTCAGGGAATCTTGGGTAGTGTTAGCAGAAGAGAAGCATTGAACACAGTTCAAGGTGTAGTTTAGATTAGAGAGAAGTAGCATGAGGACATCATTAGTTCATTCTAGATTATAGATTACTGTTTAACAGACACAATCTTACTTTATTAGCAGTTATAGCTCTGTAGAGTTTGCAAACTCTTTAATGTAATCATTATTCAATAAATTAGTTTTACTTCAAACTAAAGATTGGTGCTTTTTTATCATCAACTCATCAGGCCATTCTGGATCACAAGGCAAAGAATAACGACACATTACCACAAAGTGTAATATAACATGGTACCAGGCATGTCTACTGTAGCTAACTAGTACAGTTTAGTAAGAATCTAGTAAAGAAAAACTAAGAAGCTATTCGAATCACAGAGCACCAACCCGTGTCTGCAGAACTTTGAAGAATCCAGGACAGATGGACAAGCTCAAGCTCCATGACAACTCTGGATCACCGGTAAACTTGATGTTAACTGGCGTGTGTTCAAGCAGCAGTTTCAAATTTATTTAGAGGCTTCCGATTGAAATAATGCCACCGATGCACGTAAAATTGCTCTTCTACTAACTATGGCTGGCCCACATGCCATTAAAACCTATAACTCTTCCCAATATACAGCGGATCAAGATAAAATTAAGTTTGAAATAATAATTGCAAAGTTTTATCATCATTGCAAAATTCATATAAATTAAACTTTTGAGTGTTTTAATTTCAACAGGAGAATGCAAAACAAGGGTGGATCAATTGATTGCTTTGTTACTGATTTTAGACTGCTAGCTCAATCTTGTAACTTCTCAGTATTGAATGTTTCAATGATCAGAGAGCAACTAGTTTTCGGTATAATTGATGAAAAGCTCAGAGAACGATTGCTGAGGCAAAAGGATCTCATCTTGAAAATGCAATTGAAATGTGTCGTTTACATCAATTATCGAAAAGTTAGTAGCACAAAATTTTTCTCTGTGAAGAGGGTGAGAAAATGAACCTCGAGGTAGAATGTGTTACGGCAGTGTTGCAGATGAAGAAAATGTGCATTTCGGACGGCAGCCATCTTGCGTGCAAGCATTCTAACCAGACATGCGCACTTCATTAAAAGATGTGAGACAGATGAAGACTGATGTGCGCATGCGTGAAGAAATGTGGTGCCTGATGATGTGTACATTTTGACGTGTGTAAGGTGTGGAACCACCCACTATCAAAAAAAATGTCCTGCTCGAGGAAAGCAATGTTCACAATGTGGCGGGCAAAACCACTTTGCTGCTCAATGCAGATCCATACATGTATTTAAATCTGAGAAGTCAATGTCAAGACAGATTAATGTGAGAAGTATAGATTCAAAGGAAGACAGTCTTGAAACAAATTTTTCCAATGATACAGATGTTTATTCTTTGGAAGACTCTTTCTTTGTCGAAATCATAGAGTAGTATGATAGAACCACAGAAATATCATCACCTCTCAAGACAGTCCACTCCATCAACACTGATATGGAATGGAACACTGTATTGCAAGTCAATGATTATCCAATCAACTTTAAGCTGGATACTGGCACTTCTGCCAATTTGCTTACCAAGCTTGCACTTGTCAAGAAGACACAGCCGGAGTGAGCACATCCAGAGTGGGAATTGCAACTTGGTAATTTGGTGCAGTGAGGTAATCAGGAAAGGTAAGTGGTAAATCTAATTCTGCTGTTTTTCAGTTAAAAGTGCAGTGTGTAGCTTAGCGTCTGATTGGCTGAAGCTGCCCCCACCCTAATTGCTGAGAGGCAGTTATCTGTCAGTCACCTGAGGCCTGTTTAGGGGCACAAAGGGCACATTGTATTCTTCTCTTTGAAGTTTAAGTATTTTTGAGTCATCGGTTAGCTGAGGTCTGCATAAAAGACAGACAGAAAGTGCACTCAGTAAGCTTGCGTTTGTCAAGGAGACACAGCCGGAGTGAGGCACATCCAGAGTGGGAATTGCAACTTGATAATTTGGTGCAGTGAGGTAATAAGGAAAGGTAAGTGGTAAATCTAATTCTGCTGTTTTTCAGTTAAAAGTGCAGTGTGTAGCTTAGTGTCTGATTGGCTGAAGCTGCCCCCACCCTAATTGCTGAGAGGCAGTTATCTGTCAGTCACCTGAGGCCTGTTTAGGGGCACAAAGGGCACATTGTATTCTTCTCTTTGAAGTTTATGTATTTTTAAGTCATCAGTTAGCTGTGGTCTGCATAAAAGACAGACAGAAAGCGCACTCAGTAAGCTTGCACTTGTCAAGGAGACACAGCCGGAGTGATGCACATCCAGAGTGGGAATTGCAACTTGGTAATTTGGTGCAGTGAGGTAATTCGGTGCAGAGTGAGAGAAGGTGTTTTTCGGAGGTGCTTTTTAACCCTGGTAAGTAGTTTTTCTTTTCATTGTCTAATTTATTTATTTTTATTTTGAAATTGTAGTTGTATAAGTTTACCTAAGGTTTAAGACATGACAGGTGATCCCAGACCCTGTGTCATGCTCCTCGTGTGCGATGTGGGAGCTCAGGGACACGTCCACTGTCCCTGGCTCTTTCATGTGCAAGAAGTGTGTTCAGTTGCAGCTCCTGTTAGACCGCTTGACGCCTCTGGAGCTGTGGATGGAGTCACTTTGGAGCATCCGCGATGCTGAGGAGGTCGTGGATAGCACGTTTAGTGAGTTGGTCACACCGCAGGTGAAAGTTACTGAGGGAGATAGAAAGTGGGTGACCAAAAGACAGAGCAAGAGTAGGAAGGCAGTGCAGGTGTCCCCTGTGGTCATCTCCCTGCAAAACAGATATACCGCTTTGGATACTGTTGGGGGAGATCGCTCACCAGGGGAAGGCAGCAGCAAGGTTCATGGCACCGTGGCTGGCTCTGCTGCACAGCAGGACAGGAAGAAAAATGGCAGGGCTATAGTGATAGGGGACTCGATCGTAAGGGGAATAGACAGGCGGTTCTGTGGACGCAATCGAGACTCCAGGATGGTATGTTGCCTCCCTGGTGCAAGGGTCAAGGATGTCTCGGAGAGGCTGCAGGACATTCTGGGGGGGGGGAGGGTGAACAGCCAGCTGTCATGGTGCACATAGGCACCAACGATATAGGTAAAAAACGGGATGAGGTCCTACAAGCAGAATTCAGGGAGTTAGGAGTTAAACTAAAAAGTAGGACCTCAAAGGTAGTAATCTCAGGATTGCTACCAGTGCCACGAGCTAGTCAGAGTAGGAATGTCAGGATAGATAGGATGAATGCGTGGCTCGAGAGATGGTGCAAGAGGGAGGGATTCAAATTCCTGGGGCATTGGGACCTGTTCTGGGGGAGGTGGGACCAGTACAAACCGGACGGTCTGCACCTGAGCAGGACTGGAACCGATGTCCTCTGGGGGGGTGTTTGCTAGAGCTGTTGGGGAGGGTTTAAACTAATGTGGCAGGGAGATGGGAACCGATGCAGCAAGTTGGAAGGTAGTAAAACAGGGACAGAAGCAAAAGGAAGTAAGAGGAAAAGTGCAAGACAGAGAAGACATAGTCAAAACTCAAAAAGGGCGACAGTACAAGGTACAGTGACTGAGGGGAGCTCAGTGAATAGGCCCAGTAATACTAAAAGGAATAAAACTGGAGATGTTAAGATTCAAAACAGAGGTAAAAAAAAAACCAACGTAAGTGTACTTTACCTCAATGCGCGTGTATTCGGAATAAAGTAAATGAGTTGATGGCACAAATCATCGTGAATGACTATGATTTAGTGGCCATTACTGAAACATGGTTAAAGGATGGTCACGACTGGGAGTTAAATATCCGAGGGTATCAAACTATCCGGAAGGACAGAGTGGACGGTAAAGGAGGTGGTGTTGCTCTGTTATTTAAGGATGACATCCGGGCAATAGTAAGGGATGACATCGGTGCTATGGAGGATAAGGTTGAATCCATTTGAGTGGAAATCAGGAATAGTAAGGCGAAAAAGTCACTGATAGGAGTAGTCTATCGGCCACCAAATAGTAACGTTATGGTGGGGCGGGCAATAAACAAAGAAATAACTGATGCATGTAGAAATGGTACAGCAGTTATCATGGGGGATTTTAATCTACATGTCAATTGGTTTAACCAGGTCGGTCAAGGCAACCTTGAGGAGGAGTTTATAGAATGTATCCGCAATAGTTTCCTAGAGCAGTGTGTAATGGAACCTACGAGGGAACAAGCGGTCCTAGATCTTGTCCTGTCTAATGAGACAGGATTGATTCATGATCTCATAGTTAGGGATCCTCTCGGAAGGAGCGATCACAATATGGTGGAATTTAAAATACAGATGGAGGGTGAGAAAGTAAAATCAAATACTAGTGTTTTGTGTTTAAACAAAGAAGATCACAATGTTCAGGCAACCAAAAGTTGGTATGTTGCCAGATTTGATTGAATGGCTGAGGTTAATCGCACATCACAGTGCCCATGCATATTTCAGAGGCTATCAAATGTAGCCCCCACTGTCTTTTCTCAGAACGAAACGTCAGGCTTTTAACACAAGAGAATGTTTTACATCAGTTCCAAATGTCTTCACAGGGGGATAATTTATTGGTTGTAGACAGAAAATGGTTTTGGCTTTTCAGTTACCATTTACTCGTCATCGATTTGTCAGTTGTTCACTTTGGAAGATGCAAAAGCACAAAGAGTTGGTAGTCCCATATGCTTGGCACTTAGTCAGATTTAGAAAGAGTAATGTTTTTGAAGCAAGAGAGAGATAAGTATATAATAAAACATTATTGACTTTCATTGGGACTAAAGAATTATCTGAATATTAACAGAGGCAGGGACATTCCTGATGACCCTAAAATATACAGCTCTCACAAACCACTTTATAATTCAAATTGCTAATGGGATGAAACAGTTATATTTTAACAGTGCTTCATGACTTTTTGTCATTATTTTATTGCTGACTTCAGACCAACAGCTGAAGACTAGTAGAGAAATAACTGGTTTAAATTAACTATTCTAATGGTAAAAAACTGCATGGGGTTAAAAGCCCAAAGGACAGCTTTCACACATTCTCGGTACATGGAGAAAAGTATTAAATATGAAACTCTGAATGATATTTCAATAGCTTTAAAGGATCAGTGCTAACTCTCGCCTCTAAGTCTGAATTGTGGATTTCAGCCCCATTGCATTAACCTGCATATCTTTCTTAAACAATTGTTTGGTAGCTGTCGTGTTGCGGCCAATCCCTTTTTAAACCCTCTGAACACCTAAATGTAAGTATGAGAAAGTTGAATGTCTTATTCTGCGCTCCCTTGAAGACATGTGGGGCTATATCTTGAACAACATGACAGGAAGACAGTCAGTATGGAAAGGTGATTTTACAAAGACAAAAGAAAACCATGTTAGAGCTAATGGTTCATATTTCAAGACCATTGGTTAGTGTAAGAGAAGCCTCTTTCAGTGGTTTTGAAGTTAAGATTAATGGTTTGCAATTACTGCAAATGTATCATTTGCACTAAATGCTGTTCATCAACCTTTCAAATGTTCAAAATAGACGTGAGTAACGATTTGTTGCTTACAATTTTCCACTCACTAAACATGAAAAGATGCTAAAACGGTAGCACAGTGGTTAGCACTATGGCTTCACAGCACCCGGGTCCCAGGTTCAATTCCCGGCTTAGGACACTGTCTGTGCTGAGTCTGCACGTTCTCCCTGTGTCTGCGTGGGTTTCCTCCGGGTGCCCTGGTTTCCTCCCACAAGTCTCGAAAGACGTGCTGTTAGGTGAATTGGACATTCTGAATACCCGAACAGACACTGGAATGTGGTGACTAGGGGCTTTTCACAGTAACTTCATTGCAGTGTTAATGCAAGCCTACTTGTGACAATAAAGATTATTACTATTATAAATTCGGCAGTTTCATTTGATTGCCTTTTCATTGCTCTTCCTCTTTTCCCATAACCTCTTCCTCCAACTATATTCTCCTACCCAGAGTCACATCCATACCCTTACCATCTCACATTGGCCTCTCTATTCCCATCAGCTCAAGACCATCTCTGGCCAATTCCCCTGTATCCCTCACCAGGCACATCCTCCAATTTTCCTTCCAACCCTACATCCATCAGCATCTACCCTGGGAAAATAATATTCACCATCAACTCACTTATTATTGCTATTTAAAACTTCTAGCCTTCGTAGCTTTGGTATTCTATCCACTACAATATATCTGCATTAGTTCATCTGCACAACTGCTCCCATAATTTCATTTATAATGAATGTGTCCCTGAGAAACACATACTCTATCTCAGCCTACCTGTTCCTCCTGATGTGGCCCCAATTGTTCTCATATTGCCATAATTCTTTTGCCAATTAACTTAAATTGGTGCCCTCTGGCTCTGGGCCTTTCCGCCAATGGGAACAATTTCTCTCCGTCTACTCTGTCGAGACCTTTTAAGATTTTGAACACTTGTATCAATTCCCCTCTCAACCTTGTCTTCTCTAAGGTGAAGAACCCCAGCTTTTCTATCTTTCCACATAATGGAAGTCCTTCATCCCTGGGACCACCTCATCCCTGGCTACTTTCACCTCTCACAAGAAAGAATGAAGAGCTCATTGTTGTGTTGTGTACTCTGGGATAACACAGGCTGCAACTGGATGCAGCTTTAACCAAAAGATACTTCAGACTTTGAAGTTAGTTCAATCTGATTTATTGAACCAGTAGCACAGTTAGCACAGTTCTCTATGAGTTCAACTCTCTGCTAACTTAAGTGTGGTTACTCTGTCTGACTGAACCAGGCTAGCTCTTAGCCACGTGCTGGAGGTGTGAAATTGTAAATACACCCTGACTCACTCTGTAGATGTTCATCAGTGGAAAGAGGTGGAGTGCGAGTGCTTCGTGCCTTTTATAGTGAGATACCACCCCTGAGTGTCCTGCCTACTCATTGGTCATGTCCTGTTCTCTGTGTTCATTAGCTGCCTATCTGTGTATCATTATCTGCACATCTGCATATCATGACATCTCCCTTTTTTTTTGTTTTGTTGGCATATGGGAATGTACTGACATGTGTGGCATATATTAACATATTTACAAGCGGTGGCATATGGGAACGTATTTACATGTGAAGACAGCTGTCATGTGTGAGAAAACAGAACATAGCAAACAAAACAAATGCTCATATGTCCAGTCTCTGGGGCTTGCGTCTGACTGTGTCGACCGCCGGAGAGGTGGTGGTGGGGACGACAGCACCTAGACAGGCGAGATGAAAGCCTGACTCATGGCCTCGTCGTTCAAGGTATCAGGAGGTGGCAAAACAACAGAAGGAAACGGAGAAGAATGTGGTTGTGGGTAGGCAACTTTGCGCAGTGCCCGTCTGTTACGTAGCACAACAGAACCATCAGCCATACGTACAGCATACGAGCGGGGCGCAGCCTGTCGAACAACGACAACTGGAGCAGACCAGCCACCATCTGGTATGTTGATCCTGTCAGTGTCTGCCGGGGATAACACGGGCAAATCGGCGACATGAGCATCATAGCCCTGCTTTTGCTGGTTTCGGAGTTGCTGCACCTTCTGTAGCACCAGGAGGTGATCCAGGTTGGGCACGTGTATGGCTGGACGTGTCATCTGCAGGTCCCTGTTCATCAGGAATTGAGCCGGCGACATGCCAGTGGACAGTGGGGTCGCCCTGTACGCAAGCAGCATGAGGTATGAAATGAAATGAAATGAAAATCGCTTATTGTCACAGGTAGGCTTCAAATGAAGTTACAGTGAAAAGCACCTAGTCGCCACATTCCGGCGCCTGTTTGGGAAGGCTGTTGCGGGAATCGAACCGTGCTGCTGGCCTGCTTGGTCTGCTTTCAAAGCCAGCGATTTTAGCCCTGTGCTAAACAGCCCCTAGATGTCAGAAGCAGAGTCCGGGGCCTTGCAGATGAGCTGTTTCACAATGTGCACCCCTTTATTAACCTTCCCATTGCACTGCGGATAGTGTGGGCTGGAAGTGACATGTTTGAAATGGTATTACTTGGCAAACATAGACCACTCGTGGCTGTTGAAGCACGGGCCATTGTCACTCATGACAGTGAGATGGGATACCATGCCTGGTGAACGTCTCCTTACAGGCCTTGATGACGGTCCGAGATATGAGGTCTGAGAGCTTCACGACTTCAGGGTAGTTGGAGAAATAGTCAATAATCAACACGTAGTCACGACCATTCGCACAGAAGAGGTTGATACCAACCTTGGACCACGGGGAGGTCTCGATTTCATGCTGCTGGAGCGTCTTCTTTCTCTGCGCTGGCTGGAAGCGTTGACAGGTCACACAGTTGAGGACCATGTTCGAGATCTCCTGGCTAATACCAGGCCAGCAGACAGCCTGCCTGGCTCTGCGTCTGCACTTCTCGACGCCCAGGTGTCCCTCATGGATTTGGTGGAGCACCAGGCTCTGGAGACTGAGTGGAGACTGAGTCATGCCGGTCAGGCTTGAGGAGGATGCCATCAATCACCGTCAGGTTGTCCTTTACATTGTAAAATTGAGGGCACTGCCCTTTCTGCCAGCCATTGGCGAAATGGTGCATGACACACTGCAAGAGGGGGTCTTTGGCTGTCTCCTCATGGATACGAACCACCTTCTCATCATACGCTGGGAGGGTGCTAGCACACAGCTGCCGGATGATTTCCAGCGGTTCACTAGCAATGTGATGGAGCGGGCCAATGCATCAGCGATGATGAGCTCCTTGCCAGGTGTGAACACAAAGTCAAAGTTGTACCTTCTGAGTTTGAGGAGGATGCGCTGCAACTGTGGCATCATGTCGTTCAGGTTCTTGTGGATAATGTGGACCAGAGGCCGATGATCCGTCTTGACAGTGAATGTCAGCAGGCCATTGACATAGTCGTGAAACTTGAGAATGCCAGTGAGAAGACCCAGGCATTCCTTCTCTATTTGCGCATACCTTGTTTCGGTGGGCGTCATGGCCCTCGATACGTAGGCTACCGGTGCCCAGGATGAAGTGGCATTGCGTTGAAGCAGCACCACACCGATGCCATCCTGGCTCGCATCTGTCAAGATCTTCGTCTCCCTGTCTGGGTCAAAAAATGCCAAGACGGGTGCAGTGGTGAGCTTGGCTTTCAGCTCCAACCACTCTGCCTGATGTGCTGCCTTCCACTTAAAGGCAGTGGACTTTTTCACCAGGTTTCGTAGGGCCGTGGTGTGTGAGGCCAGGTTTGGGATGAACTTGTCCAGAAAATTGACAATGCTCAAGAAGCGCAACACCGCCTTCTTGTCTTCAGGGACCTTCATAGCTTCGATGGCCTTGACCTTGTATTTGTCCGGGTGCACGCCCTGCTGAGACCTGGTCACCTAGGAACTTGAGTGTCAACATGGCAAAGCAACATTTGGACCTGTTCAGCTTTAGGCCATTGGCATGGACACGGCGGAGTACCTGCTGGAAACTGGAAACATGCTCTTCAGGGATCGTGGACCATATGATGATGTAGTCCACGTACACACGAACCCCTTTAATGCCCTCCATCATCTGCTCCATGATGCGATGGAAGATCTCCGATGCCGAGACAATGCCAAACGGCATGGGATTATAGCAGTATCTGCCTAATGGTGTGTTGAAGGTGCAGAGCTTTCTGCTGGATTCATCCAGCTGGATTTGCCAAAATTCATGTGATGCATCAAACTTGGTGAAAAAACGTGCGTGTGCCATCTCACTCGTGAGTTCCTCCCGCTACGGGATGGGGTAGTGTTCACGCATTATATTCTTATTGAGATTCTTGGGATCAATGCAGATGCGCAGGTCTCCCAAAGGCTTTCTAACACATACCATCGAGCTGACCCAGTCAGTCAGTTCGGTTACCTTGGAAATGATGCCTTGTTGCTGAAGATCCTTGAGCTGTGCCTTCAGGCGCTCCCTCAGCAGAGCCGGGACCCAGCGTGGTGCGTAGACCACTGGCTTGGCATCAGGTCGGAGCAGAATCTTGTATCGATATGGTAGCGTGCCCATCCCATCAAACACATCCGGATACTGAGCGAGGTTGTCGTCAATGCCGGCCTGAAGATCCACATTGGAGGACGTTGTTGTGTAAACCCGCTGCATGAGGTTCAGCTGCTTTCAGGCATGCGTGCCAAGTAGGAATACTCTCTCTGGCTTGACAATTTCAAAACGGAACCGTGCATGGGTGCTCCGGTTGGGGACGAGTAGATGGCAGGATCCCAGTGCCGTGACGGCATTTGCATTGTAGTCCAGTAGCCTGCAGGCTGCTGGAAGGACCTTGGGGTGCTCCTTGATGCATTTGAAATCTGCCTGTGAGAGGAGGTTGGCAGAAGCACCTGCGTCCAGCTTAAACTGAATGGAGCAGTGGTTGACCTGCATCACCGCACGCCATTCGTCCGCAGAATCCACAGCGAGGATGGATTGAATTTGTGATGAGTTGGATGTGGCATATTCACATTTGGTAATGATGCCACACAGTAGGCGGAGTCTAGGGAGTCTTCCTCTGGATCTGTGATGCTGCCAGGATCGGAATCCTGTAATCGTTGTTGCACACTCTGATCACGCCGTCGTCGGAATTAGGAGCGCTGGCCCCTGACTGGTGGAGCAGACCTGCACAAGGCTGCATAGTGTCCACGCTTCCCGCAGTTTAAACATCGCCTGCCTCTTGCAGGGCAGTGTTTCTTTAAGTGGGCATTGCCGCAGTTCGAGCACTTCATGACGTCGGCGTCCTGACGTCGTCGCACACACGCAGTGCGGGTGTCGTTATCTTGTTCGTATTGTGCATGCGTGGGGCCCCGGAAAAAGCGTGCGAAATGGCCGCATCATCAATGTTGAGGTGCTGCATCCGGGAGATGGCCTGCACACTCTCTGCCTCATGGGAGGCAAGTTTCTCATTTTCAGCCGATTTGTACTGGGCATATAGATATTTAAGTGTGCTCATGCACTGTGCATGTTTCAATCGCGACTGGCAGGGTCATATGCTTGATTTTCAGTAGCTGCTCTCTCAGAGGATCAGAGTGAACTCCAAAAACGATTTGGTTTCCGATCATGGAGTCAACAATATCACCAGAGTTACAGGATAGCACTAGCAGGCGGAGGTTAGTTAAGAAGGAGTTGAAAGATTCTCCTTTACCTTGTAGATGCTGTTTGAATATGTAGCGCTTAGAGATTTCATTGGTGTCCACTTCACAGTGACTGTCAAACTTGTCCAAATTGGTCTGAAACTTTGGCTTGTCCTGGCCTTCGGTAAAGTGAAAAGAGTTGAAGAGTTCGATGGCTGGATCACCCGCTGTTGAGAGGAGAAGCGCAATCTTCCTTGCAGCAGACACACCCACGAGGTCTGAAGCTTCGATGTACAGCAGAAACTTTTGCTTGAATGTCCGCCAGTTGGCATTGAGATTGCCGGAGGTCCTGAGCTATTGAGGAGCCTGAATCTTCTCCATGGTGCCAGGATACATTCGCTGGTTGTCACAGAACGGACTGAGTTAAACCACCTTGATTAAGCAGTCTCCTGGTAGCAAGATGTGTTATGTACTCTGGGATAGCACAGGCTGCAACTGGATGCAGCTTTAACCAAAAGATACTCCAGACCTTGAAGTGAGTTCACTCTGATTTATTGAACCAGTAGCACAGTTAGCACAGTTCTCTATGAGTTCAACTCTCTGCTAACCTAAGTGTGGTTACTCTGTCTGGCTGAACCAGACTAGCTCTAGCTCTTAGCCACGTGCTGGAGGGGTGGTACCGTACATACACCCTGACTCACTGTAGACATTCATCAGTGGAAAGAGGCAGAGTGTGAGTGCCTCATGCCTTTTATAGTGAGTTATTACCCCTGAGTGTCCTGCCTGCTCATTGGTCATGTCCTGTTCTGTGGGCGCGATTCTCCCAACGGGAGACTGAATGCCGACGCCGGAGTGAAACCGGAGTGTTTCACTCTGGTGTCGGAGGCCGCTCCTCTCCCCCTATTCCCCCCCCCCCCCCCCCGGGGGGCTAGGAGCAGCGTTGTGCGAATCTCGGGTGCCGGGCCTTGACGTTTGCGTCAAAGTGGTGCGCCGAGAATGACGCGGCCGGCGGCGCCTAAGTGACGTCAGCCGCGCATGCGCAGGTTGGCCGGCTCCAATCCGCGCATGCGCGTTTGCCGTCTTCCCCTCTGCTGCCCCGCAAGACATGGCGGCTTGATCTTGCAGAGCAGCGGAGGGGAAAGAGTCCATCACTTAGGGACACCGCCCCGACGATCGGTGGGCACCGATCGCGGGCCAGTCACCTCACGAGCACGCCCGTGGTGCTCAATCCTCTCTCCGCCCCCCACAGGCCCCACACTTACCTGTCGCGCGATGTTCACGCTGGCAGCGACCAGGTGTTGTTGCTGCCGGTATGAACCGGTCGGGGTCATCAGGCCGCTCGGCCCATCCGGTCTGGAGAATTGCCGGTCACCGGGAAAAACGGCAAGCACCGATTCTCCGAGCGGCGAGTCGCAAAACGCGACACGCCATTTTGGGGGGGGGGTGGGAGAATCGCGGGGTGTGCCAGGGCGGTGTGGTGTGATTGGCCCGGCCCTCCCACGATTCTTCTCCCCCCCCCCCCCCCCCCCCCCCCAGCGTGGTGAGCGGAGAACCGCGGCCTATATGTTCATTAGCTGCCTGTCTGTATGTCATTATCTGCATGGGTGCATATCCTGTCACTCATGAGCTTTTCTGTCATTAAGACTGATACCATCTGTTCAACCGCCCCTACCCACTTGTCCACCAACATGGCTCATAAGTTGCCTTTCACCAGACCCCAAAAGCCGTGTCATTTCCTACTCTCTCTCCTGTCTCCCGTCATGTCTACTCTGAATTCAATTTTTCCATAAGACCCATTTCCTACTTCAGGGATAATGTGTTGACAAATATTGCTTCAAACACTCCGCATATTCACATTAAAAAAACTCCATAAAAGTAATACGAAGAAGATACAGTAATACAAATTATGTCTAAAATCCATTACCTTTTGAAGCTCCATTGCACATCAGGGCATATTGTTACCTCTTCATTCCTGATTCAAAGTTTTATGTACCTGCATTGCATATTGGAAATTTGGGCAGACACCTGATTCACATGGCCGTCCATTCATATTGTTAGATAGGATAGGAACATGGGACCCATGAATCGTACATGCAGCACGGAAGCAGCTAGGAGAACTCTGATGTGGGCAGTGTACAAAACACAGCTAGGTGGAAAATAGCAGGTGGAAGGATAGGATACAAAACATGTCCAAGATTGCACCCCATTTTGTAATTTCCCCTCCACCCATTCTGCATACACAAGACCAGTGTAATTGAGTTAATTTATGCACATTGTAGAAGCTATTGGATACAATTTGTATACAATGTGAAGATTTACTTGTTCTGCCTGATGCCCTTTGATAGTGATTCATCTTGAGTTAAGGGTTATCCATTTAATCAAAATATAGATGGAGTTACTGTGCAATGAAATGAATTGTGGTTGGCAGCTGTTTAACCTTGACCCATACAGGCACTTGAAAAGTGCCGCAATATGCCATAACTCATTAATGTCCTCATAGCAATTGACTCCCTCAATGTGGTGTTCCCATCAGTGTACTGCTGCATGGAACAGTTAAATTCATGGATCTGGTTGAAATATGAAGATGAAACACAAGAGTCTTGCAACAGATAGTTCATCATGGATTCTATCACACATTCCTTACCAACTGAAAGAAAGATTCCACTCAAAGTGAATACAGTGGGTGGAATTTTGAGCCTGCGTTACCTGTTAGTGAAATCACCTTTTCCTGTTTTCCAAACCCCGCTCCAGTGGTGGAACGAGATTCTTGCCACAGAAGACTGTGAACATCATTGAAATACATTATAACAGCAATAGTGAGTCCTCCCGCCGTGACTTCCCCACCCACAGAATATTCATCAGGTACCAATATCATGTCGACAGCCTCTCCAGGGGCAAGATCCCGGATCCGGACGGGCTGACGTGGAGTTCTGGGATGTTCTGGGGAGTGACTACGCAGAGAGAGTACCACAAATGGGGTAACTTCCCTTTTGTGACGCATGGCCATTATTGCCCAAATGCCCTGAAAGGGTTCTTCGTCTACTTAAAAACTAAAGCCCGGTCTCCCTCCTCAGCATAGATTATAACATTTTCTCCAGGGCAATGTCTTCGTGCATTGGCACCGTGCTAACCCACAATGTCCACCCTGACCAGTCCTACAGAGACTCGGGCCAAACCATCTACGACAATAAGCAACTGGTCTGGGCCCAGCTCCACCATTCCCATATGACTGGTCTGTCGAGCATCTTCCTGTCTCTTGACCAGAAAAATATTTAAAAGGAAGATGAATCTTTTAATAGTTTAGTAGCAGACCTCAGGCTGCTAGCACAATCCTGTAACTTTCCTGCACTTAAGGATTTGATGATTCGTGAACAAATAGTGTTTGGCATCACTGATGAACATTTAAGGAAAACATTACTAAGGCAAAAAGATTGACTTTAGAAATCGCAATAGAAATGTGTATGATTCATCAACAATCCAAAAATCAGTACCAAGAGTACTTTCTCCATGAAAAGGGCGTGAAACGTCACCATGATGCAGAGTGTGTAAAGGCAGTGTCGCAGATGAAGAAGATGCATGTTTCGAATGGCTGTCATCTTGCGCATTCTAGCCTTGCACATGCACACTTCGCTCAGAAATGCGAGACAGGCGAAAACCAATCTGCGCATATGCAAAGAAGTGTCATGTGTCATTACGTCAACGCAATGACGTGTTCAAGTTGTAGAACCTCCCACTTTCAGAAAAGATGCCCTGCCAGAGGAAAACAATGCTCACAATGTGGCAGATTCAATCATTATGCTGCACAGTGAAGATCAACACTTGCATTTAAATCTTCCAAACCAATTTCAAGGCTGATTAATGTTAGAAGTGCTCAATCGAAAGACGAAGAGTTAGACCAAGATTTTTCAACAGTGATGCACTATCAATTACTATGAGACGAGAGTAGAGAGTAATCGAGGCTTTATTAAGAAGAGATGTGTGGCCTCCTGCAGCTGCTGCTGATATGGCTGCAGCTCGGTGTGCACACACATTTATACTCCGCCTACTGGGCGGAGCCAGCAGGCAGGGATCTACCCCCGTATCTTTAGCACAGGAGCCTTACTGTATTACACCTCATGTATGTGATACATACAAACAGTGGTGACTATCACATTCATCCCCTGTTAATAAAGAGTCCAGCGGGGGTGATGGAAAAACTAGTTACATGAATGTGAGCATTTTGAAGTGTACATTTTGAAGTGTACATTTTGGGGAAAGATCACAAATTCAGCTGTTCGGGGGCCTTGATCCTACGTTGCGAGCGCCACAGTCCCGGTGGCAATGCAGGCACCGGCTCGGTCGCCTGTGACTCCGGGAGCATGTAGATCTCATCTTCATCCCCAGGTGGGACCAAGAGGAGGACGGATCATCCTGGAGTAGGGGCTGTGGTGGGGTACACTAGTGGGAGGAAGGGTGTTGCTGGGGCAGTTGGGTGAGGGGAAACCAGCTGATGCCAGGTCCCTGAGGGAGACTGTATCTTGGTGGCCGTCGGAGTATGCCATGTAGGCAAATTGCAGTTTTGCATGGAGTAGGTGCACCCTCTCGACCAACAGGTCTGCCTTGTGGAGCTGCACTTGTTGTGGAGAACAACAGGTCCTGGAGCTTCCAACCACGTTGGGAGCGAAACCCCAGAGGTGGACTTCCTGGGGAAGGCAAGGAGACGTTCATGGAGGGGTGTTGCATTAGTTGCAGTGCAAAGTAGCGATCGGATGGAGTGAAAGACGTTGGGGAGGACCTCCTGCCAGCGGGAGACCAGGAGATTTTTGGACGGTAGGGCCAGCTGGACGGCCTTCCAGACCATCCCATTCTCCCGCTCCACCTGCCCATTTCTCCGAGAGTTGTAGCTGGTCGTCCTGCTCGAGGCAATGCCCTTGTTGAGCAGGTACTGACGCAGCTCATCGCTCATAAATGAGAATCCCCGGTCGGTGTGGATATAGGCGGAGAAACCGAATAGGGCGAAAATGGTGTTGAGGGCTTTGATGACTGCGGTAGACGTCATATCGGGGCATGGGACGGCGAAGGGGAATCGGGAGTATTCATTGAACACGTTAAGGAAGTATGTGTTTCAGTTGGTGGAGGGGAGAGGCCCTTTGAAATCCACGCTGAGGCGTTCAAAGGGGCGGGAGGCCTTCACTAGGTGCGCTTGGTCTGGCCGGTATAAGTGCAGTTTGCACTCCGCGCAGACCTGGCAGTCTTTGGTGATAGACCTGACCTCCTCAATGGAGTAGGGCAGATTGCAGGCCTTTATGAAGTGAAAGAACTGGGTGACCCCAGGTAACAGAGAGCGTTGTGTAGGGTACGGAGTCGGTCCACTTGTGCGCTGGCACATGTACCTCGGGATAGGGCATCGGGGGGCTCGTTGAGCTTACCGGGGCGATACAAAATCTCGTAATTGTAGGTGAAGAGCTCGATCCTCCACCTCAAGATTTTATCATTTTTGATCTTGCCCCGCTGTGTGTTAGTGAACATGAAGGAAACCGACCGTTGGTCAGTGAGGAGAGTAAATCTCCTGCCGGCCAGGTAATGCCTCCAATGCCGCACAGCTTCTACGATGGTTTGGGCCTCCTTCTCGATGGAGGAGTGTCAAATTTCGGAGGCATGGAGGGTGGCGTGAAAAGAATGCCACGGGCCTGCCTGCCTGGTTGAGGGTGGCGGCCAGAGCGACGTCTGATGCGTTGCTCTCGACTTGGAAAGGGAGAATCTTGTTGACCGCATGCATCGCGGCCTTGGTGATGTCCGCCTTGATACGGTTGAAGGCGTGGTGAGCCTTGGCCGTCAGGGGAAAAGCGGTGGAGTGAATGAGTGGGCGGGCCTTGTTCGCATAGTTAGGGACTCACTGGGCGTAGTATGAGAAGAACCCCAAGCAGCGTTTGAGGGCCTTGAGGCAGTGGGGGAGGGGAGTTCCATGAGGGGCTGCATGCGATTGGAGTCAGGCCCTAGAACTCCATTTTGCACCGTTTGCAAACAGAGAAGGCGGGTCGACCTTAAGTGTCGTGAGACCGCATACAGTAAGGGGCGTTGGGGCCCGCCAAATTTCAGGGTTAGACTTTGGAAGTTGCACTGGAAGTCCAGGCCGAGTAGCAAGGCAGCGCAGAGGTTGGGGAGGACATAGAGCCGGACGTCACTGAACTCGACGCCCTGGATGATAAGGATGGCGGTGCAGTACCCCCGGATCTCCACAGAGTGGAATCCGGAGGCCAGGGAGATTCATTGAAATGGGGTGTACCACGAGGGATCAGCGCCTTACCGTATCAGGGTGGATGAAGCTCTCTGTGCTCCCGGAGTCAAAAAGGCAGGATGTCTTGTGCCCATCGACCTTTACCGTCGTCGACACGGTTGCGAGGTCGTGCGGCTGGGACTGGTCGATCGTGATGGAGGCGAGCTGTAGCTGGTGTTGGAAGGCCCCTGGCTGGTCGGCGGCGGTTGCAGGCAATGAGCGGCCCGATGAGGTGCCCGACAAGGAGGGGTCCTGAGGCGGAGAAGATGGCGGCGCCCATGGGGCGCATGTGGGGGCGGCGTTAAAGATGGTGGTGGCCACCGGCCACATGAGGCCTGATGGGGGGAGGGTGGCGATGCCCACGGGCCGCACATGTCCGGAGGCAAGGAAGATGGTGGCGCCCACGGGCCGCACGTGGGTTGCAGGGGTGAAAATGGCGGCGCCCACTGGTCGCACGTGGGGGGTGCAGGAACAATGGGCCTGGTTACAGCGGCAATCGAACGGGCCTGGCACACCACAGCAAAATGTCCTTTCTTCCCGCAGGCCTTGCAGAATGCGCTCCGCGCCGGGCAGCGCTGCCGGGGGTGCTTTGTCTGTCCGCAGAAGTAGCACTTGGGTCCCCTAGGGTTGGCTGGCTGCTGCGCGGCGCAGGCTTGGGATTGGCTGGGGGTGGTCGCTGGTGGGGTCCATGACGGGGTGTTCGCTGGTGGGGTCCACGATGTCCAGGAGGGGGCGCCGTGGATCGGGGGCATACACTTGTACATTACGGGAGGTGACCGTTAGTGAGGTCGCGAGTTTCTTGGTCACCGTGAGGTCAAGGGTAGCCCCTTCTAAGAGTTTCTGGCAGATGTACGCCAACTCTATGCCCGTAACAAAAGCGTCCCTGATTAGGAGTTTGGAAGGTTCAATGGCCGAAATGGGCTGGCAATCGCAGTCCCTCGCCAGGGCGTGCAAGGCACTCCAGAAATCTTCCAAGGACTCACCGGGGAGTTGATGCCGCGTGGACAGGAGGTGCCTGGTATAGTTCTCTTTCAGAAGCGCCATGGCCTCAGCGTAGGTGGGCGCGTCCCGGATGAGCGGAAAGATATCGGAGTTCAGCCGTGTACACAGGATCTGGAGTTTCTGTGCCTCTGTGGGTTGTTCTGCGCAGATCAGCGCAGTAGGCTTCAAAGTAAGCTAGCCAGTGGGCGAAGGCCGACTTGGCGTTGTGTGCTTGAGGGTGCAGCTGCAGGCGATCAGGCTTGATGTGGAGGTCCATCATTGTAAAATCTCTACTTAATAAATTGATGCACTATCAATTACGACAAGACGAGAGTAGTGTGTCATCGAGACTTTATTAAGAAGAGATGTGTGGCCTCCTGCAGCTGCTGCCGAAATGGCTGCAGCTCGGTGAGCACGCACGTTTATACTCCACCTATTGGGTGGAGCCAGCATGCAGGGATCTACCCCCATACCTGTAGTACAGGAGCCTTACCATAATACACATCATATGCGGTAAACATACAAACAGTGGTGACTACCACAGAGAGATTCAGATAGTTACTCCCAGGAAAATACATTCTTTCTAGGGATCATTGAAAAATATGAAAACTCCACTGAAGTAACTTTGCCTTCCAAACATTAATTCCATTACCTCTGATACTGAATGGAACACAGTGCTCAAAGTAAATGATGCCCAATCAATTTTAAGTTGGACACAGTCGCTTCAGTTAACTTGTTATCCAAGCTCGACATCTCAAGTCTCAAGCAAAAACCTAAAATTCTTCTAGCTGCCTGTAAACTTACAGACTACAACGGCAATGCAATCTCTTCCATGGGATCGCGCTATTTAGTAGTTTCCAATAAGGATATCACAGTACGCAAGGCTGCCACTGTGCGTCGATGGTGGAGGGTTTGAATGTTTGTAGAAGGAATAGCAACCAAGGAGGCTGCTTTATCTTGGATGATGTTGAGCTTCTTGAAACACTTGGAGCTGCACTCATTCAGGCAAGTGGAGAGTATTCCATTACACTCCTGACTTATGCTTTGTAGATGGTGGACAGGCTTTATAATTTCAACATAGTTTTATGATATATTGTTGGATCCATGCAGGAACAGCAAAATACATATTAAGAAAAGTTTGTTGTACTTATATTTGGTTAAGCAATTGTGTGAGATACGTAATGCTTCCACAGCATCTCCAAACCAAGCCACTGGGAAAACTGAACCTGGTGTAGTGATGGAAGCTTGCTGGGCAATTGGATATACAGACTGGTTCTTAAAACAAGTGAGAACATTCACCCATGCTGTATCCTGCAACGATGAACAAGACAGTGCTAGGTATTATTTTTCAGCTGCTTTTCAAACCCTCTCAGATCCCTCCTCTCACTCAATTGAGTCATTTCCCTCCCTTTCTTCCCTCAGGCTGGGAGTTATTCCTAATTAAAGACACACCCTGCCGACCACAGGACCCTTCCCTAATGTCAACAGACCTTTGGTTGGTCCATGAAATTTATCATCCTGCCAGTCACAATTCCCACTCCGGATGGGACTGCAAAAGTGATACACTATCAATTACGATGAGACGAGAGTAGAGAGTAATCGAGGCTTTATTAAGAAGAAATGTGTGGCCTCCTGCAGCTGCTGCCGAAAAGGCTGCAGCTCGGTGAGCACACACATTTATACTCCGCCTATTGGGCGGAGTCAGCAGGCAGGGATCTTCCCCCTTACCTGTAGTACTGGAGCCTTAACGTAATACACCTCATATGCAATATATATACAAACAGTGGTGACTACCACAGACCGATTCAGATAGTTGGACTGCAAAATCCCAGCTAACGAATACTTAAAATCATACAGCATTCTATTTTCTTAACGTATACCCCTGTCTCAGATACCAAACTCTCAGCATCAAATGGCTAAGATTAGAATTGCTACTTAAACTGCTGCAGAGTACTGGTACATTTTCCTTGACTTCCCTTTCAGGCATTATTTTACAGGACCATCAACAGCTGAGTGGAAAGAATTTTTGCTTCCACACCCCACCAGATTCTATTCAATATTTCCTGCTATGTATGACACAATGTCATGACTGAGATGATTATCTATGCAGTTAACTCACATTTTCAAGAGAAGTGGTGTAATTTTGTAAGGACAGGCTGCTTTCAACCAGTGTACCTTCTGAATAGAGTTGGTTGTTTACTTGCCTCATTGTTGGACCAAGTCCACCTCACCAATCCTCAGCAGCCCTCAAGGGCAGTACAAATATTAGTTCACTACATTGCTAATTTCAAGAATTATGCTTGTATCCAATTATTGTCTACAAAAACTGGGCCTACCTCTCATACTGGTGTACATCATGTAGTTTCTGAATATTTCCACCATTTCAAAACTGGCTTGCTGGAAACTTCCAAGGGATTGTTCAGGAAAGATGACCCAATATTTGAAACTGCGACATCACTGAGCCTCAGTAGAGAGCCAAGGTTAATGGCTGGATACAAAAATAGATGAAACAGAAATAGGTAGAAAAAGAGAGACACACAAATTGAGGGAGAGGGAGTGGATAAGTTGTTCTCGCATTTATTTTAAGCAGACAGTATCTCATCTAATGTTTTACATCAATAAGTACTAACTTCAATCATAACGCTATCATTATAATTCATTAATTAAGTGAGGAACATATGAGACTTGGTAAAGTTTTGTTTCATTTTAAATTTGTAGCTAATTTGATAAATTTGGATCTACGCATAATTGTGTGTGGCAGTTTTGTTTTGTGTTTTTTATATACCTGCATAAAATTACCTAAAGAATGATTGTTCTCAGATCTATGAGCTTGACAGACATTGAGTTGCATTAGAAAAAAGAAGTAAGACATAGCAAATTCAGTAGTGTCCAAATGTTCTCATTTTAGACTGATGCATGGCTGGAAACAAAGATGATTTAATTTGTATCCTTGACACTGAACCTATTAATTCAATGACAAGATGCATTCACTTGAAAAAAGGAGAATATGATTTAGACAGATATGAAAGACAGTGGGAATGAAGCAAGTAAAAGAGAACAGTCAACGGTAATGATTTTTTTTTCAATTAAAAGATGTAGGAAGGCACAATGTGTCTTTCTATATTGCCTCATTTTTCCCACAATTATTTTTGAGCCTATATTTGTCATGTAATTCATGATATTATACTAGAGTTTAGCAGAAGGAACAAGGATTTAAAATTACTAGTTCTTCCTCATTTTGGTTCCAGGAATTTAAGGTATATGAGGCGGATTTACAGAAGCCGTTAAATGTTGGATCTGACTGCCGACCCCCATTTGGCTGCCGGCCTTCCTGAGATCTTGAAAGCCTGGCCAGCCAGCTACATGTTTGTTGCACAGAAGTTGCATTGGGAATTGCAGCATAAAGCATTATTGTAACTCTCTCACTCTGGCAACCTTCATTCCATTGAACGGTCACGCCCAAAATAGTAACTGTTCTTTCTCAGATGCTGATTAACAACTGTTTTTTTTGCGCACTTTAAAATTTTTGCTTACAATTTATCTCTCTGATAGACAGACAGCAGCTCTGCTTTATGTTCCAAAATAATGAAAGCATGAGAAGAGAATTCGTGGTCAATCAATTTACTTTTTCAAAAAGGTCCTTTATTTTTAATAATCTTTATTATTGTCACGAGTCGGCTTACATTAACACTGCAATTAAATTACTGTGTGAATCCCCTGGCCGCCACATTCCGACTCCTGTTCGGGTACACTGAGGGAGAATTCAGAATGTCCAATTCACCAAACAAGCATGTCTTTCGGACTTGTGAGAGGAAACCAATGCAATCCGAGGAAACGCACGCAGACACAGGGAGAATGTGCAGACTCCGTACAGACAGTGACCCAAGCCGGGAATCGAACCTGGGACCCTTGAGCTGTGAAACGACAGTGCTAACCACTGTGCTACCGTGCCTCCAGATCAAACCTGGCTCCTCAGCGCCATAAGACAGCAGTGCTAACTGCGCCAAAGTGCCGTCCCAGATTCTGGGCTTTATAAGTAGAGCGTATAAATGCAAGGAGGTTCTGATGAACCTGTATAAAATATTGGCCGTAATTCTCTGGCTATTGGGATTCTCTTTTTCCACACCAGCACACCCTCATCCATGGGTTTCCCGGCAGAATGTGTTGGCTTCAATGGAAAATTCCGTTGACAAGTGGTGAGAAAAGAGAAGCCCACCGCCAGTGAATAGCACGATGCTGAGAAACATATGGTTGGGGGACCGGAGTATACCGCCTAATCTTTGGCCTCTATTATGGATGCTGAAATTTACATTATAGTCATGTTTGCAATCACCCCTTTAACATGAAATAAAACAGGATGTTTTGGAAAAGGGGATGGTGAGGACATACCAAACACCACTGCTCAGAGACAGGCCCAGAAGATCTGGTTACCGTGAGAAAATAAACTTGGAATATCAAATGACAGTTTACATGCACGGGACAGCTTCTTTTTGAGAAAAGGGAGAGAGTGAGAAAAAGCAGGTACTGCTGGGTGGATAAGCAAAGCATCAGCCGCTGTGAAGAGCAGAGAAGGACAGTTTGTTTTAGCAACAAAGCAGGATGCTTGTAATGGTCTGTGCTCCATTCAGATGAAGGGCTCAGGAATTTTGGAGCTTTAAGGACAAGGGGTCACTAAGGTGAATCTTCCTGGTGAAAGTCAGATCTGGAAGACGCAGGCTGAGTGGACTGAATTTATACTGGAGTTGTTTTTGCAGTTTCAGTGATAGTGGGTGTGATTTAGAGGCCCCATTCGCCCTAGGCCCCAAATCCTGTTATGGTTCCTAAATCCCTAAATCCCATGAGAGGATCAGAACAGGATTTGTGCCAGTGAGATCTCAGTTTGAGATCTCCCCTCCCCACCGCTGGTGACATGATCAGGACTCCAGCAATTGTTAGGATATGGGGCGAAAACCCCAAACAATTTTAAATTTGTAAACCAGTGAGAAAGCATATTTTAACCCAGGAGAGATGACGCTGACAAATAGGCATCTTTTATGTCAACACAAACTTTAATTTAAACATGAACATCAAAGAAATAATTTTACAATTGTCATTTGAGAGTACCTTTAAGAAATTGGTGTTTATTACTGCAGTGATGTCAGAGAGTGGGTGGAGCTGGGCTGTCTGCCAGCTTTTTACTTTTGTTTTAGGCTGTTTGCTGCAGGGTGTGTTTTAGTTTTGTTTTCAGTGTTGGAGCTTAAGCCAGACAGAACAGGTGTACAATTTATCTCTCTGCCATGAAAAGACTATCTCTTGATATTTTGGTGAATTCAGAATTATAAATGTTTTCAGTAGTGAATGTAAACCTGATGTGCTTCTGTGAAAAGGTGTTTCTTTTGTCTTCTGAATGTTGTTTGGAAAGTTATTAAGGATTACTTAGTGTTGTATTCTTTGGGGGTTGTATTTGAATTGATAGTTGCTAAGATGTTCACTGTATGTTTTATAAAGGTAAATTTGAGTTCATAGAATAAACATTGTTTTGCTTTAAAAAAATACATTTCCATTTCTGCTGTACCACACCTGTAGAGTGGGCCGTGTGCTCCCCATATCACAATCTGGTAAAAGTTGTGGGTCAGGTGAACTCCATGATACACTTTGGGGTTCTCTAAATCCTGGCCCATAACACAATTATCGGTTAAACAGTTCTTAAATAAAAGCAAAAAACTTAAACCTGCTACCTACACCTGTCATAAATTTCAATTAATCAACCCAAATGCCACTTATAAAGTTTTAAAACATAAATTTAGCATACCCAATTTTTCTTTTCCAATTTGGAGGCCATTTTGGCATGGCCAATCCACCTAACCTGCACATCTTTGGGTTGCATGGGTGACACCTACGCAAACATGGGGAGATTGTGCAAGTTCCACATGGACTGTGACCTGGGGCTGGGATCGAACCCGGGTCCTCAGCGCCATGTGGCAGCAGTGCTGGTCACTGTGCCACTGAATAGGAATAAAGTTACCAAAATAGTTTACGTGCTTAGTTGTTGTGGTGATATCATGGTGGTGTTGTAATTCACCAACTGACCACTAGGAGTCTCATTAGTGTATAAGTGAATGTTAGAATCAGGTGACCTGAGACTGACTGGAGATCTGGAAGAGGGAGATTGCTTGCGTGTGATCATACTGTTATTCATCTGTTGTTTGTATTTAGTTTACCTACAGTTAATGTTAATAAATCATACATTTCTTTAGCTACAAGTGTTCTTGTAATACAAATCAGGCCATCAGACAAGAACATTACATGGTACCAGGATTGGAAGGTATTAAATATTGAGGAAACAAGATGTGGTCAAACGCACAAATTAAGGTAGTGTCCAGCATTTGGCAATCTTGTTAGTTTAAGCTCAACCCCAGATCTGTCAGCGCAGTGGAAGACACAGGGCAGAATTCTCCAACCCCCCACAGGGTCGGGGAATCGCCCGGGGCCGGTGTAAATCCCACCTCCGCCATGGCAGGAATTCACCGCCACCCAGGAATTGGCAGGAGCGGGAATCACACCCTGACGATTGGTGTCCCCCCCACGGCGTGCCCCCCCCCCGCGGCAATTCTCCGGCCCGTGATGGGCCGAAGTACCGCCGCTGAAAGGCCTCTCCCGCCGATGTGGTTTAACCCACCTCTGTGCCAGTGGGATTGGCGGCGCAAGCGGGCCCCCAGGGTCCTGGGGGAGCACGGGGTGATCGGATCCCGGGGGGGGGGAGACCCACGGTGGCCTGGCCTGCGATCGGGGCCCACCTATCGACGGGCGGGCCAGTGCCGTGGGGGCACTCGTTTTCTTCCGCCGCTGCCACGGCCTCCACCATGGCGGAGGCGGAAGAGACCCCCTCCACCACACATGCGCCGGTGGTGATGCAGCGGCCGCTGACACTCCAGTGCATGCGTGGACCGGCGAAGGCCTTTTTGCCAGCCCCGACGCCGTGCGGCGTAGCACCAAAGGCCGTTGGCGCCAGTTTTGGCACCATCGGCAGAGCGGAAGCCACTCCGGCGTGGGCCTAGCCCCTAAAGGTGTGGAGAATTCCGCACATTTGGGGAGGCCCGATGCCGGAGTGGTTGGTGCCACTCCGCTACGCCGGGACCCCCCGCCCCGCCGGGTAGGGGAGAATTTCGCCCACAGTCTCCAATGATGAAACATCATCGTTTGTTGGAGTAAAAACAGAGAAGAATTTTTTTTGGAGGTTTCAAAAAATTCTCCAGCACTTAAAAAAATGCAAACTGATGCCCCATTTAAAATAAATGTGGTTGTGAGGACAAATAGCTGCTACCACTTAAAGTGAATGGTAGAGTGGTCCAACTGAAGTTAGACACTGGTGCCAAAACCAATTGAATCAGCATGATTGACTTAAAAATCTAAAAGTTCAGCCGATTAGAAGAAATGACAAAATACCTCTGTGAGATTAGAATGGTTCAAGCATTAAATTATATGGTATTTGTGACCTGAGAGAGGTAGTGAAGAACACAGTTTATTTCGTCCCATTCTGTTTTATATCCGATGGCTTGGATTCATGATTATGTGGTCAGTCCTGTGAAGAATTAATTCTAGTGCAGTTGGTATGTAGCATCCACAAAGGATTGGATCAACACTCCAACAATTCTCAGAACATTATCAGCATATTCAGCGATGTGTTCACTGATTTTACAACACTACCATTTGCCAACGAGGTACAATTTCAAGAAGATGCATTATTTAAAGCACCAATACAAACTATTAGTAGTGAAATTGTGATAGTGTGAACCAGATTTCGATGAATTTAAATTGATTACTATTATTATTATTAAGGCGCTTAATACCGTAACATCCACCAAAGACATATTCTTTCCCCAACGGTGTGATGTCACGCTCGCTTGAATCACTACTTCTTTTCAAAGCAAAAACCAGTTGTGATGACCACGCCCGGGGGGCAGAGGTACCTGGAGGTCCCGGGAGTTCAGGGGCAAGGCTGGGCCAACCCAGTTGACTGTGTGATCCTTGCCAGCCCTTTTTTTCTATAGCCATGATAGAACATGGAACATACAATGCAGAAGGAGACCATTCGGCCCATCAAGGCTGCACCAACCCACTGAAGCCCTCACTTCCACCCTATCCCCGTAACCCGATAATCCCTCCTAGCCTTTTTGGATACTAAGGGCAATTTATCATGGCCAATCCACCTAACCTTCATGTCTTTGGACTGTGGGAGGAAACCGGAGCACCCGGAGAAAACCCACGCAGACACGGGGAGAACGTGCAGTCTCCGCACAGACAGTGACCCAGTGGGGAATTGAACCTGGGACCCTGGCGCTGTGAAGCCACAGTGCTATCCACTTGTGCGACCGTGCTTTGACATTTCACAGAGTGCTGTTTAATCAGGCAAGAAAAGGCTTCTGTGAAGTCAATGAGTTTCACACAGCTTTTCTTGCCTGATCCAGGACTGTACAATTTTGGGACATTTCTTTCCAGGATGATTAGATTCAGGTGGCCAGATTTTCCAATCCTGAGACTAAGGGCTGGATTCTCTGATTCTGCGGCTAAGTGCCGACGTCAGCATGGGATCTGCAGCGTTTTACAACTCCAAAATCAGCGCCGGACCCTCACTGATTCCGGGACCAGTGAGCGGTCCGCAGCCACGCCGGGTCGAAATCCGAGCTCCGGCGCCAAAAAACGGCCAGAGAATGGCCGGATCTGCGGCCGCGCATGCACACGGCAACGGCCTGCAGTGGTTGGCCATACAACATGGCGGCGGATGCGCGCAGACCCGACCTGCCAGATAGTGCCCCTCTGGACCCACCTCGCTACCCCCTAACCACCCCCCACCAGTCCCCCCAGCCCTCACCGAAGAACCCCCGGCCCAGCAGCACAGCTCCCCCACGACTTGACGCCAGATTCCCGAAAACTGAGAGCACACGCGTCCCGCGCCATCGAGAACTCAGCCAATCAGGGGCGGAGCATTGGGGGAGGGCCTTCAGGTAGTGTCCTCAGGCCGTCCCAGGCATACGCCCCACTAATGGTGTTTTGGAAACAAGCGTCGCCCCCGATTCGGTCGTAAAAAGGGATTCTCCGCCCGATCGTCGATTACAAAATCGGCATCAGCAAATGGAAAATCACGCCCTAAGTGTTGCTGCTGGGGAAGGATTCATGGAGTCCTACGACAGCAAAACTGGCACCATACCTGGACCAATTCAACAAGAATTAAGATGCTAGCCCGGTGCCATGTAGAACACAATCGATTCCAATGAGAAACAATTCCGGATTCGCTGGGTCCGGGATGGACACTCAGGAGGCTGACAGACTACAGATGCATATACACACTCCACTCCCACACACACCATCTCAGCCAACAAGATGGCAGCAAAACACCTGGGCCAGAGTTTACCGATGTGGAACTGGAAACCCTGTTACATGCCGTGGAGGAGAGTTGCGTGACCCTGTACACCGGGATGAGGAGGAGGCTGTCAGCCGCCACCGTTCTCCATGACTGGATGCAGGGTTTAAAGGACTGTGTGCATCGGACTGTCCCCTCATAACTACCAGGAGCAGGAAAAGACTGGAGGGTGACCGCCGGACCTGCAGCCCCTCATAGCCGCAGAATAGAAGACACTGGGCGCGGTCGGCGGGTATGAAGGAAGGGCAATCGCTGGGGAGGAGGTCGGCATCAGACAAGAAGTGAGACCCCGCTCAGTTGCTGCGGTTCCCTGTGACATGTGTGTCACCCCTCCCCACCTCCTACTCCACACCACCCTCACCCTCACACCACCCTCACAGCACCTTCACACCACCCCCACAGCCTCACTCCCCTTACACCCCCTTCCCCCCGGGATTCCGTTGGCTGGTGCTGCCCATGCTAGCAGTACACTCCATGACCCCCCTCCGGCGCGCTCCTGTGGGGGCTATTTAGAACATTGCCCTGGGGTGAGCCCCATGGTGGGTTGTGGCCTGCTCGGGGAATGGTACAGTGGAGGGTAAGGTGAGGGCTGGGGCAGAGTAGAAGTGGAGGAATAGCCTTTATGATTATGGATGATAACACTTCAATTATAACGGAAGATATAACAATGCATAAGAGGACGGAGACTTTATTTGCTGGAATTCAGAAGTACAAAATAACTTAAACCTGTAATGAGAGTTTTGTGTGCGCTCTCTGGTGGAAATATAAAATGGTATCCCGCCTACATGCAGTTTGTTTCTTTAAAGAATATTGTGAGTAGGTGGGTGAGATGGGTAAGTGGGTACTTAATAGGATGGTGAGGTGATTCAATGAGTCGGGGTAGGTGGGTAAGGTGGGTGGTTGGTGAGGTCGATGAGTGGTTAGTGAGTGGGCAAGAGGAAAAGGGTAGGTTGGTGACGTGTGTAAACCGGTAGGGGCTAGGTGATTAGGCTGGGTAAGTGGGTAGATGGTTAGGTAGGCAGATTGGTAAGTAGGTGAGTGGTAAGTGGGTGAGGTGTTAGCTGGGTGGATATGTGGATGGGTAAATGGCTAGGAAGTATGTGGGTGCGGGGATGGTTAGGTCAGGGATTAGTTAGGCGGTCAGAGCACAGTCAGTCTATCAGGAAAGTAGTCCGGTGGTCAGTTGGTGGTCGGGAGTTTGTAATGCTAGCTGAGTGGTCAGAGGGCAGTCAGGGTGCTTAGTGTCAGAGATTGGGGGTCAGTTGAGTATTACCCAAGAGTTAGACTGGGATTTAATTTAGCTAACATTTCCTGGGAAGCTATCCAGGTAGGTTCCACAGATTTCTCCAAAGTCTCTGACTCATTCCAGACTAGCAGCAGCACCTTCTGAAAGTAGACAGCCAATTTAGGAATTGCTGCACCATATCTGAGGGTATGGCAGAGTTCAATTCTAACATGTGAGGCGCTCTGCCAATGCCATCAATCTGCATTTACCATGAATTATATAATCATCTAATTGGAAGTTGAAGAATGCAGTCTGCGTCACTAATTGTGCTGGGTTGATTGAATCTCAAGCTGCTCCTCAAATTGACTGTGGTTTCTTCAGTATCCACCAGATCACAAAAGTGTTCATTTTAATTTAACTTTGTTAAAAGTTGCCTTCATTATAACGATTGTTGTTGTTCATACCACTTTATTTGAGTTCTTAACATTGATTCAGTTCATTCAAATTTTATTCTTTAAAACAATTGTTCCACTTGCTAAAGAGAGTTTAACATTGCCATAAAACATTCTTATGGGGAGCACGGTAGCATTGTGGTTAGCACAATTGCTTCACAGCTCCAGGGTCCCAGGTTCTATTCCGCCTTGGGTCACTGTCTGCGTGGTGTCTACACGTTCTCCCTGTGTGTGCGTGGGTTTCCTCCGGGTGCTCCGGTTTCCTCCCATAGTCCAAAGATGTGCGGGTCAGGTGGATTGGCCATGCTAAATTGTCCTTAGTGTCAAAAATTGCCCTTAGTGTTGGGTGGGGTTACGGGGAAATGGGGATCGGGTGGATGCATGGGCTTGGGTAGGGTGCTCTTTCCAAGAGCCAGTGCAGACTCGATAGGCCGAATGGCCTCCTTCTGCACTGTAAATTCTATGAAAATATGCTTTCCAGAGCCCTGTACTTTGGAGTTCTTGTAATAATTTGTTGAAATATTGACGTTTTCAGGAAATGTTTGCAGTTATTTGCAACAATTTGCAGAGGGTGGTTATGCGTTTCGGTCAGGAATTGATAGATGACCATGAAGAATTGAGGAGATTTGAGTCTTATTCCCTTATGAAGTGTAGCTCACTTCCACCCAAATTTCCATGACATTTTAGGCTATGGGCCATATTATCCGGTCCCTATCACACCCCTACCTTGACAGCACTGCAAAATTCCACCCTATTTATTTGTTTTGCACCTTTATTGCATGTTCACGCAGGCACAAACATATAGAAAGTTCCAAGCCCTTGGCATAGAACTTTAAGGGTTCAGAGACAAATTATATAAATAACTCTGGCATCGGGGATTTGAATTGAGATTAGGATAAGGGGCCCCTGCATGTTGCGTTTTCTTTCAGACAGGATTTTCAGGATGATGATCACCTTAGACAAAATTGAGCCAGGTCAAAAAATAGGATAATTAAAAGTCAAATCAAGAACCATTTTATGCCAAGGATAAGAGTGAATCATCAGAGCAAGCCGTGAAGCATACAATACAAATAGTTCAGATGGGAATGGATAGTGTTTTGGGAAGAAAGGGGTCTGGAAAATTATCGTTTGAAGGGACTGAGTTAGAAAGGGAAACAACTTGGATCTTATCACCTATTTCTATTCCTAAAAATTGCGATGTACCCCGAGGGTTTGACCTCTGCACACATACTGGATAATGACCTGAAGCAAAAACTCGAGCTTTTGTTTTCATTTCTCTGTAGATTAGGGGCTTCCACCTTTGCTGGGATCAGTGAATAAACATAGACCCGGGATGGAAGCTAAAACTTTCTGGTACCACATTGGGCAGTGCAAGCACCTTATATATCTGGGCTGGATTCTCCAATTTAGAGGCTATGTCCGGAGGAAGTTCTGTGGAGATAACTTGAGATCTATAGGTAACTTGCATTATTTGTAACTTAAAACAGGGCACCAGGTGAATTAGTTGTTCTATTCCTTGCAGATAAACAGTAGCATTTTTTTAAGACAAGGAGAAGCTAATTAATTTTTGGAAACATCAGAACTAGTGGACTCAGGGAACAGGTAGCAGAATGGATAGCAAGCTGACTATCAAACAGAGAGCAGAGAGTTGGCTTTAAGAGTAGCCACTCAGAGTGACAAAAGGTGGGAAGTGGTGTTCCACAAGTTAAATCGAAGGATGTGTACAGAATATGAGCAAGTGAAAAAAGAGCTGTGGCACTGGTTGTCGGAATGGCAATTGGTCTTCATTGTCCAGTCAGTTTTGGTGGAAGGACAGTCTCACTTCTTCTCTCCTGAATATATTTATCATTGGGCTTCAGGTTCTTGTAGGCACAAATTAGACTGCAGGAAATAAAAATATGATTGTTTGAGACAAGTGGTGCAATAAAAATTGGAATACTAAATTCAAAATAGAGAGATAAGCTGTGCGTCAAAAGATGAAGGGGTTTAAGTTGGACTTATGTATGTTTTCACCAATCTGTAGCAAAAATGAGTTTGGAAGGCCCTCTTGATCGACCAGTGTGAAATAAGCAATCAGTACACCTGTGAGCTCTTCACCTCGACTGCAGTTATGTAGAGAACTGTTCCTGAGTTTCAAGGTATGGTCATTTTCCATGAACCTTTGCACCCATATCCAAAGTGATTGAGCTTGAACTGAACATAGCTCAAAGCCAGGCAGTCACTAATCAGTGAAAATGGCGTAGTGCCGTGTCCTTGTTTCATTCACCATAATAAAGACAGTGAAAACAGTCATTAGCATCGTCCAGTTTGGTCTTCTGCTGCTGAGTCAATAGGAGGAACTTCCCATACAGCTTTGAAAAATGGCAGGTGTGTGAATTTTTCAAGGAAACTATTTGCTGCAATATGTAACCTGATAATAGTTGTAGCCATCTAAAATGGCCACCTGCAAAGGACCATGGGAATTGTGGTCAGCTTGGACACAGACAGGTACACAGCCTCTGTGTATTGTGCAAAGAAGCCAGACCTGACTGAAACTTGTATCCATTTAGAGTCAATCACCATTTCCCCTAGGACAATAGAGCTTGAATCAAGGAGTTACAACAGTAGCAGACTAACCGGTGCCAATTCCCCTTATTTGGAAAGGCCTACGTGCCTATGACAATGGTAGCTTGGACCCGCCCAGCCACCGAGGTATTCGCCCCCTAATTGGCCAGGATAAATGAGGGTGATCAAAACCCTATCGATCCATTGGATGTGGAGTTAGGACCGCCCCAAAGTGCGTGAAAGCCCAGGGGAATAAGAAGAACTGCAAACCGAAAGGACGGCATCTTTTGAAATGAAATGAAATGAAATGAAAATGGCTTATTGTCACGGGTAGGCTTCAAATGAAGTTACTGTGAAAAGCCCCTAGTCGCCACATTCCGGCGCCTGTTCGGAGAGGCTGTTACGGGAATCGAACCGTGCTGCTGGCCTGCTTGGTCTGCCTTCAAAGCCAGCGATTTAGCCCTGTGCTAAACAGCGGCCTGTGTGCGACAAACTGCAGCATATCAACCAGCCAAGTTCAAGGACCCGCGACCGCTATCTGAAGGATGAGCCCAGAACCTGAAGACTTCCAACCAACCCACGTGGACACAGGTAAAGGCCTTATCTCGCACAGAGCCGGTTACCCCGAAGTTAAGTAAAGGTCATCTTAGTTATTAGCTCTAGTTTAGTGCATAGTTGCGTGAATTATTGCATATAGAAATAAGTCTTGTGTTATTAATAAACTGTCTTTGAACTAATACACTTGTTGTGTGGTCATTTGGTCAATATAAGAAACAGCTTGTGGTTCACATAGAAATATTTGGGGCAGCACGGTAGCATGGTGGTTAGCATAAATGCTTCATAGCTCCAGGGTCCCAGGTTCGATTCCCGGCTGGGTCACTGTCTGTGCGGAGTCTGCACGTCCTCCCCGTGTGTGCGTGGGTTTCCTCCGGGTGCTCCGGTTTCCTCCCACAGTCCAAAGATGTGCGGGTTAGGTGGATTGGCTATGCTAAATTGCCCTTAGTGTCCTAAAAAAAATAAGGTTAATGGGGGGGGGGGGGGGGTTGTTGGGTTACTGGTATAGGGTGGACACGTTGACTTGAGTAGGGTGATCATTGCTCGGCACAACATCGAGGGCCGAAGGGCCTGTTCTGTGCTGTACTGTTCTATGTTCTATGTTCTATATTGAAGTCAACATAATGGATCATGTATTTTAAAGGATTGGCAGGTATTCGGCATTGGACCCTATGGATCCTATAATTATTCTCATTGGTCATCAAATAATTTTTCATGAATGTTACTCACTTCTTCTGTTAGTTTAACTGGTGAAGTTTGAGAAAAGCTTGCAGAAATCACACTACAACCGTGTAGTTCCAAGGTAGCAGTCTCTGGCCACCAATATGTGATCCCTGTCTCCTGCCAGTAAATATCGGTACTCAAGTATTATCTTGTAATACAACAACAACAACATGGTAATTGTTAAGCACTAAATTCCAGTAATCAGTTGTAGTAATTGTATTTGGCCTGAGGCTGTTATTATTCTCAGTGAATTCTAACTATTTTGAAGCAACTTTGTGAAAAGCTAAAAATGAAATATAAGACTAACCAATGAGAATGAAAACCAATGATTATTGTTCATTTTATTGTGCAGAATTATAAAGGAAATGCTACTTTCTAGAAATAAAACTGTTCATGATAGTACATTAGAGCCTCCTTTTCCATGGCTTTGATTTTCTTTCAGTAAGATTTGGGCACAGGTCATTCAGGTTTAAGGATTATATTAATGTGGCTGTGCTGTTGCTCTATTTGTGTCAGGAACTCGGTTCTGGAAGTGTGAAGCAGTGATGGAAGATGACACAGGATGGAATGAGCTCGTAGGACCTCAAAACAAAATAATCAGCCAACTTTATATTTCCACATTAGATTATAACAAGGTCCTTGATTAGTTTATACAGGTGATAACATTTCACCTGAAACTCAGCCATGCTTCTGCAACCTTATTTTCTAAAAATCACATCTGAAGAATCAATCGCCAGTGCTGACTGAAATTCTAATGATGCTATATGTACAGAATGTTTTTTGCAGCCCACTGCATTTGATGTGTAGAATCAAAGCTTGTAAGAAATCATAAAACAGCCACTATTGGCTTTGACAGACCCTGTCTGGGTTGGTAATTCCTTTTCCCACCTCTGATACTTCATCGTCCCCAAGCTATATAGCAAGTGCCACATCTGATTCTTTGCCTCTTTTATTTCCATAGTGTCCTGAATAAATCCTGGTTTACTTGCATATTTCAGCTGTGACTTGATAAGTAAAGCTTCTAATTCCATGGCCCATGTGGCAGTATTTAAACTATGTTTAGCATCAAAAATGTAGCCTGTTCATATTGTGACTGGTGACAGATCCAATATTAGATGTGACCTGAGCTACATTGATTTTTTTTTACAATGGGTGTCATATATTTTAATCATCATGTGCTGTAGTGCCACATTTTGCCCTTCTGCAGACAATCTTTCTCTCTCCTGCAAGGTTTTGGTTTGCTCTTTAAAGCCGTAGACAGGTCAGTTAATCTTCCCTACAATGCACTAGGGAGAAGTGAATACTCTGCTACATTAGCATATACCGTCACTATAGCTGGGAGGCGTTTGCTGTACAGTAGACCAGATACTAAATGTACAACTTAAATGTGTCAGAAATTACCAGCGAATTAGAAGTACAGGTGAATACAGTTTTAAAAAAAGGCACATTCCCATCATTTTGCCTGACAGGAAATTTATTTTGCTGTAGCTGAAAAGTAATTAACCTCCACTGTGAGAAAATTCTATTACTAACAGCTATTCTGCCATGCAAAGTGCAGTACATGGAAATGTTACAGGCTGTCAAGCAGAAAGGCATACTTGTCTGCATTTTAAACTAAACTTTCATTTTTCTTCACTACCTGCTAGCATCACTGAAGCCACAAATTGATGGAATATATATAGTTGTGCTTTAAAAAAGGATATCAAACATTAAGAGATTTCCAAAGCTTTTCCTGAGCTAAAGCACACAATTATATTAAATTCTTTTGTGGGGGTGGGGATGAAATAACTATCTTTTTCATGAAAGGCAGTCTGCCATGTAGCAGAGTGACATTCAACCATGAACAGTTTCACTGCAGCCATCTATAAGAAAATGTCACTGAGTCCTCCCTTGGTAATCAATTATGAACATTTTCACTGCTTCCTCTCATTTAAAGACAGAATGAAAAATTATCCTCCATTATTTGTCTGTTACTGAAAGTTCAAATGAAAAATTCTTGGCCAATATGCTTTCTGAGCACGGATAACATTATGCACTCTGTTCCTTAGGAAGTTAACTAAAATGGAAGAAGCCTGTAAAGTCCCTGTCTTAAAAGCCAGATGAATATATGTTAGCTGGAAACTACAGGGGGTGTAAATTTTTCTAAACTACAGGCTTTGCCTTGGAGTGACAGCTCTGCAATTAAGAGCTTCCTGCCCTTGCCTTGCTTAGTAATATGGTGATGTCAGTACATGCCTCATATTTTTTTTGGATTTTGCATGAAACATTTTAATGGTGCAGTTTCTTCTGAAATGTTACATTTATTAATGTCACTGTAACAATCTTTTCACCATCTTATACAGTGTTATTAATTTTACCATAAGGGAAACGCAGAATAAGCCGACTTATTTCCCAAAGGATTAACAGTCTCAAACCTTACTTACATAAGAGCTATGAGTCTAAGAATCTATTTTTCTGAAACTGGGAATGTCAAACCCAGGGAATAATATGTGGATATGAGGATTCCTTACCCAGTTATAATAGTCAATTATGTTAAAATGAAAAGATTTGAAATAGCAATGCAGAGGAGGTGGGGGGGGGGGGGGGGGGGGCAGTAATATTTTGTTTTATTTTATTACAGTGGTATTTTTATCCTTACATTCAGTGCACAACATTAATTCTGTTATTCCTCTATTCCCCATTTTGTGGGATGCTACCAGCCCCATGGTTTCTCGCTATTATTCTGTCAAAAAACCCTCATACATTTGAACATGCCTATTAGCTTCACCCTTAAATTTTGAAGGCTCTGAAGAGAAAAGTCCAACTTCTCTAGTCAATCCTCATAAATTAAGTCCCTCATATCTAGCATAATTCCTGTAAATCTTTTCCACATTTTCTTCAAGGCATTGGCACCCTTCCGAAAGTGTTGTGACCAGAAATGAACACAACACTATTTTTCAGGCCCCACCGGTTAAAGGTTAAGTGTAACTTTTCCACTTCTGCGCTACCGACCTGGATTAAAAAGGTCAGGAAACTTTGACACCGCAATGATGTTACTGCAGGAATAATCCAGAGGCCCAGGCTAATGCTCTCGGGGTAATAATTCAAATCCCACCACAGTAGCTGGTTGATTTTAAATTTAATGCATAAATAAATTGCATATGAAAGCTAGCCTTAGTAACAATGACCATGAAACTATCAGATTGTCATAAAAATCCACCTAGTTCATTAATGTTCTTTAGGGGAGGAAATTTCCCATCTTTGTTTGGCCTGGCCTTCATGCAACTCATAGCCAATAGCAATAAGGTTGATTTAGTTGTATCAGTTGTGTCAAACCACTGCAGAAAGACAAATAAAACTGGATGGACCACAAGGCATTGGCTTAGGCAATGGGAATGATGAACTGAGTCGATCCTGCAAGGTTCATTAAAGCAATATCTGGGGGCTTGTGCCAAAATTGTAGGACCAATTTCACAGACAAATCAAACAACAGTCTGACATAGTCATACTCATCAAATTATACCTTACAGTCACTGCCCTGGAACCATTCATTATTAGATATGTCCAGTCTCACCAGCAAGACTGACCTATTGGAGCTGATGGATCAGCGTTATACAGTCAGAAGGGAGTAACTCTGGGAGTCCTCAGCTTTGAGTCTGGATTCCACGAGGTTTCAAGGCATTGAGATCAAACATGGGCAAGGCAACCTCCCGCTGATTAGCACTTACTGCCTTGCCTCAGCTAATGAATGTGAACTTCTCCATGTTGAACACCACTTGAAAGACGCACTGAGGGTGGCAAAGGCACAGAATTTACTCTGGTTGAGGGATTTCAATGTCCAGTCACCAAGACTGGCTTAACAGCATCGCTACTGACCAAGTTGAATGAGGCCTAAATGACATGTCAGCCAGACTGGGCCTGCAACAGATAGTGAGGGAAAACAAGAGGGAAGAAGCTACTTGACTTTGCAAACTACCTGCCTCAGATGCATCTGTCCATGACAGCATTTGTCAGATGACCACTGCACAATCCTTGTGGGGACAAAGGTTCGTCTTCATAGAATTTACAGTGCAGAAGGAGGCCATTTGGCCCATCGAGTCTGCACCAACCCTTAGAAAGGACACCCTACTTAAGCCCACGTCACCAACCTATCCCCATAACCCAGTGACCCCATTTCACCTTTTGGACAGCAAGGGGCAATTTAACATGGTCAATCCACCTAACCTGCACATCTTTGGACTATGGGAGGAAACAGGAGCACCCGGAGGAAACCCATACAAACACTGGGAGAACATGCAAACTCCACACAGACAGTGCTCACCACCACGCCGCTCACATTGAAGATGCTCTTTATCTTATTGCATGGTATTAGCACCATAAAATGGAATAGATGTTGAACAGGCCTAGCAGCTCAAAACTGGGCATCCATGAGATGCTATGGGCCATCAGCAGAATTACATTCAACCACAATATGTAACCTCATGGCCTGGCATATCCCTCACTCTACCATTATCATCAAGCCAGGACATCAAGCCTGGTTCAATGAAGAGTAAAGGAATGTCTTCCATGAACAGTTTCAGACAGACCGAAAAATGAGATTTCAAACTTGTGAAGCTGTAACCCAGGATTATTTGCATGCCAAACAGCAGGAGCAGCAAGCAATAGGCAAAGCTAAGCGATCCAATCCCATAACCAATGGATCAGATCAAAACTCTGCAGTCCTAACACACCCAGTCATAAGTGGCAGTGGAAATTAAACAACAAACTGGAGGTGACATGCTCCACAAACTTCCTCATCCTTAACGGTGCGTGAGCCCAGCATATTAGTACAAAATATAAGGCTGAAGAACTTGTAACCATCTTCCGCCAGAAGTGCTGAGTCCATGATCCACCTCAGCCTCCTCCCATGCTCCCCAGCATCAAAGATGCCAGTCCTCCAAATCACACTATGTGATATCAAGAAATGGAGGAAAGCATTGGATGCAGCAAATGCTATGGGCCCTGTCAAAACCCTGACATTAATACTGAAGTCTTGTGCTCCACAACTGGAAGCCCTATGCAGCTGTTTCACTATAGCTGCAACGCTGGCATTTACCTACAAATGCAAAATATTGACTAGGTATGTTCTGTCCACTAGAATTAGGACAAATCTAATCCACACTACTCTCAATTATTGACAAAACAATGGAAAGTGTCATTGACAGTGCGATCAAGCAGCACTTGCATACCAATAACCTGCTTACCGATTCTCACCATTTGGGCACTGTCAGCACTTCTAACCTCATTACAACTGCCTTCCAAACATGGAAAAAGAGCTAAGTTCAAGAAATGAGGTGACAGTGACTGCCCCTGATATCAGAGCAGCATTTGGTTGAGTGTGGAATTAAAGACAAATCGGAATCAGGGGGAAAACTCTCTACTGGTTGGAGGCCTACCTAGTACAAAGGATATTTGATGAGGTAGGTGAAAGCCAATGACCTCAGTCCCGGGAATCAGCTGCAGGATTTCCTTTGGGGTATGTAATAGGTCAAGCCATCTTCAGCTGTGTAATCAATTATCGTTTTTCCATCAAAAGGTCCAAAGGGGGTTGTTCACTAATTCATGCACAGTTTTTACAGTACCATTCGCAACTCCTCAGGTACTGAATAAATCCATTTTGATATGCAGCAGGACCTAGGCAGCATTCAGGCTAGAACTTGTAAGTGACGATTAACATCAAAACACAGAAGTGCCAGGAAATGACCACCTTCAACAATCTAATCGTCTCCCCATAGCATTAACATCATTGCCATCACCGAATCCCTCACTATCAACAATGAATTAACACATTGACCAGAATCTGAAATGAACCAGACATTTAAATACCATGGCATCAAGAGCCGGTCAGAGGCTGGGGATTGTGTGGGGAGTAATTTGCCTCCTGACTTTCCAAATCATGTCCACCACCTACAAATTGCAAGTCAGGAGTGTGATGAAATACTGTCCATTTGCCTAGGTGAGTGCAGCTCCAACAACATTCTAAAAGTTGGGTGCCATTCGGCAGCCTGCTTGATTTCCACTCCTTCCACCACTTTATATATTGTTATGGAGAGGTTAGAGTTGTGGAATAATTTGCCCTTTTCCCCTTCTCTCGATTGTCCTCAACTCGATGTATTTTTAATGTCACTATGATTCCCAGGCCCTCTATAACTCCAGCTTTTGTTTCCTAACTCGTCCTATTACCATTTTCTTTTGCCTCCAACTATCAACTTTTTTTTCATTTAATCTCTTTTGCTTTCCACCCTATTCCAGATCTTCTCTTTAGATCTCTTACACTTACCCCGCCACCCCCATCCTTTTCAGCCTCTGTTCTTGCTGAAATGCTATCACATCTCCAACTTTTCTGTGAAATGTTAACTCTCACCAAAATTTTCACCACAATGGAAAGGGTTGTAAATTCTAAGTACCAACCCTGACCACAGCATATTTTGTTTCCGTGGGGGCGGATTTGGAGTCAGGGTGGGATTTGCACGTGTGCAGTTTATGGAGACAACTGGCCATTTAAATCACCAGCTGCCTCCATTGAAGTGGGTTTTGGTAGGCCAGGAGTGTGAACCCTACATGTGCAGATTAGACCAGTCCCATCTCTGCGCAGCTGTCCCAGGAGAAAAGATATGGCCGTTTGTTTCTGACTTCATAGATGCTGTTAAGTTTGCAGCATTTTCTGATTTTGCTCCCCTTTAAGAGCTGCTGGCTAGCTTTAAGTAATGCAAGTTTGTTCTTAGCAGTGTAAGTTACTAATAATATTGGGTCCCTACTGATGCATGCAGCATTGAACAGCACCGAGGGGGCTGGCTGTATGCAGCAATCATTTTAATTAGCAGGCATCATGATGTTGGTGTGTTGCCTGCATTCCGGCTAATGAGCGCAGGTTAATCGCCCATCTCGATCCCTGCACCATTTTTCAGAGCCAACAATTGTTTCAGCTAAATACTTCAGAAACCACAGAAAAGTGAAAACACTCCAAGGTATCTTGGATGAACAATCAGAGATGAAGATTTAGGAAACATCACAAAGAATCAGCTTTTATTTACATGGCACCTTTCAGGTCCTCAAGATGCTCCAGGGGCATACAATTTAAGAAATAGGAACAGAAGTAAACCATACAGCCAGCCTGCTCCATCATTCAGTATCATCAGGGCTGATCCTCAACTTCACTTTCCCATTTACTTCATATTCCTTGATTCCATGAGAGACTGAATCTGTCTATCTCAGCCTTAAATGTATTCAACGATAGAGCATCCACATCTCTCTGGATTAGAGAATTCTATTGCACTGGAAACCAACATGCCATTTGCTTTCCTAATTGCTTGTTGTACTGCTAGCTGACCTTTGTGTTCCTTGCACGACTACACTCAAGTGTCTCTGAACATTGACAAGTATCACGGGCTGGATTCTCCATCATTGAGACTATGTCCCCACGCCGGTGTCAAAACAGTGGGGTTTTAGTCCTGATATTCCTGAAAAAAAGTGAAACAAATTCTTCGCCCTGCAGGGGACCAGCAGGGACCCAGAGTGAATCTCGCAGCTTTTGCTGCAGATATGGACCCCAGCACTTCCGGGTCCAAGGTCGCGCATGTGCAAGGCGGCGGCCTCCAGCGGCTGCATCGTACTCCATGGCAGACTCGGACCGCAGAGCCAGACCCAAGAAAGAGACCCCCCAAACGGCCGCGCGCTTGACCCTCAAACCCAGCACATTAATTCCCTGACCGACTATAAGGCCCCTTGGTCTCCGATCCGCCCACCCCCGACTAGGGCAGCCACGGACTGAGTCCGCAACCGCCATGCAAGCAGCCCAACTGGCAATAGGAGGGTAGTTCCTTGCCGTTGGGAACTCGGCCGGTCGGGGGCGGAGGATTGCTGAGCGGGCCTCTGGCAATGGCCCCCCGTGCTACCCGGTGACACCGGTTTTCGGTGCCCAGAGAATCGCTGAACCAGCGCAGTTTGATTACGCCGTCAAACTGGATTCTCTGCCCCGGCACCGGCCGCGATTTCAGCATGGGGGTGCGGAGAATCCAGCCCCACATCTTTTGAAAAAGTTTTGCTTTTCTATACTCACGATCACAATCAATAACCTCACATTTTTCAACATTGTAGTGTATAATGCCACCTTGTTCTGCACTCACTCAGGGTGTGATTCTCCCAAAAAATGATGAAGGGCTGGATTCTCCGTTTGGGAGGCTCCCGTGAAGCTGATTTTCTCTAATTTTACAATCCCCTTGCGGTCGTAAAGGATGCAATTCAGTGTATGCATGGTATGGAATACAAGTGATCCCTGTGAGAGGGACACACACACACAAGGACCCCTGTGATATGGGGACCTCGGATAGGGAGGCCTGTTATCGGGAGATTCCCCCAGAGGAACCCTCTACCTAAAGGAATCCCTTCCAACGACCCCCCGCACACACAGACTACTCTACACACAGACCCCCACTCACGCATCCTAGAAAATAAGCCCCTCTCAGGAAGCTAGATAGCAGGGGCGAAATTCTCCGACCCCACGCAGGGTCGGAGAATCGGCCGGCAGTGGCGTTAATCCCGCTCCCCGCAGGGTTTTTTATTCTCTGACCGGCCAAAAACCGGCATTGTGCAAATCCCGCCGGCAGCCTCTGAAAACAGCTGGCGCCGGCGGGATTTCATTATATTTTTGTTTCAACAAATCTCCGGCCCGGATGGGCCGAAGTCCCGCCGACGTGGCCACGGGTCACGTCGGCGAAAAACAGAGTAGATTTAAAACAGCGTCAACCATTGATGATGGTTGACGCCGTTCAGTGTCCGAGGGCGAGTGCGGGGGGGGGGGGGGGGGGGCGAGGGCGGGGGGGGGGGCGAGTGCGGGGGGGGTGCGAGTGCGCGGGGGGGGGCGAGTGCGGGGGGGGCGAGTGCAGGGGGGGGCGAGTGCGGGGGTGTGTGCGGGGGGGGTTGCGGGGGGGGTTGCGGCGTTGAGAGGGGGGGTAGGGGTGGTGAGGTGGTCGGGGTGGTGAGGGGGTAGGGGCGTTGGAGGGGGTAGGGGTGGTGGGGGGGGTTTGGGGGCAGCGGCGTGCAGAGAGGGGGGTGGCGACGGATGGCCGGGGCCAACGCACCGTCGCCCCCCCTCTGCACGCCGCTGCCCCCTACCCCAACCACCCCCCCCTCACCACCCCTACCCCCCCTCCCCACCACCCCACCCCCCTCTCAACGCCGCAACCCCCCACCCTCTCAACGCAGGGTTCCCCCCCTCAACGCAGGGTCCCCCCCCCCCTCAACGCAGGGTTCCCCCCCCCCTCAACGCAGGGTCCCCCCTCTCCTCCGGTACACACACACCCCCCCCCCTCTCAACGCCGGTACTCACAACCCCTCCCCCTCCCTCTGAAGGCCGGTACAAACCCCCTCCCTCTGAAGGCCGGTACCCCCCCTCCCTCTGAAGGCCGGTACCCCCCCTCCCTCTGGACGCCGGTACCCCCCCTCCCTCTGAAGGCCGGTACCCCCCCTCCCTCTGAAGGCCGTACCCCCCCTCCCTCTGAAGGCCGGTACCCCCCCTCCCTCTGAAGGCCGGTACCCCCCCCCCTCCCTCTGAAGGCCGGTACCCCCCCTCCCTCTGAAGGCCGGTACACCCCCCCCCCCTGAAGGCCGGTACCCACACACCCCCCTCCCTCTGAAGGCCGGTACCCACACACCCACCCTCTCTCCTCCTCCCCCCATTCCTTCCTCCTCCCCCCCTTCCTTCCTCCGTTAGTGGGGGGGGGGGGGGGGGGGGGGGGTGGGGGGGGGGGGGGGGTGCGGCGTTAGTTGGGGGGGTGCGGCGTTAGTGGGGGGGGGGGTGCGGCGTTGAGAGGGGGGGTACCGGCGTTGAGAGAGGGGGGGCGGCGTTGGAGGGGGGTAGGGGTGGTGAGGGGGTAGGGGTGGTGAGGGGGTAGGGGTGGTGAGGGGGTAGGGGTGGTGTGGGGGTAGGGGTGGTGAGGGGGTAGGGGCGTTGGAGGGGGTAGGGGTGGTGAGGGGGGGGTTGCGGTAGGGGCAGCGGCGTGCAGAGGGGGCGACGGTGCGTTGGTCCCGGCCATCCGTCACCCCCCCTCTCTGCACGCCGCTGCCCCCTACCTCAACCCCCCCTCACCACCCCTACCCCCTCCAACGCCGCCCCCCCTCTCTCAACGCCGGTACCCCCCCCCTCTCCTCTCAACGCAGGTACCCCCCCTCTCCTCTCAACGCAGGTACCCCCCCCTCTCCTCTCCTCTCAACCCAATGCCGCAACCCCCTCCCCCCCTCTCAACTCAACGCCGTAACCCCCTCTCCTCTCCTCTCTTCTCCACGCTGCAATCCCTCCCTCCCTCCCCTCTCTCCCTCCCTCCCCTCTCTCCCTCCCTCCCCTCTCTCCCTCCCTCCCCTCTCTCCCTCCCTCCCTCTCTCCGGCTCTCCCCCTCCCTCCGGCTCTCCCCCTCCCTCCGGCTCTCCCCCCTCCCCTCCCTCCCTCTCTCTCCCTCCCTCCCTCCCTCTCTCTCTCTCCCCCTCTCAACTCCGCAACCCCCCCCCCCCACAAACGCCGGGTCTTTCTCCTCTCCCCCCCCCCCCCCAAACGCCGGGTCTCCTCCCTTCCCCCCCCCCCCCCCAATGCCGGGTCGCTCTTCTCCCCCCCCCACCATGCCGGGTCGCTCTTCTCTCCCCCCCCCCCCCCCCCCCACCATGCCGGGTCGCTCTTCTCCCCCCCCACCCCCCCCACCATGCCGGGTCGCTCTTCTCCCCCCCCCCCCCCCCCCACCATGCCGGGTCGCTCTTCTCCCCCCCCCCCCCACCATGCCGGGTCGCTCTTCTCCCCCCCCCACCATGCCGGGTCGCTCTTCTCCCCCCCCCCCATGCCGGGTCACTCTTCTCCCCCCCCCCACCATGCTGGGTCGCTCTTCTCCCCCCCCCCCCCCCCCATGCCGGGTCGCTCTTCTCCTCCCCCCCCCAATCATGCCGGGTCGCTCTTCTCCTCCCCCCCCCCCCCCCCAATCATGCCGGGTCTCTCTCTCTCCCCACCACACAAACGCCGGGACTCGCCACTTCCGCAGCTGGTGAAACTGACGCGTATCGCGTCAGTCCGCTGCTGGCCCTTCCGGGAACGGAGATTGCCAGCTTAAAAGAAGGCCCGGACGCGGAGTCATGCGCACCCGGAAATGGGCGTCACGTCGGTCCGCGGAGAATTTCGCCCCCGAGCAGAAAGGGACTGTAGGAAGCATCATGGATGTAATACTTATCATGCAGCTCCACGTGTCCATTCCTCGAAGCAGAGCAGCTGTGCCTGCATCTGGTTCCCACAGATCCACTATCTGCAAACTAGTCATGGCTTTCAAGTCGTGGTTTGAGATTGACAGCTCATAGAAATCTTCTGCAGCTTTGATCCATTCATATCCCTTCACCCTTCTGTGGCCTAAGTGGTGAAACCCCAATGTTTTTAAACACTGCCCACATCAAAGAGATGAAAGTGCAGTGAAATCACATGCTTGAGTGATTGGAGTGCGCTCAGTGCACTTTCATCTCTTTGACGGTCTCCTCCCTTTCAGGCCCTTTACCCTCCCCACATTTCATTTTTTTAAATTAATTTAGAATAGGCAATTGTTTTTTTCCCATTAAGGGGCAATTTTGAATGGCCAATCCACCTCACCTGCACATCTTTCGGTTATGGGGATGATACCACGCAGGCAGGGGGAGAATGCCCAGGTCCTCAGCGCGGCAGTCCCAGTGCTAACCACTATGCCACTTGCCGCCGTGTCCCCACCATTCATAACCCCCATATATCACCCCTTCATCCCCCCTTTCATGGGCATGCTCCCATCAGGCCTCACCCCTTGGCAGTACTCCTTGGCACTCTGGCAGTGCCAACCTGGAAGCCATGTAGTGCCTATCTGGCACTACATGGCTTCCAGGTTGGCACTGCCAGGGTGCCAGGGCCCTGCCCTGTCATGTCCCTGACCACCTAGAGGCTCCAATGACATCTGAGTCCCCCCAGTGTGACCATCACATATAGTTTCCATTTCTGGAGACCAGTACTAATTTGTGATGGCGTAAGACCTCGCCAGAGGGTCCAGTGAGTACCAGGAGCTGGGATATTCCGGCCTCGAATTGGTTGCGCATATTTAAATTACATTAGTGATTTATTTAAATATTCTGCTCTGGATCACGATCACCGAGGGTGTAATTCAGATCGCGTCGGGCGTAGCGGATTGGGTGCACTTGCATGGCTCGACGTCCAGCGAGAAATATGGTTTTGGCCTCTCCAGTTATGCACCTGGTGTGATGAGATTGGTGCCAGCTGCAACCCAGTGGAAAAATCACACCCTCAATCCCGCTATAATTTTTTGAAGCCTCCTTATGCCCTCCTCACATTTGTGTTCCAATCTAGCTTTGTATCATCAGAAAATTTAAATACATTACTCCTTCTTTCTTCACCTAATCATTCAATTGGGAGGGAAGATGTTGGAATGCCAGTTGCTCACCTGACTCTATTCAATTTACTCAGGCAGGGAATGTCGAGAAGGGCCTTCTCAGCTGGAAGCCAGTTGATGCTCTGAAGTGACCAATTAGGGGTTACTTCCTGCCACTGTCGATATTGTACAAATGGTGAGGAATAAGGCCTGCACCACATGGGGAGACTGTCCAGTAACAGTTAGTGGCCTCCCTGTTAATTCAGTAGTGATAACTGTTTAAGCTTTGTATGGTATATGAAGCCCTAGTTCCCCCTCCCCCCTACCCGCACCAGTAAGGCCTGCCTCCATCGAAAGACCTGCTCCATTCTGCCCTCACCAACTACCCATGTCTTCACCTCTCTGGGCCCTGCTTGGTGATCCCCTGTGAGCTCAGTCTCATTCACCTGTGTTCTAGGACCTTTTCTATGTTGCTGCTCCTGGTTGGGTGCAGTCCGAGCAATCGCCACTGCTCTCAATGATACAGCTGTGACTGAAGAACTGTTTATCCTCCAGTTTGCCAGCAGTTTGTGGAGGGCATTCGGGGCAGGATCTCTTGCCTTAAAGGGACAGGAACCAGACTGTCAGGCCGTTAATTTCATGACAGGAATAGAAGAGAGTTGGGACTCCCTGAAACAGTTCAGGTGGGGTTTCCCCTGTATTTCTGGCCCATCATCCATGTCACCACCACAATCACCATTACGTTTCTGACAGACTGTAACGCTTTATATCAACACGAATTGGGAGCTAAATTGCTCCATGTGGCACTCAACTCTTGGGGGCAGGATTTTCCATCCCACCGCACCCGTTTTCCTTTCTGGCAGCAGGCCAATGTGGTTTCCCATTGTGGGCACCCCCACACCATCAGGAAATCCGTGGGCTTGAGTGCGCTGCCGACAAAACGGAGGATCCCGCCAACGGAGAATCCAGCCCAGGATGTTTCATGACTAAACATGACTCAAAAATGTGCATGCAAATCGCTGCGAAGAGATGCGCAGGATGCTATTTTGGTAAGTGAATTTGCCTGCGTGGGATGATGACGCAAATCTGTGTGCAATGCTGGTTTGAAGTCGTTTTCCAACTTCACAATTCAGCCAATACCTTGGTGTAATCTTGCACAGCTGAATACATGTTAAATGGAAATGAAAAAAAAAACCCATGAGGGCTATTTAAAGCAATCAGGAACTCCTTATAGCAGAACATTTCTTCTGGCTGCTAGTGCAATTGTATGCATCTTTTGGAGGTTTACAGTTATTTGTCTACAGTTGAAAGTCTTCATTATAGAAGAAAGATATTGGGCCTGAATGTCTACAGAGTGGCAATCAAAGTCAGATTGTCACTCTGCTCCTATTTTCTTACCTTAAAATTCTTTTGATGCTTTCTCAACCAACCCTCTGACTCAGGCAGGGTGAGAACTGTGCAGGACTCTGCGGTCTTCAGTCGACGGCTTCAGAGTCAGACACAAGGATACCATTCCCCCATGCACCGACTGCTGCAAATCAGGTAAGTTCCAAGGTTCAGACACTTTCAAAGCAGGGTGAAGACAGGTATTTCAGGAAAGATTTTGTGTGGGGGAGGTCAGATGGAGTTATCAGGAGGCAGGTTGGGCACTCACGGGGGTCCAACATTCGTGGGTGGGGTCAGTTCAGGCACTTGATGGGTGGGGTCAGGCACTCAATGGAGAGGTGGCAGGCACTCGGTGAGTAGGCAGATGCTCGGTGTGAGAGCTGTCAGACACTCAGGAGTGTTATGCCAGGCACTTTGCCAGGGGGACAGACAGTGGGATTGGGGGCGGGGGGGGGGGGGGGGGTAGATCAGGTCTGGCCACACCTGAAGAGGGTATTTGGGTGTTTGAGGGAATCCCATGGGGGGTTGAGGGAGGCCTATGAGGCTTGGAAGTAGTCCTGAGCTATAATTACCCTTGGCGGGGTATTCTGGGGGTAGAGGTTTACCATGGGTTGGGTAGACAGGAGTCCGGTGTGAGTTCCTTGGTGATTCATAGGTTAGGGGATGGGGGAATCCGTTATGGGAGATAGTTGGAGGGTAGATGGGGAGAGTCCCCTGGGGAGATTAGAAGACTGGGGATGTCCCATGGGGTGGGGTTCAGTGTGCGTTTGCACAACAGCTACCCAGAAACGTAGTCGTAATCAACAAAAGTTTGTGATTCAAACCATGGGCTGGATTCTCCACCCCGCCATGCCATATTTCTGTTTCACCGCACCGGCAAGATGTTCCGATATGCCGGCTGGTCAATGGGGTTTCGCATTGTGGGGCAGCTCCACGCCGTCGGGATACCCCCGGGTTGGCGGTAAACTGTAGAATCCCGACGGCGGAGAATCCAGCCCCATAATTTCACATGGTATCCATTGCAGGGCTATTGCCTAAAGGAGGTTTGGCACATATTGAGCAAATCTCCATCGGCACTCGGTGAGGAGAGGGGTGTGTTACCCAACGTACCTTGGTGAGATGCACGAGGTGAGTGAAATGGGTTCTCAGCAGTTACGGCTATTTCAAGAACAATTCTTTTGTCTGCACTTCGGTGAGGACCAATGCCTCAGATGCTTTCACTTCACAAAAGAGATTGCGACTAACTACTGCAGCCACAACGGCAACCTCAAATTAAGGAAAGGACAGTATTATCTGTTGCTGTCAGGGATACCATGGCTCTTAATTTACTGCTTCCATGAGGCTGATTTTGGAGACGCATGCAACATCTCAGAGTTTGCTGTGCGGTGCAGTATAAAAGATTTTACTGAGGCTGTCGGTACACAGAGTAACACATTCATCTCATTCCTTCTTGCCAAAGACAAGCTTGAGAAGTGAACATAAGGTTTTGGATGGATTTCAGATTTCCCAATGGTGCAGGGTGCCACTGCCTGCACGCACATTCACTTGTAGGCTCCTCATCACTTTGACTTTTTCATTAAGGGAAAGGGATTTCATTCCTTCACTGTGCTGTTGGAATGAAACAACAAACAGCACATCCTACAGTTGAACGCCCAAGATCCTGGAAACAACTTTTATTCTTTAATTCAGAGACACTTCTTAGTTCCACCTGTGCTTGGGCCACAGGGCACATCAAAGGCTGACTATTGAATGGAAAGGGTTATTCATTCATCAGATGGCTCGTGACCCCGTCCAGGATGCACACATGGATGCATAGCAGGCTTACAATGGGAAATGCGCTGTTGGTAGGAATAATATAGAGCACATCATTGGTACCTTCAAGCAATGCTTCTGCTGCCTGGACAGTTCTGGAGGAGTCTTCTGTGCTCAGTACTGTGTTATTATCAAGATTTGTCCATGCTGCATATCCTGTTAAATATAAAGAAATAACTCTTGCCACTGCCTATGATATAAAACCATGGGCTTATTTACTATACAGTGCACAAGGCACCGATTGCTCATAAGGTATTGGGTAAACATGTTGTGGATTCATTTATTGGGACGAGGCGCATGAGAACAGGTATACAGCTTTGTGTGTGCTCTGTTTGAAGCAAAAGTCAAACAAAGATTGGATCACTTGGCAAATTCCTATCTTGGCTATGCCATGCTTCTATCCCTTATAAGGGTGTATTATATCACCAATTAGGCGAGGGGAAGAGGAGGAGGAAAAAAGAGGAGGAGGAGGAAGAGAAGGAAAAGGAGGAAGAGGAGAAGCAGAACAGGAGCAGGAAGAGCATAAGGAAAAGGAGGAAGAAGAACAGGAAGAGAAAGATGAGGAAGTTGGGGTGGAGGAGGAAGAGGTGGAAAAGAAAAAAGGAGGAGGATAAAGTGAAAGATGAAGGAGAGGAAGAAGAGAAAGTGGAGGAAAAGGAGGAAGAGATGTGAAGGAGGAAGAGAAGGATGAGAAAGTGGAGAGAGAAGAGGAGGAAGAGGAGCAGAAGGAATTAGTAGAGGAGTCTGAATGAAGTACAAGAAGAAATGGAGGCAATAAAGTAGGAAGGAATGTGACAATACTAATTATCATTGGCCGTAACAGCATCCGCTGTCAAACAACATGGAAATAAAAACCACGAGTCAATACACATCCCAAATTTATTAATTCACTCATCACACAATTCATACACACTATTTACCCATTCATCCTTGCACTGTCCTTTCGTGTCTGAATTCAATATGTCGTTGCCTATTCTGGTACTCCTGTGAGCACTGTTGTCTGTGGCTGCAGCATGGGCACTGGAAGGCTCCATATCTTCAATGTCAAAGGATACAAAAGGCCTTGAAGGTGATCTTATGTTGCTCTGTGTCCAGAAAGTCAGACTTCAGATAGCATTATATCAGCCTGGGCTTGGGGAATGGCAAGGTAGGAGCATCCTGAAAGTGGACACACGCTTTGTGTTCCATGGATCCAAAGCCACTCGTCTGGGGCAACATGTCAGCAATCCCACTCATCTGTCGGAGAACAGATTGATGGAATGCTGTGACATTCCAGAAACCTCTTGAAGAGTAGAATCTAGAGCCATGATAGAAACAGTCTGTAACACACTGACCTTTCATTGAAACAGTTTGAGCTGAAGTCAAAGGTAAAGGGGGTGCGAGGCAGGAAAGTTAAAATTCAGCTGCAGTCAGATAATGATCATACTGAATGGTGGAGCAGGCCCATGGAACTGAATGAACTACTCCTGCTCTTATTTCTTACGTTCTGAAATGGAAGCTGTCACATCAGCCACCAGACACTGCATCATGTTGCTTTCACATATGTGTTGGTGGAGAGGGCATCCTGTTCCATTTTGGGATGAATGGGCTCCAACTTGTACAAAAAGCAATATGCAAAAGTAGACATAGACTCTTCCAAGTTCCTTGGCAATGAGCACTTGTTTTCTTTTCAGTGTATTAACATGTATAAAGGTTTTAGTCTGAATCTTCTGTAACAGAACCAGTGTGCAATCTCAGTTTACAGCAAGCTGAGGCCTGCACTATCTTCACCTTCTGCCCTGGATCCTGTACACTTGTGCTCTTTGTCTCACTAAGTGAAGATTTCTTCTCTATTCTAGCTTCAAATATATATGGCCTCTCAATATCTGAGTTTATATGAGATCATGTGACAGGAATTCTTCATCTTCAGTGCCTCCTTCCTCTGATTGGGAAGCTTCTAATTCGCTGCTATCTGAATTGGAGACAAGGATTATGGTGAAGACAAGAGGAAGTAAGAAGTTTGTGCTTATACCACCTGTAACATATAAGTCAGAAGCCATTAACGGATGATTGAGAATTTGGATGAGAGATGGGGGAATTACATATGCTTCAGAGATGTGCCATTCCATGAATGAAATGAAAATGAAAATCGCTTATTGTCACAAGTAGGCTTCAAATGAAGTTACTGTGAAAAGCCCCTAGTCGCCACATTCCGGCGCCTGTTCGGGGAGGCTGTTACGGGAATCGAACCGTGCTGCTGGCTTGCCTTGGTCTGCTTTCAAAGCCAGCGATTAGCCCTGTGAGCTAAACAGCCCCTGATGGTCACATTGAGGTTAAAACATACAAGTGCAATTGTCCTCCTCCATTTCTTTGCTGCTGCTGCTGTGAAAGGGTCCTCCCTGTTTATTCCCTGATTTTCCCTTTCTTTATTTTTGTCATTACATTTTTGCTCCATGGATGATTAATGGGCATGCCACTTTAAGGCAAAAAGCCGGTATCTTTAATTCACACAGGAAGAATCAAGAAGGTTGTGTTGGTTTAAACTAGAAGCTACAGACTGGCCTCATTAACAAGAGATGGGTTGGGACTGAGCTTGAGGATTTGGTAGTGGCCAATAGATTGGCACAGAAGGTTGAGCTCTGCGTGGTAATAGGCAGTGATTGGATCTAATCCTACTGGAATGCTTTTCAGAGTCCAAGATTTGAGTTTGGTTTCAGTTTTGATTCTGGCAGTGAAGGGACACAGCTAATTCTCCCTTTAAAAACCCAGCTAACTCTCTCCAGAAAGATCCAGCTAACTCTCTCCAGAAGGCAACTCTGAGGGCTGACTCTCCAGATAGCCTGTGGAGGCTGGGTTTCTGAGACTACAGAGGCTTAAAGATGAGCCACGAACTGAAAGTTTGATGAGAACTAAGGTTCCTCTCCAGGGAAAGGCTGTGAGTAAAGCATTTGGAGACTACAGGAGATCTGAGTGAACTAATCTGCAAAGAAGATTATTACAGGCTGTAAACCAAAGACTTTGATCTGTGAGCTGTGAAGAACGGTCTGCTAAGACCATCATCTGGAACAAAGATTCTTCTTCCCCTCCACTTATGATTTTTATCCCTTTCCAACCCTCTGTGTTTGTCTCTCTTGTGTGTGTGTGTCGAGGGTAGGGGGCAAGTTAGAGTTGGTAGTAGGTATTAGCTTATCATTAACCAGTTGTATTTACTGCATATTTCATGACAGTTCTTGTTATGAATAAACAATAATCATATTTACATTAACAAGCCTGGTGAATGTAGTTCTTGGGCAGTCAAGAGCCAAAGACTTTGGGCAATTTTACAAGAATGATTGGTTAATTCACTTGTATCGTGACTCCAGGGCACGTGGGGCTGGAATTGACTGCGCACTAGCCCATGCCGCTGTAACAGCTGTTATATGCCACAGTGGTAAGCACTGCAGTCTCACAGTTCTAGGGATCTGTGTTGACTTCCGGCCTCGGGTGACGGTCTGTGTGGAGTTTGCACTTTCTCCCCGTGTCTGCATTTCCTCCGGGTGCTTCCGTTTCCTCCCACAGTCCAAAGAGGTACAGGTTAGGTGGATTGGCCATGCTAAAATTGCCCCTTAGTGTTCAAATGGTTAGGTGGGATTACTGGGTTACCAGGATAAGGTGGAGACATGGGTTTAATTAGGGTGCACTTTCCAAAGGCTGTTGCAGACTCCATGGGCCAAAATGGCCTCCTTCTGCACTGTCAATTCCATGATTCCATGAGCTTCTGCTCCAAGTCAAAGAAACGAATGTTAGTGAGTATAGTGCAATATGTTTGGGCGATGGGCTGGCATATTGGAACAGCTGTCAGTGGACAAACTCTGTCAGTTTAAGGTTTGCAACAACACTGAATTGAATTGAAGAATTTAATCCCATTTGATAGAGATTTTTAGTAGGCGGGTGATGGCGGTGTAATGAATTGAGCAATGGACGCCGTTAGTTGTGCAGTTGCTAGGATACGTCACTTTGAAGATTGAAATAACTCACCTTAACAGCTCATGTCAGATCATTAAATTTCTTCTGTCACTGCAGTTACCTTCTTGGAGCAACATTCCTGGCATTGATCTCCACCAGTACTTCTCCCACTGTTTCCTAGGTATATTTTTTGAGGTGTACCTGCCCTGCACAGATACAGGAAGCCTCTCCTTCCCCAAGACCTCTGGTGAATTATTGGCGAACCTTGGAACAAGCACAATGCACCTCCCCTTTGTGAGGTCAAGGTGCCTTTAAGTAGCACGAGCTGCCTGCAACACAATAAATTGGTAAGGGTTAATCATGCATCTATCTCGCTGCTCATTTTTGGAAATTAATCCAATTTAAGCCTGAATCTGTCTTTTTGTTGGCTGGGAAATAAACATTGACTTAAATTCCCTGTACGTCATGGAATCTTATAAATCCATCTGTCGAAGCACATAGCAACTTTGTTTAATAACTCATCTGAAAGATGGCACATCCAGCAATGAAGCATTTCTTCAAGCCAGGGAACTACAGACCAGTGAGTCTCATGTCAGTGGTTGGGAAACTATACTGGATAAGAGTCTGAAGGAGAGAATCTATCTCCACTTGGAGAGGCAAGGTTTGACCAGGAATAGTCAGCATGGCTTTGTCAGAGGGAGGTCATGCCCAACAAATTTGATTGAATTTAACCATGTAACCAAGTGTGTAGGTGAGGGTAGTGCAGTTGATGTAGTTTACATGGATTTCAGGAAAGCCTTTGATAAGGTCCCACATGGGAGTCATGTTAAGAATGAAAATGCACATGGATACAGGGTGATTTGATAAGGTAGATTCATAATTGGCTTAGCGGTACGAGACAGAGGGTGATGATGGACGGCTGCTTTCATGACTAGAAGCCGGTGATCAGTGGCACATCACAGGGATCCGCGCTGGGCCCCTTATTGTTTGTCATTTATAGAAATGACATAGATGACTATGTGGAGGGTAGGATCAATAAGTTTGCAGATGACACAAAGATTGGCCAGGTAGTTAACAGTAAGGTTGAGTGCCTTTGGTTACAGGAGATATAGGCAGGATGGTCAAATGGGCGGATAAGTGGCAGATTGAATGTAACCTCGAAAAGTGTGAGGACTTCGAAGGAGTACTTTGACAAGGAAGTATACTGTGAAAGATCCGACACTGGGAAGTTCTGAAGAACAAAGGGACCTTGGCGTGTTTGTCCATAGATCTCTGAAGGCAGAAGGGCAGGCTAATAGCGTGGTGAATAAGGCATATGGCACACTCGCTTTTATCAATTGGGGCATAAATTACAAAAGGGAGGTCATAATGGAGCAGTATAGAACTTTGGTGAGGCCACTGTGTGCAATTCTGGTCGCCACATTATAGAAAGGATGTAATTGCACTGCAGGGGGTGCAGAGAAGATTCACCAGAATGTTGTCTGGGATAGAACATTAAAGTTATAAAAGGAGGTTGGGTAGACTTGGGTTGTTTTCTCTGGAGCAGAGAAGACTGAGGTGTCAAAATTATGAGAGGCATGGACAGGGTGGATAGGGAGCAGCTGTTCCCCTTAGTTGAAGGGTCATGAGGGGACTCAAGTTCAATGTGAGGGCAGGAGGTTCAGGGGGATGTGATGAAAAACTTTACCCTGAGAATGGTGATGGTCTGGAATGCACTGCCTGGGGGTGTGGTAGAGGGGGGATTAAAAGTACCTGGATGAGTACTTGGTATGTCATAACATTTAAGGCTATAGGCCAAGTGCTGGCAAGTGGGATTAGGTGGGCAGGTCAGGGGCTTTCATTCGTTTGTGCAGACTCGATGGACTGAAGTAATATTCTGTGATTCTTTGATTCAATCCTGCAGTAATGTATGGTCCCTCTAGATTAGGTGCTCAAGCTTCTGTAGTGGAACCTGAATACATGACTATCTGTGTTAGAAATGAAAATACTACCACTAAACTCGGATTGTTACACAATTAAAAAAAAAATACTGTGGTAATAAATTAATGGTTTACAGATACAGGAGAGCAGCATGGTAGCACAGTGGTTCACATTGTTGCTTCATATCGCCAGGGATCTGGGTTCGATCCCTGGCTTGGGTCACTATCTGTGCGGAGTCTGCGCTTTCTCCCCATGTCTGCGTGGGTTTCCTCCGAGTGCTCTAGTTTCCTCCCACAGTCCCGAAAGACATGCCTGTTCGGTGAATTGGACATTCTGAATTGTCCCTCAATATACCCGAACAGGCGCCGGAGTGTGGCAACTAGGGGATTTTCACAGTAACTTCATTGCAATGTTAATGTAAGCCTACTTGTGACACTAATGAAGATTATCTACTTAAGAATCTTTCTCCTTGTGCCTGTGTGGGTTACCTCTGGGTTCTCTGGTTTCCTCCCACAGTCCACGGGTGAATTGGATTGGCCAGGTGAGTTGCCCTTAGTGTCCAAAGATGTGTGGGTTAGATGGGGTTATGGGAATGGGGTGGAGCATTGGGCCGAGGTAGAGTGCTCTTTCGGAGTGTCGGTGCAGACTTGATGGGCTGAGTGGCCTCCTTCTGCACCGTAGGAATTCTATAAATTCTAAAAGTAGTCAGAAGGCACAACTTTTATGGAATTGGAAACAAATCCAGGGTAAAATGAGATATTTGTTTTAACATAATGGGTAGAATTTTGTAGCCCCATCACCATCCCCACCCCCCACTCCCCACCACTCCCCAAGGTGGGCTCTGAGGCAGGGGTGTTGGAGCTCCAGGTTGTGGTAAAATGGATAGCAGCCTGAATTGTAGGCCCAATATAAAATTGGACACTTTAAATTAAGAATTGGACATTTTAAAGTCAACCACAGTCAGCTACAGGCAGACCAATAGGAATTTTAACACCCAAGTTCCAATCCACTGAACAGACAGATAGCACAAGTGGGCAGCATTGTGGCACAATGGTTATCCCTGCTGCCTCACACCTCTAGAGACCGTTCTGGAAAGGTACAAAGAGGGGTATAAAGATCAAGCACCAGGACCATCCCCAGCAAAGACTCACCGTTGAGGTAACATGAGATGATGTGAAGACAGACCAGAGGGTGGAAGGAAGCAGCGTGCGAGACCTATCTTCGCGGACGAAGGCCCTGAAACAACCAAGACTCAGAGAATTAGACCCGCAATTGAGTTCATCGGCATGGATTGTATTAAAAACCTTGGGATTTTTATTAATTGGGATAATTTAAGGGGGATAACTGTTTTACTGTGTTTAATAATAAATTTTGGTTGAATCACAAACTCGTATTTGTCCTTTGCTCATCTTGTAAATAAAGGCACCTGTGTAAAACATTTGATTAATAAACTGGTCGAAGTGTCTGACAACAGGGTCTTCATCCCCCTGGCCGACACCCTGATGCCTTGATTGTGCCCCTCTTAACCCCCTGGACATCCCCTTCCCTCCAATTCCGGGGCTGCAGTACTTACCTCCTCCAAGGTACCAGGACCTCATCCCAGCCACAGAGCTGTAGGACCAGTCCAGGCCACTGCAGCACTGTGGATGGTTGAGTTGAAAAGCTGTTGGCCAATCTGGTGAATGGAAGTCCGCCCACTGCCAATAAATGCTCAATTGAGCTTTAAATAGCTGTTGGGGTGCGAGAGTCAGCTGCTGCGCGTTAGGCATTGACCGCTCGCCATCCTCAAAATTCTACCCATAAGAGAAATGTTTGGGAATACAGTATTTAGTGAGAGGGAAGAACTGAAGGAGATCAGTATTAGGAGAGAAATAGTTTTGGGGAAATTGATGGGATTGAAGGCTGTTAAATTCCCAGCGCCTGATAATCTACGTCCTAAAGTATTTAAGGAAGTCACTCGAAAGAATGGATGCATTGGTGGTTTTCTTCCAAGAATCTATAGACTGCAGAACAGTTCCTGCAGATTGGAGCGTCGCTAATGTAAGCCCACTATTTAAACAGGGAGGCAGAGAGAAAACAGGGATTTACTGACCAGTAAGCCTGATATCGGTAGTGGGAAAATTCTACAATCCATTATCAAAGATTTTATAGCAGAGCACTTAGAAAACAGTGGCAGGGTCAGGGAAGGGAAACCATGCTTGACAAATCTACTGGAAAAATTCGAGGATGTAACAAGTAGAGTTGATGAAAGGGGGCCAGTTGATGTGGTTTATTTGGACTTTCAAATAAGTCCAAATTATTTTGGACTTCAAATAAGTCGGACATATATGAGATTAGCATTTAAAATTAAAGCACATGGGATGAGAGGAATTGAGATGGATAGAAAACTGGTTGGCAGACAGTAAACAAAGAATAGGAATTAATGGGTCTTTTTGCAAATGGCAGGCAATGACCATTGTGGTACCGCAAGGATCAGTTCTGGGATTCCTGCTATCCACAGTGCATATTAATGATTTAAATGAAGAACCAAAATGTAATATCTCAAAATTTGCAGATACGTTGGGTGGGCGGGTGATCTGTAAGGTGGATGCAGAGCTCCTTCAGTTACCTGACAACTTGAGCGAGTAGGTTAATGAATAGCAGGTGCAGTATTCCTTGAATAAATGTGAGGTTATCCACTTTGGGAGCAAAAACAAGAAGGAAGATTATTACCTGAATGGCTATAGATTGAGAAAGGGGAATGTGTACAAAACCTGGGTGTCCTTGTATACCAACCACTGACGGTAAACATGCAGGTGCAGCAAGGGGTAAAGAAGGCAAAATGGTATGCTAGCCTTCATAGTGAGAGGATTCAAGTAAATAAATAAATAATCTTTATTAGTGTTACAAGTAGGCTTACAATAACACTGTAATGAAATTTCCGTGAAAATCCCCGAGTCGCCATACTCCAGCGCCTGTTTGGGGGAGACTGTAGTCGGCCTGTGGAATTCGCTGCCACAGAAAGCAGTTGAGGCCAAAACACATGTATGTTTTCAAGAAGCAGTTAGATATAGCAGTTGGGATGAAGGAGATTAAAGGATATGTTGGGAAAGTGAGATCAGGCTATTGAGTTGGATGATCAGCCATGATCATAATTAATGACATAGCTGGCTCAAAGAGCTGAATGGCCTCCTCCTGCTCCTATTTTCTATGTCTCTATAAGTTGCTATGATCTGAAGTCAATCTGTGATCCATGGAACTGGAAAGTAACCTGTAAATATGGTGAAAGTGGTTCAATAGGAACTTTGTAAAAGGTAAAGGAGAAATTTACAGGGCTAGGTACAGGGCAGTGGAAACAACTGGATAGCTCTTTCAGAGAGTCAGCACAGCTATGATTGGCCAAATGTCCTCTTCAGTGCAATATGATTCAATAATTCAATGATGCCATGTCAACTGAATACAACACTGATTGTTCAAAGGCAAACTCGCATTATGAGGAAAAAGGAATGACTGGGGCTCTGCCTGCTTTTCAGATCCAATATAAGAACATTTATGCATCTTTGCAAAATAGGTGTCTCTGGAGAAATTAAGTTCAACCTCCCAACTTGTGAAGTGAGTTTGTATAATGAAATGTAAAGGACAAAGGGCAGCTAGTGGGCAACAAATGAAGGGAAGGTGCCAACAGTACAGTAATGATGCTTGTGATGCTAATGACAAGATGTTGGTAACAGCTGCCAGCTGGCTGCAAGTGTTACATGTGGTTTATTATCTAATGATGAGAATGGTTCATTTGACCACAAGTGCTTGTTCCAACATAAAAACTGTTACCTCCTATTTCATTAGCTTCTATTGGCACGATATGCACTTATTCTTATATTTTATATCGGGAAATTTACACGTATGTGCAGTAATAGTCATCTTTAAAATTAACATGTGTTATTAAACCTTAAAAATATTTCTTGTACGTTGCATTTCTAGTCAGCAATTTGCAGAGACATATTTCAAAATAATAATTTAGCTGACATTTTGCAAAGCCTAGTCAGCTAAAACACATTATAAGACTGTTATGAAGATAATAAACAGCAGGTTGTGTGTTTATTGTAATTGTATTACAAGAATTCGACTTGTTCATAAGGTGAAACTGAGGTACTGAAAGAATGTTGGTTTGAAACCGTGAATATGGATTAGTCATGGTCAGCAGTGGTGCTCAACACCCATTTTATTTTTGCAATTACTGTTAATCTGCTGCGTATTTGCAGCACGTTACGTTTGTAAATCAGATTTCTAACATTCTTTGCTCTTATATTTTTAATACTATTGATTCAATTACAAATATAATAGTGCGCATTTAAATCAATTTCTCTACTTTAATTGGTTCAGAGTTGAAGAAAGGAACTCGCTGGAAGATGCAGTTGCTCTGCTACACTTTTTGGCAATGTTGCAGGAGTAGATTTGAGAAGGTTCCAGATCTAAGCCTTTAATCTAACTTTCACTTATGGGATGTTTGTGGTATTACTACATGTGGTTGTAGCAGTAGTAGAAAGTGATTTCAGCCTCTTGGGCTTCTTCTCTCTCTGACAACTTGTTCGTCATCAATCACCACCACTGTAAACCCTTGTAATCTAGACTCAACACACCTTCAGCAACACTGCTATTCGTAATGCAGAGTGGATAAGAAATTCACAAATGTGGGAAGGTTTATGTGATTTAGTACGGATGCACCATGGTTTGTAAGACGACATAATTTTGCAATTATTTCCAGAGTGGGCTGTAGGGTGGGGTGCTGTGGCTGTCCTCATTGTCATAGTCAGTGTCGCTGTCTCTGCTGTGGCAGCTTGTGGGCATTCCGGGGCGTGGTCTGGAGTCAGTGGGCGGAGTCGAGGACGGGTCCGATGAGGAACTGGTCTGTGAGGGGGAGGGTGGAAATGTGTCTCTTGTGGGCGGAGCGAGATGTTCTGCAGCGTCCAGTAAAACATGGTGTGTGTGGTTAGACTGTGTTCCATAAGCCTTTAACTGGTTAATATGAAACCATGCAGTCTTACCGTTGGGGTATTTTATTCTGTAAACGGAGGGGCTGATTTTGTCCGAAATTGAATACGGGCCGGAAAATTTAGGAGCCAAAAACGTGCTGAGGTTATAAACAGATAACATAACCTGTTGTCCAACCTTAAATTCCGTGGGGTGTACATTCTTATTAAAACAAGCTGTGCTCTGTTTTCGTCGCTTACCTAGGGTTACTGCGGCTGCTAACTGTGCAGACCTCACAGTCTCAACTAAATCTTTGACTGCCGTCTCATGTGTGAGGGCCGTCACTTCGGGGCTAGTCATTCCAGTCCTAAAAGGAATTCTGTCCCTTTCATAGGGCGTCCGGTCATGAGTGTGTGTGGGGTGAATCCTGTGGATGATGAAACCGTGTTGCGGATGAACATTAGTGCGAATGGGAGTACTGAATCCCAAGTCGAATTGTTCTCCTGTACCATCTTCCTAAGGGTCGATTTTAGGGTCCGATTCATGCGTTCTACTATCCCGCATGACTGGGGGTGATACGCAATGTGGAAATTTTGTTTGATGCCGAATATGGTCAGGACGTTCTTCATGACCCGTCCTGTAAAGTGAGATCCCTGATCTGACTCTATACTTCTGGGGAGACCCCATCTCGTAAAGATGTGGTGGGTCAGGATCTTTGCAGCTGTCTTAGCTGTGTTGGTTCGTGAAGGGAATGCCTCTACCCATTTGGTAAAGGTATCTATAACTACTAGAACATATTTATAGCCATTCCTGCAAGGGGGCAATGGTCCTATAAAATCGATCTGGAGGTTTGTCCAGGGGCCATTAACAGGACGAGTATGGCTAAGTTGTGCCTTCTTTGAGTACCTCTCCGGGTTATTTTGTGCACAAATTAGACAATTCACGATGTAGTGTGTCACATCTTTTCGTAAGTTGGGCCACCAACAGAGTTGTCTAAGGTGTCTTGTGGTCGGGTCGATCCCTTGGTGTCCATGACTGTCATGGAATAAGGCAATCATTTGATTCCTATCTTGTTCAGGAACCACATACAGTTTGTCTTTGATGATCACACCCTCATGTGTGGTCAAAGCGTGTCTGAACCTATCATATTGGGCCACAAAGTTTCCTTTAAAAATCTCCCGGAGATTTCCGTCCTGTTTCTGTGCCTCAACTAAATCTTTAATATCTGTCTGTGAGACCTGAACTGCACTCACAGGGGCGGTAGCTGGTGCGCTAGCTGGGGGTGTCCAAAAGTGACCTCGCCTGGAACCTGCCTTAGCCAGTGCGTCGGCTTTTACATTTCCAGGGGGGATGACCTATGGTGACTCCGAACTTTAATTATGCCAAAAGTCCTATCCTTCTAGGATGTGGCGGAGTAATGGGGCTGATGGAAGGGGTTTCCTGTCTGCGGAGACAAAACCTCGTGTCCTCCACAGGGGTAGAAAATTGGTCAAGCTGTTGCAAACATATAAACTGTCCGAATATATGTCAGCCGGGCTGGGAAACGAATCTGGGTGGTCCACTATATAAGCTATGGCCGCGAGCTCTGCTGCCTGCGCGCCTAAGTGACCTGGCAATTTTAATAATATTTCTTCGAGTGCGCGACCCTGCGCATCCTCCACATAGATCCCGCATCCAGTGATGCGTTCTCCATCTAAAACTGTGGATGAACCGTCCACGTATATTTTCAGTGGGGCACACGTGTCTGTGTGCTGGGGGCTCTGGCTTGAATTCCCTATCTTTCTGGGGGGTGTCTTTGCTATGAAGGGTCCTGTGTTGTGTAGGGGTGCTACAATCTCACATTCATGGGGCTGTCCTGGATACTGGAGGTTGTCTGCTAAAAATGTGTGTGTCCTTGTCCGTTTAACTGTTATGTCCCGTCCTTGTAACAGTAACGTCCATCTAGCTGCTCTGATCTGGCTCACTGAAGTCGACCGTCTAAAAGTAACTGTGTGGGGGTGTGCTCGGTCAAAATGGTGATGGGATTGAGTCCGGTAATGTACGTGAAGTACTGAACTGCCCAAAAAACTGCTAGGAGGTGCCTCTCGCAGGCTGAGAATCCTTGTTCCACTGGGTCTAAAAGTCTGGAGGCATAAGCCACGGGTCATAGCTGCTCGTGCCGTTCCTGAAGGAGCACGGCCGAGAGGGTCGGATCTGTGCTCGCCACCTCTATTGCATAGGGGGAGAGTTGGTCTGGTACTTGTAGCCCGGGTGCTGCGCTAAGGGCTTTCTTTAATTCTTCCACAGCCTCTGTATGCTGTGGAAGCCATTCCCATGGGGCTCCTTTCTGAAGGAGGTCTGAGAGTGGGGCTGCCTTTGTCGCAAAACCATCGATATGGTTCCGACAGTACCCAACCAGTCCTAAAAACGACCGGAGGGTTGAAACATTCTGGGGAAGGGGCAATTTGACAATCGATTCAATTCTTTTGAACTCGATCTCGCGTTTGCCGTGCGTGATGACTGTACCCAAACACATCGCTTGGTTCTCTAATATCTGGGCCTTTCTGGGGTTAACTTTACATCCGATTGAGTTCAGAAGTTCCAGGAGCTCGGCCAGAAGCATAATGTGCTCTGCCCTGGTGTCTGTCTGCAGTAATAGGTCGTCCACATACTGTACCAGACATTCGGGGTGGGACAATTTTGCTAAACCATTTGCCAGCTGTCGGTGGAAAATGGAGGGGGAATTGTGGAATCCTTGTGGGAGGCATGTCCACGTATACTGCTGTCCTTTAAATGTGAAGGCAAATTTGTACTGGCACGCCTTTGCCAATTGGATTGACCAGAAGCCATTGCCAATGTCGAAAACCGTGAAAAATTTTGAGTGGAGTCCCTGTTTGAGCATGGTCTCGGGACTTGTTGCTACCGTGGGGGCTACTGCTGGGGTTACTTTGTTGAGCTCCCGATAATCGATGGTCAGGCGCCATGATCTGTCGGGCTTTCTCACTGGCCAAATAGGTGCATTATTGGTCGAGGCTACTGTCCTAAGTACCCCTTGCTCCAATAAGCTTTCTATTACCTTTCCAATTTCTCCCTCTGCTTCTAGGGGAAATCGGTACTGTTTCTGTGGTCTGGGGTCAGGCCCGGTAACTTGAACTTGTCCAGTCATTCTGCCGCAGTCGTGCCGGTGACTGGCAAATGCTGTGTTGTGTCGGTTTAGAACTGCCCTAACTTGTCTGTCTGTACTAAGCGTGGTCAAATCAAAACAATAGTCGCCTACTGCGCTAATCCGATTCGCATACTCTCCTACTGTGAGAGTAGCGGGTGCTCTGTCTGATTTTGCCGTTCTCCAGACACACTGGTTTACTGGATCGAATGACAGGCTATGGGCATTCATAAAATCAATACCCAGTGTGTGTTCTGCGGTATGGGGTAGATTAACTAGAACAACGGGGTGTCTGGTGGAGATGTTCCCTAGCTGAATTGCTACGGGGGCTGTAATATGTCCCTGCTGCGAGTGACCTGTAAATCCGCTGAGTGTAATTGTGGATGTGGTCGGCCACGTGTCTGCCTGTGCTGTGGTGGTTGAATTAATTGTGGTGTGGGACCCTCCTGTGTCCCAAAGTAATTCTATGGGCTTCCCTCTAACTTTTGCTGTGACTACCGGCCTTCCGGATTGGTCACAGAGGGTGTCACAGACCCAAGTGGGGGAGCCCGAACACCATCAGTCCGTTCCGTCCACATTGGTCTGTCCTGACTGTAACCCTATACTATGGATGGGCTTCGCTCTATTCCTGTTCAGAGTGCCTGTCTGCTGGCCTCTCTGTGATCTCTGTGGGGCATTGCATTCTTTTGCAAAATGTCCTAAATGTCCACAGTTGTAGCATTCCTGCGACTTCTGTGGAGGGCTATTCTTCCCTTCGTTTACCCATGCAGGGTTTTGGTGAGCTCTCACTGCCTGAATATCCGCTGCAGCCTGAGCTTCCTCTGGGGTCTTCACTTTAACTTTGCCCTGAACAGATTGTTCCCAAGCGCGGGACAATCTTTTCAGAACCCATTTCTCATTATGGGCCTCCTCTGAGGGGTCGTAACTATTGCAAGCATTCTGTCCTGCATCTGTGGCATGGGAGATTATGGTGCGGGTCCATTTAACCATGTTGTCTCGGTTTAAATGCGCTCGGTCTAATTCGCCAAAAACGGCAGTGAAATGGATCCACAGCCTTCCTGCGAATGCTGTGGGGTGCTCTGTCCTCTTTTGTCTACATCTATTTAGACCTTCGACTGGGTCTCCTCTATTATATCCTATCGCATCTAAAATGGATGTATGCATCTCTTCTAGTGTGCCTCCTCCAACGTTCTGTGGGTCGGGGAGGGCTGCAACTACTGATGGGTCTAAGCTCAAAACAGTGAGCTTCACTTGCTCTCTTTCGTCCAGGCCGTACATGGTAACCTGCTGTTTTACCTTTGCGAAAAAGTGGTGGGGGTCTGCGGTGGGGAGAAACGGAGTGTTTTTCTCATACGCGTCCCTGAGTTGCGTTACAGTTAAGGGGGTGGTGTAGGTGATGTCGGGTGGGCTGTCTGTGGTTGCCTTTCTTTGGGTGGTGACTGGGTTCATAGGTGCGCGTGCTTTCTGATCTGTGGGGGGTTGGGTGCTTTCCATTTCTGCTGCGCTGCTGGCGCACATGTTCCCTGAACATAGCGCTGCGCTGTCTCGCTCAATTCTTGCCAATCTGGGGCATTTTCCTCATCTAACTGTGTTCCAAAGGTGCTTTGGAACCCATTCTGCACCGAAAGCAGAGATTGTAGCTCGGCAATCTGCTTCCTACACTTTGCGTGGTCCACTGTGCTTTGTCTTTGCTCAGTGGTAGCAGCATGGAGTGCTCTTAAAGCTGCCTTTAGGTCAGAGCATTGCCTCTGCAATGCCTCTACCTGCTTTTCTGACTCTTCTCGTATCAGGACTGCATGCTGCACATCTTGATAGGCTTTTTCGTATTGGGTTTGGGAACTGCTCAGATGGGCTAGACACGACTGATGTGCCCTCTTGGCATCATCCACCTCTCTAACCTTCTCTGCCAGCTTCCCTCTTAGCTCGAGGTTTTCCGTTTCGATGTCCATGCCATCCACTTTACTCATTCTATTCTTCTCCTCTAACTCTGCTCGGAGCGTCCGAACGACCTCCTCAGTGCCTCGCAACTGTGCCAAACAGGACACGATTGCCATCGGCTTGCGTGCTTTACTAAGATTTTTCTTATGAATTTGAGGGAGGTTCTCCCACCAAGTATGTCCTATACTCCCGGGACCTGTCTCCTCATTCATACTAAACTCATTCCAAAGGGGCTATCCTTTCCCTTTTAGATACTTGCTGAGTTCCAGCTCCCACACGGGACACTGACCTACTCTGCTACTGCTGGTCGCTGCGACCACGAACTGCTCTGGATTCATGAGGCGTTCCATTGCCTGCATGGCCATTTCCTCCTTCTGTCTTAATTTGGAACAGGGGATGTTCTGGTAATGTTTTAAAAGACGGGTAAGGCTTTCACTATGTTCCGCTTAAAAACTTCTAACAGTTTGTCGCAACAAAAATCTCTCAGGTTAACCTTACAATCCTGTTAGTTACGCATCCACAAAACACACTTCCGAATTATCGTTATTGATTTGAACTCCTTGAACACTTGCGATATTTCCTTTTTTCCAATTAGATTTCCAATTCAAATTTCTGGGTTCTCTCGGAGTGGGGGTGCCACTTCTAACCGAGTCCCAGCGGAGTCCGCCACTAAATGTTGCTCGTTCTGAGTTAGTGTGTTTAACACTCCTCCAACAGAGGAAGTGTGCTTAACACTCGCTTGGCTCTGTTTCTTGTTTCTATGCTCTGGAGTCACCAGGTCCGGAAGAGACACCGTCACAAGTATCAAGGTCAAGTTCAAAGCAATAAAGCTATACACCAATTAGTAAGTCCAAACAGTTAGAGTTTATTATAACAATTATAATAAATACTCATTCACACGCTAAAGACTAACTTACTTCTCTACCATTAAACGACTAATACTTATCTAAGAAGGAACAGGCAAGGCCAGGGAACAAGGCCTTTGTTCCGTTCTGGTCTGCAACTTCTTGATACTACTGGTCGGCACCGGTATAAGTAATGCCTGGGTCAAGGTAGCGATCGTCGTTTTGGCACTTACTTATCGATGGCTGCTGCTCGACGGCTGGTGTAAAAGACAGGCTCTGGAGGCTGGAGTCTGAGGCCGGAGACAGGAGACCGAATCATGTGTGGGATCTTCTTTTATAGGTCCCAGGAGGTCCGTTCCCCTTGGGGCGGGCTTCCTCACCCGCTGGGTATCGATTGGGCCTTTCCCCAATCGATATGATTTGAACCCCCCTATCCTAGGGTCGTTCCTTGATGGCTGGGGCGGTTCTTAGGACTCATTGTCCTGGTTTCGCTGGTTCCATCGTGTCTGCTTCGCTTTTGAAAATATCAATAGATACTTGAGTGCATCTATTGTGCCCGGGGTTGTCCCAGTATCACCTCATTAGTATGTCGTGGCTTTCCCATTAACAGCGCTACCTGAACTCTGCAGCTGTCGGGAAACCGGTTTTTGCAAGTGTCCCAATGCTTAAAGCTTCTGCAAGCTGTTTGCTTTTGACCATGTCCGTTTTTCCCTGCACTCTTTGCAGTCTTCCATTTTGTATTCACTGGTGTCCATCTTAGATGGCTACAGGATAGAACATAGAACATAGAACAGTACAGCACAGAACAGGCCCTTCGGTCCTCAATGTTGTGCCGAGCCATGATCACCCTACTCAAACCCACGTATCCACCCTATACCCGTAACCCAACAAACCCCCCCCCCCCCCTTAACCTTACTTTTATTAGGACACTATGGGCAATTTAGCATGGCCAATCCACCTAACCCGCACATCTTTGGACTGTGGGAGGAACCGGAGCACCCGGAGGAAACCCACGCACACAGGGGGAGGACGTGCAGATGCTCAAGACCAGAGAGCTTTCGGCCACTTGATTGTCTGGCAGATCTCAGATGGGGCACCTTTCGACCAGGGAGGTGGTGACTGTGGCATCCTGCTAAATCCAGCCCATTGACTCTATTTCTCTCTCCGCAGTATTGGAGTATTTTCACCATTTTCTATATTTAACTCAAATTTGCAGCACCCATATTTTGTTTTTTGACTGGTAAACCAGTTGCCTTAATAGAGTTTGGCTAGACCCCATAAACACAACTTGAAAGCTACATAATATAATCGCTTATTATCACAAGTAGCTTCAATGAAGTTACTGTGAAAAGCCCCTAGCCGTCACATTCCAGTGCCTGGAAGTAATCTTCCCCAACCTCTTTGTTGAAGCTTAGACTTGTGATACTAGGTTAATGATCTTTCACTTTAGTATAATCTGCAGGCAGTCTGAATATCACAGTTGATGCTCAAAAATTTCATCTCAGAGCTGCTCAAGGTGTGATTTGGTTTAACTTAACAGTACAGTATTTAGCGTCAGTGCATGTTTAGCTTACACTTGGAAGTTTTTGTGTATGAAATTCATTTCCATAATGTCAGTAGTTTTGGGTTGACAGGCATTGGTTGAGGAACAAAGTGGCACCCACATCACTTGCACCCACCTTTGTGCTGCCTGTGGTGAACACCATCTCGATGAGGCCATAAGTGTGGATGCTATGAGCTTGTGCTAGGATAGGCAGGTTGTGATATTAGTAATAATAATAATCGCTTATTGTCACGAGTAGGCTTCAATGAAGTTACTGTGAAAAGCCCCTAGTCGCCACATTCCAGCGCCTGTTTGAGGTGGCCGATACGGGAATTGAACCGGCGCTGCTGGCATTGCTCTGCACCCCAGTAACTATGTAACAATGGTTTTATGCCATTTTTGACCTTGTTGTTGTACTTAATACCTACTCTTAAACAAGAGAAGCTGAACATGTATTCAAGAGCATGAGGCAACCCCCCCCCCCCCCCCCCCCACACACTAGTGCTATTTAAAGGGGATCATTAGTAATTTGCACAGTAATTACTTATAATTTTTTACTGACTGTGTTTGAGTTTGTTGAAGTGCTGGTTATTTTGGAAGAGTTGATTAAAATTGTTGAAAAATGTAAGTGAACGTCTACTGCTACTGCAAGGGCTCTGAGATTATCACTTGCTCTCAGTAATGGATGCTGCAGCAACAGTTCCAGTTGGCTGCAGCATACAAAGGAGATGGTGCAGAGGCAGCAAACGAGAAAGGATGCTGCTCACAAAGGGAGAAAGAAGGGTAGAAGGGCTCTCAGAAGGGAGCCTTATCCATCGAGAATGTTTCCTACCTCCACACCTCCACTTGGGCCACGCGCAGTGTTCTTTTTTTTCCAATTAAGGGCCAATCCACCTACACTGCACATCTTTGGGTTGCGGGGGGGGGGGGGGGGGGTGGGGGGGTGTGGGGGGGGGTGGGGGGGGTGTGGGGGGGGGGGGGGGGGACATGGGGAGAATATGCAAATTTCACACAGACAGTGACCCAGAGCTGGGATTGAACCTGGGACCTCAGTGCTACAAGGCAGCAGTGCTAACCACTGAGTCACTGTGCTGCCCTACACCAGGTGTTCACTGAACTCTGCCAGCTTATGCAACTAAGTCTACTGCCTCAGAGCTGTGCTGACCACAGCCTTCAACTTATACACAGCAGGATCCTTCCAGGCTGGAATAAACCTCCCAGTACACCATCCTTTCCTGCACACAGGAGGTGGATCTGCATGGCAGGAGAGCGGTCTTTCATGGAATTCCTTCAGTGCAAAAGGAGGCCATTCAGCTGATTGTGTCTGCACCAACCATCTGAAAGAGCACCCTATCTCGGCCCACTCCCATGTAATCCCAGCTAACCGGCACATCTTTGGACTGTGGGAGGGAACCGGAGTACCCAGAGGAAACCCATGTTGACATGGGTAGAATGTGCAAACTCCACACAGGCAACCATCCAAGGCCGAATTGAACCTAGGTCCCTGGTGCTCTGAGGCAGCAGCGCTTGTTAACCTCTGGCTGCTGTTGAGTAAAGAGTCAAGAGCTTTGCTACTTTTCCCAAACACCTTTATTATTACTTGAACACACTCTGCACCAAACTCTATCAACACATCACATGCCCCAAAGGCCACCTATAGCCTCTTTACATATCAATGTCAATTATTGGATCAATGAGACATCTAATTGGAATGTTTCTTAACCCATCCCTTAACAGTGCTAACCACGGGGCCACCATGCCGCTCTCTTCACTGTGAACCCAGTTAGAGTGCAGACATGGCATTATCAGACAAGCAGCTTTGTTGTGGTGAAGGGGCGAGCAACAGTACATGTGTGGATTTACGGGCACTGTATCTCAATGCTGACATGTACCAGCACTGCAAAGGTTACCATTTACTCAATGCACAGTTGCTGTGTGAGTACACTCAATACACCCATGCCACCTGCTCCCACTCCCTTTGGGGGTGGTCCTGGAGGGTCTCCTTGTCTCCCAAAGAACCATGGCATCTCTCCTTTACCATCAAGGACTCCAGTGTGACATCTTGCACTCTGTAACCCACTCTCCTCCCTGGCATTCTATTTTCCTTAGTTAAATTGCAGGGATATTATTCAGTGCCACTTCTCTTCAATGCAGACAGATTGCCTTTAGGAAGAGCAGACCAGCTGCCTCACCTGTTAAGTGGTCCCCTGCTAAGCATAGAAACAGCCATCCGCAAGGTGGACTGAGGCCAATCATGGCGATGAAATCAGAGCAGCAAATTCATGGATGGCCCACCTCTATTGAAACAGGCATGGGCAGGTTGCAAATTGCAATCTTCACATCCAAAAAATGGGAGAAACTAATATTGAACCCATCATATCTGTTCCACCCATCCACGAACCTCCTCGAAAATCAACAATTATAAGTATGGAGTTTAATTCTTTCAGGTTCTGAATTGTTTCAGTACATCTTCAAAAGTCTAAATTTACATTTTTATTCTTACTTTTTCATTCTCCTTCTTTTTTCATCTCTTTCTTAATCCAATCTTTCTTTCCCTTTATTTATTTTTCTGTACTTAAAAGTATATAAGATATAGGAGCAAAATGCGTCCATGGAGTGAGTCTGCTCCATCATTCTGTCATGGGTGATATGTTCCCCAACTGTTACCTACAATGCTACAAACCAAGAGCTGGATTGCAAAATCAGCCAGAACATCTTCTCCCTGGAACACATAATCTAGGAGCAGGAAATGTAGCCTCCCAAGGTAAACACCTTTCACCTGAGGAAGGAGCAGTGCTCCGAAAGCTAGTGATTTCAAACAAACCTGTTGGACCTTAACCTGGTGTTGTAAGACGTCTTACTTGACCTTCAATGTGATCATGGCTGATCCCATCATGGCCTCAAATCCACTGTCCTCCCCATTCTCCATAGCCCTTCAGCTCATTACCAATTAAAAATCTATGTAACTCCTCCTTGAAGTTACTCACTGTCCCTGCATCCACCGCACTCTGGGATAGCGAATTCCACAGATTCACAATCCTTTGAAAGAAATAGTTTCTGAATGCATTCCCTTTAATTCACGCTCTAATCTCAGTCCTTTGTGTACTCTTCGATCCTTCAATCTAATTGTTTTAGATAATACTGCAAAGGCAATGGGCCCTGACAATATCCTGGCAATAGTACTGTGCTCCAGAATAGCTGGAGGTTCCTCTCCAAGTCACTCACCACCCTGACTTGGAAATATATCGCTGTTGCTTCACTGTCGTTGGGTGAAAAATTCTGGAACTCGCTTCCTTTTTAAAAAATAAATTTAGAGCACCCAATTTATTTTTTCCAATTAAGGGGCAATTTAGCATAGTCAATCCACCTACCCTGCACATCTTTGGGTTGTGGGGGCGAAACCCACACAAACACAAGGTGAATGTGCAAACTCCACATGGAGAGTGACCCAGAGCCGGGATCGAACCTGGAATCACAGCGCCGTGAGGCAGCAGAGCTGTGCTATCCATTGTGCCACGGTGCTGCCTTGGAACTCCCTCCCTGACTGCACTATTGGTGTACCTACACCTCAAGGACTGCAGTGGTTCAAGAAGGAAACTCACCACCACCTTCTGAAGGGAAACTAAGGATGGACAATAAATGCTGGCCTAACCAGTGATGCCCTCATCCCATAAATGAATTTAAAAAATGAAAAAGGTGGCACAGTGGTTAGCACTGCTGCCTCACAGCGCCAAGGTCCCAGGTTCGATCCTAGCTCTGGGTCGCTGTCCGTGTGGAGTTTGAACATTCTCCCAGTGTTTGTGTGGGTTTCACCCCCACAACCCAAAGATGGGCAGGGTAGCTGGATTGGCCACACTAAATTGCCCCGTAATTGGAAAAAATGAATTGGGTACTCTAAATTTATTTTTAAAAAAGAAAAAGATATGGGGCGCGATTCTCCGCACCCGCGGAAAATCGCGAACGGCTGACTTTTGCGACGGCCCGACACGGACCAGTTCCCGACGTATTCACGTCCGGGAAATGGACTAGGAACGGGGTCGCGTCAATCACATGCGCGATGACACTGGAACGCGGCAACGACACGAACACGCCCTCGTGACGCCGCCTGACGCTGTAAAAAGGCGCGGGCGAGCACAGAAACTAGGCCAGGATGTCGGAGCTCAGGAGAGCAGCCCCGCGATTCGTGGAGGTTGACATGGAGACACTGCTCGAATCAATCGAGCAGAGGAGGGGCATCATCTGCCCGCGTCGAGGGCATCGCCACTCTGCCAGCTCGGTGCGCCAGGCCTGGCGTGAGGTGGCTGCTGCCGTCAGTGCTGTGGGGCAGATCCCTCGCTCTGCAGAGCAATGTCGGAAGAAGATGCACGACCTCACCAGGGCTGCCAGGGTAAGCGCCAAGAGGGTGCCCCCGGGTCACAACCATCCCTCCCCCATCTCCCCCCCCATACCCCCCCCCCCGCCCGCCCCCCCTCCGCCCCGGCACGGGGAGTGGAGGGGGATTGAGGCAGAGTGAGTTGACGGTGGTTCACAAAGTAGTCACAGACACAGCACTCTGGCCCCCGTGGAGAGATGCAATGGTCTTATTACAACTTGACCCCCAAACTGTGCCAGTATCTGAACGGACTGCTGATACCTGCCGTATTGTAATGATCTACCTATGCCCCCTCCCCCAACAGGATACGACCGCTCACAACACCCGTGAGCGGAACAAGACTGGAGGGGGTTCGCCCATCCTGCACCCCCTCACCACATTTGAGCAGAGGGCACTGGACCTTGTTGGGGATCTGCCACCCGGGAGATTGCGCAAAGCGAGGTTGGTGGAGCTGCAACAAGTGAGACAACCCTGAATGACAAACACCCCCCCTCCCCCATCCTCTGTCCCTTCACACTCTGCCCACTGGAACACCTCCCCCATCCTCTGTCCCTTCACACACCCTGCCCACTTGGACACCTCCCCCATCCTCTGTCCCTTCACACACCCTGCCCACTTGGACACATCCCCCATCCTCTGTCCCTTCACACACCCTGCCCACTTGGACACCTCCCCCATCCTCTGTCCCTTCACACCCTGCCCACTTGGACACCTCCCCCATCCTCTGTCCCTTCACACACCCTGCCCACTGGGATACCTCCCCCATCCTCTGTCCCTTCACAAACCCTGCCCAAAGGGACACCTCCCCCATCCTCTGTCCCTTCACAAGCCCTGCCCACTTGGACACCTCCCCCATCCTCTGTCCCTTCACACCCTGCCCACTGGGACCGTCCAGCGCCCGGCCGAGCGTCTCTAAATAACCCGTTTCATTCTCTTCCCTAGGACGTGATGCCGAACGACCAGGGCCGTCTGCCTCCAGGCGGACACAGGCATCTGCCCCCACCTCACCCGGGGCCGCACGACAGAGGGTGCCCGCTCAGCGGGGAGTCCCAACCCCCCAACCGAATCTGTGGAGCACGACGCCCAGAGGGTGGCGAGAGAGCAAGAGAGAGAAATGGCCCGCGAACGCCCTGCGGCCTCTCAGCGGACCGATGACATAGAGGAGGCGTCCACCCAAGACGACCTCGAGCTTGCGGCACAGCTATCTCCCACACCATCCACCATCCCAGAGACACTCACCCCGGTTGGCCTATTTAGTGATGAAGCTCCTGGGGCACAGTCTGGTTGGCACATCACAGCTGAGCAGGTACAGCAGGTGGAGGTCGGAGCAGACGAGGGCCCGGACTGGCGGCGGGCAGGCCAGGCCTGGCATGCAGCTGGCTCCCAGACGTTTTCCGAGTTCCTGGACTTTCTCAACCCACCCGCAAAGTCGATGCATCAAGAAACCCAGGGACACAATGACGGGATGAGGGCTGTCTTCCAGACTCTGCAGACGCTGTTAGAGGAGTCGAACCGCATCCATGAGCAGGGAGTGGTGCCACTCATGGCAGCAACCCAGGCCGACACCGCACGTGTGGCATCCGCGGTGGAGGCAATGGGTCAGGTTATGCAAGGCGTTGGGCTTAATGTGCACGCGTCATCCTCGGCCCTGGACAGGGTTGCCCTCTCACAGGCAGCAATGTGCCAGAGCCAACACGACATTGCCGGCGCGCTGCTTGCCATGGCCGAGTCTCAGCAGGTCATGGCCCAGTCGCAGCACGCCATGGCACAGTCACAGCAGTCGATGGCACAGTCCCAGAAGTCGATGGCACAGTCCCAGCAGTCAGTCGCGGAGAGCATCAACCGCCTGACACATGTGCTGGATGGCGTCGTGCACTCACAGGATGAGATCGCACAGTCCCTGGCGGGAATGTCTAACTCCCTGGACTCCGTCTCTGCAAACCTTCGGATCCTGGTGGATACCGTTGCAGGCCTCCAGGACTGGTAGTGCCAGATGTCGGTGGCGCGACGGGGCACCTCCCCGCTCGCACCTCTGTCCCAAAGTGAAGCCCGGGGGCCACCGGGCTCCCCAAGGGAGGAGGTGGTTTCGGGGCCCGTCCCATTAACTCCATCACGGGACGTCCCAGAATTCTCGGCCTCCCCCCGTCCCATCCCTGGTGCATTGGGTGGGCAGCAGGCAGAGCAGGGTGGCACAACGTCACCCGAGACGCCCGCAGAGCAGCCTGGCCCATCAAGGCCGGGTCGCCCCAGGAAACGTTTGCCGAAGGAGAAACGAGGCGAAGGGGGCGATTCGCTGCAGTCCTCCACTCCTGCTGTATCATCTGGGGAATCACTTAGACGTAGTGGTAGGGCCCGTACAGCACCGGCCCTAGGGTTGCTGGCGCCCCGGGCAAGCTGAACTTCAGCACCCTTTGGGGGCCGGGGGGGTGGGGCCGATGGGGGGGGCGGGGCCGATGGGGGGAGGGTGGGGGGGGCCGAGGCAGGGGGGGGTGAGGCGGGGGGCGGAGCCGAGGCGGGGGGGCGGAGCCGAGGCGGGGGGGCCGGGACGGGGCCGAGGCGGGGGACGGCCGGGAGGGGGGGCCGAGGCGGGGGGGGCCGAGGCGGGGGGGGGGGGCGAGGCGGGGGGAGGGGCCGAGGCGGGGGGGGGCCGAGGCGGAGGGGGGGGTTGGGGCGGGGGGAGGTTGCGGCGGGGGGTTGGGGCGGGGGGGGGGTTGGGGCGGGGGGGTTGGGGCGGGGGGGGTCGGGGCGGGGCGTCGAGGCGGGGGGGGCGTCGAGGCGAGGGGGCGGGGCGGGGTCGAGGTGGGGGGAGGCGGGGGTCGAGGCGGGTGGGGGCGGAAGGAGAGGCGGCCGGAGGGGGGGAGGCGGAGGGGGGGCGGAGCCGGAGGGGGGGGGCGGAGGGGGCCAACTGCGCATTGCGCGGGACCCGAGTCTCTGGCGCCCCGGTCGACTGCCCGAGTCGGGGGGACCGAGGGGGGGGGGCGGGGGGGGGGGGGACCGAGGGGGGGGCGGGGGGGGGAGACCGAGGGGAGGGGCGGGGGGGGGGGGTGGACCGAGGGGGGGGCGGGGGGGGACCGTAGGGGTGGGGGCGAGGGGGGCGGGGGGGGGGACCGAGGGGGGGGCGGGGGGGGACACCGAGGGGGGGCGGGGGGGGGACGAGGGGGGGGACTGAGGGGGGGGGCGGGGGGGAGCGGGGAGGGGGGGGATCCGAGGGGGGGGCGGGGGGGACCGAGGGGGGGGGGCGGGGCGGGACCCGAGGGGGGGGGGACCGAGGGGGGGGGGACGAGGGGGGGGGCACCGAGAGGGGGGGCGGACCCGAGGGGGTGGCGGGGGGGGCCGGACCGAGGAGGGGGCGGACCGAGGGGGGGGGGTCCGGTGGGGGGCGGACCGAGGGGGGGGGGCGGGGGTAGGGCGGACCGAGCCGGGGGGGCCGCCCTGGGGGAGGGCGGCCACCGCGCATGCGCTGGTTGGCACCGGCCCAACTGCGCATGCGCGGGATCTGAGTCTCTGGCGCCCCCTAGCACATGGCGCCCCGGGAGACTGCCCGAGTTGCCGGTGCCTTGAGCCGGCCCTGGGCCCGTAAGGCAACAAAGAGAGACACCGAGTAAGTTGGCACGGGTGAAGGGCACAGTTTAGTTGTTGGGGTTAGGGCACCTGTAAATTATTGTTCACATTAAACGCACTGTTCCACCTTACTTGTAACACCGTGTGATTGTTCCACACCCACAGGAATCGAGATGGTGACCAAGTGTCGCTGGGTTAGACGAGCGGTGAAACTTTAGTGCCGGGCGTGCAGTCCCTTCCCCCCCCACCCCCTCCCACAGCTAGCCCACGCGGGCACGTGATGGAATGTCCGTGACGAACTCAGCGGCCACCAAGGTGGATGGTTCAGCTATTGCCATGGGTCAGACTCTCTCTAACGATTCTGAGCTCACAGCTCATCATTCCACATGGCACTGATCACACCCGCTGACACAGCCATCAATGTTGTGCCGTACCGTCTGGGCCCAGTGGTAAGGGTGATGTCGAAGTGGAGCAGTGTACACTGAGGGGAATGGGGGGGGGGGGGGGGGGGCTGTGGTGGTGGCAGTTGTGTGTTGACCCTCTGCACGACTAGCGATGCAGGTGGTGGTTTGGTGTTCAGCGGGGATGTCGCATGCGACGTGTGAACCGTGCTGCCACCAAGGCGTTGCGTGCCCGTCGTCCTCGCCGGGTCCGTCGTGCCGTCTCCTGGACATCACCAGCACCTGAGTCGTGACTGCGTGCTGCGCACGCCACTCCGCCACCCTCCTCCTCCTCCTCCTCCTCCTCTGTGCTGGCATCATTGCCACTGGCTTCTCCCTCCGCCTCCTGCAGTAGGTCATCTCCCCTCTGCATCGCGATGTTGTGCAGCGCACAGCAGACCACAACAATGCGAGCGACCCTGTCGGGCTGGTACTGCAGGGCCCCTCCGGAGCGGTCCAGGCACCTGAATCTCATCTTCAGGAGGCCAAGGCAGCGCTCCACCACACCCCTGGTTGCTGAATGGGCCTCGTTGTACCAGGTTTCCGCATTGGTCTGAGGCCTCCGTATAGGCGTCATCAGCCATATCCTCAGCGGATAACCCCTGTCGCCTAGCAACCAGCCCCTCAGCCGGGGGGGGACGTCCCACAAACATCGCAGGGATGTACGACTGCGCCAGTATGTAGGAGTCATGTACACTCACTGGGAACCTTGCACAGACGTTCATGAACGTCATGTGGGGGTCACATACCACCTGGATATTCATGGAGTATGTCCCCCTCCTGTTTGTGAACACCTCCCTGTCCCCTGCAGGCGGGCGCATGGGGACGTGAACACAATCAATTGCCCCCTGCACCATCGGTATCCCGGCCACGCTGGCAAATCCACGAGCTCGTGAGTCTTGAGTTGCTCGGTCCTCGAGAAAGTTGATGTAGCGGTCCGCAATGGCATAGAGGGCGTCGGTCACCCGGATGCAGCTGTGCACCGATGACTGGGAGATCCCAGAGACGTCCCCGCTCGGAGACTGAAGGAGCCAGTCGCATAGAAGTTAAGAGCGACCGTCACCTTGATGGCAACCGGGATTGCGTGTCCTCCCCCCGTTCCACGTGGGGCGAGGTGCGCCACGAGGTGACAGATATGTATCACCGTCCGCCTACTCAGCCGGAGTCTCCTCCTGCAGGTGATGTCCGTCATTGTTAGGAAAGAGATCCGGACACGGTACACCCTCGGCCTTGGTCATCGCCTCTGGTGCCGTGGCTGCACCCTCACTCTCTCCTCCTCCCCTTCCTCCTCCTCCTCCCCCCCCATGCTGCTCGAGACTGGCAACTCGTCGGCCCTTCCCTCTGCTGCTGCAGCTGGCCCTGCATCCACTGCGGGTTGTGGCTGTGGATGCTGCTGCATCTCCAAATGCAGTGCAGCGGCCCCAACCACTGCGCAGAACATAGCCGTTCTGTTCACATACATTGTGCTAACCTACAGAAGGGTGGTGGGGGGCAGAGAAATGGGACATGTTAGACGGAGGTTAGTCGACATCTCAGCAGCCGCCTGCCACAGGATACCTGTGTGTCCCGGTGGCCTGGTCACGCTGCTGACACGCGGGCAGCCTAACCCCTGGTCACTTTCTGCATCCAACAGGCAGTTAACTACGCCCTTCTCACCGATGCATCAGTGGCCTGTGGCCGTAAGCCACAGGGCAACCAGCGGCCGTGTCCTTGTTACCGGCACGCCATGGCATGGTGGCAGACATTTTGTAACCGAGGTTGGACAGGTCACTCGCTCACTCTCTCCCTACCCCCCCACTCCCACTCCCCCCCTCCATCTCCCCCACTGCCCCCTAGTCTCCCCCACTCCACCCTCCGTCTCCCCCACTCCCCCCTCCGTCTCCCCCACACCCCCCTCCGTCTCCCCCACTCCCCCCTCCGTCTCCCCCACTCCCCATTCCCCCTCCATCTCCCCCCACTGCCCCTAGTCTCCCCCACTCCACCCTCCGTCTCCCCCACCTCCCCCCCTCCGTCTCCCCCACCACCCCCCTCCGTCTCCCCCACTCCCCCCCTCCGTCTCCCTACTCCCCATTCCCCCCTCCGTCTCTCCCAACTCCCCCTACGTCTCCCCACACACCCCCCTCCGTCTCCCCACTCCCCCCCCCTCCGTCTCCCCACTCCCCCCCTCAGTCTCCCCCACTCCCCCTTCCGTCTCCCCCAGTACTCCCCCCTCCGCTCCCCCACACCCCCTCCGTCTCCCCACTCCCCCCTCTGTCTCCCCACTTCCCCTTCCCCCCTCCGTCTCCCCCATCCCCCCTCCGTCTCCCCCCAATCCTCCTCCGTCTCCCCCACTCCCCTCCTCAGTCTCCCCCACTCCCCCTTCCGTCTCCCCCACTGCCCCCCGCCATCTCCCCCACTCCCCCCCTCTGTCTCCCCCACTCCCCCATGCTCTGGACCCGCTCCCGTTCTCGGTGATGCCTCCCCGTTGTGGCCAGACTCCAGCAGTGCGCTGAGCGGTGCGCTGAGAGGTGCGCTCACCTACTCGAAGCTCTCGTCAGCCAGCACGACTGGTTGACGAACTTGAAAAGCAGGTGTGTTGGCCGGCGTGAAAACATTGCGTGATGACGTCAGGACTTCGGCCCATCCCGGCCGGAGAATAGCGGGGGACCAATAAGTTGTGATTCTGGTCGTGTCGGGGGGTCTTTCGAGGCCTTTTCTGGGAATGCCGACGTGTAGTTTGTGCTGGATTCGGAGAATATCGGGAGGGCGTCGGACCGGCGTTGCCGTGAAAATATGCGCGGCCCGCTATTCACCGAACCGGCGTGAGAGCGGAGAATCGCGCCCATGGTGCGGGATTCTCCAAGCCCAGGCCCAGTCAGAGAATCGGCAGGTCATGGGAAATTTCTGCCACATCACTCCGACGCCAGGTCGCGATTCTCTGGCCGGGGACCGCTGAAATAGGCCCCGGCAGGGATTCGACGCGGGTGACCGGCCGAACGCCCGCCGAGTTCCACAGAATCCCGCCGGCGTGGTTCCAACCTGGTACCTCCCGGCGGGAGGTCGGACCCGCAGCTACGGTGGATGTCCTGGTGGAGGGGTGCGGTGGGGGGATCTGACTCCAGGAGGGGGCCTCCACGGGGTCCAGGCCCGTGATCAGGGGCTTCCAATCATCGGGCCCGCTGTTATGTCTCCGGCATGTTGCTCTGCTCCGGCGCGGAGATGGCAAGCACGTGCATGCGCCGGCATGGAGACTGCTGTCGCGTGCATGCATGGACCCGCGCCGGCCGTGCAGGGCCACCTTTCGACATTGGAGCAGCGTGCAGCACTCTGGCGCCGTGCTAGCCCCTTGCTGGGCCAGGAGGCCCGTTGACGCCGGTGAACACCACTCCGGTGTTTACACCGGCATCGACACTTGGCCGGGATTTCTGAGAATCCCGGCCATGCTCTTTGTGGTATTATTCACATGGGTCGCCGATTTGCTTTATTTATTGGATGTGGGCATCGCTGGCTGAGCTGCTCATCCCTAATTGCCCTATAATGGTTTTTTTGAATTTAAGAGTCAACCACATTGCTGTGGTTGTCATAAAATCCCATCTGGTTCATGAATGACCTTTTGGGAAGGAAATCTGGTCTGGCCTACATGTGACTCCATCCCCACAGCGAGTTGATTGACTCATAACCAGCGGAAGAAACTGTCTAATAAGTGAAGGGCTCTTAAGGGTTGGCTGCAAAAGCTGACTTTGCCAGTGACACCCACATTCCATGAAATAATAAAAGAAAGAGAAAAATCGAATCTACTTACACCTCCTGCCAAAGAACGTTAAAATCTATTTTCAGCTGATTAAGCGTGCACCCCATGATGTGACCCACCTTTGCTGAATCTGGTCTGATGTATCATGTGCTCCCCAAAAACTTTTTATGCTTTTATAAAATATGCAGAAAAGGGAGTATATAAAAGGAGCAAAAATATTCTATCCCCACTACATGAATCAACATCACAAGAAGAATCATTATTCTTAAATCTACAGAAATTCCTTTGACTGTTAGAGAATCAATGGCATTACTCGTTCAGTAAGGTGTAAATTGGAATACAACAGAAAGATCAGAATTACACTATCTCGTTACAAAAGGCCACTGACAAAATTGCTGACATGCCCAGAAAAAGTCACTGCAGAGATATTTCAACTGAAGTGTAAAAATGACACTTTTCTCTTCTTTGCAGCTGTAGCAGCATCTGGCAAGTGATATAATAATTAATATGTTATCCATAATCATAAATCAATTTTCTACAGCAAAGTTTATAATAAGCAGTATTTAGTAGTGACCAGAACACCCATGTAGATTGGAGCAAGCATCTGCCAGCCCACATTGGTATATACTGTGCCCACTTCCCACTTGGAAAAGTATTGAATTTAGACCACCTCATTAAGGAAACAGGGGCTGGATTCTCTGTCATTGGGACTATGTCCCCACACCATTGTAAAAACTGGAATTTCACACCAGAAAAACTGGCGTGAAAGGGCCACATATTCCTAGCCCTGCAGGGAGCGAGCAGTGAACCAGCGTAAATCTGGCAGCTTTTGCTGCAGATACGGGCCCCCGCACTTCCACGTTGGAGGCCGCGCATGCGCACTCATGGCGGGCTCAGACCGCGGAGCTGGACCCTAAACATAGTTCTCCGGATCGGCAGCGCGACCAACCCTGACTGCTCACCCGAAGATTGCCTGGACACGTATAAAGCTCTCCCTGCCTTCGGTTGTCCCATCCCAACCAGGGCGGCCGCGGACTGAATCCGCAGCCGCCATGCTAGTATCCCGACTGGCAGGACCATGTTAGAGCCACGCCGTCAGGACTTCGGCCGATTGGGAGCGGAGAACGGCCCAAGTAGGTGATATGCGGCGCGGTGTACTCTCCGAGTACGTGGCTTTTCAGGATCCGGAGAATCGGGGAATCGGCATCAGACCCGATTCCATGCGGGGAATTGGATTCTCTGCCCCGGCCCCAGCCGTGATTTCGGTGTTGGGGTGCGGAGAATCCAGCCCCAGTTCTATTTTGATCATGGATTTTTGCCTTGTTTCATTGCATTTTAGGATAGTTAAAACCACACATTATTATAACTCTGTTACCACTGTAACATTCCCAAGCGGCCAATAAAATGCCATTTGATCTTCCTGCTATCCAATTGTTTCCTAATTTACTCCTCGTTCGTAACAAATTTCTTATTAGTTTTTAACACTGTCTCTATTTGGAGCATCATTATCAATAACAATGTTCCCTTAAAAGGCTGCAATTGTGTAGTTTATTTATAAGGCCACCCCTCTTTTCTTTAGCTCTCCTGAAAAGTTAATCGCAAAAACATTGAGGACAAAATTTCTGTACCTCTGGTTTAATATTACAGATGCTGATCTGGAAGGCTTCCTGTTCCTCCCCTGTGGATGGACAGCAACTCAACTCCTCTGATCATCCGCGGCAAACCTTCAGTGTTCTCTACAGAAGAAAGTGTTAACAAGAACTGTACAGAGTAGAAAACAGTAAAAAAAAAAAACTATGCCGCCTCTTCAAGAGATGCAAGCTGGCTTTAAGTAGTGCAGAGTATCTTTAAATGACGCTAACCTCTCACAATTTTGCACATCCTGCTCAGGCATGCAGCTTGTATTGTACAATGAGAAAGAGTTAATGTATAACTCTGAAACAAGACAGCCCCCAGGGAAGAGTGACCATAATATGATAGAATTTTTTTTTTTAATAAACTTTTTATTGAGGTATTTCTTTGGCATTTTAACAGCAACAAAATCAGCAATATACATAACAAGGAAAATATAAACATAGTGCAAATTCCACCTCCCTCTTCCACAGGTCTTGCCATTACTTACCCGCCTAACCTACACTAACCTAACCCCCTCTCACCCCCCCCCCTTTCTTGCTGACGATTAGTTCTCTGCGAGGAAGTCGACGAATCATTGCCACCTCCTGGCGAACCCCAGCAGAGACCGTCTCATGGCAAACTTAATTTTCTCCAGGCAGAGGAAGCCAGCCATGTCTGAATGCCTGGTCTCCGATTTTGGGGGCTTTGAGTCTCTCCATGTTAGTAATATGCGCCTCTGGGCTACAAGGGACGCAAAGGCCAGAACGTCCTCCTCTTTCTCCTGCTGGATTCCCAGGTCCTGCGATACCCCAAAAATCGCCACCTCTGGACTCATTGCCACCCTCATATTTAATACTGTGGACATGGCGTCAGCAAACCCCTGCCAAAATCCCCTCAGTTTTGGACATGCCCAGAACATATAGCCATGGTTTTCTGCCGGTGGTTATCGCAGATTGGGGACCAGACCGATGCTCCCTCAGCTCCCACATGTCTCCTCCAACTCTCAGGGCCGCCACCACCACTGGACTGGTGGGGTACCGCGCCGGCGGGAATGGCAGGGGCACCGTTACCAATGCTCCCAAACGTGTGTCCTTACAAGAAGCTGCCTCCATGCGCACCCACGCAGGCTCACCCCCACCAGCCACCTCCTCACCATGGCTATGTTAGCCACCCAATAGTAATTGCTGAAATTCAGCAGCGCCAGCCCTACATCCCCCGACTGCACTCGAGCATTGCCCTCTTCACCCGTGGGGGCTTGTCCCCCCACACAAAGCCCACGATAATTTTATTGATCCGCTTAACAAATGACCACGGGATGAAGATGGGAAGGCACTGGAAAATGATTAGGAACCTCAGGAGGACCGTCATTTTTACCGACTGCACCCTACCCACCAGAGACAACGGTAGCGCATCCCATCTCCGAAAATCCTCCTTCATCTGGTCCATCATCCGGGCCAAGTTCAATTTATGTAGCCTGTCCCAATCCCTCGCCACTTGGATACCCAGGCACCTGAAACTGTCCCCTACCACTCTGAACGGCAGTTCCCCCAGTCTCCTATTATCAATTCTCGCCTGAACCACAAACAACTCGCTCTTCCCTATATTAAGCTTATACCCTGAAAACCGGCCGAATTTCTCTAAGATTCCCATAATTTCCTCCATTCCCCTCCATTGGGTCTGAGACATACAACAGTAAGTCATCCGCATATAGCGATACTCCGTACTCCCCCCCCCCCCCCCCGGACCAACCCCTTCCAGCCCTTTGAGGCCCTCAGAGCAATCGCCAGCTGCTCTATCGCCAGCGCAAACAGCAGCGGGGAGAGGGGGCATCACTGTCTCATCCCCCGGTGTAGCCTGAAATAGTCCGAAGTCATCCTGTTTGTCCATACACTAGCAACCGGAGCCCGGTACAGCAACCTAACGCAGTCAACAAAGCCCCTTCCAAACCCGAACCGCTCCAGAACAGCCTTCTTACATTGGCCACCAACTGCCTACCCTTAAAAAACCCTGTCTGGTCCTCCCCTATAACGTCCGGTGCACAGTCCTCAATCCTCGAGGTCAGAATTTTGGCCAGAAATTTGGCACCCATGTTCAGCAAGGAAATCGACCGGGTCCTTGCCCCTTTTCAGAATGAGCGAGATCAGGGCCTGTGACATCTTCTGGAGTAGAACCCCATTTCCTTGGCCTTGTTAAAGATCTTCATCAGCACCGGCCCCAATATTCCGGAGAATTTTTATAGAACTCAACTGGGTATCCATTTGGTCCCGGGACCTTACCCGACTGCATCGCCTTCAAACCCTCAACTATCTCCTCCAGCCCGATCGGGGCTCCCAGCCCTTCTACCAGCTCCCCATCCACCTCCAGGAAAGTCAGCCCATCCAAAAAGTGCCTCATCCCCTCCGGCCTCGCAGGAGGTTCCGACCTGTACAACCGGTTATAAAAGTTCTGAAAGGTCTTGCTCAGTCCCGCTGAGTCCCCAACTAAGTTCCCATCCCGTCAACAACTTTCCCTATTTCCCCAGCTGCCTCCCTCTTTCTGAGCTGCTGTGCAAGATCCTGCTGGCCTTCTCCCCGTGCTCATAACTCGCCCCCTTCGCCTTTCTGAGCTGTTCCACTGCCCTCCCGGTGGTTAACAAACCAAATTCCGACTGCAGCCTCCAGCGTTCCCTTAAAAGCCCGACCTCTGGAGCCTCCGTATGCCCCCTATCAACTCATAGAATCTCTTTTACCAGTCGGTCCGTTTCTGCCCTATCCGTCCCGTCCCTGTGAGCCCAGATTGAGATCAGCTCTCCTCTCACCATTGCCTTCAGCACTTCCCAGGCCACCGCTGCTGGGACCTCCCCCGTATCGTTTACTGCAGGTAGATCAGCATGCACTTCCTCAACCTCTCGCACACCGCTTTGTCCGCCAACAGCCCTACATCCAATCTCCATTGCGGGCGGAGCTTGCTATTCATACTGACCTGCAGGTCCACCCAGTGCGGAGCATGGTCCGAGATCGTAATCGCCGAATACCCCGTGTCCACCACCCCCGCCAACAGGTCCCTACCCATAACAATAAAATCTATCCAGGAGTACACCTTGTGTACGTGGGAGAAAAATGGCCCTCGGCTGCCTCTATCTCCATGAATCCACCCCCCAATCTGCTCCATGAACCCTTTCAGCTTCTTTGTCATTGCTGGCTCCTTGCCCGTTCTCGAGCATGACTGGTCCAGGCCTGGATCAATAACCGTGTTGAAATCCTCACCAATAATCAGCCTGTGCAAATCCAGGTCCGGAATCTTCTCCAGCACCCTCTCTATAAAATCCCCATCGCCCTAATTTGGTGTGTATACATTGACCAGCACTACCTCCATCCCCTGCAGCTTGCCACTAACCATGATATATCGACCTCCCACATCCGAGACTATCCTCCCCACCTCAAATGCCACCTGCTTGTTAATCAGGATCGCAGCCCCTCTTGTCTTTGAATCCAGCCCCGAGTGGAAAACCTGACTAACCAAACCTTTCCTCAACCTGACCTGATCCACTACTTTGAGATGTGTCTCCTGCAGCATCAGCACGTCCACCTTCAGTCTCCTCACGTGCCCTCTTTACCGGCCCATTTAGCCCCCGGACATTCCAGGTGACCAGCGTAGTTGGGGGGCAAAGTGCCCCCCCCCCTTGCTGGTCAGCCATCCCCTTTCTTGGGCCTGCCTCTAGCCCATGCGCGCACCTCCTCCGGTCCGCCCCACGGCGGTCCCCACCCGACTCCCTCAGTGACCTTCAATCAAAGTCCCTCCCACGTCAGCAGAAGCCATCCCCCCCAAACAACAGTACTCTAAATCCCAACCCAGCTAATAAACTAAGCATATACACCCTCCCCCCCCCCCCCCCCCCCCCCCCCGCCCCACTGTGCTTCCGTGAGCTAGCTCACCCAGCTAGCTTGGTAATCCCCGCCTCCGGCACCAAGAAGTCTCCCACCTATTGTTCCCTCGCTCCCCTACCCCCGCTCCTGCAAACAAATTCCCTCATCCAACAATCCCCAAACAAACACTCAGCAGCAAGAAAACACAAAAAACAAAAGCACCACCCACCAAAACCCAGACAGGCACGTCTCCATCCCACAAAAGTGCTCATCAGTAAAAATGACAGTTTTGAGTTCTTTTTGCCCTCAGTCTGGTCTCAGTGAACTCTGAGTCGGATTTGAAGGTATCAATTATGGTTTAAGCTAGACCCACTCTGATAACAGCAGGACCAGCACAGTTCCTGAGATCCCCAGAGCAAGTGAGGACAAAGGGACAAAGTATCTCATTTCATATACATTCATGTAGCATCAAGTTTCACATACACGTGACCAAATAAGGTCATGGTAACGAATGCAAGATTCTCATAGGTCTTCCTCACACATTCCTTAACCTGACCATGTAACTTGATCTTCACAATTATTGATCCTGATAGGCCCACTATACATTCCTCAGCCCTGGGGACTCCTTTCACCCAGTATCCTCTGCTGCATCCTTTGCACAAAGAACCGGTCCTAATGGCTACCCATCCCCCTCCTGGCCATGCTTTGCCCAGTTCCTTTGTTCATTCCCTGCAACCTGGATTAATGCATATAAATGCACTATCCTAATCTTCTGCTCTCCTATACTAGAGTCTACCTCCACAGTATCCTGTGATAGTGGCAGCATGGTAGCATTGTGGATAGCACAATCGCTTCACAGCTCCAGGGTCCCAGGTTCGATTCAGGCTTTGGTCACTGTCTGTGCGGAGTCTGCACATCCTCCCCGTGTGTGTGTGGGTTTCCTCCGGATGCTCCGGTTTCCTCCCACAGTCACAAAGATGTGCAGGTTAGGTGGATTGGCCATGATAAATTGCCCTTAGTGTCCAAAATTTCCCTTAGTGTTGGGTGGGGTTACTGGGTTATGGGGATAGGGTGGAGGTGTTGACCTTGGGTAGGGTGTTCTTTCCAAGAGCCGGTGCAGACTCGATGGGCTGAATGGCCTCCTTCTGCACTGTAAATTCTATGATAATCCTACTAATTATCCCAATTTATACAATGCTCTTTTGTTCAATTCCTCAAAAACACACAAGATAAAACACAAAAGGAACATTCCCAACATCTACCCAGAAAAAGAACCAAAAACGAAACGAAAATCGACTTCACTCCAGCTTTCGTTTTCCCCTAAACAGAGCTCCAAAAAAGACTGACTTTACCCTCTTGTTTAGCTAACCCTCTTGTTTAGCTCACAGGGCTAAATTGCAGGCTTTGAAAGCAGACCAAGGCAGGCCAGCAGCACGGTTCAATTCCCGTAACAGCCTCCCCGAACAGGTGCCGGAATGTGGCGACTAGGGGCTTTTCACAGTAACTTATTTGAAGCCTACTTGTGACAATAAGTGAATTTCATTTCAGATAGGCTATTTCAGTGTTTTTAGGGGCAGCAGGGTAGCATGGTGGTTAGCATAAATGCTTCACAGCTCCAGGGTCCCAGGTTCGATTCCCGGCTGGGTCACTGTCTGTGTGGAGTCTGCACGTCCTCCCCCTGTGTGCGTGGGTTTCCTCCGGGTGCTCCGGTTTCCTCCCACAGTCCAAAGATGTGCGGGTTAGGTGGATTGGCCGTGATAAATTGCCCGTAGTGTCCTAATAAAAGTAAGGTTAAGGGGGGGGGGGTTGTTGGGTTACGGGTATAGGGTGGATACGTGGGTTTGAGTAGGGTGATCATGGCTCGGCACAACATTGAGGGCCGAAGAGCCTGTTCTGTGCTGTACTGTTCTATTCTATGAAAACAATACGAGAAGGCATAGCCAATTGAACAACAGAAAACACAAACCCCACCAAAAAAACCAAGGGGGAGAAAAGGAAAACAAACAAAAACCCCACAGAAAAACAGAAAAGGGAAAAGGGCCCAATATAGGCCAACATATTGTCACTGAGTCCGAAAGTTCTCAAACTGCCACCAGTTCTTTTCTTTTAGCAAAGTCCAATGCCTCATCGGGCGACTCAAAATAGTGATGTTGGTCCTGATACGTAACCCAAAGACGCGCCGGATACAGCAGACCAAACTTCACCTGCTTCTTAAAGAAAATCATCTTGATTTGGTTGAAGCCTGCCCTCTTCCTCACCATCTCCACACTCAGGCCCTGGTACACCCGCAGGATGCTGTTGTCCCACTTAGAACCCCGTGTGCGCTTGGCCCACCGAAGAATGCATTCCTTGTCTAGGAACCTGTGGAATCTCACCACCATTGCCCTCGGAGGGTCCCTCGACCGTGGCTTCCTGCCAAGCTCCGGGTATGCCCTGTCCACCTCCAGCGGTCAGGGGATGCCCCCTCTCCCAGCAGCTTTTTGAACATACCCGCCACGTATGCTCCAGCATCAACTCCCTCAACTCCCTCCGGGAGCCCGACAATCCTTAGGTCCTGCCGGCGGGTCCGATTCTCAAGGTCCTCCACCTTCTCCAAGGGCCTTTTCTGCTGTTCCCGAAGCATCCCCAACTCCAGCTCCACTGCTGTTTGGTGCTCCTCTTGTTCCAGCAGCGCCTTCTCCACCTTCTGAATGGCTTGGTCCTGGGCATCCAGTCTGCTCTCTAGACGATCAATTGATCGGTTCCAAACATTTCTGCTTCTGTCTGGCGAAAGCATCCTGAATGGCCTGCATCACTGGGTCTGTTGGTCGCTGCGCTGCAACCCCAGGGGTCCTTCCTCGGCCATACTGTCTCCCATTGCAGCTTCAACGCAGCTCGTTACTGACTTTGTTTCTGCCCTTTCGTGCACTTCTGATCCTTTTCTCCATAAACCAATGCGAGGAAACAGTGCCCAATTGCCTCAGCCTACAAATTTTCCGTTTAAAGCCAGAAAAAAGTCCGAGGGAAAGGTCCAAAAGTCTGACCAGAGCGGGAGCCACCAAATGTGCGACTTACTCATCCATAGCCGACACCGGAAGTCAATATGATAGAAATTTATATTGATTTCATAAGTGATTTAATTAATTCTCAAACTAGTATTTAGATCTAAACAAAGCAAACTATGTAAATAGGAGGATGAGTTGACTAATGTAACTTGAGAAACAACATTAAAATATATAACAGGTACACAGGTCATTGAAAGTGGCAGTGCCGGTGGCGAAGGTAGTCAAGAAGACATACGGCCTGCTTGCCTTCATCAGCGGGGGCATTGAGTTTTAAAAGTAGCAAGTCACGTTGCAGCTTTATAGAACGTTAGTTAGACCACACTTGGAGTATAGTGTTCAATTCTGGTCCCCACACTACTGGAAGGATGTGGAGGCTTTGGGGAGAGTACAGGAAAGGTTTACCAGGATGTTTCCTGGTATGGAGGGCATTAGCTATGAGGGGAGGTTGGAGAAACATAGACCGCGATTCTCCCAAAGGGAGACAAACAGCCGACGGCGGAGTGAAACCCGGAGTGTTTCACTCCGGCATCGGAGGCCGCTCCTCGCCCCCTATTCTCCCCACCCGAGGGGGCGGGGGCGGGGGGGGGGGGGGCTAGGAGCAGCGGCGTGTGAATCTTGGGCTCCGGGCCTGACGCTTGCGTCAAAGTGGCGCGCCGGGAATGACGCGGCCGGCAGCACCTAAGAGATGTCAGCCGCGCATGCGCAGGTTGGCCGGCGCCAACCCGTGCATGTGTGGTTGCCGTCTGCCCCTCTACTGCCCCGCAAGACATGGCGGCTTGATCATGCGGGGCGGTGGAGGGAAAAGAGTGTGTATTTTAGAGACGCGGCCCGACTATCGGTGGGAACCGATCGCGGGCCAGACATCTCCTGAGCACGCCCGTGGTGCTCGATCCTCCCTCCATCAGCCACAGGCCCCAAACACAGAGGTCGCGCACTGTTCACGCCAGCAGCGACCAGGTGTGGTTGGCACCGGCGCAAAACGGTCGGGTTCGGCAGGCCGCTCGGCCCATCCGAGCCGGAGAATCACCGGTCGCTTGAGAAACGGCGAGCGGCGATTCTCCGAGCAGCCTGTCGCAAAACGCGACACATCATTTTGGGGGGGTGGGAGAATCGCGGGGGGTGCCAGGGCGGCGTGTCCTGATTCGCCCGGCCCTCCCGCGATTCTCCCCCCCCCCCCCGGCATGGGGTGTGGAGAATTGCGCCCATAGTTTGTTCTTATTGGAAGGACGGAGGTTGAGGGGCGACCTGATAGATGTTTACAAGAATATGAGGATCATGAACAGAGTGGACAGACAAAAGCTTTTTCCCAGGATGGAAGAGTCAATTACTCGGGGGCATAGGTTAAGGTGCAAGGGGCAAGGTTTAAAAGAGATGTACGAGGCACGTTTTTCACACAGAGGGTGGTGGCAACTGGAACTCGCTGCCAGAAGAGGTGTTGGAAGCAGACACAATAGTGACTTTTAAGAGCATCTTGACAAATACAGGAATAAGATGGGAATAGAGGGATATGGTCCCTGGAAGGGTAGGGGCTTTAGTTCATTTGGGCAGCATGGTTGGTGCAGGTTCGGAGGGCCAAAGGTCCTGTTCCTGTGCTGTAAATTTCTTTGATCTTTGTTCCAGACAAGCAAAGGGTAGCATTTTAACGAATTCTTCAATAATTTGCAACTTTTTGTAACGCACAAATGCACTACAGAAAGAAAATGTTTCAACCTTATTACTAACAAAAAGACTTCAAAAAATACTAGATCAGATCAAAGGAAGAGGCTTACAAAACAGTAAAAAAGAGGAATAAACTTGAGGATTCAGAATATTTTTGAGTTGATTGAAAGAGATTACGAGAGACTAGCAAATGACATAAAGTGGATATTAATGCAGCTCAACATGACAGGAAACGGTGGGCTGGCCCACTAAACCTGTGAGAGGCCATGTGCGAGTCTGCCAGGGATGGGAAAACTTTCTTCAATTAAGTCGAAGGTGGAGTGAGTCCAATGTGTGCAACTTTCCCGTTAGTGCTGGGATGTCAATTCGGCTCATCAATGAGCATCCTGACAGCAATTATCCCTGATCCCACTGGAATTCAGTGGTGGCTCAGGGATTAAATGGAAATCATACAAGCCTCCTGGGTCTCCTAAAGACTACCCAGCAAATTCTATTGGATTTGCCTACTGTCTCGTGTCGAGACACTCAATACCTAATTCAGGAACTCAGCATTTCATCAGACCTCCCCCACAGTAATTGCTCAGAAGCATAAACTTCCTCCGGGAAATTTCCTTGCACTGTGAATCATCTGAAAACATCATTGAAATTACAAAGTTTGGATGGTTCCTCCTGGGTTACCTCAACAATTACTCAGAAAAAATTAGAAGAATTAAAACGTCTTCCAAATTAACCGTAATTACTGTAAAGACCGAGACTAGTTCCACACCCCCAATAGGACTCCCCCCACACCCCCGATGCCCCAGGAGAAGACTCCATTCACACCCCTCGCCACCCCACTGAACCCGCATGGAAGTTTCTCTACCAGCACGGACTCCTCAATCCCCACCCCTTCCCTGCTCCACCATGCAGGCCCAACTGTGACCCCAGACCTGACCATATCTGCCGAACTCCCCTCAGCAATCCTGTTCAATCCACCGATGTGAGCCCATCCGGATCCCCCTCACCGCAAAGTTCTGATCCAACCCACAACCCCCCCCAATGATCCGACCAGACCGGACTCCCCACCCCACAGGCCCAACCCTCCCCGGCGACCTGCCAGGAACCCACCCCCGACACAACCTACTCCCCTGACCTAACCCCGACTCCAACTTTCACCCACTCCCCCTACTCCCGGGGGCTTTCAGAGGATCATGAATCATGGCATCACCTTGTAACCATCCTTGTACATCATTCTGAAAATCAAAGATATATGGTATGGATGCCTTTTTAAAAATAAATTTAGAGTACCCAATTCATTTTTCTAATTAAGGGGCAATTTAGCATGGCCAATCCACCTATCCTGCACATCTTTGGGTTATGGAGGCAAAATCCACGCAAACACGGGGATAATGTACAGACTCCACATGGACAGTGACCCAGGGCCAGGATCGAACTTGGGATCTCAGTGCCATGAGGTAGCTGTGCTAACCACTGTGCCACCGTGCTGCCCTGTTATGGTGACTTAAAGTATCCTGGGAGCTCTCTGGATAATAAGCATCCCTCCATATGATGCACCGCTGATGGTCACAGACAAGGAAAGAGTTAAGGAAATGAATTATTTCCTACTGTTAAACACCTCTGTGATGGGGATCACACTGCCACAGAATTTGGTTTAGAATAAGGACATGTATAAGCAGCAGAAAGTAATACATCAAGTATTTTAATTATAAGTGGAATAAAACCACTTCAGCGAAAGGTCTTTCAAAAGTCAACATGAGCTGCAAAAAACTTTATCTGACCCCTCGGATTATTAATCCGTTCCAGACAAATACGGGATAAGGAAGATCCTTGAATTGACAGCCCGTAAATTATTTAAATTATCTTCCTGCAATTATAACCAAAAGCTAGACCGTGGGGAGGACACTAGAAGATAGCAACTAAAACATATGAACAAACTTCTCTCTCAGCCATATAACTTTTGACACTTAAGATAACACCATTTGGAATAGTGACAATCCGAACATTTGCATATCTAAGAAATTTGACAGATTGAAAATAAACAGAAGTAGAAATGTACTCAAACAACTCCCTTTCTGGCCACATATCTTAGACACCTGACATTCAAGCAGACACTAAGATCATTAAATCACATATTGTTTATGAATCCACAAATCTGACCATTTGGTTATAGGAATTTAGCCAGTATCAAAATAATAATAATCGCGTATTGTCACGAGTAGGCTTCAATTAAGTTATTGTGAAAAGCCCCTAGTCGCCACATTCCGGCGCCTGTTCGGGGAGGCCAGTACGGGAATTGAACCCGCGTTGCTGGCATTGTTGTGTTTTACAAGCCAGCTATTTAGCCACTGTGCTAAAAGATAAGATACAGGAAAGCCCTTCACTAAATAGGAGAAATTATGTATAAAAATAGGAGCAGTTTCGCAGAACTGGCACTCACTCCCTCTCCTGCTGGAGTGCAGTCAAAGTTGTGTTCTTCAACCTGCTTCGTCAAACAAAGACCATTGTGGTTTTTGTAAGTATGTCTCTATTAAACTTCTTAGAAATGTATTAGAAATTGATATGAGATACTTTAAGATTTTCCATGTTTAGATATATCCTTCTCTTAGAGAAGTTAGTTTGTTAGCAGATAATAAAGGACTGTCAACTAATTTATATTTTTAACAGATAACAAAGGACGGTTAACCAATTTATATTTTTAACTCTGCAATTCTGTATGTATCAATTGAGAGTATTTTATAATAAAAATACTATTATTAGAAATTAAACTGTGCAGTGTTACTCTCAATAGGTTTCAGATCCTAGACACTCATTTAGGAAGACTTAATTGACAAGGAGCCATGACAGACAGAGGTAGGAGCTTTAGTCATGAGTGACGTATCTCAACTTCTTGCACGAGAAAGTAACTGAAATCCTGTTTAACTGTTTGAGACACAGAAAAGTAAGCTCCCCTCGTGAGAGCTATTCTGAGTCTTAACAGAGAAACAGATTTCGCTCTTTTGGTGGTTTAACCTGATATAGGTTAGTAAGATAGCCCCTTCAGACCCAGAATACCTAAACCGCTCATACCTCCAAGTTTAAATAAGGAGCTCACATGTATATGTAGGCACACAGTAGCTTCCCGGTAGTTCAATTCTGTTGAACTCTAGGGCTCTCTATTTCTTGTTTTCTTTGGCAATTGGAGGTGAAAAAATAGCCAGCATTTGAAGCTGCCAAGATTCTCTTGTTCAGAGGAATGTGTGATGTGGTTTATATTACCTGTGACAGTATGGAAGGTTGCTTGTGTGTTGGAAGTAGGAGCTACTATGACCTTGACTGCCATATGCAATACAGATCTGTCCTTGCTGCGATATCTGAGGCGATGAATCTCTGATGACCTCCTTGCAAAGTACCAACTCCTCAAGCACTGGTCGTGGCTCATATGGATACAGGAGTGGAGCTGTCTGAGACCCAGGGTAGATAGGGCTTCCTGCTATTTAAACTAAATAGCCTTTAGGAGTCCCAGGGGACTTGGATGATTCCCATTTAGTCCCTGATCCACCACTGAATGAAGAGCTCTGTCCCTCTCTTCTGCAACCGCTGGTGCTGCTCTCTCTCACCTCATTTCTTCCATCATTTTGTCATATTAAACAAGAGATCTCTAAGCAAGAGGTTGATAGGAGTCTCCCTTTTGGTGACTCCTAAAAAGAGTTGAATAAGATAGAGTTGTACAGTTGTTATGAGCCAGGGTTTAGAGAACTCCAAAGTATATCATGTAGATCACCTGATCCACAACTTTTACTAGATTGTGGTATGGGGAGCACATGGCCCACTCTACAGGTGTGGTACAGCAGAAATGTAAAAATAATTTTTAAAGCAAAACAATGTTTATTCTATGAAAAAGTTTAACCATTTTAAACATACAGTGAACATCTTAGCAACCATCAATTCAAATACACCCCCCAAAGAATACAAACACTCTAAGTAATCCTTTAACTTTCCTTTTAACATCCATAAGACAAAAATCCTTTCACAGAAGCACATACGGTTTAAATTCTCTACTGAGAGCAGTTATCACTCTGAATTCACCAAATGATCTAGAGATAGTCTTTAGATGGCAGAGAGATCGAAATTATACCTTCTTTGTCTGGCTTCAGCTCCAACACAAAAACAAAACCAAAAAACACAGACACACTGAAGCGTTTTCTCAAAGCAAAACTAAAAAGCAGAGCCAGAGCTCAGCTCCACCCACACTCTGAAATCACTGCAGTCATTTGAGCAGACAAACATTTCCTAAAGTGACATTCCCATGACAAGCTGTACTCTTGTTAAATAAAGTCCTTGAAACATTTCTGGCAAACTTGTTCATTCAAGGTGAAGTTTTGAAACAGTGTCCCAGAAAGTCTCTTGCTGTGTCTTTAAAGTCCTCTTCAACCCAAATCTCAAGCAACAAGCAAATATTGATATCTGGGGATGACTTTAAGTAGCACTTGAAAACGTCAGCAACTATTTGTTATTTACCCCAACTTCAATGGTTGCGGTTCGGAAAGGTTGTGAATGGAGTATTACCCATCAAACTGGTACTCAATGCGATGGATTCTCCGCATCCCGACGTTGAAATCGCGTTCGGCGAAGGGGCGGAGAATCCAGTTTCCCTCATGAAATCGGGACCGTTGCCGGTTTGGCGATTCTCCACCCCCCAAAAAGTGGCGTACTCGGGGAGTACGCTGGGTGAGGGCTTATACGGGACGTGACCTTTATTGTGTGGGTGGTCCGAGTCGGGAGCGTGGCCGATCAGGGGTACTGTTTCCACAGTCCAGGTCCGTGGTTTCAGTCCGCCATGGAGCACGGCCGCTGAAGGCCGCTGCTGTACGCACCCTCTGACCCGGAAGTGCAGGGGGCCATATCTGCAGCTGGAGCTGTGAGCTCCATGATAGCTGCCTGCTAACCCCCTGCAGGGCTGTGAATCTGTGGCCTTTTGACGCCAGTTTTTCTGGCACAAAAGACCACAGTTTTCACGACTGCTTGGGGACATAGTCCCTGAAATGGAGAATCTAGCCCGGCATCTTTAGTGAGTGCCAGTGTGTGATCTAATTGTCAATCAGCCCCTTAACGATCCTCCACACACTTGTGGGCTGGATTTTCTGACCCCGACGCTGAAATCGCATTCGGCAACGGGGCGGAGAATCCCCGATAATGTCGAAATCGGGGGTGCCGCTGCTTCAGCGGTGCTCCGCCCCTTGAAATGCTGCCTCAGTACATTGGCTGAGGCCCGCCCCTAGATGCTCTGCCCCCGACCGGCCTAGTTTCCAATGGCATGGGACATGTGTGGTCTCACCCACCGGGATCTCAACTTGGTGGCTGCAGACTCAGTTCAGCACCGCCACAGTCGGGGGAGGGCCGACCTGCAACATGGGTGGACATATTCGGGGCTTGGGGCACTGTGGTGCGGCAGTCTGGGACACGCGTGCCGGGCTGGGTCCACAAGTGGCATCTACCATGGAGCACGGCATGGCCGCTGCAGGCCGCCGCCGTGTCCATGCACGGCCATATACCCAGGACGTATCGGCAGCTACATTTGGGGGCTCTATGCAGCCTGGCTGCTAGCCTCCTCCAGAATGGAGAATCGGTGGATGTTTCACGACAATTTGTCCATTGTGAAATGCCACCGTTTTCACACCAGTGTGGGGACTTAATCTCCAGAACGGAGAGTCCAGCTCTTGTGTTCCTCGTACATGTTTCAACTCCTTTACCAGGATGGCATCTTACGTGAAATACAAGCCAAGCTGGCATTGCAGACCCCCATCTTAGCCATCTTAAAGGCACATTAATGATTAAAGTAAACTCCGGATCGTTTTACGACAGTCTCATTTGGCTGCTAGGAGCAGCAATCCCCCAACTCACAGGGGTCAGCACAGCATTGGAGAGCTTCACGCAGCTCCAGCTGCCGATACGGGCCCCAGCAATGCCGGCACGGGACCGTGCATGCACACCATGGCCGACGCAGTTCCGTGCATGCATGCCACGGCCAGCGTGGGTCCACACCTGCACTCCACAGCCGCTGCGGGTCCGCACATGTGCGTGGGTTTCCGTCTCCGCGGCGGCCCCCATGCAACATGGCGGAGACATACAGGGGCCCGGCAAGGAGAAACATCCCCCCCCCCCCCGGAATGATCCCACCCGCCGATTGGTAGCTCCCGATCACGGGCCTGGCCACCCAGGAGGCCCCCCCCCACCCCTGAGTCGGATCCCCCCTGCCCCCCAAACCAAGGCGGCCCCAACAGCCAGAACGTTGAGGTCCCACTGGGTAGGACCACACGCAAACGACGCCGGCGGGACTCAGCATAACTCATTGAGCACTCGGCCTTCCGAGCACGAAGAATCACTAGGGGGGGGCGGCCTGCGTCCAGTGGCCCCCCACTGGCGCCATGGCGACCTCTCCGGCGCAATTGGTGCTGATTCGGCAGCCCGGCGTCGGAGCGGCATGCCAGGATTTGCGTCCCCCCCCCCCCCAGTGATTCTCTGACCTGCCGTGGGATTGGAGAATTCCGCTCAAGATTTATGCACTTATTTAATGCTAACTTAAGAATCATTTTAACACAGGTGACAATACTTTTTAGATATGGTCACCATCATCAGTAAAAATATCTGCATTGTTAAGCAAACTGGGCCTTATTTATGATAAATTTTGTGTGGAACTGTTTAAGTCAATTAAATGGGAAGCTATTTTGTCAACTTTCATGATCTCTCCTTCCTCAGTTGTAGTTTAAGAAATCTTAAGGAGCAAAATTTAACTTCTTAATTCTCTGGTAAAGCTCAGATGGAAGCTGCTTCTAATGTTTGTATGTAGTCAGGAGAAGCCGTCCTGCAAAAATATACAGTTGAAATATTTGGGTTATTTTCCCTATCCAGCATTGCTCTCTTCATCAGCATTATCAGATCAGTAAGCCTACTGGTCCCATGACTTGTCTATTGGTCCTGTGTCAATGCTATTGATCCCATTCCTAGCCTTCTGGTCCCATTCCGAGGCGATTAAGCCTGATTTTAGTCAGTAATAATCAGTCCTTTTTTCGGAGTTATTTCAGGACTGGACTGGGTGGATATCCAGGCCTGGAATTTAACTGTCAAACTTCTGCATTCAAGTTTTGCATTCACCCAAATTAGGAATGGTTGGTTCTATTTGGATTGGGGCTGAAACATGGAACTTGTCAAATGTTGAGTTGAATGTCTGATGAGTTAGCAGCTCCTTGAGGACTGCTACATTATAACATGACCACACTTCAAAAAGTACTTAATTGGCTGTGAAGTGCTTTGGGATGTCTGAAATTGTGAAATATAAATGCAAATTCTTTCTTTCTTTCCTGCTGGGAATTAAAGGGTTGTGGCTTCCTAAGGGTAAATTACATTAAAACAAATTTAACTTTCTTTCCAAAAGGCTCTGCGGGACTCAAGATTTTTCCACTGGCTTTTTAAAAGGCCGTATAGAGCTCATTTTTCAAAAAATATGCCATTTCAAAAAAAATGTTTGGAATTCAGTATTTTGACTACCCATCCAAAGGCTATGTGGGCAAAAGAAGAGGCTGTCGAAACATTGGTGGAGTCTAGGTCTGGCGACAATTGGGAAAGTTGACATGCTACCCGCTGGGCAGAGGAAAAGCTGAACCCAAGCAAACTTTCGCTGTAGAATTTAATAATTATGCATCTGCGAGGAGCTCGTGGAATGTAATGGTAGGGTGGGCAGAAAGTTGTGAGCCCCCCCCCCATTACCTTGTGATATCCACAGTCCTGGTACCATATTTAAATGGTATCCAGTCAGCCATTCACACAATGCAGGCCTGGAGCTCCACGTTACTCCGCCAGAGGCTTTGTAGCTGCGACTCGTACTGGAGAAGCTGGAGGTGTGAGCAATCACATCCCCGGACATATAAGGTTGCCTCCTAGGTGAGAACATCACCTGCGATATACCCATGGTGAGGCCAATGCTCACCATTGCAGTAATCATTTGCAGCCAGCATATTGACCTTCTCGAGGATCCAGCTGCCTCTTGCTGCTCAGGTTTTTTCTCCTCGTGACCCGGTGCCGACCTGTGATGGGTCCTCCTTCTCCTCATCTGGATGAGAGCCAATGCAAAGACAGAGTTGTCTGTAGCCTGAGATGACACCTCAGTGGATGTGTGAGTGAAATGAAGTGTTACATTTAGTGAGCATGGCCTTTATAGATTTCCCTCCCTCTCAAAACTAGAAGACCAGTGTTAAGCCCTTAATCTGGCCTCTGTCTAGACATGGCATCCCCACCTCCCCCGTTTCAGTTGAAGGACATCGTGGAGGACCAGAGATGGGTGTTCCTCCCATTCATACATCAACAGGTATGGAGACATTGCTCTTTGACCAGTTTGATGAGACTTCTGTGCAAGAAGCCTCACTCTAATATTGTTCTGCTTGCCTCCATTACCATAGACACTTTATGGAGAAACTATTGTGTGGTAGCATAGAAAGATCAGCCACATGAGTCCTCGTCAGCCATGAACATTCACCTGAAGATTATAGGTTTGGAGTCGCGAACTGGCTGCTCTCCACCAGCATGTCCCTTCAAAGCCTCCATCTCCCTCCCTTCTTTCTTGCCTCTCTCTGTAGCTGGCGGCAAATAGTACAGAATAAACAGCACCTCTACACCTTGCTGAGATTTCGATCTTTCAATACCCATGAGTGGAGAATAATCCTGCTGTAATGTGGGCTTAACCATAGAAAGGAACATATGCAGAGTGTGGTTAACATCTAGTTGCCTCTCAAGGTGCTGACCTTGAACTCCACCTACCCGGAAAGACCCTCCTCCCACCTTGAGGGATCTCACTGACTAAATGCATGGTCAAGGTAAGTTTGGAAAAATGGTGCTCGTCACATTCCTGACTCGCTCCACCATCTTCTACTCTCCTCCTGTCACCCATCAATCTACCCCCGTCCATCACCATGACCCACCCAACATCACCATTTCTCTCCCCACTGTCAGCCTTGAACCTCCCCCAGTTACTCTGGAACCTATCATGACTCCTCCCCTCAGAATGGACACCCGTTACCATCCTCAAACCCACCCTGACCCTGCCCCCTCCTATTACCCAAGCCGCCTGCCTGTTCCCCCTCTGTGACTGCCCTGATGCGACCTTCACCTACCAAGCTCTCACCCTGTGCCTGCGACCCTACCACATCTCACTCCACCCCTTTGACTGTGACGGTTGCTTCATATCACCATTACCCCCCAAGACCCCACCATCGACACTACCAATCCCACCCTAGAAGACACTGTATGCCCACTCTTCCCCAGATAATTATGCTAGGTCCCCAAAAAGATAAAAGCACCATCTCCTGACTTCAAAATCAAGGAAGATGTGAAGCTGTCCAAGTGCCCGCCAATTAAACACAATGGTAAAAGTGAACGGTCTAAATTCTTGCTGGTGGGTAAATGGAAATGGTGGGTGAAATGATTTCTGGCGAGGTGGCCTTTTAATGAGCACGTATGTGATGAGAATGCATGAAAATGGGTTTCCCAACATTGTTCATCAGGTAGCTCGATCTGCCTTCAACCTGCCTTGAAAGTCAGAAGAACAAATTTCACACAGTTCAACCTGGTGCCGGGAAACAGCAGATCTTTACCTCCCACCAAATTAGATGTTACTGCCCGCCATGATTCTAGCTACTGGCAGGATCGCAAGATGGAGATATGGAATAGGTCATTCGTAAGGCACGGTACCTTCCGCTTGATGTATGTGAAATCAGTCATGTGCTCCTGCTTCAGGCATGAGGAGGCTTATCCCATTTGGCACTCCAGAATTCCCGACACAGAAGACAGAAAAGCAAAAGAAGGTGTTAGCAAAGATCAGTGTTCCCACATTGAATGTGGGAACAGATGCAAATCATCCTTTTAGCTAAGTTAAGGCTGCATGGTGGTACATTTCTGAAAGATGTATGATGCTGAACACCATTGGTCAATCTGCTCCACATTTATTGCTGTTCCCATGCCAAGCTCTCATCCAATCTTACAGTTATTTCATTGAAGAAAATGCAATCATGTGAACAATGGAAATAAAAAATTGAGAGATGTAAAACAGATTGCTAATTCGTTAACTCCCTTTTCACACTGAGACACTCTTTGATTGTCAAAACTGGGGATCTTTGCCATGGATGGGAAAGTACCAGCTTCCTCAGGCTACTAGAAAGGTGATGAATATTCAAATATGGTGATCAGTATCCATATCCTAAATATGTGGGAGTTAAAGTGAATAGCCAAATTGATTTGTAAGTAATATAACAACAGAAGCAGCAAGATGAAGCACCCGGGTTTTCCATTTCTTCATGTGCCAGCCTCTGAGCTCTGCCTATTATGCTATCCATTCTGAATGGATTAAGAATCACAAGTCACTAATCACAGAAGAGGGCCATTATTTTTTTTAAATTTAGGGTCCCCAATTTTTTTTCCCCAATTAAGGGGCAATTTAGAATGGTCAATCCACCAAACCTGCACATCTTTGGGTTGTGGGGGTGAAACACACGCAGACACAGGGAGAATATACAAACTCCACACGGACAGTGATCCAGGGCTAGGATTCAAGCCCATCTCCTCAGTGGCCTAGTCCCAGTACTAACCACTGTGCCACGCGCCGCCCTGAAGAGGACCATTCTGACCAGTTAGTAACATTACTTATATGAGGATGAAATGAGTCTACAAGACTCCAAAATACCCTCTGTGCGAGACTATCGAATTAAGTAGTCTTGTGTAGAATTCATAGTTCAATATCATAAAGTTATGCTTAAATTGTGTTTCTGCTTTTTGGCCATCTGAACATTATTTCAAGGCTTTTTGACTTAAAACTTATCCATCTTTGATTTTTTTTCTTAGCATTCATGGATGTGGGCATGACTTGAAAGGAATTTGTTGTCCATTCCTAATTGCCCTTGAGAATGTGTTGGTTGTGGTAAGGTGCCCCTTTACGAGGTGATTTACTGGATGGTCACGTGGTTAGTTATGTTAATTGGGCCAGAGCGCGTGAATCCTGGAGCCGAGCGCCGATTTTCCACGTCAGTTTGGTGACTGGAGTCATGGACTACGGAAGCCTTCATTTCATTACTGGTTCATTTAAATATGCAGATCTGTATCTCACCCTGCGAGAGCAAGATCCTGATCATGCCGGGTGGAGCAATCCAGGTGACTCACAATCGGGCCGCCATGGAGCCTGATTTAGGGCTATGCGATTCACCCATACTGCCAGGATCCGCGGCAGGTGCAACGCGGTAACTGAATCATGCCTGGAGAAAGTAAATGTTTATGTTGGTGGATGGGACTGCTTTGTGCTGGATGGTATCAAGCTTCTTGTTATTCATCGAGGGAAGTCATGAGGCGAATTATTCACCTCAGAATTCCTAACCTCTGACTTCGTGGTCACACTAGATATATGACTGGTCCAGCACAGTTTCAAAAATCTAGTTGAGATTGGATTGTCATGTGATTTGCATGATAATGGGTAGGGTAATAAACAGCAATATATGTATACAATATATAATACATATATTTAGAGAGAGAGAGAAAGAGAGAGAGTGTTTTAAACTACAGGGATGCCTTGTCCGATTTTAGACATTGATTTATTTAGTGGGACCTCAAGATCAAATGCCAATTGATTGGGCAATCAATGAATTCTGAGAAGTCCATTATGTTTGTTTTTTAGGATTCAAAAGCTCACCACTATCATTAAACTTGCAGGGAAATTCTATTGATCCTTTTAGAAAAGAGAGTGTCGGGAACACTTTATCATCAATATGTGTAACTGTTCAGATCCCGAATGTCCTCCAGGCCAGTGATCATCTTTGACACTGCAGCTTTTAATAAACAGAGAGCCAGAGAAACATATTGCATTAAAGCTGGCAATGAAAAGCACACATGCGTCCCCATATTAGATTGATGATTTTTACTTAACGCTGTTCCTGCATGCACCCCATGCCCATCATCCCCTCTCCACCATTTCAACTCAACAACCACTTATACAGAACAGGGAATTAATTAAAAAAGGTTGGATTTCTTTTTAAGCCTCAGCTAGGTACTGGAACCAATATCAATCAAACTGAGTTGATAACCGGCACAAAACGCTCACCCTGTAGTGTGGCCAGAGAACCTGATCAATGTTCTACTTGCACAGCTCCCAATTCTGAATAGCTGCTGAAAGGAAGGCTGCCTTTAAATTTATTTTTTAAATGTGGACATCTCTGCCGTGGGATGCCCTTGTTACAGATATCAGTATTCCCATGCTTGTGAACCTCTCTTGGCATACTCTTCACTGCTGGTGGAGCTTATTAGTGGAGCCTTTGCTCTGTTCCTGCATTATTATTATTTTTCTTCATTCATTTACAGGATGCGGGCATCGCTGGTTTCGGCCAGCATTTATTGCCCATCTCTAGTTGCCCTTCAGAGGTGAGCTGCCTGATGCACGATCAATTGTACAAAGACTAAGGTTGGATACAACTGTGGCTTTATTGCAGTAAGATGTGTGGCCTCCCACAGCAGCTGGCGATATGGCTGCTGAATAGAGGACACGTATTTATACTCCTCCTACTGGGTGGAGCCAGCAGGCAGGGGCTACCGGCGAACCTGTAGTACAGGTCCTACCTTACATCACCTAATACAGGTGTAACAGTGGCTTACCACATTCACCCCCTGTTAAAAATGAGTCCGGCAGGGGTGGTGAAGAACAGTCGTGAATTTATGTACAGTGTTTTATCAGGGAAAAAAATGTCCTTTGAAAGTCCGGTGCCAGTTAGAGATTCAACCGGTCTGGTGCCTTGCCGTTCCGCTGGGAGCGACGTAGCGGTGATATTGATGCTGGCGATGTCGATGCTGGCCTGATGTTGGATGACTCCGGGAGTGTGCTGAAATCCTCTTCATCCTCTGGCGTGGGCATGGGAAGGAGCGATGGTCCTGGTGGGGTTAATGTTGGAAGCGCCGGGGGAGGGGAGGGTGGCGCAGGGCCGGAGAAGTGTGTCTGGGTGGAACCCGCTGGTGCCAGGTCCCTGAGGGAGACAGTATCTTGGCGGCCGTCGGGGTACGCCACATAGGCATGCTTGGGGTTGGCATGGAGTAAGTGTACCCTATCCACCAACGGGTCTGCCTTGTGGATTCGGACGTGCTGACGGAGCAGGACCGGTCCCGGAGCTGCGAGCCAAGTCGGGATCGCCACCCCGGATGTGGACTTCCTGGGGAAGGCAAAAAGATGCTCATGCGGTGTGTTATTCATAGCGGTGCACAGTAGTGACCGGATGGAGTGTAGTGCATTAGGGAGGACCTCCTGCCAGTGAAAGGCTGGGAGGTTCCTGGACCATAGGGCTAGTTGGACGGCTCTCCATACCGTCCCGTTCTCCCTCTCTACCTGCCCATTTCCCCGGGGATTATAGCTGGTCGTCCTGCTGGAGTCAATACCCCTGCTGAGCAGGAACTGACGCAGCTCATCATTCATGAATGAGGATCCCCTGTCAATGTGGATGTAGGTGGGGAAACCAAACAGAGCAAAGATTGTGTTCAGGGCTTTGATGACAGTGGCAGACGTCATATCGGGGCATGGGATGGCAAAGGGGAGTACTCATCGCCCACACTGAGAATATACGTGTTTCAGTCAGTAAAGGGGAGGGGCTCTTTGAAATCCAGGCTGAGGCGTTCAAAGGGGCGGGAGGCCTTCACCAGGCACGTACGGTCCGGCCGGTAGAAGTGCGGCTTGCACTCCGCACAGACCTGGCAGTCCCTGGTGACTGTCCGTACTTCCTTGATGGAATAGGGCAGATTGCGAGCCTTGGCAAGATGGTACAATCGTGTGACTCCCGGGTGACAAAGGCTGTCGTGCAGGGCCCGGAGTCAGTCTACTTGTGCGCTGGCACATGTACCTCGGGATAGGGCGTCTGGGGGCTCGTTGAGTTTGCCGGGGCAATACAAAACCTCGTAATTATAGGTGGAGAGCTCGATTCTCCACTGCAAGATTTTATCGTTTTTGATCTTGCCTCGCTGCCTGTTGTTGAACATTAAGGCTACCGACCATTGGTCAGTGAGGAGAGTGAATCTCCTGCCGGCCAGGTAATGCCTCCAATGCCGCACAGCTTCAACGATAGCTTGGGCCTCTTTTTCGATGGATGAGTGCCGAATTTCTGAGGCATGAAGGGTGTGGGAAAAGAATGCCACGAATCTGCCTGCCTGATTTGAGAGCAGCGGCAAGTGCGACGTCTGATGCGTCGCTTTCTACTTGGAAGGGCAGTGTCTCGTCTTCTGCGTGCATCCCGGCCTTGGCTATATCAGCTCTGATATAGGCGAAGGTCTGTTGTGCCTCGGCCGTGAGAGGAAAGTGGGTGGACTGAATGAGTGGGCAGGCCTTGTCCGCATAGTTTAGGACCCACTGGGTGTCGTAGGAGAAGAACCCCAGGCAGCGTTTGAGAGCCTTGGGGCAGTGGGGGTTGGGAAGCTCCATGAGGGGGCGCATGCAGTCGGGATCGGGCCCCAGAACTCCGTTCTAGACCACATAGCCGAGGATGACTAAGCAGGTTGTGCTGAACACGCACTTCTCCTTGTTGTAGGTGAGGTTGAGGAGAGTGGCGGTGTGGAAGAATTTGGCAAGGTTGGCGTCGTGGTCCTGCTGATTGTGGCCCCAGATGGTGACGTTGTCTAGGTACGGGAAGGTGGCCCGCAAACCGTACCGGTCGACCATTTGGTCCATCTCCCGTTGGAAGACCGAGACCCCGTTGGTGACGCTGAAGGGAACCCTGAGGAAGTGATAGAGACAACCGTCTGCCTCGAAAGCAATGTATGGATGGTCCGATTTACGATTGGGGAGCTGGTGGCCGGCGGATTTGAGGTCTATCGTTGAGAAGACCCGGTACTGCGCAATCTGATTGACCATATCAGATATGCGTGGGAGAGGGTACGCGTCGAGCTGCGTGTACCGATTGATGGTCTGGCTGTAGTCCATGACCATTCTGTGTTTCTCCCCAGTTTTAACGACTACCACTTGGGTTCTCCAGGGGCTGTTGCTGGCCTCGATGATGCCTTCCCGAAGCAACCGCTGGACCTCGAACCTGATGAAGGCCTTGTCCTGGGTGCTGTACCATCTGCTCCTGGTGGCAACGGGTTTGCAATCCGGAGTTGGATTGGCAAAGAGGGAGGGTGGGTTGACCTTTAGGGTCGCGAGGCCGCACACAGTGAGGGGTGGTAGGGGCCCGCCGAATTTGAGGGTAAGGCTCTGGAGATTGCACTGGAAGTCCAGGCCTAGTAGTAGTGCAGCGCAGAGGAAGGACGTAGAGGCGGAAAACGCTGAATTCTTTGCCCTGGACCGTGAGAGTGACCGTGCAGAACCCCTGGATCATGATGGAATGGGATCCGGAGGCCAGGGAGATTCTTTGATTGGCGGTGTGGATCGTGAGGGCGCAGCGCCTTACCGTATCCAGGTGGATGAAGCTTTCGTGCTCCCGAAGTCCAGCAGGGAAGAGGTCACATGACCGTTGATTCTCACACTGGTCGAAGCAGTGGCCAGGTTGTGCGGACGTGACAGGTCGATCGTCAATGAGGCGAGCTGCGGTCGGTCATCGTTGGCGTCAGAAGATGGAGAGCGTGGGGGGCACTGGTTGTGGAATGCTGTCGGTGTACATGCCCTCTGGGGAAGACAAGATGGCGGCACCCGAGGATCCTGCGGGGGACAAATTGGCAGCACATATTGGGCCGCACGGTGCGGGGGCTGGACAAGATGGCGGCACCCATGGCGTCTGCGTAGTTCAGGGCGTCCTAGATCAGCAGAAACATGTTGGAGCTCAACCTTGAGTACAAGATCTGTATCTTCTGAGCCTCCATCGGAGGGGTGGTCGCTGAGTTGATATAGGCCTCGAACGAAGCTAGCCAGTGATTAAAGTCCTTTTTGACGTCGCTTGAGTGCGGATCCAGCTGCAGGCGATCGGAGGTCCATCTTTTAGAAAATCTTACTGCAATAAATTGATGCACGATCAATTGTACAAAGACTAAGGTTGGATACAACTGTGGCTTTATTGCAGTAAGATGTGTGGCTTCCCACAGCAGCTGGTGAAATGGCTGCTGAATAGAGGACACACATATTTATACTCCCACTGGGCGGAGCCAGCAGGCAGGGGCTACTGGCGAACCTGTAGTACAGGTCCTACCTTACATCATCTAATACAGGTGTAACAGTGGCTTACCACACTGCCTTCTTGAAATGCTGCAGTCCCCGAGGTGTTGGTACACCTACAGTGCTAATATGGAGAGAATTCCAGGATTTACACCCAGCAAAAGTAAAGGAACGGCAATACATTTCAAAAATGAAAAATGACTTGGAGGGAACCTCCAGGTTATGGAGTTCCCGGGTTCCTGCTGCTCTTGTCCTTCTAGATGGTAGAGGTGGTGGATTTGGAAGATGCTTTCTAAGGAACTTTGATGAGTTCCTACAATTCATCTTGTAAATGGTACACACACCTGCCACGGTTGGCCGATGGTGGAGGGATTGAATATTTGTGGAAGAGGGAGCAATCAAGAGGGCTGCATTTTCTTGGGTGGTATCAAGGTTCTGGATTGTTGTTGGAGCTGCACTCATTTAAGCAAGTGGAGAGAATTCCATTACACTCCTGAATTGTGCTTTGTAAACTTTGGGGCGTCAGGAGGTGAGTTACTCGCCATAGGATCCCAAGCCTTTGACCTGCTCTGGTAGCCACAGTATTAATATGGCCAGTCCAGTTCAGTTTTTGATGGTAACCCCCAAGATGTTGATTGTGGGGGATTCAGCGATGGCATTGCCATTTAATGTCAAAGGGCAATGGTTAGATCCTGTCTTGTAGGAGATGGTCATTGCCTGGCACTTGTGTGGCACAAATGTAACTTGGCACCTGTCAGCCCAAGCCTGGATATTGTCCAAGACTTGCCGCATTTGGACAAGAATGCTTCGTTATCTGAGGAGTCGTGAATGTTGCGAACATTGTGCAGTCATCAGTGAACTTCCCAACTTCTGACCTTATGATGGAAATTAGGTAATTGATGAAACATTATGAGAGAGAGTTGGGTGCTTTTAGGTTATGGAAATAACTATCAGCCAGTGAAGGTGACCCACCTTTGCATAGACATTCAGTCTGTATTGACAGCCCTATATTTTCTCCTGAAGCCATCCAACCATTTATCAAATTGATTTGTTTACTTTTGGTCAGTCAAAGCTGCAAGTTGTTTTACATATAGTTATGACCCTGATTTCTTTCAACGGTGTCACATCAGATTTCAGGTTGGAGTGTGGTGGAGGAAATGGGAATCAGTTATGCCAGGATAGGTGGATTGGCCATGATAAATTGCCCTTACTGTCCAAAATTGCCCTTCGTGTTGGGTGGGGTTGCTGGGTTATGGGGATGGGGTGGAGGTGTTAACCTTGGGTAGGGTGCTCTTTCCAAGAGCCGGTGCGGACTCGATGGGCCGAGTGGACTCCTTCTGCACTGTAAATTCTATGAGGCCCTGGCTTGTGTGGGCCATGCCAAAGGTCAAGGGCATCCTCAGTGTCAATATCCAGGGAGTAATCCACAGCACATCCTGAAGTTGGTGACATCAGCACAAACATTTTGCACTTCTTTTCTCTGTCTGGAATCCTCTCCACAGAAAGACATTAAAAATAGGGACAGGAGTAGGCCTGATGCCATTTAAGAAGATCATGGCTGATCCTAAACTCCACTTTTCTATCTGATCACCATAATCCCTCAATTCCCTTATAGTCCAAAATCTATCGATTTCAGCCTTGCTGTTACTCAGTGACTGAGCACGCACGGCCTTCTGGAGTATAAAATTCCAAAGCTTCATAATCATCCGAGTGAAGAAGTTTCTCCTCATTTCAGTCCAAAATGACTGTTCCCTTATCGCGAGTTTAGCCCCCAGGTCTAGAATCTCCAGATAGGAAAATCAACCTCTCAGCATCTTACGTTTTTCAATAAGAACACCTCTCGTGGGTCTCACCCCCATAACCCAAAGATGTGCAGGGTAATAATAATATATCAATCCAGTGAACCTTCATTTCATTCCCTCCTTGGCAGGTAAATCCCCTCCTTATGTACAGCAACCAAAATTGCTGACAGCACTCTGGGTCTGGTCTCAATGCCCTGTGCAATGACAGCAAGACTACCTTTCTCTTGCACTGCAACCTCTTGCCATCAAGAGCAAAATACTCTTTGGTTTCCTAATTGCTTGTGGTACATGTTTGTTAACTTTTTCAGTTTCTTGTACGAGGATAGCCAAATCCCTCCAAACACCAACCATTTATAGTTCCTCACCATTTCAGAAACATTCTTCCTCTCAAAGTTAATAATGCCACAGGCAAGATTCTCTGGCCTCCTCGAAATGTGTTTCTTGGTGGCGGGAGGTGGCCCGTTATTGGCTGGTGGCAGGATCTTCTGGTTTCACTGTTGTCAATGGGATTTCCCTTTGTATCCACTCCATGCCACCAGGAAACCTACAGCGGGGGTGCGCTGTCAGCAAGAAATGAAATGAAAATCGCTTATTGTCACGAGTAGGCTTCAGTGAAGTTACTGTGAAAAGCCCCTAGTCGCCACATTCCGGCGCCTGTCCGGGGAGGCTGGTACGGGAATCGAACCGTGCTGCTGGCCTGCTTGGTCTGCTTCAAAAGCCAGCGATTTAGCCGAGAGAGCTAAACCAGCCCCTAGGAAGACAGGAAGACTCCGGGCCTGATCAGCCAGAAGATCTCGCCCCACATTTACCCACATTATACTCCATTTGTTGCCTTTTTAACCAGTCACTTAACCCTTGTCTACATCCCTTTGTAGATGATTTTTGTTCTCACAGCTTACTTTCCACCTAGCTGTGTAGTGTCAGCAAATACAAACACATTACACTCAGTCCCTCCATCGAAGTCACTGACATAAATTGTAACTAGCTGAGACCCCAGCATCGATCTATGTGGCACCCCTAGTAACAGCTTGACTTGCAAATGACCCATTTATTCCCACTCTGTTGTCTGTCCTTTAACCAATTCTATATCCAGTCTAGTGTATTACCCACAACAACATGAACCCTTATCTTCTGCAACAACTTTTCTTGTGGTATATTTTTGAATGCCGTTTGTAAATTTGCATACGCTACAGACACACTTACATTTATTTGGTTCACGAGCAGTAGAAAAGTGGTTTACATGAAGTATCTTTTGAAGAGCAAATCACTGTTGTAATGTTGGAAATTATTGTTACCCTTTATCTGCACTGCTAATTATATCCTCAAAAAATCTAATTGATTTGTTAAACATGATTCCCTTTCATAAACCATGTTGACATGATCTAATCTTATTATGATTCATTAATTAACCTCTTTTTCGTTTTATAATAGTGGATTCCAGCATTTTCCAAAGACGAATGTCAGATTAACTGTTCGATATTTTATCTTTTATATGCTTTCAAGACGCAGTTAGATCTAACACTTGGGACAAATGGGATCAAAAGATATGGGGGAAGACATGGTTAGGCTATTGAGTTGAATGCCATGTTTATAGCGGTTAGTGCTATGGCTTCACAGCGCTAGGGTCACAGGTTTGATTCCCGGCTTGGGTCACTGTCTGTGCGGAGTCTGCTCGTTCACCCCGTGTCGGTGTGGATTTTCTCCGGGTGCTTTGGTTTCCTCCCACAAGTCCCAGAAAATGTGCTGTTAGGTAATTTGGGCATTCTCAATTCTCGCTCTGTGTACCTGAACAGGCGCCAGAATGTGGCGACTAGGGGCTTTTCACAGTAACTTCATTGCAGTGTTGATGTAAACCTACTTGTGACAATAAAGATTCTTAAATTATTAATTAAATGGCAGAGCAGGCTGGAAGGGCCGAATGGCCACTTGCTGCTCCTATATGAACTGCATATAATAGATCCGTCTGAACTGACCACGCTGCAAATAGTTGAAAACTTCTTTGCTTACAGGGCAACAAAATGTATCCGCTTGTCTACAGCTATGCAATAAAAGCAACATGCACCAAAACCTTTTGCAAATTGTGCAGCTCAAATGGCCAGATTGCGCAGTAAGTTAGGTGTTCGAGTACCTTTCGTGGGATAGGCAGGCTCTCAATTCAAGTGGTGATCATCACTCTTCATAGAGCCATGTGACAAAGATGCTGAAGACTAGGGACATGTTTCTATTACCCATCACTCCTTTCTTGAGTGTTGCATTTGCTACATTCTAATCTGAACTGTTCCAATGTTTGGGAAATTTTGGAAATTCACACCAAGTGCAAGCATTATCCCTTCAGCAACTTCTTTTAGAACCCTACAATGTAGTTCATTAAGACAAGGTGATTTATTGGCTTTCACTCCTATTAATTTCTCCAGTACCTTTTCTTTACTAATATAAATTACTTTCAAGGTCCTCACTCTCATTCAACCCTTGCTTTGTACTATTTGTGGCATTTATTTGAATCTTCTACTGTAAAGATAAACAAAATATTTGTTTTGACATTTCTTAATGCCTATTATAATTTCTCCTGTCTCAATCTCCAAAGGACCATGCTTACTTTTGCGACTTTTTTTATTTTTACATACAGCTCTCTGAATTGTTTTATTATTTCTGGCTAGTTTACTCTCATTCTATTATTTCCCGTTTATCAAAGTTCTGCTTATTATTTTCTGGGCTTACTATTATGCTTGACAATATTATAAGCTTTGATTTTCCATCTAATATTGTTTGCAACAATAACAGGTGGCACAGTCGTTAGCACTGCTGCCTTACAGCTGCAGCATTCAATTCTGGACTCGGGTGACTGTCTGTGTGGTTTGCACATTCTCCCCATGATTGCGTGGGTTTCCTCCGGGTGCTCTGGTTTCCTCCCACAGTCCAAAGATGTGCAGGTTAGGTGGATTGGCCATGCTAAATTTCCCTTAGTGTCCAAAAGGTTAGGTGGTGTTACTGGGTAACAGGGACAGGGTGGGGGTGTAGGTTTAAGTAGAGTGCTTTTTCCAAGGGCCAGTACAGACTCAATGGGTCAAATTGGCTCCTTCTGCACTGAAAATTCTATGATTCTATGAACTTCCTTAGTCAACCAGGGACAAATTTATTTTCCTGTGGAGTTATTTCTCAATGAAATGTAGAACAGTTGAGAAGTAAGAAGCGTTTCTTTAAATGTTCACCAGAGCTCATCTGCCATCATGACCTTTAATTTAATTTTGCAATCTACCTTGCCAACTCAGAGCTCATACCGAAATAACTGGTTTTATTTAAGTTCAGTTTCTAGTTTACCACTTATGCACATTACTGTCAAATGTGTATTTCTAAATAAAAAAAAATCAAGGCTTGCATTCATATATCACTTTTCACATATACATGACATCCCAAAACACTTTACAGCCAATGAGGTACTCTTCAAATGGAGCAACTACTATGAATATGAACTACAGCAATCAACTTGTGCACAGCAAACTGTTATGATTCTTCCTGTTTATTCCATTATTTCCACTTTCTTTTATTTTGGCATTATCATTTTTCATCCACGGGTGATTAATGGACATGTATCTCTAAGTCAATGAATTGGCCAAAATGCTGTATTCTGCCCGGTAATACGTGGTGATTGGATCCTGGCTGTGAATGTTATGTTTCGGAAACTACAGAGGTCTCAATGAATCTACAGTAAAAACCTCAAACTGAGGTTTCCACCCTCCACTTTTTTCAGTCTTGTGTGTGTATATGTGTAGTTTAAAGTATATGTACATCACAACAAGTTAAAGTGGGGAAGTTGGAATTAGATAATGGTTAACAAGTTGTATTTGCTGAATATTTCATGGTGGTTCTTGTTATAAATAAACAGTAATTGTGTTCAAACTTACAAACCTGGTGACTGCAATAATTGGGCCATCAAGGGCCAATGACTTTGGGTATTTTTCTAATTATTGGTCAATTCACTTGTGTTGTGACTCCAGGTCACGTGGGGCTTGAATTGACCGTGCACTAGCCCAGGGTGTCACTCAAAGCTCAAACAGCAATATGATAATGCAAGATAATTTGTTCTTGCGATGTTGTTTTAGGGGTAACTATTGACCAGAATACCAGAGATAGTTCCTCTACTCTTCTTTAAATTATTTGAGTGAGACATGTCTATCTTAGAGAGTAGACAGGGCCTTGGTTAAAAGATTCATCCAAAAGACGGAACCTCAACAATGCAACACTCCCTCAGGACTGAACTGGAGTGCCACCTTTGACTTATATGCTCAAGTCCGAGAGTGAAACCTCAGTCCACAACCTTCTGACTCAGAGGCAGAAGTGCTGCTAACAGAGCCCTGTTTGACACAGCACTCTATCATATTATTATCAATCATTAATAGAGGATACCTTAACATGAGGTTATTAATTAACCCTGCTTCAAAAGAAGATCCAAATAGGCTCTTCTCAGGCTGGTTCCACAAAATACTGATCTCAGTAACTATCTCCAATACATGTCATGTAATTTTCCTAGGGAACTGACTTTTCCCTTTGAAGTGGGAATCAAGTGTCGGGAGCTATCCTAATGCCGCAACCCGCCTCTTTCCCATTGGTGCCTTCCCATACTCTCTGGAGTTGGGGCCATGACCTTCTGAAGTAAGCCTGAGGAGGGAATAAAGGGGGCAGATGCTGAAGGGGTCCTGTATATGACTGTTAGGTGTTGTGATGTACATGTACCTTAAACTACTGTCAATCATCACATATTGCAACAAGGTGTAGTGTTTTAGTCCCATGACTTGTAGGCAGTCTGCAAGCAGCAGAGTACGGATCAGGCATACTATGCAACCTCCACGTAAATCAATATGATCTTACATTCAAATAAATAACTCACATTATTGCTTCACTGATCATTGTGTACGACTAGTACATTCGTGTCAAATAAAAGAATAATGTAACATTAGGTACCCTAGTCCTCATCCCCACCCACACCCCATGCCATCTGCGCCTCCATATCCTCAATTTTCCTTCCATACTCCCCATGCTCCTCCATACCTTCAATTCCCCTTCCATACTCCCCATGTTCCCTCCAAAGTCCCATGTCCAATCATCCAGTATTCAATGCGGACAGAACATATGAGCCCTATATTAACTTTGGGAAATACTTGACATACTCTTCAAACTGTCAAAATAACCAAACTCCTTTTGAAAAAAAAACTTAATATACTTGCGAGATCATAAAACTGTCAATGTAAACAAAGCTCACAATCCCATCAACAGCTATACCAATAATCCCTGTTGTTCTGATCTTTTAATGGAGTTGGAGCTCAGCCATACATTCAAAATGAAATTTATCTGCACAACTGTGTCAACAAAGCATCCAGAATGGAATATGTTAAAGCCTTTAATTTAATGGAAAATATGGCCAACTATTGCATTGCTTCAAAGGCTCAATAGATACCTGGGCTGTCAATCAATATAATTCGGAAAGCACGGGGTCCACCTGACAAACATAGGAACATCAATACTGTTGAATGCAGGAGAGCATGTTGACCTTATGTGAAAGTATTCTAATGCATCTGAGTATTTATTTTCATGATGCTGGTCAATGTAATTGTCATTTACCTTTTAAGAAAACAGCCATGTGCTCAATAACTGCAATGAGAACATGCTGACATTGACTTACAGAATTACATTGTGAAATGTGAAGTTGGGAACAACTTTCAAACTTACCTGTCAAAAGGTTCCCAACCGTAGAACAGACCTCCCCCATAGCTCATGATCCCCAAGACATAACATGGTTCACACAAGCTTCAGAAATCGACCTGCCGCACTGAATACCTCAATAGCATGGAATACAAAATTGAGGTAGGCAACAATATGGCAATCCAGCCATCAGCTTGTGGATGTGTCTTTTCTCCACCTGCCTTAAGAACATAAGAACATAAGAACTAGGAGCAGAAGTAGACCGTCCGGCCCTTCGAGCCTGCTCCGCCATTCTATAAGATCATGGCTGATCTTTTCGTGGTCTCAGAACCACTTACCCGCATTCTCGCCATATCCCATAATTCCTTTATTTTTCAAAAAAACATCTACCCTATCTTTAAATATATTCAATGAAGCGTCTACTACTCCTTTCAGTAGGGAATTCCATACTTTAACCACCCTCTGAGTGAAGAGGTTCCTCCTTGATTCAGTCCTAAATCTGCTCCCCCTAATCTTGAGGCTATGCCCTCTTGTCCTACTTTCATCTACCAGTGAAAACATCCTTTCTACTTCTATCTTATCCATTCCCTTCAAAATATTATATGTTTCTATTAGATCCCCCCCTCAACCTTCTGAATTCCAGTGAATATAATCCCAATCTACTCAGCCTCTCCTCATACGATAACCCCTCAACTCCGGAATCAGCCTAGTGAACCTCCTCTGCACCCCCTCTAGTGCTACCACATCCTTTCTCAAGTGTGGAGACCAAAACTACACACAGTACTCCAGGTGTGGCCTCACCAGCACCTTGTACAACTGCAACATTACCTCTCTACTTTTAAACTCAATCCCCTTCGCAATGAAGGACAAGATTCCATTTGCCTTCCTAATTACTTGTTGCACCTGCAGACTAACCTTCTGTGACTCATGTACAAGTACACCCAGGTCCCTCTGCATAGCAGCATGCTGCAGCTTTTTACCATTTAAGTAATAATCTGTTCTATTGTTACTCCTACCAAAATGCACAACTTCACATTTATTGACATTATACTCCATCTGCCAGACCTTTGCCCACTCACTCAATGTGTCAATGTTCCTCTGTAAGGTTTTACAGTCCTCAGTACACTTTGCTCTGCCACACACCTTCGTGTCACCTGCAAACTTGGATACCTTACACGTAGTTCCCAACTCCAAATAGTCTATATAAATTGTAAATAATTGTGGTCCCAACACCGATCCCTGAGGCACACCACTCATCACTGATTGCCAGCCAGATTGACACTCATTTATTTCCACTCTTTGTTTCCTGTTAGACAACCAATCCTCTATCCATGCTAGTACTCTACCCTTAACACCATGCATCCTCATCTTATGCAGCAGCCTCTTGTGCTGTACCTTGTCAAAGGCCTTTTGGAAATCTAGGTACACCACATCCACTGGGTCCCCTTTGTCTACCTTGCTCGAAATGTCTTCATCGAATTCCAAGAGATTCATCAAGCATGACCTGCCCTTCATGAATCCATGCTCCGTCCGTTCAATGGGAACATTTCTATCGAGGTGCCCTCCTATCTCTTTCTTGATAATAGACTCAAGCATCTTCCCCATGACAGAGGTTAAGCTAACCAGTCTATAAGTCCTCATCTTTTGTCTACTTACCTTTTTAAACAATGGCATCACATTTGCTGTTTTCCAATCCTCTGGGACTGCCCCAGTGTTCAGCGAATTTTGGAAAATTACCACCAGTGCATCTGCTATTACTCCAGCCATCTCTTTCAGTACCCTGGGATGCATTCCATCAGGGCCAGGAGACGTATCTATCCTGAGCTCCATTAGCTTGCCCAACACTTGCTCTTTTGTGATAGTAATGTTTTCCAGGTCCTCACCTACCTTCTTCTCTCGGTCAATTGCTGGCATGTTATTAGTGTCCTCCACTGTGAAGACCGATACAAAATATTTGTTCAATGCCTCCGCCATTTCACCATATCCCATAACTAAATAACCACTCTCATCCTCTAATGGACCAATGTTTACTTTAGCCACTCTTTTTAGTTTTATATAATTATAAAAACTTTTGCTATCTGTCCTTATATTCTGTGCCAGTTGTTTTTCGTGTTCTATCTTACTTTTCTTTATGGCTCTTTTCGTGGCTTTCTGCTGACCTTTAAAATTTTCCCAATCTTCTAGTTTCCCGCTGATCTTGGCCATTTTGTAAGCCTTCTCTTTCAATTTGATAGCCTCATGCATCTCCTTAGACACCCATGGTAGATTACCTCTTTTCTTACAATTCTTCCTTCTCACTGGAATATACTTTTGTTGAGCACTATGAAAGATTTCTTTGAAAGTACTCCACTGCTCCTCAACTGTCCTACCATAAAATATTTGTTTCCAGTCTACTTTAGCGAGGTCCTTCCTCATTCTATCGTAGTCCCCTCTGTTCAAGCATAGGACCCTGGTATTGGATTCTATCATCACACTCTCCATCTGTATACTAAATTCAATCATGCTGTGATCACTCCTCCCAAGAGGATCCCTAATGATGAGGTCATTAATTATTCCTGCCTCATTACACAGGACCAGATCTAGGATAGCTTTCTCTCTCGTCGGTTCCATTACGTATTGTTCCAGAAAACTATCCCGGATACATTCAACGAACTCCTCTTCAAGGCTACCCTGACCGAGCTGATTTGACCAATCTATATGCAGATTAAAATCTCCCATGATAACTGCTGTACCCTTTTCACAGGCATTAGTTATCTCTTCATTTACTGCCCGTCCCAGTGTGATGCTATTATTTGGTGGCCGATAGACTATGCCTATCAGTGTCTTTTTCTTCTTAGAATTTCTAATTTCTAACCAAATGGATTCAACCTCATTCTCCATAGAACCTACATCATCCCTCAATGCCACCCTGATGTCGTCCTTGATTATTAGTGCTACTCCACCTCCCTTATATACCTGTCTATCCCTCCGAAACGTCTGGTACCCCTGGATATTTAACTCCCAGTCGTGACCATCCTGCAACCATGTCTCCGTAATGGCTATCAAGTCATATTCATTTGTGATGATTTGTGCCGTTAATTCATCAACTTTGTTACGAATGCTACGAACATTCAGGTAAAGTGCCTTAATGCTGACTTTCTTATCATTATTATAGAAATTGGAGATCATGAGATGTCCTAAGTTATCCTTCCTTTTTGCTTCATTCCTAGTCTGCCTTGAACTTAAACCCACCTGCACACATGCTAACCTGCTGCTTATCCTTCCATTTAACTCCCTACTCCCTGTCGCTTTCCCTTTCCCCCGACTCAGAAGTTTAAAGTCCTACTGACCACCTTATATCTCACGCCAGTCAAAATTGTGGTCAACAGGCCTCCCCTAACTCCATTTGAGTCTGCCCAATGTGGGCATTCCCAACATCATGATTGCAAAGTCTGGCCCTAGGTTCTTCTCTCCGCTGAACACCTCATGTCGGAAGATTTTCATTGAAGCACACATTGACGCAGTGAATACCACTTGATTCATGTTTCATGAGAATTTAAGACTTGGATAATAACAGGGACAGGTTAGAAAAACATCAGTGTGGATTTACGGATGGGATACATGGGAGGCTGGCTTCTCTACATTCAATTGCAAAGTGTGTCTAACAGGGCGGCTTGGTCTCCCGATGGGTGGGAACAATTCCACAGTAGGCTACAGGGCCAATTAGGTTCAATGTTGGGGTGGGGATGGTTCAATCTTGGATTCTGGGGATCTTTAATGAGGGAGAGTTTGGAGAAGCAGTGGGAAGCACACCTGCTCCTGGTCCACAGTGCAGTAAAGGCACAAATCTCCCCAAGGTTGCCCTTGCCTTGCTTCAACAACTGGGTTTCCTGAGGCCTGAGAAAGCTGGCTGGCCCCTGTTAAATCTGTCAGGCAAGTTAACTCAGAGGCTGCCAGCATCAGTGCTATGTGGGTGCAGGTTGTCTGTTTTCTCTTTGTTAAATGGAAGAGTGTTGGCGTATACGATGAATAAGGCCCAAAGTACATATTTCAATGAAGCACCCAGCCAGCTTAGTAATACATTTGCAATCCCATTGCCCCATAACCCCAGGAAACTATGTCATGTGTCATGTGAGAGTACCTTTAAGAAATGGGTGTTTATGGTGGGTGTGTATATAAATATCTGTAGTGAGAGTACCTTGAAGAAATGGGTGTTTATTACTGCAGTGATGTCAGAGGGTGGGTGGAGCTGGGCTTTCTGTCAGCGTTTTACTTTCATTTTAGGCTGTTTGCTGCAGAGTGTGTTTTAGTTTTGTTTTTCAGAGCTGGATAGCTGCAGTCACAGCCAGAAGGTGTATGAGTCTCTCTCTCTGTAATCTAAAGAATGTAAATCAATCCTTTGGTGATTTAAAAGTAATAACTGCTCTCAGTAGTGACTTTAACCTGATGTGCTTCTGTTAAAAGTTATTTTCTTAAGTCCTATGGATGTTAAAAGGACAGCTTAAGGACTACTTAGTGTTGTATTCTTTGTTGGTTGTATTTGAATTAATGGTTGCTATGATGTAAAAAGGTTAACTCGAGTTCGTAGAATAAACATTGCTTTAAAAAATATTTTTCCATTTCTGCTGTACCACACCTGTAGAGTGGGCCGTATGTTCCCCATACCACAATCTATTAAAGGTTGAGAGTCAGGTGAACTCCATGATACACTTTGGGGTTCTCTGAACCCTGGCCCATAACACATGGCACATAATGGGCAGAGTTTCAGCAGGAGCCACTTGCTTTGACCAGATACCTGACTGATGTAGATACAAGAGTGAAAAATTTGTGTTTGTGTTTCACAAGCAGAAACCTCAAAATAATAGCAAAGTGAAGAAAAAATCCTGACTTGAAATGCTTAGTTTATACAGTGATGTTAGTGCAACATAGACATCAGGCCCTATCACTCCATAATGTGGAAAGCAAGTGCCTAATGCACAACAACAGTAACATGTGAAAGGTTGCATGATTAGTCCTGTTGTGGTAAATATCTACATCATGGATTTAAGAGCTGGATATTTCATGGTTGCGAAAACACAACAGAATCATGAGGTTTTGTTTCCAACTATGTATAAGTGCATTGAGGTAGAGTGAGAGAAATGCAAAAATGACTACACTTGTAAGAAATCTCCATGTCAGCATGAGGAAACACCATTAGTTCTAGTCAGAAAACAAAACCTTTCAAAATTATAGCCGCCGGCATTGAGAGCCCATTGCCTTTATCTAAGAAAGGAAATTACTTCATTCTGGTCTGTCATGATTACATTCCCAAATGGCCTGAAGCTTTTGCGACACCTAATGAAGAAGCTAAAACTATGGATAGTCCTAGTTAATGAATTTGCTGTAAAATACGAGGGCACTGGTCATTTGCACGAGTGTGGAGTTTTGAATCTTGAAGCACCAGGGAAATATACCAGTTCATATAAAGGTGAGGGGACAAGAAGAACTATAACTACTACTTACAATTTGGTATTAGACTTGACCATCAGTGAGTTTACTGGTTGGAAAGACAAAGATATATATTTACCAGAATTAGTAATGGGTTATTGAACCAAGAGTTTTTTTGCATCCATGGGTTTACAAGCCTTTTGTTATCCTACATGAAAGATGCATAAGGGTGGCAAATAGCATCTTGATTTAGATCGGTCCATTTCTTCTTAGCTTGCATCAACACATGTTGAAGATCTGGGGAAAAGCTTATGGAAACATACATAAAATCATACAGAGAAAATAGGAGCAACGTTTAGGCCTCAAATACTTTCTGTGGTAGTGAATGCCACAGATTCACCACTCTCTTGGTGAAGAAATTTCTCCTCACCTCAGTCCTAAATGTTTACCATTTATCCTCAAACTATGACTCAAAGTTGTGGACTCTCCCACTATTGGGAACATTCTTTCTGAATATACCCTGTCTAATCCTGTTAGAAAAGTTTCTCTGAGATCCCCTCTCACTCTTCTGAACTCTAACGAATATAATTTTAACCAAGTTAGTCTCTCCTCATATCACAAGCATGTTCTTTTGATAAACAAATTAAATCTGAAAGACATGCCACAAAAAACAGCTACAAAATACTTCTGACACAGGGTTGGCAAGATTACGGCCTGAATATTTATTCCTCAGTCAGCATTCCGGGGTGAGAGAAGTTGCTAGCAGGAGTTGGTTCTCCTTCACCCTGGAAATAGTGCAGAGGCAACCACAGGGGCTGCTGGCTGCCAAACTGGGATGTTTAAAAGTTATTATAAAAACAGTACAGCAAAACAAAAAATCCTCCAGCTCTCAATGACCGCATGCTCTGCACACTCCCCCACGTCCCCTCATGTCAATCTTTGTTCTTCTACCCAGCCGCTCTGTATACCTTTCATGTTAATCTATTCCCCTTTACCAACCCCATGCACCCTCATACCCTCCATGTCAACACATTACCCGCCAACTCACCGGCATGGCCCTTTGTTGCTCCTACACCAACTTAATGCCAATTCATGCCAACTAATGCCCCTCATCCACCACCATTTTCCCTTAAAACCTCCATGCCAAGTCATAGCTCATTCAGTATCCACCATGGGCATTCCTTAAAGCGATAGCTGACCTATCCCAAAAGGGTAATTTACGTCCCCGAATAACTCCAGTATTTTAACCATCTCAATCAAATTCATAAAGTCCACGAGTTGCAGCAGCCACACTTTTTAGTGTGTTCCTGCTTTCGTTAACCTCACATATGTAATATGTGTTCCGTCCCCATTACCCCCCTCCCCCAGTGGAAATGATGGGTGCTGGGCACCAGGGCAGCGCTTTCAAATTCCTGGCTCCAGCATTTTGGCTAAAGTGCAGAGTCTTTTCGGCTTTGTGAAAATTTATGCCTATATGTATCCCTTCTCGTAATTGATAGTCAAAATTTGCTAATTTGCAGCAATTTCTATTCCCATGCCTACGGCAAGATTTTATTTTCTCGTTCTGCGTCACGGTAACAATATCTAATTATTTTACTATGTCTTTCATTCACTATTATAGCCATATGTAGGCTTAGTGACATGCCAAACAATATTAATTGTTTGCAGAAATGGTTGGATTGTGCACTATTCTGAAGAAATTCAACCTCTTCATTTCAGTAGCTTCCTAAATGAGAGGTAGCGACCTCCCCTCTATGGCACCGGTTTTGGTGCTGAGTAAGGAGTCATTTCCCCATTTTAACCATAGAATCATAGAATCCATAAATGCAGAAGGAGGCTATTTGGCCCATCAAATCTGCACAAACCCTTTGAATGAGCACTCTACCCATGCCTACTCCTCCTATCCCCGTATCCCCATAACCCCATAGCCTAACCTGAACATCCCTGGACACTAAGGGGCAATTTAGAATGGCCGATCCACCTAACCTGCACATCTTTTGACTGTGGGAGGAAACTGGAGCACCCGGAGGAAACCCACGCAGACACGGGGAGAATGTGCAAACTCCGCACAGACAGTCACCCAAGGCTGGAATTGAACCCAGGACCCTGGGACTGTGAGGCAGCAGTGCTAACCACTGTCTCACCATCCCACCCTACAAATTAAATTTGCTGCAAATTCATTCAACAATTTGTTTCAGGATCTCAGACAAATGGTTCGAATTTTACAGGTGGGGGGTATATTCACCCGGCTAAAAGGTTGGTTGGAAAACGATCGACAAAATAAAGTCCTCCCCACAGTAGTAGCATTTTTGCAGGCTTCAACAACACAGGACATAATAATAATAAGAATAATAATTGTATATTTCACAAGTAGGCTTCAATGAAGTTACTGTGAAAAGCCCCTAGTCGCCACATTCCAGCGCCTGTTCAGAGAGGACGAGACGGGAATTGAACCCACGCTGCTGGCCTTGTTCTGCCTTACAAGCCAGCTGTTTAGCCCACTCAGCTCCTCAATGGAAAGAAGTTTAGTCTTTGGGAACTGCCAGGGAAGCGGATTGGTCTGCAGCTCTTGCAGTCTCAACAGAACCAGATCTCAATAGTGGGAACTGCCAGGCCTACAAGCAGGTCCAGGATGAAGGCCCCAATGGATTCTGGACTGAAGTAAGTCAGGGGTATTTGGGAGGAAGGAATTGGAAGCATGGAACTATGGGTTTTGTAGTACAGAGAAACAAGGAAGAGGGGTACCATCTTTGATTTGAGGTCCCCAATGCGTCAAAGGCACACCTTCACCACCCCCAATGATAGTATCATCCATTCAAAAACATTTTTGATAGAAGAGGTTTCCCACTCCTTCTGCCTGCCCATGCCAACTGCAATATGATGTGTATTGCTGGGATCAATTGACTTGTAAAAAAAATCTCAACTGACCTTTAAACATATTTATTTACATGTGACAGGTGGTCTGCCAATTTCGAAGTCCACCAACATCCCAGATATTTTGGGGGACAATTCGGGGTGTGAGAAAAGGTGGTTTGCTAGTTGCCCCTCATATTTTAATTCCTCCCCCACCAAAAACAAGCCCGGCAGGGGTGTCGTAAAATTCAGCCCACACATCTCAAGGCATTGCTCTGTCCTGGCTTTGTTCTCAGCTGACTCACTGCAGACGCCATTGGCAACAAATATCAGCAAAACTGTCTTACTGAACCTTTTGGATACTTCATTAACAGAACAAAAATTAATTTATTTACAAGCCAGCTACAGGAGCTATATATTGCCAGCTAATTCAAAAGTACCTCTGCAGTAGGAGAAAGCCATTCTCTTCAGGCCCTATCTGCAGGTTTGAGATCTGACTGTAAATATTTCATTCTCTTTGGCAATCATCTGAAATTTAAAAATGTAGAAAATTGATGTTCTGTTTGATTCCTGATTTTGCTTTCCCTTCTACAACCAGTCTTCCATTCTGCAACTGAAATGCGAAAACCAACATCCTCTCTTCCTTACATCCCACGCTCCCTCATTAACCCTCATTCACTCACAATATATCACTGCTTGCTCCTCTCTGCCTCCAGTCGAGCATTGGTTCCGTCTTTCAGCCATTACACTTGACTCAGCCCATTTCTTTCCACCTCACTAACTGGCTGTCTGTTTCCAAGAATTCTTTTTTTTTGACCACGACGCCATCTCAACCTCCTTTCTAGCCTCTCTATTGCCCTTACCCTATTTTCCCATGCTCAGTTTCTTCCTTTCTCCTTCATTGTAAAATACTCTGAGACATATTCTAAGTACTGAGTGCTTTGTAAGTGCAAATAGTTGTTGCATTGCAATTGGAACCAAAGAATCATTATGTTTTTCTCTCTCTGATTCCATTCAAGGTTACTTAAAATTCTGGTAAAATGAGCAGACAAGAGAGAGATGGGGAAGAAACCTCAAATTGTTTACTGTAGAATAGAGTGAACACTCATTTAATGTCCTTTTACCTGTCTAATTTAGGGCCAGATGAAACATTGCTATCCTGCTGCTTCCACCAAGTTGGAGGGCTAAGTAATAGTTTGTCTTGTTGCCATGTTCATGGTATTTCTTTAAAAATAATTATGAAAAATTCATCTTAACACATCCCTTTTATAAAAATTTATAGCACCCAATTCATTTTTCCAATTAAGGGATAATTTAGCATGCCCAATCCACCTAGCCTGCACATCTTTGGGTTGTGGGGGTGAAACCCACACAAACACGAGGAGAATGTGAAAACTGCACACAGACAGTGACCCAGAGCCGGGATCGAACCTGGGACCTGGGCACTGTGAGGCAGCAGTGCTAACCAATGTGCCACCGTGCTGCCCAATCTTAACACATCCCTAATCGAATGAATTAAATTTGTGTAGCTCAATCTCACCTCAGTGCTCCCTGTAAATTGTACAATTCTCCAACGTTGAGTTTTTTTTGTACCTTTTCCATTACTCAGCTTTATTTTAGCACAACAGAAACATTGCACTCAATTATTTCCCTGAGATCAGGAAATACATTTCTGTTGTAACTTTGATAACATTCCTGCAGCATCTATATTGGCATTACCTGTTTTAATTCAGTATTTTGTCTAGCCAATAGAACTTTCATTGCAATTTTCAGAACACAAAAATAAAGGTAGAAATAAGACTGCCTTGCTCATTCAGTTCACAGCAAGATGTTCAGGGGACTGTACTCTTTGAAGAGGAGATTTGACAGAGGTGCTCAAAATCCTAAGGAGTCTCAAAAGAGTGGATTTGGGGAAAACTTTGGCAGAAGGATTCAGAACTAGAGGACACAGATACCTTTTCCAAGGTAGACTAGTTCTTGGCAGAAGGCATTGGTTCAGGTCACTCCACCTCTTCTGTAGGGCTGCTTGCCTCGCCTTCTCCCACCTGGGTTGCTGGCGGGGTTGACTCTGAAACAACAGCTTTTTTATGCAGTGAGTGGTTAGGATCTGGAATGCTTTGCCTGAGAGAGTGTGGTGGAGGCAGGTTCAATCAAGCCCTTTATACGAACATTTGATAATTATCTGAAGAGAAAAATAGTTGTCGGTCTACAGGGTAAAGGTGGGGTAGAAGGACCAGAGGAGTTGCTCTTGCAGAGCACCAGCATGGACAGGATGGATAAAATGGCCTCCTTCTATACTATAATCATTTAAATCCAGTGGACAGGAATTTTTGGATGGTGGTGATTCCTACTCTCCCTCCCGAAGAGGATGGGTTCAGACACCCCTGTCCACTCCTCCCCCATAAAGTGGGAGACAGGTTGGGGTGTAATGGGTAGGTGGCGGGCAGGCCACACGCTGCAGTTTAGGAGTACCCCATCCCCCTTTCAGACATATTGTTGGGGTCTTTAAAATTCCCCCTGTGATTCTATGTCTCAAGTTTTAGATCATTTCCTAATATTTTCCACTGGTTTCTGTGGTGGATTGAGACAACATACTGGAGACTTTCAGTAACAACAAAGGGGGTTTATCAACAGTAGGCAAATACAACTCTGTCCAAGCACAGAGCAATGCTGGTTAGATCTTCACTCTCCAACTTCGGGTTCCACACTGTCCATGTCCCTGCTCCCAGGGCTTTGTGCTTTCTCTCTAATGGTTAGAGTTCGCATGCTCCCACACAATTGGTCACAAGCTGGTCACTTGGATTGCAAAACCCACCCCTCCTTAAGTCTTTCATTACATTTTGCAAAGTAAGCGAAATACAAGTGCTATAGTCAAGGTAAATTACATGATGGAAAAGAGTTCATCACGGAGTCAGTCTGTCCGTGATCTTTGAGTCCTCCGGAATCTCTTTAGTCCCCCAGCCAGTTCCACCTTTGTGGTGAATCACAGTAGCGTAATTCACACTGTATTACACATGTTGTACTATGTCTCTGTAAGCTCGGCACACGAGCAGTTGCGCTGCCACTAGGGGGAGTTTGTACTGGGCTCCACCCACGGCTCCTCCCCCTAACCGGAAGTATAAAGGTTGATGCTATAGCCTGCCTGCCAGTTCATCTGGAGTTCATCTTGACACAGGCAGGCTCTGTTGTAAGACGATTAAAACCACTGTTCACTTCTAACCACGTGTCGCGTGAATTGATGGTCTCATCAACCTTTTCCAAGGTAGACTAGTTCTTGGCAGAAGGTATTGGTTCAGGACACTCCACCTCTTCTGAAGGGCTGCTTGCCTCGCCTTCTCCCACCTGGGTTGCTGGCGGGGTTGACTCGGAAATTCCCGGCTCCCTCCACTCTGGAACAGGAGTGTTGGAAGCAGTAGTTGGACCCATATGATCTGAAATAGGGGCTACCACCCCCTGGCTCCTCACATGGTCAACATGCTTCCACCCAGTCCTGCCATTGACATTTACCACATACCATATGGATCCAGATAAAGCTTACCGCTTGGTAAAACAAGCTCTGCAATCTTCGAACCTTTTAGTTCATTTTGATCCAGGGAAGCCAGTTATTCTCACAAGTGATGCGTCGCCATACAGGATAGGGGCAGTTCTACCCCATAAGATGGAGGACAGATCAGAATGGCCCATTTTTTACCTCAAGGACTCTCTCAGAAGCTGAGTGAAATTATGCTCAAATTGAAAAGGAGGGACTAGGCATCCACTATGGTGTTTAACAAAATCCCAACAATACTTTTACAGAGGGTGATCCATAACACAACCAACCATAAGTTACAATTGGGTATTTTTAGTGAGACATGTTAATAACCACAATTGCCGCATTAGGGTGCAGTGTTGGACCTTGCTGCTCGCGGCCTACAACTACGGGTCATGTCCCAATCTGGACCCATTTATTTGTACATTACTGGTGTACTGGTGGCCCCAAGAGTTTTCAGGGTTTTCCCCTTATAGGCTGACAGTTTGGCTGTCGTGCTATCCAGGGTATGAGCCGCATCTCGAACGTAATCAAACATCTGCTCCCTGACAACCGTAACTGAAGCCCTGATATCAACCTTCAACTTCGAGGGTTTTCCATTTCCTTGTAGAATTGTTTTGATTGAAGCGGTCTTATTTACTTTGACTACATTCAGGCGGTACAGTTTGTAGTCCTCCTCAGAGCTATTCTTGACCTGGTTCAGTGGTGTTGTGGATTGCTGCTGCTGCTGTTTTTTTGCATTGGCGCACTCTGCCTCGTACGGTAAGATGCCTTTGAATGCAATGAAAACAGACAAACTCATGACAATGGCAAGCTTCCTGGGGGTCTTCCCTGCACAGATAACAATCACCTCGGTCTTGAGCTGATGGCTCATTCTTTTCCCGGTTCGTTGACTTTGATCTGGTCTCGAGGACAGTGTCTGATTCTCTACTATGCCTTTTGATCTCATTGTGTCTCGCGGCCATATTGACCAAAACTGATCCATTTCCCCTTGTGCCATGCTTTAGAGCTCAGATGTACTTTTTTGGGTGCACTCCATCATCTGAGCTACCGCGATCACTTTGTCTAGTGAGATTTTAATTTCAGCCAGGAGTTTTTCTGGACGTCGAGGTTGTTTATCCCGCAAACCAGGTGGTTGCACAGCACATCGCTGAGCACTGCACCTAGCTCACAATGCTCAACCATAGCCTGGCTACAAAGGTGGATATGGACTCTTCTCTGTCCCTAACAGCAGAGTTGAATTTATACCACTGTAAGATGATTGAGGGCCTGCGGTTAAAATTTTCCCTGACCAATGTGACTAACAGGCCAAAGGTTTACACGGTAGCATAGTGGTTAGCACAGTTTCTTCACAGCTCCAGGGTCCCAGGTTCGATTCCCGTCTGAGTCACTGTCTGTGCGGAGTCTGCACGGTCTCCCAGTGTCTGCGTCGGTTTACTCCGGGTGCTCCGGTTTCCTCCCACAGTCCAAAGATGTGCGGGTTAGATGGATTGGCCATGCTAAGTTGCCCTTAGTGTCCAAAAAATGTTAAGTGTGGGTTACTGGGATAGGGTAGATACGTGGACTTCAGTCAGTTGCTCTTTGTAAGGGCCGGTGCAGACTCGATGGGCCAAATGGCCTTCTTCTGCACTGTAAATTCTATGATTCTATGAGCCAGGTGCCTCCAAGTGCTGTTCCGCCTGGTCCCCGTTTGTGGGGACCAGTACTAAATGGCACCCGGCTGGGGTTTCCTCGGCAAGGCTGGTAGATCCTGGGGGCTGGTTGGATCAGGCGTACGCATAGTTAAGTCTGGATCTTGCCCATTGTGGGCGGGATCATGATCACGATGTCGCAAGACCTCGTTTGGCCTCATGGGGAGTAACGACCAACAGGAATCCTGGAAGAGGTCTCTTGCGGCATGTATTGGCTGCGCTCCATCCCACATTTAGTGGGGAAAATCGTGCCCTATGTTCTCAACTGATTGGTGCTTCCACTGGAGCGCAGATGAGGAAGCAATTCACGATCTACTATTCATGAGGGATTCCGCTGTTTAGCACACTGGGCTAAATCGCTGGCTTTTAAAGCAGACCAAGGCAGGCCAGCAGCACGATTCGAATCCTGTAACAGCCTCCCCGAACATGTGCCGGAATGTGGCGACTAGGGGCTTTTCACAGTAACTTAATTGAAGCCAACTCGTGACAATAAGCGATTTTCATTTCATTTCATTTCAAGGGTGGCCCAATAGCGAGGTCCTGCTATTGGCCAGCCCTCCCCAGAGGACCTGAGAATCACGAGGGCCTGGGGAACATGGTACCTGGCCCATTAAGTGGATGCCAATGGGTCAATAAGCATCTTCCTGCTGGTGCGCAGGTGTGCACCCCAATCACTCCGCCAGCCGGGGGCCGGAGCAACACAATCAGCAGGCACCGATCCCATTTTTACCGTCGATGTCCGATTCCCCACCACATCGGCAATCCCGCTACTGACGACGGGCAGCAGAGAATCCAGGCCTGTGCATGAAAAACATGTACAGGGAGCCAGGTCTACAAACTGGTTGATGGCAAGTCAGGCAATTGAGCAACCCAGTCATCCTTAAAGGGCTGCCACTTGGTCTGAAGAAGCAAAGTGCAACTTTCTGCTGTGGTTAACACACACAAGCTGCATGGGTCCTGATCATCAGACTGAATAATGTCTGTCAGGTTTACCGCACCTGTGAGCAAATGACGAAGATGTTTACCATCATCAGGGCTCCTGGCAACCTGAGTACAAGAGCTGAGTGTTGCCTAATATTTCAAGTACAATCAGCACAGATTGCCTGCCAGGAGAAAATTGAAAAATGAGACAGTTTCTTGGTCATGTTGATGGGCGGGTTCACTTATTCTGCCCATCATACCCATGTTCAGTCAACTTGCCCTCAATAATCTTTATAATGCTAAAGTAATCATCATTTTTAGATTGTTATGAAGAGGTAACTGCTGGAATATGAGTAGTCAAATAACAATCTGTGACAGATTCATTTATCCATTTATTGAATAGATTGATGTATTATACCTATTGTGAAAAAAAGTCACGATTCAGAAGCTACTCTGTTGACTTCAATAGAAAAAAAAAATCATGGGGAGTAACTGTGTCACAGTAAGTGTCCAATGATATTTCTCGATAGGTGTTAAACATTTGGACACTACTGGAAAGCTTCTATTGGTTCTATTTGTGATTCTGGTAAACAATGAAAACCTAAATAGAATATATATTTAAGAGATACAAAAACAAATTATTGTTCTGTAGCATCTTTAACATCCCAAGGTGTTTCACTCAGGCATTACCATAAAATGGTCAATTCAAGGAAGAAGCTATTATGATGTGTCACCAAAACCTTGGTCAAAAAGTCAATTTTGAAAGAACAGTCTAAGGGAAAAGAGGGAGAAGGAGACAGAGACACCAAAGGTTCAGGAGGGAAATGTGAGAATGGGGTGCCTATGAATGGATTGTTTGTGCAGTTTCACCAAGGAATACTAAGTTTATGGCTTAAAAGACCGAGAAAAAGACGCTGGCAACTTATTATGGTGGGTAATTACCTCCTTTGGCCCGCAGGATGTTGGCATTTCTCTGGGGCACAGGGCCCATGGGACACAACAGGGTCTACAACTGTAATGGGTGCCATTGCATAACATACTGTTAACAGATGGATGAGAGGGCACTGGGATACTTACAAAAAGGTAACAGTTATGAAGCTGGCAAATGGTTAGAATGCAGACCTCCATCAGAACAGGAAATCAGAGTGGGTCTCAAAGTAAGCTTAAAAGTTTCACAACAGCTATATAACAACTATATAAGTATGGGAATCAGTCAAGGGAAACCCACCGGGAGCACCATGGTACATATAGCCAGTGGAGGGAGAGAGACATGCACCAATTCCCCTACCGGTGACGGGCTAGCATCAGCGCCGTGTGAAACACCCATGGAACACACAGAAAATGGTGGGAGAGTCTCCAGGTTGTGCTAGACAAGCCGGAGTTGTGCGAATGCCTACAACCCCCCCAAACCACGATCTGATCGCAGTGGAAAGGATGGCGCCGGTTGTGCTGGACCGTGTACTCATCTACCCAGATCACGCAGCCCACCTCCTGGTCACTCCCACTACTCTCCCCAGCCTCGGCAGAAGCCCCCTGCCAGCAGCACGGCTCTTGGCAAAGCATGGCAGTGCTGGATACTGTCCACACACTCTCTCTCTCTCGCTCCGCAGCCGCTATGCCAGCCTCATTACCACTGGGACCACATGTGGCCCGCGCCGTTGGGAACTCGACCCATCGGAGGTGGAGCATTGCGGGTGGGCCAATAATGATATTCAAAAGGGATTGCGACTGTATGCGGTGCATGTCTTGATGGCGGCGATTTAGAGGGGGCGAAGCATCATGACCCCACGTCAAACCGGCGCCTGCCGCGATTTAAGCGTCGGGATCCATTCTCCACCTGATCGGCAGCATCGGGCAACAGAGAAGCCCACCCTTCTTAAAATTTTGATATCTAGCTGGTGAAGGTGCTCCCACACATGGTTAGGCAGACACTTCCAGAATTGTGACCCAGTGACATTGAAGCAACGAATATATATTTCCAAGTCGAGGTGATGTAAAATGGATAAGAACTTGACAGTGTTCCCCATGCAGCTCTGTCCTTGACCTTCTGTATTGAATATTGCAAGTTTGAAAGGTGCTGATGAAAAAAGCCGTGCTGAGCTGCTAAAGTGTGTCCTGTGGATAGTAGACACAGCTGCCACAGTACATCAGTGGTTCAGTGAGTAGATACTGGAGCCAATAAATAGACTATTGATCAAGTGACCTACTCTGTCCTGGATAGTATCAAGAATGAGTATTGTTGTAGGTGCACCAGTTCAGATATGTGGAGAGTATTCTATCTTATTTCTGGCCTGTGCCTTCTGCATGGTGGAGAGGTGTTGTGGAGGCAGGATGTGGTTCAGAACACTCACTCCGATTTTTTTGAAGGAGCCATAGCATTGGGTGGCTGCAATTGAGTTTCAGGTAAATGGAAACATTCAGGAAATTGACGTTGGGGAATTCAGTGATGGTAACGCTGCTGAATGTCAAGAAGAGATGGTTAGTCACTCTCTACTTGGAACTGGCCATTGCTTGCTCATTGTGTGACATGGATATTACTGATCACCTAGCAAGCCAAGCCTGAATATGGCCCAGGTCTTGCTGTATGTTGGGACTGGACTGCATTCCTATTTGCAGAATTGCAATGGAACTGAGTATCATGTTTCATTAACCACTCTGAGATTAGGATAGATGGAAGGTCATTGGTGAAGCAGCTGAAGGTGGTTGGAGCTAGGACACGCGCTGAAGAGATCCTGAAGTGATGCCCTGGGTCTGAAATGATTAGTTTCCAAAAACTCTTATCACTTCCTTTTATACCATGTGTGACTCCACCCTCTTGTATGCTTACCTCCTTATTTTCATTGAGAAGATTTACTAAGATACCTTGGTGTCACACTCTATCAAACACTACCACAATGTTAAAGCAGTCACTCTTGCTTCTTTTTTTCCGATTAAGGTACAATTTAATGTGGCCAATCTACCTTTCAAATGTTTTTAAAAATTTATTTACAGGATATGGGCGTCGCTGGTTAGGCCAATATTTATTGGCCATGCCTAGTTGCCCATAAGAAGGTGGTAGTGAGCTACCTTCTTGAACTGATGCAGTCCTTAAGGTGTAGGTACACCCACTGTGCTGTTAGGGAGGGAGTTTCAGGATTTTGTCCCAGCGGCAGTGAAGGAAGGGCAATATATTTCCAAGTCAGGCTATTGAGTGACTTGGAGGGGAACCTCCACGTGGTGGGGGTCCCAGGTATCTGCTGCTCTTGTCCTTTGAGCTGATAGTGATCGTAGGTTTGGAAGGTGCTATCTAAGGAACCGTGGCAAGTTCCTGCAGTGCATCTTGTAGATGGTCCACATGGCTGCCACTATTCATGGGTGGTGGCGGGTTTGTGGAAGGGGCAGCAATCAAGCTGGCAGCTTTGTCCTGTATGGTGTTGAGCTTCTTGAGTGTTGTTAGAACTGCACTCATCCAGGCAGGTGGAGAGCATTCCATTACACACCTGACTTGTGTCTTGTAGATGAAGGACAGGTTTGGGAGGTCAGGGGGTGAGTTATTTGCCATAGGATTCCTAGCCTTTGACCTGTCCTGGTAGCCACAGTATAAATATGGCTAGTCCAGTTCAGTTTCTGATCAATGGTAGACCCCAGGAATTCAGAGATGGTATTGCCATTTGATATCATAGCTATCATAGAATTTACAGTGCAGAAGGAGACCATTCGGCCCATCGAGTCTGCACCGGATCTTGGAAAGAGCACCCTACTTAACCCCATACCTCCACCCTATCCCCATAACCCTGCAACCCCATCTAACCTAAGGGCAATTTAGCATGGCCAATCCACTTAACCTACACATCTTTGGACTGTGGGAGGAAACCGGAGCAACCGGAGGAAACCCATGCAGATACGGGGAAAACGTTCAGACTCCGTACACACAGTGACCAAGCGGGAATCGAACCTGGGACCCTGGAGCTGTGAAGCCATAGTGCTAATCACTATGCTACCGTGCTGCCCTTGTCAAGGGCCGATGGTTAGATCCTCTTTTATAGGAGGTGGTCCTTGCCTGGCACTTGTGTGGCGTGAATGTAACTTGCCACTTGTCAGTCCAAGCCTAGATATTGTCCAGATCTTGCTGCATTTGGACATGGGCTGCTTCATTATCTGCAGAGTCGCAAATGGTGCTGAACATTGTCCAGTTTTCCACAAACATCCGCACTTCTGACCTTGAGGGAAGGGAGGTCATTGATGAAGCAGCTGAAGATGGTTGGGCCTCAGACACTACCCTGAGGAACTCCTGCAGTGATGTCATGAAGCTGAGATCATTAACCTCCAACCACGACAACTATCTTCCTTTGTGCCAGGTATCACTCCAACCAGCGGAGAGTTTCCCCCCTGATTCCCATTGACACCAGTTTAGCTCGGGCTCCTTGATACCATACTCGGTCAAATGCTGCCTTCATGTAAACGGCAGACACTATCACCTCATCTCTCACATGTATGTTTGAACCAAGATTGTAATGAGGTCAGGAGTTGAGTGACCCTGGCAGAACCCAACTGAGCCTCCATGAGCAGATTGTTGATGACTCCTTCCATCACTTTGCTGATGATTGAGAGTAGACTGATAGGGCGGTAATTGGCTGAGTTGGATTTGTCCTGTTTCTTGTGTGCAGGAAACACCTGGGCAATGTTCTACATTTCTGTGTAGATGCCAGTGTTGTAGCTGTACTGGAACAGCTTGGCTAGGGATGAAACAAGTTCTGGAGCACAGATCTTCAGTACTATTGCCGGGATACTGCCAGGGCCCGTGGCCTTTGCAGTATCAAGTACCTTCAGCCTTTTCTTCATGTCACGTGGAGTGACTCCTATAGGCTGAAGACTGACATCTGTGATGCTGGGAATCTACAGGCGAGACCGAGATGGATCATGCACTCGGCACTTCTGACTAAAATTTGTGAATGCCTCAACCTTATCTTTTGCACATTTGTGCTGGGTTCCTCCATCATTGAGGATGGGGATATTTGTGGAGCCCCCTTCTCCAGGGAGTTGTTTAATTGTCCACCACCATTCACTGCTGGATGTGGCAGGAATGCAAAGCTTAGATCTGATGCGCTCTTTGTGGAATCGCTTAGCAGTCTATTACTTGCTGCTTATGCTGTTTGGCACACAGGTTGTAGCTTCACCAGGTTGGCACATAATTTTTGGTATGCCTGACGTTGCTCCAGGCATGCTGTCCTGCACTCTTCATTGAGCCAGTGTTGATTCCCTGGCTTTGTGGTCATGGTAGAGTGGGGGATATGCTGGGCCATGAGGTTGAAGACAATTCTGCTGCTGCTGCTGATAGCCCACAGTGCCTCATGGATGCCCAGTCTTGAGTTACCAGATCTGTTCGAAGTCTATCCCATTTAGCACGGCAGTAGTGCCACACAACACGATGGAGCGTATCCTCAATGCGAAGAAGGGCCTTTGTCTCCACAAGGACTGTGCGGTGGTCACTTCATGGATGGATGCATCTGCAGCATGCAGATTGGTGAGGATGGGGTCAAGTATGTTTTTCCCTCTTGTTGGTTCCCTCACCACTTGCTGCAGTCCCAGTCTACCAGCTATCTCCTTTAGAACCTGGCCAGCTTGGTCTGTGGTGGACCTACCGACCCACTCTTGATGATGGACAGTGAAGAATATATCCTGTGCCCATGCCACTTTCAGTGCTTCCTCCAGGTGGTGTTCAACATGGAGGAGTACTGATTCATCAGCTGATGGTGGCCGGAACATGGTAATCAGCAGGAGGTTTCCTTGCCCATGAGCCTATAATAATCTTTATTATTGTTACAAGTAGGCTTCCATTAACACTGTAATGAAGTTACTATGAAAATCCCCTAGTCGCCACATTCTGGCGCCTGTTCAGGTACACAGAGGGACAATTCAGAATGTCCAATTCACCTAACAAGCTCGTCTTTTGGGACTTGTGGGAGGAAACCAGAGCACCCGGAGGAAACCCACACAGACATGGGGAGAAGGCGCACACTCCGCACAGACAGGGACCCATGCCGAGAATCAAACCTGGGATCCTGGCGCTGTGAAGCAACAGTGCTAACTACTGTGCTACTATGCTGCCCTGCCCTCTGTCTGACCATGACATTGTACTGTGGCGGTATATGGTTCCCCTGATACTGATGGCCAACAGAACCTCACAAATTCCATTCAGCTCATAGATCTGCTTGTAAACTAGCTGACAACTATAGTTCCAGCTAGGGCAGCATGATGGTGCAATGGTTAGCACTGCAGCCTCACGGCATCCTAGGTTCGATCCCAGCCCTGAGTCACTGTCCGTGTGGAGTTTGCACATTCTCCCCATGTTTCCGTGGGTTTCGCCCCCACAACCCAAAAGATGTGCAGGATTAGCCACAATAAATTGTCCCTCAATTAATAAAAAACTATAGTTCCAGCTGACACAATGGAGGGAGTCTGACATATGAAGACAGGAACTGGTCTTCATAAGGGCTTTGAGGTGATCACTCCTATCAATACTGTCAAAGACAGATGCATCTGCAACAGTTGGATTGGTGAGGATGAGTTTAAATTTAAAAAATTTGTTTATGAGATGTGGGCATCGCTGGCTCATCCAGTATTTATTGCCCTCCCAATTTGCCTTTAAGAATGTGGTGATGTGCTGCCTTCTTGAACCACTGCAGTCCATGAAGAAGCACCCACAATGGAGATAAGGGAGATCCAGGATTTTGATCAATAACAGTGAAAAAATGGTGATATTGTCCCACATCAGGATGGTGTTTGGCTTGCCGGGGAACTTGCATGTGGTGGTGTTCCCATGGACCTGCTGTCCTTATCCTTTTAGGTGATAGAGATCTTGGATTTGGAAGGTGCTATGAAGGAACCCTGGGGAGTTGCTGCATTGCATCTTGTTGATGGTACACACAGCTGCCACTGTACATCAGCATTGAAGGTGGTGGATATGTGCCAATAAAAGGGGCTACTTTATCCTGGATTATGTCGAGCATCTGGAGTTTCATTGGAGAAGCACTCATCCAGGTATGTGAAGAATATTCCATCACACTCTTGATATGTGCCTTAGACAGTCTTCAGGAAGTCAGGAGATGAGTTACTCTCGTGTGGAATTCCTAGCCTCTGACCTTCTCTTGGAACCACAGTAGGTTAGACCCTCATGCTGATTCTGAATCATAGAATTTACAGTGCATAAGGAGGCCATTCGGCCCATCGAGTCTGCACCGGCTCTTGGAAAGAGCACCCGACTTAAGCCCACGCTTCCACCGTATCCCTGTGACCCAGTACCCCCACATAACCTTTTTGGACACTAAGGGCAATTGATCATGGCCAATCCACCTAACCTGCATGCCTTTGGACTGTGGGAGGAAACCGGAGCACCCGGAGAGAACCCACGCAGACACGGAGAGAACGTGCAGACTCCGCACAGACAGTTACCCAGCCGGGACTCGAACCTGGGACCCTGGAACTGTGAAGCAACTGTGATACCATGCTGCAGTTGCAAACTCCACCTGGAAGTTATGTCCTTTAGGTCTTGGCATCCTTGGCCAGCGGTAGTATTACCAAGTCACTTTTGGCAATGTATATTGGAGTGTTCACACTGAGTATCTTCTGCACATTTGCTATGCTCGGTGTTTATTTTTCCAAGTGGGTTCAACACTTCTCCGCTGATAAAGGTTCAGTTGCTTGTAAATCGGCAGGGGGTTGCTTGTCCATGGTTGCCCTGAAGTCAAGAGACTTCATGGGGCACAAACCCATTGTTGCATATTTCCAGTCCACTTTCAACTGTATGCCAATGTCCGCCTACATCTGGTGGTACTGTCCTAATAAAACAGGGTATACCCATGGATGGGGATGGTGAAATCTTGAGCATTGCTTCGATGTATGATTCTGTGAGTATAATTGTGCCCATCTATTGCTGGACTCTTCGGTGGGATAGCTCTCCCAACTTTGATACAAGTCCTCACTTGTTATTAAGAATCATTTTGGTGTTCATTTTGTCTTGATTCAGCTCCTAGATCACAGCTGAGTGATCTGTCTAGTTTTATTTTGCTTCTTTGTAGAAATTCAATAAAACTAAATGACTTGCTCGCCCACTTCAGAAGGCAGTTAAGAGTCAACCACCTTGGTTTCTCCATGTAAGTATGCTACACAATTCTTAGAAAAACAGATATTTTGGGAAAGTTTTTTTTAAAATTTTTTTTTAGCCTTGCTGGTCATTTACTTCATACGCCATCCTGTCTGGGTCACTATAAGTAGGTTGTCAGGGTGAATAAGCCACTCTTTATGAACTATGCTGTGGGAAATGTTACATCTACTTTGTTGGCAGGATAAGCAGGACCTTGGCTGCAAGATTGAAGGACACTGTACTCGGCAGGGTTGTTATCCCCTGAAGTGTCAGCTTTTGGCAGAGAACGTGAATAACGCTGAAATTAATTTTCCTTAGCCAATAATGAATGCCCTATTTGCTGATTTGAATGCTCACAACTAATAATATTGAAGTGTTTTATTATTGCAATTAAAATGGATATTTAACTACAAAACCCTCACCACAACATTATCAGAAACATAACTCAGCATCAATTTGAAAATGGTAAAGTGAATTTTGCTGCAAGGGAACATTGTTTTGGGTTATTACAATAAAATGAAAACACATTCCAATTTGGACTGAATTAGACTCCATTATTATTTTATATCACACGATTATGGTCAAAATTCCTGCATTTGTTCAAGTCTTGCATGTTTGGCTTGTGAACTATTTCCCCAATTTTCAGACAGCAAGGGAATCAAATGCAAAACCTCAGAGTCAACATACCTTCAAGTGAAATATAAATGCTACCAAGAGCAATACCACATTTCCCGCTTAATTAGACCTAATGATCTGCAAAAATCTACAAATAGTGTAATATCCAGTGCAGATAAACATGTCAGTAGAAGTGACAAAAGGGTAGATGTAAGAACTTTCTTTTGGTTTTATACATGTTCCAAAGAATTGGAGGAACGTTTATAATTTTGCAACTATTACCAAACATTTACTATCTGAACTTAATGTAGTCCTGAGCTGTAGTACCTTTATGTGATCATTGCCTTAGCTGGTCATAAGTTACTGTTTGATTACAGTTGTGGCACTCTGGACACTTTGATATTTTTCCTGGGTCAACTCTAAGCTCCACCCACATAACAGGGATTTAGGTGCAAAAATGGCTGCAGGACTTCAAAGCTGAAAACAAACAGTGAAAAATAACTTCATTTAAAAGCTTCTTCAGGATGCTAGAAATGGACATTTCTTCCCAACCCAATGTTTTGTGTTTTAACTTTGCCTGCTTTCCTTCAGAGCAGTAAGCAGCGGTAATAGAATCCCTCCTGTCTGTGAATTCTGCTTAAAGTTAAACTTTCCAATGTCAGTGATTTATTTTCTGTTCCTACTTAATCTTCGCAGCAAAGTACTTAAAATGCTTAAGCTCTTCTAAAGTCAAACAATCTTACTGAAAACTGCTGCCTCATAGTTGCAAGATGTGACAATGACTCAGATTGAAACTATAGAAGAGAAGAGATCTTTAAAATCACTTCTACAGTGGTCTTGAAATTTATTTCACTTTCACACTAGTTCTTTTCTTCTGCTAGGTGTGAAGTGCTGAGGCTTGTCTTTTTAAACCAAATCATCATCAAAAACTACACTGCCACCATATTACATTCTTCTCTTTGCAAGAAACATGCCAATCCCATGACAAGGATTGATTAAATAATTATGTGTGCTCTTTATTTGAAGAGTTAACTGGGAGTCTATGGGCAGGATTTCCCCCTCCATCCCCATGGCTTGTTTTGTGGCGGTAGAGGTGGCATGTCATTGGCTGGTGGCAAGATCTTCTGATCCTGCTGCTGTTAAAAGGGATTCCAGTTCTATGCACCCTCCGCCACCGGGAAATCACGGCCAGTGTTCGCCGTCAATGGGACCAGAAGATCCTGCCAGTGAGAATAGCCGGGAATCTCCGGCCTATGTATTGTATATCTGGTCTCCATAGCTGCTGCTTACAGACTGATTAAAGCAACCTCTGCCTCATACACTGATGATGTGACAATGATTGGCAGCAATTGAGTTACATGCACGTCATATCACAACACCAATGGAGGCAGGATGAAGCCCTTCAGTGACCACTGGTTGGCAACTTAAAGGCCTCGATAAACCCAGGGGAACCCTTGGGTCATTGGCCTTTCAATTCATAGATGTTACCTGCTGAGTGCTTCCAGGATTTTCTGTTTTTCCTTCAGATTTCCAGCCCCTGAAGTATTTTTCTTTTGTTTTGCAGTAAGATGCTGTCATGGATGGACACCCATAGCAATCAGAAGAGGCTTCAAATATTGAGGTTATTCCACTGCGAGAGAAGATTTAATGGGTTTTGTTTCAAGTTATGAAGAGTTTTGATAAAATGTATGAAAACTATTTCCTCTGGTTGAGGATTAAGTGATAACGAGTTATTAGTTTAAAGTTATCTCTAGCATCATGGAATAGGTTAGAAGAAATTTTATTACACAAGGGGTTTTTAAAACATGGAATGCTTTGTTACGGCAAGTGTTGAAGGCAGAAAATGTTGCTTCTGTTATAGAACATTTGATAAATATATGAAGCAGGGGAAGAAACAAAGGGTGGCATGGTGGCACATTGGTTAGCACTTCTGCCTCATAGCGCCAGGGACCCTGGTTTAATTCCACCTGTCTGTGTTTGCACATTTTCCCTGTGTCTGCGTGGATTTTCACATGGTGCTTTGCTTTCCTCCCACAGTCCAGGGGCGGGATTCTCCCCTACCCGGCGTGACGGGGGGTCCTGGCGTAGGGGAGTGGCGCCAACCACTCCGGGGTCGGGCCTCCCCAAAGATGGGGAATTCTCCGCACCTTTGGGGGCTAGCCCCGCACTGGAGCGGTTGGCACCAGAAGACTGGCGCAAACAACCGGCGCCCCCGGCAGCGGGGCTGGCCGAAAGGCTTTCGCCGGTCGGCGCATGCGCGATGTGGGTTTCTCTTCCGCTTCCGCCATGGCGGAGGCCGTGGCGGCCGCGGGGGAGAAAGAGTGCACCCAGGGCACTGGCTCGGAGTCTGAGCGGGGGGCCCCGATCGCGGGCCAGGCCACCGTGGGGGTACCCCCCCGGGGTCCGATCGCACCCCTGCCCTCCCCAGGACCTCGGGGCCCGCTCGCGCCGCCAATCCCGCCGCCACCAGAGGTGGTTTAAACCTCAGCAGCGGGAGAGGCCTCTCAGCGGCGGGACTTCGGCCCATCTGGGCCGGAGAATCTCCGCAGGGGCCTCGCCGATCGGAGTGGCGAGATTCCCGCCACCGCCACTTCCCGGGTGGCGGAGAATCTCTGGCACGACGGGGGCAGGATTTTCGGCGGCCCCAGGCGATTCTCCGACCCTGTTGGGGTCAGAGAATTTCGGCCCAGGTTAGATAGATTGTCTATGCTAAATTGTCCCTTAGTTTGGCTGTATGTATGTGCGGCTGTGCTTGGTGTGGTGTAATGTCCCTGATGCGACCATCAATTCACACGAGACAGAGAGTTGAAGTGAATGGTGGATTTAATCAGCTAGAACTGTGCCTGCCTGCGACTGCTCTGCACTGAGAGCTGCCTCAAGGCAGCAGATTTATATACCTCCCCCAAGGAGGGCAGAGCCCACAAGGGCACCAACATGATACAGTGCGATGTAATGTAATACAATGGTTCATAGGTGGAACCCACAAGGGCATCAACATAGTACAACGCAATACAGTGGTGAATGGTTGCCATAATACATTCACCACAGTCCCTCAAGCTATAAGCCCTGGTGACAGTCTAGTGGCCTGTTCCAGGAATAATTAGCTGCAGAAATAGGCAAAAATCTGACCTATGCACAGAGTGCGTAAAGGGTGAGAGAGGAAGAAAAAAGGTTGTGAGTAGAGTACAGTGGAATTACTTTTAGATTTCCTGAGCAAAGTAGCACAAATTTAATGGCCTCCTGCTGGGTTTCCTTTGGTCGGCTGCAAGTTGAAAGCCGTTGCTACAAATGGTATTGCAATCCCTGTGTTGAGGTTGCCTGTAGATGAAAACAGATGGTATAACTTTTCATTGTCTCCCTGATGTAGCTTTGGAAAAGTGTTTCAACATTAATTGCGGATACAAGCAAACTGATTGTGTGGAAAACCTGTCTGGTATCCCAACATTTATCCTCAAGGATAGGGCAGCACTGAATCCTGCAGGCATTTTCACAATTTGTGGTTGCAACAATCAAAATTCAAGCCTTTTTATGTTCCCACTGTCCCATTCTGCCTGAAAGCAGGAAAAGAGCGAGACCAAGGTGGCGTGCATACTTGAAGCAGCATAGCACCAAGATTCCATTCAATTAAATTCTTGAAACAATTTCAATTCTGGCAGTTGGAGCATCCACTGGAAATGGGAAAAAGCCTCATAAGGGAAATATCAGACAGCCAAATTAGGGCATCACTACCTACTGCTATATTTCTGTCTCTTCCCACCCGATCATCTCACCACCAGTTCCTGCTGCCATCCACAAAATGTGGGTGGTAGAAGTCAGGGGGCAGATATTTTGAGTGTATATTTGGCAATTTGTTTTGTTGCAATCCCTTGTGTGTTTTTTGTGCAGTGAAGACTTCCATTTTAAACTTCCTTGCTGTTGAACACGCTGAAAAAATAAATCTCACTTGCTACTGAAAACTGTCAATTCATTTAGCTCCCGACACTTATACTCTTCCTCTTTAAGATGATGCTGCACGCCCTTCAAAGTTACCCAGCCAGATTTCACAAACCCAGATTGAAAGGCGTCTCGGAGACTTTTTTGTGACTTTTATGTATTTGGTAGCTTGCCCAAATGAATGCATTGAAGGCCTGTCTATGAATATAGCCAGGACCCAAGATGAGCCCTGTAGTGAATTGGACAGTAGGGAGGGTGGAATTTGTTTCCCAGTTCACTCCCTATATATAAATCAAAAATCAGCCTCATGTTTAAGAAACTATATCCTGAAAGGGCAGGACATATCTGGGGCGGGATTCTCCGACACCCTGCCGGGTCGGAGAATCGCCCAGGGCCGGCGTCAATCCCACCCCCGCATTGTCCCGAATTCTCCGCCTCCTGAGATTCAGCGGGCGCAGGTATCGCGCCGCGCCGGTCAGCGGGCCCCCCGTGGCGATTCTCTGGCCCGAAGTCCCGCCGCTGACAGGCCTCTCACACCGGCGTGGATTAAACCACCTACCTGACCAGTGGGATATGGTGGCGCGGGCGGGCACCAGCTGGGGTCCTGGGGGGAGGCGCGGGACGATCTGACCCCAAGGGGGGTGCCCCCACTCTGGCCTGCGATCGTGGCCCACCGATCGGCGGGCGGGCCTGTGCCGTGGGGGCACTCTTTTTCTTCCGCTTTCACCATGGCGGAGGCGGAAGAGACCCCCTCCCCGGCGCATGCGTGGATTCCGCCGGCCGGCGAAGTCCTTTCGGACCCAGCTGGCGTGGTGCCAAAGGCTGTTCACGTCAGCCGGCGGAGTGGGAACCACTCAGGCGCGGGCCTAGCCCCTCAATGCGAGGGCTTGGCCCCTAAAGGTGCGGAGAGTTCCGTACCTTTGGGATGGCCCGATGCCGGAGTGGTTCACGCCACTCCAACACACCGGGACCCCCCGCCCCGCCGGGTAGGGGAGAATCCCGGCCAAGGCCTTTAATCCTGTGTTACGTGGCCAGGGTAAATCAGAGGTTCGAATCAAATCAAGTTCAAATCAGAGGTTAGCATCACAAAATGTGATAATTTCATTAGCATCGTGTTCCAGATAGAAACTCTTACACTATCCACACGCCTGAAAAGACACTTGGGAAATCAAAAGGGATGTGAACTGAAAGAGCAATCATCAGGATAGATCAGCAAGCAATTCACAGGCCCCAATTATGAAAAACCTGCCAGTAGCAAGGATGCTCCTGGATATAAAATCTGCCCTATACTTAGTGATAATAATCAAGGTGTATGAATAGATCCACTTCTCATTGGAGGAAAATTAGATATTTCTTTCCTTTGAAGGTCTGCATTAAGGCATTGCCTGTTTTTATTACCCTCTCAGTTGGGGCAATCCTGTGGTACAGGCACACCAACAAATACCCAATAGGGTCAAACTCCTCAAGAGGATACTTCCCTAAATCAAAGAGAGTGAGCCAGCAATCCAGTGGCTGACAATGTTGTTATGGAAACAAACTCTTCTGAGCCACAATACAACAACCACCACTGGGCATGAAGTGTGAAATCTGAAATGGAAGGCTAAAAGTGGGCAGTTGGCAGCTTGAAAACATAATTGTAAGTAACTTGGGAGATATTTTATTCCAGGGACTGATGCAGAAAGTGGTAGGGTTGAACGGAGCAGCGGGATATATGTGGTGAGGGAACAAAATAGGAAATGGCCTTGTCTCAGAGTAAAACCATGGGAAAGGTGATGCCATGAGAAGTGAGATCAAGTGTGTGACCATGATGAAGGAGTGTTTTATATGCAGCATAAGGTTCAGCAGTATATGAAAATGGAATATATATTTACATCACACTTTGTCCTCCATGAAAAACTGCATTTATTTCATGCTGATTTATTCATTTAGGTGTTCTCTTTAGTATGGTCAGATCAATGGATTGAAGGTTCACACTGTAAGTCACTGACTAGATATTTAGTTATTTATTTGAAAGTGCGAGAGAAAGACATTTAAGCAGTTCCAACACATCCAAAAAAAACTGCTTGATTTCCCTTATGCAGCAGCCACTGAGGCACACTACAGGTGAAGGATATCATGGTGCTCTCCACCACATATTTCTGTTTCCAGAATTACTGGGCTTATTTTAAGTGGAGGAACCAATTCTGCACTTTTTGAATGGCAAGTTGCGCAGGGGAACCTTACCATGATCTAGAACATTCTGCCTATCAGTGTCTCTTTAAGACTTGGATGCTCCTCTTAATGACCAACTTTGCTCAGGTACGTGCCACATTTTAAAACTCAATGTTTAGGCCAATCCTGGTGGAGTCATTACCCATGGAAGTGGGCAATCTGCCATGACATTCACAAGCTTTCGAGGGACATAATATTTTCCTTGAAGAGTATAAGGAGCATCTTTCAAAGGATGAACACATCATGATAGTTACCAGGATATTTTCCATTGCCATGTAGGATCCTCAGTATACTGCCATATGCAATCCACGCTTTCATCAAATTCTAGCTCTTCCTACTGTGGATGGCAGAGGCAGAGAAGTGTAGGCGTTTGCAAAAATAAAGGACCTTATTTGTTGTTCCCTGAGGTTATTCATGAAGGCCCGCCTTTTCAAACCTTGCCCCTCATCTGAGGTATGTGGTGATTCTCAGACTAAACCACCACCAGTCAGCTCTCCCCCTCAAAGGGGAAAGCAGCCTATGGTCATCTTTACCGTACCTAATTCTTGGAAAATCAGCAAACCCATAAAATTGGATGGTCTGAACTCATTGTTGAGTTGACATGATGCCTATGTTGATTAACTTGGTACTTTTCCTGTTTCATTAGCTTTATGAATGAATGACCTATGGCATCCTGGCTGGAGAGATCACTACGGTAGATTGAAAGGACGTTGTGCCATAATGCTTGAAAAGAGTGGTTACTTTCATGTCTAAAGAGAGAGCAATGTGGGTAAATGCTGGTGGTCATATATTCTCATACAGTGGTGGCTGTGCCCTCCTATTGTCTGATTGGTGAAATGCACATCTCCTCTCCAAGGTCCTCATCGGATTTATGTTGTCCATATATCTTTTGGGAGACAATATCTGATGGAGTGTGGTCTTTTCAAATGTTGTCTAACTCCTCTTTCCTTCTCCAAACTCCATTATAGCAACACAAAATGTCCAACATGGGTATTTATATAGCACCTTTAATGTAACAAAACATCCAAAGGGCCTTCAATGGAGCATCATAAACCAAAAATGATACCTTGACACCAATATGATGATTAGGTCAGATGGCCAAAAGCTTTGTCAAAGGGTATGGTTTAAAGGAATATATTGAAGGAGCAAAGCAAGGTAGTTGTGGTGAACGTATTGCATTAACCATTCACCATGTATGTAACTGTACCACGCTGTTGCCCATGAGGGCTCCACCTATGGACCATTGTAATGTATTACCTGTGATGTATCATGTTGGTGCCTTTGTGAGCTCTGCCCCGGCTCCTCCCCTTGAGGGCAGGTCTAAAAAGCAGTAGCCTGTAGGCGGCTCTAAGTAGCAGAGCAGTCGCAGGCAGGCACTGTTCTAATCGATTAAATTGATGCAACCATTAATTCACACGAAACAAGGGGAGCGATTCTCCGCCTCCCACTCCGGGTGGGAGAATAGCGGGAGGGCCTCCCGACATTTATCATGCCCTCCCGCTATTCTCCCCCCCCCACGCCCAACCCACGCCACGAATCGCCGCTCGCCGTTTTTTTACGGCGAGCGGCGATTCTCCGAGGCCGATGGGCCGAGCGGCCGGGCCTTCACGCCTGTTTCAACACAGCAGCAAACACACCTGCTCGCTGCCATCGTGAAACGGGCACCAGATGCCCGTTTGAAGCATCTGGGGGCCCGATTGGCACGGCAGTACCACAGCCATGCCAAGGGGGGCATAGGCCCACGATCGGTGCCCACCGATCGTGGGCCATGCATCCGTCATGGACGCACTCTTTTCCCTCCACCGCCCCGCAAGAATAAGCCACCACGTCTTGCGGTGTGGCTGAGAGAAAAGACGGCAACTGCGCACACGCGGGTTGGTGTTGTCCAACCTGCGCATGCATTGGCCGCGTCAGCCGGCATGACGCTTGACATGACGCATGGGGCCGCACTCCTAGCCCCGCCCGGGGGGGAGAATTGGCCCCGGAAGTGGGCGTGAAGGCTGCCGTGGGTCACGGCCTGTCCCACGGCAGCCTTTACTATTCTCCGCATTTGCAGAGAATCTTGCCCAAGGAGGTGAAGTAAACTGTGGCTTTAATTGACTAGAACAGTGCCTGCCCCGCTACTGAGAGCTGCCTACAGGGCTACTGCTTTTTATCCCTCCCCTCAAGGGGAGGAGCCAGGGGCGGAGCCAAGAAAGGCACCAACATGATACATCACAGGTAATACTTTACAATGGTCCATAGGTGGAGCCCTCATGGGCAACAGCGTGGTACAGTTACATACATGGTGAATGGTTAACGCAATACGTTCACCACAGTAGTGAGGCAGAAAGATGTAGGAAAGGAATTGCAGAGAACAGTGCCTCGACAATTAAAAACACAACCACCAACAGAGTGGGATTAAAATTGGGTTGTTAGGTCCAGAATTATATGAGTGGAGATATCTCGGATGGTTGTGGTGATGAAAGAGTTTACAGAGATAAAGGGAGGAATTCTCCGTTCCTGAGGCTAGGTGCCAGTGCCAATGGAGGATCCGTGCATGTGTCACAATGAGAAAATTGGCACAAATCCCTCACTGATTCCGCTACCGGTGAGGGGCCAACACCGGCGCCACGTGAAACACCCGCGGATTGCGCAGAAAACAGCTGGAGAATCACCGGGTCCCGTTGCATGCACAGAGCTGACTAGCTGCACCAGACACACTGGAAAACATGGTACCGGCTGTGCTGGACCGCTTACCTGCCCACCCTGACCCGACAACCCACCCACTGGTCACCCCCCAACACTCCCCCAGCCCTAGCAGAAGCCCTCCAGCCAGCAGCACGAATCCAGGCTGAGTGTGGTGGCGCAGGACAATGTCCACAGCTGGACGGCAGGTTCCCGATCACTGGGACCACACGTGGTCTGCGCAGTTGGGAATTCGGCCCATCGGGGGCAGAGCATTACAGGTGGGCCAGCTGATGTCAGCATAGCGACTGCACCGGCTCACATCCCAGTGATGCCGATTTGGAGGAGGCAGAGCATCGGGAACTGGCATCAAACCGGCGCCTGCCCCGATTTCGGTATCAGAAGCCATTCTCCACCCAGTCGCCGATCCCGATTTCGGCATCAGGCTACGGAAAATTGCTTCCAAATGGAGCAAGGCCAAGGAGGGATTTGAAAACAAGGATGTGAATTTTAACATAAAGTCATTGTTTGGCTGGGAGTCCATGTAGGTCAACGAGCACTCAGATGAACAGAACATGCAGTGCAGAAGGAGGCCATTCAGTCCATCGAGTCTGCACTGACCCACTTAAGCCCTCACTTCCAACCTATTCCCGTAACCCAATAACGCCTCCTAACTTTTTTGGTCACTGAGGGCAATTTATCATGGCCAATCCATCCAACCTGCACGTCTTTGGACTGTGGGAGGAAACCGGAGCACCCGGAGGAAACCCATACAGACACGAGGAGAACGTGTAGGTTCCGCACAGACAGTGACCCAGTGGGGAATCAAACCTGGGACGCTGGCGCTGTGAAGCCACAGTGGTATCCACTTGTTCTACCGTGCTCCCCGTGCTGCTCAGACCGTGCTCTGAGTTTTCCGAAAGGGAATGCCATACTAACTCCAGAAATGTTGGGTGTGTTGTTCCTCGAGTCCATTTCCCTGTAGTCTCAGACTTTCAAGCTAGTGAGAAGCAAATCTGTAAAAAGGCAATATACCAAAATAATTGCACTGAAAATTCACCACCAGATTCATAAATTGCCTTTCACCCTTAAAAGCCTTTTGACTTCAGAATTTCTCTCTTTAACTTGCCTCAGCTGATCCTGACAACAATTGCACCTTGTTTCTATGTTCTATGTTCTATGTTTCTCTCGGTCTAACTTACCAATAATGCATTGTGGGTAATCAGGAAATATGGAGCTGCAGCTAGTTGAATCATGACCAAACACCTTGAATCATTTCAGGATTCAGTGGGCAGACCACAACAAGGGCCAAATCAGATCAGAAAACTCAGGATTAGAAAACTGATAGAAGTGGCTTCTATCCCATTTGTGTGCTCAAAACAAAAAAATGTCCTGCTTTTTCACAAGGTAAATTCCAAAAATGGCAATCTATTGATTAAAGTATTGAACTCAGAGCAAGCATATTTCAGGAGGAATAATATAAAGGTTGATGTATTGTATCATTACTAAAGGGATGGTACTGTTCTGGGATCCTATCTTTTTAGATAGGGAATTTAAACACACCTTAACACAAGAGTTCAGGTAAACAGCATGATTACCATATATTTATTGTCTCAAGCTCAATTTCAAGTAAGATAGGTGCTTCAGAATAAAAAGGAAATGAAATAAAACAAAAACAAATAGCTCTTTATTGAGCGTTATATTCAGGTTTTTTATCTTCCCTATATATTTAAATGGAGAGTTAAGCTATTTACCAGAGCAATCAAACCAAAACTGGAAAAGAGTCTCTTGGTCAGTGTCCAGAAAGTTAAGTTCCTACCAGTGTCAGCTAGTCCCAGTTCATATACCATAACACACAATGTTCATAAATGTCAAATTTTCTCTCAGGTTACTTACCAGTCACTCTCCTTTGCAGGCACTCAGCCAGGTGACACTGTTCAAGCCTCCTCATTTTATACCCACTCCTGCTTACCTGTGCCTGTTCCCATTTCAGCATGATGCCTTCTGGGAAATATAATGCGTGTGACCTGAGGTGTAGTTCTGGCTGAGAGGAAATGAAGCTCCAGCCAGAAGCTCCAAGGGGGTGCCAAACCTCCACAACACTACCCAATGCTCTCATACAATATGTTTAATAATAATCTATGTTGTCACAAGTAGGCTTGCATTAACACTGCAATGAACTAACTGTGAAAAGCCACGAGTCGCCACATTCGGCGGGTACAGAGAGGGAGAATTCATAATGTCCAAATGACCAAACAGCATGTCTTTCGGGTCTTGTGGGAGGAAACCGGAGCACCCAAAGGAAACCCTCACAGACAAAGGGAGAACTACAGTTCTACACAGAGTCGACACAGACGGTGACCCAAGCCGGGAATCGTACCCGGGACCCTGGAGCTCTGAAGCACCAGTGCAACCCACTGTGTTACCGTGCTGCTTCATGTTTTGATATAATCCACCAACACGCAGACAATAATACATGTAACATATTTTACTTATCAGTGTTCACGAATAAAACTTTGAAAAATGTAACTATAGTTTAAAAATATTAAAATGCATCTTTATCACAGCAGACACAATCCCTCAGTTACACTAACCACATAATACTTCATCAAATATTGCGAAACACTTTCGTTCACCTCCTTGCCTGACTCACTCTCCACAGTAACTGCTATTATTTTATTATTGGTCACCAGTATTGATACAGCACTGATAATCCACAACAGATTATATCTCTCATGCTTCTGTGCAATAGAATGATTACTAAATTATGAAATGAATTAAAACATTTATCCTGCTCTTGCTTCAAGCTTAACATATCTGAATTTTCCCTGTCGCTTTTTGAAACAGATTGGTCATTGTGATGACCCATATATTTTGATGCAAATTATTTTACAGATTAAAGAAAGCCCTATTTGTCACCAACAAGATTCGTTAGGAAAGGGCTTTTTTGTGTTGTAGGGAAATGATTAGCAGAGAACACAAATCAGACCGTCTTTTTTGCACTTATTCCTTTTTTTCTCACTTTCCCTTGTGCACTTTCACTCTCTCTCTCTCTCTCTCCCTCTGATGAATGGTTGATGGGTGAGATTTGGGAGCCAGTCCAATCTTTAATTATACAGTCTCCAGCTGCTCTACAAGGATTTGAGCCCAGCAGAAGAGAATTGCAGTTACATCAGAGAAGACAACAAATGAACTGGGAGTAAAATTGCACAGGAAGGCAGCAGATTTCTTCCTGAGATTTAATCAGTTTTGTGCTTACAGAACAAGTGCCCATTGTATGCAATGTCAGAGATGCACTGAGGTCTTTGCTACCTCAGTCATTTAATGAATTAGAATGCTTAATAGCTATTATTCATAAATCTTAAACTTACCACATTAATAACAGCCTATTCCAGCCTAAAGAATCCCCAGCTTGTGAACTGCTGAGGGGAACAGAGTGTGGGAATAATAATGCAAATATTGGATTAAAAGTCACGCTTACTTTCTTCATTTGATTTCTTTCCATCATAATATTTTTGAATAGCTCAGAAAAATGAACTGGGAATTTTTTTATCCAATTTTGAAAAGAGATCAGGCTGCATGACAGCCAATTGGTCTCTCTACATTTTGCCTGCCATTCACATGCATAAAATATAATTATATTTAGGTTTCTGAGGAAATGTTGATGCCAATCATCATTTGTCATCATTATTTTTCGCTTAGGCACCAAACTGAAGAGTTTAAATGTGATATTAAATGCAAAATTATGAAGTTGCAAGGTACTATCGTGGAGTGGCGCAGATGTGTGGGAGACCACTTGCAACCAAATGAGCAAAGCTTGTAAAAATTTAAGAGTAATATCAGCAAGGCTTTTATCTTAAAAGACGATTCAATATAGGGGATGGATTTCTGGTATAGTAATGGAAATAGAATCAATGAAAAACTGGTGGGGAGAGATTATGGAAATCTGATTTAAGATAATGCTAATGGTCATCTGTCTGTATCTGTGTTGTGATCTTGTGAGGAATTTTGTACTGAGAAGCTTAAAAAGTATTAATTGTAAAGGAAAGATTTTATTTCTTTATTCAGCATTCAATTAACTCAATGTGATGTCAAGGAGCAGCTGAAACCTCTGGATACAGCAGAGGCTATGGGCCCTGACAACATCCCAGCAAGTGTACTTAATTCCAATCCCAATTTATTTTCCCTATGGAAATTCATTTCAGGTACATAACTTGTCCATTAAAAAGTTACATAGAAATGAGTAAAGGAAGAAATTACACTATCGTAAAAAGTCTAACTTTTAATAAAATATAAGTTGAAAATGATTAAAATAATCAGCCAATGAGTCCAGAGTGCATAGCCCCACCCGTTCACCAAACTCCTGTTCAAAGTTCTTAGACAGAAAGTGATGAATGAGCTTAAGAAACAACTTGCCCCTGCACTGAATATTTGTACTTCAAAACTAGCCACACCGCTAGCCAAGCTCTTCCACTCAGCTAGAACAATGGTCTCCACCCGACAGTGTGGAAAATTACCCAGATATTTCTTGTCCCCAAAAAGCAGGCCAAATCCAACCAGGCCAATTATCGCTCCATCAATCTACTCTCAATCATCAGCAAAGTGATGGAAAGTTTCATCGACAGTGCAATCGAGCAGCATTTGCACAGCAATAATTGTTTCACTGATGCTCAGTTTGGGTTCCATCAGGGCCACTCAGCTCCTGACCTTGTTACACCCTTCGTTCAAACAAGGACAAAAAAGCTCAACTCAAGAGGTGAGGTGAGAATCACTGCCCTTAACATCAAGGCAGCATTTGACCTAGTGCGGAATCAAGGAGCCCTCACAAAACTGGAGTCAATGGGAATTGGGGAAAAACACTCCACTGGATAGAGTCGTACCCAGCACAAAGTAAGAATGTTGCGGTGGTTGGATGCCAATCATCTCAGCTCTAGGATATCACTGTGGTGTTCCTCAGGATGTTGTCTTTGGTCCAACAGACTTCAGCTGCTTCATCAATGATCTTTCGTATTCTTCACAACTCAGATGATGAAGAAGGCTCATGACCATATGCAGCATGACGTGGACAACACTGTTAAGTGGCATGTAACATTTGAATCACACAAGTGCCAGGCAATGACCATCACCAGGACATTAGGGCAGCACGGTAGCATTGTGGATAGCACAATTGCTTCACAGCTCCAGGGTCCCAGGTTCGATTCCGTCTTGGGTCACTGTCTGTGCGGAGTCTGCACATCCTCCCCGTGTGTGCGTGGGTTTCCTCCGGGTGATCCGGTTTCCTCCCACAGTCCAAAGATGTGCAGGTTAGGTGGATTGGCCATGATAAGTTGCCCATAGTGTCCAAAATTGCCCTTAGTGTTGGATGGGGTAACTGGGTGGATAGGGTGGAGTGTTGACCTTGGGTAGGGTGCTCTTTCCAAGAGCTGGTGCAGACTCGATGGGCCAAATGGCCTCCTTCTGCACTGTAAATTCTATGAAAAGGAGAATCTCACAATCTCCCCTTGACGTTCAACATCATGACCATCACTGAATCCCTCATCATCGATATCCGAGGAGATATCATTGACCTGAAACTTAACAATAAATACTGCAGCTAAAAGAGCAGGTCAGAGGCTAGGAACTTTACACTCACCTCAGGACTCTCCAAAGCCTGTCCACCATCCACAAAACTGCTGGGTGTGATGTCATTGCGGTTCTTAGATGAGATTGTCCATGGTCTTGATTTAAAGATAGTGCTGAAGGGAAGGCTTTTGGAAAATCTTAACACATTAACTTGTGGGTGAACAAGTTGTGTGGCCATATCTATAGTTCTGTGAACGTTATAACTTATTTTTCAAACTGTGGGCAATTGTCTGAAATTACTATCTGTAGTGCCATGTGTGAAATAAAGTTAGTTTAATGATTTAGTGACTGTTTCTGAGGTTGGACCATGAGAACGTTTAACCTCCATCCGTCGGGAATCATAGTTAACAACCACGAGGATGGCTTCCCCTTGAGTTTGAAAAGATCCATTTGGAAAAGTTCCCACGGCCTGATGGAAATGGTGATGTAATCAGCTGTTCCCTTTGCTCCTGTCAATGGATTGCACGGATGATGCAGCTGATAGTAATTTATTTGAATGTTTTTTAGATCATTGGCCACCAAGTGCAATTTTGTGCTCCAGCACGACAATTTTTAATGTCTAGATGTCTCTGATATATTCTCCAAAGGATCTCGGGTCTGAAGATTCTTGTATGAATAACCTCAAAACATAAATCAGCAGGTTATCCATTGTACTAAGATGCCTTCATTGCTTGAAATATTGTTTCAGGACCACAAATCAAAGCATATTCTGCCCATCCATTTTTGAAGAATTCCCTAATTTTAGCATATGCTTCGCCTGCTTTTTGGGTTTCTTGAATTTAGTTCAACCTCTGTGTTGTTGCTGACATGAATTTTGTGGCCATTAATGAGGTATATGACTGTCCATCCTCAACAGGAAAATGTGGCAATGCATTAGCTATTGTTTGTTTATTTTCCTTGGACATATTTTATTGCCTCATGAGTCTCACCTGAAATCTCTGGACTTTTCGTGGCACCTTTGCTAGCTTTTTGGCAATTAATAAGGTAAGCAATGGCTTGTGGTCTGTCTCAATGGTAAACTGTAGGCCTAAGACACAGATGGCAAACGTCTCAGTGGCCCATGTGGCTGCTCATGCCTCATTTTTGATTGCCACATAACTTCGATCCATTCAGTCAATGATCAAGATGCAAAATATACAGGTTTAATTCTACCAACTTTCTGGATTTGAAAGAGTACTGCTTCCAGTCCAGTCATTGATACATCTGCCACAACTGTACTGGGCAGGTCTGTGTCACAGAATGTCAATGTGTCTGGTGAAATGAGCACCTCTTTTATCTTCCAGAACAAGACTTAATTATGTTTTCTCCAACACCATTCTTGGTCTTGCCTAAGCAGTTGTCAATACAGTTTATTTTACATGTGCCAGATTATGTAAGGAGTTTTCTATTTGAGTGACCATTTCTATAAAGTTCCATAACATTAGTAGTTGGTGGAAAATCTTTGATGGCCTTGGTCTTTTCAGGGATAGCCTTGGTGCCTGATGTGTGAACGACATGTCGCAGAAATATCTGTTTTGTTGTGAGAACTCCCTATTATTTTGGAGGCTCCAGCTTCATCCAAGCGTTGCATCACTGCTCTCACTCTTGCATCGCACATCCATGTGACGGACCAGTGGACCAGGATGTAATCTATCTGGCAGGTGACCCCGTCCAGTACCGCTAAATTCCTGTCATAGTTCTCTGAAAAATCTCTGGTGGCAATGTATTTTCAAAGGGTAGTGAATTGAAACAATGGGTGAAAGTCTCCGCCTCGCAATGCCGTAAAGACAAACCCTGATCGGGTGAAGAATCGGGTGTCCGGCCAAAATTGAGGTTCGCGCCTGCCGCCGATTTGGGTGACATGCACCGGCTCCTTGATCGTGGCGATAATGAGGTTTGCGGCCCATGCCGGCAGTGGAATGCAAAACCAGTACTTGCATGTATTTATATCTGATTAGAGAGTTGGACACAGTATGTTCCACCCTTCTGCGATGCTCCACTCCTCCCAGGCGGAAGTCTTACGAATGTGAATTACGACACACATTTACAAATGTGGGCTGTGGAGGGGGAGCAGGAGGCCAAAAAAAGACTGAAAAACAGTTGGGCTTGCTAGGTTTGGCTACCTGGCTGGGTGTAGTAGTGGATAATGAATTGGTGCTAAGTCCATGGATTTGGGGTGTCCCCTTGGATTGGATGGCCTGGCTCAGCCCGCCATTGCTGCAGTCTGTCTTTTAACCGCGCCCCTTTTCTGCTACTTACATATTCCTGGCTGCTCACACTGCTGAGTGCTGCCTGTGTCTTTTAAATGCTCAGAAGGCCTTTGGTCATCTCGGAGCCCTCCCAGGCCGCCCCTCATACCCCAGCTGAATCATCAAGTGGATGGATGTGACCAAAATCAATCAAGGGCCCACCAGTGGTTGGCACTCCTCAGAAGCACTGCACCACTGCAGAGGAATCAGGGGATCAGCAGAGCATCAATACCATGGTAGGGACATTGGGAAACCACCAGGGCTGGCAGAGTCTGATGACGCAGGGGCATCTGGAGCTTAATCCAGCCGCCCTTCCGACCCGAGGTGTTGCCCAGGTACAAACGGGAACCGGCCGGGAGAAGAGAGATTGGATGCCATCCTGGAGCCACCCGACGGAATGGCGATGGTGGCAACCAGCTCCCCCGAGCAGCTGGTCCAGGTAATGTTACCAGAAGGTACCTGGGGTATAGGGTCTGGGGTATGGTGCCCAAGAGCCCCTGCTGCGGCCGGGGGTGCATGGGCAGGGCAAGTTGGTGACACCCTGAGGGATGGCAGGAGATGTGAGTGGGGTGAGGGAAACATGGGGCACTGGAGTGTCCCAGGGTGGGGGCCATCACTGGTAGTCAGTATTTCATCAGATATTACACAAGGTGGATGATAGCTTAGAGACCGTGGAAGCTGCCCTTACAGTGCTGCTGTCGAGCCAGGCGGCCAGGCTCTCGAGGAGGCAACGGCAACAACGTCGACAGAGGTGGTAGCCCATGGGCAGGTATCCGCCACTCACCCTGAGGACCCGGCCACCTATCAAGCCAGGGAGGGAACCAGAGGGGGAGGCCCATGACTGCCCACGTTGTACAGGCGTTGTTTGAATAGATGATGGACAGTGTGTGCAGCAGGAGGCTCCATCTCAACAAGGGTATGGGGCGGAACCTGTACCATGTCCTTGTGCACTTGGCACCATGTGGAGGAGGAGGATCCCCGCTCCCAGTGGCCATAAAAGTCACCGCAGCCCTGAACTTTTACGCCTGTAGCAAGGACTTGTGTGGTATTTCACAAGCTACAGAGCACAAGTGCATCCGTGAAGTCACAGATGCTCTTTTTGCCCAAGAAGCTACCTATATAAACTTTGACCTGGACAAAGCCCAACAAAGCCCGAAGGGCAGCATGGAAATTTCGGGTTTGGGCCCTGAGACCCTCTGGATCCGAGATGAGGGATCTGTCGTTGGACAGCAGCGTGAGGAGCTGCTGACAGACCCTGCACCTTTTTTTCAGCGAGTAGAAGAAGAGCAAGCTAACATGTCTGTTAGGAGCTGAATCCGTGACCTTGTGTACTCCATTCTCTTCTTTGTATACCAGCTGCAGGGCCGGGTCCTCATCAGGCTGACTGAGCCATGGCTCCAGATCGAGCACCTCCTTCTCCAGCTCCTTGACGCTGGATTTCCGCCTCTTTGTCAACCCCCTTGCATACTTCTGGGACGTGAGTGTTGCCCACGTCCCACCATAACCTACTTCTCCAACTGTCCCAGAAATGATGAAACAAGCCCAGGAACCGCTTGTCCACCAGCAGCAGGTTGTTAAAGTGCCAGGAAGTGAAGATGGGGCGAGCTTCGCCCATACCAGATGGTGGTCCGAGCACAGCACCAGCTGCACAGAAGCTGACAGAACAGCTTCATGGTAAGCGTGATGGGGTAGGGGAGAGGAGAGGGAGAAAGAGTTCTGAGAGAGGAGAAAGGAGGAAGGCACAGGAGGGTGGGGCCGATGCCACAAGTACGACGGAGAAAAGGCTAGGGGACTGGCCTCCCAAAAAGGTTTTCCGTTCAGCGGTGGGTGGGTGGGGGATAAGGTCTTCAGACTGGCAGGGGCCCAGCAAAACAATCCACGGATGTTATCACGTCCCACTCCTACCTCTCTCTTAACACAGCATCACTCCTTTAGTGGGTGGAGGACAGGGTCCACAGCCCAGCATGGTCCCAGCAAAGGAATCACACAATCCCGTGGGTCCCACTTCCACCCGTCGCAGCACAAGTGGCAGATGAAAAAAATCCTGATACACTAACCTTCCTCCCCTCTCCCTCCTCTTCCAGGTGTTGTAACAGCCTGTTGTTGTTTTCCCTTTGTAGACAGCTGGGAGGAAGCCTAGGGCCCTGCAGGTGAACAAGTAGCAAATAGTCCCATATCCTCCTTCCGTACCTCTGTTGCAGGCTGTAGGAATGCAGGGAGGCAGGCAGATAGTTTTGAAATCCAGTCCCAGGCTGGAGCCTAGGCCAGGCCAGGTCCTTATCTGCAGAACTTCCTCTCCCCCTATCTCTCTCTTTTGTAGCTCCCGGTAGTAAGCACACAGCTTCAAAAATCAGGCAGCAGTGATGCGACCATCAATTCACGCGAGACAGAGTTGAAGTGAACAGTGGCTTTAATCGACTAGAACAGTGCCTGCCTGCGATTGCTCTGCTACTGAGAGCCACCTACAGGGCAGCTGCTCTTTGTCCCTCCCCTCAAGGGGTGGAGCCCACAAGGGCATCAACATGATCCATTCCGTGTAGTACAGTACAATGGTCCAGAGGTGGAGTCCACATGGGCAACAGCGTGATACAATGTAATACAGTGGTGAACGGTTAGTACAATACGTACACCACAAGCAGCAAATTTCTCCTTCCGTCCTGTCCATGTCAAGGCTCCAGAAAACAGCAGCCTGCAAAGTTTGTAGTTCTCAGGCAGGAGCTCACAGAACTCACACCCTGCCCAAGGAAGCTGTGAAGTGCTCGCTTTACTACGATTGCCAATTCACTATTAGCCATAGCCTTCAACTGTGCAGACAGAGGCCACCACGGTCAGTGGGAGGTGGTTTGTGGGACAGACAGGCAGGAGCTGGAGTTGCCCCCGATATGGGTACACATGATCCAGAGGGTGGTATGGCGGACCAGTGAGCTTGAGATACCCCCCCCCCCCCACCTCCCCAACCAAGACCATCTCTCCTGGGGGTGCCCTAACCTCCCCCCCCCAAGCACTAGGGCAGAAACCCTAGTGACCTGGGCTCAGGGCCCGTGATTAAAGATGGCTATTCACCTCCTCAGATCCACACAGCAGCCATTCCATCAGCTTCACATTTTTATAAAGCTATACTAATCAGTGACCACTTTCTGGGGAGGCGGTTAGATCACAGGAGGCTGTTAGATAGGGAGTTGTTCCCGTTAATGCTATAAAGATTGGCTTTAATTGGTGAGTATTGGTATCTCACCACGCCGCTGTGATGATAGGCAGACTGTCATCTGTATTAATATGAGTAGTTCATCATCACTGTAACTTTTATGATCTATGATCTGCATGTGCATTATGAGTTATATGTTTTACTGTTGTAGTTCTAGCATCTGGCCAGCAGGTGGGGCACGTATGGAGTCCCGGAACCCGGATGCACCTTGGGCGGGATTCTACAATAATGGAGCTATGCCCCCACGCCCGTGTGAAAAGCGACGCCAACCACTCCGGTGTCAAAGGTCCCCGATAATGGGGAATGCTCCCCTGCCTAGGGGGCTAGGTTGGCACCGGAGTGATACCTCCAGCTCCAGCTGGCGCGGAACGGCCGGCACGTGTTCACGCATGCACGCTACGGCTAGCGTATTTCCGCACACGCGCATGGGTTCCCTTCTCCGTGCCGGCCCCCGGGCAATATGGCAGAGCCCTATAGGGGCCCGGCGTGGAGTAAAATAGGCCCCCATAGAACCAACCCGCCCCCCCGATCGGTAGGCCCGATCACGGGGCAGGCCACCTTGCCCCCCCCCCCCGGGATCGGATTCCCCCGCCCTCCCTCCGTGATGGCCCCCGCAGATTCACCTTCCAGGTCCCGCCGTGTGGGATCTGACTAACCCATGCCGGCGGGACTTGGCCAAACCTGTCGGCTACTCGGCCCAACAGGGCCCAGAGAATCGCCAGTGGGGTCGCTGTCAACAGACCCCGACTGGCGCGGCGGGAATCTTGCAGGCGCCTGAGAATCAGCAGGGGAGAATGGGGAAGCCCGCGTCGGGGCTGCAGGGTGCAATTCGGAGAATCCCGGCCGATGTGTTCCTTTCGAAGGTGTTTGTTCGGAGTTGATAGCAGTCTCATATGAGAGCAGCTCTGACGTATCTTCGTGTAAGTTAGTGTGAGACATATATTTCCAACTGCATTCATCTTAGACATTTTAGTTATTTGTTTGTGTAGTGTTGGTAATAACTAACTTTATTTATAAAACATGTCTACTTTGTTCTCACGGCAACATCGAGATTCCACATCAGCCCAGTCAAAGAACATGACAGCCGCGGCGGGATTTGGTTGTCGCCACGGGGATGGGACGGTTAGATCGCAAATGGTTGGCCTCCGACTTGGTTCCTCATTTTGGCCTCTCCCCCAATCTAATGACTGCATCTCGCTTAAGCGCGATGCGGTTGTTAAATCGCACCCTATATTTTTATTTATTCCCTTCCAATAAACAATGATGACAAAATTCTGCAGGAATTCCATCAACTGTTCACTCGGATTAAAAGGTTTTCAAGATTGCCAGAAGAGGTTTTGAACTCATATGTGCTGAGTTTGCACAGTAGCACAGCAGTTAGGATTGTTGCCACAGCACCAGGTCCCGTTTTGATTCCCACTTGGGTCACTGTCTGTGCGGAGTCTGTACGTTCTCCCTGAGTCTGCGCCGGAATGTGGCGGCTAGGGGCTTTTCACAGTAACTTCATTGCAGTGTTATACATGTGACAATAATACAGATTATTATTACTATTTACCTGAGCAAAGGGTGATGACAGTTAAACAAAATAACTGTCTCCACATGATCTCACTGGTATTAAACTGATATTTGTAGTTTATTTATATACATTCATGAGATGTGAGCATTGCGAACAAAGCCAGGACTTACTGTCCTTGAGGAGGTAATGTTGAGCTGCCGTCTTGAACTGCTGCATCCATTACATAAAGGCGCTCCAATAGTGCTGCTAGGAAGAGAGTGTCATGATGATGTGTGTCTTGACGGGGAACGCTTAGGCAGTGGTGACCCCATGCAGTGACTATTCTTATCCTTCAAGGAGGGAGGCATTGGATGTTTGAGAGGTGCTATTGTAGGAGCCTTGCTGAGTTGCCACAGTGCTTTTCGCTGATGATATATCACAAGAGGTAGAGGATGCAAATATTTAAGATAGTGGATGAGGTGTCAATTGATCAGGCTGCTTTGTCTTGGAAGGTTTCAAGATTCGTGCTTGCTCTGAGGACGCTGAGGACCCAGGTTCGATTCTGGCCCGAGTCACTGTCTGTCTCGAGTTTGGACATTCTCCCTGTGTCTGCGTGCGTTTCACCCCCACAATTCAAAGATGTGCAGGTTAGGTGGACTGGCCACGCTAAATTGCCCCTTAATTGGAAAAAAATAATTGGAAAAATTTAATTTATAAAAAAAAAGATTCTTGATTGCTATTGGATCTACATTTTTGCTGTTGGATCTACATTTATATGGGAAGTGGGGAGTAACCCATCAATCTAATACTTATGCCTTGCCGATGATAGAAATACTTTGGGCAGTCCAGAAGTGTGTCACAGGCTGCAGAATATCCAGCCTCTAACCTACTCTTGTAACCACAGTGTGTACATGTTCTGTCCAGTTAAGTTTATGGCCAGTGGTAACCCCCAGGATATATTCTTTCAAAGTGTTCTTGATTTAAGAAATATTCCATTCGATTGGAAATTGTGACGTCGCTCTGTTATTTAGAAGTGAGAGAGGAAAACCATGGGATTTCAGTCCAGCTATCCAAATAGTTATTATTGGAAAGGCACCAGAGTCAATAAATAAGGAGTAAATGACTCAGCACCTTGCAAATTTTCAGCTGATCAGAGAAAGCCAGTGTGGATTTGCAAAGGTTAAGTCATTATTGAGTTTTTTTGATGAGGTGATTTAAGTTGAAGCCAAGGGAATGTTTAGAGTTTTATATGGACTTCCAGATGGCATTTGATAAGAGACAAGTGGCAGAGGGGCCTCTGCTGGAGGAGGAGGTGGATGAACACCAGGCCTCGCCCAATGAGGAAGATGCAGAGGAAGGCCAAAATGGGCAGTGCATGGTGCCCAGGAAGCCAAAGGAGGTCACACAACGTGTGCGCCGGGGTGCGATGCACGGGACACTCTAATTGACTAGGGGGCCTGGTGAACGGTGACATGAACATCCTGTACCAGCACCACATCACCGCCCCCCCCCCCCCCCCCCGACCACACCCTCCCATGTCCATCACCACCCCCCTCCAGCCTGTACGTGCGACGCCCTCTGCGATTCCTACCTGCTTCACTATGTGGTGTGGGCCCTCAGCAGGACTGGTCCACGGGTCGGAGGATTATGACAATCCTCTCTACGTTGAGCTCTGGTGCTCCGCATCATTCAACAACGTTGGAATCCTGCTGACGGTAGCACTTTCCACCGTCTACCTGGGTGATGCATGCATGCGAGCTGACCATTGCATCATACAGTCCCACCGAACACTTGCGGTGGTGAAGGTAGGGACAAGGTCCTGGGTGGGGTGGAAAGGGACGGAGCAGGGTCGGTTACCAGGGCGATATGCGCTGGCTGACCTGGGGGCCCTGGTTCGTGCCCACCTCCAGCAGCCGACCTAACGCTCCATCTAAGTGGTTCCCCAGGTGGTACATCAGGGGTGGAGGCAGCCTGCTGGCATTCCCTCCCTGTTATCCTGGTCCTTGTTATAACCTGCCCGGATTCTGTTGGCTCGGGACAATTGGTTACCCCACGTTCCTTGGGGAATATGAGCTCCCCCTGGGAGGGGTAGGTGGGTAGGTGGAGCAATCATTATCAGTGCAGCTGTATAAATTGGTCAGTGTCGTACCTGCTAGAGAGGGAACCAGGGAACCAGTAGTGAACTTTGAACAAATTGTTGTTAATAAAGTTATTTTCTCTTTGACTCTACAAACTCATGGATTCTTCATGGCCCTTACAAAAGTCCCCTTTGGCAGCCATCCTCTGAAGAGACCATGCCAGGATGGGCCCGGCAGTATCTTGGGGGTCCCTGGTAGCCTGATGATACCCTGTTCTGCCCGCTGTCCATCAGATGCACCTGGGACAGGGGGGTGGTGGGCTGACCATGGTGCTTCAGAGTTCCAGCACCTTCCCCTGCAGGGATCACTGGCACGGGCACCATCATCTCCTCCTCCTTCTGGGTGCCTGATGGCCTCTGGGCAACTCCTTGGGTCAGGGGTGCAGACGGAGCAGACTCCAGGGAATCCCTTGCCACCTGGCACTGCCAGTGTTGGAGACCTGCTCTCGTTACGACCAGGATTTCAATGCTCACGGACATGGAGCACAGGGAATGGGCTAACTCCCTCTGGGACTGTGCAACTCCCTCTGTGAGTAGCTGAGGTCAGCCAACGCCTTGGCAATGCTGTTAAAGCCTGCAGCCTTGACCCTTACGACTGGACCAAGCTCTGGAGCACCGCTGCAATATCCAGGTGGCTCAGGTACATAGTCGGCTGTGACAGGGCAGCCCTGTCACGTGCCTCGGCCACAACCTGCACAGAGTGTCCCAGGCATTGGATATCTTGACCCACAACCAATACCTTTACCCTCAAGGCCTCCACCGCGGAGGCCACCCGTTCAGTATTGGCCTGAGTAGCACGCATCGTCGGCACCACCTCCTGTGCCGACAGGCAGTTGCACTCCTCCAGCTGCACCTGCAGGTGCTGGATGGTTGCTGACACTTCCTCATGCGGTCCCTGGCTCTGGGTCTGCATTTCCAGCATTAATGAGACCACCCTTTCCAGAAGCTCAAGACCCTTCTGGACTACAGCTGGCCCCTGGGGTCGGGCCGCCCTCCGACCGCCAGCCTCTCGGGGGATCCCACCTCCACCTAATGTTCCACTGCACGTGTGTGGTGCGCACTAGATAGTGCACCAAGTGCCTCTTCACTGTCATGCCCAACCGAGGTGAGTGTTTCTGAGATAGTGGAAGGTGTACAACAGCTGTGACGGAAAATCGGTGTCTTCCCTGGACTTCTGCTGGCATTTTGGGGGCTAGCATCGCTATCCAGTCCTACCTCCTTGTTTGACGTGTCCTGGGGTTGAGGTGGGGGCAGGGGACACCAGGAGGGTCCGTCTTGTTGCCAGGTGATGCTGCAAAACACAAGACATGACGCATGGTTGGATTGCAGGTGGGGGTGGTGGAGGGGTGTTGTGGAGTTGGTAGGGTGGAGGTTGTGGAGGGGTAGTGTGGAGATGGTGGGTTAGGGGTTGTGGAGGGGTAGTGTGGTGGTGGTGGGGTGCTGGGGCTGGGTGGTGGTGGGGTGGTATGGAGGTTTTGGAGTGCTGGGGTGAGGGTTGTTGAGGAGTGGCGTGGAGGTGGTGGGGTACTGGGGCCTAGTGGTGGAGAGGTGGCAAGGAGATGGTGGGGTGCTGAAGCGGGGATTCTGGAGGGGCAGTGTGGAGGTGGTGGGGTGCTGGGGTTGGGTGGTGGAGGGGTGGTATGGAGATGACAGGGTGGTGGGTGGTGTGGGGTGGTGCCATGCATACCTTAGGGACACCGCATCTCAGTGGGAGTTTAATAGTTTCCCCGATGTCGACCTCCGCCTCAGCGACTGCCCACTCTCCGGGCCCACCGAGCAGGTTCAATGCCCGCCGCTCCGCAACAGTGAAGGGCCACGGGTTCAGGGGGCCCCTGTAGTCTTCTCACTCTCCCTGAAGTTTTGCTACGCTTTCTCCTGGGTGGGTGAGGGCAGAAATTGCACAGTGTGAGACAGTCAGATGTTGGCAGCACAGGGCCTGGGCAACTGGTGGCCTGTGTGGCCAGGACACCCGGCCATGGTGGGAGGTAAGGGTGTTAGCATGTGGTGCAGGGTGGGATGCGAGCAGGCTGCTGGCGGATGGGGTTCGGACATTCTCTGGGTGGGGTGGGGATATGGATGTGTGAGTGAGGTTTTCTGCCAGCGGCACTGTGCTGGTTACTCACCCTGGCCACTCCGATGAGGTTGTGCACCTTTTTCCGTCACTGCTGACCGGTCCTGGTGGTGGAGCCCCCATGGCATTCATGGCCTCTGCCACCTGCACTCAGGCCCGATATATATATATATATAGCGGCAGGTGGCAGCCTCCTTCTCCTACCCTACCTCTCCTCCACGGCTTCCAACAGGGTCTCGAGCTTTGCATCTGCAAAGTAGGGTGCCACTCGTCGGAGTGCTGGCTGAAATGAGTGGGTGCACGGAGTGGAGTGCTTATATGCGGTTGCAGCTTGTCAGCCTCTCAAGTGCCAATCCCGACTCCGGTGAAAAGGGAGCCTCCCTAACCCCATCTAGCCTGCTCATACCAGCCTCCCCGGACAGGCGCCGGAATGTGGCGACTAGGGGCTTTTCACAGTAACTTCATTGAAGCCTACTCGTGACAATAAGCGATTTTCATTTCATTTTTCATTTTCATTTCATTTCATTTCATTTTCATCCTTGGACACTTAGGGAAAAGTTAGCATGTGGCTACCTAACCTGCACACCCTTGGAAACTAAGGGAAAAGTTAGCATGTGGCCACCTAATCTGCATATCCTTGGACACTAAGGGAAAAGTTAGCATGTGGCCACCTAATCTGCATATCCTTGGACACTAAGGGGCAAGTTAGCATGTTGCCACCTAACCTGCACATCATTCGGCTGCAGAGGAAACCGCAGCATCCGGAGGAAACTCATGTGGACATGGGGAGATCATACAAACTCCACACAGACAGTTATCCAAGATCAGAATTGAAACCGGGTCCTTGTCACTGTGAGGCAGAAATGCTAACCACTGCGCCATCGTCATGCCGTGCTGCCCATGCAGGGTCATAGCAAATGGATCATAGGGAGTTTGACGTTCAGAGAGCCCTACCCTCAACTTTCCCCCCCCCCCACCCCTCCCCAAATAATTCCAGTGACAATATGCCAAATGGCCATGGTTCCTGAGGACCAATATCGTTTGTAAACATCAATGTTTCCATGGATTGTACAGACTGATATATTTTGTTAGAACTTGGGCACAGATTTGTAGGTGAACCAGCTTAGTAAGCTACTGCAATCAAAAGGAAACCGGGAAAAACTCAGAAATAGGACAACAGCAAAATCACAAGTAAAATGAACGTGCTTGTTGCTCTGGGGATCTTTAATTCCACCTTTGGATGACAAAATGATAAAAACTTCTCACCCTCCAGCTCTTTCTGCCCATGCAACAAGCACAAAATTATATGGGCAACACAAACTTCAGACATTAGACTTTTTAATGGCCTGAATTAGCCCTTTAATTGTTGGCTGGTGCAGTTCTTACTGCCGCATATGTCCGCCAACCTCAATATACCATCCGTGCGCAGTAAGGTCAGGACACATGCCTGACATCATCTCTCGCAACTTCACGCACATTTGGGTCGGGCACATGCCAGTGAAGCACTGTAGAATTCTGGCCATCGATCATGACCAAAAGTAATCAAAAAGACTAATGGAACATTACCCATTATATTTAGTACTGGAATAAACATCTATAAAAAGCCCTGGTTAAAGTAGCCATAGTCCCAGATGACCATAGGCTGATTTCCCTTTTCAGGGGGGACTCGTGGTGATTGAACCTGAGGACCATCAAAACCACAGGTCAAGGTGGAAGGTCAAGTCTTCATGAATAACCTCAACAAGTGTAAGACTGAACTCATACTACCGGCCTTATTCTGTATCACAAACCAGCTGTCCAGCCAACTGGGCTAAACCAGCCCCACATTTCGAGTATCGTGGAGTAGAGATCTCATCTAACGTACTGGAAGCAGTTCTGGGCACTGCATCTTAGGAAGGGTATATTTGTCTTGTGGGGGAGTGTAACATCAATTTACCAAATTAATTCCTGGACTCAGAGTTTTAAAATAGAGGAGAGATCACAATAACTGTTGTGTTATGTACTCTGGGATAACACAGGCTGCAACTGGATGCAGCTTTAACCAAAAGATACTCCAGACTTTGAAGTTAGTTTAATCTGATTTATTGAACCAGTAGCACAGTTAGCACAGTTCTCTATGAGTTAGAGTCTCTGCTAACCTAAGTGTGGTTACTCTGACTGAACCAGACTAGCTCTTAGCCACGTGCTGGAGGTGTGATGCTGTACATGCACCCTGACTCACTCTGTAGATGTTCATCAGTGGAAAGAGGCAGAGTGTAAGTGCCTCATGCCTTTTATAGTGAGATACCACCCCTGAGTGTATGCCTGCTCATTGGTCATGTCCTGTTCTCTGTGTTCATTAGCTGCCTGTCTGTGCCTGTCTGTATATCATTATCTGCATGTCTGCATATCATGACAATAACAACAGTTATATTCCTGTGATGCAAAGGCAGCATCATGATGTGGGCTCGTGAAATTTGAATGGGCAAAACAAAGGAGCAAAGTTAGTTAGCAAAGGGGCGAATAATCCAATTTCAGCCTGACTGAAGCAATACATTGTGGCTTCCTAGTTTCCTTTTCCAAAACTGCACAAAATGTGCATTCACATGACGTAATCTCAAGTTCACTATTTAAAGCTCATAGCAGAAATTGAATTTGGAAGTGTGAGTAGGTTTTACAACGGATGCACAGAAAACAAGGGCTGTACCCACGTTTTAAGATGTTTACCTTACTGCAGGATTCAGCCGAGGGCCTGAGGATTCCAATCTTGAATGCAGTGCATTCACCTATCTCCTATTATTGAATTCCCCTATTCCCAGATAAGCATATCCTGTCAGATCACTCCTCATGCCCACCAAACTTTCAGAAGCATCCAGCTTTCAATTTCAATCCAGTTCTTCACCTCATTTAGCCATTCACTGTTATCATTCACCCCAATCCTTATGCAGTGTGACCAGGCTCTGAGTAACACTCACTGAACATTGGGGGAGTATCTGTCCTCACTCACTCAAAGGTCTCTTTTACTACCCCTTCTGAAAGAGAGCAAACAATTCATGGGAAAGGGATGAGGAGTGGAGGCGGACCACCACAAATAGTCCCGTTCTACCCAGAATGATTCGACTTCATGATCTTCTGAGGCCATAATCCTTCTCCCTCAAGCCATCCTTTACTATCAGGGCTACACCCTCTTCCTTTGTCATTTTGTCTGTCTTTCCAAATATTGTGTACCAGGAACGTTTTATTTCCCAACCTTGACCATATGGCTGCTATAACACCCATGAGACCCACGGCGACGACCCGATAAATCTCCCCGTGAACCCCATGGAGTACAAGCTCCACTGCTAAGGGGCAGAGGCCCATCAGTGGGGTGGTTACTTCAGTGCCATAGAAGCTGACCCAGGCAGGAGCCGAGCTGTAGTGTAGCGCTGACTGGGACTGGGACTGTTACTTGTAAATACTTTCCTTTTGGAAATAAACTACTTTTAAACTCTCGTTTCCAGATTCCCCTATGGCTACTAAAATAACTGTGGCCCATATATTTTTGGTGGTGGGGGCTACCCAGAGTGTTGGTGGGGAATGCTCATTCCATTTCATAATCAAATGATTGTGTAGACTCCGGTAAGCAGGTTACCTGCGCATAGTCAAACTTGGCTCTGTTAAACCTGGAAATCGGCATGTTAGAGACGGGTTACAGTTGTGTTTCAGTTTTCAACTCAATTCTTGGGGATTTAATTCAGCCACCCACCTCATGTTCTCTGGATAATTGGTTCAAACCTTGAGATTAGTGTCCCAGTAGTTTGAATCACAGAATCACAGAATAATACCATGCAGAAGAGGTCCTTCAAGTCTGCACCAATGCTTGAAAAACACCTGACCTGTCTACCTAATCCCATTTGCCAGCATTTGGCCCATAGCCTTGAATGTTATCACCTGCTAAGTGCTCATCCAGGAACTTTTTAAAGAATGTGAGGCAACCTGTCTCTACACTCTCCCAGGCAGTGCATTCCAGACTGTCAGCACTCTGGATAAAAAAGGTTTTTCCTCACATCCCCCTAATCCTCCTACTCCTCACCTTGAACTTGTGTCCTCTCATAGCTGGCTCTTCAACTAAGGGGAACAGCTGCTCCCTATCCACCCTGTCCATGCCCCTCACAACCTAGTACACCTCGATCAGATCGCCCCTCAGAATTTTCTGCTCCAGCGAAAAAAACCCAAGCCTATCCAACCTCTCTTTATAACTTAAATGTTCCATCCTGGGTAAGATCCTGGTGAATTGCCTGTGCATGCCCTCCAGTGCAATAACATATTTCCAAGAAAGTGACAACCAGATTGCACACAGTACTCCAGCTGTGGCCTCACCAAAATTCTTGACAACTCCAACATACCCGACCTGCTTTTGTAACCTATGCCTCGATTGATAAAGGCAAGTGTTCCATATGCCTTTTCACCACCCTATTAACCTGCCCTTTTGCTTTCAGAGATCTATGGATAAAAACTCCAAGGTCCCTTTGTTCCTCAGAACTTTCCAGTGTCATGCCATTCATGAATACTTCCTTGTCACATTATTCCTTCCAAAGTGTATTACCTCACACTTTTCAGTGTTAAATTGCATCTGCCACTTTTCTGTCCATTTGACAATCCCATCTATATCTTCCTGTAACCCAAGACTCTCAGCCTCACTGTTAACCACCCGATCAATCCTTGTGTCAAAAGCAAACTTACTGATCCTACCCCCACATAGTCATCTATGTCATTTATATAAATGACAAAAGATAGGGGACCCAGTTCGGATTCCTGGTACGCCACTGGACACCAGTTTCCAGACACTTAAGAAGCCGTCTATCATAAGAACATAAGAATTTGGAGCAGGAGCAGGCGATCTGGTCCCTCGAGCCTCCTCTGCCATTCAATAAGATCATGGCTGATCTTTTTGTGGACTCAGCTCCACTTACTCATCCGCTCACCATAACCTTTTATTCTTTTACTGTTCAAAAGTCTACCTACCTTTGCCTTAAAAACCTTTAACGAGGTAGCCTCAACTGCATCAATGGGCAGGGAATTCCACCTCAATTCAGTCCTAAATGTGCTCCCCTTATTTTGAGGCTGATGAGACCATCAATTCACACGACACGTGGTGAGAAGTGAACAGTGGTTTTAATCATCTTACAACAGAGCCTGCCTGTGACGGGATGAACTCGAGATGAACTGGCAGCAGGCTCACAGCACGTGGTGGTTGGGGCGGAGTTGGAGTACAGGCCGCAGCGTGGGGCGCGGCGAGTTGGGAAGGGTGTAGTGTGAGGGGTACCTCGGCGGTGGTAGTGCTGGGATTAGATCCTGCAGGCGCTAGGTCCCGGAGGGATACAGTGTCCTGACGGCCGTCAGGGTACTCTATGAAGGCGTATTGGGGGTTTGAGTGGAGTAGGAGCACTCTTTCTACGAGCGGGTTAGTTATGTGTGCCCTGACGTGCTTCCGGAGGAGTACTGGGCCCGGTGTCTTCAGCCATGCTGGGAGCGAAGCCCCCGTGGTAGTGCCCCTGGAAAAAACAAAGAGCCGCTTGTGAGGGGTCTGGTTGGTGGCCGTACATAGGAGGGACCTAATAGCATGGAGCGCGTCGGGGAGGACCTCCTGCCAATGGGAGTTCGGGAGCTTCCTGGACCGGAGGGTCAGTAGGACGGTCTTCCAGACCGTTGCATTCTCCCTCTCCACCTGCCCGTTCCCCCTGGGGTTATAGCTGGTAGTCCTGCTCAAGGCAATGCCCTTGTCGAGCAGGTACTGATGCAGCCCGTCGCTCATGAAGGACGAACCCCTGTCACTGTGTACGTAGCTGGGGAAACCAACAGGATGAAGATGCTATGCAGGACCTTAATGACTGTGTGGGAGATCATGTCGAGGCACGGAATGGCAAAGGTGAAGCGGTAGAACTAGTCGATGACATTCAGGAAGTACACATTCTGATTAGTCGAGGGGAGTGGCCCTTTGAAATCGATAGCGAGGCATTCAAAGGGCTGAGAAGCCTTGACCAGGTGGGCCCTGTCTGGTCTATAGAAGTGCAGTTTGCACTCCGCACAGATCAGGCAATCTCTGGTGATGGCTTTTACCTCCTCAGTGGAGAAAGGCAGATTTTGGGCTTTGACGTAGTGGGCGAGCCGGGTGACCCCCGGGTGGCAGAGGTCATTGTGGATGGCTTTCAGGCGGTCGTCTTGTGCGCTGACGCACGTACCGCGGGACAGGGCATCTGGGGGCTCGTTGAGCTTCCCTGGTCGATACATAATGTCGTATTTGTCGGTGGAGAGTTCGATCCTCCACCTCAGGATTTTATCATTCGGAATGTTTCCCTGGTCTTGACGACCATCACCTGAGCTCTCCAGGGGCTGTTACTGGCCTCTATGATCCTCTCACGGAGGAGCCTCAGGACCTCAGTTCTGATAAATACCCTGTCCTGCAGGCTTTATCGCCTGCTGCGGGTGGCTACGGGTTTACAGTCCGGAGTGAGATTGGCAAAGAGCGGAGGGGGGGAGATTCTTAGCATCGCTAGACTGCAGATAATGAGTGGGGGTAGGGGTCCGCCGAAGCTGAGTGTGAGACTTTTGAGATTACACTGGAAATCGAGTCCCAGTAAGAGTGGGGCGCAGAGTTCGGGCAGGACGTATAGCTGAAAATTCGAGTTGCTAGCGCCTTGGATCGTTAGAGTCGCGACGGTGCGCACTTGGAGGTGAACAGAGTGGGAGCCCGAAGCGAGGGAGATAATTTGCCATGCAGGAAAAACAGGGAATGAACAGCGTCTTACCAGATCTGGGTGTACAAGCTCTCGGTGCTCCCAGAGTCGAAGAGGCATGGTATACTGTACCTGTTGATTTTAACGGTCATCATCGAGCTGCGTAGGTGTTTCGGACGCGACTGGTCCAACATGACCGCGTTGAGTTGTGGGTAGTCGCCGACTTGATCAGCTGTGCTGGAGTGGCCCCGTGATGAACGCCCACTGAGGTCGCAGTCTTCGATTTGAGTTTCTGAGTTTGGAGAGGATGGAGCCCAAGATGGCCGCCCCGTGGATCGTACGTGGCGGGCGACGAGGAAGATGGTATCCAAGATGGTGGCCCCCATGAGTCGCACGTGGCCGGCCGCATGGTGGGGGGTTACCAAGATGGCGGCCCCCATGGGTCGCACGTGGTGGTTGGGGGTGGAGTCGGAGTACAGGTCACAGCGTTACGGGGCCTGCGGGCCTGCGAGTTCTCTGGGCTGCGGGAGAGTTTGGAGAGGGGGATTTCATAGTCGTTTCTTGCTGTTTCTTAAGACGATTAAATTGATGAGACCATCAATTCACGCGACACGTGGTTAGAAGTGAACAGTGGTTTTAATCGTCTTACAACAGAGCCTGCCTGTGACGGGATGAACTCGAGATGAACTGGCAGCAGGCTCACAGCACTGATCTTTATACTTCCGGCTGGGGGAGGAGCCGTGGGCGGAGCCATGGGCGGAGCCAAGGGTGGAGCCCAGTACAAATTCCTCATCTCCCCCTATGGGCAGGGCCGCGCGATTACACACAATCCGGTACAGAGTACAGGCTCAATACATGTGGTACAATACAGTGTGAATTACTGAGGTTTATAATTCACCACAGAGGCTATGCCTGGTTCTAGTATTACCTGCCAGTGCAAACAACCTCCCTGCTTCCATCCTATCTATTCCCTTCATAATTTCATAAGTTTCCATGCGATCCCCACTCATTCTTCTAAATTCCAATGAGTATATCCCAGTCTACTTAGTCTGTCCTCATAAACTAATCCTCTCAACTCAGGAATCAACCTAGTGACTCTCCTCTGCACCCCCTCCAGTGCCAGTACATCTTTTTTGTCAAGTAAGGAGACCAAAACTGTGCACAGTACTCAAGGTGTAGCCTCACGAGCACCCTATGCGACGGTCTCCAACTGAACCAATCTGGTACCAGTGCTCTAGCGAAAAGGAGATTTGGGTGGTCTCAAGCACTTTAACCTAGCAAGTGGCAACTACCTGCTTTTAAATTCCATCCCTCTAGCAATGAAGGACAAAATTCTATTTGCCTTCTTAATTACTTGCTGCATCTGCAAACCAACTTTTTGCGATTCATACACAAGGACATCCAAGTCCCTCTGCACAGCAGCATGCTGGAATTTTTTTACCATTTCAATAACTGTCCATTTTGCTGTTATTCCTACCAAAATTGATGACCTCAGATTTGCCAACATTCTATTCCATCTGCCACAGCCATGTCTCTGTAATGGCCACTAAATCATACTAACATACCAAGCGGGACTCTCGACCCTGCTTACAAAAGATGCTATCTATCCGCTAATTATAGAACCCCCTACAACTAACACTTGTCTTTTTGCTCCCCCAATTGAATTGCCTCCTGTATACAGTGCAGTGATCAGCGAACTCATCCTCCCTACAGCCCTTTTCCTTATCTATACGTGGAACAAGTACCTCATACCTAAGGTCAAGAGCTGAGGCTCCTCCATTCCTGAATTTGGGATCCCCCTACATACCTCACTTGCAGCCACACCCTGCTATCTCTGACTACTGACCGAATTTGAGGTACTTAACATACGAGGTTTGACCGCCTCCTGAAACAAAGCATCCAGGTAACTCTTCCCCTCCTGGATGTGCCTCAGTGTCTGAAGCTCAGACTCCTGCTCATCAACTCGAAGCCGAAGTTCCTCGAGCAACAGATATGGTCACTGTAGCTCTCAATGGGATCTACCAGCTCCCACATCATGTAGCTAGAGCATATCACTTGCCCGGTCATCTTTGCTCAGTTAATTAATTCATTAGTTTTGTACTGTTCCATTCCAAATTTAGCAGTTTTATTAGCAGCCAATCAGGTCACAGCTTTCCTGTGAAGTCACCTTTTCAGGTTTTTTTTTCAGCTCAATAGAATCCCCAAGGTTATTAACTGTATTTACATTATACTGACCGCTCCGCCTACATAGACTGCTCCCTAGAAACAAGGCCGTGAATCCCCAAGGTAAGTTACTTTATACTCACCATTCAGCCCTCTGAGACTGCTCCCTGAAAACATGGCCGCAAATCCCCGAGGTAAATTATACTCACCGATCCGCCCATCAAGACTGCTCTCTAGTAGCAGCTAAGTCAATATTTTGAACCGCCTTATCAGGTTCTCCTGTGTCCCATGTGCATTTCCTTCTTTATAAATCTCCCATGTGGGACATTGGCAAAGGCTTTGTTGAAATCCATGTAAACTACATCAACTGCCCTACCCTCATCTACACACCTGGTCATATTTTCAAAAATTTCAATCAAATTTGTTAGGCATGAACTTCCTCTGACAAAGCCATGCTGACTATTCCTGATCAAACCTTGCCTCTCCAAGTGGAGATAGATTCCCTAATTCAGAATTTTTTCCAATAGTTTCCCTACCACTGACGTGAGACTGACTTGCTGTAGTTCCCTGGCTTATCTCTGCAGCCCTTCTTACATAGTGGGACCACATTGGCTGTAATGAGTCCTCTGCGATCTCCCCCATGGCCAGAGAAGAATAAAAAATTTGGGTCAGAGCCCCTGCAATTTCCTCCCTCGCCTTCCAGAGCATCCTGGGATATAATTCATCTGGAGCTGGAGGTGTGTTCACTTTTCAGCCTGCCAACGCCAATACCTTGTCACTCTCTAAGACAATTTGTTCAAGAAACTCACAGTCTCTCTCCTTGCGTTCTACATCTGTCTCCTCATTATCTTGGGTGAAGACAAATGTGAAGTATTTGTGCAAGATCCTACGAATGTCCTCAGGCTTTACCCACAGATTTCCCCTATGCCTGGTTACCCTCTCTCCATTGATATACTTACAGAATATCCCAACTTTCACCAGCCAGAGCATTCTCACATCCCTGGCGGGATTCTCCGACCCCCCGCCGGGTCGGAGATCGCCAGGGGCCGGCGTCAATCCCAACCCCGCCGTGTCCCGAATTCTCCGCCACCAGAGATTCAGCGGGGGCGGGAATCGCTCCGCGCCGGTCGGCGGGCCCCCCCCCCCCCCCGGTGATTCTCCGGCCTGTGATGGGTGAAGTCCTGCCGCTGTCAAGCCTCTCCCGCCGGCGTGGATCAAACCACCTACCTTACCAGCGGGAGCAGGCGGCGCGAGTGGGCTCCGGGGTCCTGGGGGGGGCACGGGACGATCTGGCCCGGGGGTGGGGGGTGCCCCCACGGTGGCTTGGCCCATGATTGGGGCCCACCGAACGGCGCGCGGGCCTGTGCCATGGGGGCACTCTTTTCCCTCCGCCTTCGCCATGGTCTGCACCATGGCGGAGGCGGAAGTGACCCCCTCCCCTGCGCATGCGCGGCGATGACGTCAGCAGCCGCCGACGCTCCACGCATTCGCGGACTTCCGCCGGCCGGCGAAGTCCCTTCGGCCCCGGCTGGCGTGGCGCCAAAAGCCGTCCACGCCAGCCGGTGGAGCGCCAACCACTCTGGCACGGGCCTAGCCCCTCAATGTTAGGGCTTGGCCCCTAAAGGTGCAGAGACTTCCGCACCTTTGAGGCGGCCTAACACCGGAGTGGTTCACGCCACTCCAGCACGCAGGGACCCCCGCCCCGCCGGGTAGGGGAGAATCCCGGCCTCCATCTTTGCTCTCCTAATTGCTTTCTTAAGCTCCATCCTGCATTTTCTGCACTCCACTAATGCCTCCCCTTATACTTGTTAAAAGCCTCTCTTTTCCTTCTCATCGTATCCTGAATGTCTCTGGTCATCCATGGTTCTCTGAGTATACCGAATCTATAATTTCTCCATAAAGTAAGAGATTTTGTCAGCAATGACCTTAAGAGCTAATGCTCCTGCTCTAATCCTGCTCTAATCAATAACCAGCTTCAAAGAAATTAGCAGCTTCTGGAGAGCTGGAGTGAGATTCATTGGAAGTTCGGACTGGCAATGCTCTGACTATTGGCTGTGCAGGCACCATTTAAAGCAGAGTACTGGAGAAAATATCAGACCAATTTATAACATGAAAAGGCTTACATTTTGGAAAGTGCAATGATTAGGCATTGCTTTGTGGAGCTGTGAACAAGGTTACTCATGTCAAGATTCAAGTAAAGGCTATGAGTGAAGCTATAGTTGGCAGCCAGTATGTGAACCTAAGTGACTTCCTCCTTTGGAGCTAACATTGGTAACCAGGCACTGAAGCTGGCTGTGGACCTTTGATTAAAGCTAGCAGCTTTTGAAAAATTATTTCATGGGGTGTAGACATCACTGGCAAAACTATCACTTTTTCTACCCCAAATTGCCCTTGAACCACCCAGAAGGAAAAACAGCTTTGATCAGCAAGCTTACTTCCTCCTAGTACTGGTGTTCCATTTTAAAGTATACACGACCCATATTCCTATTTCTCTATTTTAATGTGAGAGAGAATGACTCATTTTGGATCACTGATAGGAGCTGGTGACCAATGAATCAAGTCACCTATGGGTCTCTGTTAGGATACCCGACTAGAGCCCAATTTTTGTTCGCATACCAGACGAGAAACCAGAAACAATTTGCACTTTGTAAAACTGTGAGGAAAGGATACTTCACTCCAGGAGCGATGACACTGACCAATATTTTAATGTAAAATCAAACTTTAATTTAAAAACAGAATTAACCATATTAACATCAAAGAAATAGCTTTACGACTAATGGTTAAACAATTCTTTAAAGGAAAAACTTTAACCTATGCCCTACAGCTTCACTATAAATATGCCAACCAAGCAACCTAATACAGTTCAAATGCCACTTCTAAATGAGGTCAAAAAAACTGGCTTACTTGCTTATCCATGTAGATCTTTTGGAGAAAGACCCTTTCAAGAGCAAACCCAATGCACTTCTGCCTTGTCAGACCCTTCTGCTCAACTCAAGAGCATTTAGCAAAACTACAAACTACAGACCGACCTGGCACCTCCCATTAATTGCATCATCTGTATCCTAATATGATGTCCCATGACAGGCTTGGCTAGAACTAAAACACTCCCTCAAATGACCTATACCCCAGTGAACCATCCAAAAAATAAACACTATTCTATTAGCTCTCTATCTGTAACCAAATAAGTGGTTGAAATGAATGCTTACCTCACTCCTATGACACTTTAATTACAACCTTAGCAGGCACATAGTATGGATACCTTCACCTAGGTTCTTCACTAACATTACTGCAACCAATGTATACCTTAAACTCAGCTTTTAATAACATTATTGCAACAGATGTAACAAGTTCTTACATTCATCACAGTCTCACCCTCATTTTTTTACGTTTTGGAAATTATAGCGCGTGCCTTGCAATTTTATGCTCTGGGCATAGATTGAAGGGCAGCAGGAGTGCCTATCAAGAATTCAGATGTGAAGGTCAGAGGACATTCTGTCCAGGAACTGATTTTTACTTACGTGCTCCCATTAGAGAATCAATGTGCTCTTTGGTTTCTATTGATCCAAATGTGAGCGGAACAACTCTGCTCTCAAGCAAAATTACAGAAAGAACTCACATTTTTGTTGTGATGTTAATGACCTCAAGACATCCCAACATGGTTTACAGGAAGAACGTTTCTTGATATCACTTTTGTAATGTAGGAAATCCAGCAACCAAATTTCAAACAGCAAAATCCCCCCAAATAGCAATGAGATAAACAATGAGGGAATTAGTGGTGTTGTTTGAATGATGAATACTGGTCAGGAGTGCCATGGGATCTTTTATACCCACTTGAGAGGACAGATGTTTAGCCTATCATCTGGACTGTAACTCCAACTATGCAGCACTCTCTCTATATTGCATTGGATGAATTAGCCTCAAGTCACTGGAGTGGGACTGGAACCAACACCTTTCTGATTCAGAGGTGAAATTTCAGCAACTGAGTCACAACTGACATCAATAATGGAATAATAAACTATTACCCACAATACAGAAAACTAGGAAGAAATGGCACATGCAAAGATTGAGACTGCATTTCTCCACAGTAATCAGTATTTTGTAAGTGAAGTATTGATACCCTGCCATAAGGAAAATATCATCAGATGAGCTGGGAAGGATGAAAATGTTTTAATATGGCTGGATTCAGCAAAGGCATGGGTCTCAACAGCTTTCTTCAATGATAATGCACAGCCACAGAGCCTATTTGCACAAGAAATCTCCCTCACAAAATATCCTGCAAAGTTAGGATTCTTGGGAAGTCTTTTGCTTCAAATTGCTTGTGACACAGCCCTGCCTTTGGAGAATTCAATCCTTTTACTTAATGTCATTCGTAACTCAAATAATGCATTTAATGAAACCCAACGCTAATGTGTTAATCCCTCGGCACTATTTCTCACTGTGCTCCAGGCGCAGTTTGATAACTGGAATTTCAGATATGGACTGGCACTTTCTTCTGCACCAGTCATGAGTGAGTTATTTCAATGTATGTTACTGCAGCTGGAAAATTTACCTTCACACAAATAGAATTCCATTTCAGGCTGTCACAACAGGGTGCCCTGCATATGATTCTTTGTTAAACACAGCATCATTGGAATGCTTTTTCTGAGATTTCTGCAATAAGATAGAGAAGCACTCAAACAGGCCATTAAAAATTAGTTTATGAGCGTAATGCTTTAAGGGCCAAATGAAGTTCTCAGCATTTAGCATCTGAATATCAGATTGGCGCTGTGCATTACAATTCAGTATTACTAAGGGGACCGATATATTGTAAATGGGACTCTTGAGCTGATCAACTGTGCAGTGTGTTATTAGAACAATATGCATTCTCTAATGCAAAATAGTCTTGGAATGCAGTACACATGGCACAAGTGAATATTAGAAAGAAATTTGTTACACTGCAAAACATGTACTTTTTAAATTCTTTCATGGGATGTGGATGTCATTGGCTGGGACAACATTTGTTGCCCGTCCCTAATTTCCCTCAAACTGAGAGACATATTAAGAGTTAACCACATTACTGTGGGCCTGGAATAACATGAAGGGTGGCAGATTTCCTTCCCTGAAGGACATTAGTGAACCTGATGGGTTTGTACAACAATCAACAAATGTTTCATGATCATCATTAGACTTTTACTTCGTGATTTTAATTGAATTCAATTTTCACTATCCACCATGGAGGGATTCGAACTCAGATCCCCAGAACATAATAATCGCTTCTTGTCACAAGTAGGCTTCAATGAAGCGACTGTGAAAAGCCCCCAGTCGCCACATTCCGGCGCCTGTTCGGGGAGGCTGGTACAGGAATTGAACCCGTGCTGCTGGCCTTGTTCTGCTTTACAAGTCAGCTGCTTAACCCACTGTGCTAAACCAGCCCCATAATGTTAGCTTGGGTGTCTAGTGACAATACCATTACGCCACCACCTCCCCTAACGCCTTGCAAGCAACTACTTTTTCTGTGAAAAATTCTTTATTATGTCAAAAGTGTTGAATTGTAATCGTGCAACAGCTCTGCAGTTTTCTAAATGTAGAATATTTTCACCCTCAGCACGTGAAAGTCTGCAGCAACTGAACTGTTAAACTAATATTTCAGTTTCATGGTAGAGATTCCAGTTGAATGGCCATGGGAAAAAAGAAAGCATTGCTCTTCATTAGAAAACAGTGACAGATGACAGTCAGAGGCAGAATTGAAGGACTCTGCTTGGAATCACAGAATTTCACATGTCTGGTGCAGCCAGATTCCTGGCCTATTCTTCCTGTAGAAGAGATCAGTCTGGATCAATTAGTTGAGGCAGAAGACTTGCTATTTTTGGTGCATTTCATTATACATAGATCTGACTTTTTCTTTAAAGCCACGATCAAATTTAATAAAATGGGACTGGGTAATCCCAAATAGAACAAGCATTATCACCCAAGTAACAGTAATGCTCTTTTCAATGTTTGCTTGCTTCAGTTAAAATAACACAAATTTGGCACCAAATATATCACGTCCACACCATTGGATGGAATTTTATGGCCCTCTGGGATTGGGATGAAAGGTTAGGTGGCGGGGAGGGTGAGGGATGGGGTTGGGGGTCGGGGAGAGTGGTGGACAGGGGGCCGGGGAGATGGGCGGTGGGGAACAAGTGTGGGGGCAGGGATGGGGGGGGGGGGGGGGGGAGGCACAGCCTCCACATAGTCCCAGCCATTGTTCTTTTCCAATATAGATATTTTGGCCTTGATATTAATAGTGAGGTGGAGAGAAAGTACAGTAGCATGGAAAAAAAATGCAAAATGTCACGAATGTGGAACCCTGTCAATATTTACAGTATGTCATGATGTAAATAATACTGTACAGAGTCTTCCTTATTGACAGGTCGCCGGGCAGTGGGAACAGGAATTTGTGACAGGTGAAATTGAGGATCCCCACCAGTGAACGAGGGTGTCCATCAGGGATGGGATGGGGGTAGTGAGGTGTATGATTAAGGTGAGTGAGGTAGCTCAGTGCAAGGAAGGCAGGAAACCTGGAAATTACTCTTCCCATCCTCCTCCAACAAGTGTCAAGAGCTTATGGAGTTCACTGTCACAAAGACCGGTAGCACGGTAGCATGGTGGTTAGCGTAAATGTTTCACAGCTCCAGGGTCCCAGGTTCGATTCCCGGCTGGGTCACTGTCTGTGCGGAGTCTGCACGTCCTCCCCGTGTGTGCATGGGTTTCCTCCGGGTGCTCCGGTTTCCTCCCACAGTCCAAAGATGTGCTGGTTAGGTGGATTGGCCATGCTAAATTTCCCGTAGTGTCCTAAAAAGTAAGGTTAAGGGGGGGTTGTTGGGTTACGGGCACAACATCGAGGGCCGAAGGGCCTGTTCTGTGCTGTACTGTTCTAAGTTCTAAGTTATCCACACCATGGGCGGATTCTCCGCTTCTCAGATTCAGTGTTGATGCGCGCAGGGTTCGTGGAGTTCCGCAACAGCAAAACTGGCGCCGCACCTGGACCGATTCAGCTACTGTTAAGGAGCTAGCACCGGCGTAACGTGGAACACAATTGATTACAACGAGAAATGATGCAGGATTCGCTGGTTTTGTGTTTGACACTCAGGAGGTTGACAAGCTGCAGCCATATCTACACATTGCACTCCTCCCACACACCTTCCCAGCCAACAGGATGGCAGCAAGACACGTGGCCCTAAGCTTCACCAACGCTGAGCTGGAGACCTGGCTGGTTGTGATGGAGGAGAGGTGGATGACCCTGTATCCCGACCTGTGAAGAAGGCTGCCAGCCGCCATGCCTGGGTGCAGGTGACAGTGATGGTTAGTGCTGTGGGCAACACCATCCGGACTGGCCAGCAGTGCTGAACAAAACTGCAAGGCCTCCTCAGGATGGCCAGGGTGAGTAAGCAGCACTGTGCCTCTGGCACTAACCCCCATCTCACACACCTGTAACCCAACTCCCACCACCATCCGGAGGGCAGCAGAACTCCCACCCTGCACCACATGCTGGTACCCATCCTGGCCGCCATGGCTAGTTGCCCTGGTCACTGAGGTCACCAGCTCCCCACCCCCGGGGCTGAATGCGTCGGACCGCCTAACACTGTCATTTTTTGTTTCCCCCCGCACTAGGAGAAGGCCGCCCACAACTGTTGGGATTGGGAGAAAGCTGGAGTGGGACCGCCGGACCTGCAACCCCTCACCGCGGCAGAACAGCGGGCCCTGGATGTGGTCGGCAGCCTGGAGGAAAGGAAGGTTGCCAAGGTACAGTTCAGCCACGGGTGAGGAAGTGAGACCCCGCTGAGTTGCAGTTCCCCATGAAACATGTGACTACCCCCCCGCAACACCATCCCCACGCCACCCTCACCCATCCACCACTCTAACCCCCACTCCACCTCACACCATCCTCACCCAACACCAACCCCAGCCCCTCACCCTACACCACCCCCACCCTCACAACCCTCCCACCCACACCCACCCCCACCAGCCCCAGCTGGCGGTCCAATCATGCGGCTTCTCTTGTGTCTTGCAAGAGCTGCTGGAGATGGGGCAGGCCCATCTGACGTCCCCCACCCCCAGCTAGTGCCACATCTGGAGCCCCTCTGTGAGCCGAGCAGCTACGAGAGTAGCTTGGATAGCAGCCCTCCGCCCGACACTCAGGAGACCCCGGAGCTCGAGTCGAAGGATGACATGGATATCCCGTCACAGCTGTCTCCAACACCCTCAAACCCACACCACCCTAACCCCCACCCTTACCCCTATGCCACCTCCAATCTCACCCACACCCTCACCCCTCCCCTCACTACCACAACCTGCACTCCGCCCCTCCAGCCAGTGGTCTAACTGTGTGTCTTGTCTTGTGTCTGACAGGACCTGCTGGTGATGGGGCGGGCCCATCTGGTGTCCCCCGCCCCCAGCCAGTGCTACAGCCGGAGCTCCATCATGAGCCAAGCAGCTTGGACACCAGCCCTCCGCCCGTGACTCAGGAGACCCCGGAGCTTGGGTCAGAGGAGGAAACTGACTTCCTGTCACAGCTGTCTCCAACACTGCCCACTATTCCAGAGACATCATCGCGGTTGGGCACTTTAGTGAAGAGGCTCCTGGTACACCCTATGGTGCGCAACACACAGCTGATCCGGTACAGCAGATGGAGGTAGGAACACCCCAAAGAGGGGGGGGGGGGGGGGGGGGCGGTCGGAGAGTAGGCCGACCCCAGGAACTAACTGCTGTCCAGACGGGTTTCGGGCTTCTGGAACGGACAATCCCATCGATTGTGGCGATGCAGTCACAGAGCCAGGGACTGCAGGAGGGGTTGTTGGCGAGCATCCAGCACCTGTAGTTGCAGTTGGAGGAGTTCAGCTGCGTGCAGCAGCAGGATATGGTGCCGACAATGCATGCCACTCAGGTCAACACCGCATGGGCAGCGTCCGCGGTGGAGGTATTGGGGGCGACGGTTTTGGCATTCTGTGGCTCAGGACAGGTTTGCCGCCTTGCAGGCAACCATGTGTTAGAGCCACATGGAAATCGCAGTGGCGTTCCTGAGTGTGGTCCAGTCACAGCGGGTCATGGCTGGAAACATCAGCGGCATTACCCAGGTGCTGTCTGACATGGTGCTGAGACAAAGGAAGGTGGCCCAGTCCCAGAGGAAGATGACACAGTCACTGGCTGATATGACACAACTCCAGAAGGTGGTTGCACAGTCCCAGACAGAGATGGTCCACTCCCTGTGCCCCATGGCCGCGAGCATGCAGGCCCTGGTTGAGACCAGAGTGGGCCTGTAGGACTGGCAGTGCCAGGCGACAGGGAAGCCTCGATGTTAGTTCCACTCACACCGCCATCCCATGGAGTAGCCCGGGGGCCATCGGGCACCCCGAGGGACAAGGAGTTGATGGGGCCCATGCCGGTGACTCCCGCAGGGGAGGTACCGGAACACCGCAGCACCTCGGACTGCTGGTTAACCTGTCTCTGGTGCATCTGGTTGTCAGCAAGCAGAACAGAGCAACACCACACCACCTGGGACACCTGAGCAGCATTCGGGACCATCTAGGCCCGGTTGCCACAGAGACGGGCGGCAAAGAGGACCCAGGAACGCAGGGCGAGAATCTTAGCAGGCCACCTCCACTCCTGCTGTACCGTCTGAAAGACTGCCTAGACTTAGCATTAGGATCCATAAGGCCAGAAAGTTAGACAATAGGTAAGTTGGCATGGATGGAGGGCACAGGTTAGTTATAGGGGCCAGGGCACAAGTCTGTATGTACGTTGTCACATTAAACACCTATTCACACTGTTACAATCTGTCTCGATGCTGTCAGATGGATGTGAGGAGTAGGCTTGTCTGGGCTGGCTAGAGTGGGAGGGGCAAGGGGTGGAGAGTCGTGGATGGCAAGGCCTCCCGGCCCGCACCCTCCTACCACACCCCCGACTGTCATCTCAGGGATTCAATAGGACACTGTGATGGAATGGCCAGCACACATGCAGGGATAACCCAGGCGAACAGTGGAAAGTGCTACCGTGGGCAGGAGTCAGACATTGTCATCATCCTCCATCCCATGGACCAGACCCGCTGTTACTGCCAATGCAGAGCCCCCACCCCATAGTGCGGCAGGTATGTATCATGGAGGAGTTTGCGGGTGATGAGGTGGCCGGGGTGGGGGTGGGGCAGTGTGTGTGGGTGGGATGCAATGTCCAGGCACCTGCCAGTCCCCCTCCCTCCATCATTTGGTGAACCTGGAGATAATCAGAAAGTCCTGTGCATATTGGCCCCAGAGCACACGTCATGCGGCCTCCTATGCCTGCCTGGGTTCCATGTCCTGTCCTTCCTCTCCCTCCCCCACATCCTCCTCATCAGACGAGGCCTGGTATCCGCCTCCTCCTCCAGCACATCACCCCTCTGTTACACAATGTTGTGGAAGATGCAGCAAGGTGTCAGAATGCGGGTGACCTTCTCAGCATCATACTGGAGGGCCCCTCCAGAGCGGTCCAGGCATCTGAACTGCATCTTCAAGAGGCCGATGCACCGCTCGGTCATGCTCCTGGTTGCTGTATGGGCGTCATTGTAGCGGGTCTCCGCGTTGGTCTGTGGTCTCCGGATAAGCGTCATCAGCCACAACCCCAGTGGCTAACCCCTGTCACCCAGGAGCCAAACCCCACTTGGGGGTAAGGGGACGGCATCTTGAACATCTCAGGAATCGTTGAGTGTGCCAGGATAAAGGCGTCGTACACAGTGCCCGGGTATCGGGTGCAGACATGTATGATGCGCAGCTGATGGTCACAAATCAGCTGCACGTTCATTGAGTGGTACCCCTTTCAGTTTGTGTAGAGCGGCCTGTCATCTGCAGGTGCTAGTAGGGGGACATGCATCTCATCGATTGCTCCCTGGACCCCGGTCATCCCTTCGATGGAGGCAAACCCCGCTGTCCAGGCCACCCACTGGATCCAGGGTATGGCGGCAATGGTGGCAAACCCTGCTGCCCGGGCATCCTGGTGGGCTCAATCCACATTATTTAGATGTATCAAGCCAGCTGGGCAGAGATGGGCCTCCTTGATGCCTTGGATGCACCTGTGCACCAAGGTCTGTGGGATCCTGGACAAGTCCCCACTCGCCGCCTGGAAGGACCCCGTGACGTAAACGTTCAGGGTGACCATCACCTTGACGGCCACCGGTAGAGGGCATCCTCCCCATACCCCCACGATGCCATTTGCACCATGATCTGGCAAATGTGTCGCAATGTCGGTCTGCTCAGCCGGAGTCTTTGACAGCATGCTCGGTCCAGCAGGTCCTCGAATGACAGCTGCTGCCGGTGTGTGCGAGGCCTCATGCGGCACCTTCTTGCTACCTCGTCCTCCTCGCCCTTTGGGCAGCAGGTTCTACATCCTGGATGGCTGCCTCCTGTTATTCTGTGGCACACTCCAGTGCTGCTGCTTCCTCCTCCACCTGGAGCAGTTCCAGCTCGTTCTGCTGCCGGGCATCCCCTAGGGCTGCGGGGCCTAGCAGGAAGGTCACCATTGCTGGTTGAATTTCAATATCCGGTATCTGCAGGGGGTGAAAGGCCAACTGCGTGGACATTTCCCCAGTCCCAGAGGTTCAATCCAGCCACCTGGTCCATTCCCCCATCAAGCTCCCCCTCACGCAGCCCTGGTAGCCCGGCCCACCCAGCCAGCCCAGCCAGGGTCTGGCGTGGCCATCCACAGACATGCTTCTCTGTGTCCTAACTCCTCTCTCTCCACCTTATCAGGCATGATGCCGGTTATACGATTTTTAAAAGCACAAGTGAACAACACTAGCGGAAACTCGGCCCATCGGAGGCAGAGAACTGCGGAGAACCTGGAGAATACTGGGTCAGGCCTGCTAATGATATGCAACCAGTGTTTTCTGTACATGTGCTCCGGAGTGCATTTTCACCGCTGTCGAGATGACAGACTGTTGCGATTTGGCGTCAAATCGTCGCCCACCGCGCTTTTGGTGTCAGAACTTATTCTCCGCCTAATCGTGTTTCCCGGTTCCGGCATCAGCGAACGGAGAATCCCGCCGCCAGATTAGGAAAAATGGACTGCAGATTGTTGATGCAAAGTGGACAAAGGAATGATTCCTGTAGCCAAGGATCACAAGAGCTTGATCCCAAGGCCTAATTTGGATATTCAGGGTGCATTGTCACTGCCTGTCACCTATCACTAGGCAACCTGCCCAACTGAAGCATACAAACGTATGCTGCCTGTCTCACTGGCAATGCTTCCGGGTAATCGCAAGTGGTTGATGTTCATCAGGAAGGAGACATCAGAAGTATTGTGGAGCTGGTGGATCACTTCTAGCTCCACAGAGATGTTTCTTAATCGTTTCACTTATTTTGCCAGTGGTAACCACATCCATACTTGAAAACCTTTCCAATTCTCTCTTCTCAAACAGTCCCATTTCATGACTTAAACATGGTTTAGGTCCCTCATTTTAAAATACAACAGGCCTAATACCTATTTTGGGCAGCCACTCCTGAAAAAATGGGTCTGCCATTTTCAGGTCTCCATGAAAAGCAGGAATATTGTGTCCTGAAATTGTTCCTTTTTACATTAATTCAATGCCAGTAAAACATCCTTTCTGACTCCAAAATCGGGGGGCTGCGCCGGTTTGACGCCCGCTTTCTATTCTCCACCCCCTCCGAAATGGCGTAATTGCATTGCGTGCCGCACGCTATTGGAATGGCTTTGTCGTGTCATCGGAAGGCCTTCCAAATGCTCCGCCCCCGATGGGCCGAGTTCCCGACCACGCAGGGGACGTGCGGTCTCAGTAGTCGGGAACCCGGGATGGATGCTGCGGACTGTGTCTAGCGCCACCACAGTCGGCCGGGAGCGGTGCTGTTGAGTGGCTTCCGTGAGGACTGGACGGACTGGTGGGGGGTGGCTAGGTCTAGGGCAGTAGTATTTAGCAGGTCGGGTCCGCGCACGGCTTTACGGCACAACCGCTGCTTGCACGACTGCGGATCCAGCCATTCTCCAGCCTTTTTTGTTGTGGGATCCGGGAGTTTTACTTGGCGCGGCTGCAAGCCCCTGACCAGTTCCAGGATCGGTGAGGGTTCGGCATCAATCTTCGTGTCGTAAAACCTCACAGTTCCCATGCCGGCATCGGCACTTAGTCAGAAAATCGAGGAATCCAGCCGTAAGTGCTCCCACCAGAGTAGAATTGCTCCTGGTCTCCTCTCGTGCAAGGGGTAGTGGTCAGGAGTGATTCCCTCTCTTTTTCCATGCAAATGGATGCATGGAGGTGAGCTCGTGAGATTCCGTCGGAATTCCGGTGTCGGGCCACCTGATTCCGAGGTGTGGAGGCTGGCCTCCCGATCATCCACAAGGCAAATCCTGCAATCCCTCCCCAGTGGCAAGTAGGGGCATTCTCCCCCTCCCCACCATCATGGGAATAATGAATCAACCCCCCCCCCTAAAAGTAGGCACACATGTGGGTGACCTGACTCCCACAACCCCCCATCAGAACCCCCACAACCCCCCATCAGACCCCCATCAGTCTCCCCTTCGGCACCCTAGCCCCCCATCAGACTCCGCAGCCCCACTCTACCCCAACACCTCATCAGAGCCCCCTGTCCCCAATCAGACCCCCCATCAGACACCCCATCAGGCCCCCAGCAGAGACCCATAATAGAGAGTGCCCATATAAAAAACTCTTTTAAGACCCCCAACAATAACCGCCCGTAAAACCCCACCATCAGAGACCACTGCCTGAAAGATGAAAATCAGTCCATTTAGGAGGGTGATAAATCATTACATTTTCACTTACCTTTCCGAACATGTGCGGTATCAGAAAAAAGTGCTTATAGCAGCAGTTGTTACAAGTGTAGGAGGCTTTCTGCAAAGCCGAGTACAGATCAAAAGGCTTGAAATCCCGTGACAGCCTTTGAAATGTAAATCTTCCATTCAATTTCACACAGCAATACATTGCATTGGTCAGTCATCAACAGTTTTATTACTCCAGAGACAGCTGCTTGGTGGATTGTCAATCTATTTTTCCCTTCATGCTTGATTGCATCTCCATTTCCCTGCTTTGATGCTAGCCACAATGCTTATAAATAATCTATGATTGACAGTCCTTCACCACATCAAAAGCAGCTAAGTGCTCCCAGCTCTAAAAAAAAAAGAGGAAGTCAAAGCACGTAGCTGCTTTTGATATGGAGAGAATCTGGTGGGAAATATTAAGTGAAAATGGAATATTTTTTCGCCCGACTGCTGGGACTGCGCTTCAGTTTTCAGACAGGAGTCTCTGATGGGTGTCTGATGGGGGGTCTCTGTTGAGGGTATGATAGGGGGTCTGATGGGAGGTCTGATGAAGGGGCTTGGGGGGTCAGTTGGGCAGGGGGCAGTATTTGCATATGGGGGGTCTTTGGGAGCACATTAATTATGCACTGACCCTCTTGCCCTACAGTGGGGTTCACTATGTCAGGGCCACGCTTGAAGATACCTGCACCAGTTCACGCCCACATGAACCCTGGGTGAGAAATTGGATCATCACGGGAAGGAGGGGGGGGGGTCAGGAGAATCGAGCTTCCAGCCCATGAATCAATTGCAAATGGTGCAAATGAGCCATGTGTATCTTCCTGCTGGCACGGGTTGCTGCTAATCATCTTTATTACTGATCCAAGGAGGTTTACATTAACACAGCAATGAAGTTACTGTGAAAAGCCCCTAGTCACCACATTCAGGCATCTGTTCTGGTACACAGAGAGAAAATTCACAATGTCCAATTCACATAACAGCACGGGCAAGATTCTCCGGCCGCCGATGCCGAAATCGCGTTCGCCGATCGGCCGGAGAATCAAAGTTCCTGACCAAATCGGTAGTGGCAGCGCTTTTGCGATGCTCTGCCCCCTCCAAAATGGACCCAGCAATTCTCCGGGCTGTATTGGCAGCTAGAGCTGGGTGCTGTACGCTGCCGGCCTGCGAGCCCCCAGTCAAGCGGAGGATCGGTGTCGATTTTACACCATTCTTTCTGTCGTAAAATGCCATCGTTCCCATGCCTGCGTGGGACATAGCCCCAGAATCGAAGAATCCAGCCCCACGTCTTTCCGGACTTGTGGAAGGAAACCGGAGCACTCCGGAGGAAACCCACACAGTTATGGGGAGAACATGCAGACTCCGCACAGACAGTGACCCAAGCCAGGAATTGAACCCGGGTCCCTAGCACTGCAAAGCAACAGTGCTAACCACAGTGCTACAATGCTGCTGCCGGTGGGGGCGCGGAGTATCAGTACCTGTCGATGCCGGTCTTAGGTCAATGCTTTATTCTCCATTGGATCAGGAAACCCTTTACCGGCAACAGGCAATGGAAAATTCAACCCATGGTATACTCTACTGCACTGGAGGCCCTTGGCTCTACCTCTCATGGATATCAAGAATTGATCAATGAAAACAATGAGGTCATCTGGAAACTACTGGAGGAGAAGCACTATCACTGCAGGGCTTATCTCTAGGACAAGACATCACTATCCAAGAAATGTTATCAACCAAAACAACCGCAGGACTGTCCAATGCAGGTTGAGACGGTTGCAAAGTATTTGGCTGAATCAGAAAGCAGACAAATGTCAGTCACAGGGAGACCACAAAGACTAGAAGAGATCCTACCGCACTTTGAAATCTGTCTAGAGGATGCAGTCTACGGGATCATCACCACTCCTAGGTGCTGACAGGTCAACCCTACTCACAGAAATAGACCAAATTCTAAAAATATGGGCAGAGCACTTCAAGTAAATCCTCAATCGGCCTTCATCCATCAATGAAGAAGCAATCAACAGACTGCCACAAACCACCATCAACTGCTCTTTTGATGACCCTCTCATGCTGATGGAACAACAAACATAGTCAAATGTCTGACTAACGGCAAAGCTGAGGAATCTGATGCTATCCCAGCTGAGGCCTAAAAGGCTGGAGGTAAATCCCTGGTCAAGAAGCTGTATATAATTTTTGGGCCAGTTTTCAGCTAATTCACCTAACTTTCAGTCAATTATGTCAACACAGCTAGAAACAACCATATCAGAATGTGACCTAGAGGAGATCTTAGAATGGATTTTTGTATTTCTGTAGGTCGGCAAATCAATATGCACTCTTAATATTTAATGTACATAGTTGCTAAACAATACAGATACTCCTACAATAAAGTGCCTATAACTGTGATAACGTACTGAAACAAATCAAAAGCAATGTACCTGAGTAGCAAACATCAAAATTAACCCGAATCAGCAGAGCTGACATTGATCATTCACAAGTTTAAAGTTTAGAAGTATTTTTCCCCCTTTTTAAGTTCTGCACTTAAGATAGAACATTTTTTTAACTAATACTGTCGTAAGCTAACAAAGCTAAAGAAGCCATTTTGTGTTCCGTATTTTATACTCACTCACATGTATTAATTATGGGTTATTACATAATTAGGAACCAGCCAGAAATAGGTGATTGACCAAATAGTGTGCATCAATTATGGTGTCATTGAAGAAATAGTAATTAATTGAGTCGCTGTGTTAAGGCTGGATTTTAAATCATATACGTTGAAACAATATTAAATGCTGCTGTTGTATTCTGCTTTGGATGGGCATGAAATCAGAAATTTTGTGCTAAACTCAGCATAAACCTTGGACAAAATGGAAAATAGACAGTTGTGCAAAAGATACTGAAAAAAACATTGTCCTTTTGAGAGAACAATATGAGTAACTAGTGTTGCTTGTTCTGGGTGAGTGTGCTCAACACTCACCTTGACTCTGTTTCTTGTTCTAAGCTCTGGAGTCGCCAGGTGCCGTTAAGACACCGCCACAAGCTTCAAGGTGAAGTTCAAAGCAATAAAACCGTACACCAATTAGTAAGTCCAAACAACTAGAGTTTATTATAATACAATTATAATAACTACCCATGCACACGCTAAAGGATTAAACTTACTCCTACCGCTAAACAACTAATACTTATCTCGAAGGAACTGCTGGGTCAGGGAACAAGGCCTCTTGCTCTGCTCTGGTCTGCAGACTTCGGATCGTTATCAATTGCAAAGGGTGTCAGGAGTGCCTATTTCTGGTAGCGGTTGTCGTTAGGCACTTACTTGTTGGTGGCTGCTGCTCGACGGCTGGGGTAGAAGACAGGAGGCCGGAGACAGGAGACTGAACCATGTGTGGGACCTTTCTTTTATAGGTCCCAGGGGGTCCGCGCCCCTTTGGGCGGACTCCCTTACCTGCTTGGAATCGATTGGGTCTCTTCCCAATCGATATGTTTGAACCCCCAATCATAGGGCAGTTCCTTGGTTGCTGGGGCGGTTCTTGGGACCTATTGTTTTGGGCTTCTCTGGCGCCACTGGGTCTGGCCTTCCATAGAATGTATCGATTTGTGCTTAACTTGTGTCCATTGTATCTGGGACTCGCCCGGTATTGCCTCATTAGTATGTTAACGGGTTTTCTTTCACAGTGCTGTCTGGTTTCTGCAACAGTCAAAACCGGTTTCTGCAGTCGTCCCAATACACAATCGCCTTGCAAGCTGCTTGCTTTCCAACATGTCCATTTTCCCTGCATTCCTTGCAATCTTCCATTTTGTATTGGGCAGTGGCCACCCCAGGTGGCTACACTAGTCAAACTCTAATAAAAATAAAGCAATAATTAAATTAAGCACTTATGAAATTACACAGACATGATCTGAGATGAGGCATTGATAATTTTGGGATAAAAATGAAGGCTTGGATTGATATTTTTGCTAGTTAGCCAGGTAATGGATTCTCTTGAGGTAAAATTTAAAAGAATTGCAATCAAGCAAGGAACAGGAGGACTGTAAAGTCTACTTTATGTTGTTAAATATACTTTTTCCATTTTAAAACAAACTTTCTGTTTTATTTGATATTTGAGAGATCATCTTGCTGGATAGTTTGACCTCGTTTGAAACAAAACATTTATTGGATTTTATTGGATTAATTTGAAGTCAGATGATTGTTAATTTAAGAATTAATATAAATTCAAATACTCCCTATATAAAAACTCTGCAAAGCTCACTGAACTCTTTCAGTCTCTGTGAGAACAAGGAAACACTCCACAAGAATACTGCCTCTCTTATCCACTTGAACAACTGGAAACGGCTTGTCAATCTTGCGACAATTGTTAAGGAATTTCACTCCTCCATCACCAGCAGAATCTTCACCAGAATCTTTCTGAACTGTTCAGTGAAACATCTCGACTAGGGTCTGCTGCTAAGTCAGTGGAGTTTCAGAAAAAGTTTAGGAATTACTGATATGGGGCGGGATTCTCTGTCTGGGATGCCCAGAATGCGTTCCGTGATGAGATGGAAAATTGGGTGTCAGGGGAAAATTGGGATCGGTGCTGGGCGACGACTCAAAAGCGATGCTCCGAAACCCGTTGGCGGCGTGAACAAGGTCCACTTTGCGCATCGGCAGGAGGATGTAAAAAAAATGCAACTGGATCTTAATTAGCAGGTCCACTACACTATGCTCCAGCCTCCCGTGATTTTCCGGTCCTCACGGCTCGGAATCACATAGGTGTGGATCACTTGTGGTTTCAGTAATCCTGAGGTTCACCACGCTAGGTCCACACTCCATCTGAGGGCCACCCCACCACCTCCCCAATAATGCATTGCCTGCCCATGCCTCCTCCAACATATCGCTCTACGCCCCTCCCACAGGAACCACTGGAATAGGGGGACCCCAGGGTCCCCTCCCATAAGGGGATCTCCCCGGGGATCCTTGTAATAGGGAAACCCACATAGGGACCCCCTGCCTAAAGGAACCCCTTCACAGACTGTCCCACACACAGTTCCACCCCACACAGATGGCCACCCCCATACCAGAAAATGGACCCCTATCTGAAAGCTAAAGAGCAGTCCAAACAGGAGCAGTGGGTACCTTTAAGAAATGGGTGTTTATAAATGGGTGTGTACATAAATATCTGTACTGGGTGTACCTTTAAGAAATGGGTGTTTATTACTGCAGTGATGTCAGAGAGTGGGTGGAGCTGGGCTGTCTGTCAGTTTTTTACTTTCACTTTAGGCTTTTTTCTGCAGGGTGGGTTTGGTTTCATTTTAGTTTTGGAGAAGCTGAAATCACAGCAGGATGTGTATGAATCTCTGCAAGCTTATGAATGTTCATTTGGGGTTTTCAAAGTGGTAACTGTTCTCAGTAGTGAATTCAAATCTGATCTCTGTGTTAAAAGGGTGTTTTGTCTTCTGAATGTTGTTTGGGAATTCATTAAGGATTACTTAGTGTTGTATTCTTTGGGGATTGTATTTGACTTGATGTTACTAAGATGTTCACTGTATGTTTCAAAAAGGTGAACTTGAGTTCATAGAATAAACATTGTTTTGCTTAAAAAATACTTTTCCATTTCTGCTGTACCCCACCTGTAGAGTGGGCCATATGCTCCCCATACCACAATCTATTAAAAGTTATGTGTCAGGTGAACTCCATGATTCACTTTGGGGTTCTCTAAACCCTGGCCCATAACAGTATTATAGCTGGCATTCTTGCCTTGCAGCACCAAGTGTCCATTCCTTGAAGGAGAGCAGCTATGACCAGCCTTTGGTTCCCACAGATCAATATCTGCAAGCCATTCATAGCTTTCAGTACTGGTCTGTGATTGACAGTTTGCAAAAACCATCTCAGCTCTGATCCATTCATATCCTGTTCCGCCTCAGTGGCCTAAGTGGTGAAATGTCAATGTTTGTAAACATTGACCACGTCAAAGAGATGTATGTGCATTATAAGCACCATGTGCATTTCAATCACTCTAATGTGTGATTTTCCTGCATCTACCTCTCTTTGATGTGGTCAATGTTTGCAAATATTAGGGTTTCACTACTTAGGCCATTGCAGCATAAAAAGATATGAATGGATCAAAGCTTCAGATGTTTTTTACAAGCGGTCAGTCACAGAGCACTACTTGAAAGGCATGGATGCCTTGAATCTAATGAATCTGTGATAATTATTACCTGGTGGGTCACGCTATTACAGGGGTCCTAGGGGTCAGGTCATCCCCATGCTTGGGGGTAGGGGGGTCACCCAGGCAATTCGGGGGTGGGGGGCTGCTGTGTGGTGACGGAGGGGGTAGGGGCTGATTTGCGGTGGTGAGGATGGGGTCAGGGCAGACTTGCGGTGTGATGAGTGAGGTGGCTAGCTGCTGGAGCTCGCTATCAGCCCTTTGCTCAGAATTGTGACCTGACAGCAGGATTCTCTCGCAATCCTTTGTCTCCTACACCATGCATAAATTTACATGCTGTGAAACACTAAATTGCAACCTGCTTTATGACTGCAAGGAGATCGTAAAACTGGTGCAATTAAGCTCCGGTGGGAGAACGTAGTCCCCCAAAACAAAGAATCCTACCCATGATGTTTGCAATTAGACAGCTCCAGGAGAAATTCCAAGAACAAAACATGGATCACTACACCACGTTTATTGACTGATCGATGCTTTTGGCACAGTCAACTGTGATGGCATTTGGAATGTAGGAAGGAGAAATTTGGCTGCTTTGAGAAATTCATCACAATGGTTCAACGGTTGCATTATGGTATTTTCATATAAATCATGGATTATGGTGGGTTTTCTGACCGTTTCCCAGTCACTAATGGAGTCAAGCAGGCTTGTGTGCTCGCACCAACCATCTTCCGCATGGTTTTCTATGCCATGCTTTCTGATGCCTTCTAAGATGGTAACCCTTGCTCAGGTATCACATAGGGAACTCCTCAGTCTGAGATGACTCCAAGTAAAGAGAGAGCTCTCCAAGGTCCTTTGCGATTTTCCGTTTGCCAATGACTATGCATGTGCTCTTGTTCAGAGCTGGATATACCATGAAGCATGGACTTGTTCTTCAGTGTATGTATCATCTTCAGCCTTATAATCAATCAATGTGCAGAAAACTGATGTAATGTATCAACCTTGTGATATTCTTGTCGGATGGCCTGATTCATATTACAAGAACACTTGTAGCTAAAGCTACAAACAATTTACTAACATTACCTGTGGGAAGGGCAGCGTGTGGTGCAGTGGTTAGTACTGGGACTACGGTGCTGAGAATCCCGGCCCTGGGTCACACATCGTGTGGAGTTTGCACATTCTCCCCATGTCTGCGTGGGTTTCTATCCCACAACCCAAAGATATGCAGGCTCGGCAGATTGGCCATGCTAAATTGCCCCTTAATTGGAAAAAAAATAATTGGGTATTCTAAATTTATTTTAAAAAGCAGTAACTGTAGGTAAACTATATACACAATAACAATGTGATAATACACAAGCAACCTCTCTCATCAGCTTCCTCCAGCCAGTCTGAGGGTCAACTGACTCTAACATTCACTTATATACTCGTGAGACTTTTAGTAGTCAGTCGGTGAATTATAACACAACCAAGATACCACCACATCCCCTTTCATTTGAAGGAATAAATGAATACGTTATCATCAGTACATTTATATGTGATATCATGAGCCTATGAGTCAACAGTATTGATTTTAAAAAAAATTAAAACTGGTTTAACATATATGTATACATATAGTAGTGATTCATAGAATCCATACAGTGCAGAAGGAGGCCACTCAGCCCATCGGGTCTGTACAGGCCCTTGGAAAGAGCACCCCACTTAAGCCCATGCCTCCACCCTATCCCCTTAACTCAGTGGCCCTACCTGACCTTTTGGATACTAAGGGACAATTTAGCATGGCCAATCTACTTAACCTGCACATCTTTGGACTGTGGGAGGAAACTGGAGCCGCAGAGGAAACCCACGCACACATGGTGAGAAAGTGTAAACCCCACACAGACAGTGACCCGAGGCTGGGAATTGAACCTGGGTCCCTGGAGCTGTGGGGCAGCAGTGCTAGCCACTGTGCCTACACACAAGAACAGCCAGCATTGTATGTACAAATAGTCCAAATCTACAAATTGAGTCGATCAGGTTTAGTCTACCTCTGAAACCTCTGAAAGCACTCTATCTAGGCCCTCTCCCAGCCCTATTCCCATCCCGTAACCCCACCCAAACTGCACATCATTGGACACTAAGGGCAATTTTAGTATGGCTACCAAACATGGGCATCTCTGCACTATGATCAGTCAGCACCCAGCGAATGATCTCGATGCACTCACCCATGACCCTTTGTGAAAGGGGCAAGCTCTGGAGTGCCACAGCAATGTCCATGTTCACATGGAACATGTCCACCTGTGATTGGGCTCTCCTGCCCTGTGCATCAGTCATGGACAGCACAGTGAGCCTTCAGCCTTGGACATCCAGACACATTGCCCTGATTTCTTGCCCAAGCCTTCCACAGCAGCTGTCACCCTTTCAATGCTGGCCTGGGTGCCACACATTGTCGGCACCATCTCTTGCCTCTGGAGGCAAGTGGACTCCTCTAGCTGTACCTGCAGGAACTGGAATGATGCTCAAACCCCCTCCTATAAATTCTGGCTCTGCATTTGCATATGTACTAGTGATGGGATCACCTTTTCCAGAAGCGCAGCATCCGTCTGGGCAACAGCCTTTGCCTGTGTTATGGGCCAGGATTTAGAGAACCCCAAAGTGTATCATGGAGTTCACCTGACCCGCAACTTTTAATAGATTGTGATATGGGGAGCACACGGCCCATTCTACAGGGGTGGTACAGCAGAAATGGAAATATATTTTTTAAAGCACTACAATGTTTATTCTATGAACTCAAGTTAACCTTTTTAAAACATACAGTGAACATCTTAGCAACCATTAATTCAAATACAACCCCCATAGAATACAACACTAAGTAACCCTTAAGCTGTCCTTTTAACATCCATAAGACTTAAAAAATAACTTTGAACAGAATCACGGGCGGAATTCTCCGACCCCCTGCAGGGGAGTCGTAAATCCCGCCCCCACCGTGGCCGGAGTTCTCCGCCACCCGGGAATCGGCGGGAGCGGGAATCACGCCCCCACGTGCCCCCCGCGCCGATCGGCGTGCACCCCGCGGCGATTTTCCGGCCCACGATGGGCCAAAGTCCCGCCGCTGACAGGCCAATCCCCCCGACGTGGTTTAAACCACCTCTGTGCCGGCGGGATTGGCGGCGCGAGCGGGACCCCGGGGTCCTGGGGGGCGCGGGGTGATCGGACCCCGGGGGGTGCCCCCACTGTGGCCTGGCCCGCGATCAGGGCCCCCTCCACCGCACATGCGCTGAAATGAAATGAAAATGAAAATCGCTTATTGTCACGAGTAGGCTTCAATGAAGTTACTGTGAAAAGCCCCCAGTCGCCACATTCCGGCGCCTGTCCGGGGAGGCTGGTACGGGAATCGAACCGTGCTGCTGGCCTGCTTGGTCTGCTTTATAAGCCAGCGATTTAGCCTTGTGAGCTAAACCAGCCCCTGTACCAGCCGCTGGTAGTGATGTAAGCGACCCCTGACGCACCGGCGCATGCGCGGACCGGCGAAGTCCTTTCGGCCAGCCCCGACGCCGGGCGGCATAGCGCCAAAGGCCGTTGGTGCCAGTTTTGGCACCATCGCCGGAGCGGGAGCCTCTCCGGCGTGGGCCTAGCCCCTAAAGGTGCGGAGAATTCCGCACCTCTGGGGATGACCGACGCCAGAGTGGTTGGTGCCACTCCCCTACGCCGGGACCCCCGCCTCACCGGGTAGGGGTGAATTTCACCCAATATCAGATTAAAGTCACTACTGACAGCGTCTATTAGTTTTAAATCACCAAAGGATTGATTTACAGTTTTTAGATTACAGAGAGAGAGATTCATACACCTTCTGGCTGTGACTGCATCTATTCAGCTCTGAAAACGTAATCAAAACACACCCTGCAGCAAACAGCTAAAACAAAAGTAAGAAGATGACAGACTGCCCAGCTCCACCCAGACACTGACATCACCGATAAACACCCATTTCTAAAAGGTACATTTCTTAAACACTCATTTCTTAAAGTTACTCTCACTACAGATGTTTATACACATACCCATTTGTAAACATCCATTTCTTAAAGGTATTTTCACATGACGCCTCCAACCATCTGCTCCCTTGGGAGTCCCTGCCTCCAACTAATGTGCTGCAGCATGAGTGTGGTGCTCACCAGAGGGTGACCCAGGAGCCTGATCACTAACATTATCCACAGAGATAATAGTCTCTGCAATGTTGGGTGGTGCTGGTGCAAGCAATGCCGAGTCATTGGTGTCTTCTCTGGAGTGGTGCTCTGTAGTGCGCTGAGGATTCAGCTGGGTGGCAGTGACCCCAGACAGCCTGGCTTCATCTGATGGGGAGCCTGTAGCCACCTGGGGTGACCACTGCCCAAACACAAAATGGAAGATTGCAAGGAATGCAGGGAAAATTGGACAGGTTGTAAAAAGCAAGCAGCTTGCAGAGTGCTTGTATATTTGGACTGCTGCAGAAACCAGTTTAGCTGTTGCTGAAACCAGACAACGCTATGAAAAGAAACAGTTAGCATATTAATGAGGTGATACCGGGTGATCCCCAGGCACAAAAGACACAAGTTAACACTAATCGATACATTGAATGGAAGGCCAGACTTTATGGCGTCTAACAAGCCCAAAACAATGAGTCCTAAGAACCACCCCAGTGATCGAGATACTATCCCGTTATTGAGGAATTCAAATCAATCGATTGGGAAGAGACCCAATCGATTATGAGAGTATAGAGGGTCCTCCCAGGTGGGCACAAGACCCTGAGAGGAGTATAAAACAGAGACCCCGACCCCAGCTCACTCTCTCTGCCAGCCTCTCCGTGACCAGCTAACCCTCCCAGCAGAACACCGTTGCAGCAGAAGAACCTTGTGGAGGAGAGGTCTGGAAAAGCAGCCGCCAACAAGTAAGTGTCACAATGCATGCTACGGGAATAGACACTCCTGACCCCTTTAGACCATAACCACTGGAAGCCTGTGGACCCAGGACAAAGCTAGAAGCCATTGTTCCCTGATCCGGCAGTCCCCTTATCCAGATAAGTATTTGGCCTAGTAGTGGTAGGATTAGCCTAGTCTTATAGTTTATATGCATGATTAGTAGATTACTGTAATATAATAAACGTGTCTTGTTTGAACTTACTAATTGGTGTATGGTTTTATTGCTTTGAACTTGACCTTGAAACTTGTGGCGGTGTCCTAATGATACCTGGCGACTCCAAAGCTAACGAACGAAACAGAGCCAAATTGAGTATTAAGCACACTCACCCAGAACGAGCAACAAACCTGCAAGACAAAAGATATGGGGCGGAATTCTCCTCAAGGCCCGACGCCGTCGTGAAACCTGGAGAGGTTCACGACGGCGTCGGAAGCCTCTCCCGGCCCCCTATTCTCCCCTACCTGGGGGGATAGGTGGGCCGTACCGAGAAACTCGGCGGCCGGGCCTTGTCCCTGGCTTCAAGACCCGGCGCGCCAAGAATGAGCCGCGCATGCGCGGGTTGGACAGCTCAAACCTGCGCATGCGCGGTTGCCGTCTTTCCCCTCCGATCCGCTCCCCCTAGGCCCCACTTACCTGGCGCGCCATGTTCACGACGGCAGCGACCAGGTGTGGTTGCCGCCGTCGTGAACAGGTCGGGAACGGCAGGCCGCTCGGCCCATCCGGGTTGGAAAATCGCGGGCCGCCGTGAAAAACGGAGGCCCCCGTTTCTCCGAGCGGCGTGTCAGAAAACCGGCCACGCCATTTTGGGGGGGGGGGGGGGGGTGGGAGAATAGCGGGAGGTGCGGGAGCAGACCTCCCGCTATTCTCCCACCCATCGTTGTTGTGGAGAATTGCGGCCACGGGGTGAGATCTTGGGAAGGATTGGACTGTGGAAATGGGTAACTCACTTGGCACATCTGCAGTGCATTGGACTTGTGCATTTGGCAAATGCTGAACTCCATTCCAGCCACTTTTCTCTCCTTGACTTCCCCTGTGAGCTGCAGAGCCCTTTCCTCAGAGGTGATGTGGACCTGAATATCTGGGATGCTCCCTCCTGTCTTTGGCACTCCCGGTGATTACAGCCTGCCTTATCTTTGGAGACACAGAAAAGACAGTGTGAGATGCTGAAATGGGGGCTCTGTAGCCAATGGCATGTGGATACAAGGCTCCTGGCCAAAGGGGGAAGTACATGTATTGGAGAATTGTGGAGGGTGGGTTGTCAGGGTGCAGGCGGGTATTGTGTTGTTGGCCTCTAGGGGATTGGGGGCAGATGTGATGAGTGAGGGACTGGAGTAAGCCAGGGGCATAGAGCTGGTTACTCACTGAACTGCTCAAAGGAGGTCATTAATCTTCTTACGGCATTACATGCCGGTCTTCTTGATGAGGCTGGCAGTACTCACAACCTCTGCGACCTCATCGCAGGCTCCATTATGGATCATGGGTTTGAGTCTCCACCCCACCCTGGAGAAGAGGGTGTCCATCCTCTCCTCAATGATGTTCATCATGAGGTCAATCTACAGAAGACCGCAGATGATTATGTTTTGGACAAGTTGCCAACTCGTGATTTCCTCTAACTTGTATTTTCCTCTGGCACTAGCATGCACTAGTGGATCCAGCATTCATGTACCTTGGTGCTGATCTTTTTGCAACAATCTTCTTGGCTGGAATGGCAATCTGAATGAGTGGAGTGCTTAAAAGCTGCTCTAGCTTGTCAGGCTCTGAACGCAAATGCTGACCCCAGCAAATCAGACGCCTGTGAGCCCGGGACATGGGCGGGCTGCATGTAGGCTGCGTGCTGGTCCTTTTGTGTGACATCAATTGCTCCTCAGCGGAGCACCTCGCGTCAGAGTTTAGTCACCACGATTCTCCATTGGTGACAACACTTTGTCTCAGGCCCAGGCATGAGAACAAAATAACAGACACTGAGATACTTATCTGAGCTGGCCGCCAAGCATCCACAGCATAGTGAGGCAGTGACAACTCCGTCAGGCTGGCCAAGTAGCCATTAATATCTGACACTCACTTACCAAAATGAATCTTCTGTGGCGAGTTTGATTCTGGGGTGCACTCTCAGGTGGTCAAATAAAACACGACAAGGGCAATCTGAAGGTTTCACTTAGGAGTTTTGATATCGTCTTTCAGCCTCGGAACAAGCTTGCTCAGGGTGGCACACTCAAATAAAAAATAATGCATTAGTGCATGCTAGTGTCAGAGGAAAATACAAGTTAGAGGAAATTCCAAGTTGGCAACTTGTCCAAAACATAATCATCTGTGGTCTTCTGTAGGCTGGGGGCAATTGGTTACCCCATGTTCCCTGAGGAATATCCCTCTCCCCCCACCCAAATGAGGGGGCGGCTGAGCAATCATTAGAAATGCAGCTGTATAAATAGAGCTGGCCAGAGTTAACGGCTGGACAGGGAGTGAATGGTGAACTGCTGGTACTGTGTACATATTTTTGTAAATAAAGTTACTTTCTGTTTGACTCAATAAACTCATGCTGGATTCTTCATAGCCCTCACAAAAGGTCCCTGACCAAACCTTCAGCAGGGTAGCATGGCGGTTAGCATCAATGCTTCACAGCTCCAGGGTCCCAGGTTCGATTCCCGGCTGGGTCACTGTCTGTGTGGAGTCTGCACGTCCTCCCCCTGTGTGCGTGGGTTTCCTCCGGGTGCTCCGGTTTCCTCCCACAGTCCAAAGATGTGCGGGTTAGGTGGATTGGCCATGCTAAATTGCCCGTAGTGTCCTAAAAAGTAAGGTTAAGGGGGGGTTGTTGGGTTACGGGTATGGGGGGTTGTTGGGTTACGGGTTACGGGTTACGGGTTACGGATCATGGCTCGGCACAACATTGAGGGCCGAAGGGCCTGTTCTGTGCTGTACTGTTCTATGTTCTATGTTCTTCAAGGCCGTGAAACCTCTGACTTCTGCCTTGTCAAGTGGCACAGGCAGCAGCTGCACCATTTTGCCTTTCGGTTCAACTTACTCAGAGAGGGGAATCAGGCGATAACATCAGGAAACTCATGTTGACTGTGAGGCCAGTGCAAATGATGCCGGCCGGATCTTGAGAGCAGAGCGTGGGAGAGATCAAAAAGTACAAGGAACTTCAAGGAACCCTTTCAAAAGTGCAAAATCAGCACAGGTCAATCACATGCCTCAGAATCTTGGTGATTCCAGCATTGCTAATGTTCCTAAACCACAAAAGTAACCCATCCACCATATAGATTTGTTTCTGCTGTTGACAGGTAAGTGAGTTACACCTTTAGAATGGTTAATAATATTGTGTATGACTGAAGTTATTACATTATGCTATAATAATAATATACTGGCAAACAAGAATAATAATGTCTTTAACTCATAGGAAGCTTTTTAAAGATTAATTTGAAGTCATTATCATGTCAGATATAACACTTATAATCATTTTTAAATTTAATTTGTCATAATTTTTCATCAATCTCATCATTAGGCTGAAATCTGAACCTCACCCATTGAATAAGTGGGGTTTTATCCATGGCTTTACTACGGGGCATTGGGAAATCAATATCTAATAGAAAAAATAAGGTTTACCTGCAAGGTCAGTGGAAGCTCAATCTATTATAGTGAGGTAACGACCTACCCAAAAACCTCAGTAAAATCTCTCAGTGTGGTTTCCTTTAAAATAGGTTATTACCACAGTTAAAAAATCACTGAGATTTTACTGCAGCAATTTATTTCTTATCTGAGCAAAACTTTAAAAAGATGCAAAGAATAGCCTGAGTGTGGAAGATGCTTCTGAAGTTGATTGTTTTGAGCTGGTGGGGATGAGTTGCCTTCTTGAACCACTGCATCTGGTACAGGTAGACCCACAGTACTGTTCGGGAGGGAGTTCCAGGATTTTTTCTGAATGGCAGTGAAGGAAAGGGTTGTCCTCGGTCACAGGGGACTGCCTGGGAGGAGGAATGTGGGTGAACCTAGTTACGGCGGAGTATTGCTTTCCCCTTTACTGCACTCGGAGTTCTTTCAAAGTGTGCTGTGGTGTTGAGCTTCAGCAGTGTAGAGTGAATGTGGTAGCTGAGATCATGTGTAGCGGTATCTCAATGAAGATGTTATTGAGGCGCTGCGGAGCTTGTCCCAGTCCCAGGTGGGCATTGCCGAGGTGCTGCAGAGCGTGTCCCAGTTACTGAGGAGCATTACCGAGGGTGTTGACACGATGGTGAAGACCATGGGGAGTTGCCAGGGCTGGCAGAGCCAGATGTTGCAGGGGGAGCCAGGGCTCAAATGAACTGCATCTCTATCCCAAGGTGAACCCCAAGTCCCTATGGGCACCGAATGAGAGGAGGGGGCGCTAAGTACCAACCCAGTCCTGTCCTATGGGACGGCGATGGTGGCCAACAGCTCTCCTATGTTCCACTCCTCTGGTGAAGCCGCATCTCGGGGTCAGCACATGGGACAAGGCGGCACGGCTGTGCACGTACCGTGGATAAGTGAGCCAGAGCCCTCCGGCCCAAGAGCCCCCAGAGGATGCCCGCCAGAAGCATCGAAAGCCACAGGACAAGATAAGCTGGCTGCCTCCATCTCAGATGTGTATCCTGGGGACACATCTAAATGCAGTGGTAGAGCTAGGCGGGCAAAGCACATCAAGGATCACTGAATGCAGCAGGGAAAGGCGAGATGGAGCAGGTAGGGGGTGGGGGGTGCACCATCGGGAGAGTGGGGACATATATTGAACAATAAACATCCTTGTGCACAACTAGTATGAAGCCTCTCTCACTTTCTTCTGCAATGCATCACCACGTGCAAGTGATGGGTTTGAGCGAGCACTCAGCAGACAGGCAGGGGTCAAACTATGGCATAGATATAAGAGCACCAGCACCCAGCTCTCTGCGGGTTATCATCACCGCCCTGCCCTGGACAGTGACCCGCTGGCAGTGTCGACACAGTCCCAGCATCCTGGAGTGATGTGACATATACCCTGGGGAGGGAGGGAGATGGGGGTGGGGGTTGGGTTAGGATGCGACAATAGATCAGGCCACGTCCTCGGTGAATTGGGCCAGGATGAGGCTCTCCCTGGTCCTCCGGGCTTGCCGTGCCCTTATTGCCGTCACCTTTCCTGCAGCCTCCGGCTGGGCCTCAGGTTCCTCCTGGGCCTCGTCCTCCAGCCCCTGCTGGACTGGCGCTTCATCATCACCCTCGTTCTCATCTCCCTCCTCCTCCTCCTCGCTCTCCTCCTCCTCCCTCTCCGCCTCCTCCGAGGTGGCCACAAGTTCTTCGTCACCAACCCCAACTCGTCGCCCTGCTGCTGTGCGATGTTGTGGAGGACACAGCAGACCACAACAAAGCAGGCGACCCTCTGAGCGGTGTACTGGAGGGCACCTCCGGAGCAGTCAAGACATCGGAACCGGAATCTTGAGGAGTCTGATGCACCGCTCGATGACAGCCCAGGTGGCTGCATGGGCCTCATTGTCCCGGGTCTCCGCTTCGGTCTCCGGCCTCCATATTGGCGTCATTAGCCAGGTCCTCAGCCGATATCCGTTATCCCCCAAGAGCCAACCACCCATCTTGGGGTGCTCTTCTAAGAGGGCAGGCATGACTGACTGCACCAGGATGTAGCTGTTGTGCACACTCCCTGGGAAACAGGTACACATGTGCATTATCTTCATCTGGTGGTCGCGCACTACCTGTACGTTGAGAGAGTGGAACCCCTTTCTGTTAACATAGGGCATCCCCAGATGGCCCGGTGAGCGCAGGGCAACATGCGTGGCATCTGTTGCCCCTGAACCTGGAGCATCCTGGCGATGGTGGAGAAACTTGTTGCCCGGGCATTCCGGTGGGCCTGGTCCATGTCAAAAGCAATGCAGTCTTCCGCCTGGGCATACAGGGCATTTCCGGATGCACCTGTGGGCCGTGGCCTCTGAGATACCACACAGGTCCTCGCTCGAGCCCTGGAATGATCCATGGAATTGATGGAATTGATCCTCAGCACGGTAGCATGGTGGTTAGCATAAATGCTTCACAGCTCCAGGGTCCCAGGTTCGATTCCCGGCTGGGTCACTGTCTGTGTGGAGTCTGCACGTCCTCCCCCTGTGTGCGTGGGTTTCCTCCGGGTGCTCCGGTTTCCTCCCACAGTCCAAAGATGTGCGGGTTAGGTGGATTGGCCATGCTAAATTGCCCGTAGTGTCCTAAAATGTAAGGTTAAGGGGGGGTTGTTGGGTTACGGGTATAGGGTGGATACGTGGGTTTGAGTAGGGTGATCATTGCTCGGCACAACATCGAGGGCCGAAGGGCCTGTTCTGTGCTGTACTGTTCTGTGTTCTGTGTTCTGATCAAAAATTATGAAAAATTAATTTTAAAAAATGATTAAAAGTGTTACATCAGACACGATAATGACTTCAATCCTCATTATTGAATATTAATCTTTAAAAGGCTTCCTATGAGTTAATGACATTATTATTCTTGTTTGCCAGTATATTATTATTATTATAGTATAATGTAATAACTTCAGTCATACACAATATTATTCACCATTCTAAAGGTGCATAAAGCTGCAATGACCTAGACGGCCACCGGGAGCGGGTGTCCTCCTCCTCCACGTGGTGCCAAGTCTGTGGGGTTATGGCATAGGTGTCACACTGTCTTCTTGTAGAGACGGAGCCTCCTGCAGCACAAGCTGTCTGTCATTTGTCCGTTATTTGTTCGAATGATCAGCGGCGCCTGTACACCCTGGGCCATTGCGGGACTCCCACCATGGGTCCTGTGATGTTCTTTGCTTTCTGGATAAGCATGGCTTTGATGTGTAGTGTTCAACAAAGATCATCAAGCTATGTTGATTAACAAAGCTGATTTATTAACACTACTTCTAACTAGATTTGAATGTCTCACTAAGGTACAAAGGTTGCTAGATAAACTATATTATAATTCTACCTACACATCTCCTGAACACATGACTACTCTCTGTCCTGCCAACTCACCTACTCTCAGAAACAAGGGTGTCACATGATCTACGTGACTGCTCTTGATCACTATCTGGTGGTTAGATGCATTTACATAAAATCATTAACTTTTCATTTACCATACAATATCCATATTATCACATCCGCTTTCTTTGAAGTTGTTTGGAGACTTGTACAAACATATTTACATGATATTATCATTGTATGTGCTATACATGGTTTCATTGTTACTTTCCATGTGTTAACAATTTTTCTGTCCGGTTTCTTATTTATATGTTTGGACCTCCTTAGTTGTGTTTGCTCTACTGCTGTCATTGTCTTCGCTGCTGTAACAACATCTCGCTGTCATGCTGTAGAAGTTGTCATAAGTGGCTCTGTGTCAACTGTTATCTGTGGAAATGTGGTACAAGTCATCAGTGCAATTGATCCAGGCTTCGGACTGATTTTGCTGCTGAACTGCCTCTGTTGCCTGAAGTGGTCTTTTCCTTGTGCTTGTGATGTTGATTTCTTGTCTCCTTTGCCCGAAAAAACTGTTTTCTTTCTGGTCTCTGAGCAAGCACCAACTCTTTCAGTCTGTTGAAATGATTCTTTTTCCTTCTTCGTTTCTTCCTGGCTTTAGCGCCATCATACGTGAACTTGGTACGGTCTACAACACATCCCCCAGTGCTATCTAGAATGGGAGATTTTCAACAATGCCCTGCAGTCCCTTGCTCGTTTGCTACCGGATTGCTTTCCATACTGCGTGCTTTGTCAAGTTTGACTGCAAGTCCCAACACTTTGTTTCCATTGAAGTGCAACGCGTTTGCTAGTTGTTTTTTTGGTTTCAAAGTTGACACAACCAAATTTCCTGTTGGATCCAATTCTGACATCCGTGACTGACAGTTTATTGAAGAAGCCATTCAACACTTTGTTTAGTTCCTCAGAATTCTTCTCAGAGTTCAAGTTTCCAACAAAAAGCAATCAGGATGCATCATTTGTAGTCTTGTGCTTCTTAGCTGGAGTCAACATCTCCAAGATGTCTTCAGTTTCCTGTTGGCTGCTCGCAATTGATTTGATCTCAACTGATTTGTCTGCTGTTGAACTCTCATGTTCAGCCTCTGCACAGTCCTTCTTAGAACTCTCACTCTCGTACAGATTGGATGCTACTTGTTATCAGCTCATTACTGATGCCAAATAAGCTAAATAAACTTACAGGGTTGTCTTCGTCTGGCTTATCATCTGCCTGATTACTGAGATTCACTTTCGCTCTGCTATCCGATTCCATCTGCACGGTGGCTCCAATTATTGTTAATGGACTTGACCAATCATCATCATTATGTACGACTAATATTGGTTTTGAAATGTCTGAATCGGAAGTTCTGTGTTGCGCTATCTCTACACTTTCAATTGTTTGGAAAGGTACAGAATATTCTATCTCAATTACATCTTCCAGGTCTAACACATCTTCCAATTCATCAGGTATGATCACTTTATCAACATGCTTATATCTTGTACAGCTCTTCTCTTGTTAACTGTACCCACCTTCTTAAATTGTTGCGATGTAGTTCCCGTTCTACACAGAGAAGCAAAGTGATTTAGTCTGTGACACTTCTATTATGGGCCAGGGTTTAATGAACACCAAAGTATATCATGGAGTTCACATGACCCACACCTTTTCATAGATTTTGGTTAAGGGGAGCACTAGGGTCCACTTTACAGGTGTGATGCAACAGAGAACTAAAAGTATATTTCAACAAAAACAATGTTTATCTATGAATCTAGTTAACCTTTTATCTACTATCAATCCTGATAACCCCCAAAAAGATACAGTACTCTTCAGGTAACGCTTAATATCTTCCCAAACAACATCCATAAGTTCAACCCTATTAAAACAAAGACAGCAGGTTTAAATTCTCTACAGAAATAGGTATTATTTTGAAATCATCAAATGATTTGGAGACAGTCTTTAGATTGCAGAGAGATATACAGCTTCTTGTATGAATGCAGCTCTCCAACTTTGAAAACTAAATTAAACACCCACTGGAGCTGCCAGATCAAACAAAAGTAAAAGACAGACAGACAGCCTAACTCCACCCACACACTGACATCACTGCAGCTATTTGATAAACGCCCATTTCGTAAAGGTACATCCGTCTGACACTTCACACAGGTTTTACTGAAAGCAGGGCATTTTTTTACTTGGTGGGCATTGCCACAACGTTTGCACATCATGACCTTCGTGACGTGACGCCTGGAGCGTGCTTCTTTTTCAAGTGCGCCACAGCATCAATGGCAACAGCCACACTGTTCATTTTCACGCCACTTTCATGGACAATATTTCAGAGTCCCGATAGTTTGCATGTTTGCAAGTTCGCTTGTCTACATACACTAATGGTGTCTTCTAACGTTAACTTTGGTTGTCTTAATAATCTCTCACGCAGTTTTTCGCTTTTAACCTCATACACTATCTCATCACGAAGAAGTGAATCTAAGACAATGGAGAAATTACAGGTCTGCACTTTAAGCCTGAGATCTGTAATAAAGCAGTCACATTTTTCACCTGCATTCTGGACGCTTTGTCTGAAAATATATCTTTCAAAAGTTTCCTTTAGCTGAAACTCTCAATGCTGGTCGAACATTTTGATTACTTTACTGTATTTTCTTTTATCAGCCTCATCCTTAAATCGGAATGAGTTGAAAATTTCTGGGGCTTGCGGTCCAGCCATTTTCAGACACAGCGCTATTTTTCACTGGTTGCTGGCCACTTTGAGGTCTAAGGCAGAGATACACAATTCAAACTGCTGTTTGAAGTTTCACAAATTAGCATCAACTTTACCCGCTGTCCGAAATTACCATGGAGTTTTCAAACTGGGCTTCGACTGGGTAGCTCTTCGACGTTACTTTCTTCAACGAGGTTATTGAGATCGGAGCCTGTTAGAAATATTTTTCTTTCTTCACTAGTTTTATTTTTGCACAGAGATTTTCTTCTGTCTCCAAATCTTTCAATTTTACCTCAGCACATTTTCCTGGTATTATGTGGGAACCTTTCCTGGTACTTTGTGCTGTTCTTTGCTTTCTGGATAACGATGGCTTTGATGTGTAGTGTCCAACAAAGAACATCAACGTGATCTACGTGACTACTATTAATCACCGTCTGGTGGTTCGATGCATTTACATAAAATTGTTAACCCTTCGTTAACCCTTCATTTACCATATAATATCTATATTGTCACAGGTTCCTCCTGAGTCTGATGGGCGGCAGGGTCCTCAGGGTGTGGGGCGGGGTCCGGAACATGGGCCGCTGCCTCGGGCATCTGCAGACGCTGCAGCTTCTGCCACCTTCTCTGGCGTCTGAGCGTATCACGTAGCACCAGCACCACAAGGGCAATCTCTGCATCCATAATCCCTGCCATTGCGTTCAATATCTGTCAGACATTGGGAGAGGGTGTTAGACCGACAATCAGTGGTGGCTCCCACCCTGGCACCCTCCATTCCCCCCATTGATTTCCCGCCCCACCACCCGACCTGGAACGTCCTGCCCATGTACTCCAGGTCACAGTAATTCCCCCGACTGGGCCCAAGACCCTGTACCCCGGACACACGCTCACAACATCACCCAGACCGGGCACTGCCCCCCCCCCCCCCCCCCCCCCCCCCCCCCCGCCATGGCACTCACCCACTCTCCAGCCGTGGACAATTTGCTTGCTGTGTCCCATCATCTGGGTGTTCGGATGTTGGCTGCTGCATGTGTGGTGTTGCCACCCGCAATGTTCAGGTACACTGTCCAGGCATCACAGTCTGATTGGCATACTAGGCAATGACTCCCACATGCTACATGGCCCGCCAATCCATGGAAATCCACTTGGGTTGTGTGAAGCGCTCACTTAACGACGATTGCCAAATCTCAATTAGCAATAGCCTTCCTCCACATTGCCAGAGGCCTCAGCAGTCTGTGGGGGTTATGGGTTGTATGGAAATGGTGATAAGTGGTATAATTGGTTTCTGGCCACGCTGCGATGAAATTCCAATTTTGCCTACGGGAACAGGCCAGTTGCATAGCAAACTGTTTGCTACCTGCCGCGGTTCCTGTTTTTGGCTTGAGCGCGAGTGTATCGAGGCCGAAAGATCGCGCCCACTTAGTTGATTTGGGTGAATCGTGCCCCTTATTTCAAATTTCTTGTAATGCAGTATGATTCTTTATGGGTTGGGCCTCAAAGCCTTTCAGGACCAGTGACCTCCTGGTCTGCCCTTGGGAGGCCACATCCATGAAGATCGCCTACTTTCAAATTCCTTGGGGGCCCACAGGTCGATGGAAAATTCCTCTGATAATAGGCCTTCATACTTAACTAACCCCTTTAAACTGTAGCCTGCTTGCACTTTAACTGCTTTAAACTTTAAACTTTAACTGCTTGCAGATCAGTAGCCCTGGGGCAGAATTTTCAACGGCCCCTGATGCTCCAGCGCATGCGCTGACCAGCAAAGGCCTCTCGGCCAGACCCGACGCCGGGTGGCGTAGCTGCCAAAGCATCGGCGGAGCGGGAGCCACTCCGGCACGGGCCTAGCCCCTAAAGGTGCAGAGAATTCTGCACCTTTGGGGAGGCCCGACGCCGGAGTGGTTGACGCCACTCCGCTACGGCGAGACCCCCTGCCCTGCCGGGTAGGGGAGAATTTCTACCCTGATCTTGCCTCTGGGAAAATGGCCAGTGAATGCGTGCAGTATGGTACTGACAAACCAACATTCTGCCTGGCAAATTTTCACATTTGCCTGCTTCAATACTCTCTTCCATGTGGGGTGAGAATTGGACACAGGCACACACACACAAACACAGACACACATACACACACACACACACACTCTAACACATACACACGCACCTACACACCACACACATGCATGCACACAGACACACACACATGCACACGCACAAACATATGTGTGCATACACAGACACACATGCGCGTGCATGCATACATAGACATACACATGTGTGCACACACACACACAGATGCACATGCACGCACCAATACACTCATGCACACACAGGCACACACGCACACACAGATACACGCACTCACAGACCCACAGGCACAGAGTAACTAATCATTCATGCTGATCACTTTGGATTGAGACAAGGAGAAATTACTTCATTCAGAAGGTTATGAATCTTTGGAATTCTCTACACCACATGTTTGTGGATGCATCATCAGTGAATACATTTAAAGCTGGCATAGACAGATTTTTCATCTCTCAGGGAATTAAGGAATATATGGAGTGTGCAGGAAGATGGAGTTGAAGCCATGATCATGTTCAATGGTGGGTCAGACTCGAAGGGCCATGTGGTCGACTCCTGCTCTTCTTTCTTATCTTCTTATATTCTAATGTTCTTAATCATGGCAGAAAGTGAGTTACAAAAAATCTGAAAATTTAGATCACTTCACCGCTGATTTTGAAAATTCAATTTCTGTGTAAATAATCAAATGCCATTTACAATATTACAAATAATTCAGTAATACAAGTAATCCACGTTTTTGCAGTAATAAATCAAATTAATTGCACGTCAACTTTTTTCCTTTTTTTAAAATAAGAATATATTCCAAGATTACAGGATTTCCTGAGGCAGCACCTCCTGGGCCGGATTCTCCACTTGAGAAACGCAATTGGGCAGAGAATAGCCTCCGACGCCAAAATTGGGGTAGGTGCCGGTTTGACGCCAAATTGGGATGCTCCGGCACACCGAAAATGGCATAAATGCGTCGCTCACTGTGGTGAACCACTGTGTGCAACTGTATTAGGGGATGTAAGGTAGGACCTGCACTACAGGTTCGCCGGTAGCCCCTGCCGGCTAGCTCCACCCACAAGGAGCCGTATAAATATGCGTGTCCTCCTCCTGAACAGCCATTTCGCCAGCTGCAGCAGGAGGCCACGCTTCTGAATGTAATAAAGCCACAGTTGCACCAATCTGAGTTTTTCATGCAATTGATCATGCATTAATTTATTGCAGTCAGATTTACTAAGAGATGGATATCACAATCAAACCAGATCGCCTGCAGCTGGATCCGCTCTCGCCCGACGCCAGAAAGGACTTTAATCACTGGCTAGCTTGTTTTGAGGCCTACATCAATGCTGCGAACCCTACGCCAACAGAAGCTCAGAAGATTCAGGTCTTATACTCCAGGTTGAACACTAATGTGTTCCCATTGATCCAGGACGCCCCAAGTTACACGGAAGCGATGGCACTCCTAAAAGAGAACTACGCACGGAAAGCAAACACGCTCTTCGCCAGGCACGTACTCGCCATTCGCGCTCAACTCCCTGGTGAGTCTATCAAAGACTTCTGGTGGGCTCTAATCCCACTCGTATGGGACTGTGACTATCAGGCCATTACGGCCACTGAACGTTCCAATCTCCTCATGCGCGACGCGTTCGCAACAGCGATTGCATCGGACCCCATCCGACAACGACTGCTGGAAGGGGCAACACTCGACCTAGCGGAGACAAAACCTTTAGCGCTCTCCATGACGGTCGCATCTCGTAACTTCCAGGCCTACCCTGCTCACCGCGTGGCCCACCCGTCCTACCCCTCCTGGACCCCGCAAACGACCCCCCTGGCTGGGGCCCTGCCTACTCAATACGCCAGGGCCAATCTGTGCACCCCGGGGGTCCCCGCTGCTACATCTGCGGTCAGAAGAAGCACCCCTGCCAACGCTGCCCGGCCCGCGCCGCCACTTGCAAGTCATGCGGTAAAAAGGGCCACTTTGCAGCTGTGTGGCAGGCCCGCGCAGTCACCGCTATCACGCCCGCAATCGCCCCCTCCCCCTGCCGAATGCATAATGGGCGCCGCCATCTTCTCCTCCCGGGGCCACATGCGACCAGTGGGCGCCGCCATCTTCCCCCCCCCCAGGTCCACGTGCGGCCCGTGGGCGGCGCCATCCCCCCCCCTCAGTCCACGTGCTGCCTATGGGTGCCGCCATCTTGCCCCGCCCCCAGCAAAATTGCGCACCATGGGCGCCGTCGTTCTGTTCCCTACAGGACCCCCGGACAGCCATCTTGTCTCCCCCATGGGGCTGGAACACCAGATCTGGGTCGCCGACACTCTACATCTGAAACCTCAGACGACCACCCGCAGCTCGCCTCGGTGACACTGGACCAGTCCCGTCCTCACAACCTGGCCACCGCTTCGACGACGGTGAAAATCAACGGCCACGTGACCTCTTGCCTGCTGGACTCCGGGAGCACCGAAAGCTTCATACACCCAGACACGGTAAGGCGCTGCTCCCTCGCGGCCAACCAACGTATCTCCCTGGCCTCTGGATGCCACTCTGTCCCGATCCGAGGGTTCTGCATGGTCACTCTCACTGTCCAGAGCATAGAATTCAGCGGTTTCCTCCTCTACATCCTCCCCAACCTCTGCACTGCACTATTGCTGGGCCTGAATTTTCAGTGCAATCTGCAGAGCCTCACCCTCAAATTCGGCGGACCCATACCTCCACTCACCGTTTGCGGCCTCGCGACCCTCAAGGTTGACCCCCCTCCCTCTTTGCCAATCTAACTGTGGATTGCAAGCCCGTCACCACCAGGAGCAGACGGTATAGCACCCAGGACAAGACCTTCATCCGGTCAGAGGTCCAGCGGCTGATTCGGGAGGGTATCATCGAGGCCAGCAATAGCCCCTGGAGAGCTCAAGTGGTAGTAGTAAAAACAGGGGAGAAACACAGAATGGTCGTGGACTACAGCCAGAACATCAATCGGTACACGCAGCTCGACGCGTACCCCCTCCCATGCATATCTGAGATTGTCAACCAGATTACGCAGTACCGGGTCTTCTCAACAATTGACCTGAAATCCGCCTACCACCAGCTCCCCATCCGTAAATCGGACCATCCATACACTGCCTTCGAGGCGGTCGGTCGGCTCTATCAATTCCTTAGGGTTCCCTTCGGCGTCACTAACGGGGTCTCAGTCTTCCAAAGAGAGATGGACCGAATGGTCGAACGGTACGGTTTGCGGGCCACGTTTCCGTACCTAGACAATGTCACCATCTGCGGCCATGACCAGCAGGACCACAACGCCAACCTCGCTAAATTCCTCCGCACCGCCACTTTCCTCAACTTTATGTACAATGAGGAGAGGTGTGTGTTCCACATGACCCGCCTAGCCATCCTCAGCTAGGTAGTCCAAAACGGACTTCTGGGGCACAATCCAGACCGCATGCGCCCCCTCATGGAGCTTCCCCTCGCCCACTTCCCCAAGGCCCTCAAACGCTGCCTGGGGTTCTTCTGCTACTACGCCCAGTGGGTCCAAAATATGCGGACAGGGCCCGCCCACTCATACAGTCCACTTAATTCCCCCTTGCGGCCGAGACACAACACCCCTTCGCCCAGATCAGAGCAGACATAGCCAAGGCCGGAATGCATGCAGTACAGTAGACGAGGCACTCCCCTTTCAAGTTGAAAGCGATGCTTCAGACGTCGCCCTCGCCGCCACTCTAAACCCGTGGCATTCTTTTCCCGCACCCTTCATGCCTCTGAAATTCGCCACTCATCCGTCGAAAAAGATGCCCAAGCCATCGTTGAAGCTGTGCGGCATTGGAGGCATTACCTGGCCGGCAGGAGATTCACTCTCCTCACTGACCAATGGTCCGTAGCCTTCATGTTCAACAACATGCAGTGGGGCAAGATCAAAAATGATCAAATCTTGCAGTGGAGAATCGAGCTCTCCATCTATAAGTACGAGATCTTGTATCGCCCCGGCAAGCTCAACGAGCCTCCCGGCGCCCTTTCCCGAGGTACATGTGCCAGCGCACAAGTAGACCAACTCCGGGCCCTGCATGACAGCCTTTGTCACCCCGGGGGTCACACGACTGTACCACCTCGTCAAAGCCCGCAATCTGCCCTACTCCGTCGAGGAAGTACGGACAGTCACCAGAGACTGCCAGGTCTGTGCGGAGTGCAAGCCGCACTTCTACCGGCCGGACCGTGCTTGCCTGGTGAAAGCCTCCCCCCACCTTTGAACACCTCAGCGTGGATTTCAAAGGGCCCCTCCCCTCCACCGACCGCAACGCATATATCCTAAGTGTGGTTGATGAATACTCCAGATTCCCCTTCACCATCCCATGCCCCGATATGACGTCTGCCACCGTTATCAAGGCCCTCAACACAATCTTCGCTCTGTTCGGATTCCCCGCTTACATCCACAGTGACAGGGGATCCTCATTCATGAGTGATGGGCTGCGTCAGTTCCTGCTCAGTAGGGGTGTCGCCTCCAGCAGGAAGACCAGCTATAACCCCCAGGGAAACGGGCAGGTAGAGAGGGAGAACGGAACGGTTTGGAGGGCCGTCCAGCTGGCCCTACGGTGCAGGAACCTCCCAGCCTCTCGCTGGCAGGAGGGCCTCCCTGATGCACTACACTCCATCCGGTCGCTACTGTGCACCGCCACAAATAACACACTCCATGAACGCATTTTTGCCTTCCCCACATCCGGGGTGTCACTCCCGACTTGGCTCGCAGCTCCAGGACCGGTCCTTCTACGTAGGCACGTCCGACTCCACAAGGTGGACCCCTTGGTGGACAGGGTACACTTGCTCCACGCCAACCCCCAGTATGCCGACGTGGAGTTCCCCGACGGCCGCCAAGATACTGTCTCCCTCAGGGACCTGGCACCTTCAGGTTCCACTCCAACACACTCCCCCACCCACGCGCCACCCTCCCCTCCAACTGCGCTACCAACATTAACCCCACCAGGTCCATTTCTACTTCCCCTGCCCACGCAAGAGGACAAGGAAGATTTTGGCACGGTCCCGGGGTCATCCAACTACTGGCCAGCACAAGCACCACCAGCACCGACATCGGCGACACCAGCACCGACGTCGGCGACACCAGCACCGACATCGTCGCCATCGTTACGTCGCTCCCAGCGAACCGTCAAAGCACCGGACAGACTTAACCTCTGACGGGCACCGGACCATCAAAATGAACATTTTTTTATTCCCTCCCCACTGTAGATTATTTGCAAAACTGTATATAGTTCCACGCCACCCCCGCCGGACTCATGTTTAACAGGGGGTGAATGTGATGATCCACTGTGTGCACCTGTATTAGGGGATGTAAGGTAGGACCTGTATTACAGGTTCGCCGGTAGCCCCTGTTCGCTACCTCCGCCCACTAGGAGCCGTATAAATATGCATGTCCTCCTCTGATCAGCCATTTCGCCAGCTGCAGTAGAAGGCCACGCATCTGACTCAAATAAAGCCACAGTTGTACCAATCTGAGTTTTACGTGCAATTGATCGTGCAGCACTCACCGCATGGGGTTAAAGTACAGTAGTCATATCATTAGCAGGCCTGACACCTGATGCTCAGGGGCCTCCGTGATTCGCCCCCTCTGAGGGCCAATTTCCCAACGGCGTGGGTCACATGTGGTCTCCAAAAACGTGAAGCTGGCATCGTGGCTGCTGAGCGAGAGAGTGGATATAAGTCACGAAGTGGAGTGCCTGCGAGCTGCTGACCCGGACACCAGCCATGCTGGCTGGGGTGGTGTGTGCCCGTGCAAGGGCCAGGGGAGGGAGGGGGGGAACAGACTGAGCGGAGTGCCCCCCATAGGACTGGAGTGGGGCCCAGGTACCGACCGCCATTTCGGCGGCCATCTTGCTGTGCACCCACTGACCGCCCATCCCGGCCCCTGGTTCCACACAGGGACAACGGCTGTATGGGTGTGCTGCCCCTGCACCCCAATTTCCGCCGCAGAGTGCCCTTCCCGGCCCAAAACACCCAGCCCAACCAGTGGCTACTCACCGGCGGACCTCCCAGGGCCACACCCACGGCAGCCCCGAGTGAGGGCAGTGCCAGCCAACGATACCCCTGGCAGCACCGACAGGTGCCTAGACCCAGGGCACCGATGGTGCCGGACACCGACGGGGCATGGGTGAGGGGCTGGGGGAGGGACCCGCATGGGGAGAGCCCACACTGCCAACCAGGGCCACCGTGTAGCCCATGAAAAGTGGTTGGGCACCGGAGTATGTGCCATGCTAACATGTTGGCCGTCGACCCCACTGCAGACAATGGCGTTTGCCATTCAACCAGCAATGCTGGCCACCTGGAGTTGGTCGCAGCTCTGAGAGATGTCTTGTGGCCACGTGAGCGGGGGCTGCTCGCAGAGCGGCCAGCAGAGGAACGGGGTGCAGAGGGGCAGGTGGCGGCCGCACAGGCGGAGGGCCAGCCACCCTGCAGGCCAAGGAGGAGGAGATGCCGAGGAGGTGCCGCCGGGCATGCCGTTGGAGACTCCGGATGAGCAGAGAGGCAGTGCGACACAACTGCCAGATTATGGTACACCTAGCATCGCGGGGTGTATGGGGGAGGACACCCGCTCCCGGTGACCATCAAGGTGACGGTCATCCCTGAACTTCTATGCGACAGGGTCCTTCCAGTCACCGAGTGGGGAACTATCTGAGATCTCACAGACCTCAGTGCACAGGTGCATCCGCACCGTCACGGAGGCCCTATATACCCAGACGAACCAATACATCCATTTCCATGTGGACGAGCACACCAGGATGCCCAGGCTGCAGGGTTCGCTGCCACCCCAGGATGTCCCAGGCTGCAGGGTTCGCTGCCACCCCAGGATGCCCAGGCTGAAGGTTCCGCTGCCACTCCAGGATGTCCCAGGCTGCAGGGTTCGCTGCCACCCCAGGATGTCCCAGGCTGCAGGGTTCGCTGCCACCCCAGGATGTCCCAGGCTGCAGGGTTCGCTGCCACCCCAGGATGTCCCAGGCTGCAGGGTTCGCTGCCACCCCAGGATGCCCAGGCTGCAGGGTTCGCTGCCACCCCAGGATGTCCCAGGCTGCAGGGTTCGCTGCCACCCCAGGATATCCCAGGCTGCAGGGTTCGCTGCCACCCCAGGATGTCCCAGGCTGCAGGGTTCGCTGCTACCCCAGGATGTCCCAGGCTGCAGGGTTCGCTGCCACCCCAGGATGCCCAGGCTGCAGGGTTCGCTGCCACCCCAGGATGCCCAGGCTTTAGGGTTCGCTGCCACCCCAGGATGCCCAGGCTGCAGGGTTTGCTGCCACCCCAGGATGCCCAGGCTGCAGGGTTTGCTGCCACCCCAGGATGTCCCAGGTCCAGGAGGTGATCGACGGGATGCATGTCGCCCTACGGGCACCTGCAGATAACAGGCCGCTGCGCACAAACTGAAAGGGGTACCACTATATGAACGTCCAGGTGGTTGCTGACCATAGGCTGTGCATCGTGCACTTCTTTGCCCGATACCTAGACAGTGTGCACAACTCCTTCATCCTGGCACAGTGGACGATTCCTGGCATGTTCGAAACCCCCCCCCACCGCCTGAGTGATTGGCTCCTGGGTGACAGGAGTTACCCGCTGCAGCCATGGCTGATGACACCTATCTGGAAGCCACTGACCGAAGCGGGCACCCACTACAACGATGCCCATACAGTGACCCGGAGTATGATCGAGCGGTGCTTTGGCCTCCTGAAGATGAGGTTCATGTACGTGGATCGTTCTGGATGGACCCTCCAGTATGATGCTGAGAGGGTCGGCTGTGTCGTGGTGGCCTGCTGCATCCTTCACAACATCACACAGCACAGGGACGATGTGCTGGAGGAGGACGATGAGGAGGAAGGGCAGGCCTCAAGAGGATGTGAGAGAGGGGAAATATAAGCAGGACATGGGGGCCAGGCAGGCAGGGGAGGCCGCACAACGAGTGTGGCAGGGCCAACATGCATGGGACGCTTTGATCACCTCCAGGTTCACTGGCGTGGAGGGAGTGGGTGGAGGGGGGACAGACATGCCATCCCAAACCCACTCCCCCTCACTTCTTATACCGCCCGCTTGCACGTTTAGCATAGGGCTAAATCGCTGGCTTTTAAAGCAGACCAAGACAGGCCAGCAGCACGGTTCAATTCCCGAACCAGGTGCCGGAATGTGGCGACTAGTGTCTTTTCACAGTAACTTCATTGAAGCCGACTTGTGACATTAAGCGATTTTCATTTCATTTCATTTCATTTCATTGTACATACCTTTGGCGTGCGAGCTGGGGGTCCTGGGTTGGCAGTGACAGCCGGTCTGGTCCATGGAATGGAGGATGATGACAACTCGTTTTGCGATGAGCTCTGGTGCTCCACATCGTATGTGACTCATGCCCACAGTAGTACCTTCCACTTGGGTGATCCCTGCATGTGAGCTGGCCCTTCCATCACACGTTCCCATCGAATCCCTGGGGCGGGAATGCTGGGAATGGTTGGGGCGTGGTGGGGAGCATGGTCCTCCCACAGTGCGTGCACTGGTCCACCCCCCCCCCCCCCCCCCCCCCCCCCGCGCCCGTGCTGGGCCAGCCCACACCCACCAGACAGAGCACCGAGGCAGGTTATAATGGTGATAACAGGTGTTTATTATGTTTATTGTGAACAAATACATAAATCTGTGCCCTGGCCCCTATAAATAAACCTGTTGCACCCATGCCAACCGAACTGGTGTCTCACTTTCTGGCCTTAGGGGCCCTAATACAACGGCTACGCGGTTCCCTAGATTGTGCAGCAGGAGTGGAGGCAGCCTGTTGTGACTCCTGCCCTGCGACAAGGGTTCCCGTTGGCACGCATCTCCTGGTGCAACAAGGACTAGATGGGCCCGGCTGCTGCTCAGGTGTCCCAGGTGGCATGGTGCTTCCCTGTTCTGCCCACTACCCACCAGATGCACCAGGAACAGGAGGAGGGGAGTCCGAGGTGGTGCGGTGTTCTGGCACCTCCCCTTCGGGAGTCACCAGTATGGGTCCCATCACCCCTCTTCCCTCGGGGTGCCCAATGGCCCCCGGGCTACTCCATGGGATGGGAGTGCGAGTGATCCATTCCTTGAGCCCCCCCCCCCGCCATCTGGCACTGCTAGTCCTGGAGGCCCATTCTGGTCTCGACCAGGGTCTGCATGCTCGCGGCCATGGAACACAGGGAGTAGACCATCTACATCTGTGACTGTGCTACATCACACTGACTGTGCCACCACCCTATAGGTCTGTGTCACTTCAGCCAGTGACTAGGCGACCTCCCTTTGGTACAGGGCCGCCTTACAGTGTCTGAGCAATGCCGGCCACCGTCTGGGCAATGCCGCTGACATTCCCAGCCATGCCCTGTTGTGACTGGGCCATGCTGCGGAGTGCCGCTGCAATGTCCAGGTGGTTATGGAACATGGATCTGAGAGGGCAGCCCTGTCCTGGGCCTCGGCCACCACCTGCACAGAATTCCCCAGGCCTTGGAAATGCTGATCGATAGCCAAAACCGTCACCCCCAATTCCTCCACCGCGGATGCCACCTGGGTCGTGTCAGCCTGGGTGGCATGTATGGCCGGCACCACACCCTGCTCCTGCACACAGATAGACTCCTCCACCTGTACCTGCAGTTGCTGGAAGCCGGCCGCCATCCCCTCTTGTAGTCCCTGGCACTCTGACTGCACCTGCACAGTGGCTGGGACTGGATATTCCAGGAGCCCGAGACCAGTCTGGACGGCAGCTGGTTCCTGGGGCCGGCCTGCCCTCCGACTGTCCGGCCCCTCGACTGCACCTACCTCCGTCTGCTGTACTGGATGAGATGTGCGGTGCGCACCAGGTAGTGTCCAAGGAGCCTCATCACAAATGTGCATAACCGAGGTGATAATCTCTGGGATGGTGGAGGGTGTTGGAGACAACTGTGATGGAAAGGCGGTGTCATCCTCCAACCCGAGCTGCGGTGTGTCCTGAGTCTCAGGCAGAGGGCTGGTGTTTGGGCTGCTCTCCCCGCCAGTGCTCGGCTGTCTGGGAATCACCGGCTCTGGCACTGGCTGGGGGCGGGGGACACCGGATGGACTGGCCCCATCTCCGACATGTATGATTAGACAGCAGACCCGGGGCGTAGGGGTGTGTACCGGGTGAAGGGGTGAGAGGGTGAGGTTGTGAGGGGGATGAGTGGGTGAGAGGGTGACGGGGTGAGGGGGTGAGTGGGTGAGGAGGTGAGGGGGTGAGTGGGGTGAGGGGGGCGAGGGAGGTGAAGAGGTGAGGGGGTAATGGGGTGAAGGGGTGAGGGGGGTGATGGGGTGATGGGGTGAGGGGATTAGGGGAGGAGTGGGGTGAGGGGATGAGTGGGTGAGAGGGTGAGAGGGTGAGTGGGGTGAGGGGGTGAGGGGGTAAGTGGGTGAGGGGGTGAGTGGGGTGAGGGGGATGAGGGGTGAGGGTGTGAGGGAGGTGAAGGGGATGAGGGGGGGTGAGGGGCTGAGAGGGTGAGGGGATGAGGGGGGAGTGGGGTGAGGGGATGAGGGGGTGAGGGAGGTGAGGGAGCTGAGGAGGTGAGTGGGGTGAGGGAGGTGGGGAGACAAGGGGGGCGAGGTGGTGAGTGGGGTGAGAGGGTGAAGGGGTGAGGGGGATGAGGGGGGTGAGGGAGGTGAAGGAGTGAGATGGCTGAGGGGGTGAGTGGGGTGAAAGGGTGAGGGGGTGAGAGGGGATGGGGTGAGAGGGTGAGGGGTGTGGAGGTGAGGGGGTGATGGAGGTGAAGGGGTGAGAGGGTGAGGGGGTGAGGCGGGTGAGTGAGGTGAGTGGGGTGAGAGGGTGAGGGGAGCAAGGGGGGAGGGGGGTGAGGAGGGTGAGGAGGGGTGAGGGCATGAGGTATCTGGCCAGTGGCTGTGCCTTTGTGCCCCCTGGAGGTGCACTCATGAGAGATGCACTCATCAATTGCTCCCCCTTGGAGTCCTTGGCGCCTGGTCCCCATTTTTAAGGACAGTATGATTTACTCCTGAGTGACTTCCTGCTGGCCGGTGGCCACTATATTCAACTTTAATCTCACTAATGAGATTAAATTAAATGGGCTAGGTCCTGATTTGCACCAGCTGGAGCAGGTCTGGAGAATTGGAAACTGATTTGTACCCAGCGCAAACCCCACTTCAGCTCAGCTCAGCCAGGCCGGCAAAGCAATTCCATGTTAATTGATCCACTGAACAAGGCCCCACAGCCTTCACGGCACAAATAACGGCTGGCCAGCTGATTGGCCGGGACCGGGCTCACCAGCCCTCCGCTAACAAGGTCGAGCAGCACTTAAGCTGCATTTGCTCAACCCCATCCAGCTCACAAGAATGGCACTGAGGAGACCAGGCCCAAGTTTCAGGGACGCTGACCTGGGGATGCTGCCAGATGCTGTGGAGGCCAGGAGGGATGCCCTGTTCCCCCAACGGTCCCAGAGTGTGAACCACAAGGCAGCCAGTGCTGCCTAGAATGAGGTGATGGCAGCTGTGAGATCGGGGAGTGTGACCAGGAGGACTGGCCTCCAGTGCAGGAAGAAGGTCAACTACCTACACTGCACAGCACGAGTGAGTAGACACCAATTCCCCCCCCCCCCAACCCCCCCCCCCCCCCCCCCCAAAGGGGATGTGCCCAGAAGGTCCTGGAGGTGACCAGTGTGGCCGAGGACAGATCAGTCACTCACACGGACTAGTGATTGCCTTTCTGTCTGACGTATCCCTCCCACTGACCACATGTCCATTCTCCTACAGATTCTCCAGCCGAAGGCGCCGGCCCATCCCGAGCGGCACCCTCTCTGGACTCCAAGGAGAACACCTCACAGGATAGCTCCGAGGATGCAACTGTTATAGTCTTGCTACAGCTATCACCACCAACCTTCACCAGTGCAGATACACAACCTCGATGAGAAGTGTTAGTGGTCAGGCTTCTGGGGTACAATCCAGTGAGCAACACACCACTGCTGATGTACATTAGGTGGAGGCAGGAACCCCCAGACGAGATAGCAGAGGGCTGCTGGATCCGAGGACCCAGCTAAGTCCCAGCCTGATGCTGAGCCTGTGGTACAGAAGTACTTGGAGCTGATGGAGATGATAGCGAGGGCCAGGATATTCATGGGGACATGTCAGCGTCACTTCAGCAGATCCATTGCCGTTTGGAGGAGTCCCAGAGGCTTCGGGGGCGGGAGATGGGGCCAGCAATGAGTGGCACCAAGGCCAACACTGCTAGGGTGGCAACCACAGTTGACAGCCTGGTGCACGACATCAGCACCATGAGTGCAGGTGTCCAAGGCGTCGCACAGCTGGTGACGGCCATGGTTGAGGGCTTCGGCAGAATGTTCGCCTCGCTGGGGGATATCACCCAGTACCAGGCAGACTTTGATGAGGTTCTGCAGGACATGTCCCGATCTCATTGGGAATGGCCGAGGCGCTGCGGAGCTTGTCCCAGTCACAGGTGGGCATCGCTGTGGCGCTGGAAAGCTTGTCCCAGTCACAGGTGGGCATCGCTGTGGCGCTGCGAGGCTTGTCCCAGTCACAGCTGGGCATCGCTATGGCGCTACGAAGCTTGTCCCAGTCACAGGTTGCATCGCTGAGGCACTGCAGAACATGTCCTGAGAGTGTCGACATAATGGTACGGACCATGGGGAACCACCAGGGCTGGCAGAGCCAGATGATGCAGGGGCAGCCAGGGCTCGAACTGGCTGCCCCTCCATCCCAAACTGAAGCCTTGGACCCTATGGGCATCGAGTGGGTGGAGAGGGCGCTGATTCCAACCCTGACCTGTCCCATGGAGTGCCAACTGTGGCCACCAGTTCCCGCGAGTTCCACCCCCCGATGAGGCCACGTCCCGGGGTCATCACATGGTTCACGGCAGCAGGGCTGTGGATGTGTGGCTGATGAGTGAGCCGAGGCCCTCCAGCCCCACAGCCCCCAGAAGATGCCCGTCAGGGATATCGAAGGCCACGGGATGAGGTAGGCAGCTGGCTGCCTCCACCTCAGATGTTCATCCTGGGGAAGCACCTAGATGTTGTGATAGAGGTAGGAGGGCAAAGCATGTTGAGGATCACTGAGCGCATCGGGTTGGTGGGGGCTAGGTAGGGGTTGGGGGTTTGGTGGGTGGGGGTGTGGCACCAACAGGAGTGGGTATTGTACATCACACTCAGCAGCTTTTCGCACAACCACTATAATGCCCCTGTCACTTCCTTCAGAAATGCGGGTTGACCCCTGGACCCTTTGCCCATCTCTCCAGGCATCCCCCCCCCCCCACTGTCCAAAGCGCTCACCCCACCCACCCACCAACCGTGGACATGCCCCCAGGGCTGTGTCCAATCCTTGAGTATTCGACTGTTGCGTGTGTGCCTCCCGCAGTGTTCAAGCACAGTGTTCAGGCATCAAGGTTTGATTGGGATGCTAGGCAATGACTTCCACATGCTACATGGCCTGCCCACCCACAGGAATCCACTTGGCATCTGTGAACTGTTCACCTAACCACAATTAACAATTCCTTATTCACAATAGCCTTCAGCCACGCAACTAGAGGTCTCGGCACTTGATGATGGGGCTCATGGGTGGTCTGTGGGGCAGATGGGCATGAACGGGTCCATACAATCCAGGGCTTGGCAGGGTGGTGCTGCAAGTGGTTGCCCTCCCTTCCCATCCTAGTGCAACCTCCAACCCCCATGGCAGCCCACCCCTGCAGAGGGTCCCTCACCACCAGCTGAGGTTCTCCCATCCCTCACTGAGCACTGGAGTGGCAAGTCCAGCATCCCCTGGCTCTTTGCCTGTGAGAAAGATGGCTATCCACCTCCTTCGCCCCCCCCCCCCCCCCCCCCCCCCCCCCACAGAAGCCCTTCCACCAGGTTCACGCTTTTCAAAAAGAGTACTGATCGGCGCCAGCATGGGCCCTTGCTGCGGAGACCACTGAATGACAGGAGGCCATTAAATGTGGGGTCCCTCTCGTTACTTGTATGAAAATTGGGCTGAAGTGGTGACAAATGGTTTCTCGGCACGCTACGGCGAGATCCCGATTTTGCCGATGGGAGCGGACGATTGCTTCGCAAACTGTTTGGTGCCTGGTGGGGATCCCGTTTTTGGCCTCTCCCGCTATTCGCCGGTCTCGTTACACTCGAACGAGAACGCTACGAGGCCGGAGAATCATGCCCTGTATTTCCAGAAATACAGGAAAGTAAGAAAAACCTGAATATTTTGCTTTGCATTTTCTAGTTATCTGATTTGTATGGAACATCTATTTACATGATGGAAGATTTTAGAAAGCTTTTTCTTTCCAGCATTAATGCATTTGGTCTTAGCTGAGTGTATTGAAAGCTCTGATGAAACTGAAGCACTGAATTACTATTCATAAAGAATGAGGGTTTGGTGCATTTCTCGTAAATAAATTGCAAAATAAACCACTGTCCCCTTTTTCAAAACGTTATCTAAAAAGGTCAATGAATTATGAAAAAACATGATGCTTTTGCTATAGCTGAATGCTGCAGAATCTCAGTAATAAACAGTCAAGCAAAGAATTGATTCATTGAGAGATAACTTGCAGTACAACACTGCATGTACAAAAGAGACTTTATTTATAAAGCACTTGATACAACTTACAAAGATCAGGGGACCTGTAATTTTCAACCCAATTATGGAGCAATATGAGATTTGAATGATTTACATTAAACTAATGGAAATGAAGGAACTGGGCTTGCAGTGAAGAGGAAGTAAGATTTTATGTGAAAATCCTGAACTTTCCCCATGGGCACAGTAATAGCAATATTCTGGAGAAATTACAGTGCCGACATACTTAAACTGTAAGTACTCATGACATGGAGGTTATTAATGCAGAAGTTAAGCTGCTTAGTTTATTGTTGTGTGGTCACAGGTTCAGGATCCATGGGGGAAAATGCTACAGATGTTGAAACACGCATTCACTGTTCTTTGAGTATGCATTGGGGGGGTTCTTGTTTCAATGTTCGGCTATTTGCTGCGCATGTAACTCAAGGCACTTTATACTGATGGTACACCATCTGTAGCAAGAGTGAAGTATGTCTCCCAATCTGCAGAAGACTGTAATATCAACAAGATAAGCCCATGCATACACCAGCCCCTGAGAATGGCGATCTGAATTGCGGAAATCTCTCGATTAGCCCCTTATGACACCTGAAAGAACAAAGAATAAAACTCACGCCAACTTGTATTTTCTAACACGAATTATGAATTAATGCACAGCCTTTTGTCTGGACTGAAAATAAAGTACATGCACAGTAAGGCACATTTGGATCGCAGTTTGTTGCTGACACGGAATTGTACCAATAAACAACATGCGGTATGGAGGGGTCCTCGCTGAATCCATTAGTTCTGTTCATGGCTGTTAACCTGACACCAACCATAAATTTCTTTCATGGTCATTCCAGGGATCTGGGAAGTTTTGCTGATATTGGTCAGATTACATTGTCCACAAGTATTCATGAGGTGACTGAAAGGCTGGCAGCTTCATCTATTTTTTTAGGCATCCTGAGAGACAGTTGATCAATCGGAAAATATTTTAGCTGTTGATAGCTATCCTGGAGTCTAGGGTACAGCAAAATATACATACAAGTCAGACCCGTGACATGTACCATGTACATGGGTTTGCATTCCCTCACGGCACGGTAGCACAGTGGTTAGCACTGTTGCTTTACAGCACCAGGGTCCCAGGTTTGATTCCCGGCATGGGAGCCTGCACGTTCTCCCGGTGTCTGTGTGGGTTTCCTCCGGGCACTCCGGTTTCCTCCCACAAGTCCCTAAAGACGTGCAGTTAGGTAATTTGGACATTCTGAATTTTCCCTCTGTGTACCCGAACAGGCGCCAGAATGTGGCGACTAGGGGCTTTTCACAGTAACTTCATTGCAGTGTTAATGTAAGCCTACTTATGACGATAATAAAGATTATTATTATTATTTACTGCTGGCCTGTGATGTTGACATTGAATTGCTGAAAACAACACCTTATTTTCCTAATGTTTTTATGTATACTTCAGTTACTTGAAAATAACATAATGGGCAGGATTCCCTGACCCTGAGGTTAAGTGTTGACACCGTTGTAAACGCGGTTGCGTTTCCTGACAGCATCAACATGGCCTCAGGATCAGCAATTCTGGCCACTACAGGGGGTCAGCACAGCACTGGAGCGACCCACGCCACGCCAGCTGCTGATCCCGGCGTCAACTGGGTGCCACAGGGTCCGCACATGCTCAGTGGTACTGGCGGCAATGCACGCATGCGCAGTGGCACCGCCGCCAACGCACGTATGCGCAGTGGCTCCCTTCTCCGCGCCGGCCCCGACGCAACATGGCGTAGGGATAAAGGGGCTAGCGCGGAGAAGGGAGCCACTGCGCATGTGTGTGTTGGCACCGGTGCCACTGCGCATGCGTGCATTGGCGCCGGTGCCACTGCGCATGCGCGGACCCCGCGGCACCCAGCCGATGCCGGGATCAGCAGCTGGAGTGGCGTGGGTCGCTCCAGCTCTGTGCTGGCCTCCTGTAGTGGCCAAAATTGCTAATCCTGAGGCCATGTTGACGCTGTCAGGAAACGCGATCGCGGGCCAGGCAACAATGGACGCTCCCCCCGGGATCAGACCCCCCCTTCCCCCAACAGGGCACCCCCGGACTCTTCCACGCCGAGGTCCCGCCGGCTAAGAGCAGGTTAGAACGGCACCTGCGGGACACGGGTTTTTTGTTATGGCCGTGTGCCCCATCCCGGGCCGAGAACCGCCGGAGGGTGGGTGCCCCGTAGAGCGGCCCCTGACGGCGGCACGGTGTGGCGCGATTCGTGTTGGTTGCGGCGATTCTCCGGCCCGGGCTGAGAGAACCCCGCCCAATGTTTTTGAGGTTAACTCATTCGTACAATTTAAAAGCGTTGATTGAAAACCCAAGTCCCAAACCTCCTGAAAAAAAACCCTCCAAGTAATGGTAGGAACAGCTATATTGGGAAATACATATTTGTGAGCAAACATTTTATTCAAGTAAACAAATATTTAGACATGTAGACCATTCTGGGTGCTTTGGTTCAAAAAGGGAAATGATGGAAGCAACTGAATGAATGATCTCAGTGTTATGAGTTGATAAAATATAGGAGCAGAATTAAACCATTTGGCCCATCGAGTCTCCTCCGCCATTCTATCATGGCTGCAATGTTCCTCATTTGCTACCTACAATGTTACAGACCAAGAGTCTTGATTGACAAGAAATCCATAAGATTATTGTATTTGTTGTTAGATATAAGGGAATCAAGGAAGTGTTTTTTAAAGCAATGGTTGGTAACAGATAAAAAAAATCCATGGTTCATATTAGTTCTTTGGGATAATTGCAGAACAATGGGTAGAGTATTAAGAGCTAGGAGATCTTGATAAGGTCCAACCAAATCAAAAAATGGATTGCTACACCAATTGTACACCAATTTACACCCCTTGAATTTGATGGATTAAATACATCCCATTCCATCCTTGTTCTGCACCATTCTTCCTCCAGCCAAGGCTCAAGAAACACCGGAAGGATGAGACCCATTTTCTCCCTCCAGAAGCTCAACAGACGTCTGGAACCTGACAAGGTGTTGTTGCTTGTTCTGTTGAGTGCGCTTTACACTCAATTGGCTCTGTTTTATTACTTAGCTCTAGAGTCGCCAGGTATCTTTATGGTACCACCACGAGGTTCAAATTCAAGTTCAGATCAATGACTCAATACACCAATTAGTAAGGTTCAAATGAAAACACGTTTATTAATACACGGTTAATCGCTACTCATGCATACAATACTAAAAGACTAGGCTATTCCTACCACTAACAGACCAGTACTTATCTGGATAAGGGGACCCGCTAGGTCAGGGAACAATGGCCTCTTGCTCGATCCTGAGTCTGCAGGCTTCCAGCTGGTACGGACTAAGGAGTCAGGAGCATCTATCTCATAGCGTGCGTTGACTGGACACTTACTTGATGGTGCAGCAGTTGGCCAGGCCTCTCCTACTTACGGTCAAGTTCTTCGAGAGCTGCTAAGATGGTCTGCTGGGAGGGTCGCCTAAGAGAGCGAACTGACCTTATAGTCCTCAAGGGCTTCGCGCCCTTTTGGGCGGACCCCGAGCTTACTTCCAATCGATTGGATCCCATACCAATCGATTGGTTTGAATTCCCCAACACTGGGGCTGTTTCCCGATCGCTGGGCGGTCTTTGGGTGCCCGTTTGCTTCTTTTGTCTTGGACTCCTGCGGGCGCCGAGGAGTCTACCTTTACTTCGATCACCTTTGATTGTTACTATTGTGCCCGGGAATCGCTCATTAATATGCATGGCTACTGGTTTCAGTGCTGTCTGCTTTCTTTGCAGGCAGAATACACAGGAAATGTTTGCAAACTGCCTGTATTTCTGGGATTGTCCAATTTTCCCTGCGTTCCTTGTGTGTCTCCATTTTAACTTGGGAAGTGGCCAACTCAGGTGGCTACACTGTGTTCTCCAATGGTGACATTACTTTCAACAAAAACCTTGCGCCTATGGGGGAATAGTTCTCACCCTATTCCTGCTTGAGCTGAACCTTGCCCTTTCCCTCAGTTACCATCGACCTCCCCTACTTTGTTTATCAATCTCCTCACCCCGTTTCCAGCAAAATTGGTAAATGGTAGCAGGCAGCTGCAATACACTCAACTTCCACCTCAAACAATCTGTTGTCTCCTCACCGTGAGCTTTAACTGGTCATGAAAATGAAGAACTGTATTCCCAGTGCCACCAACTGAATTGTAAAGGTAGCATTGCATCACTGAAAGTTGTGATTAATGAACATTCATTGCATCTAAAGGAATTTAAATTACTTTCTCACCCTGTGACATCATTCCTTATTCGTATAAACTTCTATTCTTTTATGCTTTGTGTACGTATCTAGCATCCCTTTAAATGCAGCTTTGTTAGTCAGCTCAACTGTTCCTTGTGGCCGAGAGTTTCACATCTCTGAGTAAAGAAGTTTCTCCTGAAGTTCTTATTGCATTTATTAATGAATATATTTTATTTATACTCTCCAATGGATTCCCAGTGAGCAAAAATATCCACCCTATCAAAGCCGTTTATAATCAAAAAACCGTTTCTTTGTTTGCCCCACAAATTCTGTTCTATAGATAAAAGAACGCCAAACTCTTTATTCTTTCCTTATGGATATAACTTCTGATTTCACATGTCATGTCTTTAACTTATCTTTATGCCTTCTCTAATAACTCTATATACATATTATAATGTGGAGATTAAAATCATGCAGAGTACATGGAATACGGTCGAACCAATGTTCTCTAAAATCCAAGTGCCTGATTTACTTTATTATTTCCTTATTAAACTGTGTCATCTCTTTTAATGCTTTGTGCATCTGTACCCCTAGATTCCTCCTATACCTCCTGTACACATTTTGACACTCAAAGGAGTATAAGGTCTCCTTATTCTTCCTACCGAAATGTACCACATCACACTTACCGACAATGAATTAATTTGTCATTACAGGTCCATTCCACAGGTTTTGGTCAACTTTAGATTTGTTGCTGTCTTCATCAGTATTAATGACACCCTTCAAATTGGTGTCACCACAAATTTTGAAATTGTACTTCTAATTGCTGTTAGGAAAACAAAAGTAGTTTTAAGGGATTTATATTTGCATTGGTAAACATTAGAAATAAGGTATAGTTTTAGGTGTGCATAATTTAATGTTTCTGTGCCTGGAAGGTAAAACTTATAGTTAGATTCATGCTGGACAAAGATGTTTACATGATTGGAGGTTGCTTGAGTTCCAATGGTATTTCTATTGTGCCCAGAGAGGGTTGCGGTACGGAAAATAAATAAAATGCATAAACATGTGGGTGTTGCTTGGCAACTGAAAGTCCTTGTAAGGTAAAAACCTTTTAAGTTTTAATTTAGGTAATTTGAGAACAGTTGGAGACAGGATCTTGGGAGTGAACATCTCTCAACTCTGCAGAAGACTAGACAGGGTGGGTGCTGCAAAGAAGCAGGCTTCCTAAAGTACAAGTTACAGTCCAGATAACCAGAGATTTAGGACAGAAAGAGTATTTAGGAGACTGGATTTATGAGACCAGAGACCGAGGTATTGTTCAGAAGAATTTAAGGAAGAGTAAACAGGCAATACTAGTAACTAGATTTAAAGTGGGAGAGCAGACTTCGGATGTAGACAAAAGTTCTGATGTAATTTTAATACAGTCTGGGAATCGAGAGTTAAAGCAATTATGAGCAGTTTGCACAGCAGTCAAGACCAAGAACTCCTAATGGGGTTGGGGTGGAATCCTGTGGATTTACTGTTAAAAGTGGAGCGTAGGCTTTGTTTGAAAGTGTAATTTATAAAACCTGGCCTGGCTTTTGGAATACAAAATGCTAAGGGAAAGCATTATTAGGAGAGAAGATATTGAAGTGTGTTTTTGGGAGTGGAGTTTGGAAACTCTCATGTGACAATCACCTGGGGGATTTCTGAGGAGAAATCCATAGACACTAACTTGGGTTCAGAGCAGAGTGTGTGTATTTGACCACAATCATATTGTGTGCTTAAAAGGGACATTTTGTGTTAATGACCCCAGTGTATGTTACAATGTAATTTGTAATCTGTGTACTTGCTAAATGAAGGGCGGGAAATAAAGGAGTACTGGATGATAATCCATTTTTTTCATGTTTAAAAAATGTTTTTTTATGTTATTAAAACTAATTAGTGGCCCTGTGACTCTGTTCGTCCATGTTTTATACAAAAAGTTATAGGGCGGAATTCTCCGCTCCCGGGAAAAATCGGGAGGGCTGTCGTGAACTCGGCCGAGGTTCACGACGGCCTCGGAGACCGCTCCTCGCCCCCTATTCTCCCCTCCCGACGCTGACGGCACGAACCCGCGCATGCGCAGTGGCCGTCTTTCCCCTCAGCCGCCCCGCAAGACGTGGCGGCTTTATCTTGCAGGGCGGCGGAGGGGCAATAGTGCGTCCGATTTGGACGCCGGCCCGACGATCGGTGGGCTCCGATCGCGGGCCTGTCCCCTCCCGAGCATGATCGTGGTGCTCTTTCCTTTCTAGGCCACCTGCAAGCCCCAAACGGGCTTCTTACTCCCGTTTCACGACCAGGTGTGTTTGCCGTCGTCGTGAAACGGCCGCGAACGGCAGGCCGCTCGGCCCATCCGGGTCCGAGAATCGGCGTTCGCCGTGAAAAACGGCGAGCGCCGATTCTTCCGAGCTGGGGGGGGGGGAGGGGGAGGGGAAAGGTGAGAGAGAATCGCGGGGGGCGTGAATTTTGTGGGGGGGCCCTCCCACGATTCTCCCACGCCGCGTGGGGAGCGGAGAATCGCACTCATAGTCTTTTGAACCAGGGTTCCATTCTGGGAATTTCAGTCCAGTTATAACACTAACTAGTCTTGTAACATTGCCAAGTTCAAATAATTTATGTAAATGAAGAATAACAGTGGCCCCAGCACCTGTCTTTGTGAAAATTCATTCCCAACCAAATTTGCCAATCTGAATGACTATCCTTAATCTCTCATTTCTGTTATCTATTTTTTCAACCAGGTTACTATCATTCTGCTAATTTCCCTCTGACTCTCCAAGCCTGCATCTTGAATCACGAGTCTACTACGTGGTACCTTTCAAATGCCTTTTCAAAATCCTATTTTCTGCATTACCCTTGTCTACTCTTTCTGTTACTTCAAAGAATGTAATAAGCTTCATCAAGCATGACCTTCCCTTTTTGAAATTCGTGCTGACTACATTTTATGACATTTTTGCTTTCTAGATGTGTCTCTATTACATCTTTGAATCAAAATTCCATTATCTTGTTTTATCTTGTTTTAAAAAGAATACAGGAATCGCATTAGCACCACCGGAAAGGCTAGTTTATTGCTCAACACCAGTTGCCTACGTTTTGATACAACTGAGAGACTTGGTAGGTCACTTCAGAGGACAGTTGCTGCTCAGTCAGGTTGGTATCAAATTCAAGTCACATATGGTCCAGTTTGGGCAAGGACGACAGGTTCCTTCCCTGAAGGGTAATGGTAAACTATTGGAATTCAACAATCTGACAGGTTCATGATAATATTTACTGAAATCGTAGAATTTACAGTGCAAAAGGAGGCCATTCGGTCTATCGAGTGTCCACCAGCCCTTGGAAAGAGCACCCTACTTAATCCCACACCTCCACCCCATCCCTATAGCCCAGTAACCCCACCTAACCTTTTTGGACACTAAGGGCAATTTATCACGGCCAATCCACCTAACCTGCACATTTATGGACTGTGGGAGGAAACCGGAGAACCTGGAGGAAACCCATGCAGACACGGGGAGAACGTGCAGACTCCAATAAGGCAGTGACCCAAGCTGGGAATCGAACATGGGACCCTGGAGCTGAGAAGCAACTGTGCTAATCACTATGCTACCGTGCTGCCCATATGAATAATCCACTTTATATTTCCAGGTTTTGAAAACTGCCACAGTAAGTTTTGAACTCAGATTCTCTGGGTTATTAATTGGGATTTGCAGAATGCTATTCCACAAATCCAGGCTGGTGTAACTATGCAACATGCATAGCTTAATCACAGTTCATTCCAATCTCCGGATATCTAAGCATGTACAGAACATTTATGAAGCAACACATGAGTTTGCTGTTATATATTTGAGTGCATAATTCAAGGTTAACAAATATTGGCCCAGTTCAAACTAATTAAAGTATGTTACGGTGAACAAGTAACCACATTTGTATTAAAAGGTGAAAGAGAAAAGTAGGATATCAGAATTTTGTTTGCAGTTGGTTATTGAAAATTAATTAACTTGATATTTTTTCTTTAAACTTTAATTTCAAATCTTATTGCAATATCGATTAGCCTCAGAATGCCCTGTTACATTCCTATGAGATTAGTTGAGATGGTTTATATTGAAGTCTTTTGACTTTGGTAACTTTTAAAGCTCCGAAGGGAAAAAAGGTTTGGGGAAACTCAACTGAATTCCAAATTGGTGTACTCTGCGTTAATAGACAGTAACTGGGCAATCTGACTCAGATGAATTATAAAGCTTGACAGTATAGAGAATAGAAATTTAATCACAACTGTGGTAAGGTGAACTCTTGTGCATTGAGCTTTAAGGTATTAGAGCTCATTAGATGGGAATCCCAGTCTATGCAATCGACTTAATATCTGACCGAGGTACGCTCAAGGCTGTCAGTGGGTATAATGGGATAATATTTAGCTTCTGTGACCTTTTATCCACCAGAAGAAAGTCAAATTCCTTTTGAATCTTGCTGTATGTTTGAATGAATTATGGCAAAGAAGAGTGCAGACTTAATTGGAGACGTTAGCACAGGAGAGGATAAAAGAGAGAGAGAGAATAGCACAGAGCTGATTGGAGATAGCAGTAGCAAATGATAAGAGAGAGAGAGGGAGCGGGGAAAGAATACAGACCTATTTGGAGACAAGAGTAGCAGAGGATAAAAGAGTTTCTGAAGCTTGACCCAATACATGATTTCCTTTATATCTCACCTCACATGTCAGAACACACAGCTCTATGAGAGCTAATGACAGAATTGGTTGAATACCAGTGGTTCGGATCACACAAGAGGAGTTTCAACAAACTCAAAGAAGCAGTCTGCCAGAAGACAAGGCTATCATATTACTGTACAGCAAAGGGAAACCTGACACTCTCCAACTACACACTTCTACAAAAAGTATGTAAGTAACCCTAGCACGAGAGAGAAAATGTCAGTTGAGACCAGCTATGCCAACATAGAAAGTCACCTTTTCATAGTTGTGTATGGATGTGAGAATTTCCAAACAATGGGAGAAGTTTCATAGTGGAGAGTGATCATCCTCCATTGGATCATACAAGAAAAATGTGTCACACACCAGCAAGATGGCAAAGGTTAGTCTTGAGGCTTAAGAATTATGGTTTAACTCTGAAACACACATCAGGAAGATAAATGGTGCTGGCAGCAGCCCTCTCCTGTCTGTCACCCACAGGAGAGACATGAGAAAAAAATCCATCACTTAGTAAACGTAACACCACCGAAATGGAGCCAAATTAAAGATGGACCAGAAAATATGAAGAGACACAGATGGTCTCTCAGGAATGACCTGATGAGATGCAGCAAACACAGTCATAAATATGGAAGATCTGCTCGATCAGAGATTACTTCTCCCCAAAAATGATTTAAGTTTGGGCAAGAAAATTGGTGCAAATCATGGCAGCTGTACCAGTGCGATTCCAATCGTGATCTTTCTGCACTCCTCAGCCATTTTTTTGGAGCTTGGGGAAATTCATGCTGATAATGAGATGTGCGTGACCCAAAGGTGCCAGAAAGACTGGTTCTTCAGAGATTCTGATCTCAGAATATCGCGACAGACCTTACCCCCTTCTTGCCAGAAAAGACCCTCCCTACGTCTTGTTGGCATCATGTCCCTCCACCACAACCACCAGCATCAAATCCCGCCCCCCAAATATTGGTACAAGGTGCCCTTCCCCTCAGGTAAGCGATGTCCTGCTATTGGGTCAGCAAAGTCTCTGCTCCTTCATGCCATTCCCCTTAGCACTCTCCCTGAACTGCCCCTTGTCACCGGCAGTGGCGTGCAGAGGGGGGGCCGACGGTGCACTGGCCCCGGGCATCCATTGGATGGGGGCAGCAGCGTGAAGAGAACGGAACGCGCCTGCGCACCGCGGTCGGCTGGAGCGCGCCTGCGCACCGCGGTCGGCCGGAGCGCGCCTGAGCACCGCGGTCGGCCGGAGCGCGCCTGCGCACCGCGGTCGGCCGGAGCGCGCCTGCGCACCGCGGTCGGCCGGAGCGCGCCTGCGCACCGCGGTCGGCCGGAGCGCGCCTGCGCACCGCGGTCGGCCGGAGCGGACCTGCGCACCGCGGTCGCCGCTGGTGAAGAGGCAGCTTTGCACTCAGCGGCTGGAGCATGAACAAAAAGGGCGCGAATTCTCCCGAATTGACGGCAATCAATGCCACTATGGGTGAGTTTTATTTATTCTTTATCTTTATCTTTTGATCCATTTTTAAACTCTTCTCTGCACCCTCTCTATAGTTGTCAACTTACTAAACTGTCGTGCCCAGAATTTGACATTTGGGCCTCTTACCCTTTATACTTAAAGCCCAGGGTCCTATAAATGGGAGATTCTCAGAGACAGGGGCAGCACGGTAGCATGGTGGTTAGCATAAATGCTTCACAGCTCCTGGGTCCCAGGTTCCCGGCTGGGTCACTGTCTGTGCGGAGTCTGCACGTCCTCCCCGTGTGTGCGTGGGTCTCCTCCGGGAGCTCCGGTTTCCTCTCACAGTCCAAAGATGTGCGGGTTAGGTGGATTGGTCATGCTAAATTGCCCGTAGTGTTCTAAAAAAGTAAGGTTGGGGGGAGGTTGTTGGGTTACGGGTATAGGGTGGATACGTGGGTTTGAATAGGGTGATCATTGCTCGGCACAACATCGAGGGCTGAAGGGCCTGTTCTGTGCTGTACTGTTCTATGTTCTATGTTCTACTTGACTGCAAGCTGCTGGAGCTCGGATCTTGAACAGAGCTTTTATATCTGGATTTGGGGACCCTTTATGCACTGGCATAGTGCAAAAACAGGCCCCACATGACCAGGGTTTTGTGAAGAAGAAGGGATCTGGAAATGTGTCGACTGTGAAAATTATATTTGTGGAAATTGGGTGAAGTAATGCTGGTGTTTGATGAGACTTGGTGCTAAAGCTTTAGAGAAATGAAGATGGAATTTGATTTGAAGAAGTTCAACGTTTTGAAGGATATTGTGGCTGAAATGAATGCGATACGTGCTGAATGGGCTGACTGAGAAATGTGTGAGATATGTCTTTGTATCTGCTATGTGTAATTTATCGGTCATATTATTTCAATTTTCCTGTTAATTCATGTTTAATTTACGTTGATTTTGGTGTGATTGCTAATATAAAAGTGAAGTCTTGTATATTGGTCTTAGTTGGGTTGTTTGTAGTTTGTTTCCACAAGGGTCATAACAGTATTTCCATGACGTTGCTGCTCTTATCCTTCTCCATGGGGGTTGCAGAGGAGGGAGGCACAACTTTCGAGACATAACATCTCACCCATTGCTGCAAAGCAAAATGACTGAAGAAGAGAACAATATCCCTAGAATCCCAGCGCTAAGGGGAAATTGACTAACTCTTACAGCGCAATTTAACCTCAGGCAGCCGTCCTATACCTTAGAGATGACAAAGATAAAGAGGTCAGTGAATAGCTCTAGAACGGGTGCAACTACGTTTTTTATAGGTTTTTTGGTGATATTTAATGAAATATTTATGTGGGGCTTTGGGGCATACAATCAAGATTTGCCCCGGGCATCAACAGACCTCTGTACGCCACTGGTTACCGGGCACTCTCACAATGCCGTCCTGGCATGCTGGCACTGCCATGTCCACAACCACCCAGGGACTAAATGGCATAGTCATTACGTCTGGCTCTGTTTGTGGAACCAGTAGTGATTCGTGCCAGCTGCACGTGGTGCTGGAAAGTTGGTTAATTATCGGAGCCGGAATAATTCAATTTAAAGACTATTCTGAATATTTGAATGTAAATTTTAATATGCTAATCTGGTTCATGTCCAGTGAGGGAGTGATCCAGATTATATCTGTTGGTAGGGCCTGGGAACATCATGCACTGGTTGGCGCGTGGTGCGAATCCCATTTCGGGCCTTACCCACAATTTTCCTGACATAGCAGGTGCAACACAGCCAGAAAATAGCCCCCTACACCTCACTCAAAGATGGTGCTCAGTTGGTCGGATCTATAATAATTGTACCCCAAATAGTGCAGGAAGAATTTCTCCAGAATATACATGAAGGTCACCAAGAAATGAAGAAATGGAAGCTTCCGGAGCAAGATGGTTTATCTGCTGGATAGGCATTTAAAACAACAGTGGGATGGATTTTCCAGCCCCCCCCCCCGGCATGTTTTCCGGTGGCGGAGGCAGCTCACCATTGGCTGTTGGTGAGATTGTCCAGTCCAACCGCTGTCTGAATCATTTTATGCGACTCGCCAGCCTGCCATTGGAGAATCCGCCACGAGGAGCGGCCTATGGCAGGACCAGAAGGGCTGAAAATATCACTCCATTTAAAATGCAGCACATACAGTGGATGCCTGAAGTATAGAAAATCACAGCAGAGGCCGTAATATGGGAGAAGGGGCAGGTCATGTCTGACAAACTTAATTGCGTTCTTTGACAAGGTTGAGGGGTAGCACGGTAGCACGGTGGTTAGCATAAATGCTTCACAGCTCCAGGGTCCCGGGTTCGGTTCCCGGGTGGGTCACTGTCTGTGCGGAGTCTGCATGTCCTCCCCGTGTGTGCGTGGGTTTCCTCCGGGTGCTCCGGTTTCCTCCCACAGTCCAAAGATGTGCGGGTTAGGTGGATTGGCCATGCTAAATTGCACGTAGTGTCCTTAAAAGTAAGGTTAAGGGGGGTGGGGTTGTTGGGTTACGGGTATAGGGTGGAAACGTGGGTTTGAGTAGGGTGATCATTGCTCGGCACAACATCGAGGGCTGAAGGGCCTGTTCTGTGCTGTACTGTTCTATGTTCTATGTTGACACAGGCAGTAGATGATAGTATTGTGGCATTTGATACGGTGCCACAAAGCAGGTTGGTTAGCAAATTAGAAATTTTGGGGCCAGAATTCTCCCATATTGCGGCAAAGTGTTGACGCCGGCGTCAAAACTGGTGTGAGCGACGCTGGCGTCGACCCGATTGAAAATACGCACATTCTGCGCCACTGAAGGGGCCAGCACGGGAGTCATGGGAAGCGCGACGGCGTGGCCCAGAACGGCGTTACCCGCACACACAGGCCAACGTGGGAAGATGGCCGCCTGCCGCACAGCGCCGAGGTTCCAGGACCGTGAAATGGAGATGCTCATGGACGCCGTAGGGCAAAGGAGGGAGGCCCAGTACCCCGGACACAGCTGCAGGATCGCTGCCAACACCACCCAGCACCTGTGGTGGGAGGTGGGAGAACCTGTTAGCGCTGTGTGCATAACACCCAGGACAGGTAGCCAGTGCCACAAGAAGCTCAATGACCTAGTCAAGGTAGCCAGGGTGAGTACCACCCACTGTGCCCATGGCACCAAGCCCCCAACGCCCACACATGTGGCACCGTCCCCCCCTCCTCCGCATGGGGGGTGGTAAAACTCCAGCTATGACCCACATGGCTGCACCCACCCACCCATGCCAGGTGCATTGGCAGGATGAACTGTGAACCGATGCCAACATACACCCAACTGCTGGGCTGCAAGTATATGTCCGCCTAACACTGCTGATCGTTTTGTGCCCCCCCCCCCCCCCCCCCCCCCCCCCCCCCCGGACAAGTGCACCCTTAACAACCGGGAGCATGCCATGACCGGAGGGGTCCACCTGAATTGCGTCCCCTCACCGTGCATGGACAGAGGGCACTGGACCTCGCAGGCAGACCCAAGGGCTGGGAGGTTGCTGATGCCGAGATCGGGGGCACACCACCAAGTGAGCGCCCCCTGCCTGCTCCCCTCTTCCCCCCTTCCATCCCACCCTTCCACCTCTCCTTCCATCCTACCTTTCCCCAGCTCCTCCCACCACCCGTCACCCTCCCCCACCCTCCCCTCAACCCCGTTGCGTGTCTAACCATGCATGTTGTATTGTCTTGCAGCCATCTGGCGATCGACCCGCCTTGCGGATGCAGCCTGTCCCCAAACTGGTGCCAGTGCGGCCACAAGGCAGGGATTGACCCGAGCCATCAGGCGTAGCCCGCCCCCAACGAGTGCAAGGGTGGCAATGCCCTAGGGACTCATCCAGCGATGGGGAGGGCAGCCAGAGCAACAGCACCCCATCCCAGTCAAGTCACAATGCCACAACACAGGGGACAGAGACTCAGGGCACAGACGGGCGGGACACCATGACACAGGGGACCGACACCGATGACACGGACACACAAGAAACACCAACCCAGGACACCCACCCACAGGGGATGGATGCCCAGGGCACCCACACGCAGGGGACGGATGCCCAGGACACCCACCCACAGGGGATGGATGCCCAGGGCACCCACACGCAGGGACGGACGCCCAGGACACCCACACGCAGGGGACGGACGCCCAGGACACCCACACGCAGGGGATGGACGCCTAGGGCACCCACCCACAGGGGACGGATGCCCAGGACACCCACACGCAGGGGACGGACGCCTAGGGCACCCACCCACAGGGGACGGACGCCCAGGACACCCACACACAGTGGACGAATGCCCAGGGCACCCACACGCAGGGGACGGACGCCCAGGACCCACACGCAGGGGACGAATGCCCAGTGCACCCACCCACAGGGGACGGACGCCCAGGAAAACCACACACAGAGGTCAGATGCCCAGGAAATCCACACACAGGAGACGGACCCCCAGGCCAACCACACGCAGGGGACGGCCGGACAGGACACACAACCCCTGGGGAGCCAGACCTCAGGTCCAATGAGGACCTCCACATAACGCCACTGCTATCTCCTACGCCCTCCACCATTGCAGAGACTCTCACCTCTGTTGGTCACCTTAGCGATGAGGCTTCTGGGACACTCACTGGTGCACACCACACAGCCATCCTGGTACAGTAGGTGCAGGTAGGAGCAGCCAAGGGGCCGGACGGTTGGAGGGCAGACAGACCCCGGCAACCGGCTGCCGCCCAGACAGGTCCCGGGTTCCTGGAGTTCCAAAAACCACCCACAGACTCGATGCAGTCAGGGACCCTGGCACAAGTGGAGGGGGTGACGGCCGGCTTGCAGCAGCTGCAGACGCAGGTGGAGGAGTCCAACCGTGTGCAGGAGCAGGGAGTGGTGCCGGTCATGCTAGCCACCCAGGCCAAAACCGCATGGGTGGCGTCCGCGGTGGAGGCAATGGGGGCGACGGTGTTGGACATGGGTCGCAGTATGCAAGGCCTGGGGAATTTGGTGCAGGCCGGGGCCGTGGCCCAGGATATGGCTGCCCTCTCACAGACAGCCATGAGCCAGAGCCAGCTGCAGATCGCAGCGGCGCTCACCACTGTGGCCCAGTCTCAACAGGCCATGGCCCAGTCTCAACAGGCCATGGCCCAGTCTCAGCAGGCAATGGCCCAGTCTCAACAGGCCATGGCCCAGTCTCAGCAGGCAATGGTCCAGTCTCAGCAGGCCATGGCCCAGTCTCAGCAGGCAATGGCCCAGTCTCAGCAGGCAATGGCCCAGTCTCAACAGGCCATGGCCCAGTCTCAACAGGCAATGGTCCAGTCTCAACAGGCAATGGCCCAGTCTCAGCAGGCAATGGCCCAGTCTCAGCAGCCAATGGCCCAGTCTCAGCAGGCAATGGTCCAGTCTCAGCAAGCAATGGCCCAGTCTCAGCAGGCAATGGTCCAGTCTCAACAGGCCATGGCCCAGTCTCAACAGGCCATGGCCCAGTCTCAGCAGGCAATGGCCCAGTCTCAACAGGCAATGGTCCAGTCTCAGCAGGCAATGGTCCAGTCTCAGCAGGCAATGGCCCAGTCTCAGCAGGCAATGGCCCAGTCTCAGCAGCCAATGGCCCAGTCTCAGCAGGCAATGGTCCAGTCTCAGCAGGCAATGGCCCAGTCTCAGCAGCCAATGGCCCAGTCTCAGCAGGCAATGGCCCAGTCTCAGCCGGCAATGGCCCAGTCTCAACAAGCCATTGCCCAGTCTCAGCAGGCAATGGCCCAGTCTCAGCAGGCAATGGCCCAGTCTCAGCAGGCAATGGCCCAGTCTCAGCAGCCAATGGCCCAGTCTCAGCAGGCAATGGCCCAGTCTCAGCAGGGAATGGCCCAGTCTCAGCAGGCAATGGCCCAGTCTCAGCAGGCAATGGTCCAGTCTCAACAGGCAATGGCCCAGTCTCAGCAGGCAATGGCCCAGTCTCAGCAGGCAATGGCCCAGTCTCAGCAGGGAATGGCCCAGTCTCAGCAGGGAATGGCCCAGTCTCAGCAGGCAATGGTCCAGTCTCAACAGGCAATGGCCCAGTCTCAGCAGGCAATGGCCCAGTCTCAGCAGGCAATGGCCCAGTCTCAGCAGCCAATGGCCCAGTCTCGGCAGGCAATGGTCCAGTCTCGGCAGGCAATGGCCCAGTCTCAGCAGGCAATGGCCCAGTCTCAGCAGCCAATGGCCCAGTCTCAACAGGCAATGGTCCAGTCTCAGCAGGCAATGGTCCAGTCTCAGCAGGCAATGGCCCAGTCTCAGCAGCCAATGGCCCAGTCTCAGCAGGCAATGGCCCAGTCTCTGCAGGCCATGGCCCAGTCTCAGCAGGCAATGGTACAGTCTCAGCAGGCAATGGCCCAGTCTCAGCAGGCAATGGCCCAGTCTCAGCGGACTATTGCTGAGAGCATCGGCGCCATTGCCCAGGTGCTGGCCGGCACCACCCAGACACAGACAGGGATGGCCAACTCCCTGAGCTCCATGGCTGCAAACTTGCAAACCCAGTGCGCTACCAGGATGGGCCTCCAGGACTGGCAGCGCCAGGTGCTGGGGGTGCTTCGGGTGCTGGATACGTTCGCATCCTGGACCCATGGAGAGCCCCGGGGGCCACCGGGCACCCCGAGGGAGGAGGAGGTGCTGGGGCCCGTTCCGGTGCATCTGGTGGGTAACGGACAGAACAAGGAGGCAGCACGCCATCCCGATCGCCCGTGGAGCAGCCTGGCCCATCCAGGCCGGGCCGCCCCAGGAAACGGCCACCAAAGGGGACCTTAATCACAGGGCAGGAATCACAGGAGTCCGCCTCCAGTTCTGCTGTACCTTCTGGGGAACCACCTAGACATAGTCATAGGGCCCGTAAGACCAGAAAATTAGACACTGAGTAAGTTGGCACGGGTGCAGGGCACAGACTAGTTATAGGGGCTAGGGCACGTGTTTGTAATGTTTGTCATTAAACTCACTTTTACACCTATGGAAGCTGCCTCGGTGCTCTGTCCGATGTGTGTGGGGGTGGAATGTGGGCGCCAGTGTGTGTGAGGGCTGATAAGACGTCGAGCTCAGGTGAGTGTGGCGTGCGCCCCTCACTCCCCCCGGGTCGCAGGCACCACCCCGCCCCAGGCAGACAACGGGTCCGTGCGATGCAGTGTCCAGGCCGCATGCAGGGACCGCACAGGTGGAGAGTGTTACTGTGGCCATGCGTCAGACATTATCTAATGATGTAGAACCCGCAGCTCATCGCAGACCGGGTTGTCATCATCCTCCACGCCATGCAATAGACCCACTTCCACTGGCGGCCATGTGAGACTGGCCCGTTGTGCCGCAGGTGGATGTGTAATGGAGGGCTGGTGTGCATGCGGGTGGTTGGTGGTGGGTGCAGTGAGAATGGTTGGTGGTGGGCGGGGTGAGGGTGGTGGGCGGGGTGAGGGTGGTGGGCGAGGTGAGGGTGGAGGGTGGGGTGAGGGTGGTGGGCGGGGTGAGGGTGGAGGGCGGGGTGAGGGTGGTTGGGTGGTGCCGTACTGTGCTGTCTGTGCCCATGCTCAGCGATCGCCCCCCCCCACCCCCCCCCCGTCTGTGAACCGTGCGGCTATCAACTCCTCCCGTGCCCACTGGCCCAGCCAGTATTGGTGGGCAGCCTCCCGTCCCTGTCAGCCGTAATCCCATACATTGGCCCACCCCCCTCCATATCCTCCTCATCATGTTTCCCCCTCACCCTCCTCTTCATCTCTTCATCTTCCTCCTCAAACTCCAGCACATCGCCCCGCTGCTGGGCTATATTGTGGAGGACGCAGTAGACAACAACAATGCGGCCGACCTGCTCCGAAGGGTACTGGAGGGCCTCTCCAGAGTGGTCCAGGCACCTGAAGTGCATCTTCAACAGCCCAAAGCATCTCTTGATCACACCCCTGGTCGCACAATGGGCATCATTGTAGCGGGTCTCCACATTATTCCATGGCCTCCGTATAGTCATCATCAGCCACAACCACAACGGGTAACCCTTGTCGCCCAGCAACTAGCCCCGAAGCCGGGGGGGGGGGGGGGGGGGGGGGGGGGGGGTGGTTGAACATGGTGGGGATGGACGACTGTGCCATGTGCACTGTGCCCGGGTAACGGGCGCGGACGTGCAGGATCCTCATCCGGTGGTCACAGACCACCTGCACATTCATGGAGTAGGTCCCCTTCCTATTCATGAACATGGCCCTGTTATCCGATGGTGGCCACATGGCAACGTGCACCCCATCGATTGCCCGCTGGACCATGAGAATCCTGGCAACCGCGGCAAAGCCTGCTGCTCGGGCATCCTAGTGGACGCGGTACACAGGTAACTGAACGTAGTGGTTCGCGATGTCATACAGAGCGTCCGTCACTGCACGGATGCTGGCGAGGTGCCAGACAGGTTCCCACTCATCGACTGGAACGATCCCGTGGCATAAAAGCTCAGGGTGACCGTCACTCTGCCACGGCGGCCAACAACGCTGAGTGATGGCCAAACATAATGGTCTGCAGGGTGTGGAGGCAGATGACATATCATCATTGCCCATACCCCCCTCCACAACCAGGTGCCATGGGCTACACGGTCGCCACTGTTACCAGCTGGCACCTAGCCACACATAACCCTCCCCTCAGAGCACCCCGGCACCCCCCCACGACACCCCTCCCGGCACCCCTCCCACCCCCGGCCCCTCCCTGACACGACCACCCAACCCCCCCACCCCTGAAGCCTCCCTGACACCCCTTGACCTTACCCCGACACCATCACCGACACTGGCACGACCCCACCCTCGGCGGCCTCCGCCCCCTGACAACGGCACCCCCCGCAGCCATGGCCGTGCTGTTTCGACATCTCTGCATTGCCCCTATGCCGACCCCACCTCCTCCTTCGTCAGCATCAGCCAGCACGACTGGTTGACGCCATTCAAAAGGATGTTTTATTTACGCCGGCGTGCGGGACTTTGGCCCATCCGGCCCGGAGATTCGCTGCAGGCCCAGGGACCAGCACGTCGCGCCACTTCTCCGGGTCGGAGTATCAGAGTCCCGGCCTCGGAGTGGGATTCCCGCGCCCACCCTCCCACCCCACCCCGCCAATTCTCCAACCCAGCGTGGAATCAGAGAATCCCGGCCTTGATGTTGATGGATCCTTGGCAGCATGGATTAGCATGGAAACAGGGGGTAGGTATAGATGAGCATTTCTCAAACAGGAGAAAAGTAGGAAAGTGTGTTCCCCAGTGCTCAGTGTTTGGATCCTTGTTTTTTCTGATTTATATAAATGATTTAGAGATAGGCATTGCGGGCAAAATCTCTAAATTTGAAGATGATACTAAGCTTGAGAGAATAATGAATTGTGAGCATGATGCTGAACAACTTCAGAGGGACATTGACAAGTTGACCAAAAGGGCAGACACCTGCCAGATGAATTTCAATGTAGAGAAATGTGAGGTAATGCATTCTGGGAGAAGAAACATGGGGAGACAATACAGGTTCAATGGTATAACTTTGAGGGAGTACAGAAGCAGAGCGACCTCGGAGTTCAAGTGCATAAGTCTCTGTTGGTGGCCAGGCAAGTTGAAAAAGTTGTTGAGAAGACTTACACAATCCTTGGGTTTATAAATAGAGGTATAGAGTATAAAAGCAAGGAAGTGATGCTACACTTCTACAAATCATTAGTCAGACCACATTTGGAATATTGTGTTCAGTTCAGGGCACCTTTTTTAAGGAAGGACGTTGAAGCCCACAAGAGAGTGTAGATGAGATTTATGTGAACGATACCAGGAATGAGGAATTTTAGATACAAGGAAAGATTAGAGAAAATGGGCTTGTTCTCCTTAGAGCAGAGAAGATTAAGAGGTGACCTTATTGATGTGTTCAAAATAGCGAACAATTTTGACAGGGTAAAGAGGGATATTCTGTTTTCACTAGTTGATATGTCAGTGACTAGGGGTCACAATTTCAAGATGGTCAGCAAGAGAGCAAGGAGTGAGATGAAGAGAAACTTCTTTACTCAGTGAGTTGTTGGGATTTGGAATGCGCTGCCTGGGAGAGTGGCGGAGGTGGATTCCACAAGAGGTTTCAAAAGAGACCTGGATACATATTAGAAAGTGACGAATTTAGAGGGCTATAGAGATAGGGCTGGGGAATGGGACCAGCTAGGTAGCTCTTTTGGGAGCTTGTGCAGACATGATGGGCCAAATGGTCTCCTTCTGTGTTGTAAAAGTCAATAATTCTATGAAAGAGGAGATGATCACTATTGGAGTGCCACTCAGACCATGGCATACAATCAAGAATGGTTTCTCATAATTGTAGACTACTCGAAGTTCCATTTTATTTGAAAGATGAACGATTTAAGATCAAGAATTATCTCAGTAGTATGAGTTCTGTTTGTTGAGCAAGGGATTTCTGAAAGAGAAACATGTGACAAAGGAAATCAGGTCCTCCAGAGAATTTAAGGAATTTGCTGAATAGTACGGGTTCAACATCATCACCACATTACCCAAGGGTGCTGCTGCTTTATAGAAAAACACATCCAAATGGTCAAGAGAACCCTCACAAAATGCTGAGAGACAAAGCAAGACCCAGACCTTGCCTTAGTGTCCGATTTACACCTCTGAAGGCTGACATGTAATCACCCGGAGAGCTGTTAAATGGAATAAAGTACAAGATAGCTCTGCCAAGCTAGCTACTCCCTCCAACTGACCAGGAGGAAGTACAACAGCCACTCACTGATGGACATGTAGAAGGATGCAACACTTCAACAAGCTTGCTAAATCCCTGTCTGAGCTGTTGAAAAGACAAACAGTACATGTGTGGGATCTAATCATGAAAACCTGGAATCCAAGTAAAGTTGTTGGTGAAGCCAAGACTCCAAAGTCATACATCATTGAGATTGAAACTGGGAAGCAAATGAGAAGAAACAGAGCCTACATTGAAAAAAAACCATTCACAACACCAGCAGCGCCACTACCCAGTGAGACAACATCAACAGCATCACCAACAAGTAGTGATATATCAACAACACTAACCACAACACTTACAATGCCAGGAGCAATATGCAACAACACTACTTGTGCAGTGTACCAACTCACCACTGGGAGTGATGAATGTCAAATCCACAAGATGGAGACATAACATCCTATCTCCTAAGCGATACAGTGAGTAATGAATAATGAAAAGAAAGCAAACAAAATACTCTTAAATTGTTCAGTTTAGTTATAAAAGTCAATAGTTCATCTTTGTTTGAGAAAAAAGCTTAATGATTGGAATAGTTACATTGATATAAAGGCAATCTTTTTAAAGAAAGCGGGATGTTATATTATTAGATTATTTGTAAACAATTAGGAAATAATTGTTCGCTGAATATATATTCTGAGGTGTGGCATTCACTGCCACACTGCTGTAGCTCAGCCACTCCCACTAGCAGGATTGTCTGGTCACGCCACCGGCAGGGCCTCTACCACGGGTTCCCTGACTGAGGAGAAAACGATCAATCGGAAACCTCATTGACAGCGACGGGACCAGAATGTCCTGCGGCTGGCCAATGGCGGGCTGCCTCTGCCACTGCAAAGTACGTTGTGGGGGTGGGGCTGGGAAATTCTTCCCTTTCAGTCCAAAGGAAGATTATTCCAAAGTTAGGAGAACCAGAAGACATACTAGAGATAGGAGCAACGTAGGAGAAAAGCAGAAAGAGCGCGATAGAATAACAATGACTTGATTGGAGACAGCAACAGGAGCGGAGGATAAAAGAGAGAAAAAGAGAGAAAGTGTGCAGGACAACAGTGCAGGCCTAAATGGAGTCAGAGCAGTGGAGGACAAAAGAGTGATTAAGAAAGTGTGAGGACCTGATGGGAGATAGCAGCAGCACCGGAGGATAAATGAAGAGGGGGATTGAAGGAGATAAAGAGAGATATACATATAGAGAAAGAGATCAGGGCAAGAGTGAGTGGCAAATTGGAGGCAGCAGCAGGAACAAGGGACTGACAGTGTGCCTGAGTTTTAAAAAGTGAGGGAAAATAACTCAAACTGTGACATCACAGAAAGGCAATGCGTTGTTTGGCTAGTGAGTATTGTAACTTTGTTTCCTTTCTCTAAAATTTGGAAGTTAGTTTAGGTGCTGAGAAATTATATTTTTGTACAGGGAATAAGGGTTAAGTAAGATATCTAAGTGAATTTCTCGATACTTGTTAGGTTGGCAGAAGAAATATTTTGCACCATCTAAAAGACAGTGGAATGGCAGGGCAGTACTGACATCTGGTGTGCACATCCTGTTCCACGTGGGAACTCCAAGACACTTCCTTTTTCCTTGATAGCCATATGTGCAGGAAGTTTGTCAGCTGCAGCAGTCCAGACAGAGACAGTCACACTCACGTGGGCATTATACCTGCTGACTCAGACACAGGAAGCATCACATGGCAATTTATGGAAAGGGAAAACCAGTGATTTGTGTTTAAACCCCTCAGATTCTTGAGCTGAAAGCAATTCATTCATTTCCCTTTCTGGGCTGTGATTGACAGCTTACACACATACTAACTTCAGTCATCTTCCTTCACGGTTGAGTAACTCTAAAGTGCTCTAGTCACAATATTTATAAACATCAACCACTTCAAAGAGAGTTAAGTAAATTCCAGTTACCATCACCTCACACCCACCGCCTCTACAGGCTTGAGTGATTTTGAAGTGCTCGGCTGGAAATTGAGAGCACTTACCTAAAAGTGCTTAGAAATTGACACTGGGCAGGAAAAGGCACTTAAGTGGCCATTAAGTGGCTATAAAATTCCTTAATCATGGAAGGGCATGGTTCCCGCCCGAGAACGTGCCCACTCCACTGTGAACTTGCATCTGTGGCGGGCGGGATTCGTAAGAAAATCCCACCCATACATTTTTCCAATCCCCACCACAGGACACGCTGGGGTTGGGGGGGAGTGCTCTTTCAAAGGGTCGTGCAGACTCAAAAGGCCGAATGGCCTCATTCTGCACTGTAGGGATTCTCTGGTTCTATTCTATGGTTCTATGTGCCTGCATCTCTCTGCGCGGATGTAGTATTTAAATATATTTATTTTTGAAAACCTCCCCTCTTGAACATACTTAAACTCATCTGTTACCCACCACCATGCTTGGCGGGTCGACCTGGCAACCTCCATGCTGCTCTCAGTATTACTTTGCATGCATTCCGCTGCTAGATGACACAGGCAACCCGGGCTGTGAGTGTAACTCTGCTGAGCTGTCGGGGGGTCTCACCTGCTGGCTGTAGAGCTGCCTCTTTTCAGGAAGGCCCTCTGAACCACAGTCCATTCAGGCAGTGGTGAGGTCAGAGGCAGGTCTTCCACTTGAATCAAGGTCTTGGGGGTAGAAGTCTGACCTATCAGGAGCTGCTGGCTAATTGTGGGGGGAGGGGGGGGGGGGGGGGGGGGGGGGTTTCTGGTGTCTATGTAAATGCCTGGTCCCACCTCCAAGCTCTCCACCAGCAGGAACACAGGATTCCAGCCTGTGCTGCACATGTGACAGCTACATTCCTCTCCCATCTCCTAGATCGACCCAAGCTCACCTCCAGCTACCACACAAATATTTTGCGGACACCAGTTTAAGAACCACTGTTGAAGCCAACATTCTGTGTAAAGAGTTGATGGAGACGATTTATTTTACTGTTGCATTTTATAACACTTGTACTGATTGCAGTTGAAATAAAACTTTCATTTGTTTTACTTTACTGCACCCTTGGACGGAGACAGTAGCTGAGATTGGCTGATGGACAACTTGTAAGCAGAAAATAATTTGAATAATTTCCAGACAATTGACAACATTACGCAACAGCCGGCAGTGCAGCAGAGGATATTATCAGCTCATATCACAAAGTGTTCACCTGCACAAGCTCAGAGGAAAGATTGCTGGAGACATTTTAGCATAGCACACAGTGACTCATTTGCAGGAGCTCCCATCGCAAAGGAATTACAGAATGCTGAACTCACAATATTTCCACCACTATTTTTGCTGAGGAATGTGCATCTTATGAATGGAATATTTTATGACTTGACTTGAATGGCATTTTTGGCAAAAAATATATTTTATTTTACTGCAATAAGCAGAGAAGCAGAATTTTTCTATGCAATAAACTGCCAGTTGAAAATAGTCTCAACTATTGCATGCCAAATTTCCATGACCTTGAGTTCCAATGTTGGGCTGTTGCTGAGGGAAGTGCCAATCAGATGACTGCGAGCTGGTTAGTCGTAACCCAGCACCTACTTGTGTTTTTGGACCCTCAACATCGGAGATAAGGCCAGCTAAATTCTGAGCCCAGTCCAACATTACCAGCTGACAATTCCCTTGTTCACTCCTTTAGCAACTAGGCTTTGTGTAAATATCACCAGCTCCTATTCATTGATCACTCCAGCTGTCAACGTACAAAATGCCAACTGGAGAGATTGCGAGAGAGCCATTAACATATTCAAAGGAAGCGTTAACCACCAGAGGGGAAATATTTTTGGAAAAGTATCTTGTACCAGCTATAAATTGCCATGTCCTGCATAGTAAAGTAAAATATTGCCCTTTAATGCTATCAGACTTTTTGTGTTGGCTCTGTATCTATATTTGTAGCATATCACAGCTGCAGAATATAGCTGTGAGGCAGAAAATCAGCCTAGTTAAACCAATTTCAATAAACATGAGGCTCAAAGAATCTAATTTACATAGCAACACCCCTTAAACTGATTGATTCCTGTTCCTGTGCCTCCGATGGAATAACAATGAGGCCAATGACCAAAATCATTGCAACAATCATCGTTCATTGTTTGTAGATAAGGAGACAATCACTGTGAAATATCTGATTAATTTTAGAACGTTCAGAGAATTTAAAGACGTCTGGGTCAAATATGTAGCTGATTATAAAGGTCGCAATAACACTAACATTTATAAAACTTGAAATTTAATTCAGTGTTTCTGTACATACAAACATTTAGCCTCGCATGTTAATTCAATGTTTTAAGAAATGTTAAATCCACAACACTAAAAAGTGTTTTGGGTCTTAGCCGTTTCTTTTGCACATCCTTAAAGCAGGAACCTTATTCCTCCAACTTAAGTTTGTGGATTTTGAACATAATTCCTGTTTTACCTTTAATATTTTGACAGATTTTAAAACAAGTCACCAAGGCAATATTTTAGGAATGAAAATAAACACCAGCTTTATTTATAATTTTAATATAATTCTGTGACTTTTCAAACAACTGATAAATATCGGCCATGTAATTTGGCTCTGTAACATCCAGCACTCTGGGAGCTGGTAAACATACAAAATGGGGTTCACATTATGCGCACGTACTTCTGCTGTGGGCCACCTTAAAAAAATTCAGTTACCCCACTTCTACCACTTCCTTTGGCAAAGATTTCCAAAGTCGTTCAGTCCTCTGAGAGAAAATAATCCTCCTCATCGCCGTTCCATAAATCTGGTCCCTAATTTTAAAACAGTGCCCCCTAGTTCTGGGCTCACCTACAGTAGGAAACATCCTTTAATGATCCACCTTGTTAAGGTCATCCAGGAACTTGTATAATTCAATCAAGTTACCCCCTCACTCTTCTAAACTCCAGTGGAAACATGCCCAGCTTGTATCAGTTCACAAATAGCTGCAGTAAATCTAATCTGCAATGTGACCCCTCATTTCACCAACCTATGTCCTCTTTAAGTCTATCACTACAATCTTCACAATTCATAAAACTTACAAGCTTTGTATCATCCACAAATTTTGAACCGATCTATGCCATTAATAGAGATCAAAAACAACAGCGGTCCGAGGACTGATCTCTCGGTAACCCCAATACAAACCTTCCACCAGTCCAAAAAGTAACCATTCACCTCTGCTTCCTGTCAATCAGCCAACACAATATCCATGCTGTTTTTGTCCCTTTAGTTGCTTGGGCTCTAACTTTGCTCAGAAGCCTGTCATGTGGCACTTTATCAAATGTCTTTTGGAAGTACATGGCAGGGACCCTACGACCCTCCGCGTCGAAATCGCGCTCGGTGCGGGGGCAGAGAATGGGGTATCAGACCTATGATTGGCTCTGATGCTGTGATCAGATTCTCCGTGGACTGGAGATTTGCCACCAGCCGCGCGGGCGCGGTTGACGCGGTGCCGGTCGGGGGATGTTGTAGCCATCTAAGATAGCCACCTGCAAACGACCATGGGAATTATGTCCAACCCAGGACTCAGACAGATACACAGCCTATGTATGTCTGAAACACAGGTAACCAGACCTGACCAAAACCTCCGCTCGTTTACATTTTAATGGCTCATTTTCCCAGGCCAATAGAACTCCAATCAAACAACCGGTCTAGCCACAGACTGATCGGCGCCACTCCCCTTAATCAGAAAGCACAACTGCCAAGGTCAATGACTGCTAAGGACCCGCCCAGCTACCAAGACACCCGCCCATTTATTGGCTGAAATCAAAGAGAGTGATCAAAGACCTGTCAAACTATTGGGTCCCAGGTTAAGGACCGCCCCAAAGAGCGTGAAATCCCAGAGGGATAAAAGAGGGCGCAGCCATGTGTTCTGTCTCTCTTGGATCCGGCCTGTGCCATCCAATTGCAGCAGGAACAGCCAGAAAGTTCAAGACCAACAATCTGTACCTGACGGATGAGTCCAGCAGAAACAGAGCCACTTTCTTCGAACCAGCCAAGTGAAATCCAGATAAAGGCTTTATCCATTTGCACAGTGCTGGTCGCCCTGAAGTTAAGTATAGGTTATTGTAGCTGATAGATGTAGATTAACTTGTAGTAGATATTGGGTTTGCATGTTGAGATAACTTTTGTGTATGAAAATAAACCATCTTTTGAACTAACTAACTGGTTGTGTGGTAATTTGATCGATATAAGGGAAAGGCTTGTGGTTCACCAAGATAAATAAGTAGAGCAACACCGTTGAAAGAGGCCCCCACGGCAATTCTCTGCGATCGACTGGCCGAGTTCCCACTGAGTTCCGCCGCCATGGTTCCCGTATGGTTCCACCTGGCGGGAGCTCGGACCTGCAGCCGCGCTGGCAGTCCTGGTGGGGGGCGGGGGGATCAGACTCGGGGTGGGGCCTAAACGATGACCAGGCCCGAAATTGGCCGTTACCTTCTTCCACGCCAGCCTGCTGTGTGGCTCCACCATGTTACACAGGCACCGGCGCGAGAACGGCTGCCACTCGCATGCGTGGACCCGCAGCCGGATGTGCAGGGCCCCGTATCGGCAGCAGGAACTGCGGGGCGCACGCCAGGACCCTGCTATCCCCCTTGAAAAATGACTGGAGTGATTTGCGTCCTTTTCCGGCAGGCATGGGGACAGAGCCCCATTTTCGGAGAATCCCGGTCCATATACATTATATCTATCCCATTATACTTGTCAATCCTTTCTGTTACCTCATCCATAAACTCAATTACGTTCATTAAATACAATTTGCCATTACCAAATCAATACTGGCATTCCTTAATTAATCCACTTTTGAAGTGACTTAATTATTTTCCAGATTACCATTTTTAAAAGTTTTAACATTATAACAGTCAAGCTAACTGGCCTATAGTTGCTGGTTTGATCAATGCACATTTTTGAACAAAGGTTCAGCATTTGCAATTCCCCAGTCAGCCTAATTAGGGCCAATGGGCTGGATTCTCCACCGGCGGGATGCTCCATTTTACCGGCAGCCCGGGGGTTTCCCGATGGTGTGGGGCTGCCTCACAATGGGAAATCCCATTGACCAGCCGGCGGAATGGAGCATCCCGCCGGTGGGGTGAAACGGAAATGTGGTGCGGCGGGGCGGAGAATGCAGCCCAATGTCTCTGCAATTCCCACCCTTACTTCCCTCGGTATTCTCGGATACAATTGTTCTGTTTTTCGTGCCCAGCTACCAAGACACCCGCCCCTTTATAGCATAAATTTCCTTTTGGTCCCTGATTGGCTCAACTCCAGTTTTTAAAATATTTACGTGCTTATCCAAGACTTGGGAATTCCCTTTTAAATTCACTGCCGTCTCTTCTCAGACTCTCCGTTTGCTTCTCTTTTATTTTTTTCTTCTCCTCTGAACTTCCATATCCAGCCTGCTTCTCACTTGCATTATCAATGTGAAGGTAGCACAGATGCTGATGATACGCTGATTTGACTCTAAGGGTGCAATTCTCTGGCCTTGCTGCGCTCTCGCTCGAGTTAAACTAAGTCAGTGAATAGCGGGAGAGACCGAAAATGAGAACCATGCCAGGTACCAAACAGTTTGGAATGCATCGGCCTGCTCCCATAGGCGAAATCGGGATCCTGCCCGCAGCGCGACAAGAAACCAATTATCACCACTTAAGCCCTATTTCCATACAATTAACGGGAGTAACCCCACATCCAGCGGCCTCCCATTATTCAGCAGCAAGTGGCCACGCTGGCACTGATCAGTACTCTTTTTGAAAAATGTGAACCTGGTGGAAGGGCTTCTCCGGGGAGCCGGGGAGGTGAGTAGCCATCTTTGCTTTCAGGCAAAGAGCCCGGGAGCACTGGGTTTGCCACCCCAGTGCTCGGCGGGAGTGGGAGACCCTTGGCTCCTCCGCAGGGGTGGGCTGCCATGGGAAGAGGGGGAGAAAACCTCACGTGACACCACTATTTCAACCCCTGGATTGTGTGTACCCATTACAGAGGCAACCCTTGTCCCTGCCCATCTGCCTCACCATCCACCCATAACCCTCGTCGACTGCCGTGCGGCCGAAGGCTATTGATAATAGGGATTTGGCAATCGTGGTTAAGTGAACACTTCACACAACACAAGTGGATTCCCTTGGTGGGCAGACCTTGTAGCATGTGGGATTCATTGCCTAGCATCTTAATCAGATTGTGATGCCTGGTTGAGGGGGAAGGAGGTGGAGGAAGGACTGGGGGCCGCATAGGGCGTTGGGGGTGGATGTTCCCTTTGAAGGGAGGCAGGCATTGGTGTCTACTCACTTGTGCTGCCCGGTGTAGATCATTGATCTTCTTCCTGCACTGAAGCCCAGTCCCCCTGGTCATGTTCCCTGAGCTGAGAGCTGCTGCCACCTCGTCCCAGGCAGTACAGGCTGCCTTGTGGTTCATCCTCGTGGACCCTCGGGGAACAGGACACCCATCCTGGCTTCCACGGTGTCTAGCAGCTCCCCAGGTCAGCAACCCGGAATCTTGGGACCGGTCTCCTCAGTGCCATTATTGTGAGCTGGCTGGGGTTGGCTCAGCAAGTGCTGCTTAAGTGCTGCTTGACGTGTTAGTGGGGGGCTGGCGAGCGCGGTCCTAGCGATTCAGCTGGCGAGCCGTCATTTGCGACGAGAACGCCGTGAGGCCTCTTTAAGTGGACCAATTAACGTCAAATTGTGTTCCCGGCCTCGCTGGACCAATTGCCGGGATGCGGGACAACAATTCCCGCTCACAACCACATTGACAAATTTCTCCTGAGAATTGCGCCCAATGTTTCCAATGCATTACTCACTCCGGAAGTAAGGCCTCCAGCATTGTCCGGAGCACACGTCACAATTCATCATGGTCCACTTCACCCTGCATAGTCTCACCGTTGTGATGGCACAGCCCATGCTTTTAGTTGTATGTGAGCAACCAAGGAGGAAATGGAAAAGGAGGAGGATGAATGTGTGTTACTATCCTTTCTGGTTGGAATGCTAGTGATCAGCATTCATAGAATGACAGAATTTACAATGCAGAAGGAGGCTATTCGGCTCAATGAGTCTGCACCGGCTCCCGGAAAGGCTGCTGACTCACTGAGAGACAGTTCAAATGGTCTTGGAGGATGGCTTTGAACAGCCCGAGGGCCTTGCACCATATTGGATTACCTTGGCATTGACGATACCAGTCGAGGTAACAGCAAGGACACTGGAGGAGTGGCAGTGGTGGCAGCCAGAATGCTGCCAGCCTGAGAGGCAGACAGCATGCTCATGCTCTGCCGAGTTACTGCCACTCCCCCAGGGTTATACCTCAGCAAACCTCGTAATTGATTGTAAAACAAATGACTGGACTGCTGTGAGAAACTGAAAAGCCCTTTGAGCACTGGTAAATGCAGCCATGCTGGCAACTGTTTGAGTGTGCATGGATGCAAACTGCGTTTTCATAACTTTCATGACATGCTTACAGTTCAGCACTCAGACTTTAGGCAGAATGTGGTGGAGATTACTGGCACCTCAGCCACTGCTGGTGCGCCATCAAAACTCTGTTCAGACAATAATAGAGGGTAGAGATACAGGTAATGATAACCAATCTGTGAGGGGTATCTCTTGTTTAGGGGCCTCTGGGGGGGGTCTCTTTTTTTTTTACTGGGTCTCTGGGCGGAGCTCATTATTGAGGAGGCTTCTGCGGGGTCCATGGTTGGCAGGTCAGGCATTGAGAGGGGGGAGGGGCGGGTGGCCCGCGGATGGATTTTGGGGGCAACTCCCTTACTGGGTTACGCCTTTGGCCCACAGCAAGGTCCACCACGTCATGGAACACTGGACAACACCAGTAGTAATCCGCTCCTCATGATTGCTTGCCCAGAGGACGGAGAATCAGAGTGCACAAACAGAAAGGACAAACTTCTCCACTGCACGCGGCATGTGATTCCTAGCCTCTGGGCTAGGAACCACATGCCATGGATTACTATGGGTATTGTCTAGTGTAGCCAGAAAACAACAGTGTTGACAGTCCGACTCATGCAGCCCAGGGAGTGCACAGCTGGTGGCATTTAGTGGCCAGGGAACCTGCCAAACCGGCCTGTATGGCGTCGGCATGTGGTGCAGGGTGGGGGTTCGGCTGCCCTCCGGGTTGGGAAGGGAGACGGGTTATGGGTGTGTGGGACGGGGGTTAGTGCTGCCTACTCAGCCTGGCCACCCTGAGAGTATCGTCAAGAATCTTCTGGCACTGCTGGCTGGTCCAGACAGTGTTGCTGATGGCGCTGACTGCCTCTGCCACCTGCGCCCAGGCACGGCGAACAGCGACAGTTGCCAGCCTCTTTCCCGGGTCAGGGTACCTATCCTCCATGGCATTCAGAAGGGTCTCCAGCTCTGCGTCGGTGAAACGGAATGCTGCCCTCTTCACTGCCACCTTGCTGGCTGGGATGGAGTGTGTGGGGAGTGAAGTGTATATCGGCAGCTGCTGCTTGTCAGCCTCCTGAGTGTCAGCCGCCAATCCGGCGAATCCAGCACCATTTCTTATTAGAATCGATTGTGTTCCAATGTGGCACCGGTGCTAGCCCCTTAACAGGCCCAGTTGGGGCGCCAATTTTGCTGTTGTGAAAGTTGGATTTCTATCCTCCATTCCCTCAGAAATGACGTCAATCGCGTTGCGCGGCGCACGCCGTTGCAAAGCTGTTGGAACGCCGTTGGCACGTCACCTGAAGGCCCTCCCCCATTACTCCACCCCTGATGGGCCGAGTTCCTGACTACGGGGGTACATGTGATCTCAACGGTTGGGAACCCGGCGTGGCGGCTGCGGACTCTATACAGCGCCACCACAGTCGGCTGGGAACCGTGCTGCTGGCCGGGCCGGGGGGGGGGGGGGGGACGGGGGGGGGACACACTGATGAGGAGTGGCGAGGGGGTGGCCAGGAGGTGGCTAGGGGGGCAGTTTTTGGCAGGTTGGGTCGGCGCACGGCCGGCGCCATGTTTTATGGCCCGACCGCTGCAGATCGTCGACGTGCCCATACACAGCCATGGACCCGGCCTTTCTCCAACTGTTTATGGTGTGGGAGCCAGGAATTTTACTCGGCACGGCTGCTAGTCCCTCACCAGTCGTTGGGTTGGTGAGGGTTCTGCGCCAATTTTGGCATTGTAAAACGCTACAGTTCCCACGCCGGCGTCGGCACTGAGCCTGAAAATCAGTGAATCCAGCCCTTAGTGTCAGAAACGGAGAATCCTGCCCCAAACCTCTCCTCAGATCCAAACACTGAGCTACCTCACTTGGTGCATGGCATCCTTCAACCACAGGAAACAGATGGCAAGACTTGCCTGTGTACCACTGACTTAACTTGAATACAGGATTTAATTTGGTGTGCTTCTCCATTGATGAGCATTCATGGTATGCAAATGATTGGCAAACAGGTTGCAGCAATTGGCAGATGCGCTGGCCGCTCCGCCGCTGACACCACATACTTTGACAAACTCAACCTAACATCAGGAAATTGAGAATTCGGCTTCTGCTTAATTATATCCCCCGCCTGTCATGTTTCCTGCTCTCACAGGCCCCACTAAATACAGCCCACACATTCTGAGTCTTCCCATGAGCAAAGTGAAAATATTGGATCAACTAAATCAGACAATGCTGATAAAAGCTCGAAGTGGATGGTCTGCCTCTGATATGCAGAAACCCCCATTCAGCTGAAATTCAGAAATATTATTGCAGTTTTGCCAGTCGGTGTGCACAATTATCTTTCTTCTTTAATGCTGCCTTCGCTGTGTGGGATCTGTATGAAACAATTCAGTCACCAACTGTTACTAGGAACAAGTCGGTAAAATTAATTGGATCCGGTTCCTATAAAAATTAATGAAAGGTTCCATCACAGATTTTTAAACGTGATTTAAACATCTAATGTCCCCTCACGACTGTTCCCATAAAACTGTTCGCTAAAAAGGTGCCAATATTGCAGCGTAAGATGAAAGTCGCAAACATTTTGACAAACCCGTACATTCAGAAAATAATCCGAATAAAACTAAATATGAAGAACATTATTGGCAGAAAGTGAAGAATGTAAACAATGCATCAGTAGTCAAAAACAGCACCTTGTTTCAAATAGTAAAACCCAATGGGAAGAAAAATACATAATAGGGAACCTTGCCCACAGGGAATGTTTCTCCGTGCAGATCGTTGACCATGCATTTAAATGATTAGAAGTTCTGCATGCAGCGAATGCCAAGGGCAAGATTCTCCATCCCCGGGATGCCTGGAATGCGTTCCCCCATGCGAGGAAAAATCGGGCATCTGGGCAAAATCGGGATTGGTGCCAGGCGCCGAACCGAACGCCACACTCTAACCATCCGCTGGTGGCACGGACGAGATCCACGTCAGCAGCAGCATGTCAATAAATCCAAATGGGTCATAATGACCAATTTCATCAATTTAGGGGCCCGGCGCACTATGCTCCGTCCTCCCGTGATTCTCCGGTCGCCGCGGCCGGGAATGACAGAATCCCTGTAAAGGGAGGCCATTCGACCAACAGAGTCTGCACCGACCCTATTCAAGAGCACTCCACCCAAACCCACTTCCCAATTACCCCATAACCTAACTTTCAGATCCCTGGACACTAAGGGGTAATTTAGCATGGCCAGTCCACCGCACCTGCACCACTTTTGACTGTGGGAGGAAACCGGAGCACCCGGAGGAAACCCACCCAGACACGGGGAGGACGTGGAAACTCCAAACAGACACAGACAGTGACCCAAGGCCAGAACTGAACTGGGTCCATTGCACTAAGAGGCAACAGTGCTAACCACTGTGCCACCATGCCACATAGGCATGGTTCAGTTGTGCTCTCAGCAACGGTTGCCTGCTTTGCCCACCGCAAGGTCCACCACACCAAGGCACGATGGTAGAGACTATCTGATCCTGTCTGAGTCCAACCTCCCACTCAGTACCGCACCACAAATCACCTCCAATCCCTGCCCCCCCCCCCCCCCCCGCACCACAGAACAGCCCCCAACCCCCTTATTGCCAGGATCCCCCACCCGCCCCCAAGTACAGGGGTGACCAGACACCACCTCTGGGACCCTTAGTAGGGAGAGCCCCACCCCACAGGGCCTTCTGTGATAGGGAAACATTCCCCCCACCATAAACTTATATAACAAGGATACCCCCACAGGGATCAATGTAATAAGGGGACCCCACACTTGGACTTCTGTAATATGGAGACCTCGTACAGGGATCCCTGTGATAGGGACCCCCATTGGGACCATTGTGATAGGGGGACCCCCCCCCCCGCCCCCTCCCATGGGGACATCCTGCCAAAATGGACCTCTCCAGGGACCCCTGACTATAGAGTCCACCCCAGGGATACCCTGACTGAAGGGACCCCCCTCCCTCCGGAACCCCTGACTAAAGGACCCCCCCTTTCACAGATCCCATCCCCCAAAAAAGAGACCACTCTCTGGAAGCTAGAGAGCAGTCCAGACAGGGGCAGTGGAAAGCATATCTGTAATCCTTATCACACAGCACCATGTGCCCATTCCTCGAAGCAGAGCAACTGTGCCAGCGCCAGGTTCCCACAGATCCACTCTCTGCAATCCATTCATAGTTTCTGAGTGGTAGTCTGTGATTGACAGCTCGTAAAAAAAATTTGCAGCTTTGAGTCATTCATATCCTTTCACACTTCAGTGGCCTGAGTGTTTAAACCCTAATGTTTGTAAACATTGACCACATCAAAGAAAGGTAACTGCGGTGAAATCACACGCTAGACTGATTAGAATAGACTTAGTACTTAGAATGCACTTACCTCTCTTTGTGTGATCAACGTTTGGGTGGAGAATCGTGTGTCAGATGAAAATCATGGCTAGCCACGGGCACCAAACATAATGCTTCGGCCCCAAGACATCAGCGTGAATGCGTTCTGCGCTGCACGTCAGCGTGACCATGCAAATTGTACAGTAAACTGCATTGGTATATCATTAACGGGCCCACCTTGGCATTCTCCAGGCTTACAACGATGCTCCATCTCTGTCAGGAGGAATTATCCATGGCGAGATTCACTTGTGGTTTATAAAATGGGGCTGGTTTAGCTCAGTGGGCTAGTCAGCTGGTTTGTGATGCAGAACATGGCCAGCAGCGTGGGTTCAATTCCTGTACCAGCTGAGAATTCTGAATTCTCCCTCTGCGTACCCGAACCGGTGCCGGAATGTGGCGACGAGGGGATTTTCATTGCAGTGTTAATGTCAGTCTACTTGTGACCCAATAAAATATTATTATTATTGTAAAATCGGGAAGCAGGCACCATGGCTGCTGAGAGAGATGGAGGAGGTAGGATATGATCCCAAAGGCACAACTGTGGGCTACTGGTGCTGCTGCTGGCTGAGGGTTCGTCTGCCATGGCCGGTGGGGGGGGGGGGGGGGGGGTTGGGGTAGTGAGGAGTGACCAGAGGATGGGCCTTGGGGGTCATAGTGACCCCTGGGAGTGGGGTATCTAGGTACGGGATGCCATTTCAGTGGTATTTCGCTGCGCAGAATGACACCGGCCATATGGGTGTCCCCCCACACCCAGGCGCCATCATGTGGCCCACCCACGGAGGACGCCCATAGTAGATCCCAAAGGAGAGCGTTGGAGAGGGGCTGCAGAGCGTACAACTGGCATGTGTCGGACCAGGCACCTGTACCACTGCTGGCAGGGATGGGTGCCGGAACCAGAGGACCCCCGCCAGTGCTGGGCACCAACAGGGGTGCGGTGCAGAGGGCAGAGTGCCAGGGGAATGGCTGGCGATGGAAGGGGTGGGTGGGAGGGGTACAAGCAGGGGCAGGGACTGCAATGCAGGCCAGGGCTACCATGTAGCCTGTTGGGTCTGGTTGAGAACAGGGGTACCCACCATGTTAACATGTCTGCACTTTGCCCCCTGCAAAAAATCGATTTTGGGATCCAACCAAGCATGGCTGCCATAACCCTAGCTGCTACAGCCCTGGCAGACACACTGAGGCTACACGAGCAGGAGCTTCTTGGGGAAGGTCCTGCGGAAACGGAGCCTGCCCCAGAGGATCAGGGGCCAGCCAGTGAGGTGGAGTGGTGTCCCCTCAAAAAACCGAGGAGGAGGAGGGAAGGAGGTGCCGCATCTGGCCTCATATATTTCGGCAGCGCCTGTCATTCAAGGATCTGCAGGACTGAGCGTGCCAATGAAGTCTCCGCCTCAGAAGGGGAACCGTACAACATCTCTACTGGATCATGGCCAATCCACCTAACCTGCACATCTTCGGACTGTAGGAGGAAACCGGAGCACCCGGAGGAAACCCATGCACACACGGGGAGGATGTGCAGACTCCGCACAGACAGTGACCCAAGCCGGAATCGAACCTGGGACCATGGAGCTGTGAAGCGATTGTGCTATCCACAGTGCTACCGTGCTGCCCACTATGTTGTGCCTGACTCTGTTGCTGCATCTCCAGCATTGATGGGTCTGCCGCTTCCAGAAGCCCGAGACGTGTCTTGACAGCAGCAATCCCTGGGATGGGGCCTCCCTCCGACCATGCATTCCCCTGGGGATTCCCATTACGGGTCCTGAATTGCTCCGTGACCAACACCACTTTGTCAAAGTAGAACACTCACGATTTAGTCCCAGCATTAGCACTTTGTCTCTCAAATGGAGAGTTCACCCCATAATTTCCCAAACAGAAAATCCAGACCCAAATGTCTAATATAAAATCACAAAATGCTGGAAACACTCAGCAGGTCAGGTAGCATTTGTGCTCTCATAACAAACAAGTGTTTCATCGTTCTGAAGTTTAATCTTCCATTCCAGAACCCACATTTTCCCTCGTAGTTCTACAGTATCAGCATTAGTTACAGCCAAGTTATTTTGTTCCAAACCATTGTCTTCCTTTGTTTGATCGTCAGTCTGGACTGCCACTATAGTATTCTGCTTTGACACCTAGGTTCTGCCAGCAGGTTTAATTTGGCCAGCTTCAAATCGTTTCCAGTTGTTTTTCATTCTTTGTTGTCAGTCGGAGGTTTCAGGATTCTTTTAACGACAACATTCTGAACTTCTCACTCTTTGGGCACCTCTTGTGCGAACCCATTGTTCTTTCTGACAGATTCAGAGAAAGGCATATGTTTTCCCAGGTCCTTTGATCTTTTTGGTGCATTCTTATCTTTAATAACTTCAACAAATTTTATGGAAACGTCTTGAGGCAATACATCCAGCTAAATCATTCCCGAAGGAGCAGGATTATCCATTGAGGAGAATATTCTCCCGCCGGAGTTGAAATGCTACTAATGTGCACCCCCAAGTGATTCCCAATCCTCAGCCATGTAAGTTTATGCATGGCAAGGATTGCGAGTGATTCCCAAGAGAACCCCCTAATGGGCCGTCATTTTGAACAGTTGTCTGATAGTGAGGTATCGTGGCTGGCCTGCCCCCTCCCACATCACAAAGCTGCCCCCCCCCACCCCTTCGCGCATGGCTGTTCAGCCCCACACACACCTCACATCGCGATTCAGCCACCCATCCCAAGATCTTTTGGGTCTCTGCTTCCCCAAAGTACGGGGGTGACCTGACCCGTCTGCCCCCTGAGAGACCCACTGAATAGGGGTACCTCCACAAAGACCCCCTGGCTAGGGGAACACCCCCACCGAGACCCCCTAAATAGGGGGACACCCTAGAGACTTCATAACTAAAGGAACCCACCACAGAGATCCCCTAAATAAAGGGACCCCCACAGGGATCCCCTAACTAAAGGAACCCCCACAGAGATCCCCTAATGAAAGGACCCCCCCACAGACCCCCAGAAAATAGATTACTGTCTGGAAGCTAGGGAGCAGTCCAGACAGGGTCAGTGAAAAAGATTACTTTTGTAATACTCACCTGGGTATACATCTGCTGGCTCAGAGACAGGATGTATTACATATCCATTTCTGGAAAGAGAAAAGCAGTGACCTGTGTTTAAACCCCTCAGATCCTTTAGTTACAAGCCATTAAATAATTTTCTCAGTTGGCTGTGATTGACAGCTTTAACTAACACAGTAGGGGCTTTTCACAGTAACTTCATTGAAGCCTATTTGTGACAATAAGCAATTATTATTATTATTAGGTGTCAGCCTTGCTTCATTCATCTCCACTCATGGATGAGTAACTCTGAAATGCTGTAACCACAATTGTTACAAACATCAACCACTTCAAAGAGAGTTAAGAGCTGTCATTTTCCAGTTCAGCACATCAAAATAATTCAAGCATGAAGGAGGTGATTGGAATGCCCAGGGAATTAAAAAGAGAAAGAAGCACCCCTACACATAGAAGCATAGAATTCCTAGAGTGCAGAAGGAGGCCATTTGGGACATCAAGTCTGCACAGACCCTCTAAAACAGTACCCTCCTGAGGCCCACCCCTTCCTATCCCTGTAACCCCACCTAACCTACACATCATTGGAGGGGCAATTTAGCATGACCAATCCATCTAACCTGCACATCTTGGACTGTGGGAAGAAACTGGAGAACTCTGAGGAAACCTACACGGGTAGAACATGCAAACTCCACACAGACAGTCACCCAAGGCTGGAATTGAACATGGATTCCTGCATTGAGGCAGGAGTGCTAACCACTCTACCACCATGCCGCCCACCATCCTGTCCCGATTACAAAAATACAACAAAATTCAACATTCCTATAAAGAACAAGATCCCTGGGAGCTATATATTTCCAAAGGGAAAAACACAAATACGACCTCAAACAATATCCCTCAGAACAATTAACTTCCCATCCTTCACCACACAACCTATCTAAAACTCTCCCATCCCAACCCAAGAACAAAGAAATAACAACAAACATGTACAAAATACAAAATGCCCCAAAGCCCTTTCCCATTCATGACCATAAAAAGTCCATACAGAGCTCATTTAATTTGATTCTAGATCATGCTCTGTAACAAAAGTGCCAAAATTATAGTCCCTTGACCTGAAGGTAACTCGCAGCTTCGTCGGGTAGACCACTCCAAATCACACTCCAAATCGCACTCCACTTTTGTACAATGTCACTTTGACCTTATTGAAGGTTTCCTTGCAAGCTCCACCCCAAAATCCTGATAGATTATAACAAGGCTCCCTTCCCATCCCAAGTCACAATCGTCCTTGGCCTACTTCAAGACCCGCTCCTTCTCCTGGAATCTATTCAATCGGATAAGTGACGATAACCGCTCATGCTGGCTTATTTGTCCTAGGCTTCTGCTAGAGTGTTCGATGGGCCCAGAGACATCATTTCATCCTCCCCCATCATCTTACGGAACATCTGTAAAAAATACACAGTCAGATTTGTTCTCTCCACACCCTCTGGCAATTCTACGACTCTGAGGTTTTGTTTCCTCAACTGATTTTCCAGGTCATCCATCCTCGCCCTCAGACTCATTTTTCTCCGCTACCAACAAGATCTCGGCCTCCAGAGAGGCAATTTGGTCACTGAGGCTTGACAGAGCATTCTCCACCCCTTTCAGCACCTCACCATTCTTCTTCACAGCTTCCAAAATTCTCTTCAACCTTTCGAAGACAGGGACCCAGCGCCTCCGCAATTGATTTACAGGATTTCAAACATCACTCTTCATTACCTCTAAATGCTTTTCAAATTCTGTAGCCAGTACCCCAGTTAGCATGCATGCCATGATCGGAGCAGCCACAACCACCAAAGCCGCGACCACCATCTTTCCTGCTAATTTCCACCCGCAGGCTTCTTAGTCTCAGCATTTTTTGACATTCATCAACAATAGGCTCTTTCTACTTCCTTATGGGCAGAAGCTGTCCACCAAAAAAACTCCGGGAACCAGGTAAAAGGAGCCAAGAAACAAATACCCTGACTGGAGCGACTAGTGCATGACCTCCTTGTACATGCCAACACTGGAAGTCTATGTTTTTCAGGCAATGTGTTGTCTCCGGAAATTGACAGGTCGTAGTCATCAGACAAGTCACCATAACTTTTTTTAGATGCTTGAGGATAAATGTGCAACTTGGGCAGGTCTCAATACTTTAAACTTTTTTTTTCCAATTAAAAACTGTCTATTTACCCAGCTTTGTCCCCTTATCTCACCTTCAACTTTCTGTGTTTTTGACTGCCAGATTCATAATGTCTCTTCCTATTGACTGATTTGTCTTTATTTCAACAATATGAATTTGCAGAAAGAGCAGGCTTCTTTGCCCTCCTCAGCCCTGCAGCTGCTCCCCTCGATGACCTGAGCTTGCAGGTTTGCTGTTGGTGGCTCACTAGCTGCCTGGCTGCTGCGGGCTATCTGATCTGGCCTCAGCTCTCACCCTCAGCCAGTCCAGTTGTGGTCAACCTTCTCACTTTCGGCACTGGCCTCTGGCTCTGGTCGAGTCGCCCCACTGGTCGTAGCCCCCCCCCCCCCCTCCCCCCGCTGATTATCATGACATAAGTGCTTGTCTGGCCCTCCCAACTGCTCACCTCTCATTCAGGTGGCCAGGCCTTGATAAACCGCTTGTGCTCATGGCTGGCTGCCTGGCTGCTGCTGGATGCTGACTTCATTTGGCCTGCCCTGTTCTCTGCTCATGCTTTGGCTGACTGGTTGGCTGGCTGGCTGCCCTCCTCAGCCTTGGTCTGGTCTGGTCTGGTCTGGAGGTCGAGAGTCATCCTGCTGCTCCACTGAACGGCTGTTGGCCAGCACCTCCCTGAAGGCTTCGCAGGCTTGCATCCCAATGTAAGGTTGGCGATCTCACATTTGTGTCAGGCTGTGGTGCCGAATGTCAGAAACCCGGCTGCTGCTTCACTCGATAAAAGTTCAGAATCTTCACACCAATCAGGAGATCTCTCTGAACTTCTCTAAGTCTCCACCAACTCGCAATGTCTGGCACACTGTTTTCCTGCTCTTGAACAGAAAAACTGAACAGAGCTAGGTCAGTGGTCTCCCCAGGATGGGGGCTACTGTGGAGTCTTGAAGCCTGTTTTCTTCCATGTTTAACAACCCATCACAGGGCAAAGCACAGCTGCAGCCTGTCTGTCCTAAAATCCTCCCACAGGACAGAGCCATTCTGCAGCTGATTCCCCTTGAAGTTTCAATAGGCCCTGTGATTTTACTGTTGCACAATGCCTGGTTTTATCCCTTTGTACTTGCTTGATCACATTGATTTCGCAACCCAATCTTTTACAAGACTCTTGTTTGACCATCTTAAGGCCATCTCAAAGAAGGGGTAAGCTTTGTTTTCATTGTACTTCATGGACCATAAGACCACAAGACCATAAGACATAAGACATCGGAGCAGAATTAGGCCACTCGGCACATCAAGTCTGCTCTGCCATTCAATCATGGCTGATATTTTCTCATCCCCATTTTCCTGCCTTCTCCCCATAACCATTAACTCTGAAGTGCTTCCTATTTTGAACAGGTGTCTTGTCTGGCCACATTTTTTCTACAGTGGATTTTTTTCTATTCTGAGGTGCTTGCTGGAAATACCAGGCGCCAGTCCGGCAATTCTCCGGGACCCGAAAGTCAGCGTGATCGCCGAATATGGGGACCTATTTTCAGAGGCCCGCCCAACGATCCTACGCTCCCAACCGGCGAAGCTCTCGTGGAACTAACCACCTATTGCCGGTTGGGATGCTGGTGTGGCGGCTGCGGACTCAGTCCGGAGCTGCCCTAGTGGGGGGCGGGGGGATCGGACACCATGGGGGCCTTATAGGTGGCCGGGGATTAAATCCGTGCGGTTAGATGCTCGGGCACGTGACCGATTGGGGGGTGTCTAATTTTTGCGTCTGGCTCCGCGGTCCGAGTCCGCAAATAAAGTCGGTATGGTCGCTGGACACTGCCGCCGTGCGCATGCACAGACTCCCAAACCAGAAGTGCGGGGGCCTGTATCCACAGCTAAAGCTGCGAGATTTACTCTGGGTCCCTGCTTGTCCCCTGCAGGGCACTAAATTAGTCCATCTTTTGCACAGGAATCTCTGGAGTAGAACTTCAGCGTTTACACGGCGGCGTGGGGACATAGTCCCATTTTGGGAGAATCCAGTTCCAGGTGTTCTGACATGCTTTTTTTACAGACTATCTTTTTCAACCTCTGATGCCTGAACAGCATATCTGAACCGGAGCTACTTTACCACCAGAGAAGCAGCTGGCACCTCACAGACATTAAAGTACAAGGGTTCCTCAATTAAGACCTTCTTGCTACCATTGTTGAATTCTCTGGATCGATGTAATGAGCCTACCGGGGAGCTCTGAGGACATTTTAGTCCCAAGATAGTTGGGGACACTGGCACCCAACATTTGGAACGACCAGTTTGGCACTGCCAGGGTGCAGTGCCAGGTTGGTATAGCCATATGAAAGGGGCAGGCCTGAAAGGGACATGGCCTGAAAATAGGAGGGTTTGAAAGGGAAGGCATCAGGGGTCATGAACGGGGGAAATGAAGAAGGGGGCACAGTGGGCATAAAGGGGAGCCATGAAGGGGGCATAGTGCGGGCATCAAGGGGGGCAGTTGGTGACCTCAAAGTGGTGTGTCGCTCTCCTGGACGGGGCACCTGAAAGGAGACCCATTGTGAGGACTTTGATTCCCCGATGCCAACAGTCCTTGTTGGGGGGGGGGGGGGGGGTGTTAATACCCATGAGGATGGTGGAAGGGGGGGTACTGAAGCCCCGATGCTGGTGAGGATGGTGGAAGGGGAAGCACTGGGGCCCCGCTGCCGGCCATGTTAGGGGAGGTCTTTGCTGGCGAGATGGGGTGGGGCCTTTGCCGATGAGAAGTGAGGGGTCTTTGCAGACGAGAAGGGTGGGAGGTGGGGGCTGTAGGGTTATTGTGAGATCATTGAGAGTCTGGCCTTGCCAGTATCTTTGTGTCTACACAGCATATTCTGGGTGCAAATGACCCCACGCTCCACAAAAATGGTTTAAATGCGGGTCGATCACCATGGAAACCATCCTGGACAGCTTATCAACTCTGGCTGATCCTACTGTCCTGATCTCAGCCTACAGATGAGAAATCTTGCAAGGGCACACAGTTTGTTATGCTCCCGAGGTCAATAGGTTGGGAAAGATGTTTGAATTTCCAATCACTGACTGGAAGCATGAAATGACAAAATTTCACTTTTTAAGGCTTTTTTTGCAAGAAACATGTCAATAAACACTAGCAACAATTTTCAGCCACGTTCGCTGTGGATGAAAATCCCATGTTGGCAGCTAACTCTCGCGAGAGGGCCATTATGGGATCTTCACCCTCCCTCCCACCGCCCCCCTTCCCCCCTCTCCTGGCAACATAGTCAGGATCGTGCCCAACGAAGGCATGAACCTTATTACCATCAATTTAAATAGATTTAAATATGGTCGAATTGGCATAATGCCTTACCTTCCGGGCTCGCTGTATGTTTCCCCACCACCGGTAAAAATCCCTACTGCGCTGTAACAGTTTAGATAACCATGCTGGGGGAAAGGTGGCTACATTGGCACGGCCAAGGGCCAAGAGGGCGGGGGTAAAGGGGCAGGCCATGACGGGGCGGCCATGATGCAGGGGAGGCATGATGTGGGTGGGAATTGCCGGAAATGATTGATGGTGAAGGGGGGGGGGGGGATTACGGACGATAATTAATGGGGTGGGGGGGGGTGATTGATGGGCAGGGGGAATTGCTGGTGATGATAAGGTGGGGTGTGGAATTGCTCGAAATGATTGATGGTGAGGGGGGGAATGCAGGCAATGATTAATGGGGGGGATGCTGGTGATTTTTTTTTCCTATTAAGAGGCACTTTAGCGTGGCCAATCCACCTACCCTGAACATCTTTGGGTTGTGGGGCGTGAGACCCACACTGACACAGGGAGAATGTGAAACTCCAGATGGACAGTGACCTAGGGCTGGGATCGAACCCAGGTCCTCGGTGCAGTGAATGAGCAGCAGTGCTAACCACTGCACCACTGTGCTGCCCCGTTGGTGATGATTAATGGAGGGGTGAATTTCTGGTGATTATTAATGGGGCGGGGGGGGGGGGGGGGGGGGGGGGGGGGCAGATTGCTGCCAATGATCAATCAGTCAGCTCAGCTCCAGGACAGCATTGCAGGAGTTCCTCAGGGTAGTGTCCGAGGCAAAACCATCTTCTACTGCTTCAACTGCTTCCTTCCATCAAAAGGCCAGAAGTGGGGATGTTCACTAATGACTGCAAAATGTTCAATATCATTCCCTCCGCCAGTGACGAACAGTGACAGCCATGTGTACCATCTATAAGATTCACTGTAGTAACTCACCAAGGTTCCTTCGGCAACATCTTCCAAACCAACCAACACTGCCATCTAGAAGGACAAGAGCAGCAGATATCTGGAAACCCCACGAGCTTGGTGGTTCCCTTCCAAGTCACTCACCACCCAGACCTGGAACTCCCTCCATAAAACACTGTGGATGTACCTCAGGGACTGCATTGGTTCAAGAAGGCAACTCACCGCCACCTTCTGAAGGGCAACTAGGGATGGGCAATAAATGCTGGCCGAGCCAATGACACCCACATCCTGTAAATTATTATTTTTTTAAATTGCAACTCATCAGATATTGAAGGAGTCCATATCCATCAGACCATAAGACATAGGAGCAGAATTAGGCCACTTGACCCATCGAGTCTGCTCTGCCATTCAATCAAGGATGGTATTTTTCTCATACCCATTCTCCTGCCTTCTCCCCATAACCCCTGATCCCCTTATTAATCAAGAACCTATCTATCTCTGTCTTAAAAACACTCAGTGATTTGACCTCCACAGCCTTCTGTGGCAAAGAGCTCCACAGATTCACCATCCTCTGGCTGAAGAAATTCCCACTCATCTTAATTTTAAAGGATCGTCCCTTTAGTCTGAGGTTGAGCCCTCTGGTTCTAGTTTTTCTTACGAGTGGAAATGAGTGGAAAAGGGCTTAGGAGAGCTAGGAGGGGGCATGAGAAGTCCTTGGCAGGTCGGATCAAGGAAAACCCCAAGGCTTTTTATTCATATGTGAGAAATAAAAGAATGACCAGTGTGAGGTTAGGGCCGGTCAAGGACAGTAGTGGAAACTTGTGCATGGAGTCGGAAGAAATAGGAGAGGCGTGAATGAATACTTTTCTTCAATGTTCACCAAGGAGAGGGGCCATGTTTTTGAGGACGAGAGTGTGATACAGGCAGGTAGGCTGGAGGAAGTAAATGTTCTGAGGAAGGCTGTATTAGCAATTTTGAAAAACCTGAGGGTCGACAAGTCCCCTGGGCCAGATGGGATATATCCAAGGATTCTTTGGGTGGCAAGGGATGAGATTGCAGAGCCTTTGGCTTTGATCTTTGGGTCCTCACTGTCCACGGGATAGTGCCAGAGGACTGGAGAGTGGTGAATGTTGTTCCTCTGTTCAAGAAAGGGAATGAGAATGGCCGGTTAGTCTTACTTAGGTGGTCGGTAAGTTAATGGAAAAGGTCCTGAAGGATAGGATTTATGACCATTTGGAAAGATGCAGCTTAATCCAGGATAGTCAACACAGATTCATGAAGGATAAGTCTTGCCTCACAAATTTGATTGAATTCTTTGAGGAGGTAACTAAGTGTGTTGATGAAGGTAGAGCAGTTGATGTTGTATACATGGATTTTAGTAAGGCATTTGATAAGGTTCCCCAGGGTCGGCTTATGAAAAAAGTAAGGAGGTGTAGGATAGAGAGAAATTTGGCCAATTGGATAAGTAACTGGCTGTCACATAGAAGACAGAGGGTGGTGGTGGATGGAAAATTTTCAGGCTGGAGACCAGTTACCAGCGGTGTACCACAGGGATCAGTGCTGGGTCCTCTGCTATTTGTGATTTTTATCAATGACTTGGAGGAGGGGGCTGAAGGGTGTGTCAGTAAATTTGCTGATAACACCAAGATTGATGGAGTAGTGGATGAGGTGGAGGGCTGTTGTAGGCTGCAGAGACATTGATAGGATGCAGAGCTGGGTCGAAAAATGGCAGATGGAGTTTAACCCTGATAAGTGCGAGGTGATTCATTTTGGTAGAAAAAAATTGAATGCGGATTACAGGGTCAACAGCAGGGTTCTGAGGAATGTGGAGGAACAGAAATCTTGGGGTTCATGTTCACAGATCTCTGAAGATTGCCACTCAAGTGGATAGAGCCGTGAAGAAAGCCTATAGTGTGTTAGCGTTTATTAACAGAGGGCTTGAGTTTAAGAGCCGCGGGGTTATGCTGCAATTTGTAGTATTGCGTGCAGTCTGGTCACCTCACTATAGGAAGGATGTGAAAGCATTGGAAAGGGTGCAAAAGAGATTTACCAGGATACTGATTGGTTTGCATGATAGGTCTTATGAGGAAAGGTTGAGGGAGCGAGGGCTTTTCTCTTTGGAGCGGAGAAGGATGAGAGGCGACTTAATAGAGGTTTATAAGATGATGAGGGGGATAGATAGAGTGGACATTCACAGACTATTTCCTCGGGTGGATGTAGCTGTTACAAGGGGGCATAACTATAAGGTTCAGAGTGGGAGATATAGGAGGGATGTCTGAGGTAGGTTCTTTACTCAGAGAATGGTTAGAGTGTGGAATGGACTGCCTGCTGAGATAGTGGAGTCTGACACTTTAGGAACTATCAAGCAATTATTGGATAGGCACATGGAGCATACCAGAATGACAAGGAGTGGGATAGCTTGATATTGGTTTCGGACAATGCTCGGCACAACATCGAGGGCCGAAGGGCCTGTTCTGTGCTATACTGTTCTATGTTCTATGTTCTATTCTCTCCACATCCACTCCACCCAGGCCTCAGAGTGTCCTGTAAGTTTGAATCTAGTTCCCCCCTCATCCTTCTAAACTCCAACGAATACAGACTCAGAGAGCTCAACCGCATCTCAGATGATAAACCCTTCATTCTACAGATCATTCTTGTGAACCTCCTCTGGACCCTTTCCAAAGCCAGCACATCTTTCCTTAGATACGGGGCCCAAAACTGCTCACAATATTCCAAATGAGGTCTGACCAGAGCCTTATACAGCCTCAGAAGTACAACACTGCCCTTGTCTTCTGGCCCTCTTGACATAAAATTGAATGTTGCATTTGCCTTCTTAACTGCCGACTGAACCTGCACGTTAACTTTAAGAGAATCTTGAATTCGGACTCCTAAGTTCCCATATCAGCCTCCCCGGACAGGTGCCGGAATGTGGCGACTAGAGGCTTTTCACAGTAATTTCATTGAAGCCTACTCGTGACAATAAGCGATTTTCATTTCATTTAAGTCCCTTTCTGCTTCTGAATTCCTCAGCATTACCCAATTTAGAAAATAGCCTGTACCTTCTTCTTCCTTCCAAACCTCACACTTTTCCATATTGTATCCCATCTACCACTTCTTTGCCCACTCTCTTAGCCTGCCCAAGTCCTTCTGCAGCCTCCCCGCTTCCTCAATACTACCTGACTAGGGGCTTTTCGCAGTAACTTCATTGCAGTGTTAATGTAAACCTACTTGCGACAATAAAGATTATTATTATTATATCTTTATATCATCTGCAAATTTATCAACAGTGCCTTCAGTTCCTTCTTCCAGATTATTAATGTATATTGTGAAAAGTTGTGGTCCCAACACTGACCCCTGAGGCACACCACTAGTCACTGGCTGCCATCCTGAAAAAGACCCATTTATCCCTGCCTTTTGCCAGTCAATCAATCCTCTATCCATGCCAGTCTCTTATCCTTAACACCATGGGCTGCTAACTTATTTAACAGCCTCTGATGCGGCACCTTGTCAAAATGCCGCTAGATCTGGACAATATCCAGGCTTGGACAAGTAACATTTGCACCATACAAGTGGCAGGCAATGACCATCTCCATCAAGAGAAAGGCTAACTATCGTCCCATGATATTCAGTGCATTACCATCACTGAATCCTCCACTATCAACATCCTGAAGGTTACCATCAACTAGAAACTGAACTGGACTAGCCATGTAAATACTGTGGCTATAAGAGCAGGTCAGAGCCTAGGAATCTTGTAGCAGATACCTCATGTCCTGACTCCCCAAATTCTGTCCACCATCTACAAGGCACAAGTCAGGAGTGTGATGGAATACTCCCCGTTTGCCTGGATGAGTGCAGCTCCAACAACACTCAAGAAGCTTGACACCATCCAGGACAAAGCAGCCCATTTAATTGGCAACTCTTCCACAAACATTCACTCCCTCTACCACCATGCACAGTAGCAGGCATATGTACCATTTAGAAGATGCACTGCAGGAACTCACCATGGCAGCAGACATATGGGAAAACCACCATCTGGAAGTTTCCCTCCAAGCCACTCATCATCGTGACTTGGAACTATATCGCTCCTTCACTGTCTCTGGGTCAACGCCCAGGAACTCCCTTTCTACTGCATCATGTATGCACCTATAACACAGGGACGGCAAATGGTTCACAAAGGCAACTCACCACCACCTTTCTACAAGTCAATTAGGGATGGGCAATGAATGCTGGACGAACTAGCAAAGCTCACATCCGGGACATGAATAAAATAAATCTGAGCTGGCAGAGGTGTACGGTGAGAAAAATGTTTGTGTATTCTCTGGGCCAATGGCTACTTCGTCCCCTGGGGTGGATCTTCGGGCCTCGCTCATGGATGTGGCCTGGTCATTGGATGGTGATGACCTATAGGTGAGAAATAAAAGAATCGCATTAAAATTCATCACAGTTTGAGCACATCTCAGTTCATTTCATCCATTATATGTGCCCATGTGCCACCACCAGGTTGGTGATTTCGTTCTCCTTACTGCTGGCTGGTCCAGCATTGCCATCTGCAACTGATCATATCCCTCTTCCCCAGGGATTTTCATTGCCTCCTCCTTGGCTGCCTTAAGGAGCCTCAGGTCAGGAACTCCTCTTCCTGTACATCTCCTTTCAAGGGCATTATGTGTCTGCTCACAACAAAATGCAGAGTCAGTGATATGTCAAGTGACAGTTAAACACCCTGTTTGCAAGCAACCCCATTGCACATACGGGCCTGTCATTCAGACATTGAATCCAAGCGCACATTTAGCTTCAGTTGTAATGTGGCACTGAGGATGATCACACATTCACTCAACTGGTGCAGCTGCCCACAATGCATATTGATGACCACACAAGAGCTCCTGTTCAATATGCATCACTGCATAAGACTTTGATAGTACTGCTAGTTTTAAGGGTCTGTTGGTCTGAAGTAACATTTATAGATTTTACCTTGACTACTTTTAAACAGTTCACTTTGAATTTCCACTTGCGAGACAATTAACAACTAAGACAGCTGTTTGTAAGGTCTTGGTTACCTAAATTGCCTTAAAGGTGCTGAAAAGCCTGAAAAGGTTCTCCATAAGCTAAGAGCACACCGTGTTGTGAGTACTATATGAGCATGGTTAGAGGATTGGCTAGCCAACAGGAAACACCGAGTTGGAATAAATGGGCCATTTTCAGATTGGCCAGCTGTAAATACTGGAGTACCACAGGGATCAGTGCTGGGGTCTCAAATATTTACAATCTATATTAATGAATTAGATGAAGGGATCAAGCATAGAGAGACTTTCTTATGAGGAGAGGTTGAGTTGATTGGGCCTGGGGTTTAGAAGAATGAGGTGACCTTATTGAGACATATAGGATTCTCTGGGGGCTTGACAGGGTAGATGCTGAGAAGTTGGTTCCCCTTGTGGGAGAGTCCAGGACCAGAGGGCATAATCAAAGAGTAAGGGGTCACCCATTTAGGACAGAGAGGAAGAGAGATTGCTTCTCTGAGAAGGTAGTGAATCTGTGGAATTCTTTACCACAGAGAGTGGTAGAGGTTGGATCGTTAAGTATGTTCATGGCTGAGATCGACTGAATTTTAATTAGGAAGGGAATCAAGGGCTATGGGGATAATGTGGGAAAGTGGAGTTGAGTATTATATCAGATCAGCCATGATCTCATTGAATGGCAGAGCACACTGGATGGGCTGAGTGGCTGACTTCATCTCCTACATCTTATGGTCTTAAATGTTTTGTAGCCAAATTTGCTGATGATAAAAAGATAAGTAGGACAGCAAGTTGTGAGGAGGATATAAAAAATGTGCAAATGGATAGAGATAGGTCAGGCGATTAGCAAATGTTTGGAAAATAGAGTATCATGTGAAAAAGCATGAGATTGTTCACTTTGGCAGGAATGATAGAAAAGCTAAATGGAGAGAGATGGCAGAATGTTGTGGTATGGAGGGTTCTGGGTATCCTTATACCTGATTCACAAAAAGGCGAGCATGCTGGTACAGCCGAATATTAGGAAGGCAAATAGAATATTGAGGTGTATTGCATGGACATGAAGTATAAAAGTAGGGAAGATTCACTACAACTATATAGTGCATTGGTGAGACCAAACCTAGAGTAATGTGCACACTTTTGGTCTGTTGATTTCAGGAGGGATATACTTGCATTTGAAGCAGTTCAGAGAATGTTCACTAAATTGATTCCTGGGATGAAGGGGTTGGGCCTATGTTAATTGGAGTTGAGAAGAATAAGAAATTATCTTAGTGATACATGTTCAATTCTGAGGGGGTTTCAGAGGCTGTTTCCTTTCATGGTGGAATATAGAAGGGGGCATGTAACAGAAGGGAAATGAAAAAATGCACCTTCCAAGCAAACAAGGTGGTTATTGAATGGATGCTTAGGGATTACACCTCAAAGTGAGAATGATTAAGGAGGCAGCGGCCCTAGACTCAGACCTTTCCTCGGGATGATTAACCAATATGGATGATTCTTCCCATTCTATCGACGTTACTGGCACCATTGCAGGTGCTGTTAAGGAAGCACCAGGAATGGGTTTGGAAAGCACCACAGAAAGAGGCTGTTAACCAAGTTAAGTAGGCACTTCAGTCTTCATGCTAATTGGTACATTTCGACCCCTCTAAGAAGATGGTAATCACATGCGATGCATCACGGTATGGCCTAGGGGCTGTGTTATTCCACATAATGGAGGATGGGTCCAGGAAAGTCATCAAGAATGTATCAAGAATCCTAACATATGCCCAAATAGACAAAGAAGGCCTGGCTATTATCCATAGGACAAAGAAGTTTCATCAATACATATACTGGAGGCATTTTACTATCATCACAGACCACAGATCACTTTAAGGTCTCTTCAAGGAGGACAAAATGATTCCACCAATTGCTTCAGCTTGGATACAGCATTGGCCGCTGCTGTTATCGGCCAATGAATATATCTTTGAACATCAGCCAGGGTCTCACATAACCAATGAAGATGCTTTGAATTGCCTCCTGCTACCGAAAACATGCCACACCCCCCGGAGATTGTAATGGCCTTAAACTTTCTGAACTCTTTACCTGTGACAGTGCAGCAAATTGAGTACTGGACTAATAGAGACCCATTGTTAGTGAAGGTTAAACAAATGCTACAGCATAGATGGCAGAATGAGAAAGCTTCAGAGGAAATTAAGTCTTATTAGCTCAGGAAATTTGAGAGGAGTTGAGAGGATGGTGCCATCCTTTGGGGAACGAGAGTGGCCGTCCCCATACCAGGAAGGGAATGACTGCTTGAAGTATTGCATAGTACCCATTTGGGCATGTCAAAGGTGTAAATGCCAGAGAGAAACTATGTGTGGTGACCTAGCATCAGTGCTGAAAGAATTGTTAAGCAATGTGAACAATGCCAATGTTGTGGTTTTTTGCTTTTCCATGAAATAATCAGAGGTCTTAGGCACAGATTGTTTATTAACCAATGCATTGGGAGAGCACAACTTCAAAGAAAGACCTCTGAAGGTGACTCTGCCCAATGTAAAAAATCAGGTTATATTTATACAGAGTGCCGGTTACGTAGGCAAGAATATTGTTTACATTTGATCACATCTGCTTTAAACTTTACATTAACAATTTGTGTATGTGCACCCAAGCAGACTCAATGCTATCTACTTTTATCTACCCTTCATCTTTCTATGGATTCCTCCCTAACCTCCCTACTTGGTGCCAGACCTGATAGATGTGTCCGTTCCTTAGGTCGAGTTAGGAAAACATGTTGTTTAACTTTATCCTAACTACTTGTAGATTGTTGGTTAAGAACAAGCTGATAAGGTCACTGAAAACAGCTTTAAGTGGAACATGTTGCTTGACCCTTATGCTGACTGCTGCAGATGGTGCCACGTCAGCTTTTAGCTGATATATTTGTAAAATTGTCCTTCATTGCTTTAGTATACAGTACTACACTATATAAATTCAAAATCCTGAAGAATAATTGTTAATTACCCTATGGATTGCTGTTAGTAATCCATAATCAAGTGTCTTCCCACAACACCAGTTACACCAGACGCTGCCAGCTGTAGCTCCCTTGCACCCCTGGGAATGGTTGGGTCAACCAAGGGTGAGAGTTTACATATATTATGTTGGCTCAATCATGGGAGTTATGTTCCTTTTCCTAGTGGGCACCGATTGTCCACTGATTCTTCCTTAAAGCTGGTGTAATGGTGCCAGTGTTGTGGATAGGTTTTAAATAAATCTTCCATCTTCCTTGGTATGTCACTTCTGAGGCCTAAAAAGTATATTTTTTGCTTTTTAGGCAGACCCCTGCATCACAAAACCTCTTTAATACTTCCTCTAGGCTGGCCATATGTCCTTCTGGTGTAGTGCCAGTGGCAAGCATGTCATCAAAGTAAACCATCACTCCCTGGAAGAGATTGGCCATCATGCTTTGAAGATAGAGCAGGCTGAAGTGATGCCAAACGGCAGGCTGGTATACTGGAAGAGGGCTTTATTGTTATTGAGTGCTGCAAACTACTGCAATTTCTCATCCAGCTCTAGTTGCAGGTAGGTATGACTAAGCTCCAATTTTGAATAGGCAAGGACCCCAACCAGCTTTGTGCAGAAGTCTTCAATTTGGGGAATCAGATACCGATGACATGGGCAGCTTAATTTATTGCCAATTAATCGACTGACTGGGTTTAACAAACAAAGAGCCAAGAACTGTACAGCACAGGAACAGGCTCTTTGGCCCTCCAAGCCTGCGCCGATCATGCGTCCTATCTGGACCAACCGTCTATATCCTTCTATACCCCGTCTGTTGATGTGCCTCTCCAGATAAGTCTTAAAGGTCACTAATGTGTCTGCCTCAACCACCTCACTTGGCAGTGCATTCCAGGCCACCACCACCCTCTGTATAAAAAACTTTCCCGCATATCTCCACTGAACCTATCACCCCTCACCTTGAACTTGTGCCCCCTTGTAATTGTCATTCCGCCCTGGGAAAAAGCCTCCAACTGTTCACACTATCTATCCCCCTCATAATTTTATAAACTTCTATTAGGTCACCCCTCAGGCTCTGTCTCCCGAGGGAGAACAATCCTAGTTTATTCAATCTCCCCTCATAGCTGAGATCCTCCATATAAGGCAACATCCTGGTAAACCTTTTCTGTACTCTCTCCAAAGCCTCCACATTCTTCTGGTAATGTCGTGACCAGAATTGGACACAGTATTCCAAATGTTCTGTATAACTGTAATATAATTTTCAAGCCTTTATACTCGATACACCATCCGATGAAAGCAAGCATGCCATGTGCTTTCTTTACCACCATTTCCACTTGTGCTGCCACTTCTAAGGATCAGTGGAACTGCACGCCCAGATCTCTCATTGTGTCTATGCGCCTGATGAGTCTGCCATTTATTTTGTAGCTCTCACCTGAATTGGATTCACCAAAATGTATCCCCTCGAATTTGTCCGGGTTAAATTCAATCTGCCATTTTTCCGACTAATTTTGCAGCCAATCTAAATCCTTTTGTATTCACTGACAACCTTCATCACTATCCTCAACTCCTGCAATCTTAGTATCATCTGCAAACTTGCTAATCAGACTGGCTACGTTTCCTTCCAAGTCATTTATATATATTACAAAGAGCAGCGACAGAATTCTCCGCTTCCGCGCGGCATTGGGAAGGCCGTCGAGAACTCGGCCGAGTTTCATGACGGCCTCGGAGGCCGCTCCTCCCAACCTATTCATCCCCCAGGGGGCTAGGAGCGGCGTTCCATAAATCTCGGCCGCCGGGCCTTGACGCTTGCGTCAAGGCGGCACGCCGAGAATGACGCGCCAGCGGCGCCTAAGTGACGTCAGCCGCGCATACGCAGGTTGGCCGGCTCCAACCCGCGCATGCGCAGTTGCCATCTTCCCCTCCGCTGCCCCGCAAGACGTGGCGGCTTGATCTTGCGGGGCGGCGGAGGGGAAAGAGTGCATCTCTTGGAGACACCGGCCCGACGATCAGTGGGTACCGATCGCGGGCCAGTCCCCTCCCAAGCACGGCCGTGGTGCTCACTCCCCTCTCCGCCCCCCACAAGCCACAAATGAACCTTTGGCGTCATGTTCATAATGGCAGCGCACAGATGTGGTTGCCGCCGGCGTGAACAGGTTGGGAACGTCAGGCCGCTCGGCCCATTCGGGCCGGAGAATTGCCGGTCGCCGTGAAAAACGGCGAGCGGCGATTCTCCAAGCGGGCGGTGGAAGAATCGCAGGAGGTGCCAGGGCGGCCCGACCCTCCCGCGATTCTCCCACCCGGCAAGGGGAGCGGAGAATCGCACCCCAGAGGTCCCAGTACTGATCCCTGCGAAACACCACTAGTTACAGACCTCCATTTGGAAAAATACCCTTCCACTGCTACCCTCTGTCTTCTATGGCCAAGCCAATTCTGAATCCATCCAGCTAGTTCACCCCTGACCCCGTGTGATTTAATCTTTTACACCAGCCTGCGATGAGGGACAGGGATTATCGACTCCGCCCACTCTGAAGACTAAATCGGCTGATGATACCCAGCTCTTCCAATCCCTTTCACTCTGCTTCAACCTTCTGATCCAATGTGTACGACTCTGGTCTGGCTCAGAAAAACCTGAGTGTCAAATCCAGATTGACATATATCTTGTCTTTTACGCCCTTATTCCAGCCTAATTCTTTGTGGAAGTTATCTTCATCACTCCTGCAGACAACTTGGAGGTGCCGTCACATATTTTGAAGATTTCCAATCAGTTTAGCCTAATCTTCTGTATTCAGCCTCCCAACAGAATGAGCCGATGTCCTTCCATATAAACCAAAGGCAGATTGACCTCCTGCGTTCTGTACGCCACAGGGGTCTTGGGTGTTCCGAGGATCTTCAAAATTCTTTGATGTATGTTGCAAGATTGGATGTAGTACTCTGAAAGCTTAAAGATTGTGGGCGCGATTCTCCGCACCCGTGAAAAAACGCGAAGTCGGCCGTGAAAACGGCTGACTTTTGCGACGGCCCGACATGGCCCAGTTCCCGACGTATTCACGTCCGGGAAATGGGCTAGGAACAGGGCCGCGTCAATCACGTGCGCGATGGTGCCGGAACGCGACTATGACACAAACACGCCCACATGACGCCGCCCGATGCCGTAAAAAGGCGCGGGTGAGCACAGAAACTAGGCCAGGATGTCAGAGCTCAGGAGAGCAGCCCCGCGATTCATGGAGGCTGACGTGGAGACGCTGCCCGAATCAATCGAGCAGAGGAGGGGCATCATCTGCCCGCGTAGAGGGCATCGCCACCCTGCCAGCGCGGTGCGCCAGGCCTGGCATGAGGTGGCTGCTGCCGTCAGTGCTGTGGGGCAGACCCCTCGCTCTGCAGAGCAATGTCAGAAAAAGATGCACGACCTCACCAGGGCTGCCAGGGTAAGTGCCAAGAGGGTGCCCCCGGGTCATAACCATCCCTCCCCCTTTACTTAATCACCCAACTCCCCCCCCCCCCCCCCCCCCCCCCAGCACAGGGGGTGGAGGGGGATTGGGGCAGAGTGAGTTGAGGGTGGTTCACAAAGTAGTCACAGACCCATCGCTCTGGCCCCCGTGGAGAGATGCAATGGTCTTATTACAACTTGACCCCCAAACTGTGCCAGTATCTGAACGGACTGCTGATACCTGCCGTATTGTAATGATCTACCTATGCCCCCTCCCCCAACAGGACAAGACCGCTCACAACACCCGTGAGTGGAACAAGACTGGAGGGGATTCGCCCATCCTGCACCCCATCACCACGTTTGAGCAGAGGGCACTGGACCTTGTTGGGGGATCTGCCACCCGGGAGATCGCGCAATGCGAGGTTGGCGGAGCTGCAACAAGTGAGACAACCCTGCATGACAAACACCCCCCTCCCCCATCCTCTGTCCCTTCACACACCCTTCCCACTTGGACACCTCCCCCATCCTCTGTCCCTTCACACACCCTGCCCACTTGGACACCTCCCCCATCCTCTGTCCCTTCACACACCCTGCCCACTTGGACACCTCCCCCATCCTCTGTCCCTTCACACACCCTGCCCATTTGGACACCTCCCCAATCCTCTGTCCCTTCACACACCCTGCCCATTTGGACACCTCCCCAATCCTCTATCCCTTCACACACCCTGCCCATTTGGACACCTCCCCAATCCTCTGTCCCTTCACACACCCTGCCCATTTGGACACCTCCCCCATCCTCTGTCCCTTCACACACCCTGCCCACTTGGACACCTCCCCCATCCTCTGTCCCTTCGCACCCTGCCCACTGGGACCGTCCAGCGCCCGGCCGAGCGTCTCTAAATAACCCGTTTCATTCTCTTCCCTAGGACATGATGCTGAACGACCAGGGCCGTCTGCCTCCAGGCAGACACAGGCATCTGCCCCCACCTCACCCAGGGCTGCACGACAGAGGGTGCCCGATCAGCGGGGAGTCCCATCCTCTCCAACCAAATCTGTGGAGCAAGACGCCCAGAGGGCGGCGAGAAAGTAAGAGAGAGAAATGGCCCGCGAACGCACTGCGGCCTCTCAGCGGGCCGATGACATAGAGGAGGCGTCCACCCAAGACGACCTCGAGCTTGCGGCACAGCTATCTCCCACACCATCCACCATCCCAGAGACACTCACCCCGGTCGGGCTATTTAGTGATGAGACTTCTGGGTCACAGTCTGGGTCGCACATCACAGCTGAGCAGGTACAGCAGTTGGAGGTCAGAGCAGCCGAGGGCCCGGACTGGCGGAGGGCAGGCCAGGCCCAGCATCCAGCTGGCTCCCAGACGTTTTCCTAGTTCCTGGAGTTTCTCAACCCACCCGCACAGTCGATGCATCAAGAAACCCAGGGACACAATGACGGGATGAGGGCTGTCTTCCAGACTCTGCAGACACAGTTAGAGGAGTCGAACCGCGTCCACGAGCAGGGAGTGGTGCCACTCATGGCAGCAACCCAGGCCGACACTGCACGGGTGGCATCCGCGGTGGAGGCAATGGGTCAGGTTATGCAAGGCGTTGGGGTTAATGTGCACGCGTCATCCTCGGCCCTGGACAGGGTTGCCCTCTCACAGGCAGCAATGCGCTAGAGCCAAAACAACATTGCCGGCGCCCTGCGGGCCTTGGCCGAGTCTCAGCAGGTCATGGCCCAGTCGCAGCACGCCATGGCACAGTCACAGCAGTCGATGGCACAGTCCCAGCAGTCAGTCGCGGAGAGCACCATCTGCCTGACACATGTGCTGGATGGCGTCGTGCACTCACAGGTTGAGATCGCACAGTCCCTGGCGGGAATGTCTAACTCCCTGGACTCCGTCTCTGCAAACCTTCGGATCCTGGTGCTGTGCAGGCCTCCAGGACTGGCAGCGCCAGGTGTCGGTGGCGCGACGGGGCACCTCCCTGCTCGCACCTCTGTCCCAAAGTGAGGCCCGGGGGCCACTGGGCTCCCCGAGGGAGGAGGAGGTTTCGGGGCCCGTCCCATTAACTCCATCACGGGACGTCCCGGAATTCTCGGCCTCCCCCCCGTCCCGTCCCTGGGCATCGAGTGGCCAGCAAGCAGAGCAGGGTGGCACAACATCACCCAAGACGCCCGCAGAGCAGCATGGCCCATCAAGGCCGGGTGGCCCCAGGAAACGCTTGCCGAAGGAGAAACGAGGCGAAGGGGGCGATTCGCTGCAGTCCTCCACTCCTGCTGTATCATCTTGGGAATCACTTAGACGTAGTGGTAGGGTCCGTAAGGCAACAAAGAGAGGCACTGAGTAAGTTGGCATGGGTGAAGGGCACAGTTTAGTTGTAGGGGCTAGGAGACCTGTAAATTATTGTTAACATTAAACGCACTGTTCCACCTTACTTATAATACCGTGTGATTGTTCCACAGCCACAGGAATCGTGATGGTGACCGAGTGTCGCTGGGGTTGACGAGCGGTGAAACTTCGGTGCCGGGTGTGCAGTCCCTGCCCCTCCCCCCACCCCCTCCCACAGCTAGCCCACGCGGGCATGTGATGGAGTGTCCGTGACGATCTCAGCGGCCACCAAGGTGGATGGTTCAGCTATTGCCATGGGTCAGACTCTCTCTAACGATTCTGAGCTCACAGCTCTTCGCAGAGCGGGCTGTCATCATTCCACATGGCACTGATCACACCCGCTGACACAGCCATCAATGTTGTGCCAAACCATCTGGACCCAGTGATAAGGGTGATGTCGAAGTGAAGCAGTGTACACTGAGACGGGGTGGGGAGGAGGGGGGGGGGGGGTTGTGGTGGTGGCAGTTGTGTGTTGACCCTCTGCACGACTAGCGATGCAGGTGGTGGTTTGGTGTTCAGCGGGGACGTCACATTCGACGCGTGAACCATGCTGCCACCAAGGCATCGCGTGCCCGCCGTCCTCGCCGGGTCCGTCGTGCCGCCTCCTGGACATCACCAGCACCTGGGTCGTGTCTGCGTGCTGCGCCTGCCACTCCGCCAGCCTCCTCCTCCTCCTCCTCCCTCTCCTCCTCCTCCTCTGTGCTGGCACCACTACCACTGGCTTCTCCCTCCGCCTCCTGCAGCAGGTCATCTCTCCTCTGCATCGCGATGTTGTGCAGCGCACAGCAGACCACAACAATGTGAGCGACCCTATCAGGCTGGTACTGCAGGTCCCCTCCGGAGCGGTCCAGGCACCTGAATCTCATCTTCAGGAGGCCAAGGCAGCGCTCCACCACACCCCTGGTTGCTGCATGGGCCTCGTTGTATCGTGTTTCCGCATTGGTCTGAGACCTCCGTATAGGCGTCATCAGCCAAGACCTCAGTGGATAACCCCTGTCGCCTAGCAACCAGCCCCTCAGCCGGGGGGGGGGGAACGTCCCTCAAATATTGCAGGGGTGTACGACTGCGCCAGTATGTAGGAGTCATGCACACTCCCTGGGAACCTTGCACAGACATTCATGAACGTCATGTGGGGGTCGCATACTACCTGGATATTCATGGAGTATGTCCCCCTCCTGTTTGTGAACACCTCCCTGTCCCCTGCAGGCGGGCGCATGGGGATGTGAACACAATCGATTGCCCCCTGCACCCTCGGTATCCCGGCCACGCTGGCAAATCCACGAGCTTGTGAGTCTTGACTTGCTTGGTCCTCGGGAAAGGTGATGTAGCGGTCCGCGATGGCATAGAGGGCGTCGGTCACATCCCGGATGCACCTGTGGACAGATGACTGGAAGATCCCGGAGAGGTCCCCGCTCGGAGACTGGAAGGAGCCGGTCGCATAGAAGTTAAGAGCGACCGTCACCTTGATGGCAACCGGGATCGCGTGTCCTCCCCCCGTTCCACGTGGGGCGAGGTGCGCCACGAGGTGACAGATATGTATCACCGTCCGCCTACTCAGCCGGAGTCTCCTCCTGCAGGTGATGTCCGTCATTGTTAGGAAAGAGATCCGGGCATGGTACACCCTCGGCCTTGGTCGTTGCCCCTGGCGCCGTGGCTGCACCCTCACTCTCTCCTCCTCCCCCTCCTCCTCCTCCCCATGCTGCTCGACGACTGGCAACTCTTCGGCCATTCCCTCTGCTGCAGCTGGCCCTGCATCCACTGCGGGTTGTGGCTGTGGATGCTGCAGCATCTCCAAATGCAGTGCAGCGGCCCCAACCACTGCGCAGAACATAGCCGTTCTGTTCGCAGACATTGTGCTAACCTACAGAAGGGTGGTGGGGGGGGCAGAGAAACGGGACATGTTAGACGGAGGTTAGTCGACACCTCGACAGCCGCCTGCCACGGGATACCTGTCTGCCCCGGTGGCCTGGTCGCACTGCTGATACGCGGGCAGCCTAACCCCTGGTCACTTTCTGCATCCAACGGGCAGTTAACTACGTCCTCTTCACCGGTGCGTCAGTGAGTCACCCGCTCACTCTCTCCCTACCCCCCCACTCCCCCCTCCGTCTCCCCCACTCCCCCCTCAGTCACCCCACTCCCCCCCTCCATTTCCCACACTCCCCCCTCAGTCTCCACCACTCCCCCCTCAGTCTCCCCCACTCCCCCCCCCCCCCCCAGTCTCCCACACTCCTCCCCTCAGTCTCCCACACTCCCCCCTCCATCTCCCACACTCCCGGCCCGCTCTGGACCCCCTCCCGTTCTCGGGGATGCCTTCCCCGTTGTGGCCAGACTCCAGCAGTGCGCTGAGCGGTGCGCTCACCTACTCGAAGCTCTCTTCAGCCAGCACGACTGGTTGACGAACTTGAAAACAGGTGTGTTGGCCAGCGTGAAAACATGGCGTGAGGACGTCGGGACTTCGGCCCATCTGGGCCGGAGAATAGCGGGGGACCAATAAGTCGGGCTTCTGGCCGTGTCGGGGGGTCTTTCGAGGCCTTTGCCGGGAATGCCGACGTGTAGTTTGTGCGGGGTTCGGAGAATAGCGGGAGGGCGTCGGACCGGCGTCGCCGTAAAAATGTGCACAGCCCGCTATTCTCCAAACCGACGTGAGTGCGGAGAATCGCGCCCTGTGTTCCTGCTCCCAGATATTGGAAAGTCTGCTCACCCACTGCAGTCACCAAAGCCCCGGTGTCAACTTCCATTTACTCTTAAGACAATTTCAATTAGAGTTGTCTTATTCAATCGGACTGCATTCAACCAATGCGTTGCATGCTCTTCCTCAGTGGTGCTGGGGACTGCTGCTGGTCTTTTTCTTTGTTGCATTGGCGTGCATTGCCTCGCACGACAACATGCTTGAAAGTAGCCCGTTTCGTTGCAATGGAAGCACTCAAACTCCCGAACATGGCTGGTCTCCTGGGGATGGTCCTCCCCTGGTACAATAGCTCAGTTTAGTTCAATTAGTGAGACAGCAGTGCGGGTTCAATTCCCAAATTCCCATACCGACTGAGCTTATTCATGAATATCCGCTTTCTCAACCTTGCCCCTCACCTGTGGTGTGATGCTCCTCAGGTTAAATCACCACCAGTGAGCAGCACAGAGGGAGGGGCAGAAGTCCCCCCTCCCTCAAACTTACGGGCTAGACACAGTAGAAAGCACAAAGAGAAGATGGGGGGATTAGGAGCCAGGAGACAGTACACCCTGAATGTAAAGGGAGGACAGCAATTGAGTGGTTGGTTGGGGGGTGAGGGGGGGGGGGGGGGGGGGTGGGGGGGGGGATGTGGGGGGGGGGGTAAGAGGAAAGCACACTAACACAGACAATGCCAAGATGTATATAAGAACTACACGCACTGTAAATATTAAACATAAAGTATACCTGTGTAAAAATTGAAAATACAAATAAAAATATATATTTTTTTTCAATCATCACCTGTCACTTCTCCCCTCCAAAGGGGAAAACAGCTTATGGTCATGTGGGACGATGACAACTTTACCTATTTCCAGCATTTACTGTTCTTATTTCAGATTTCTAGCAGTTCCAGTATTTTGCCTTTGTGTTGCAATGAGTTTTTAATTTATGATGTTCAAAGGAAGATAAAATTGGGCTAGCAGGACTCAGCGGAGGAGGATTATAAAATAAACTAAATTATATTGGAGATATCTTCTCCCCCATAGAATATGTTGATTTGACAAAGTCACAGATAACACAATTAATGTTGTACCAATTCATGCCTCAGTAAAATAAAACAGACAATTACCTGGTTCAGAATAGGACAGAAGGCTATGAGAATAAATCTGTGATGATACTGAGCAGCTGCAACCATAAAAAATGCTTGTCAAGGAAGGCAATTGCTTTAACTTGTACGGTGTAAATTTAGATAATTGTAAGATTTTGCTTGATTTACATCCGGGGCAGCAAGGCAAAACAGTGCAGAATCTCTCCTCAAGAGATTAACAGGTTTGGTCGGAGTCCACAGTGTACAGCACATGGGGAAGCAATTGCTCTTAAATGGTGAGTAGTCAATTGGCATTTTTCTTACGTTCTCAATGGGGTGTGGTAGCTTGATCGCAGGGTTGGTCGCTACTGTGCGAGGCTATGAATTATTCATTCCAACAATTTCTCATACTGTAGATGAATACTGATGCTTTACTTAAAATGTGAAGAACATCTTCATGTTCTGTGATATATACCATTCATAGATATTTATTTAAATATTAATCAGACGCTACATACCATTGCATTTTGACATTCTGATTTCTCAGGTATTATTGACCATCATACAATTGATTAGTCTTGATGCGGTGCACTATCAAAATATTGTTTGTAGACTGTTCTAAACAATAAATGGTTTCAAATCCAAACGCAAACTAAGCAAGAAGTAAAGCACATTACTGAGAGCTGATAACTATGAGTGGGACTTGAGATTTAAATTTATCCAAGTGAATATGAAGCAGGAAGTTAAGGGTTGCAGAAGAGTCTTTAACGGGAAACATCTGTGGGGATGAAAATAGCAGAAAATAAAAGGGGTTGGTGCATATTCATCCAAATTAATAAACATACAGCTCCTGAAATAGAGTTTTGAATGAGAGGCAGCTGTGATTATCAAGCAATTCAGCAACAGTATGAAAAGAATTGGTTAGATTGAGCAAGGATTAATCTTGTATCGTTGAGGGATCTGAGGAATATTTAGATTGAGTCACAAATTTAGGTTTTGGGGGAGGACAAATGAAGAGGACAAATGGCCCGATTTCTTGAGGTGTCGGTCACCTGTGGTATTTATTTTCGGGAAGTCGGCATGGCGGCTGCAGTCTACATCCAGCACCGCCACAATCGAGGGGGAGACAATCCGTGGACAGAGGGAACAGAGGGGGCTCAGGGCACTCGTGGGGGGTGGCCCGAGGGTGGCGAGCCTAGCCAAAGGGGGTCACTATTCAGCAGGCCGAGTCGGGTCAGGTCCGTGCAGGCCCGGCACCATGGTGCGGGGAGGCGGGACACCCTGTTCCCCGGGTGGGAAAAAGGCTGCCGCCTGCCAACGTCAAATATGCCTTGGTGCAGGTAGCAGTTACCATGAACATCGTGGGCCCCACCGCCAGGACTGGACAGCAGTGCAGGAAGAAATTGCATGCACTGCTCAGGGCGGCCAGGGTGAGTCACCAGTTTCATGCTCCTGGCACCACCCCGTCCCACAATTCCCACATTCATCAACCTTCTGTCCCACCCCACCTCCTGGCGGCGAGGAAGGTCCATCCTGTCCTTCACCCTTAGCGGCTCACCTGGTAATGAAGCGGGACCATCCAGGGTCGCAACCCCTCAACACCCCAGAGCACATGTGCAGAGATGATACCGATATCTTGTCACTGCTGTCACCGACACCTTCCATCATCCCAGAGACACTCACCTCGGTTGGGCACATTAGTGAAGAGGCTCCTGGGGCAGTATCTGGTGTGTACAACACATATGCAATGGCACATCAGATGGAGGTAGGAACCCCTTAGGGGGCAGTCAGACGGGGGCCACACCAGCGACTAGCTGCTGTACAGGCAGGTCTCTGGCTTCTGGAAAGGGTGGTCAGTCCCATCAACATTGTAGATGCAGACTCAGAGCTGGGGACTAGAGGAGGGGGTGTCAGCAACTTTCCAGCTCCTGCAAGAGCAGTTAGAGGACTCCAACTGCCTGCAGGTGCAGGAGGTGGTGCCGAAAATGCGTGCCAACCAAGCCAACACCGCACGTGTGGTGTCCATGGCGGAGGCCTTGAATGCAAAGGAATCGACCATGGGTCAGGATGTCCAAGGTCTGGTGCACTCTATGCAGGTTGCGGCCAATGCACAGGCAGGGTGGCCATGTACCAGAGTCACATGGACATTACAGCAGTGCTCCAGAGCTTGGCCCAGTCACAACGGGCCATGGCTTCGGGCATCCAGGGCATTGGCATGGTGCTGGCTGGCCTCAACTAGTCTCTGAGTGATGTGGCACAGTCCCAGAAGGATATGGCACAAGCCTTGATCTCCATGGACCCAAGCATGGAGACCCTTGTCAAGACAAGAGCAAGCCTCCAGGACTGGCAGTGCCAGGTGGCAGGGGGCCCATGGAGCTCAGTCCAGGCGCACCCCATTTCCAGGAATTTCAGGGCAAGATATGCAGCAGGGCGTCTACACTTCTAATGCACCGCCTGAGCGTCCAACTAGAAGGAGCTTGGAAGTGGACATGGGCACAGCCCCCGGGCAGTTGGAGGTTACCCCAGGGATCATCCTCGGAGGTGGCAGGGGACGTGGCCAGATACTTGGAGGCGCCATGTGGTAGGGCCTACCCGATGAGTGACCCGCCATCACACACTGCCCCGATACCCAACCTCCCTCCTCACCCCGGACACCGTCCCCACCACCGCCGCCCCATGTGTCCGATGGGACCGTGAGATGGAATGGCCAACACGCACGCAGGGATCACCCGGACAGACAGAGGAATGTGCTACCGAGGGCAGGTGTCAGACTTCGTTAAACTATCCAGAGCACCAGAGTTCATCGCAGAGCAGGTCATCATCATCCTCCATCCCATTTCCCAGCCCCGCTGATACTGCCAACCCAGGGCCAGCACCCCATAGTCTAACAGGTGGTAAGCACAGAGAGGTGTGAGGCGAAGCAGCAGTGCGGGGTGGAAAAAGTGTAGGAAGGGGCAATAGGGGAAGGGATGGTTAGCTGGAGGAGAGGTTTAATAGGATTGGACAGCCTGCCGATTGCCCGGCCACCGAGTCGGTGAACCTGGAGACGATTAAGTTGCCCTGTGCACGGCGGATCAGGTGCACATGTGGTGCGGCGTCCTGTGGCTGCCAGGCCCCATGCTCTGCCAATCCTAGCCGTCCTATGCATCTCCCTCACCGGACGAGGCCTGGTGTTCATCCTCCTTCTCCAGCACGTTGTTCATCTGGTGCACGATGTTATAGAGGGCGCAGCAGGCGCCACGATGCAGGAGACCTTCCTAAGGTTGTATTGGAGGGCCCCTCCAGAGTGGCCCAGGCACCTCATACGCATCTTCAGGACGCATCATTCAAAAATAGTCCTGCTCACTGTACGGGCATCATTATAGTGTGTCTCTGCGTTTGTCTGAGGCCTTCGGATCGATGTCATCAGCCGTGACTGCAACGGATAACCCCTGTTGTCCAAGAGCAATCGCTCACCCAGGGGTGCACCTCAAAGGTGTCGAACACTGTCGAGTGAACCATGATGAAGGCATTGTGTGTGCTGCCTGAGTATTGGGTGCAGATGTCCATGATGTGCAGCCGATGGTCACACACTGACTGCACATTGAGGAAGTGGAAGCCCTTCCTGTTTGTGAACTTTGTGAACCTTCATGCGGCGGTGTTCATAGGGGGACATGTGTCCCATGGACCTGAGGCATACCAACGATAGTGGTGAATCCCGCTGCCCGGGCAACCTGGTGTGCTTGGTTCACATTCAAGTGGATGTATTGTGCTGCCCAGTCATGCAGGGTCTCTGTTACGGCGCGGATGCACCTGTGCGTGGAGTTCTGGGAGATCCCAGCACATTCCCACTTGGCGCTTGGAAGGAACCCCTGGCATCTTGGCGGCCTCCTGGAGCAGGTATCCTCCTGCAAACCGCCGCAGCTCCAGATGTGCCATGATCCAGCTGATGTGCTGTACGGTCTCCTTGGCCAACTGGAGTCTTCAGCGACACCCTCGGTCTGACAGGTTTCCAAATGACATGCGCTAACAGTACACATGAGGCCTGGTACAATGCCTCCTTCCCACTTCCTCCTCAGCCTGTTGGACGGCAGGCTTTCCAGCCTCACTAGCTGGCTCCTGCTCTTCTGGGAGAGACTCCAGTTATGCACGGCCCTCCCGGAGCAGCCCCTGCTCATGCAGCCGCAGTGCGTCCTCTACGGCTGCCGTGGCTAGGCAGATGCCGACCACTCTTGGTTGGATACCGAACTTCATTATCCGCAGAGCATGAGTGCAGACATATTAGCATGGTAAGTACTCCTGTGCCTAACCAGGTTCAATGGGCTGCCGGTGGCCCTGGCTTGCACTGCAGCTCCTGCCTCCGCATGTCTCCTCACCCCACTCCTATTCTTACCCCTACCTCTTGCCGTCCCCCCCAATACTTTATCCTTCGTACCACACCCCTGACCCCGTCAGTGCCTGGCACTGGGGGCCTCGAACTCTGCCACCTATCCCTGCCTGCAGGGGTACCGAAGGCTGGTGCTCCCCATGCCAGCAATACACTCTATGACCCCTGTCATGCACCTTCCTATGGGGTCTACTGTGGGGTCCTCCTTGGGTGGGCTGTGTGATACCTCAGCAGCTGAGTGGCACCAAGTTGTGTGGGGATGGGCGCAGTGTGCCATCAACCGGCACCATGCTTTGTAGTACATATGCGGGTAGGGCCCACACCTGGCACTCAGCCAAGTGGGTAAACACCTGTTGGGACTGTTGCTGTGGTGTGCTGTGGGCCCTTTGTGCGGTGCATCGGTTGTGCCTACTTGGATGTGGACAGGGACACAGTGGGCAGTCAATGGGGTCCGCAACCTTGCAGGCTGCAGCAATGGTAGTGCATGCCTGGATACCCTGGCCCCGGAGCGGGGACACCCTGACCTCATGGCCCATCCCCTGGTCGCCCCCACTATTACCCCAAGACCTGGCAGAAGCCCACACTCCAAGCCAACAGCACAACATCATCCCACTGTTGCGCTTTTGGAGACATTATCTACCTCCTCTCTCTCCCTCAACAGCCTGGGCACCTGTTTCCAGATTCTAAAATACCACAAGTGAACCACGCCATCATCATGTCCACTGGTGGGGGAGGAGTTTCACAGGAGGCCGAAGACTACCAGGTCAGATCCATTAATGAGAGGTTATTCATGCTACCGTACATTTTCCATTCCCAAGCTGGCACACGGCCTGGACCGCATCTACATCGCTAGCGAGGCGTCAGAACATGGCGTTCCATTGGACGCCTGACGCCGACCTCAATTTTCAGCTGACACCGTATTCTCTGCCCATTCATAATTCACGATTCCGGGGTCGCTGGATGGAGAATCCCACCCATTATCCTTTGACTTTCCAGATTTATGATGCTGTTCATGGGTAACTTTCCACATGGACAGTTATGCTCCAAATGTGTTACTTGTATTGAATTAACCTTAATAGGTCTTGTTTTACTCCATGTTAATCTTCTTCTTTATCTTTGTCACTGTCCCCTTTTCTCCTTCGCTCACTTTCTCTCACTGCTTTTGCTGCTTCCTCTTTTACTCCAGTCAACTCTATCCTTTGCTTTGAAATGACCAGATCGGCACTTGCTTCCTTTACTTTAAGAGACTCCTTACAGTACAAATGAGCAGGAGCCAGCACTAGAATTAAAGCCTCGGGAAACTGGGTACTGATAAATGAAAGGGATTTAGCTGCCAGAGCTCTTCATGTTGAGCCTTGGAAAATTATATTGAGCCAGTGCCTGGAGTGTGACCCTACTCCTTGCATGTATAGGTGCCCACGGCTGGGTGGATGCTGATCCAGTATGTGAATGGGATGGAGGAAACTAGGAGCAATTGGAATTTGGTCATTTTTTTAAAATGTGAAAGTTGGACTCTGTGAAAGGTTGCTACAGTAACTATGCCTTAGAAATATTTTTGCTGTTATGTAATTGAGCTAATATTTTACCATTGGGTGACCAGGCATTGGGAGGAAGTCATTTTGTGCAAAGTGTTTCATGATAAGTGAAAAAATGAAAATGAAAAATGAATTAAATGAAATGAAAATCGCTTATTGTCACAAGTAGGCTTCAATGAAGTTACTGTGAAAAACCCCTAGGTGCCACATTCCGGAGCCTGTTCAGGGAGGCTGGTACGGGAATTGAACTGTGTGCTGGCCTGCCTTGGTCTGCTTTAAAAGCCAGCTCTTTAGCCCTGTGCTAAACCAGCCCCAAGTAAAGATAGAACAATAATAGTTGAAAAAGAGGAAACAACGAAATTGATAGATGAGAAGAAATTTGACAGATAACCAGAGGACACGATCTTCCGGCCGTTTACGCCAGCGGCATCTTCTGGACCCGCTGATGACATGCCCCCACCGCGGGTTTACCAGCAGTGTGGGGTAGATTCAATGGGAAATTCCATTAACAGTGGCTGGACCAGAAGATACCGCCACCGGCCAATGGCTGGCCGTCTCCCGCCGCCGGGAAACACATCACATGGAGGCCAGAGAATCCCGCCTTTAGAAAAAAATGATGCACACAATTGGCAGACATAAAGTTAAAAGTTTTAGTCTGAATTTCTGTCTTTTGAAACATGAATTCAGCCAGTTGTTTGTCAAATGGATTCTGTAGCATTTTACGTTGTATATATTAAATAGTGTTTTGATAAATACATGAGCAGACACATGTGACCACTGATGTCATTATAGGTAAATACGTGTTTTGGGCAGTAGCTGTTTTACATACTGCATCGAACACAAAAGTTAGGTCCCAATTATTTCCAATTATCGGAAACCACACATAAGGAAACGTGTCAAGGCCTTAGTAAGGGTTGGTGGAGATTGACTAGAATTGTACCAGGAGGGATGGTCCTCAGTTACGTGCTGAAACTTAAGAAGCTGGCCTCCCTCCTTAACACAGAGAAACTTAAGGGAGGATTTTACAGAGGTGTTATAAATTGTGAAGGGGTTAAATTTAGAGGGATATAAGGAATGGACAGGGTAATGAGACTAATTGGAGAGCTCCCCTGATGGACTGAATGGCTTCTTTCTGTGAAATTTCATTCTACGGTTATTCTACTAATTAGAATGTTCTATTGTTCCCTCACTTAAAATACAGAGGCTGAACTGTCACTAAGGTAAAGCTATTTAACTTCAGCAAATCTCAAAAGAAATGTGAGAACTGGCATAGCTATTGTATTGTGCTTTATGAGAATGGGATTTTCGGAATCTGACAAGGAAGCAACTAGAAATGTGCATTTTCTATTGACCTGTGTTACATGATATAGAAATAATCAGCCTGGGCTCTAAATGCAGAAATGAAAGCTTCATTCATCAGCATTGTTCAGCCTATTTTCCACATTGAATTTTAAAAATTGATCATCGTTTCAAACATGTCATTCTTAATCACTTTTCATCAGGAGAGATTACAACCTGAATGAGACCGAGTCATGTTCACTCTGAGGCATAATTCTCAGTTGACTTCTATGCTTAAGGATAAAACCTGCCTTGCACAAATCCATTGAGATACAGAGATAAGATCGCCTTGCATCTCACTGAAGCTGAATCTATTGAAAGTGATATTAAAGATTATGTTTCATTCTGCCAGAGCAGAATCTCTTAACTCGAAGAACATGAGTCCAGACATCCCACTGAGATTTGACATGACAACCATTCCCAATTCATCGACGTTGTGCCCAGTCTAAAGATGCCCATTTATACACATTTGACAATCTTTCTCACTTGGAAAGCTTTTTAAATGTACATCTCCCCGAGGGATGAGTTTTTTCTGAGACAGAAGAAGCCATAGATATCTTCTATCCTTTCTTGATATCTACAGGGCAGCATGGTACAATACATGGTAGTTCCACTGCAATGTGATTGTTTAGCAGGAAATCATCGGTTGAATACAATTACCATTTTATTGATGTTGAATGAAATGAGGTTCAGCAACTTTACTCTTAACAGCACTGGCTGCACAATTTATTTTTTTATTCTCAGATGTCAGATTTTCTGCGTGTTGGGATCTTAAACTGTAAAGCCATTCAGCACTTAACCCTTGTTTGGCAGGCAACTTTCCCTGAGGACATTCAGGAAGTCCCTGTTTTTATTCTTCCCCTTCTTTAATTTAATCTTTCGCCTAGTTACAGCATTTTCTGTCAGCTGAAAATCTCACCCTGTTCACTGCTAACATTATTGGCACTGCTATCTGGGTCTCGTAAAAGTGAATTTGGTCTGTGGGACAGAATAAGAACCAACATTCTCTGATGGGCAAACTAAGGTGATCTGCAGGCAAGGAGGATTCCTGTGCTGGAACATCAAACTGCTGAAAACTGAGTAAATAAAAAATGATCACGGAACAAAGTGATCACTAACAAGCTGTGAAACTCATCAAGAGTATAGTGACAATTTTAGTGAAACTAAATAGCAATAACATCGACTGTTATTTTAAAAATGCCTGGCCTTAAATACACTCCATCTGTCAGCCTTGGTTTTGTCACAGAGCACTTGCTTCAAAGTCAGTTATGCCAGGATATTTGGCAATGATGGCAATGATACCACCACCAATACGTGTGCCAGCCCTTTTTGGGAGGGCTCACGATTCTTACTGGTTTTGGATTTGACAACGGAAAAGCAGAGGAAGAATTGCCGAGTTACTGAATGACTAAGTTAGGCATATTTTGCAGAATTTTTGCATCTTTTTTATTGATAGGCAACACTATTGTCCAGTGACAGCTCAGTAGGAACAACAAGGAAAGGCAACATAAAACAAGGAGCAGAATGATTAAGGGGTTCCTGAAGCAGAGGGACCTGGGGATATATGTGCACAAATCATTGAAGGTGGCAGGGCAGTTTGAAAAAGCCTTTAGAAGGTATATAGGATCCCGGACTTTGTAAATTGAGGCATGGAGCACAAAAGCAAGGATGTTGTGGCAAACCCTCATAGAATTCCAGTTTGAGGGCAGCATGGTAGGCCAGTGGGTTAGCCCTGTTGCCTCACGGCGCCGAAGTCCCAGCTTCGATCCCAGCTCTGGGTCACTGTCCGTGTGGAGTTTGCACATTCTCCCCATGTCTGCGTGGGTTTCACACCCACAACCCAAAGAAGTGCAGGGCAGGTGGATTGGCCACGTTAAATTGCCCCTTAATTGGAAAAAATGAATTTGGCACTCTAAATTTATGCGAAAAAAAATAAAAATAAAACTCCAGTTTGGTCTTAAATCATAGAATGGTAGAAATGTAGAATTGTCTTCAATTCTGGGCATCAGAAGTTAGGAAGGATGTGAAGGTATTGGAGAGGGTGCAGTAATGATTTACTTAATAGTTGCAGGAACGGGCAACCTTAGTTAAGGGGGTAGATTGGTGAAGCTGAGACTGTTCTATCTGCAGGGAAGTCAAAGTTGAGAGGAGATTAAATGGAGACATTCACAATTTTTGGGAATCTGGGGCGGGATTCTCCCCTACCCGGCGTGACGGGGGGTCCCGGCATAGGGGAGTGGCGCCAACCACTCCGGGGTCGGGCCTCCCCAAAGGTGGGGAATTCTCCGCACCTTTGGGGGCTAGCCCCGTGCCGGAGCGGTTGGCACCAGAAGCCTGGCGCAAAAAACCGGCACCAGCGGCCTTTCAGGCCCGCCGCCCGGCAGCGGGGCTGGCTGAAAGGCTTTCGCCGGTCGGCGCATGCGCCGGCGGTGACGTCAGCAGCCTGCTGCAGCTGATGTCACTACCGGCGCATGCACGATGTGGGTTTCTCTTCCGCTTCCGCCATGGCGGAGGCAGTGGCGGCGGCGGAGGAGAAAGAGTGCATCCAGGGCACTGGCCCGGAGTCTGAGCGGGGGGCCCCGATCGCGGGCCTGGCCACCGTGGGGGCACCCCCTGGGGTCCGATCGCCCTGCGCCCCCCCCCCCCCCCCCCAGGACCCCGGGGGCCCGGTCACGGCGCCAATCCCGCCGCCACCAGAGGTGGTTCAAACCTCGGCGGCGGGAGAGGCCTCCCAGCGGCGGGACTTTGGCCCATCCGGGCCGGACATTCGCCGCAGGGACCTCGCCAATCGGAGTGGCGTGATTCCCGCCCCCGCCAATTCCCGGGTGACGGAAAATCTCTGCCACGGCCGGGGGCGGGATTTACGGCAGCCCCAGGTGATTCTCCGACCCTGCTGGGGGTCTGAGAATTTCGTCCCTGGTCAGAGTAGTTAGGGAGAAACTGTTGTCATGGGTAAATGGGTGGAAAACTAGAGGACACCTTTGTAAGGTAATTGGCAAAAGAAACAGAGGCGAAATGAGGATTTTTTTTTAATGCAACATTGTTAAGATCTGGAATGCAATGCCTGAGAATGTGGTGGAGCCAGGTACAACCATGGCCTTCAAAGGAGAATTTGCTAATCATCTAAAGAGAAAAAACTGCAGGCTAGAGAAAGAAGGCTACTGGAGCTAGCTGATTTGCTCTTACAGTGGGCAGGTATGGCACAACAAACTGAATGGCCTCCTTCTGTATTCTAACCATTCTACCAATTAATGGCTGGTATCATAGAGGGGTTGAAAGAACAATTTGGAGAAAGAGGGGGCTGAAATTCAATAGGGAGGGTAGAGGGTGCTGTTAAACTGCTGATTGCCAGCTGGTGAAGGGGACTAGAAGACAATCTTTCCTCACAAAGTGAGTCATTACAAATGTATTGCTCTGAACTCTGCAACTCCCCACCAGTGACAATAGGTTTCTCTTAACATGCGCACAAGTCAGTATTGAATGAATGATCCCCCACCTACATGAACTTAACATTAGTTTATAAAATTAACAGGTAGCATGCCAATTCCCTTGCCTCTGCCATGCCACACTCAGAGTACAGGAAAGTTGGCGGAAGACCCTCCCACTCCAGATGTAAATTAAGGGCATCTTCCTACTTCTGTACTGTTGCCATTTTACCACCCTCTGCCAAATGAACACAACAGTGATACCCCTCTGTAGTCTCAGGTGTGGGAGTCGTCCTGATCAGACACTGTGGTGGGCACATGGATCCTTATGGATCCCCCCCCCCCCCCCCCCCCCCCCCACACTGCCCGTGACAATGGTCACTGCCACAGCAACTCTCACCTTTCCTTTGTTGAAAAAAAAACAGAAAACCAGCCTTTCCCCATGAGGCCACCTGCCTGATTGGCCAAGGTAACTTTGGTTCCACTGACCTTATTCCCTAATTCGGCAGCAGCTCCTGTAGGTGATATTGCATCTCTTAAAGGGACTGGAGCCCCGATGGCAGCTCATTAGCTGACTGATTTATGTAAGTTCTCATTGTGGCTCCAATAAACAGCTGAGGCAGAGTTCCCCTGGCTTACAGTTCATCGTCAGGGCCACTGGTAAAATCCTTGCCTCTGATTCTTTGTAATAGGCCACTGAGGTAATGGCCTGAACCATGGCCATACCTTTGGTGATAAATTCTACATTGAAGGACATTGGATATATATAATAAATTGTATAGTGTTCCGTGAATAATAACTCAGCAGACTTTGTGTTATTTTGGCAGAAAGGTTAAGCTGGTCTTGTTTTTGAACTGCTGCTAATTTTGCTGCCGGGTTAGAAAATAGCCTTTAAAAACCTGTTATGTGACCAACTGTATGAGGCCCGATTCAGACAGCTTTCATTTTTGGTACGAGAGCAAACAACTGTGTTTCAAGCCATTTGAACTGTGTTTTTCACCTGGGCAGTTGGAGCTTTTATCCTGTTTTAAAAGCAAATGGGTGTGAGCTGCAAACACAGAAGAGGAGCTCAGAGCTAGGCAAATGGTTGTATTGTCCAAAAATGAACTATTTCACATCATGTAAGCCGTGTAACAGTGTGCGTGTGAGGAGGCTATGGAGGCTAATGAGGAAGGTAATAGCAGATAAATGCCACATGTTGGTTCAAAATTTGAAGACTGCCTCAGTGACTTCTACCGCTTTGCCTGCTGGCGGCAAAATCCGCTGCAGCCATAAATTGTAACACTACAGAATCTTTTCAGACAACTACAGTGATGTTTCTGAAGGCACCACATCTATCTGAATTCAAGAAATGACAGATGCACTGTTCCAGAGGACTGGCAGTTTCATTCATTTCTATAAAAGCAGGGAAAAGAACAGTCAGGCACATGCCAAACACTTTGTGGCATTGTGGAGTTTTCCATAATGCTAGCTGTGATTGACTGCTCAGTTCCTCTCTCTACATCCTCCTGATCAGGCATCTCACATGGTGCTACTATTACTGAACATACCCTGGTGCAAGTCAAGCAAGCAGGTGCAAATGCAGCTGGCTCTGCAAATGTGTCCGGTTGCCCAAACTTGTTTTTCCCACCGTCACTTATTCCCTGGCTCTGTACTTCCTCAAAAACTGTTCATCCATAGCATTTTTGAGGTCTGATGAAAGTACATTTAAACCTCCCCTCTTTCTCTCTCCACTGATAGTGCCTGACCTACTCAGTATTCAAAAATCTGCATTGATATATTATTTTGCTACTTGCTGCTTGTCTAGTCAAAATTGGGAAAATAGAAGAGGGAGGAGCTTTTCCCAATTTCTTGCATTCTCAAATTGAGGTTTCTCATACTTTATAAATTAATTTCTGTTGGAGCATGTTTTATGTTTGTCAGGAATACTTGTCAGATTTTTTTAATATAAAAGGATACGTACTGTGTGTTGTGATAAGCATATGCACAGTAATGTATGTAGTTATTTGACCTCAGACCAGCAGGTGGCAATAGAGATCCACCATGTGACTCCAGAGATTCGGCAGTTGGTAGTAAGCCGCACTAGAGGGCAACCGCATTAGAAGTAGCTGCAGGAGAATTCACTTATTCGCTACCGTTCGTATTATAGTTCGTTAGTTATCTTTCCACATGTTCATTTCATTAATAAACTATCTTACGAGTCAAATAACTAGATGTTCTGTGTTCATTTTTACCATGGCGACAACACAGAACATAACACTGTGATTTATCAGACACAGAACCTGCAGACAGAATTGTAAACAAAAACAGAAAATACTGGACAATCTCAGCATGTCTGACAGCATCTCTGGAGAGAAAAGGTAGCTAACATTTCCAGTCTGGATGACTTTTTGTCAAAGCTAGAGACAACTGGAAATGAGGAGAGATTTATACTCTTGTGGGGGGCATGAAGCCATGGGGATGGATAGGGGGCCAGCGATTGGTGGAGGTTGACAAAGATGTCAAGGACAGAAGACAAAAGGAATGAAAATGGAGTGATTGAGGCTAAGAAGGGTGCTGATCATGACACATAAAGAAATTAGAATGCGTGAATTGCAGAACAAAGGTGTAAAGGGTAACTCGGAACAGATGGCCCAAGTGGAGTGGGGGAAGGAGTAACTATGGTGAGGGCAAAAAAGAACAATGGAAGAAATAAAAATAAATTGATAGAAATAAAAATTGGCTGAAGGTGGAGGAGAGAGTTCACAGTCTGAAGTTGTTGAACTCAATGTTATGTCCGGAAGGCCGTAACATGTCTAATCGGAAGATGAGGTGCTGTTCCTCCAGTTGACGCTGGGCTTCACTGGAACATTGCAGCAGGCCAAGGTGGACATGTGTACGTGAGAGCAGGATGGGTAGTTGAAACGGCAAGCGACAGGAAGGTTTGGGTCCTGCTTGCAGACGGACTGGAGGTCTCCTGAAAAGCGGTCACCGAGTCTGAGTTTAGACTCTCCTATGAAGAGTAGACCGCACTTGGAGCTGCAAATGCAATAGACCAGATTGAAGGAGATGCATGTGAAGTGCTGCCTCACTTGAGAAGAGTGTTTAGGGCTTGAAATGGTGAGCAAGTAGGAGGTAAAAGGGCAGGTGTTACACCTTCTGCGATTGCATGGGAAGGTGCTAAGGGAAGAGAATGAGGTGTTGGAAGTGATGGAAGAGGTATCCTGGAAGGAACAGGTGCTATGAAATGTTGACAGGGGGAGTGAGGGGCAGATATGTTTGGTGGTGGAATCTCTGGCGATGTCAGAAATGGCAGAGGATGATTATTTTAATGTGGAGGCTGGTGGGGTGAAAAGTGAGGACAAGGGAGACCCTATCCTGGTTCAGGGAGGGAGAAGAGGAGGTGAGGGCAGAGGTGTGGTAGATGGGTCGGATACAGTTGAGAGCTCTGTTGACCACAGCGGGTGTGAAACTACAATTAAGGAAGAATGAAAACATGTCAACCGCATTGATTTGTGAAATGCATCATCAGAACAGATGCAGCAGAGGCAAAGGAACTGGAAGAATGGGATGGAGTCCTTAGAGGATGTGGGGGAGGGGGGGGAGGGAAGAGCTGTAGCTGAAGTAACTCTGGGAGTCAGTGGGTTTTTCATGGATACTAGTGGACAGTCATTCTCCAGAAATTGAAATCGAAAGGTCAAGGAAGGGAAGGGAAGTGTCAGAGATGGACCATGTGAAGGTGATAGAGGGGTGGAAATTGGAAGCAAAATTAACAAAGTTTTCCAGGTCCAGACGGGAACATGAAGCAGCACTGAAACAGTCGTCTATGTAATGATAAAAGAGTTGTGGGATGAAGCCAGAGTAGGACTGGAACAAGGAATGTTCCACATCCTCATAAAGAGACAGGTAAAACTGGGACCCACACGGGTACCCATAGCCACATCTTTGGTTTGGAAGAAATGAGATATGTTAAAGGAGAAATTGTTGAGTGTGAGGGCAATTGCAGCCAGGCGGTGGATGGGGATTGTTCCGGCCTCTGTTCGAGGAAGAAGCGGAGAGCCCTCAGACCATCCTGGTGGGGAATGAAGGTTTAGAGGGATTGGACATCCATGGTAAAGAGGTGGTTATGGCAGAGGAACTGGAAGGTGTTGATATGATGTGGGACATCGGAGGAATCACAAAGGTAGATTGGGAGGGACTGTGAAAGAGGAGAGCATGGAGTCAAGATAGGAAAAATGAGTTTGGTGGGGCAGGAACAGGCTGACAGGATTGGCCTACTGGGACAGTCCTGTATATGGATTTTGCGAAGGGGGCAGAAGCGGGCTGTCAGGGATTGGGAGGTTATGAGGTTGGAATTGAGGTTGGAATTACAGAATTGTAAGGTTCACGATCAAATCCACTCCCGTGGAAACATTCCAGTAAGATTTACTCGATGAGCTCAAAATGTATCTCGTTGAAGAAATCCATCCAAGAATGGATTTAAGGGATATAAGCAAGAAGCGATCCATACCTGTTGGCAAAGCTTACCTCAATTGTACATGCACTTACTAGAATGTCCAAACTTAGCATGATGTGTGGAAGGTGTGGCTTTCTGTCTGCACCAAGGGAACATCCAGCTTTCCACCAATTCTGAACAGCATGTGGCAAAAAAGGCCATTGAAAGTGGCAGTGTGGGAGAGCAAAAGCTGATGCTGCTACAATGGGCCATGCACTGATCCAAACAGAGCACATACAATGGGTAGCTTCAAACAATAAGAAACAAAGACATGTGATGATTGACAACCAGAAAATAATGATGATGTACACAAAGAGCAACTAACACATGTGTCAGATGATCAATCTCGTGGAAAGCATAGATGCCATCACACCATCTGAAGCGTTTGCCAACATTCTAAATGATCTGTCCTCAGGAAGTTGGTAACTTCTTCATTATTGACCAAGATTCACACAGGGGTGGAGGTCGCTCCTGCTCAAGGCTTTGGTTTTTGGACTTTAATGCCCGGTCCAGGGGCAATTTCTGAATAAATTGATGTCAAAGAACCAGAAGAAAGGCACTGGAAAGAAGGGGGCGAGCGAAAGTCCGCCCGCCATCGAGTGAGTTGGTGGGTCTGGCGGGAAAGCATCTTTGGAGCTTCGGGTGGGGCCATTCCCCTCACAGCGAAAACTCTAACTAAGGCTGGAGAATCTGAGAGGCAGTTTGCCAAGCACATGGAGGTGCTGCAGAGAGAGATGATGTGGCTGTGATGGAAACGTGGGTGGAGGAGGCGATTGCCCTGGTAAAGAGGCAGTGCTGCAGGTTTTGGCTGAGGTACGAGAGCAAGGAGAGATGTTGAAGGGGGTGGAGGATGATTCACAAGTCTAGAGGAGCTGGGAGATAAGAGAGAAGTATGGGTTGGCACAGGGGAAGGGCTTTAGGTAAATGCAGTTGCAGGATTTTGCAAAGAAGGTATTCCTAACCTTCCCGGTAGCACCGGCCTTCTCGTTGCTGGAGGTGGTGCTGTCAGCGGAGGTGGGGGGTTGGAGAGGGGAATCGTCACAGCGATTTACGAGAGGATCCTCGAGGAGGGCAGGGTGTCCATGGCGGGGGCTAAGGTGAAGTGGGAAGAAGAGCTGAGGATGGTACTGGAAGAGGGATAGTGGTGTGAGGTGCTGCAGAGGGTGAATGCCACAAATTCATGTGCGAGGTTGGGGCTGATACAGCTGAAGATAGTGTACAGAGCACACCTCACAAAATCGAGGATGACCCAGCTGTTCGAGGGGGTGGAGGAAGCCTGTTAGCAATGTGAGAGGGGCCCTGCAAACCATGTTTATCTGTTTTGGTCCTGCCCAAAGCTGGAAAAGTTTTGGAGGGCAGTGTTCAGTACAATGTCAGGAGTCTTACAAATGAATGGAGAGCCCAGCCCCCTGGAAGCCATATTCGGGGTGTCAGACCAGCTCAGGTGTAGGTCAGATGTTTTAGTCTTCATCTCGTAGACCGCTGAAAGACAAGGAGATCAGCCTCTCCACCCTGTGCCTCGGCGTGGTGGGGGACCTACAGGAGGTTTTGACCCTAGAGAAGGTAAAAATCGAGCTGAGTGGAGAAAAGGAGGGGTTCTACAATTGTTGGGGTTTGTTTATCATGCACTTTCAGGAGTTGGTTACCGTTGAATGTTGAGGGTGGGGGTTGTCTTGTTTGTTTAGGGGTTGTTTGAGTTTTGTGTTTTGAAAATGTTGAAAAACTGTCGAGTAAAACTGCTTTTTAGAAAAAGATGCACATGGGGAAAATTGCAATATACAATGCCTGTGGGTTCCAAAAGACATATGTCCACAGATATGAAAGGCCTTGGCAAAATCTACTACTGTGCAACTTTTAACATGTAACAGTTTACTAATTCCATCTGTAGGATCCATGAGCGGGATTCTCTGCCAGCGGAATTCTCCATTGCGCCGGCACCACATCCATGCCCACGGGTTAGCTGCCGGCGTGTGGTAACCACAATGGTAAATCCCATTGGCATGTGGCAATAATGGAGAATCCCACTGCCAGTGGGGGTTTGCTGCTGCGGAACATGGGGCTGGTAGAGCGGAGAAACCAACAGCATATTGCTGGAGTGCAAATGCAATCAATCCTCCTGGGTGTCACAGATGTTCGACATTGTGGAATCTAAAGGCCCAGTGATTGTTCATCTATCAGCATGTGGCAACCTCACATTCGTGACAGTCCATAGAATTAGTCAGACCTCACATGGAAAATCAACTTTATAAACTACTCTTAATTCCTCAGTTCATGACCAAACATCAAAATATTCAGCATGTTTTGACAAAATTGGCAGTTTCAAGGGGTTGCAATGTTATGCTTGCAGGAGAATGCATGCCCATCAACTGATCTGGTATGGTAGCCACAAGAAGAAATGATAAAAGATACTACGCTAAAGAAACTAGAAAACCAGCTTTGAAGGATGGCCTGATTCAATTCAACATGTCCATGAACACATGAGAACATTTTTGCCTTCCCAGAATGAGCTTAGCAACTCCTGTGGAGTCATTTTTAGAGGAAAGCCGGCCATCATACTGGAATCTTTGTGACCAGATATTCCTTGACAACTTAATCACTCACACATCGACACAGATTGGAAAGAAGACTCACAGGAGAGGTAGCCTATTTTCTGGTATGAATAACAATGTTGAAGTCATCATCAAGAAGTGTGAGTCATGTCAAGAGCATATGACAAGCTAGCACAAGGAACCCTTGATTTTACATCAGGTTCCTACCTTTCTTTTGTCCAGCATCTCATCCAACCTCTTTCATGTCCATGATACTGACTTCATCATCATTGTTGATTACATTACCGAGTGCCCCATTATTTGACAATTCCACAATACCTCAAGTGCAACTGTTGCGCATACTCTGTAAGTGCTATTTTCAGTTTATTTGGGTCCCTCGAGAGATTGTTATGGATAACGGTCCACAATTTACTGGAAGCCTTGTCAGAATATGTGTGGCAAGTGGAATCTCGATCACATTACTCACTCCCCTCATTACCCTGGATCTAACAGTCCAGCTGAATGAATGATTCACGTGGTGAAATCCCTGATTCTCAAATGCAGACAGACCAAACAAAAGTCACACATTGCAATAGTATGTCTGAGAGTGACAACTTTAAGTGCACCTATCCCATCACCAGCAGAGGTCATGTTTGGAGTACCATTCTACTGACTCTTACCCATTCTAACTGCTCAGAAATCGGATCGCAACTTTTAAAATTATAAGTGAAGATGACCAAAATGCACAATAAAAATGCAAGCACAGATTTGCCACATTTACAATTGGGACAAGTTCATATCCAGAATTCCACAGAAGAGACATGGCAACCGACTGAGGTGACAAGGATTTGTTCAGAACCAAGGCGCTCAGAAGTCATGCCACACAGAGGCAAAGCAGTGAGGTATAACAGAAGACAAATCTTATCCATTCCAGTTCCTCACCATCCATGCAGTCCTTTCTTATCAAGGACTAGATCCCAAATGCAACTAGGAACAACATCCAAGAATGACAATCACATGGATTATGGTGAGCAATTAAGGAAACCTTCAAACAAGGTTACCAAGACAAGATCTGGTTATATCAGTAGATTACCTCTATGCTTTAGAGGCTCATAAGGGTAAATTTCCAGTCCCACCCACTGCAGAAATTGATGCAGGTGGGACAGACAATTTGACGGACTGTTTAAAGTCCATTGATCTTGAACGGGAACTTCCAGTCTTGATGTGGGTGTGACTAGAAAATCCTGCCCATAGATTCATGATTAGTTAATGATAACTAAACATGAAAATGCTTTGTGAAATGTATACATTTTTGGAACAGGGAATGTATCTTTTAAAAGAAAGGGGGATGTTTGAATATGCCTTTCAGGGATAGCAGCATGACATCACTGGAAGGGAAGGGTGTCATTCTTTTGGGCAGAGCACACCACAACACACTGCTCTGTTTTTTATGTCTTCAAGCTTTCCACCTTTGCATAAATGTTATAATGTGCTTAATCTGAGAAACCTAACCCACAATATGTTTATACAATCCCTTATGAGCGATTTGTACCTATATCATTATAACAACACCATACAGCCCACAAAGAGAAGAATTCCAAGTTCAGCTCATGGCCAATCTGGAAAGTCTTCACACATCTGAATCAATTCCCAAACAGTGAAATTAAATAAAGTCAGCTGCACTAGAGTCCTGTGCCCATATCATTGGGTTCAAGCATCAACATCACCAGGATTGGTTCAATGAAAACAATGCCTAGAACAAAAAGGAGTAACCTTCATTGCCTGGCAGAACAACCCAATATCCAATAGCTCTAGACTGACGTACAAAGACAAATTGGGAAGATAAAGTACATGTGATGACAAGAGAAAGTCCAAAAGATCAAACAATATGCTGACCATCATGATTTGTAAAACTTTTTTGAAGATAACAGAGCTATCTATAAACCAAGGTCAAATGCACAAAATCTCCTTCCCTGACTGGGCAGCATTTCTCTTCTAAAGGATGATAATGTCATCCATCAATGGGGAGAACATTTTCAACAATTGTGAGTCCAAAGTGATAACTGACACTCTCCAGTATCCTTTGGTAGAATCTTTGAGTGAACTACTAAAAATGGGATATCTGAAAAAAGCAATCAAATGTATGGCCATCAACAAAACCTGTGGCCCAGATGATATTCCAGCTGTAGTCTTCAAATATGTTGGGCATTTGCGCATGTCAAGGCACCATGCATTCATCCCATAGATTTGGGAAGACAAAGAACACTCCCGCCACCCAAATTTAGGAATACAACAATTGTAATTATTTTCAAGCAAGGAGGTAAGTCATGGCATAAAAACTATTGAAGCATTTCCCTCTCAGCCCTCTACTATACTATATATAGACGACAGTGTGACAAAATGTGGCTCCAATTTCATCAGTAGGTTTGCTGATGACAGACCGTAGTGGGTCGGATCTCGAACAACGATGAGTCAGAGTACAGGAGGGAGATTGAGCACCTAGTAGCGTGGTGTAATGATAACAATCTCTCACTGAGTCAACAAAACTAAAGAGCTGGTCATTGACTTCAGGAAGCAAAGTATCGTACACACCCCCATCTGTATCAATGGTGCTGAGGTGGAGATTGTTGACAGCTTCAAATTCCTAGGTGTGCACATCACCAACAATCTGTCCTGGTCCACCCACGTCGGCGCTACGACTAGAAAAGCAGATCAGTGCCTATACTTTCTCAGGAAACTAAGGAAATTCGGCATGTCCACATTGACTCTTACCAGCTTTTACAGATGCACTATAGAAAGCATCCTATCTGGATGGGTACCATTTTACACCTGCTTGGTTCATGGAGCATTTAGCCATTCAAGTCACCAGTTGCCACCATTAAAGTTGGATTTTGATACCCCAGGGGTTTGAATCCGGAAGTGCACGAGTTAGATCTGGTAAGAGCAGGTCTAACCTTTGTGCATGCTTTTGGATGGTTAGGGTACCCCTTTGGGAGGTAACGTATCATTTTGGACCTGGTCCCAGGACGCCTGAGGGGGAAGTCAGATGCCATTTGGAATTATTAACAGCAGACATAAATGTGTATAAAAAGTGAAAAAAATCATGAATTGTCAAGCTTATTTAAATTGTCAACAGACCTGTCAAAATCAACAATCAAAACTATCAAATCCAAGTATCAAGAAGAACTGTCAAAGTACCTGTCAGAGGGAGCTTGTGAGCATGATGGGTGATGAATAAAGGGATGTTTCTTGTTTTATTTATTTGAAAAGTTTGGACACAATGCCAAAGCCTGAGGCAGACCTCCCACCCAGCCTGCATCCATACCTGGCAGCCTTCCCTCTATTCCTGAAGTCACCCCCCCCCCGGCACCAACCAACCTATAATATAGACTGCCCCCCCCCCCCCCCGCCACCTTCAACTCAGACCAAAAATCTGACATCCAGGTAGTCATTTTTAAAAGTTAGTTTTATAGAGCGGAGAATTATCCTGACTGCACCTGCCTCATGGACAAAATTCCAGACCATGTTTTTTTTGTCAGATCAATCCAATAACACTGTTGAGAACAACAACAGGAACCCTTCATTGCATTAATAAACCCAGCCAGAGCATTTGACTTAGTAAATCACAAGGCTCTGTGGATTGTGTTTCAAAGGTTTGGATGTCTGAGAAAATTCATCACAATCCTGCAAATTGCTTCCTGATGATGTGACTGCAATTGCCTCGAGTGAGAAATCTGAAACAGAAGCCTTTCAAATCAAGCCTGGAGTAAGGCAAGGCTGTGTGATATCTTCCATCCTACTTACATTCTACCAGACGGTGGCTATTCACCTCATCAAAGGTCAAATATCCTCTGGTGTGAGTATTAAGAACCACCTAGATGGGGAACCCTTTAACTTCAGTTGCCTCTGTGATAGGCACACATGATCCACAGTTTGTGGATTAATGCAGTTTTGCTGCCCACTCAATACCAGTTTTGCAAGCCAGTCTCGATCTCTTTAATTCTATGTACAAGAAAATTGGCCTGTCCTTGAATGTTGCCAAAACAAAACTGATATATCAACCTAGGCAAATATTGTACCTCCCATATATGTTAACAGAGGAATCCTGGAATATGTTGAGAACTTCCCACACCTTGGCAGATGCCTCTCTCTAAAGGGCATCATTGAGGAGATCCAACACCAGATCAGCTTCAACAGCTTAGACTTGTACTAACTATAGTAGTGAGTGCTTGACAAAAATGAGCTTTGCAAGTCAACAAATGTCCTAGTGTACAGAAAATTGTCGTCACCATACTCCTGTACTGCAGTGAGACCTTGGCTGTGTATCTGCAACGCATAAAAATGTTAGAGAAATTCCATCAGCAATGCCTCCGTCATATCCTCCAGGTTCAATGGGAGGACCAGCGGATAAATGTTTGTGTCCTTCATGAATCTAGCTCCACAAGCATTCAGGCAAAATTCCTGCAAAATCAACTTTGATGGACTGGGCACTGTCTGGATGGTTGAAAAATGCTTACCTGCCAAGTCCTATTTTCTCAGCTTTTAAAGATCAGCACTGCATTGAAGAACAAAGAAAATGCGTCAAAGATACCCTGAAGCTCTTTTTGAAATGTGGTAGCATTGACACGCCGATCCCTCTCCTTCTTGGGACATCCTATCCCATGTGCCCCAAGGATCTGTGTTGAAAATCAGCCTATTCAGTCACATGAAGACCTATGGTAGAAACTCAGTAGATGTTGGAGAGACAGAGGGCAATGATGTTCTGATGGACATCAATGCTGTACTAATCAGGAAATAAAGTCCTAAATTCCATCTACAAACTAACAAAATTAACTAAATGTCTTTGAATTAATCTTGACTTCTATACAAATCCCCTATGTTCAATCAAGTACTTTATTAATTTTAGAAGTTTTGTTATTTATCTAACACACATTTATTATTTGAAACTTGCATTACACCGTTGGAGTTGCCATATTATAATCACATTTTAGAATTACCAATGATTAATAGGATTGACTGAGACTTTGTGGTGGTAATCATGTATAATAGTCAGCTCAACAATAGTAACAAAATCCTGAGTCATGTAGAGCACTAACACCAGAATCACAAGCTATCTGAAACCTCTTGGTCATGATCCCAACAGATGCAATGCAACTTTTATTCAACAGTACTCCTCAGCACTTACTCCATGGAATTTGCAGGTAAAGCGCTTCATTAGCATGGTGTCAAGCATGAATGAGCGCCTACCTCAGGTACATCTTTGGCACTTGCCCACCCCATGCCCACAGAAACTATTTAATTAAAAAGAAACAAAGACTTGCATTTATATTACACACACTTGCATTTATTTTCTGCTTTTCACAAGTTCAAGATGTTTCAAAGCACTTAATAGCCAATTAAGTATTATTGAACTGTGATAGTGTAGGAAACATAGCAGTCAAATTGCCTGCAGCAAACCCCCACAGACAACAGTGTGATAATGACCACCTATTTTGTTTTGTGTGCTATTGACTGAGGAATAAATATTAGATGTGATAACTTCTCTTTGTTCTTCAAATTAACTGGTGGGGTATTTTCCACCCACCTGCGACAGGCAGATGGGGTCTCAGTTTAACATCTCACTCAAAAGACAGCCCCTGTGGCTGGGCAGCACTCTCTGATAACTGCAGCAGAGTGTCAGCCTCGATTCATGTGCTCAAGTCATGGAGTGGGACTTGAGTCAGCAACCTTATGAGTCAGAATACGACCGCCTGAGCCACAACTGATACTCAAAAAACTGGCGCAGTCCTGAAGAAAGAGAATTGGCTAAAAATTGATCTGCACCTATTTTCAGGCATAGAAGTTGCGATTTGCAATCTGCCTGTACTGGGTCCCATTATGGCAGGCAGAACACAAACTTTTTATATTCTCCTCATTTGCCTAATTGCACATAGCCAATCGTGAGCCTTGCTACTGGCCAGTTGGGCTGCATGGTCAACAGGGGCCTAATAACATTTGAGGCTAACAGGTGTTTCAGCTATCCTCCAGCTCTTAAAGGCAGACTGCCTCTCTTAAAGGGGAGCTGCACTGGCTGAAGAAAGCTGCAGTTGAGACAAACTAAATGGAGCACTAGGGCAGAGAGAAGGCTCCCAGGTTCACAGACACGATGCAGAAGATTTTGTGATGCAAGTTGACAGTAAAAGAGAAAGCATGTTTCCAGGGTGGACGGTGGTGACCATGAGGCCATTAAAGCACACTTTCTAAGGTTGTGGATTTAGTTGATCAGGCAGGTCAATGTTATGAGTCTGGATGCAAGAACTAGGCACCATTACCAGGCACGTTTAATGACCTGACAAAGGTGGTCAAGGTCACATGACATCTTCTATCCTTCACCCTACCAATTGTGCACTCGGCTCAATGCACCACACCCTCATCATTCATCCAACAGCATTCCCGGCACTTCGGATCATGCCTAACATCCAGTTCTGCATCTCACCCTCACATATCTCTATCATTGTTATGGGTCTTATGCCCACTTCTCACATATCTTCATTGGGGGTTAGAGCCTGAATTTTACAGCGGTGGAATCCCTAACCCCTTGCGTTAAGGTGATTGCTGGGTGGTGTCTCATCTCTCACCGGTGTATCCACCCTGCGATACATGCCATCCTCACTTACCTTTCTCCAGGGATCCCTGGTAAAGGTCCAAATTAAATACCATCAGCAGCCACCACTCCTGGTGGTGCTGCCATAATGGAGACCTGCCAGTCGCTGACCGACTGGAAGCTTCCAGAAACACGATTTCCAGAAAGACGACCTGCAATCGGAATGGCCACCATGGAATTGGGAGCCTCAATGGCAGAGTTATCATTGTCAATGAGGGACTTAATTCCCTTGGGGCTCCCAGAGATTGCGTCAGCAGGCATCAGGCCCAAGAGTTGTGCTCTTTAAATTCCGCCCTTCATGTGCAGAGGTGACCAAATATTCTACCTCCCATGTATGGATGAACCAACTCAGACAGACCTTTAAATGCAAATGACAGTACCTGCACAAACTTTGGAAAGACAGAAATAACACAATAGCGCCTGATCTCAAAGTTGGATTGTAGCCCTTTAAATAATGCTGGTGTGAAGAGGACCCTCATGCAGCTGAACACATATTCAGCATGTGTGACTGCAAAGCACAGGCCTTTATTGGACTTGTGCAATCAAGGTTACAAGAAGCTGAGTCATCTCATCCACAACAGCTAATTCTGTTATGATCAGGCGAGGCCTCCCCTGATCCTTCCAGCATGCAAAGAGCAGACCTGCTCTAGTGCTTTTCCCAGCATGGAGCATGAGGTGGGCTGCAAGAGAAGTGTCCAGCAGCACTTGCCATTGAATTCAGGGCTTTCGTAGAACTGACACCAGCCATTATTCTGCCCAATTTAAACAGCTTGCAGCAAGAGTTCTCAGTATTGTTTAATGTATGAGTTCTGAGCAGCAGAAGTACTAGCCAGGATACATCCATTCCAGGAGAATTATGGGGAGTCAGGACCAAGCAACTGGTGAAATGTCAAAGAAGCAGGAAAAGAGGTGATGGCTTTAGAGGACCCAATTATTTTTTGTTCATTTAAGGGGCAATTTGGCATGGTCAGTCCACCCTAACCTGCACATCTTTGGACAGTGGGAGGAAACCGGAGCACCCGGAGGAAATCCATGCAGACACAGGGAGAACTTGCAAACTACACAGTCACCCAAGGCCAGAATTGAACCCAGGTCTCTGGCGCTATGAAGCACCAGTTTTAACCACTGTGCCACTATGCTGCCCCTTGTAAACCTTCAGAACGTCCTGCATTGAATGTTGAGAACATTGGCAGGTCTGCTCTGAGAAGGCACACAAGAGGGTTTTGGAAAGTGACTATCCCTGTATCAGATATTATTTCAATAACACATTCCAGTATTTGATACAACTCAATGACTGCCTCTCTGGTGAATATCATATGAAAAACAAAGGTCTCTTCTGATAACTCCAAGAACGTGTGCCTGGGTCATATAATGAAATTCTGTCTGTAGGTGGATGCCAGGTTCCAACTACACCAATAGACCTGCTTCTCGCCAGGAGTCTCTCTGTCTCCTCCACATCTGCGTCATTGTGAGATCCACTGAGATATCCATTGTCATATCCACGTTTTATTTTACCAGGGTGGGAAACCAGTATCAGCAACAATGCAGCAGCCTAATGGATGCACAAAAGTGTGCTGAACTGATAGAAAACAGCAAATAACTAGCATAAGTCAATTCAAAGAGAGCAGTCAGAAGGCAAGAGCTATTAATACAGAAAATTAATGATAAGTAGCAAAGTTATTGAATGAACATGGTACAGGCCTCCCAGTATATGTTTCAGACAGGCACTCAATATAAAACAGCACATTGGATTCATTGTGGAAGTATTCCGTAACCATTTAAATAACTTCAAAGGGGCCACTGAGGTCAAGGCATTCACATAATGCCAAGTCTAAATCTTAAAGCATCTTTTGCTCCAAGGAACTAACCCTTCAGCACCAAATGCACTGAGACTTATTAGAAAACCAGGAGATTAGCACACAAGACTGCACACATTTCTGATGAGGGTCTATTCACCAAGTTGAAGACCATAAAATCAACATCCGTGATACAAAGATGTAACAACGAGAATGCTTCAAGCTATTAAAAAAAGACAAAGATGTTACTGGGCAAGAAAGAGGAAATGTTTACATGTTTAAAGTTGTCTTTAGCTCCATGTAGAATAAATCTTGCCAACAGTTTCAACATTCTATTCCAACTTGGCAACTGAAATGGTTTGGAGGGTGATGGGTGTTGCTATATCCTAAAAATGATGAATATTAAAGCATTAAAGTGTTAAATATTGCTGCAAAAAAAACATGCTGTTGGAGCTTTTCATCTTGCACTTATCAAGACAGCTACGCAAGATAGAATCATAGAATCTCTACAAAGTGGAAGGAGGCCATTCGGCCCATTGAGCACTGACCCTCTGAAAGAGTACCCTATCCCCATAACTCCACCTAACCTATACATTCCTGGACACTGAGGGGTAAATTTATCATGGCCAATCCACCTAACCCGCACATCTTTGGACTAACAATTAAGGGAACAACAATTAACACTGCTTGAGAAGAGAATGCTGATTAGTTGAGAAATAGGTTCTGATATCTAAAGGTATTTCCATGCAAAATGCAGCAGAGAACAGTTAACTGTTAACTGCCAAGCTTGTGTTGTTTGCACATCTCGCTAGCAACATTGTGAAGAGGAGAGTTGGCAACTCTGATTGGTCAAGGCATTGACATGAGGAATGAAACAGGGAATGGCAGTCCTCCAAGTTTTTGTTTCATTGGAAAAGGCATAATGTGTGGACATTCTTCTTCTGTCCAAAAATTACACTGAAAACCAATTTAAGACCATCAGTCAGGCTCATAGTGTGGCTCACTTTTAGATGCTGGGTCATATAATGTTGGTTGATATTCACGCACAGACCCCTGTCCTTAGCTACAGGAGGAGAATGTTCATACATTATGGGCTGGATTCTCCAATTTTGTGGCTATGTCCAGAGGAAGCATCTGGTCTTACAACCAAACGTCAGCATCGCACTGATGCTCCACCTGTTGGAGGGCTAGCAGCTGGTCCACGTAAAGCCCCCGGCTTTACCTGCAGATACGGATGGAGCATGGCTGGACCCCTGGCCAAGCATGCACACTAAGGCAACCTGTGGCAATCGCGCCATACATAAGAACATAAGAACATAAGAACTAGGAGCAGGAGTAGGCCATCTGGCCCCTCGAGCCTGCTCCGCCATTCAATTAGATCATGGCTGATCTTTTGTGGACTCAGCTCCACTTTCCTGCCCGAACACCATAACCCTTAATCCCTTTATTCTTCAAAAAACTATCTATCTTACAACATGGCGCTGGCCACGCGCCAGATATTCCCCTCCTGTAACTGCCCTCGCCACCACCGGGCCACCCCCCACCAGTCCCCCCAGCTCTCACCAAAGCTCCCCCCCTCCTCCAGCTAGCGGACTGGCTCATCCCCGACTGTGGTGGCACTGGACACAGTCCACAACCACCACGCAAGGTCTGCGAAAACTGAGACGACACGCGACCGACAGCATTTGGAAGTCGGCCCACTGGGGCCGGAGCATCAGGGGAAGGCCTCAGGTAACGTCCCGAGGCATCCCAACGGCATGAGGATTACTCAGCAATTACGCCATTTTTCAGGGGGCGTGCATTTGAAAAACAGCGCCACCCCTAACAATAGCATAAAAAACGGATTTTCCAGCCAATCGCCGAATGCGATTTCAGCATCGGCAATCGGAGAATCCCGCCCTATGCCATTTCCCACTAAACAAAAGCCTGGGGATCCATCATTCCCTGGTTCTTTCCCCATGGCAATGCCTTGACCAATCAGTGTTGCCTGACTGATTTGAGTTTGAAATAGAAGCTTGTCAGTTAACTGTTCACTGCTACATTGTCAATGGCAATGCCTCTCCCAATCAGAGTGCACTTGCCAACCAATCAACATTTTTTCATACAGTATAAATGATTTTTCCCTTTGCTATTGGTTTACCTTATGTAGCCTTCCCATGAGTGCAAGATGAAAATCTTCAACTGCATGCGTACTCTTGCTGTAATACTCTAGTTAGAACATAGAACATAGAACAGTACAGCACAGAACAGGCCCTTCGGCCCTCGATGTTGTGCCGAGCAATGATCACCCCACTTAAACCCACGTAACCCGTATACCCGTATACCCGTAACCCAACAATCCCCCCCATTAACCTTACACTACGGGCAATTTAGCATGGCCAATCCACCTAACCCGCACATCTTTGGACTGTGCTATCAAATTACTATTTGCATTAAAGGGGTAAATGATCCGGTCTAGCCGACTGTAGGAATTGCCATGGACAGGCCGGAAAATTAGGTGGAACATTTAAAAGCACATTGACCTCAGGCAGGAAGTAAAACTTTCGGGGCAGATGCGTTGGTAAAATCCCGTTATCAGAAAAGCAAGAAATCAAAGTTCAGTGGGAGGGTAAGTGGTAAGTTGAAAATTGATTAACACACTGGGTGGGATTCTCTCAGTCCACGCCGGGCCAGAGAATCGGCGGGCCAGGTGCGAATTGCGTGACCCCGCCCCGACGCCGGTCCACTGATTCTCCGGTGAGCGGTCGGCGCGGCGCCAATTGGGACCGCTCTATGCGGCCCACCGGTGATTCTCTGCCCGGGATGGGCCGAGTGGGCGCAAAAAAAATCTGAGTGCCGCCGGCACCGTCCACGTGTGGTCTTACCCAGCGGGACCTCTGCATACATCCTTCCGGGGCGGCCTGGTGGGGGGGAGCGGGGGTCTGACCCGGGGAGGCCTCCGCTGTGGCATGACTGGCAATCAGGGCTTACCGATCTTCTTGGGCTGGGGGCCTCTTTTGCTCCGCTCCGGCCCCTGTACCCCTACGCTATGTTGCATCGGGGCCAGCACAGAGAAAGAAGCCACCATGCAATGTGCACAATTGCGCCGGTTGCACTGCGCATGCGCGCATTGACGCCGGATGCAGCACGCATGCACAGACCCACTGCGCTCATTTAACACCAGTATCGGCAGCTGGAGCGGCGTAGGTCATTCCAGTGCCATGCTGGCCTACTGAGGGGCTCAGAATCGCTGCTCCTGAAGGCCTGTTGATGCCAACGTGAAACGCAATGGCTTTTACGACGGCATCAACACTTAGCCTCAAGATCAGAGATTCCCGCCTACTTTCTTCCTAATTCATAAAATTGTCCCAAAATGACAATAAGGATCATTTCAATAAACATAGAACATGCTCCCAAATACTGAGATCTCGGCCGGGATTCTCCCCTACCCGACGGGGTGGGGGGTCCTGGCGTAGCGGAGTGGCGCCAACCACTCCGGCGTCGGGCCTCCCCAAAGGTGCGGAATGCTCCGCACCTTTAGGAGCTAGGCCCGCGCCGGAATGGTTTCCCCTCCGCCGGCCGGCGCCAAAACGGATGCCAACAGCCTTTGGCGCAATGCCGCCTGCCGTCGAGGCTGACCGAAAGGCCTTCGCCGGTCCGCGCATACGCCGGTGCGTCAGCGGCCGCTGCGTCACCACCGGCACATGCGCGGTAGGGGGTCTCTTCTGCCTCCGCCATGGTGGAGGCTGTGGCGGAAGAAAAAGATTGCCCCCACGGCACTGACTCGCCCGCCGATTGGTGGGCCCCGATCGCGGGCCAGGTCACCGTGGGGGCACTCCCCTTGGTCCGCTCGCGTCGCCAATCCCGCCGGCACCAGAGGTGGTTTAAACCACATCGGGGGGATTGACCTGTCAGCGGTGGGACTTCGGCCCATCGCGGGCTGGAGAATCGCCGCGGGGGGCACGGCAATCGCCGCGGGGTGCACGCCGATCGGCGGGGCGTGATTCCCACTCCCGCCTATTCCGCGGGTGGTGGAGAATTCCGGCCACGGCGGGGGCGGGGTTTACGCCGACCCTAGGCGACTCCCCAATCCTGCGGGGGGTGGAGAATTCCGCCCCTCTTTGCTTAAAATCTGGCAATTTTATTAAATTACTCTGTGGATAAGAAAAATGTTGTTTGCTTGCTATCTGAGATTGCTGTGAAATAATTCATACTTCACAAAGTAATTAAGCAGTGGGCATGAATTTCAGTCGCCCAAATCTGGATATGGACACTACGGTTCACATTGTGCCCATGGTTATTCAGTGTAAAATGGATAAGTACCAAAATTGGTCCACCTATATTATCTGTATGATTGTAATGGGCTGGTTTAGCTCAGTGGGCTAGACAGCTGGTTTGTGATGCTGAAGAAGGCTAGCTGTACGGGTTCAATTCCTGTACCAGCTTACCCGAACAGGCGCCGGAATGTGGCGATTAGGGGCTTTTCACAGTAATTTCATACTTGTGACAATAAACGGTTATTATTATTATTATAATGATTGAAGGCCTCGACCTGCAGCATTGTTCTCCTCTTCACAATGCTGCCGGCGAGCTTTGCGCCGAGTATGATACGTTAGCAGCATTTCATCAATGCATGCTGCCTCTAAAAAGGAAGATAGAAAGGCAGATTGGTGCAATGGAAATTGTTGAAAAATAAATGACAAAATAAAGAAAAGGATCCAGTCTGAGAAATACAGTGATGGTGGCATTAGTGGTGCATGTGGTCAGAAAGAAAGATGCCATAGTCCCCCAGGTGACATGGAAAAACTCAAGATACACCTTTAGAAGTTACTAAGTACAGAAGTCCAAGAGAGTCCATGCTGTGGACAGCAATGCTGCAAGAGGACCAATTGCCACACAAAAGTGGTCAATGTGGGTGATTGCATCTTCACCTGACATCTTGTACCCACCACAACAATAATCCCTCACACTGCTCAGTGAATGACATAGCTGCTCATCCAGCAGCACTTCCTAGTACTCAAGACTCAGGTCTAATGTTAGATATTCTATTTCACCCTCATTCATCTTCCAGCAATGATAGCCTCACACCGATCTCTCACTGCCTCAACAAAGAGAAGTTACACTCTTCTCTCTGTCCTACATGACAAAGTGGCACACAATATGGTGGGGTAGAGCAGGGCTGACAAGATGTAAAGACTTATGTCCCTGCTATCTGGCATTGTGAACAAGCTGCAGATGGTGTGGCCATGGATCTCTTGCTTCCCACCTCATTCCCGTTGCCTCAAATCAACATTCCCTTCTTATTTCCTGTTTCGGGTACCTTTCAATTCCCATATGTATAGCCAAAACAGTAGAAGAAGGAAGCGAGAGACCAATAATACAGCAGTGATGAAGAGGCTCGGTCATTTTTAAAAAAAATTTAGAATACCCAATTCATTTTTTCTAATTAAGGGGAAATTTAGGGTGATCAATCCACCTACCCTGCACATCTTTGGGTTGTGGGGGCAAAACCCATGCAAACACAGGACAGTGACCCAGAGCCAGGTTCGAACCGGGGACCTTGGCGCTGTGAGGCAGCAATGCTAATCACTCTGCCACCATGCTGCCATCAAGCCCACTCATTTGATGTGACGCTTGCAGTCACCAGTTCAAATACTGGCTCTGCATTTACCTTGGAAGCTAACAGTTTTCTTTAATTCAGTTATGGGATGTGGGCGTCGCTCCTTCAGCCAGCATTTATTGACCATCCCCAGTTCCCTTCAAGAGGTGGTGGTGAGTTAGTTGCCATCTTGAACTGCTGCCGTGCCTGAGATAATAATAATAATAAGCTTTATTATTGCCACAAGTAGGCTGACATCAACACTGAAATGAAGTTACTGTGAAAATCTGAGGTGGTGGTACAACCACAGTGCAGTTAAGGCGGGAGTTCCAGGATGTTGCCCCAGCAACAGAGAAGGAAAGGCGATATATTTCTCAGCCAGGATGGTGAGTGTGGTGGGGTTCCCAGGTATCTGGCACACTTGTCCTTCTAGATAGTAGTGATTGTGGGTTTGGAAGGTGCTGCCAAAGGAACCTTGGTGAGTTCCTGCAGTGCATCTTGTAGATGGTACAGACTGCTGCCACTGTTCGTCAGTGGTGGAAGATTTGAATGTTTGTGGAAGAAGGAGCAATTAAGTGGGCTGCTTTGTCCTGGATGGTGTTGAGCTTCGTAAATGTTGTTGGAGCTGCACGCATCCAGGCAAGTGGAGTGTATTCCATTACTCCCCTGACTTGTGCCTTGTAGATGGTGGATAGGCTTTGGAGGGGTCAGGAAGTGAGTTACTCGCTGTAGAATTCCCAGTCTTAGACCTGCCCTGGTAGCCACAGTACTAATTTGGCTAGTCCAGTTCAGTTTCTGATCAATGATAACTCCTGGGATGTTGATTGTGGGAGATTCAGCAATGGTAATGCCATTGAATGTCAATGGCCATTGGTTAGATCCTCTCTTGTAGGAGATGGTCATTGCCAGGCAGTTTTGTGGTGCAAATATAACTTGTCATCCCAAGGCTGGATATTGTGAAATGAAAAAAATGAAATGAATGTTCAGGTCTTGCTACATTTGGACATGGACTTCTTCATTATCTGAGGAGTCGAGAATGGTGCTGAACATTGCGCAGTCATCTGCAAATATCCCCACTTCTGACATGATGACGGAAGGAAGGTCATTATATTGAGATTAGAACAAGCTGAATCACTGGACACGAGTGGGCCTCAAGCAGTTAGGGGTAAAGGATGGTTTGCTTCCCAGTTCACTTGGTGGCATCATTCCGCACAAGTACTATTTGAGAGGAAACAGGTGAGATCTCGATGGGGTGGCATACAGGACAGAGAGACCTGAGTGAGCATATACACAAAGATGTGCTGCATGCATTGGCTGGCCTGCCACATAGCCTCTTGTTACCGTCAAGGGGCATGGAGGAGCCCAAATTCGACTTGGCAGAGAGCTTTGTTCAGAGTTTGCCATCTCCAAAGCTTCAACTCTATCTCTCTGCCAACTCAGACACACTGCCACTGCTGCCCTCACACCTGTTGCAGCTTTTGTGCGAGTAGGCAAACTCCTTCTCTGCTAACCCTCTGAGAACACCACAACACTCACCGGCGAAGCACCAAAACACCTCCAAAACATTCAAGTATTTTCAGGTTATTTCCAGTAGATAATACCATCAACCAGGGTGCCTGGCCCTTTAAATAATGCCAATGCATGACACAACTTACTGTTTCAGGCATTACCACGGTCTGCATTGCCCAGTCTTGATACCCTGACATTGAGTTGTGTGATCTAGGATAGCATCATTCTGACTTGTGCCCATACCAGTGATGAATGGCACTCAGACCACACAGGCAGAGACAATGCTGCTGCTAGTTCCTGGGAAGCAAGGTAAGTCAGTGGCACTAATTGAAGGAATTTTCTGTCTATTGCGTTTCTTGCAGGCCAACCTTTATCACTAAACAGGCTTCTGCCTCAGGTTTCCTCTGAAAATCCAGTCTAGCTTGGACAGTAAATCTTGTTTGCTATTCAAGTGTTGTTTCAACATAATTGGCTCCTCTGGATCAGAATTTTTATATGACTCTGTCCCCTCCCACCGCAATGAGTGGCAACTGACTTTCATCTTGGTAAATTCAATGTCCTAAGGGTTTGTTATATCATTATTCAAATGACTTCCATTCCATAATGTATTCTCTGGAATGTTTTTAATAGATTTGTTTTTTGTTCTGTTGTTCATACAGGTACATTCAACTAATCCATAAAATCCTGTCGAAACATTTTTCCAAAATGCATGCCTTTTTGTACTGTCGTAAAATTTAAATATTTGAAAGCTGGTGAAAATAGTTTATATTAATTCACCTGTATTACGGTATTAAAAAAGGAGGCATTTATGCTGCAGACTCCAATGATAATACATTTTCTTTCAGTGGTGACAGAAGCACATTCCTTTGTTTGAACATTTAATGAGACCCAATGTTATGTGGATAAAGGTAGATGAACATAATCAAATACTCTGGGCGAGATTCTCCCATATGGGGAGAAATCGTAAGGCTGGCGTCAAATCCGGGCGGGTTTGACGCCAGCCCCCCCCTTCCCGACCGGGAACCGATTCTGGTCCCCGGTCGGGGCTAGCAGCCCGACGCCGTAAGCTCCGGCATCACGGGCTTAACAAATTTCGTTAAGCCCGCTTGCCCGAGTTAGCGCCGGCTGACGCGTCATATGACGTCAGCCGCGCATGCGCGGATTGGAAGACTCCAACCCGCGCATTCGCGGATGACGTCATCGCGTATTTGCGCGAAACCCGCGCATGCGCGGGCCGGGATGCCCCTCAGCCGCCCCGCGAATGGATACTGCGGGGCGGCGGAAGGACATCGGGCCCGCTGCCCGCGATCGGTGCCCACCGATCGCGGGCCCATGGCACCCTTGGCACGGCCGTGGTATTGCCGTGTCAATCGGTGCCATGGTTATAAAATGCGAGTGTTTACGGCCGTTTTTACGAACGGCCAGACCATGTGTGTTTGCCGTTCGTAAAAACAGCCGTAAAGGGCTGGGAACTCGGCCCATCTATCAGCTGTGAATCGCTGCCGGCCGTAAAAAAACGGCGGCAGCGATTCGTGTCGGGAGTTGGGCGTGGGGGGGGGGAGAATAGCGGGAGGGCGTCGGAACAGCGTGGCCGTAAAATTTTACGAGCCACGCTATTCTCCGCACCGTCGGGAGTGCGGAGAATCTCGCCCTCTATATTCTATTATTTATTTTGTTCATGGGAATGTATTAGTGCCCATACTGCTGGTGCTGACTGAGCATAGGAAATTTCTCCATGAAATTGGCCCTTCATTATGCCCATTTTATGCCTCAATATTAGGAGATATAACTTTTACCCTTTTGTATAAAAGGTGTAAAGCTGAAGGAATACATTTGGAATGAATTTGATTAACATTAAGAGAGAAATAACAAAATTTGCAGTTTTTCACTTTAGAATTCTCCTGTGGGTGTGTTGTTGGCAGAGTTTCATCGAACCCTTACTGTGCAGAAGGAGGCCATTCTCCAATTGAGTCTGCACTGAACATCCAAAAGAACACTCTATCTAGTCCCATGCCCCTACCCTATCCCTGTAACCCCACCTAACCTTTGGACACTAAGGGGCAATTTAGCATGGCCATTCCACCTAACCTGCACATCTTTGGATTGTGGGAGGAGACCGTAGCTCCCAAGCAAACCCACACAGGCAGGGGGAGAACATGCAAACTCCACACAGACCATCACCCAAGGTCAGAATTGAACCCGGGTCCCTGGCACTGTGAGGCAGCGGTGCCACCATCCCGCCCACGAGTTTGTAGTAGTGATGCTTGGAGGCTTGTTTCGGAGTTCTTCTGGGATGGGATAATTTGGGGATATCATCAAGATGCAGGCTTGCAGGACAGAACGATATTTCAATTACCCTCGGGGTTTGAACAAACTTGAAACAGGTTGTTGGCCTCCTGCATATTTCTTATTAACTTTATGTGGACCTGACCCCAATTTGTAAAAAAATATATGAGCTGGACGCTGCTAGATAAAACAACAACAGTTAACTCGGAACAAAATACAAATGATTTTTTTTTTAAATCACATAAGGCCTATATCATGTGCAGATTTCATTAATGCTGAATACAGGAAGCAACTTCAGTAATTCACATAATCAGCCCTGTTTCAGTATGCTTCACTTCATATACAATCAAGCAAGTCAATTTAAATCAAAATGACTACGATACTACAAGAGCTCTGGATTATAGTCGCTCATTTTTCCCATGGCTCATGGCCAGGAGGCCAGATGCAAGACAAGGGCTGCCAGAATGTAGAATGACAAACTTTTGATTATCTCCAGGCTAAAGCAGAGGGGAAGAGACTCAGTATGAATTACTGAAGCTTATTTTCCCTTTCTTTCAATCCCACATGTTTTCAGATTCTGGAGAGTTGGACAGGATAAATAGCCACCTCAAGCCATGGATATCCATTCCCCCAAGCGCCAAATCCCAAGTACTTTTGTGCTTTGGCAGAAAGATCCAAACTGAAACAGATGGGATAATTCAGATTTCATACAACCAACCTGGAATCACGTAACATCCCACTGTCACTTTAAAGGAATTCTTCCAGAAAAGAAGTGAATCCAATGGATTTGTCTGTTCGGTTTTGTTGGTCAGTGTCTTCTGTAAGATCTGTGAACGGGAACCGAGCAACCTTCAAAAGATATTTTTGTCCCCTCCAGAGTGAATCAGAATCACACCTGTTGGCGCCCTCCAACTCTGATCACATCACAGTGGAAGGACCTAATTCAATGAGGTAGAGGTGTACAAGGTTCACTAAAGGCAACCTCCCATTGCAATAGAATTACACAGATTCCCCTCAACATCTTCAGTCATGTGCTCTTTAGCTTATGGTGTATCATCTAAAAAAAGGAAAACACCATTTGTGCTTGGTCCAGGTAACTTTTCTGCCCAAATTTTAATGGCAGGGCCTAATTTTGCTCATTCAATGCCAGTTTAGCTCAGTTCACTTGTTCTATTGTTCACCATAGACTTAAATTATACTTTATTTGTGGAAACTACCAGTACGGACAACAAATGGTATATTTAGCAGGCAGAGCAAAAAGTCCATCAACATCTCGCCGAGCAAACACCTGGCTTTCCCGCCACGATAGTAGGTTGGGGAAGCCTCAGTTGAATCAGAGTGGGATATTTTCCCCGCTCTGGATAGTCATTGGCCAATCTGATTGGCCAGTAGCCCTACAGTCCCAGCAGCAATAGGATACAGTCATGGGTACTTCTGGTAATATAAGCAGTCTGTAGAAAAGGAAAGCAATGGATCCCCAATTCCAGCTAAATCTGTGGGCAATCCCCAAAGATCCTCAGGAGGATGGTCAGGGGTCTGTATTTTGGAGGCTGGGCGGGTGAAGCTTAAAAAGGGGCAAGACATTATCTTGAAGTGGAGTGCCTCTGATCAGGGAGCCCACATAAGGAACTAACTCCCTGCCTGACAGCATTCCGTACCAAGAAAGCTGCTGGGCTGCCCTCCTTGGTCCTTCCTTCCCCTGCTGCATGTATCCTACATGAGGACCTTAATTGACCATTGGCTGGACACATAAGATCTCCAATAGGCCAACAGACTGGCAGGCAGCTTGATTTCATATTTGCTCACCGTAATATGGGAGATAGGTCAGGACTGGACGGGAAGTTGGCGGCACACCACCCATTTTATTATTTGAACTCTTTGCCTTCAAATGCACTGTTGGGGTGAAGGAATTGGGCATAACATTGTAAAATTCACAACCATGCTCGTGGCCCCTCCAGTATGACATTTGCCTTGTACGATTTGGGTAGAGATCAGAAATCCCGAGAAGCTGTGGAGACCTGGCTCAATGAGGCTCTTGTCACCTCCTTAGGGCTCTGCCTTACTAGTACCTGTTATATACCTAATTTGTAATATAAATATTACACTTTTGTCTTGCCGAACTGTCTTGAATTCTGATGAGAAATAGTCAAAAGTCTTCCAGATGATGACAAAATGTTTATTGAGTAATATATAATAGACTAGTGAGTTCTTTCACTTCAATACTAAACTAGCAAAACAAGTAAGTAATTTTAGATTAAATCAATAGTTATAATTATAATACACTGCACTCTGATCTGATCACGTTTTCACTCTAGCTGCTCTCCACACACACTAACTCACACTCACTAAGAAAGAGCGGGAAAACTATTTTTATAGGTCCTGTTAGTGTTGCCATCTAGTGATCGTTTGTCTGTACTTACTTTACATTAACTTAACATGTATTATCACATACAGAGATCAGCACAGTGCCCTGCTGGAGTTAAAGTGACAGATTGATGGAATATTTAATAAATTCCAGTCCCATGCAGTCAATATGAATATGTTAGCCATTGTTAAACATATTGGGCGCGATTCTCCGCCCCCCACGATGGGTCGGAGAATAGCGGGAGGGCCTTCCCGACATTTTTCCTGACCTCCCGCTATTCCCCGCCCCCCCCCCCCCCCCCCCCCCACGGCCGCCCCACGACACGAATTTCTGCTCGTCTTTTTTTTTTACGGCGAGCAGCGATTCTTCCCTATCCGATGGGCCGATTTCCCAGGCCTTTACGGCCGTTTTCACGAATTTAAACACACCTGCTATCACAGTTCGTGAAAACGGCCGCAAAGTGCCGTTCTGCACAACCATGCCACCGATTGGCACGGCCGCACCACGGGTGGCATGGGCCTGCGATCGGTGGGCACCGATCGTGGGCAGCGGGTCCGATTCCCGCGCACTCTTTGTCCCTCCGCCGTCCCGCAGGATCAGTCCGCGGGGCGGCTGAGGGGCATGACGGACCGCGCATGCGCGGGTTTGACGCATATACGCGATAACGTCATCCGCACATGCGCGGGTTGGAGCCGTCCAACCCGCGCATGCGCAGCTGACGTCATTGTGCGCGTCAGCCGCTGTGAGTCTTGGCGGCTGGGCTTAGCGAACGTTCGCTAAGCCCGCGCTGCCGTTCTTCCCGGGGCCGCGATGCTAGCCCCGACCGGGGGGGGTGAATCGGGTCCTGGGAGGGGCGCGGAGGCTGCCGTGAAACACGGCCGGTTTCACGGCAGCCTTTACGACTCTCCGCATTTGCGGAGAATCGCGACCATTGTTTTTCAGAGAGGTTATGCTGACTTCTAGAAAAACCTCAGGCAGGGCAGAAAAGTTCGAGGGAAGACTTTTCACCTAGTTTTCTGCTGCTGTTCCCACTTCCATAATTTTCCACTGGAATTGACAGAATTGGAAATATATTTCACCTAATATGGGCAAACATAGTCACATGAAACACAAATTATTGGAAAATCCACTGCAATTTCCATCATTTACACCATTGCAACATCAGATACGAGGAACAGCTGCATGAACTAGTGATCCATAGGCCCAGACTAATGCTCTGGGACATGGGATCAAATCCCGCCATGGCAGCTGGTGGAATTTAAATTCAATGAATAATCTGGACTTGACCAGCCAGTCTTGAAAAGATTGTTAATTATGGTAAAGATCCATCTGGTTCGCTAAGGTCCTTAAGAGGAGGAAATCTGCCATCCTTACCCTGTTTTGCCGACATGTGAATCCAGACCCACAGCAATGCCTTCTGAAATGATGTGGCAGGTCACCCAATTCAAGGGCAATTTAGAGATGGGTAACAAATGCTTTGCCAATGACACTCCACGTCGCATGAAATATTTTATAAATAAATATATAATATAAATAATATTTATTATAAATAATAAATTATGTTCCTGCCATCCAGCGTTGCTATGGAATGCATGATAGAATATTGTCAAGTTGAGTAATCGGCTTTTTTGCCCAGTAATTACTTAAAAACTGCCTCCTCTTTTTGCTATGCTGGAGGTAACACTTGAGGTCATAGGAAAGTATTAATAATGCTGGAGGACAATCTGTGCAGTTTATCACCTTGGTCAATGGGAGAAAAATTTGCTCTGGGAATGTTGACTTCCATATTAAAGAAGCAGGCTCAGGTAATTAAGATAGGCTGCACTAACATGCCAGGAAAAAAGAGCATTATTTAAATATTATCTCAGAGAAAAGAATGAGCATAATTGAGCACTTGGAAGTACAGCAAAGAAGAATGTGGTTGTAAATTGCATACATCAATAGAGAAGGAATATGTGTCTGTTCCTCAAATCTTTCATAGCCAACCACCACCAATCATGTGAAAATAGAACAGGGATGGGGCGGAAGGCGGTATCTCAGCTGTCCCAATAATTACCAAGTCCTATCTGATGGAACTTTCAGGTAGGCCTGTAAAGGGTTGAGAAAGAGCATGGCTTCTTTGGGCATAAAGGTGTTTGAATCTGCAGTTTGGCATTATGCGCTAATTTTGAGATTCTTATTTGTAATTGCTTTGATAGGAGTTCTTCCCGTTTGAGCAGCTTAAACAGTATTCCTTAACAGGACCATTGGTAAATCAAGAAAAGGCCATATTTCATTTTTAGGATCATTATTCTGGAGCCCTTGCGGAGAAAACAAATGCTGCCATCCACCACTGGCTTCACACTCTGCAGGTTCAGTTTTTTCATCACCCGGGCACAGTGGCAGTAGCTGATTCCCCACCCGCCCTCCACTAACCATCAAGCTGCAACGGGGGAGCCATTTGGATCTCACACATAGCTGATGGCATTCCAATAAGGCTCGAACTTGGAGTGGATTCACATCTCCTGATATCAGTTTTGGACAGGCAGTGAGGTCAGTCTGTCGGCTTCATACCTTTTCAGATGAAAATCAAATATTTCCAAAGGTGTTTCATTCCAAAGATGTTTGTCGACCCTGTTCTGGTTCAATAGAAATGTCTGCAAACATATATGAAGAGATGATTATATCTTCAGAGCATTTTTAATTTTCCCAGCCCTGGAGAGTATTCTTTTGACAAATTATCTGTACCATCTGTGGGGCTACAGTTGTTGTGTGGCTTAGTCTGCAACTAGAGAAAAGCTGGATTGCCATAAAATTGGTAAGAATTCATGCTGATATAAAAATCTGCAGCAATAACAACCATTTTAATGAGGTATTGTAACTTAATGTCTTTTAGATGCAAATGTGGAGTATCGATTCTGTACTAATTATCTGACAGTTATAAAATTTCAGGAGCAGTGTGCCTGCTTTGAGGTGTCTGATGTGACCTGCAAAAAAATACACAAAAGGAGGGTGATCCTAATAATACAGTTACACCGCAATGACATCATCGGTCTGATGCTGCCAGACCACATGTGTATTTCCAGTATTTTTGGTTTCTATTTCAGATTTCTAGCTTCCGCATCATTTTGTTTTAGAAAAGACAGAATGATTACTTTCTGAGCATTGTCCTTGGTGCAGACATTGCCTACAGAGGAACATGAGGCAAAGCTTCTTCAATCTCATAAGTGTTATTAGTTTTAGCCTCATACCAATTTTGGCCATGGCGATGCAGTACCTGGCAGAAATGGCATTGCTGGAATGGAAACATAAATTGTTTCTGCCTTTCAGTAATCCAACATATCTCTCCATCACCCTCCTCATCGCTGCAAGTGTATCAGCAAGCGTCACCCATGCAATTGTAGAGTTGACAAAACCAGCAACAGGTTCATTTCAGAACACACCAACGAGAGTGTAGGGACCACACATAAATCCCCAAAAGACCTTATGGGAACACGGTGGACAGCTACTCAGATACATATCTGCAGAGGATAGCTCTAGAGGATAAAGAAAGACAGACCGAGCCAGATTTTCCAGCCCAGCCCACCTCCAAGATCATCCAATCCCGCCGAAAGCTGATAGATCTTTGGTTGGGCCACCTGCAATGGATCTTGCCATGGCGGGGCCGTAAAATCTTGCTGTGAAGGTTGTAGGTGTGTTGCAAAGTATAGGAAAGGTCTCATGCATGAGAGCTCGGCAGAAATCCTGCATCCATTTCTTTTCCACAGCCTCTTCATGGACCTTCATAGAATCTTGAAATTTACAGCGCAGAAGGAGGCAATTCAACCCATTGAGTCTGCACCGGCCCTTGGAAAGAGCACCCTATTTAAGCCCACCTCCACCCTAGCCCCGTAACCCAGTAACCCCATCTAACCTTTTTGGACGCACTAAGGGTAATTTAGCATGGCCAATCCACCTAACCTGCACATCTTTAGACTTCTTAGGTTCTTGTTAGACTTCTGTCCTTCAGGACCTCCATGATAATATTCCTTTGCAAGGTAAATTTGTGCAACATGCAGCAAATGACTGTGATTCATAGACAGGCTTAACTGTAAGACATCCCAGAGATACTACACGCAAAGCACTGCATCAACTTACCAGTGATGTGTTTAAAAATTATTCAGATGAATGCATGTGCTTCTTATACTTTTGCTGAGCTTGATCACAGGATACCACCAAAATGCCATGTTTCAGGACTTGAAAGGATAGCCCTGATCATCAATGGGCCCCCTAAACAATTAACTTTGGGAGCTAAATATTCGAGGGGGGTGATTCATCGATTGGTTTATGATGAAAATTTCTCAACAGCAGTTATTTTGAAATTGAGCAATAATTGAAAACTCTTTACTGGTGGTTTCAAACACACAGACAACGTTAGAGTGGGTTTTTTCCAATCCAAATAGCTAGCAGCATTGTGCAATGTAACAGTTAAGACTCTTTGCACATTCTATAATCCAGAAACTATTGAAAACCTGCCATTCGGTAAAAAATGTGGTGCTCTTTCATGCTTCTAGTTGTATATGGACAAGCAGATAAAATTTGTCACTCAAGCGGTGCACACATCATTGCCGATTAACTACCATTTGGAATCATCTTCAGGAATAGCAGTTAAGGGCTGTTATAATCGTCACAGCCATTGGCATTTCCATGCATTTGGACAAGTTTGGCTGCATGCCTCTTTGCAACTTGTTCACAGCCTCCCATGTGAACAGCTGCCTCCCAAGCACTACTGTTTGATTAGTTCTAGGTACATCTGTTTCAGTCTCTAAATACAGGTGTGATTGCATCTTTCGTGCAATTGCACTTGGCATGCACTGGACCTGGTTTTCCCATGAGGCACTGTGGCACTATTAGATCTCTTGAAACAAAATAACAGCACAAAGATTGTTACAAAGTTTCATGAACAGTTAAGGCCACAGCAGCAAAAACAAACAAATGATTGAAAGGTGGATTGAATATAATGTAAATAGTAATAATCTTTATTGTCACAAGTAGGCTTACGTTAACACTGCAATGAAGTTACTGCGAAAAGCCCTTAGTTACCACACTCCAGCGCTTGAATAATATATAAATAATCGCTCATATACAGATCATCTCCGAACAAATCAGAAAAGCCATTTTATGTGGGTGGACGAAAACACAAATGTCAGGAAAAGCAGAATGTCTATTCATGCCAAACATTCAAAATCTTCCTGCCAACTACACTGGAATGCATATGATACGTTAAATGGGCAGAGATCTGGGGCTGGATTCTCCGATTCTGAGGCTCTGTCCCCAAGCCGGCTTGGGAACGGTACGCCAGACTAAATGGCGTAAAATGGCCACCGATCCTCCGTTTGGTTGGGGGCTACTTTGCCACAAGCGTAGAGCACCTGGTTCCAGCCTTGATACGGCCTGGAGAATTGCTGGGTCCTGGCCGCGCATGCGCACGGCGGCCGCTGCACCTGTGGGGACACAGAGGGGGCATCATGAACCACAGCTGTCATTCATCGCAGGGTTGGGGGGAGTTGTGAGGGAGAATAGGGGATGGGGAGAATAGGGGAATGGGGGGTTGGGCAGTATGGAGTGATGGTGGGGGGAGCGGTGTGGACGGCACTGCTGGACATGGGTGAACTGTGGCATAGTACAGTGCTGGGTGGGGGTAGTGCCAGGTGAATGCTCGTGGGGTTGAGGGTGGGGGGAGGGGTGCTCGGGGGATGGTGCTCAGTGGAGGCCGCTGATCTTCTTATGGCACTGGGTCCCAGTCCTCCTGGTGATGCTCCCTGAGCTGACAGTCGCTGCAACTTCCTCGCAGACGACACTGGCTGCCCTGTGGCTGACCCTCCGAACCCCTCGGGGGACCAGGGCAACCCGTCTGATCTGAACCACGTCCAACAATCTGGCCAGGTCGGCATCCATGAATCGTGGGGCTGGTCTCCTCGGTGACATGGCTATGAGCTATGTGGTGTTTGCTCTGCGATCGGTTAGTCTGCTTTTTCTTGTTAGCAGGAACTAGCAGGCGCGGTCTTGGCGAATCAGCCGGCGGGACCATAATTTGCGGCATGAAGCCTGTGGGGCCTTGTTAAGTGGAACAATTAATGTTTTATATCAGTGACTGCCTCGCCAGGCCAAGAATCAGGAATCTCGCAGCAGTTCCCGCTTGCTACCACTTCAAAACCGTTTGTTTAAATCATGCCCTTAATGTGTTATTGCTTTTTGAAATGCAACAGCGGAACCCAAAATAACTTATAAGCCAAGATGTACATTTTTTCCCACATTTCACATGGAGAAGCCTACGTCATTTTACAATTGAATTAATTTACTATCTACGCTATGAGTCTCTCAATGTACTTTGCACTGTGCAAAATTTATTCCCAATAATGTGAAAGAAGCTTTTTGCATTTCTCACATTTCTTACATTAATTAGCTGTTTTATGGAGCTTTGCCGGTGCAGCAGCTCACTGATCAGCTTCATATTAAAGTCAGCAGCTTTGTCATTTTAAGTAAATGCCACTTATTTCTGCAATGCATGGTATAAGCAACAGTATATCCGTACTTAAAAGGTGCGTACATTTGTTGCTTGGGCACAAGCAGACTGAATCTGAAAATGTGCACCGATGCAACAATGGGGAGCTTTAAATTATGTAATAAACACAGGGATTTTTACCATGGGAAAGAACTTTTCAATTCATTAAAAACCGCAACATCATAGTTCTTTCAATTACTTTTTGGAATTTGGCCTTCTGATTATGGGTAATCCCTCTTCCATTTTGTAGTGGGCGTTTGAAATTGGACTTAGTCCCAGAGAAAGCATTACTCAGACCTATTTTACACTTTACAATTACACAGTGATTATGGATTTATAATTCAAATGTAGTATATGAGAACCAGCTCGCCAATTGGAGTACTCTTTTGAATTGCAAATAATACAGTACCTCGCAAAAAAGCAATTATCTTTTGAAAACAAATATTGCACAAACTGAAACTAAGAGGTTGAAATTTTTCAAAGAATAAAGCTGTCAGAATAAATAAAGTCATACGGTGGCATTTCTGTTAAATTCTGCTCATTGGCTTATCTTTTTTAACCGTATTTTCTCCTATTTCCTTTTGTAAGGGGCCATAAACAATTCACCACTGTTGCATTTTGTGCCACTTGCAATTTTAATCAGTAGGTACTGTTTCCATCAATTTATTTTTATCTCTATAACAAAGAAGGCTCATTGGTACTGGTGAATCACCTCACAAATCTCTTTAAATGGGATTAACAATTCCATGTCTATTGATGTCATGCTAGAAACAGTTTTGTGCAATTGGTTCATTCCCAGCAGACACTGATTAAAAGCAAATTACTGCGGATGCTGGAATCTGAAACAAAAGGGACAATGCTGGAAAATCTCAGCAAGTCTGGCAGCATCTGTAGGGAGAGAAAAGAGCTAACGTTTTGAGCCCAATGACTCTTTGTCAAAGCTAACTTCCCAGACCGGGAACGCGAGTAGCAAATGCAGATGCTTTGAGCAGACTTCCCCTCCCGGACACTCCGCCTCAAATACCAAAAGTAGAGGAGACAATAATGACTCTAAATTTTTTGGACACCCTACCAGTAGACGCACAACATATTCGGTTATGGACGCAAAAAGACCCAGTTTTAGCCAAGATGAAGCATTTACTGCTAACAGGGAAACTGGAAAGACCAGTGGAGCCCCAGATGCACCCATACTGGAGCAGAAGGGACCAAATAACTGTAGAAGATGGTATCCTATTATGGGGAGCCCGGGTAATAGTCCCAGCTCACGGCTGTCAGGCAATCTTAACCGAGTTACATCACAGACACCCAGGGGTGTCTAAAGTGAAGATGCTAGCTCGAAGCTACGTTTGGTGGCCAGGTTTGGACACAGACATAGCAGCCTTGGTACGTCGGTGCCAGGAGTGCCAACAGGGGCAAAGAGTGCCACCAGCGGCGCCATTGCACCCGTGGGAATGGCCAGGCAGACCGTGGACCCGCCTGCATATTGACCATGCCGGCCCTTTCATGGGCTCAATGTTTTTGGTGATAGTGGACGCCCACTCCAAATGGTTGGATGTCCACCGAGTAAACACGGAAAGCACAGCATCGACAATTGAAAAGCTCAGGGCCTCGTTTGCAACACACGGACTTCCAGAGGTATTGGTGTCGGACAACGGAAAGGCATTCACAAGTGGGGAATTTGGAAAATTCCTGAAGGAAAACGGAGTCCGTCACATCAAAACGGCCCCTTACCATCCAGCGACCAACGGCCTGGCAGAGAGAGCGGTCCAGACACTTAAAGCGGGACTCAAGAAGCAGCCGGCAGAGTCAATGGACATAAAGCTCTCCCGCTGGCTGTTTGATTACAGGACCACACCGCATTCCACAACAGTCATACCGCCAGCTGAACTCTTAATGGGAAGGCAGCTGCGAACGAGGCTGAGTCTCCTTTTCCCAAATTTAACAGGGAAAGTGGAGAAACAACAGGAGGCCCAACGCAGGGGGCATGATAATAGTCGGCAGCAGAGACATTTACAGGTGGGGGCACCGGTTTGGGTCATTATGGGAATGGACCAACGTGGGTCAAAGGCATGGTAGAGTCCCAAACAGGGCCCATATCCTATGAGGTTTTGATAGGAGGTAAGGTGCTGAAGAAACACCTAGACCAAATAAGGGCAGCGGAACCACATCTGGAGGCAGGCGAAGCAGGACCGCCTCAAGCTGGGATAGCCCAGACAGAAAGGATACCCACACCCCAGCCCCGAGCAATTTCTCCAGACCCCGTCATCCAGTCGTCAGAGTTGGAGATGGACACGTTCGACGAGGCCGCCATGACACCTCTCCCTAAGGAGGAGGAAGAACAACTTCCAAGGAGGTCGTCAAGGAAAAGACGGGCACATATAAGGTACACCCCGCCCACTTCGGAGAACGACCCGGCGGATGACACAGATGTGACAGACCCAGACATGAGGAGCAGGAAGAAGCTCAGAGGAATGCCAGCTGGCAGGAATTCCTCGGACCTTGGGAGGGGGGGGGGGGGGGTGTAATGAACTCCAATTGGCTTTATTGGTTGGCCAATTGGAGTATGAGCTCCCTCAATGATAGCTCATTGAGGGGGCCCATATAAGCACCTGTGTAGGCTTTGAGAGCCAGTCTTAAGTTGACTGGACTGCTAGCAGCACTGTCTGTAGCTGCTCCTGTAATATCGTTATTGTAAATAAATATTGGTGTGGTGACAGAACTCCTTCCTCCCGTGGATTACTACACTAACAGAAAGAGAGAGTGGGAAATATTTTATTCCACACTGATTAAAGCTATCACGCTGGCACACTGGGACACTGGCACACCTCCCACACTGACACTGATTAAAGCTATCCAAACTCATTTCAATTAGGATACAGCTATTTGAGCGGTTACTCCCCTCCCATCCCAACCTCTAGCCCCTGTTATGTCCGGCAAGAGGTGTTGGAGCAGCGTAAGGATCTTCATCCATTTTGTATTGCTTAGAACTTTGGAAAGGAAGGAATGGCTGCCACTCAACATAAATGTGAACTTCAAATGAGCAAGAAGAGTTGTTCTTTAGATTATGACATATAATTTCTGATGAAGTTGCACAAACTATTCAGCCCAAGGCTATTGGGTGGGATTCTCCTATCCTGGGGCTAAGTGTTGACGCCATCGTAAACGCCGGAGCGTTTTACAACGGCTTCATCTGGCCCCTAGGATCAGTGATCCTGCGCTGCACAGGGGGCCAGCATGGCACTGGAGAGCCTCACCCTGCTCCAGCTGCCGATACGGGCGTCAGCACAGCCGGCGTGAGTTCGGGTTTGCGCGCCATGGCCGGCGCGGGTTTGCGCATGCGCGTGGGTTGCCGGCCCCGATGCAACATGGCGGAGTCCTACAGGGGCCCGGCGTGGAAGAATATAGGCCCCGACCGGGATTAGCCCGCCTGCCGATCAGTAGGCCCCAATCGCAGGCCAGGCCACTATGGAAACCCCCCCCCCCGGAGTCGGATCCCCCCTTCCCCACACCAGGCCACCCCCCGCAGCCAGAATGCCGAGGTCCCGCCATGTAGGACCACACGCGAACGACGCCGGTGGGACTCGGCTGAACTCAGTGGGCACTCGGCCCATTGTACGGGAAGAATCGCCGGGGGGGGGGGGGGGGGGGGGGGGGGGCTGTGCCGACCACGCCTCGCCATTGGCGCTGATTCTCCAGTCACCGGAGAATCGGCGGACCGGCGTTGGAGCGGCGTCGCGTGATTTCCGCACCCCCTCCCCCGCTGATTCTCTGACCTCGGTGAATCCCGCCCAGTATTTCAAGGAATGAAACATGTGTCTTGAATTCATATTTTGATTTTGCCACAATTTTTTGTTACAATTCCCTCCTCTGCAGAAGAGATTTTGCAAACTTATTAGCCCTTTGTTACCTTTCAGTCACTATGGTGGCACTCTCATCTCGACGGCAGGAGGTCATGGGTTCAAGCTTAACACATTAATCAGCTTGTGAATTATCAGTTTATTGGTGGGAATATTTTAAATGTGAATTTTTTATCAAGAGCCAAGTAATTATGTTTACATAATCACCATGACGAGAAATGGTAAACACAGTACAGACAAAATCCATAATGAAGCATCTTGTACAAATTATGAACAAAATAAGCTGCCTTATTATCAGAAAATGACTATATATGCAGATACAGAATGATACAATGACAAGTTGATATAATTGTAAAGGTCAGATCTGAACAAATAGAAACAAATTAAGAAGTTTATATTTTAAAGGTCCTGGCACATGCAACAGCTAATCACTGTGACCAACGCCTGAGATATCAAATTAAGCCAACTGGTGAGCGCTGGGATGTCTTTTGTTTTCTCCATTCAGCATCTTCTTGATGCTGTTGTTTCCAACACCCACTCATGGGAATCCAAGGACTCCATAAGTGGATCGCTGAGGTATATCTGTGCCAGAAAACTGTGATGTGTGACCTTAAGAACATCACCCCACAACTGGCTGGCAAAAGAAAATATATGGGAAAACAAACTGTCATGTTCATCACAGCCTGACCAGCATTCAGGAGGGTGACATTGTGAACAATTCTCATTAACAAGAATAGAAAACTGCAACTCATGCTGTTCTTTGTGCACATTGTAACAAATTTCAGGTGTGACTTTTCAACGCATTTTTGTGCATTTTATGCTTCTCTGTTAAACTGTGTTTCCAAGACTGTGGCCTGAATCTTTGCTCCCAAATCGAATGCACAAAGTTGGGAGAAATCCGGAATGGATTCTCCGCAACCCGACACCGAAATTGCATTCAGCGATGGGGCGGATATTTCGTTTTGGTGCCAGTTTTCCTGGCGTAAAAGACCACAGTTTTCCCGACAGCGTGGGGACTTAGTCCAAAAACGGAGAATCCAGCCCAAAATGGCACAAGCTGTCCCAAAAGGCACCTCTTCTGAAGGGCACCTCACTGATCTCAAAGCTGGACCATAACCAAAAGGGTACCTTACCTCTCCAAAGAGCTCCAATAACTTTAGGCTTCCTTCTGACAGACCTAAAATGCATAAGCCATGTTTTGGACATCCCAGGAGTGAAAATTGGATCTGATTGAAGGTCGCTGCACTTTAACATACACTGTTGCCTCTGTGAGCCATGGATATGCAAAGTGAAAACAGCCCTCACTTCCGGCCCCTGGTAAAATAGTGAGGGCTGGTTTGGTGAGTCAGCAGTTCTGGAATTGGGCCTCCTGTGCCATTTTCGCTAAGACAGGGACCTTCTCCATTACGTCGGAAATTCAGGCATGTGGACAATTTTATCCCTACCCACCTGGCAGAGAAGAGGCAAGGGGCATTTACAAATGCACAGCTGACATGCTTATCAATTTTCCACCTGCTTTGTAGCCATTCTGATTGTAACCTGGTTCTTCTGAGAAAACAGTAAAGGACCCGTCTGAAGTCAGCGGGATATTGTTTTAAATATGCTGATCTGGATTTGATTACATTTTGTTCTTTAAAAGGCATCTTGAGAAACACAGGGATAGGATGGGGTTAGAGGGAAACAGCACAAGACGTGCTGAGACTTTTGGCTACGGTTGGTACCATGACCAGTACAGGCTTGGAGGGCCGAAGGGCCTGTTCCTGTGCTGTAATGTTCTTTGTTCTTTTTTTCTCTAAATAAATTTAGAGTACCCAATTTATTTTTTCCAATTAAGGGGCAATTTAGCGTTGCCAATCCACCTACCCTGCACATCTTTGGGTTGTGGGGGTGAAACCCACACAAACACAGGGAAAATGTGCAAACTCCACATGAACAGTGACCCAGAGCCGGGATCGAATCTGGGACCTTGGTGCCATGAAGCTGCAGTGCTAACCACTGTGCCACTGTGCTGCCCCATTCTTTGTTCTTACATCATCAAACCTGAATGGCAATTTTGATTGGCATAAACTGTTTTGCAGCCACTGCAGTTTATATATTAATCCTGGGACCAAACGTGGCCACTTAATCTAAGCTCTATTGCACTTTCCTTATGAGGCTAAATTATCCACAAAAAAAAAATTAGGCCCTCTTTCCCTCCATGACCCCTTCTATAATCCCCTTCTCTTGACTTACCCTCTTGCTGGTAAGGTGTAGTCGACATCTTATCACGTGACCCCGCCATTTCTCCTACCAGCCAACTGCTGCATCTTGTTTTAACAAGGGGTGGTCCAGCTGTACACAGATGTGGCACGGTTTGCCAGGTGCCCTATCCCTCCACTGCCTGAATGCCATCCCTGTTAAATTACTCCCTCAGCATTACTTCTCACTTATCCAGATATGCCTGACATATTAAAAGAGATTCAAATTTCATATTTTTTGGAGTTTTCAAATGAGGATGGGAGAAGGTATCCTGTGTGCTGTGTTTATCTAAATCCAATATTCTTGCTAAAAATGCATTTACTATTTAGCCATAACTAGCACCTAAAGACAATTATTCATATTGTTAGCAGAACTGCACAAAGCACAAAAACACAAACTATAAAATCTGCCTAAGAATTATGAAGGAAAGAATGCTGCACATCTCCTTACATTATCGGAAACATAATGTAAAACCCTTTGGTACGACTGCACATTTTGCAGCATAAACAGCTTTGGAAAATAATGTAGGAGAAGAGCTCTTGTGCTGATGTTATTGCCTTGCCATTTAATCATTGTTTATATATGTCTACCCTTTCTGTTTAATGAAAAATGCCCTTTGATCTTAAATTCCCTGAAATCTGATTTAAGTAAGATTTGACGCCTTGCAGTGAAACCCTGAGTTAACAATTTGAGCTCGTTTGAATCCTTGTGTTGAATTTCACGGCAGGAAATGAAGAGAGTCTCAGTTCTTTTTGTCCTAGTGTATTGTCCTGATCAGCACCATTTTCACAATTTCAGTGGTGTCCCACTGGTATTCATAGCCTCATAATCAATTCAACTCCGTTCTTGGAATTAAAAATTTAAATGCCACCTCCCAGCTGCCATTGTAATGCTGGACACCTGGAATGAAGATGTAGGTGGTGTCAATGAGCAAAAGTGTATCGTATGAAATTCATATCATCAACATATCATTTCAAAGCAGCAACCAAAATGTGGCCACGAAACTCTGCACAATGAATGCTGTTCCTTGAAGAATGAACATTGGCATACATTAATTTATGTTTCTGTTGTCAGGTACCATGAATGGAATGTAAATCCTTTCTCTTTCTGAAGGCTACTGGGGATTAATATGAATAGGCCTGATGCCCTGATGGCTACCACAAGTAACTCTTTGCACTGGGATGCATCCTGTCACCCACTGCAAGCTATGGATCCTGTCTAGTTGATAATGAAAAATAATGAAAGTGGTAAAAGTTGGCACTTCCCTGATAAATGAGTGCAGAACAGACTGCCAGATGTGGCTTTTTATTTGGGTGGTGTGGAAGGGTCTAATAGCGTGATGAGTGACATGCACCCATCCATTCTGGAAGGGCACAAGCTGTCATTAGGTGTCAAGGGCAATTTGCAGAAAACATTAAAAAATCATTAATACATTTAAATGTTGCTGGTAAAGCCCTTGCGTGAAATTAGCCTGCTCTGTATCTGCTTCACCAGTGATAAACTCACCAACAATGAGGACGCTATCAGGGAGCACCCTTGAGCAAAACTGTTTGAAGGGATCAACCACTTCAAAACATGGGCTGGATTTTCCTCACCCCGACACCAAAGTCATGGCTGGTGCAGGGGCGGAGAATCCATTTTCCTGCAAGGAATCGGTTACCTGCGCCGGTTACCCGATTCTGCAGGCCCCGAAAAGTGGTGCACTCGGGGACTACACCGTGCCGCCTGGGACCTACCTGGGGCCGTTGCCAGAGGCCCGCTCCGCCATTTTCCGCCCCTTAACAGCCACAGTCACGACGGCATGGAACTAATGTGGTCCAGCCGGTCGGGATACTCACGTGGCGGCTGCGGACACAGTGCAAAAGCTGCTAGATCAATGCCGGGCCACTGCTAGCCCACTGCAGGGCAAGGAATTTGTGTCCCTTTCATGCTAGTATTTCTGGCGTGAAACTCCACCATTTTGACGCCGGCGTGGGGACATAGTCCCACTAATTCAGAATCCAGCCCATGGTCTTGGTATGGGCTTTTATCCGACTGGCTAATTTTTAGGCCGCCCTTTGAGAGAGAGCAGCAAAAAGACAGTTTTGAATATAAATAAGCGGTGGAGGGAAAAGAACACTGAGCAAGAGACCACAGTGAACAGTTCTTATACCTCAGCTTCACTGAGGTACGATGTGTCTCTGATCACTGTTGCAACTTATATCTGAAACAAAGGCCTTTGTGGCTGCCAAAGCCAGAGAAGCCTTGAAGGTTTATGCCACAGGGTCATTTCAGGCTGCAGCTTGTGCTCTCAGGACATATTATGGCCATCTAAAATGGCCACCGCAAAGAGTGATAGGAAATGTGGTCAAGCAGGGACACAGATAGGCTACAGTTTGTAGCCCAGGCTTTATGAAGAAACTCATACCTGCAGAAGGCCATTTAAGGTCTTCCCGGGACAACGGGCTCCAGATAGAAACTAACAACAAGTGGCACTGCTTGCCTTATTTGGGAAGGCCTATGTGCCTTGGGCCTAACGGCCATGGCCGACCGGGACCCGGCCATCTATCAAGGTGTCCGCCCCTAATTGGTCAGGATCGATTAGGGTGATCGAGACCCTATCGATCCATTGGACCTTCACCTGGGGCTGATCAAAAGGGCCCGAAAGATCGGAGGATAAGAAGAACTGTGCAGGCCATCTCTCGCTCTCTTTCGACTGATCTTTGACTGCAGCCCAGCTACCAACATCAGCCAAGTTCAAGGGCCCAAGACATTGATCGAAGGACGACAACCAAACACGGACCACCTCCAAGAACTCCAGCCCTGCCAGAAATCAGAAACCAGAAGGCCATATCTACTCTATCAGCGGGATTCTCCCTTCTGGGACTAAGCCCCCACGCCGGCAGCAGAACCGGCGCCAACCACTCCGCCGTCAACAGCCCCCGAAAGTGTGGAATTCCCCGCACTTACGGTGGCTAGGTAGACGGCGGAGGTGTTGGCGCCGCTTCAGCGAGTACGGGCATGCGCCAAAGGGCTGGCATGTTCTCGCACATGCGCAGGGGGTTTCTCTTCTCCGCGCCAGCCATGGTGGAGCCCTACAGGGGCCGGGGCGGAAGAAAGCAGTGCCCCCACGGCACAGGCCTGCCGGCAGATCGGTAGGCATTGATCGCAGGCCAGGCCACCGTGGGGTCAGATCCCCCCCACCCTGAGAACCACCCCCACTGACTTACCTGCCATGTCCCACCATGTGGGACCATGCGTAAACCATGCCGGCTGGACTGGCCAAAAACGGACAGCCGCTCGGCCCATTGGGGCCCGGAGAATTGCCGGGAGGGCCTCTGCCAACGGCCTCCGACCAGCGTGGCTTGATCCCCACCCCCCGCCCGAAAACCTAGTGGGTTGGTGAATCCCGCCCTATATCTGCCGGTCACCTGGAAGTTAAGTTTGTTTAAGTGTGTTAGTTATAGTCCTCGTGTGCATGAATGTGTGATTACTTAAGTAAATAACCATGCCTAGTAAATATGTTCTGGTTATACTGAAAATACTTGTGCGATTATTTGTCCACCATACGGGTTAAAACACACACTGTGGTTATAAAAAAGCAACAACACATCAGTAAACTGTACACTTGGATTGGTAGACAAAAGAAGTGCCCTACACCAGGAGGAAATCATATATCATAAATCCCAGCAGAAACAGAGTAATATAGAAGATGAGAGCATTAGGGTTCCACACCTTTCATGGTATAATGGGACTGCTCTCATATTGCCTTCTGCAACCCCAGAACCTGCCATATGTGCTTGATAATCTATCCTAATGCTGCTGCAAGATGTGCCCCCAGTTAACTGGGAGCTGGAAGGTTTCTGAGTTTCCAGTGAAGTCAGTTCACTTGGCCATGGCTACAAACTGTGGCATTGTGGGTGAGCCAAGGCAGCCTGATGCATTTGGTTGTGTAAGACTGGGAAGGGCACTGTGGAATGGCTGACGGATGTTGTGGTAGTCACCACTGTTGTATTGTATATATCGCATATGAGGTGTAATAAGGTAAGGCTCCTGTACTACAGGTACGGGGTAGATCCCTGCCTGCTGGCTCCACCCAGTAGGCGGAGTATAAATGTGCGGGCTCTCTGAGCTGCAGCCATTTTGGCAGCAGCTGCGGGAGGCTACACATCTCTGCGTAATAAAGCCTCGATTACACTCTACTCTTGTCCCGTCGTAATTGATAGTGCATCAATTTATTACGCAGAGATTTTACAACGATGGATCTCTGAATCAAGCCTGATCACCTGCAATTGCACCCTCAAGCAGAGAATGACAAGTCAGTCTTCGCGCATTGGCTAGTTTGCTTTGAAGCATACATCGGATCACCCGACAGAACCACCCTTAGAGGCACAGAAGCTCCAGATCCTGTACACACGCCTGAGCTCTGATATCTTTCCCCTCATCCGGGACACACCTACCTATGCTGAGGCCATGGCGCTACTGAAGGAGTACGGCAATCAACCAACCCTGGGGGAGCCATGTGCTACTTCTGCGGACAGACAAAGCACCTCCGGCAGCGCTGCCCGTTGCGGAGCGCGCTCTGCAAGGTCTGAAGGAAGAAAGGACATTTTGCAGCTGTGTGCTAGGCCCGCTCGCTCATCGCTATTGTCCCTGCACCCTCCACATGTGACCCTTAGGCGCCACCATCTTCCTCGCCTCAGACCACGTGCGGCCCATGGGCGCCACCATCTTGCTTGCCTCAGGACACGTGCGGCCTGTGGGCACCACCATCTTTAACGCCACACGCCACGTGCGCCCTGTGGGTGCCGCCATCTTCCCCGCCCCAGGAGCCCTGCTCGTTGGGCACCTCATCGGGCCGCCCATCGCCTGCAATCGCCTGCCAGGGGCCTACCAGCCACATCTCGCCTCCATTGCGATCAACCAGTCCCGACCGCACAACCTCGCGACCGTGTCAACGACAGTGAAGGTCGATGGGCTAAGACATCATGCCTTCTGGACTCCGGGAGCACTGAGAGCTTCATCCACCCCGATACAGTAAGGCACTGCTCCCTCATGGTACACTCCATTATCCAGAAAATCTCCCTGGCCTCCGGATTCCACTCCGTGGCGATCCAGGGGTACTGCACCGCCACCCTCACCATCCAGGGCATGGAGTTCAGCGGCTTCCGGCTCTATGTCCTACCCAACCTCTGCAATGCCTTGCTATTCGGCCTGGACTTCCAGTGCAACCTCCAGAACCTAACCTTGAAATTCGGCGGGCCCCTACCACCCCTCACTGTCTACAGTCTCACGACCCTTAATGTCGACCCGCCTTCTCTGTTTGCGAACCTCACCCCGGATTGCAAACCCGTCGCCACCAGGAGCAGACGGTACAGTTCCCAGGACAGGACCTTCATCAGGTCTGAGGTCCAGTGGCTGCTACGGGAAGGTATTATCAGGGCCAGCAACAGCCCCAGGAGAGCCCAAGTGGTAGTTGTGAAAACGGGAGAAAAACAGGATGGTCGTTGACTACAGTCAGACCATCAATCGGTGCACGCAGCTCGACGTGTACCCCCTCCCACGCATATCTGATATGGTCAATCAGATTGCACAGTACCGGGTTTTCTCGACAATGGACCTGAAATCTGCCTACCACCAGCTCCCCATTCGCAAGGCGGACCCCCCCTACACCGTATTTGAAGCGGACTGCCGCCTTTACCACTTCCTTAGGGTTCCATTCGATGTCACGAACGGGGTCTTGGTCTTCCAACGAGAGATGGACCAAATAGTTGACCGGTACGGACTGCAGGCCACCTTCCCGTACCTGGATAACATCACCATCTGCGGCCACGACCAGCAGGACCACGACGCTAACCTTTCCAAATTCCTCCACACCGCCAAACTCCTGAACCTTACCTACAACAAGGAGAAGTGCGTGTTCAGCACTAACCGATTAGCTATTCTCGGCTATGTGGTTGAAAATGGAGTTCTAGAGCCCAACCCCGATCGCATGCGCCCCTTCATGGAACTCCCCCTTCCCCACTGCCCCAAGGCCCTCAAACGATACCTGGGGTTCTTCTCGTACTATGCCCAGTGGGTCCCTAACTATGCGGACAAGGCCCGCCCACCCATTCACTCCACCGTTTTCCCACTGACGGCCAATGCTCACCAGGCCTTCAACCAAATCAAGGCCGACATCGCCAAAGCCGCGATGCACGCGGTCGACGAGACGCTCCCCTTCCAAGTCAAGAGCGATGCATCAGATGTTGCTCTGGCCGCCACCCTCAACCAGGCAGGCAGGCGCGTGGCATTCTTTTCACGCACCCTCCATGCCTCCGACATTCGGCACTCCTCCATTGAGAAGGAGGCCCAAGCCATAGTAGAAGCTGTGCGGCATTGGAGGCATTACCTGGCCGGCAGGAGATTCATTCTCCTCACTGACCAGCGGTCTGTTGCCTTCATGTTCAACAACACACAGTGGGGCAAGACAAAAAATGATAAGATCTTGAAGTGGAGGATCGAGCTCTCCACCGACAATTACAAGACTTTTTATCGCCCTGGTAAGCTCAACGAGCCCTCCGATTCCCTGTCCTGAGGTACATGTGCACAAGTGGACCGACTCCGGACCCTGCATGACGATCTCTGCCACCCAGGGTCACCCGTTTTTTTCACTTCATAAAGACACACAATCTGCCCTACTCCATCGAGGAGGTCAGGGCTATCACCAGAGACTGCCTGGTCTGCGTCAAGTGTAAACCGCACATCTACCAGCCAGACCGAGCGCACCTGGTGAAGGCCTCCCGCCCCTTTGAATGCCTCACCGTGGATTTCAAGAGGCCCCTCCTCTCCACCAACCGAAACACGTACTTTCTTAACATGGTCGACGAATACTCCAGATTCCACTTCGTCGTCCCATGCCCCGATATGACGTCTGCCACCGTCATCAAAGCCCTCAACACCATCTTCGCTCTGTTCGGTTTCCCCGCGTACGTCCACAGCGACTGGGGATCCTCAATTATGAGCGATGAGCTGCACCAGTACCTGCTCATCAAGGGTATCGCCTCAAGCAGGACGACCAGCTGCAACCCCCGGGGAAACGGGCAGGTGGAGCGGGAGAATGGGACGGTCTGGAAGGCCCTACAGCTGGCCCTATGGTCCAAAAATCTCCCGGTCTCCCGCTGGCAGGAGGTCCTCCCCAACGCCCTTCACTCCATTCGGTCGCTCCTTTGCACTGTGACTAACGAAACCCCCCATGAACGTCTCTTTGCCTTCCCCAGCAAGTCCACCTCCTGGGTATTTCTCCCAATGTGGATGGCATCTCCAGGACCCGCTCTCCTCCGCAAGCATGTACGGCTCCACAAAGTGGACCCGTTGGTCAAGAGGGTACAGCTACTTCATGCGAACCTGCATTACACCTACATGGCATACCCCGACGGCTGCCAAGACACAATCTCCCTCAGGGACCTAGCGCCTATCTCTGTCCTGATGATAGTGCTTTTGATGTGCCTCTCACATTGGGGAAAAGTCAAACTCATTCAGCCTCAGTACCACAGCTCTGTGTGGGAATAGTGGAAGAGTGATGGATAGCATCAGCTGGCAAACATACTGTTAAAGTTGTCACCAGAGATTCTATCTGGTGGATGTGATGATGGCACTGCTTTGTCATGGAGCTAGCCACTTGCTCCATTCTTGTTTTCCTGTTCATTCCTGGGATTTGGACATCACTGGCAAGACCAGCACTTACTGCCCATCCCTAAGGGTGTATGGGAAGGTCGAGGTGAGTCACCATCTTGAACAGCTATTATTTGTATGCTGTAAGTAGACCACAATGCTGTTAGATATCCTTCAATTCCAGCCTAAAGGCAGTGAAGAAACACTGTCAGGATGATGTGTGGCTTGTGGGGGAACTTGCAGATGATGGTGTTTCCATAAACCTATTGCCCTATACCATTGAGATAGCATGGGTCATGGGTTTGGAAGCTGCTGTTGAAAGAGCCTTAGCATGCTGCTGCAGTGTATCTTGCAGATGGCATGCACTGCTGTCTCCATACTCCTATGCTGGGAGTAGTAAATGTTTTAGATGATGGATGGGGTGCCAGTATTGTGGGCTTCCTTTTCCTGGATGGTGTTGAGCTGTTTGAGTGTCAGGGGGTGAGTTACTCACAGAATTCCCAGTTCTTGACATGCTCTTGTAGCTACATTATACATATGGCTGGTCTAATTAAGTTTCTGGTCAATGGTAACCCCCAGGATATTGATAATGGGAATTCTACAATGATAATGCCCTGTTCTTTACTTCCTCTCCATTCTCCCACCCCCACCTCCACCTCCACATTGCCTCCTCGGTAGCACTGGCTGCTCACCTGTCTCAGTATAATGAGCTGCCAGTACCAAATTCCAATAGTGTCCACATATACAGTATCCACCCTTCTCTCCGCACACCCATTTTGAGACATGATCAAATTCCTGGGCCATAAAATTCAGTGGTCCCAACTTTAAAAGAAGAGTTTAATATTTAAGTAAGAGAATGCATGCAATTCGCCCAGCCTCCTTGTTCTCTATTAAATCATCCATCAGAAAATCCGATGTCCCATAACGTAGTCAGGGGCCTAAATTCTTCACTCTTGACCACTAACAGTATGGAGCCCTTGCAGCATTTACTATATTCTGTCATATATTGTAGAAATGAGCCAATGTCTCCTTTTATATAATTTTCCCTCAATCTGAAGAAGTCATTGTGGAAAGCTGTGACCCCGCACGTTTCTCTCCGCCGTACAGATGATTTCTATAATGACTGAACAAGTGAGAAATGACCAGGAAGCTGATACAGCTAATTCATGTCAAGTCCTTTGCAATATGATTAAAGGAAGTGGAATACTGGAGGATTTGGGGGCTGACCACATTTTTTAACAATCTGGAAAACCTACTCTTCTCAACCAAATTGTAATATTTTCCAGCTTGTATATTTTATTTATTTTTCTCTTTGATTGTCTCTGCTATTCTCTGTGTCATCATTTATTTACATTTAAATTTCAACTTTCATCTCACCATAAACTTACCCCATTTAGTTTTGTCTTTTGATTTGCAATACTTGATGCTGCCCTTCTTCGTGATCCCTTCATTATTGTCTTCTTCTGTGTAAATTATCTCACCGTTTCTTGATCTCTGTCCAGCAGTTAATCCCTGGATTTCCATTCATCCCTGACTTCTGCTCTGCATTGTGAGTAAGTGAGTTTGCGTCAATGAACTACTGTTATATTTTTGGTTTTTCACAGACTTTTATCCAGAATATGCTGCAGTCCATACAACAACTGGAACTCTGTGCCTTGATTTTTCTATAGCAAACTAGAACGATAGTTTCTTCAAGCTCAATGAAGGCATTACTGATGTTTTCCTTGTTTCCTCACTCGCCTTAAATCTTTTCATTTTACATTGTTTTCTTTGCGGAAATGAAACCTTGAGAAGCAACAGCAGTATCAGCTTGCAGATTAGATGAAAGAAAGAAGCAATGGAAAAATGATTCAAAAATGAAACGAGAACATGAAACATTTGTATTATGTGAAAGGGGTTTGTGCAATCTTAAACCAACTCCTAATACAGATGGGGTCGGGGGAAAAGCTGCCCCTATTTTAGCACAAATCATCAAAACATTAGCAATCTCACTCAGAGAAGCATCAAGGTGAATGGTGTGAAAAATGAAAACAAAATCACACTGGTGTAGGTGACGTGTTCCCCTGATGTTGGGATGAAGTATGTTGTCCAGGTAATTTAGTGGGGGTTATACGGCACTACCCTATAACTAATTTAAGAACACCTAATAATAATATTGGGAAGGACGAAGTGTGAAAGATTTCCATTTTTCAAAATCAACATTGCTAACTTTGGTGAAACTTAAAGAATAAGAATGTATGAGAAGCCTTGCTGAATTTTTTTTTAAAAATCATGGAATATTCTATTCCTAAGCAGGGCCTTTCTTATTGTGTTAATATAAAATAATGTCAAACTGAGCATCCTTTGTATTGTATCTTGAATAAAATTTAGGAGTTTCAGATAAATTATCTCAGCATGTTATATGGCCTGTGTAGTGTTATCCTAGACCCCAAAATCCTTTGAGCACCTAGACCAATGGTATTTGTCATTGAGAGTGTCTCAGATTTTTATGTACTCCGCAGAAAGAATACAATTTACTGTTGTCTGTAAGAAATGGAAGCAGCTGATAAACAGCTTTCCTGACCTTGGAGAACTTTGTTGGCATATTAGGGGACTTTGATACATGGTAGAGAGCTGACAGCGCCAGTGATTTGTTAGAACCAGTTTGGTGGGGGTCATTCAATTGCAGGAAAATAGTGCTACGTAAAGGTTTTGGTTTCTCAGCCTGTAAATGCAGCAGTAGCTGGCTGATAAGCTGATGAAAGCACACACCTGAAATAGATGGCAGCAAATTCAAACAATAAAACTTTCATTGAACTTTACAGAATAGTCCAGCATTGATCTACACACTGCTGCAGTCTCAAGAATTTTACAACCAATTTTTAATAGGTGTTCATTTATCCTCTTAGACATTCTCCTGTGCAGCAAAGATGTCAGGTCCTTCATTTCAAGCATCCTCTGCACTATGACAATGGACTTTTATCGTGGAATCAAGGGATGTAGCCAAAGAAATTACAGCAACCACTTAATTAATTGGACATATTACTCAAACATTTTTGCACAATTACTTTCATAGAATGTTACAGTTCAGATACAGACTATTTGGTCCATTAAACTTGCACTAATGTTTCCCCACCTCCACACTGGCTGCCTTCTACAAGCTCCAAATATTTATAAAATTGTTGGAAACAAGAGCTATTACCAATAAATGTTAGAATCACTGTACAGCCACGGCAAAATGAAATACATAATTTTGACAAAAAATATAGAAGCTTCCAAAAGAGTTGTCACTTTATCTTGCTGTTTCAAAAGGGACATAGCTGCAGCATGTCTGGGAAGAAGACCTAATGGATAAACACATTCCTATGTAATGTAAATCAGTATGACTAATGTTGATTCTTTGACACTTCCCAAATAGAACAACATGCCTACATTTTCTTGTGGAGTTTAAAAATGAAAGACAAATACTATTGCATTAGATGTTATGGGTGTGATTTTATGAAAAGGAAACAAAGTCCCACAGCGAGGGAAAAACACATGGCTGTAAAACGCCATTCGCATTCGCTACAGCGCCTCAGCGGGGAATGTGTGGCTGAGGCATTTTGTGCACTGAGGAGCTCTGCTTGCCGGAACTCCTTAGTATAGCGAGAGATAGAGACGGCAATTTTAAATGGCACCCTGATCTCCGAGGACCCCCCACCTGACCCCTGACTCCCCCAAGCCCCAATGCACGATAGGAGGTTCCCAGCCCCCCCCCCCCCCTTCCCCCCTCCCCCCCCCCCCCCCCACCCACCCAAGGCACCCCGGTCCAATCGCCAACACACAAAAAATGGCAGCTTGGCAGTGCACTCTGGCACCCTGTCTGCACCCATGCCAGGTGGAAGTGCCAAATGGGCATCTTGGCAGTGCCAGGATGGCAGCACCTGGGTGCACAGGTAGCACTAGCAGTGCCAGGGTACCACACTGCAAAGGGCATACACCTGCGGGCCTCCGATCTCCTGGGAGACTCCCACGAGTGCTGTTCCATCTGGTCCCCGTTTCTGGAGACCAGTGCTGAACAATACTCGCCCGAGGTCTCTGTGATGAAGGGGATTGATCCCACGCCTCAGTTAACTCGGAAATCTGCACATTAAAGTGCCTTGCTTTAATATGCAGATTTACTAAAATGTGATTCTGCCACATTGCAACGTCTCACAAGATCGCATTAGATCTTGTGAGGCATTGCAAGCTGTGTAGACCCCGGGAACTGTGTAGACTCCGCGGTGCTCTGCTTTTCAGATTCAGCATAGCCGTTCGATCGTACCCACTGTCTTTGACAACGCTGGATAGATTTTTATTGGTTTTGCTGCATGATTATGCCATGAAAGTGGCGTTTAAAAAAAACCTACTGCCCATTTCTGCTCACATTTTATCGAATGGAAACTTCAGAAGGATCTACTGCTGGGCGAGGTTTTGCTTCTTTGAGTCAGGTGACAAAAAAATAATAGTGAAGCGTTTCCATTTCAGGATGGTGTGTGACTTGAGGAAAAACTTGCAGTTGGTCGTGTTTCCATGTACTTGTTGCTCTTGTTCTTCTAGGTGGTTGAGGTCATGAATTTGGGAGGTGCCGTTTTAAAAACTTTGGCAGGTTGCTGCAGTGCATCCTGTAGATTGTACCTACTGCTGCCATAATGTATCATGGTGTCGGGAGTGAATGTTTAAGGTGGTGGATAGAGTGCTGATCAAGAGGTCATATTGTTCTGGGTGGTGCTGAGCACCTTAATTGTTGTCAGAACTGCATGCATCCAGGCAATGGAAAATATTCAATCACACTCCTGTCTTGCTCCTTGTAGATCATGGACAGACTTTGGGCCATTAGGAGGTATGTCAGTCACTGCAGAATTTCAGCCTCAGACCTGTTCTTGAATTTTATATGGCTGGGACATTTGGTTTTGTGGTCAATGGTGATCCCAGGGTATTGATAGTAGAGAATCTGGTGATGGTAATACCATTTAAGGTCATGAAGAGGTGATGAGACTCTCATTGTTTGGCACTCATGCCATGTGATTATTATTTGCCACTTTCAGCCAAGCCTAAAAGCTACCGTTTGATGTCACAGTTCATAATCAATGAAACAAGATTAATAATGACACTTTGTTTTATCATCCATCTATGAAGCCACCTGGAACATTTTACTACAATAAACATACACATGAAACTTGTTGTTGACAGCCATGTAAATAAATTATTTATCATAATTCAACTATTTCTTTGCAGAAATGTGTAATTATTTTGGATATTTTATTCATTGGGTGGGTGCAGTCAAAAAACTGAAATAAGTAGATGATAGTAAGTTAAACACAGCTGTAAGGATAGGGAATAGCAGTCAATCTAAAGCAGGGATGAAAGATTATCTGCTGTCAACTTTGTGTGTTGGACCTTAATAAGGTGCCATTGTCGTTGCAGTAAATGCTGAGCAGTGCAAGCTGTAACCTCGCACTATTTAGAGGTAATAAAGTATACAAGTGAATTGCATCTTATAAAGTACAAACTACTCATCTGTTTCTGCCCTAAATATGTGGCAATACACATGAACACACTATAATTGAAAATAATAGAAGATGGTTGCATCCGTTGGCTGAATTAAATGATTCCCAATTTATACATGGACAGTTTAAGTCTATTAAAATTGAAGCAGTAACAGTGAAAATCCTCAAGCTTTTACTTGGAATATAATAGTGTTCACCATCACACAGGTCATCAAACATAATACTAGTAGAGACATTTAACTGTGCTTTATGGGAGTTTAGTAAAACCTTCTTGAGGAATACAAAAGCATTCTGTTCATTGGCAGGATGGAGTTTACACTTTGGAAACTATAGGCTTAGAACTTTTTCCGTCCAATTTTCTCCTTTCTCTCTCCTGAAGGTGCTGATTATGGGCGAGATCTTCCGGCTGTTCACGCCAACAGCATCTTCCAGTCCCACTGGCGTTGCATTCCAGCCATGGGTTTCCCGGCAATGTGAGGTGGATTCAATGGGAAATTCCATTGACAGCGGTGAAACCAGAAGATCCCGCCACCAGCCAATGGCGCGGCCGCCTCCTGGTGCTGAGAACCACGCACGGGGAGGCCAGGGAATCTTGCACAATATCTTGGATTTCAGGTTTAGCCGACAGGCTGTCGTGGTGTTTTTCTTTTATTCAGCCAATCGTTAACTGAATCAACTTAATCAAAGTTCCAGCTCAGGCAATGGGAAATATATTAGAAAGTGGAGGCAAGCTTCTTGAAATATTTTATAATCAGTCATAGGGAGTTCTTACATTTCAAATTATTGCAAGAAATTACAATATATTATAATAATAGAACATTCTTTGACTTATGATACAAATCTCATTGAAATATTATTCTGGACAGAATGATGAGTGAACTGTAATCAATATGTATTTTGGAGAGGAAGATGTGTATATTTCTTAGCCCCTGGAGTGTGTGGTCAATTTAAATAGCAGCAACAAGCTGTTGTGGATTTAAATGAAAATCTAAATGTTGCATCAACTACTCAATATTCACACAAACCCACATGCTGTTTAGCACAACGCTAAATTGCTGGCTTTGAAAGCAGACCAAGCAGGCCAGCAGCACAGTTCGATTCCCGTAACAGCCTCCCCGAACAGGCGCCGGAATGTGGCGACTAGGGGCTTTTCACAGTAACTTCATTTGAAGCCTACTCGTGACAATAAGCGATTTTCATTTCATTTCATGCTCAATAAAAATACAATGAGAGAGAATTGTGTACTTTTACAGGTTGTACCAAAAGAATAGCTCATAGTTCAGGGGCTGGATTCTCCGCACCCTGGCGCCGGAATCACGTTTGTCGATGGGGTGGAGAATCCAGTTTCCCACATGAAATCGGAATCTGCGCTGGTTCCGCGATTCTCCGCCCCCTGAAAAGCACAGCGCGCCAATTATCCAACTCCTGAGGCTATTGCCTGAGGTCTGCCCTGCTATTCTCCGTTCCTGACCAGACAAATTCCCAATGTCGTGGAGCACTCATGGTTCCACCGTCCGTGATACCCATGTGGCGGCTGCGGACTCAGTCCGGGGCCGCCACAGTCGGGGGAGGGCCGATCGGTGGGAATGGGTGACCTCATTCGGGACTGGGATTTGTTTTGTGCTGGTTGTCTGGGTCGGGCATGTGGACGATCGGGGGCACTATTTCCGTGGTCCAGGTGCATGGTCTAAGTCCACCATGGAGCACGGCGTGGCCACTGGAGGCGGCCGCTGTGTGCATGTGTGGCCTCTGACCCGGAAGTGCAGGGGGCTGTATTGGCAGCTGGAGCTGCGAGCTCCTCGACAGCTACCTGCTAGCCCCCTGCAAGGCTGTGAATCTGTGGCCTTTTAACGCCAGTTTTCCTGGAGTAAAAGACCACAGTTTTCACAATGGCATGTGGACAAGGTCCCAAAAATGGAGAATACAGCCCCACATGTTTGGTTTATTGTAGAACAGTCATTGTGGGCCCGGTAAAGGTCTTCTTGCTACCTTGATTTGTCATTTAGATGATTAAAATGGCTGAAATCAATTCTGGATATCAGGGGGAGCCAGTGGCGTATTGGTAACGATGGTAGACCGAGTGGTCCAGAGATGCAGGCTAATCCTCTGGGGGAATGGTTTCAAATCCTGCTATGGCAACTGGGGGAATTTAAATTCAATGAATACAAAAGTCTGAATTGTAAGCTAGTGAATAGTAATCATGAAAGAATCATTGATAGTGTAAAATCCCATCTGGTTCACTAATATCCTTTAAGGAAGGAAATCTGTACCTGACATGGTCTACATGTGACCCCAGATCCCCAACAATGCAGATAGCTCTTAACTTCCCTCTGAAATTGCCGAGAAAGCCATTCAGTTCATAGCAAATTAAGGCTGAGCAGGAAATGCAAACTGTCACAAAGTCACAAAGGTAGGCATTTGTGGTATTCATATTAGGAGGTCCAATTTCCATATAAGTGGATTTTGATTTAGGAATCAGGCTGACAGTTTTTTTTTCAAGGGGAGTAGCCTCCAAGTTTCAAGTTACTGAAATGGTCTGAAGCCAATGTTCTACAATGATGTTCTTTGCAAACATTATACATAGATTACAACATAACGGAGACAACACAATCAACAGTCATTGAGTGAAAGACCAAAATCATCTTAATCTATGGAAGGTAATTTGGGTAAATATTTAGTTCTGTGCATAATGCCACATCTCAAGCACAGAATCTACAGAAGGTAGAAATGATGACCTTGACATTATGATGTGGAAATGGGGGACTAAGTCCGCACGTCAGTGGGAAAATCGGCGCCAACATCTCCGGCGTCAACAAGCCCCCAAGGTGAAGAATTCTCACCTGTCACGGAGGCTAGGTGGACGCTGGAGGGGTTGGCGTTGTTCCAGCTGGCAGCAAAGGGACTGCGTGAGTTCGCACATGCGCGGAACAGCCGTCGTGCACTCGCGCATGCGTGGAACAGCCAGCGTGATTCCGTGCATGTTCAGACTGGCCGTCGTATTTTGCCGAATGCGCAGGGGGTTCTCTTCTCCACGCCGGCCATGGCGGAGCCCTACAGGGGCCGACGCAGAATGAAGAAGTGCCCCCTCAGAACAGGCCCGCCTGCAGATCGGTGGGCCCTGATCGTGGGCCAGGCCACTAACGGGCCCCCCTCCCGGGGTCAGATCGTCCCGCCCCCCTCCCCGAGAACCAGTCACGCCGACTTACCTGCCAGGTCCCGCTGTGTGGGACCATGTGTAATCCATACCGGCGGGACTAGCCAAAAATGGAAGGCCGCTCGGCCCATCGGGGCCCGGAGAATTGCTGGGGGGGGCGCTGCCAACGGCCCCCGACCGATGTGGCGTGAGTCCTACTCCCGCCCGAAAAACGGCACTGGACAATATGGCAGCCGGCGTCGGGGCGGGATTCGCGCCGCCCCCCGGGGATTAAGGACAAATGTGCTTCACATATGATGGGAGTCAACTTTCCACCACAGGAGATCAGAAAAGTGTGACAAAATTAAGATGTATCCTTCTTCTCTGCTAAGGACTGAAAAAAATAATTGGCAACAGGGAAAAAGCAGGTGAGTGGGATAAATGTTAAAACTCTTTCACAAAACAAGCAGAGCTATGATAGACGAAATGGCCTCATTCTGTGCAGTATGATTCTAATATAGGAATTCTATATGTTGATACTTCTGCCATTATCATGAATGAAATATGTTCCACAAAACTGAATTGGGTATCAGTTTACTTAAATGAATAGACAGATTCATGAAAGAACAACCTGTTGCTTTTTTGCTGCAATAATTTGGGAATGAACACTCTGAATGCTTGCTCTTTCTCCGTATTTATTTTAATGCATCAGAATTCAATAAAATACAAGCAAAAAAATGTATTTGAACTGTGAGAAGCTTTGCTACAAATGGGATCACACAAAGATTTTTTTCCTCTGAGGTATTATAGCTGTCAAAGGGTCTTACTCTGATATTGTTACACTCTTCAGGCTTACTTATTACCTCAATAACTTTCTGTGTAGTCATCTTTCATGCATGTACAAGAATTTCAGTCCTGAATCAAGTCGTTTTTTTTTCAATACAATTTAGATTGTGGAAAGAAAGCTGCTGAGGAAGGAGAGTTATTCAATCGACTTGTACAATGGGATGAAACAGGTTCAGCCCAACACTGACAGCTCCTCCAAGGCCTTGGCATCATGAACTCCTTTGTAAACTGTATTTTTGTGTGCATCGTGAGTGAAGCTTCTCATTATAATAAGCAATCGACCGTCAGCTCCTGGGAGATCCAGCCTGCCATGAGCCTGCTGCTGCCTGGCAGAGCTGGCCAAGCATGTCCAAACAGAAGGGACAAAAGCAGTCAGCAAGTACACATGTCTAGATGTAACTGCACAAAGTACTAAAAAAATCAAAATGAAGATGTACATGTAACTGAGGCACCCCCCTGTATCTCCGGTTCTCTGTTTTACATTACCTCAATACGTACATTCATTTTTCTATGGAGCATCTATCAGGGACTCAGTCTTAATAATTATAAGGGGTCCACTCTGCCTTCTTTTTCTCTTTTTGGAGTTCTTACTGACACTTTTTTTGCCTATGGTTATCAATTTATCAGCGGAAGGGGAGGTGGGTGTAAAGTCACGTTCAAACCGCTGGCAGCAATAGCGGTTTTTTGTGCCGTATCATGTGCTTCAGATATCATTAAATATTCATTCACGGAGGACACGCCTTGTTGTTCTCCTCCAATTCACCCATGCCACTGTGACCTCAGCGCTCCTTAGCTACAGACACCATGGGCTGGACTCTCCGCACCCTGACGCCAAAATCGCGTTCGGCAACGGGACGGAGAAATCCAGTCTCCCTCATGAAATTGGGACCGGCGCAGTTTAGCGATTCTCCGGCCCCCCCTAAAGTAGGCGTACCCGGGGAGTATGCCGCGTTGACTATCCACCAGCTCAGACCATTGCATGAGGCCCGCCCCTCTATTCTCTGCCTCCAACCAGCTCAATTTTCAACGGCGTATTTCTAATGTGATCCTGCCGTTCGGGAACCTCGCGAGGCAGCTGCGGACTCAGTCCACGGCCGCCAGAGTCGGGGGCGGGCCGATCGGAGAGCGGGGGGGGCCTTATTTGGGACTGGGGTTGTTTTGTGCGAGCGGTCCGGGTCGGGTGAGCGGTCAATCGGGGGCACTATTTCCATGGCCCAGGTCCACGGTCTGAAACCACCATGGAGCACGGCGCGGCCGCTGGAGGCCGCCGGCATGTGCATGCCTGGCCTCTAACCCGGATGTACAGGAGGCCATATCTGCAGCTAGAGTTGCGAGCTCCACAACAGCTGCTGGCTAGCCCCCTGCAAGACGTTGAATCTGTGCATTTTGACACCAGTTTTCCTGGCGTTAAAGGCCACAGTTTTCACAATGGCATGGGGACATATTCCCTAAAATGGAGAATTCAGCCCCATATTTACCTTGCGCCCCTTCATAGCATCCACAATCTCTGCAGCTTAGGACAGCTCCACAGCTGATATTGGGCGTGATTCTCCAGAAAGATTGCTAAGTGTGGCAGTGAGTACGAGCTTCCCGGCGCTTGGCCTGGTGAGCCCGGCAACATTATTCAAAGTTAATTTGTCCACTTAACGAGGCCTCAAGGGTCTCTCATCACAAATGAAGGCTCCCCAGCCAATTCACTGGCACTGCGCACACCAGTCCCCTGCTAACAAGGTCGAGCAGCATTTAAATAGCTCTTGCATAGCCAACCCTAGTCAGCTCGCAGATTTGGCGTCGAGACGACTGGCCCCAAGATTCGGTGATGTGGACCTAGGGAGGCTCCGAGACTTGGTGGAGGTCAGGAGGGATGGCCACTTTCCCCAAGAGTCTTCGAGGGTGAGCCACAGGGCAGCCAGTGCTGCCTGGGATGAGGTGGAGGTGGCTGTGAGCTTGGGGTGTGTGGCCAGGAGGACTGGCCCCGGTGTTGTAAGAAGGTCAATGACCTACAGCGGGCAGCTCAGGTGAGTTGACACCAATGTCCCAATGTCTGTCCCCCCCCCCCCCCCCCCCGAGACCTTTCCGCCTCCACGTGAGCATCCATCCACCAACCCTCCATGCGGCCCCAACCCTCTCTTCACACACCTCTCCTTTTAACACGCCTCCCAAACCCTTCCTTCACACCTCTGCTCTCATCACTGTGAACCACGTGTGCACAATGATGCCCTCTCTGCAGGAAGAGGATGAATGATCTCCTCCTGCCAGGGTAAGCCAACTATCTTATCCCTCTCAACATACAGATTCACAAACCCATCGCACATTAACAGGGATGTCACTAGCTGCCATACCAAGGAACATTGGGTGGGATTCTCATTTCAGAAACTGTTGATCCTGGGACTGAATTGGTGGACTTCTACGACAACTAATTTGCGCCGGTCCTGGAGCAATTCATGATCTGTTAATGAGGTCACAACAGCGCCACGTGGAACATGATCAATTGTTCAATGAAAAAAGGTGTCCGATTCACCAGGTCGCCACTCGAGAGGCTGACAAGCTGCAGCCACTTATTAGCGCTCCACTCCCCACACACACTCATCTCAGCAGCACGGAGAGCGGCACCCTGGTTTGCAGATGACGAGCTGGAGACTGCTGGATGCTGTGGAGGAGAGATGGGCTACCCTGTACACCGGGGTGTAAAGGAGGCTGCCACCCATCACTATACACCGGGCCTGGGCGCAGGTGGCAGTGGGTGTGAATGCCGTGGGGCTCACTGTTAGGACTAGCCAGCAATGCTGAAAGAAGCTACATGACCTCCTCAGCATGGCCAAGGTGAGTAGGCAGCACTGTGCCCCTGGCACCCGTCTCACACACCCGTAAATACCACCCCCACCCTGAGGGTGACCAAATTACACCCATCGGCACTGTGCACGCACCCCACCCTGCACCACATGCTCGGACCGTTATCAGCCGCTATTGGTCGGTTGCCCTGGCAACAAATGCCGTCTGTTGCCCACCCCCTGTGCTTCCTGTGTCCAACTGTCTAACACTGTGATTTCTGTTCTCATACCAGCCCCCCCACCTTCCCCCGGCCGCCAGAAGAAAGCGGCGCATAACCGCATGCAGAGAGAGAAGACTAGAGGGGAACACCGGACCGGCGGCCTCTCACCACAGAGTAGCGGACGGGCACTGGCTCTGATTGGTAGGCCCGGGGAGAGGGCAGCTGCCAAAGCAGAGGTCAGCATCGGGCAACCATGTTAGATCCTGCTACATTGTGGTTTCCCATGGCATGCATGGCACAACCCCCACTTCACTGCCCACCCCACCCACACATCACCCCCACACCACCTACAAATCACCCTCACATCACCCTCACACCAAATCCACACCGCCACTCACCACCACCACACCACCCCCATGCAACTCCTCGCCACCCCTTAACCACTACCCACCACCCAACACGCGATCCAATCATGCGTTGTGTCTTGCAGGATCACTTGGCAATGGGGCGAGCCATTCTGATGACCCACCCCAGCCCCAAGCAGATTCCAGCAACGAGGAGGCAATGGAGAGCGAAGGGAGTCCCCAAATGCCAGCCCGAGACTTACTTCCTGGCACAGCTGTCTCCAACACCTCCACCGTCCCAGAGACAAAGAACAAAGAAAAGTACAGCACAGGAACAGGCCTTTCGGCCGTCCAAGCCTGTGCTGACCATGCTGCCTGTCTAAACTAAAATCTTCCACACTTCAGGGGTTCATACCCTCTATTCCCATCCTATTCATGTCTTTGTCAAGACACCCCTTAAATGACACTATCACCCCTGCTTCCACCACCTCCTCTGGCAGCAAGGTCCCAGCACCCACTACCCGCTGTGTAAACCACTCGCCTTGTACATCTCCTCTAAACACTCAACTCGGTCGGGCATTTTAGTGAAGAGCTTCTGGGGCACTATCTGGTGCGCACCACACACGAACTGCGGTACATCAGTTGGAGATAGGAACCCCCAAGTGGGCAGAGTGGGAGGTGCTGGAAAACCACAGTGCCTCAGACTCCCCCCACCCCCAGCCCTTGGAATATCTGGTCGGCAGCAGACAGAACAGGATGGCACCACGCCACATGGGACACCCAAGCTACTGCCGGGCCTGTCCAGGCCCAGTCGCTGCAAAGGACGGCAGCCAAAGAAGACCCAGGTCACAGGACAGGATTCACAGCAGGCCGCCTCCACTTCTGATGTACTGCCTGGGGAACCACCTAGACATAGCATTAGGGCCCAAAAAGTCAGAAATGTAGACACCAGTTAAAATGGCACGGGTGCAACTCATAGGATAGCGTTAGGAGCTAGGGCAAAAATTGTTGTACAGGTGCTCACATGTTCTTTGTAAAATAAACACATTTGCACAAAAGTTTCACCTTGCCACGGTGCTCTTTAGGAACGATGTGAGGGATGGACTGAACTCAGCTGGGTTGGACTGACTGCCAAGGGGAAGCTGGTGGGGGCTGCAGTGGGAATAAGTGGACAGAGGAGGTGATCACGTGCTGGAGCCCCCAGGTCAGACCGTGCACATTGCCCACCCCGCCCCTCTCACCCAAACCTGAACCACGCCTCCACTTCCGCCAACCCGAGTGTTTGGTGGAACCGTGTAATGGAATGGCCAGCTTGCATGCAGGAATCACCCAGGTGGAAAGTGCTACCGTGGGCAGGAGTCAGACATTGTCAAATGGCGCAGAGCACCAGAGTTCATTGCAGGGCAAGTTGTCATCATCCTCCATCCCATGGACCAGACCTGCTGTTACTGCCAACCCAGGGCCCCCTGGTAGGATTCAAGGAGGGGCTTGCTGGGGGGGAGGGTGTAGAATGGTGGTGATGGGAGGGGTTGGTTGGTCAAGCACCCTAGTCAGTGGTGATTAGAGGGTCCCGTGCATGCATGGCGCGTAAGTTGCGCAGCCTGCTGTGACTGGCAGGGCTCCAAGCCCATCCTGGCCCTTCTCCGCAGCCTCCTCTTCGGACGTGGTCTGGCGTTTATTCCTCTCCTCCGTACGTCGTCCCTCTGCCGCGTGATTGTGTGGAAAGCACAGCAGGCCTCCATGATGTGGGAGACTCTCCTAATGTTATACTGGACGGCCTCTCCAGAGCCTCTCCTCTCCCCCCTCCACCCCCCCCACCCCCCCCACCCCCCCCCCCACCCCACCCCCCACCCCCCCCCACCCCACCCCCCCACCCCCACACCCCCAACCCGCCCCCCACCCCCCACCCACCCCACCCCCCACCCCCCCACCCACCCCACCACCCCACCACCCCCCACCCCACCACCACCCCCCCCCCCCCCCACCCCCCCCCCCCCACCCCTCCCCCCCACCTGAGTGAGCTAAACCAGCCCCATATCAATCATAAAGGTATCCAGAGGCTTCGGCTCTGCGAGTGTCCCATGGTTACATTTCAAGGGGGTCCTCAAGCTTGCCTGGCCACCTAATTTTGCAGTTCCATAATGAATTTGAATGCTCTTCACGAGGGGTTAAGCCAGGGGAACAATCATTGCCACTTTGCCAAACCAGTGTTGCTAGAATAGGCATAATTTCTTCACTTGCCTGACTCGCTGTGTGTCAGTTGAGCAGCTGCAATCCTCCCAGCTGCCCTGCTCTCTGTACCTGCCCTTCTCCAGTAGATCTGCATCTGAAACCTCCTGAAACCTGTGTGTCCCATCATAATTCCACCTTCAATTCCAACACGCTCTTAATGAGCATTTTAAATTCTTAACTAGGCCCAGTTTGGAAGACAGCCAAGAGTCCTGCCCTGCTTAACTGGTGTCAAGAACCACATCTGAAAATTACACGTTCGCTGGCATCTGAATTTTCGGGCCCTCCATTCCCCATTTTGGGGAGGCCTGAAACTTTAATACATGTTCTTAACACATTGACGGTGGAAGTGTTGCTTTTTAGTTGCTGTATCCACCTAACCTGCACATCTTTGGACATCTCAAAAGCATTAGTTCCATTGACATCACCAACCCGTCCCTGCCTTTAGCCAGCCTAAATTTTCCAATAGTTTTTTTAAATATCTACCCAGCTGAAAAGATTCCACATTATTGGATTTTCCCGATCTTTTTATGTCACCACTATTTACGATCTTTTCATGTCATCACTATTTCTCCTGACACTTGTGTTGTTGTGACAGGTTGTCACATCTTGGTGACATCAGAAAAATGGTGCAATACCTCACGATAACTAAAATAACTGGCCAGCTACTTTTTGCCACAGTAAAAGTAGCGCTGATTAACAAGAAAGAATAAAGAACAATACAGCACAGGAACAAACCTTTCGGCCCACCAAGCCGTATCGATCATGATACCATCCTTGACCATAACCCTTCACACATCCCAGTGCCATATAAAGAACAAAGAACAACAATTCTTCCTGAAGTTTGTTTCCTGTTCTGAGATTGGTCGTTCTATCTTGGATTCTCAGCCTGGGACCTGGTACTTGGACAGACTGTAGACATACTGTGGTATCTGCTCAACACTTGTTTATTAGTCTTAAATTTAAACAGGTTACAGAATAGGCACATAGCTCCTCGGCATTACTCCAACCTCTATCTCGAGACTAACACCTGACAGACTGGTGTTAGTAGGATGTCATCATCTACATCATGCATTAGTGTATCCCACCTGTTCATCCTTTAGGCTAAAAGCCTCTCCCCAAGTATGTTATCTCCTAGTTTTTTTTAATTATAAATTTAAAGTACCCAATTCATTTTTTCCAATTAAGGGGCAATTTAGCGTGGCCAATCTACCAAGCCTGCACATCTTTGGGTTGTGGGGGCGAGACACACGCTAACACGGGAAGAATGTGCAAACTCTACACGGACAGTGATCCAGAGCTGGGATCGAACCTGGGACCTTGGCGCCATGAGGCAGCAGGGCTAATCCACTGTGCCACTGTGCTGCCCATAACCCCAGTTTTTAACAACATACAACTCTGAAATTTCAGAACGATACGAAGATTCTGTGTCGTGTGAAAATCCCAGAAATGGCCGAAAATTATATATCCGACTCCTGAACCCGGAACTTTCCATCTTCACCTGGGCGGATCTGGGGTTTTACGCATGCATGATTCATGGAGGCAGCTGGCCATTTAATCACAAGCTGCTTCCACTGAAGTGAGATTTTTGAAGAATGGAACAGGTAAGTACTGAACTTAATGGAGGTGTTTGGATAATCAGTGTACCCCATTGGACAGGTAAGATAACCCTTTATGTAGAATCCCAGGACACCATTGGAAGAGATAACACACTTGCTGAGAGAGGAAAGGTCTGCTTTGGGAGAGGTAGACATGTTTTGAGATTATCAACAATGAACAGATCTGCACTTTTTACACACAAAATCATTGGAACTGTCGAACTATCAAACAATTGTCCAGATGTCAAGGAAGTGATGAAAGTTATCAAACAGCTGACCAGTTGTCAAGGAACTGTCCAGCTGCCAAGAACTATCCAAGAGTACTAGATGCATTGACATTGAGGATGTAAGGGTAAAGGAGGAGGGCATAGTTTGGTAAGAGTTGACACTAAGTTGGCAAGGGAGTATGGCTTGGGATAGGCTGGCATGCATGGAGCATAGGGAGTGTTTGGGATGAGGGATGTGGTCTTGAGGAATGTTATTTTCTTTACTATTACTTTTTATCCATTTAAACGCAGTGCCAGATTATTTGTTCCTGGTTACCCGCCCAGGCTATTGTTTCAGTCTGCATCTGCTCAACCGAAAATCCCACCTTCAGGCGGACATTTTTTAAAATCAGATTCTCTGAACCGGGAAACCTCCTGACTTGGTGAACGCAACTAAAATCTGGGCCTATGTCTTTAACTGTTCACATTACGGGCAGAATTGTACGTTTCTGAGATACTGATGCAGATTTTGTGGACTTCCACGATCTACACTGCACCTGGACTGATCCTGCTACTATTAAGGGGCTAGTCATGTGGAACACAACCGATTACGGGCAGCACGGTAGCATTGTGGATAGCACAATCGCTTAACAGCTCCAGGGTCCCAGGTTCGATTCCAGCTTGGGTCACTGTCTGTGCGGAGTCTGCACATCCTCCCCGTGTGTGCGTAGGTTTCCTCCGGGTGCTCTGGTTTCCTCCCACAGTCCAAAGATGTGCAGGTTAGGTGGATTGGCCATGATAAATTGCCCTTAGTGTCCGCCTCGACCTTGGCCTAGACCGGGGTTTTATACTAGACTGGCTTTCCTTGTTAAGGGGAAGCCCCGCTCTTTTAACGGGGAAGTTCGTACTCTGCTGAGGTCACAGGGAACCTGATAGTCCATATGCCGTGACCTCCATGAGGGATGTAACATTAAGAATAAAACGTAAATGTAGCTGTCAAAATTCTAAATTTATGTAGCAATTTGACAGAATGGAGAGGAACATTTGCTTAAATAACTTTTCTTAAAAAATGGGCATGATTTAATGGCTGCATTGGGCCCTGCATGGATTCATGCATGCCAGTTAGAATGCAGGAGAGGCCAAAATCGGGATCCGCCCTCAACGCTTTGCTTGAACTATGGCGGTATCAGCACCACGATCAGTTCGTGATCTAACTGGTCCGCTCCCTTTGGTGGATTCTTGATCCCGCTTGGACATGGCGAGACACCAATCTTTATCAATTCGTGAGATGGCTGCCCTATCAAAAAGCCTCCCAGAAGCTGACGGGCTCCCCAGCGAGAAGTCACACTGGCGTTGTTTAGCACACCTGTTTAAAAATGAGAACCAAGTGCAGTGGCTGTTGAGGGGATTGGACGAAGTGAGTAGCCATTTTTGTTTTTGGGCACGCAGCCCAGGGACACTGGAGCTGCTCGGGGGGCATGGGGTAGTCCCCAGGGGGCTGGGTGACATTGATCGGGGGTCGCCCCTGGGCTCGGGGTGTGAGAAGCTCAGCCTCTGCAGGTCCTACGCGCCATCTCCAAAAGTGTGTGCACCCATAACAGAGCATATAGCTGCTTCCTGTCTACCCCACCAAACACTTCCAGGCATAGCTCTGTTCTTGGTTAGATGCTGAAGTCACTTTCACTCCCTTTGACTGTGAGCAACCTCTGACAGTACAGATGCAGGCTATTGTTAATGAGGAACTGGTCTTGTTAGTTGTGAGAGCACTTCATATCTGCAGGTTGTGTTTGCTGCTTGCTCCTGCTGGTGGCTGCAAATGCCTGGAGGCTGCTGCTCCTGTTTCCTTCCTTTTCTGGCAGAAACAAAATTTTTCTAAGATATCTGTGTCCTGGATATCGGGCTCAGGGAGTCACATGAGTCCAGAAGGCAATTCAGTTTGAAGCAAGAAGACGCTGTGAGACCTGGTGCGCGATATTGATCCTAATGGGCCATCTGATGATGCCGTTGAAGATATGGTTTCGTAGATTGTTGATGCTTTGTTTCTGGTGTGGCGAGTGCTGCATGTAACTGGCACGTCCCCGCAGGTTAAACACGCTGGAAGTCAAGGATGTTCAACTGCACCTTGAGCGTCAGTGGATGCCAGGATTTGGTTCCGGTGAGGTTGGACCATGTCATAGGGCCTGCACAGCTGTAGCTCCTGGACAGAGAATGGCACTGATACATGGAACAAGTCACACATTGATGGACAGGTCATTTCTACAACAACGTTCTGAGAGAATTTGGGGGATTTGAGGATCCCGGGGTGGAAGCTATAACTAATTGTCTGTCTCTTTCCTTCTCCAATTCCTTATAGATATAACAATATGAATGGTGTTGTCGACCCTGCAGCAGCAGCCCTCATGGTGGTGGTGACAGCCCAGGCGGCCAGATACTGGAGAAGGCAGCAGCAGTGATGACGCAGGCTTAAGTCAGCATCCCATGTGCAGGGGGCACTGCACACCCTGCAGACCCAACCGCCCATCAGGCCAGGGAGCGACCTAGTGGGGGAGGCCAGTCATAGTCCAAGGTGTACAGGCGTTGTTGGTCATTTGAGGAGATATCTGACAGCATGTGTCTCAGTCAGGTGATAGTGCGGCACCGGTGTCCTGTCTTTGCGGGCTTGGCATCCCGTGGAGCAGGAAGATACTCATTCCCGGTGGCCGTGAAGGTCACCACAGTCCTGAAATCTTATTCCACGAGTTCATTCCAGGGCCCGAGTGATGTTGCATATCACAATCTACAGTCCACAAGTGCATCCACAAAGTCAAGGATGCCCTGTATGCCTAGGCAGCTAACTATAGAAACTTTGAGCTGGATCAAGCCCATCAAGGTGCCTAGATAGCAGGATTCTCCACCAATGCCGGGATGGCCAAGGTCCAGTGGGAAATTGATGGAATGCATGTTGCCTTACACACAATGGGCAACTGGAAGAGGTTCGTCAACAGGAAGAGGTTCCAGTCCCTGAATATTCTACTTGTCTGTGACCAATGCCTCTAGATCCTGCATGTATGTGCATGCTTCCCAGGAACCATGCATGACAGCTACATCCTGGGATACTCGGAGATCTCCAACGTCTTCGAGGAAATCGGCAGGATGACAGGTTGTATCTTGGGCGTTAAGGAATACCCGTTGAGATCCAGACTAATCACATCAGTGTGGAGCCTGGAGACCGAGATGGAGACCCGATATAATAAGGCCCATGTTGCCACCCATGCTGTCATGGAGTGGACCATTGGACTGCGCAAAATGCAGGTCTGATGCCTGGACTGCTCTGGTGGTGCCCTGCAGTATATCCACCAGAGGGTCTCCTGCTTTGTGGTGGTCTGCTGTCCCCTAACAAACTGACACAGCAGCAGGGTGATGTGCTGGAGGAGGGACATGAACCTCGTCTGAGGAGGGGCTCGGCCCGGAGGGGCTGGAAACTGAGCCTCAAGAGACTCGTGGGAAAAGCCAGAGGAAGGATGACGGGCAATGGCAGCTACGAGGGTTCAGTATGCCAGGAGGGCCAGGGACTGCCCTTATCCTCACCCCCTTTTAATAGGACAGGACTTCACCCGTCATCTCCTCCTTTCTCTCCCAGTCCACCCCCCCGTCCCCCCCCCCCCCCCCCCCCCCCCCCGTCCCCCCACCTCCCTCTACACCCCCCACCCCGATACCCTGGGCCTTTGGAGTTCCTGGAGCCAGAAACACTGGTGTTGCCCCTGATCTTGAGATGGCCCAGTGTCAGGAAGGGGGGATCCGGAAGAACAGGAGACCGGCTTTGTCTCCTTGGTGCAAGGCACTGGGTTGGGCTCCAATGCTCCCTCCTCCTTGATGGTGCCTGTGGGACCATGGTGATCTCCATAGGACTGAGAGGCAGTTGGAGTGAGCTCCAGAGTGTGGTGATATGCCTGTAAGCAATATTGTAAATGGCTGGTGGTGTGACCTCCAACAAGCAGTTGGCAATACAGACCCACCATGCGGTCCCGAGACAGTGGTCACGTGACAAGGCACTCAGATATAAGTGAGGGCACATTCGGTGATCGGCAGATGGTTATAAGATGTACAAGAGCACAGTCCTGCCTCAGGATAGTTCGAGGGGAGTACAAAGAAACTCCATGACAGCGTCCTCTGTACCAGATCGCTATCTTACCCTGTGCAATTTAATAAAGATCCTAGTTTGGACAAGTCACAAGTCGTTTGGTAGATTCCTTGATTGACATTGAACACCAAACAAAACACAGAGGACTCTGGGTCCCAACACCACCGAACGGCCCAGCTCCATCGTATGATGATACTATGACAGAATGGACATGTGGTCAGTGATGGGGAGGGCCATTTTGTCTGACATGAACAACTCACTTGAGACAGGTCAAATAGGTGAAGCGGCAATGGATCCTCACCTCTGTGGCGCAGGCCAACCTCTCTGTCAGTGATTTCTCCATCCTTGGTCAAACCTGCGATCTCCAGAGGATGAGGACTCTAAAGTCCTGCAATCCGCCACTCGCCTGGGCCCTCTCCCGCCTATTATGTTCTACCTTCTCCTGCTGGGACAAAGAGAGGGCATTGTGAGCCACAGGCTTTGTGCATTGAGGGGGTGGGGTGGGTTCTGTGTCAGGTGTCATGTCTGGGCACCCATCCTGGCATGGGTGGGTTGTGTTGGTAGGTGCCAAGGGGAGGTCAAGGTGGAGGCAGGCGGGACTGGTGCCAGGGGACTGGTGTCAACCTACCTGTGTGGCCCAATGGAGGTTATTGGTCTTCTTCCTGCACTGGATGGTGGCCCTCCTGGTCACATTGCCCGAACTAATAGCCACTGCCGCTGCTCCCAGGCGGCATTAGCAGCTCTGTGGCTGATCCTCCGACCCTCTCGGGGGAACAGGGTGTCTTGCCTCACCTCCGTGGCTTCCAGCAGCCTGGCCAGGTCGACATCTCTGATGTATGGAGCAGGTCTAGGCGGTGGCATAGCTGTGTGTTGACTGGAGTGTGTGCACAGGGAGAGTTTCTGAGCTTGTTAGCGAGGAGCAACCAGGCACAGTCCAGGCGAATCAGCTAATGGGGCAACCAGTTTGGCCTTGAACCTCAGAGAGAATCATTTCCTGCCCTAATTGCTGTTAGATTTGAGCCGTGGTCTCGCTGCTTCGGCCATTGGGAAGCACCCGGGAAATCGCACCTGATACAACAGTTAGAACTTTTCCCGTAGAGATTGTGCCCAATGGTTTTAGATTTGCCTTTGAAGGAAGCAATTTATTTTGTTTTAACAGAACAGCTATAAATATGTTCCTAACAATTATTAACAAAACAACAAAACATAGAATTTGTTACAGAATGTCTGTCATTTATGTACTAAGATAATTATTTTCAAATTAATTTTGTGCAAATGTAGATTTTCCACAGGATAATCTTTGAAAATACATTATTTTTAATAGCTTATTGCATTGCATGTATGGATGGGATTAATTGTAATTCTCATTATTTCATTTCCAAAACGGTGCATACAACAACCAATTGAAAAGTTCAACTCTAATCTTTGGGTAACAAATTGAGAATGAGAATGATTAGAGTCTGTAACAATGAATAGTAATCTGCAATAAAATCAAGGTATATTTTCCAATTTTAATAATTCTCAATGTCAATTGAAAACTGAGATGCCATAAGACTGACCGCAATGAAAGAGGGTCTATGTGTTATATCGATTCTGTTACTCATAACTGACTGTAATATTGTATTAAGATTTTGATACTGTAAGCATAAATTCTGAAAATATAAATCATTGCCACATACATTTGTTTTTTTTTAAGCAAAAAGATGTATTCTAAAATCTTGAAGTGATTTAAAGGTGCCAATAATTTTATCGTTACTGTTGACCTGTGCACAAAGCAATATCAGTAATGGGTCAAATCAATTCTTTTGAATAATAATGATGAATGGAAATGCATTAAGATTTCATGCACACTGCATTAATTTCATTAGTGATGCCATTTCACTTTTTACATTTTAATTCATTTTTCTGTTATATTAATAACTACTCCATAAAATAGGAAGTTATACATTTGGTATATTATAGCCGCATTACTTCAGACTGTAACGTCTCTTGTATGTTACTTTACTACAATGGAGGAGCCTAATTCCCCATACCTTTGAGGATATTTTATCTTGAGATGCAGGAAAACGTTTGATAACAAACTTGGGAAATCATGGAATCCCAACAGTGCAGAAGGAGGCCATTTGGCCCATCGAGTCTGCACCGAGCCTCTGAAAGAGCATCCCACCTAGACCCACTCCCCTGCCCTATCCCCTGACCCTGCACATCCCTGGACTGTGGGACAAAACTGGAGCACCTGGAGGAAGCCAACACAGACACGGGGAAAAAGACACAGTCACCCAAGTCCGGAATTGAACCCGGGTTCCTGGTGATGTGAGGCAACGGTGCTAACCACTGTGCCACCATGAAGAGCACACTCTTCCTATTAATTACTATTCGTGGTTGAAGTTACTTTCGTCATAAGATCTTACTTTGATTTTAGATCCTGTTTGTTGTCTTTCCTATTTCCTGGTCATACCACTCTTTCTGGAACTGCTACTTCTTCCTTTCCTCAGAGTCATTGCCAGCAATGCACTGCCTGACATTCAATTGGTTTCAGGAACCTTGCTTAGGCATAACCTGTAGATGCCAGTTCAATATAAATGAGACAGGACCAAGGTTAAATACTGGATGGGCCTCAGGCTTACCTGTCCTTGTGCAGGAAATATTCACCTGATCCATGGCACGGTGACACGGTAATTAGTATTGCTGCCTCCCAGCGCCAGGGACCCGGGTTCAATTCCAGCCTTGGGTCACTGTCTGTGTGGAGTTTGCACGTTCTCCCCGTGTCTGCGTGGGTTTCCTGCGGATGCTCCAATATCCTCCCACAGTCCAAAGATGTGCAGGTCAGGTGGATTGGCCATGCTAAACTGCCACTTAGTTTCAAAAGGATGTATAGGTTAGATTAAGGGGTTAATCAGACAGGGTGGGGGAGTGAGCTTTAGTGAAGTACTCTTTCAGAGGGTCGTGCAGACTTGATGGGCTGAATGGCCACCTTCTGTACTGTAGGGATTCTATGATTGTATGATCCAGAGGACAGAGCAAGCCACATTCTCAGCCACAATATCAAAGGATTAACCAAATGATTGAAATCTGAAAAGATTATTCATCAGAGCAGCTTGTATATATGCTGTGGTAATGAAAACTAGATGTATCTTGTTGAATGGGCATATAGGGCCTCTGTGACGCCATGGATGCACCTGTGCACCCAGCTCTGTGAAATCCCAAACAGGACTCCACGCGATGCCTAGAAGGAACCTGTGGCATAGAATCTTCAGGGCGACAATCACCTTGACAGCCACAGGGAGCGGGTGTCCTCCCTCATTCCCCCGCGGTGCCAGGTGTGTCATGATCTGGTAGAAATGTCGCACTGTCTCCCTGTTCAGCCAGGGTCTTCAACGGCATGTCCAGTCCGGCAGGTCCTCAAATGACAGGCACTACCAGTACATGCAAGGCCTTCTGCAGCACCTCCTTGGCACCTCCTTGGCCTGTTGGTTGGCTGGCTTACCACCGTGGGCGGCTGACTACTTGTGGCGCTAACAATTGTATACAAACACTCGAGTGATGTACAAGAGAGGCTTTATTACAGTGAGATGCTATTCCTCCGGCGGCAGTTGTAGAATGGCATCTCAGTGAAACTGACAAATATTTATACAGCTCCCTGTGGGCGGAGCTAGCCGGCAGGGGCTTACCGGAGAAACCTGTAATACAAGTACGGCCATACATCCCCCTACCGCAAGCACACATATATACAGTGGTTGGATCACCACACTACTGTTCCTCTGGGGCAGGCTGAGCTGCTGCATGCTCTGCTGCTGCACGTTCCACTGCTGCATGCTCCACTGATGCAGGCTCCACTGCTGCAAGCTCCACTGCTGCAGATTCCTCCTCCTTGAGCAGTTCCAGCTCATAGAGCCGCAGGGCACCCCCCAGGGCTGTAATGACTGGCAGGAAGGCCACCATTGCTGATTGAATTCTAATATTCTTTGTCTGCAGAGTGTTGCATGTTAGCATGGTGCGTACCCCTGTGCCCAACCAGGTCCACTGGGCTATACAGTGCCGCAGTTGGCACTGCATGGCCCCCACCCATACCCGCACCCCTGGCACTGTGGGGACTGTGGCCCAAGTACCCGTCCATGCAGCCAGGGGTACCGTCGGCTGGCATGCCCTTGCCAGTGATACACTTCGCAGCATCAGTCCGGTGCCCCCATCGGGGCTACTGTGGACGTTGCCCTTGGGTGGGCCGCATGATGCCCCATTGGCAGGTGGCATTTGGTATGGTGGAGGGTGGTGTGTGGTGTGGAGGGTGGGGGCTGAGATGCAGGCAGGGGTTGGGTGGGGGCATCCATAGGGCCGGTGTCACTCTGCAGAACCAAAGTACACTCTGATCCTTGGGTGGTCAGTGGCGTGCACAGCAAGATGGCTGTCTTGCAGGCTGCAGCAATGGAAGTCCATGCCTGGTTCACCCCAGCCACACGGCCCATTCCCCCATCACTTCCCACCCTCCGGCCCTTACAGGCCCCACCCCAGCCAACCCGGCCAGTGTCCGGCTCAGCAGCCCATGGTCGTGCCTCTCGGTCTCCTACCTTCTCTCTCTCTATCTCATCAGCCATTACGCTGGTTTCACAATTTTTAAAAGCACAAGTGAACCTCGACATCGGGAATTCAGCCCATTGGAGGTAGAGAATCGCGGAGGTCCTGGAGAATACTGGGCAGGCCCGCTAATAATATGCAAACGGTGTTTACTGTACGTATGCCCTGGAACGCATTGGCGCCGCTGGCGAGGTGATGAAGATTTGCGATTTGACGTGAAATCAGCGCCCACCACGATTTTGCCGTCAGAACCGATTCTCCACCCAATTGCGTGTCTCGATTCCAGTGGCAGCCAACAGAGAATCCTGCACATGGGGTACGGTGAAGAATGGGGTATCGGACCCACGGTCGGGACTGACAACTTCCTGCGATTCTCTGCTGACCGGAGAATCGCTGGCAGTCGCGCACGCACGGTCGACGGGGCGCCGGTCGGTGGCAATTGAAAGAGGGCATCGCGGCAATACCAGGGTTCTGATAGGGGGCCACCGATCGGCGTGCGTGCGTGATCTGGGGGGACCTATATTGTTGGGGCTGGTTTACTATGTGGGTCCACCATGTTGCGCATTGCTGCCGCGCGCATGCGTGGACCAGCGGCCCGAAGTGCTGGGCCCCATATCGGCAGCCGGAGCTGCGTGGACTACTCTGGGGCCCTGCAACCCCCCCTTCAAAACAGAGAACCACTCTGGACTTTCCTGGAGATTCGTGTCTATTTTCTTGCTGGCGTGGGGACATATCCCCATTTTCAGAGAATCCCGCCCCTGGAATTAATATTTAGTGGGAGGCGTGAGACCCACATGAAATTGAATCTCAGACTTTGGTTAGTACTTTGTTCAAGCTTCCTGCTTGTCACGCCACCAACAGGCAGCTCACGTGACTTCCATAACCAATTTTGGACCATCTGCCTTTACACCATGGGCCCTCAGTTAAATGCAACGGTGCAGGGATGGTCTCAGGTAAATCAAAGGCTACAGGGCCAGTCCCCCATTGCAGAATTGCTTTGGAGTCAAAACAACAATCATATTTCTTGTCGTGCCATATCAACCTTAAAATAAATGTATATTTCTTATTGGTAGTGTTTGATTCTGAGGCCACATTCATGCATGGAAACCTATATGGAGCAGGGAAACGTTCTCTGCACAGTGGACCCATAATCCTTGAGAGCACCTAATTCAGGTGTTAGGGGGCCCCCACATACCATGGGCCTCGGAGTTCTCTTAAATCACCTGAGCCGAATGTAGCGTTGGGGGATTTTCATGGTCCCCTTGAGGTGCAGCCCTGTAACATTGTTCACATTTTTCTGCTATTTTTCATCCAGAAAGCAGGGAAACTGGAATCAATCCCCCAGGATGCATGGTCCAGGCTGACAGTTCAGGGTAGCAGTGAAGGAGTGATGAGTTATCCGAGGTGCCATCCGCCTGTCTCACGAAAGATCCCCGTCAAAAGAAGGCAGGGAATTTTCTCAATGCCATGACCAACATTCCTCTCTAAGTGCAAATTACGAAAAATCAGATTAACTGGTCATTTATCTCAACGCATCAGAAAAAGAATAAAGAATAAAAAGCAATATGAATTGCATATTTTGCATTTTTGCACTTGGCTGAAGGTTACAGTAGAACGTTTGTTCTGCAAACTCCAATCAATCAACATGGTGATTGTTTCAAATTTCTTCCACTGTTATTTTAGTGAAAGTGTTGAACCATTAACCGAGAGTTTAAAACAGCTCTCCTATATTAGATTCGACAAATATGTCCATGCTGGAAATTATGCATTTTCATATTTACAGCAAGAACAGAATTGAACTTTTTAATTAGGTTTAATCCCTTAATCGTATTGGTCTCGTGAATTGTGAAGGCTTATAGTACAATCTGACTCCATTTTTTGAATGCCTATCTAAAATAGTACCTGGAAAGACAATTTCTTAATTTTCAAAATTTTTGCTCTGGGAGTGAAAAGTATTCGCTCAAAGTCCTGACATTTGGGGGCAATTTTAACTTAACTTACCAGGTCGGAAATCCACGGGACCAGTTTGAATGCTGAATTTACAAGCTGCCTCGTTCATTTGCTTGTTCACTTCCATTACGTTTTTCGCCTGCTAAATTGAGTTTAATTTGTCCCTATACAATGAACGCACTCATAATACAAAGATAACTGTGTTCAGTTGCCATAACTATTCCGACAAAGGGTCCATTACTCAAAGCATTAACTCTGTTTCTCTCCTGATAGATGCTGGCAGATATGCTCGGTTTTTCCAGCTCCCTCTGCATTTGTTTCAGGTTCCTGAATCCGCAGTATTTTGCTTATTTCAATTGTCACCATGTCTTCAGAGGTTGTCCAAAAGTAAATATACATAATATATATTGTATGAGGAAATTATGTGAATTCATTACCCTTTGGAAATATAATTTAGATTATCCAAATATTTGAAAAAAGAAAGTTGCCATGGTAACAGGGCGCTGTCTGATTCCAGGGACTTCTCTTTTAATCAAGAGGATCATCCAAGACTGGGAAACTGTGTGCTTGATTGACGAAAGCCGCTATAATAATTTATAATGGCCTATTTTATGATTCGTATTCGTCTGTATTGCCACATTTATTGTTTTAATTTCAAATATTGTCCAAATGTTGGAAGTTCTTTGGAAAACCATTAATCTGCTGCTGCCGTGAATTCATTTTAAATACGGGTTGATATTCTCCGAGCCTCCACGTCGAAATCGCGCTCGGCGCAGGGGCGGAGAATGGGGCGTCAGACCTGCGATCGGGTCCGGCGCCATCCCGCAATTCTCCACGGTCCGGAGAATTGCCGCCAGTCGCGCGTGCGCAGTCGAGGTGGCGCCAGTCGGGGGCTGTTGAAAGAGGCCCCCGCAGCGATTCTGCACCCGACAGCTGGCCAAGTTGCCGCCGGTGTGGTTCTAACATGGTTCCACCCAGCGGGCACTCGGAGTGGCGACTGCTGCGGCTGCACTCGTGGAGGAGCAAGGGGATCTGTCACCGGGGGGGGGGGGGGGGGGGGGGGGGAGAGTCCTCCAGGACAGCGAGGGTTCCAATTGGGGGCCACCAATCGGCCGGCGAGTGCGATTTTGGGGGGGGGGGGGGTATTTTGTGCGGGCCGACTGTGTGGGTCCGCCATGTAGCGCGGGGCGCCACCGCAGTGCAGGGCCCCGTATCAGCAGCTGGAGCTGCGTGGAACTCTCCGGTGCCCTGCTGGCCCCCTTCAGGTAAGTGCATCGTTGGGCGAAGGGGCCCGTTGACGCCGGCGTGAAACGCTCCGGTGTTTACACCGGCATCAACACTTAGCCACCGTTTAGGAGAATCCCGGCCATCTAGTCACCTAAGGATTGGCAAGGGATTGAAAAAGAGCTCAACATGTCCAACAAAACATCAACTTGCTGTTACATGTATCTTTAATGTAGTAATGTAATCCAAACTGCTTCACTGGTGTATTATAAAGCAAAGCTTGACACTGAGCCACATAAAGAAATCCCAGGGCAGTTGATTTTGATTAAAAAAATAGGTTTTAAGAAACATCTTCAAGGCCGAATCAGAGACAAAGAGGCCGAATGGTTCAGGGAGGCTCAAATTAATAGCTGCCTGCCAATGGTGGAGGAATTAAAATTGGGAATGCTCAAGAAGCCCGGATTACAGAAACACAGATATCTTGCAAGGCCACAGAGTTGAAGGAGGTGACAGAAGATAGAGAGGGGATATGGCAGTGAAAACATGGAGGGTTTTGAAAGTGAAGTTGATCATTTTAAAATTGAGGCATTGCTTAATGTGGAGTCCATGTTGGCCAGAAAGAACATGGGGTGATGTGTGAATGGGACCTGGCGTATGTACGGACATAGGCAGCAGAACTAAAATTTATGGAAATTCGATGAGGGTTGATGGCCAGGGAATACATTGGAACAGAACATAGAACAGTACAGCACAGAACAGGCCCTTCAGCCCTCGATGTTGTGCCGAGCAATGATCACCCTACTTAAACCCACGTAACCCGTATACCTGTAACCCAACAATCCCCCCATTAACCTTACACTGTGGGCAATTTAGCATGGCCAATCCACCTAACCCACACATCTTTGGACTGTGGGAGGAAACCGGAGCACCCGGAGGAAACCCACGCACACACGGGGAGGACGTGCAGACTCCACACAGACAGTGACCCAGCCGGGAATCGAACCTGGGACACTGGAGCTGTGAAGCATTGATGCTAACCACCATGCTACCGTGAGGCCCACTTGCTACCGTGAGGCCCACATCTAGTGGCAGCAAAGGCTTGGATGGGAATTTCAGCAGCAGCTAAGAGCTGAGGCAGATGTGGAGGTGGGCAATGTTATGGAGATAGAAACAGGCAGTCTTTATGATGCTGGGAACATGAGACTGGAAGCTCTTTGTGTGGGCAAATACGACACCAAGGTTGTAAACAGGCTGATTTAATCCCAGTAAGTTGACAAAAAGAGGGATGGCGTCAGTGATTAGGGAATGGAGTTTGTGGCAAGGAATGAAGACATTGGTTCCAGTCTTCCTAAAATTTAGTTTGATGAATCTTTTGCTCATCTAGTATTGAAAATTGGAAGAGGAGTCTGAGACAGTGCAATGGACGAGAGGTGGTGGTGAGGTTGAGTTGTATGTTGGCGACATGTGGAACATAAAGTTGCGTTTTCAGATGATAGAAGGAAATAGGAGACCTTTGGGAGACGTTGGAGGTATGTGGAAACTGGAGTGGGAAGAGAAGTCATAATAGATGATTCACTAGCTGTGATTAGATAGATAAGAATGGAACCAAATGAATGAGGTTCGACCCATCTAGATTACAGAGGAGAGGTATTGGAGGGGAATGGAACAGGCAACCATGTCAAAGGTCTCAGACAGACAGGAAGAATGAGGTAGAATGCCTTATCATAGAGTGTCATTTGTGACAATGGTAAGAGCTGTGCCGGTACTGTACCAGAGCTGTACCAGCACCCGGAAAAGGGCAGCACAATTGTACATGTGCCGCTGACAAGTGACCTGGGTCCTCTGCCCCCAGAGCCCCCAGAGGATGCCAGCCAGGGCACCAAAGGCCACTGGACCTGGTAAGCAGCTGGCTGCCACCATTTTTGATGCATCCTGGGGACACACCTAGACATAGCGGTAGAGGTCGGGAGGTAAAGCACATTGTGAATCATTAAGGCACCGGGGAGGGGGGAAAGAGGTGGGGGGATAAGTAGAGTGCGAGGGGGTGGGGCAGGGGCAGCACTACCGGGAGAGTGGGGAATTGTTACACACAATAAACACCCTTTGCACAAATAATATTATGCCTCTGTCACTTTCTTCCGGAATGTGCACCGACCTCCGAACCCTTGGCACATTCCTCCAGGCATCCCCCCTCGCCCTGTGGCACTCACCCATCCTCCAATCATGGATATGTCCCCAAAGCTGTGTCCTATCCCCTGAGTGTTTGGATGTTGTGTGCTACATATGTGGTGTTGCATCCCACAGTATTCAAGCACAGTGTCCATGCATCAAGGTGTGATTGGGATGCTGCACAATGACTCTCACATTCTACATGATCCACCCACCAACAGGAATCCACTTGGTTGTGTGAAGTGCTCACTCAACCACGATTGCCAATTCCCGATTGGCAATAGCCATGAGCTGCATGGCCAGTCGGTGAGGGTTATGGGTAGTCAGTGGGGCAGGGATGGGAATGGTGGTGCTGCGCGTGCTTGCCCCCGGTTGCCACCCCAGCACCTCCCCTCACCATCCCATGGCGGTACAGCCCTGCGGATGATTCTCCACCACCAGCTGAGGGTCCCCCACCCCCTCCAAGCTCTGGGATGGCACGCCTAGCACCCCGGGTTCTTTGCCTGTGAGCAAAGGTGGCTACTCACAGAAGCCCTTCTGCCAGATTCACGTTTTTAAAAAGGAGTACTAATCGGGAGCCATCGTGACCACTTGTTGGCTAGGCCAATGCATCACGGCAGACCATTGGATATGGGGGGGCCCCCGTTAATTGTATGGAAATAGGACTTAAATTGTGAGAATTAGTTTCTCGCCAGACTAGGGTGAAGTCTCGATTTTGCCCAAGGAGTGGGATGGTTGTATGGAAAACTGTTTCGTGCCTGGCATGGTTCTCGTTTTCGGTCTCTCCAGTTATTCACTGGCCTTGTTTCGCTCAAGCAAGAGTGCAACAAAGCCGGAGAATCACGCCCTGAGTCACCTTTTTGGGCCCTGGGGCGTATCTCACCAGTTTAGCTCACACTTAGAGAGCAGTCTTCCCAAAAGGGAACAAAGTCCCCGAGCGAGCGCGTTTAGCCATGTATTTCCCCGCACTCGCAATGCCGACAAATGATGTGGAGATGCCGGCTTTGGACTGGGGTGAGCAGAGTAAGAAGTCCTACAACACCAGGTTAAAGTCCAACAGGTTTGTTTCAAACACTAGCATTCGGAGCAGTGGAAGGTGCAGTGCTCCGAAAGCTAGTGTTTGAAACAAACCTGTTGGACTTTAACCTGGTGTTGTAAGACTTCTTACAATGCCAAGGAACATATGGATATTCAACGTGACTCGCTTTAAATAAGGGGCCTAAACAGGGAACCCGCAGCTGAGGCCGCACATCGCCACATTTTTTACATCAGGGAGTTCCACGCGCTGGAATTCCCCATTGTAGCGACAGATTGGGACACCATTTTAAATAGCATCCCAATCTCTGAGGCCCCGAAAAGAGTCCACAAGCTCTGAGGCCCCAGTCTGAATGCAACATGTGATGGTCCCCCCCAGCCCACAACACCCACAGCCTGAGAACGCCTGCACAAAATTGTCAACCTGGCACCTTGACAGTGCCAGGCTGGCACCCAGGTGGCACTGCCAAGGTACCCAAGTGGTACCAGCAGTGCCAGGGCACCACCCTGCCCAAAGGGCATGCAGCGGGGGGGGGGGGGGGGGGAGGGGCTCCAATCCCCTGGAATGCCCCTAAAAGTGCCAGTCCATCTGGTCCCTATTTGTGGGGACCAGTACCAAACAGCACTCACCCGAGGTCCCCGTGGGATTGAATCCCAAAGCCTCAGGTACCTCGGCAATCTTCTCATTAGAGTAAGGCATCCTGCCTCGCTCTAATATGCAGATCTGCAAAAAAAGTAAGCCCGCCCATTGTATGCGGGATTCCCCTTGCAAAGTCTCACAAGATTGCGTTGAATCTTGCGAGGCATTGTGAACAGTGTAGATCCCATTAGTGAGGTAGTGCCCAGAATTTCTTTTAGCACTGGGGAGCTGAACTCAGAGATCAGGCCACCATTTTGAAAGAGTGCCTAATCCCTATGTGCGTTTGTGGATCCCCCACATCGCCCACCTATGTGCAATTCACTCCCCACACAAATGGGCATTACCCCACACCCCCTAACTGAGGACCCATCAAGCCCCCTTACAGTACCCCCTCCCTTCCAGGACCCCCACCATCACCCCCCCCCCAACCTCCCAGAAGCCCGCCCTACTTACCTGCTGTGCTCACCCCCATCCTTCTAAAATCCTTCCACCCTCCTTTCATGGGCATGGCCACCCTCGGGCCCTGACCCTTAGCAGTGCCACCCTGGCACCTTGGCACCCTGCGGTCCTCCAACCAGCTTGGCAGTGCCACCCAGGCACCTTGGCAGAGTCAGGGTGGCAGTGCCAAGGTGCCCATGTTCCAGCAGGAGGGCCAGGGGGCCACCTGAACTGGCCCTCCCGTGGAGTTCCAAATCCCACACCTCGGTGGACTTGAATCCCATGAGGCACAGAGGCTGCTGGAAGGCCTGCAAAAGGGCTCTCCCGAGATTCTCCAGCCGTGTTGTGCTCTCGCCCAACCGCAATGCGGCCAGAGTATCGCGCCCCTGGTGAAGCCAAGCATCAACAGCGAAAGGAGTACTTCGCAATCCGGGCACCCCACACAACCGCTCCTCCAACTATCATTTACCACACTTGTGTCAGAGACTGTAGGTTGCGCATTGGACTCCTCAATCAATTAAGAACTAATTTTAGTGTGGAAAGAAGCATTCCCCAATCCTCAGTGCTGAGGTAGTGCCGAATAGGAACAGATTGTGTCAGTGAAAGGAGCAACTATTTATCCAGAACAGTTTTTCTGACTACATGATAGAACATCTTCTGATGCTTCTGGCTTTGGCTTGGCATATCTTGGCTGATACGTTTCTCAGCATGTGTGCCATGTTGGCCATGCCAGAAGTTACTTGAAGCATGCATGGCACCATTTTAAGTCTTCGGGGCTTCTGTCGCGCTGGCACCAGCAGTAATACAATTGTGCAGTCTTTATGTCCAGCTGAACAGGCAGACAGAGCTTCAGTTTACTCAAAAGAAAGCACCCTTAGTACTGGAGCATACCCTCGGTGCTACACTGAGTCGAAATAATGTGCTCAAGTCCTGACATGGTGCTTGAACCTACGTTCTGCTATTTCAGAGATGAGAGTATTAACACTGTGTTAAACTCAGACGTAATGCGATCTGAATTAGGGACACTGCCTGGTGAATCCTGGAAGTGTATTGACGTTCAATCACTCTACTTAATCTGAAGCTTAGCATGATAAAAAATTCAAAAAAAGTGACATTACCCATCTCATTTGCTTTCTGTAGATTGTAACCCAGTACCATTCTTGCCAGTGACATAAATTTTTTGTGGTATCGTGTGAGTGGCACCATACCCTTTTTCATGCACAGTATAAATCCTGCACAGAGATTACTGCATCACACACTGCAGCAGTGTCTAAAACATCCAGCACAGGCACCAGCAGAGAATCAAGCTGGTCAGAATCTAATGAGCTCTACTGAAAGTGTGAATCTGTGGAAATGTCACTATTGTCGCTACATTTTAAATGTACTGCCATGGCTATAAAAAGCTATGAGGTGTCCCAAGGTTGCGAAAAAATAATAATCAACTTTATTAGTGTCACAAATAGGCTTACATTACCCTGCAATGAAGTAACTGTGAAAATCCCCTAGTCGTCACACTCCGGCGCCTGTTCGGGTACAGTGAGGGAGAATTCAGAATGGCCAATTCACATAACAAGCACGTCTTTCGGGACTTGGCGAGCTCTAGGAGGAAACCCATGCAGACACAGGGAGAACGTGCAGACTCGGCACAGCTAATGACCCAAGCAGGGAATTGTACCTGGATCCAATGCGTTGTGAAGCAACAGTGCTAACCACTGTGCTACCGTGCTGCTAAGTGCTATATAAATGCAAGACAGGTTTAAGGTCAACTAGGTTTTCCCTCTTAAAGTTGAATTGTTTGCCCAATGCCCATTTTCTGAGCCCATACAAAATATATTGTAGAACATTGATCCAGCATAGTGTGCACTTTCAGAGAGAGGCATGAAAGTCAAAGCAAATAATATCTGAAAACGAGAGGAAAGAAGGGCTTGACTTAAAGATATCTCCAAATGTACTGAAATTAATTCACACAAATCATTCAAATCATTATCAGAGAATCATAGAATCCCTCCAGTTCAGAAGGAGGCCATTCGACCCATTGAGTCTGCACCGACCCTTTGAAAGGCCAAACCCCTGCCCTATCCCTGCAACTCCATCCTAATGGGCAATTTATCAATCCACCTAACATGCACATCTTTGGACTGTGGAAGTAAATTGGAGCGTCTGGAGGAAACCCACGTAGGCACAAGAAGAATGTACAATCTCCACACAGACAGTCACCTGAGGTCAGAATCGAAAATGGGTTCCTGGAGCTGTGAGGCAGCCACCATGCCACCTTACTTCCTTAAGTTTGCTCTGCAATGATATGTATATATGTAGATAACTAAAGGGTTAATTATTACATCTCAGTGTAACACAACCTCTAGAGGACACCACTGGATCCCACTATAAATAAGAACACCTCGAGGATCTTGGTCTCTCACTCTCTTCCAGCCAGGAGTGACTAGACAGTCGAGTGTAAGTTAGATAGATCACAGCATAGTTTAGCACGTGTAGTTTGAATTGGTTAATACTTTAATATAAATTACTTGATTACTAGTTATTGTTCTGTGGAGTATGCAAACTCAATATTAATCAATTGTTACTCAATGAATTAGTTTGCTTTAAGTTGAAGACTCGTGTTTTCTTCAGAATCACACCATCAGACCATTCTGGATAAGAAGCAAAGAGTAACGAGATATATTACCGAAAGAGTAATATAACATGCGCGACAAAATAAAACAAAGTGTAAAACATTAAAGTTAGATTATGACATCATATGATGCGCGGTATTTGGAAAAAGAAGAAAATTAATATTTGAGGAGCATAATCAGATAACTGTTCAAGCCCAGAGGGCATTGAATACCAAGTTCAATTAGTATGTTTTTGTACATGATATGGCAGAAAGCTGCTTTTCAGCAATCAGGCTGGTATTATTCTTGCTTCTATCTCCACTAATCAGCCGATAGGTATGAGTGCACCTGTGGGTTAATGACGTGCTTTGGTTTTGATATTGTGATTTTGATCAGGCAATCCCAGTGTGTCTTCACAATGAGCTTCCTACTCAATAAAACTGACCGCAAGGTATCTCAGTGCTAAACTGATTACGCAAAGCCAACCTTAAATACAAATTAAGTAAAATCATCTCCTCAAAACTTCCTGATTTTCAGAAGTCTTTTGCAGGATCAAGAAAGAAATGAATCAAAGAGTTAGAATTTTTCTTCTTCGTATGTCCAAAATGTATTCAGTAATTGCATTATTGTGGAGCTCCCTTAACAATAGCTTAACCATATACTTCAAATGATTTCTGAAGACAGAAATTAATTTTGCTATCTGGGATATTAACATTATCAAATGTATAATATAAAATTTTATATAAGGCTAAAGTTATTCAGAAGATTGTTATAGTATATTACATAACAAGAACATAAGAAATAGGAGTAGGAAAGAGCCATATGATCCCATGAGCCTGTTCCATCATTCAGTAGCATCATGGCTGAACTTCTACATCAACGCTCACTTTCCCACCTGATCCACATATTACTTCTGTTACATATCAGTGTAACACCATTGGCTGGGGTAATGTAATGTGTTACGTGAAAACGTCATTGGAGCGCTTTGCAGCCTTTTGTGCAGTTCTCCATTGGATCCTGTTTGAGCATCATCTTGTAATAAACCCCTTGCTCTGTGTTATACGAACATGCTGTGTGCCACCTCCGATTCTTTCTCTTTTCGGCTACAACAAAGAACATAACAAAAGAGAAACTGGTCACGAGGCCTGGCTGGAAAGTAAAAAGGAGAAAAACAACGTTTGCCGATGATATTGTGAGCCAGAAGAAGGAATCAGTGACCGAGATCCAGGCCCATACACCATTGGGAGTGAGGTCGGGAGAAATATTGTCGACTTCCAAGGCAAAATCATTGCTGTGGCAAGTAAATACTTGGACACCGTACAGTTTGTTACAGGGCATCGATGAATCATCCACTCGATTGCGACAACCGGGAGTGCAAATAAAAGGGTTTTCAAAAAGAAAAAAGCTATTGGACAACTGCGAGTTTCTGGAGGCTGACATCAAACGGAGGATCAACATTTGCAGTACAGTTAGCGATGTAGTGGGTAGAGCTGCGGGGTCTGCACATGAGGCACTGCAATGCGCCATAGGAAGGCGAACCTATGGGGCTACTGACTCTGCCACTGCTTGGGAATCAATAGCGAAGCTCAGAAACAGCTGGTGTGTTTGTGTGCTGTGAGTTTGTCTGCTTGAAGCAGAGAGAAAATAAATGGCAGTGAAGACAGGCTAAAGGCTGAGTAGCACAGATCGGGGAGCTGCAATCTAAATGGCAGGACGATAAGATGCCATGAACACATTTAATGCAAAGGAGGAGAATGGAACTCTTGGGCGAAATTCTCCGACCCCCAGCAGGGTCGGAGAATCGCCTGGGGGCACCTAAAATCCCACCCCCGCCTTGGCAGAGATTCTCCGCCACCCGGGAAGTGGCGGGGGCAGGAATCTCACCACTCCGATCGGAGAGGCCCCTGCGGTGATTCTCCGGCCCGAATGGGCCGAAGTCCCGTCGCTGGGAGGCCTCTCCCACCGCCGAGGTTTAAACCACCTCTGGAACGGCGGGCTCAGCGTCGCGAGCAGGCCCCCAGGGTCCTGGGGGGGCGGGGGGCGATCAAACCCCAGGGGGTGCCCCCACGGTGGCCTGGTCCGCGATCGGGGCCCCCCGCTCAGACTGCGGCCCAGTGCCCTGGCTGCACTTTTTCTCCTTCCGCGCCGCCACGGCCTCCGCCATGGCGGAAGCGGAAGAGAATCGCGCATGCGCCGGCAGTGACGTCAGCGGCCAGCTGCCGCTGGCGTCACTGCCGGCGCATGCGCAGACCGGCGAAAGCCTTTCGGCCAGCCCCGCTGCCGGGGGCACCGGTTTTTTGCGTCAGTCTTCTGGTGCTAAACGCTCCGGCGCGGGGCTGGCCCCCAAAGGTGGGGAGAATTCCCCACCTTTGGGGAGGCGCGACCCCTGAGTGGTTGGTGCCACTCCCCTACTCTGGGACCCTCCGTCACGCCGGGTAGGGGAGAATGCTGCCCCTTATGAGAAAAGGTTCTAGTTGTTCCTTAAAGCCAATCAGGCACTAGCAGACCTGCATACTGCTACTTTTCACAGCTCAGTTGGGAGGAAAACATTCATTTAGCACACCCAGCTAAACCTGGAGACAGGTCATATGATGAGTTAATGACTGTCCTGTAAGAACATTTCTCTCCAGTCCACAATTAATAGCTGAAAAATTCCACTTTCACCATTGAGCACAGGAGGAAGGGTAAAACATTTCACAGTTTGTTGCATCACTGCAAAAATGAGCAAAGTACTGTGAATTTGGACAGACTTTGGAAGATACACTTTGTGACTGATTAGTTTGTAGCTTCAGAAATTAAGCCATCAAAAGGAAATTGCTGACTGAAGGTGCACTAACCATAATATCTGCTATGGAAATCACAACATCTATGGAATTTGCTGCGAGAGAAGTTTCACTGATTGGAGTTCAGGCTAAAGTCCATAAGATGGAGTCTGTGAGTAGCAGGTCCACCAAGAACCTACCATGTCTTTGCTGCAACCAAGTGGGACATATGACTGGAGATTGTTGGAGCGAGGAGCACAAATACAAAACTTGTGGTAAAGTTGGTCACACTGCCAAGGCCTGTTGGTCACGCCAACCTTCATCAGCACAGCAGAAGCATCCCAAGAAAAGTACTGCAAAGTCTACAGAGTTTATCAGTTGTAGGATCTCTTATTTTCTAATAAGAGACAGGTTCTAGTGGTAGTTTGAGATGAAATGAAAATCGCTTATTGTCACAAGTAGGCTTCATTGAAGTTACTGTGAAAAGCCCCTAGTCGACACATTCCGGCGCCTGTTCGGGGAGGTTGGTACGGGAATTGAACCGTGCTGCTGGCCTGCCTTGGTCTGCTTTAAAAGCCAGCGATTTAGCCCAGTGTGCTAAACCAGCCTCTTGTCATTGTGTTTATTGCAGAAACTTGCTTAGTACACTTCTAAAATACAAACAAAAGAAACAAAAGCCCAGCAGGGCATAAGGAAGAGAACAATGGAAAGAGAACATAGGAGAGAGAGCACCGTGTTCACCAAGAGATTTTTACCTGCACATTCTGGTACTGCCCCCCTCTCTGCCCCATATTGGCTTACAAGTTTTGAATTGTGACTTCTGAATGGTGCTCCATCCAGCTCTCACACTGGTATCTAACTTACTAGCTCTGCACGTTTGTAGTCTGGATCCTGAAAGGCTGGTGTTACATTTCACTTTTATCACGACCAAAGTGAAAATGTATAATCTGACCTTGATCCAGAACAATACGAGCTGGTATTTCATCTGCAACCCAACTCATTCTTTATTTGGCTTTCTCACAGTTACTATATTTTCAAAACTTGCTTTTAACATTTCCCCACACCAGTTAAGTGATCCAATTGAATACTTACCAATGACCAAGTCAGCTAAAGGAATTTAAGCTCTGTGTTCGAGCAGTACAAGGAGACCTGCAATGATTTTGGGTCGACCCAAAATTAAATGTGGACACTTTTAAGATAGAAATGGATACGGGAGCTGCAGTATCACTTATACCTGAATCAATATATTGTCAGAAATTGAAATATCTGACATTTCAGCCATCTGATGTGGTCTTGACAGCTTGGACGGGGACAGCTTGGTAGCACAGTGGTTAGCACTGTGGCTTCACAGCGCCAGGGTCCCAGGTTCAATTCCCGGCTGGCTCATTATCTGTGCGGAGTCTGCATTTTCTCCATGTCTGCATGGGTTTGCTCCTGGTGCTCCGGTTTCCTCCCACTAGTCCCAAAAGACGTGCTGTTAGGTAATTTGGACATTTTAGATTCTCCCTCTGTGTACTCAAACAGGCGCCCGAATGTGGCGACTAGGGGCTTTTTACAGTAACTTCATTGCAATGTGATGCAGACAGGAGTCATTGAGCCTGTTACCATCAGCGATTGGGTAACCCCAATCGTCCCTGTCTCAAAGAAGGATGTTCAATATAAATATGCCATACTATGTGCTGGTCAGTGCCCCCTACCACTTATTGAATATCTTTTTGCAGGACTCTCAGGAGGCCAAAGATTTAACAAAATTGATCTCTGCCACCCCTATCTGAAAATGAATGTAGGTATTGAATCTCAAACATTACTGACCAGAGTAACACACAAGGGACTCTTTCAATATCAGAGGCTTCCATTTGGGGATAACAACAGGACCAGCTCTTTTCCAATGATCTATGGATCAGATCTTGAACGGGCAATCGGGGTTTTGATGCTACCTGGGTGACATTTTGGTCACAATTTTGAATGATGAAGAACAGGGAAAGAACTTAGAAGCTATTCTTGCAAGGCTGCAACTACATAATCTCAGGGTCAAGAGAGAGAAGTGTGATTTTTAAAAAATCTTCTATTCACTATCTTGGTCACACATTCTTTGTAATGAACCTAAGAGGATGTCAGAGATCCTGGATGTTCCATGACCGCAGAACATGACTCCGTTAAGATCATTTCTAGGATTATTAACTTATTATGTAAATTATCAATGGGAAGATGGCACGTGGTTAGCACTGCTGCCTCACAGCTCCAGGAACCAGGGTTCAATTCCAGCCTTGGGGGACTGTGTGTGAAGTTTGTACGTTCTCCCCATGTCTGTGTGGGTTTCCTCTGGGTGCTCTGATTTCCTCCCACAATCCAAAGATGTGCAGGTTAGGTGGATTGGCCATGCTAAATTGCTCCTTTGTATCCAAATGGATAGATGGGGTTACTGGGTTGTGGGAATAGGGTAGGGGAGTGGGCCTAGGTAGGGTGCTCTTTCATAGCGTTTGTGCAGACTTGTTGAGCTGAATGGCCTCCTTATGCACTGTTGTGTATAACATTTGGCAACAAGACAGAAGCCTTTACATATGTTGTTTTGTAAAAACAAGCTTGGCTCTGGACGAAAAATTGTGGCGATGCTCACCAAAATGTCAAAACAAATGACAGGAATTGGAGTTATCAGTCCATTATAATCTAAAACTGAAGCTGCAGCTTGCTTGTGGCACATCATGCTTTGGGTTGGAGCAGTTGTCTTGCATGTAATGTCTTCGGAGGAATCAAGCTAGTGAACCTTCCTTGCCTCATCCACTTCCTTTGGTGCAGCAAATAAAACTACTTAGTACTCCATGACTGATCTCAAATAAACCCTGTACAATTGCAACAAGAGCTCCTTATTCTTGTACTCCAAGTCTCTTGCACTAATGGTCAACATTCGATTGGAAATACAAAATTCTTGATAAACCCCCATGTCAGCTTTCATTGATTTATGTACGAGGATATTCACAACCCTTTGAATGCCAACAATTTATTTGGCTCCTTCCTGCCCAGTTTTCGGCATTGAGTGACATTTTACCTCCAAAATGGGTTCCATGCTTTGCAGGGAGAGATTTAGTGCATGCTTTATCCGGTGTCATTTTGAAGAGGGTGTTAAAGCACACAGGCAGCATCCACTGGAAGTATTGGCAGTAGGAAAATCATAATATCTATAATTAGCACTGCTATTTGGAGGTGAATACTTCAGATTCCACTCTCTCTCAACTTCAGCAGAAAGGATCCCAGCCAGAGCAATGTAAAAAGATAATAAACTACTTTTGTGTTAAATGCTGTTTGATTTCTGCAGGTTATTCTTGCAATTGTAAAAGTATTTGGTGAATTCTGGTGTTTTTAATTGCTGAAATCTACAGTAAGTGGCATGGCAGGTGCTGAAAGATTTTGTCCTGACCCAAAGCTTCTGAACAAACTACTTGCTCCCACTTGCACCCACCTTTCTTAAATAATGGTGTTGCATTTGCAATCATCCAATCCATTGGAACTATTCTTGAATCTAGAGAATTTTGGAAGATCATAAACATGATATCCTTTACCTCTGCAGCCACTTCTTTTGGAATTCTGAGACATCAACCATCAGGGAAGGTCATTTTTTTTGGCTTATTCATTTCTCAGGTGCACTTTCATCCCCAATTTTAATTACTTTGAGTTCCTCTTAATAGACCCTTCGCACCCCAGTACTTCTGGTAGGTTCTTTGTAACTTTGATTGTTATTACAAATATAAAGTTAACCTCTCTATCGTTTCCTTACACCCCATTATCATGTCTCCAGTCGCAGCCTCTAAGGGAACCATATTTCCACTTATTACTCATACTTTTACAATCTGTTTGTATATTTTTTACTGTTTTAGTTTCATTCTTTTTTCTTACTCTTCATCAATTTTGGGAACCTTTTGCTAATTTCAAAATATCTCCCCATCCATTCAAAGAAATGTATACTGCTTGAGAATTTTGAAATATGTATTGCATATCTAATGGCATACCTTTAAATCTAAATTCCCAATCTACCTTTGCCAGCTCCTTCCTCATAATTATACAATTTACTTTATTTAAATTTAATATTATTCAGACTAAAGTACATCATTCTCAATCTCAATATGAGAATCTAACCATTGCCCTCTGACATCCAATGGTATTAACATCACTGAATCTCCCACTATCAATATCTGCGGCTTTGCCGTTGACCAGAAACTGAACTGGACTAGCCATATAAAAATGATGAATACAAGAGCAGGTCAAAGGCTAGGAATCCTGTGGCGAGTAACTCACCTCCAACTCACCAGAACCTGTCCACCATCTACAAATGCACAAGTCAGGAGTGTGATGGAATACTCTCCACTTTCCTCACTCCAATAACACTCAGGAAGCTCAACGCCACCCAGAACACAGCATCTCGCTTGATTGGCAGTCCATCTATGATAATTAACTCCCACCACCACCGATGACAAGTGTGTACCATCCTACCATCTACAAGATGCACTGCAGGAACTGACCAGACCTCCATCTACCAAACTCATGACTGTTACCATCTAGAAGGACAAGAGCAGGAGATACATGCCACCAGCTGGACATTCCCCTCCAAGTCTCTCACCATCCGGACTTGGAAGTATTTCGTTGTTCCTTCACTGTTGCTGGGTCAAAATCCTGGAGCTCCCTCCCTAATAGCCCATTGGGTGTACCTACAACACAGGAACTGCAGCGGTTCAAGAAGCCAGCTGACCCACCTTATCAAAGGCAATCAGGAATGGGCAGTAACTGCTGGCTTAGCCAGTGATACCCACATTGCAAGAATTAATTTTAAAAACCTATCGTAATCATATATACCACGAGTAAATTTCTGCTCAATTGCCTTTTCTCCAAGAAAAACAAGAAAAGCTTCTCAAGAACATAAAAAAGTAGTAAATAGGAATAGACCATTGAGCCCTTCGAGCCTGTTCTGCCATTCACCATGATCATAGCTGATTCTCTATCTCAACGTAATTCTTCAATGCTCTCCCATGCCTCTTGACACATTTAAGGTCCAGAAAACTATTTCCTTCTTCAAATATTCAGCGATTTGACCTCCACAGCTTTCTGTGGTTCGCCATCCTCTGAATGAAGAAATCTATCCCCATCTCAATCCTAAATAGCCGACCCCCCATCCTGAGGCTGTGATTCCTTCTGGACTCTCCAGCCACAGGAAATGATGGATGGAATTTTCTGCATTCTTTCTCCGCCGCAGCAGGATTTGTGGCAATGGAGGTAGCCCACCATTGGCTGACAGCAGGATCTTCCTGTCCCATCTCTGTCAGTGGGCTTTCCTGCTGTTCCCACCCTCCACTACCAGGGTGTCCCTGCATCTAGTCTGTCCAGCCCTGTCAGAATTTTATACATTTCAGTTAGAACCCCTCTCATTCTTCTACATTCCCACTGAATACAGGCCCAGCCAACCCAATCTATCCTCCTGACATCCTTCATATAGCGTTGTGACTGAACATGGACATATACCCTAATTGTGGCGTGATCAGTATAATGGTTCAGCATAACCTCCCTTCTTTTCTCTCCCCTCAATATCCTTTTAGCCTCCCTACATCACAGTGGACTATGAACCTGAACACACCCTCTTTTCCCACCAAACCTCTCCCGTTATCACCATTAATATGTTCACCTTGATCCTCTCCACTCCCGTAATCTATATCACCAGTGATAACCCCCAGAGATGGGAACTACATCCACCATACCTAGGCTTCCCCTTTCAGAGTCACCATCCTATCCTATCACCAGCATCCGCAGTTCTCTCCGCAGGATTCCAACATTCACTCGATTAACCCCTCCTTCTAAAGCAATCTGGCAGACCCCACCTCTCTTCCCTCCCCATTCTTCTTCACACCTTCTTTCCACTGTCAGTCCATCCACAGACACCACCTTCTCCTCTCCGCAGCCTCCTTTTAATTGTTCACCTCTGGATACAGCCGCCCCACCTCTTGTCTTGCTCCCATGCAGCTCACCCCCATCTTCACCGCCCCACACCCACCGGTTCATCTCCTCAAATACTCAATTTATAATTGGTCAGCTCACGTACACATTCTTTAGTTAGTGCTTTGGACTGAATTAGTTATTGAAGATTGTATAAAGGACTTAAAAGGTGAAGGATATGGTGATTGTCCCTTTGAGGGCAACACAGCACAGTAAGGGTCACTTGGTCTGGTTACCAATCAGGACTCAGAGTGTGAAATCATCCCATGATGAGACAAGCTCCTAGGCAGAGACATTTTGGGGGCTAGCCACAGCTATGTGGTTGCTGTACAACTCTTATTAATAAATGTTTTTTGTATTGCTAATGAAGTCTGTGAAAGTGCATCTTTGCAGATGCATGATTCTGGTCTGTTGGGGTTTTAATACACATGCATGAGATGCATAAGGGTTCCCACCATGCTTCAGCAAGACAATTGACCCGCCTGCCATCAATCTGCCTTGGTTGTCTGCAATGGAACATCCCGAGTCAGTTGTCTGACTTCGGGAAATGGATTTTTTGTTCCCCATCATTTCTCTCATACCAACTCGCCACAAATTCCATTGATGGCAGGAGGGGATAATTTCACCCTTTGTTTTTTGGGAGTTGAAGTATAATGTCTTGGTGATGCATAGAATGTGGGGTTTAAAGCCCAATCTTGACTTGAACAGCACACTGTAGTTTTATTTGAGAATCTGTAAATGACTGTGGAAGCCAAAATTAATAACTTTAAACTTCCAGTGGCTCAACTGGAGAAATGTTTGACTCATCAGTGAGTTGGTATCAGACGGGTCGCCTGGCAACCCAATGGTTGTGGTGGGTCAAAAGAATTAGTGGATAGGTATATCTAGGTATCACCAGAATTTAATCAAAACTATCTCGGCAGCAGAATTTAAAACATTTTCCATTGTTATTCAGATCCCATGTGGAATATTGGGAGCATCCTGGTCACCTAATCATAAAAAGCAACTCAATGCCAATGAGAAATTTATTACAGAAGAAATGAATCTGCTGGGCCCAAGTATAAAGCATTTTATATCTTCCTTTATATACCTCTTTACAAGTCCCTTTTCGAATATATTTTCAAAATCTGTGGGCTTGTAATGTTTGTTCTCACTTAAACTTGACAAACTTATTGCAATTGTTTCACTTTGCGATAAAATCACTTAAGCGTAAAAGCATGACAATTCGACCTAAATCAGACAGTGAAATGCTTTCCTCAGTAATTATCTTTTGTATATTTTTATATTCAAGTTAATCCTGTAATGTTGAAATATCAGTTTATGTTCAATTGCTGAGTCAGTCATAAAGAACCAAAATACTTCATGCATATGAATCCCTGATAAATGTATAAATAGTTTGCTGAGAAAATTTATGCTTCCATCAGGATTTTTAAAGACAATTTATTAAAAAAGATGAATTGATAATACACACCTCAACCCCTTGAATCATGTAAGTTTAGAATAGAATCTAAATTAAACTGGAGGACCAACTCCCTTGACTGGCCAGTTGCCTAGACCAATTACAATGTGGTTGACTGAAGCTTATTTGATTTCAGCGTGCAATCTGTGGGCATGGAAGTCCAGAATGTTGGCCCCACCATAAAATGTTGACATCAATTTTGCATTCAGTTGTGCTCAAAATCATCAGTTTATAACTTCACATCAAAAGGAATAATTTGGAACACATTTTCATTTTACAAACATGAACAAGGAACAGGAGTAAACTATTCAGCCCCTCGTGCCTGCTCTGCAGGGAAGCACTGGGGTATGATTCAGCGGACTTGAGGTACACTTCCCTGTCTCTGACCATTTGGAGGTCTCCAGTGACTTGGTAGACCCCCCCCCCCCACCCAACCCCCCCACCCCCGCCGCCCCCCAGGTGCTGTTAAGCCTTGTCCACGTTTGTGTGGACCAGAACTAAAAGCCGCCCTTGTGAGGTCTCCCAGGAGTGGCCATTGAGTCCTGGGCGCCAGGTGTATCCAGCGATACCATATTTAAATGAATCTCGTGAGACGTTTTGAGCATCGCAAATCTTGAGAGAGGCCTTTTGTGAGATTCTACGGGCTTGTCCTGACACCAAGTTGGGTACAACGAGGTTGCTGAATCATTCCCTTGATTTTTTTTTGGAAGCTCTTCACAAAGAAGAGACATCCTCTTTAAAAAGACAGTGGTTAGAAACAGTTGCTCATCAGAGTTACTGGACCCTGGTCGAGCTAGATAAATAAACAATGGTAATCCTTCCTTTGATACTGCCTGGACCTGTCAATCATAAGGCTTTAAAAAGGTAATGGGCCATGAAGTTGAATGATACCAATTCAGTTCAAAGCTTTTAGGCTTCTGGGCATGCAGACAGGTTTAAAAAAGATAAAGGGCTCTAAAATTAACAGTAAAAATGCATTTATAATCATAATAATCTTTATTAGTGTCAGAAGTAGGCTTACATTAACACTACAATGAAGTTACTGTAAAAATACCCCAGTGGCCACACTACGCCTCTTCGGATACACCAAGGGAGAATTCAGAATGTCCAATTCACAGATCAAGCACGTCTTTTGGGACCTGTGGGAGGAAACCGGAGCACGCGGAGAAAACCCACGCGGACACAGGGAGAATGTGCTGACTCCAAAATAACAGTGACTCAAGCTGGGATTCGAACACAGGTCTCTAGCCCTGTGAAGCAACAGTGCTAACCACTGTACTACTGTGCAAGTTTCTACAACATTGAAGGGAATAATTTTACCTTCATCTCACAGATCTTTGAACTTGGCACGCTGATAGACAGTTCAAAGTGTTTAAGGCTACAGATGGGAAGGCCTTCACTTTATTCTCAGTTAGACTGTTTCAAAGGGTTAAAAGACTGCAGATGAGAAGACCAGCCAAACAATCCTCATTCCAGGAAAGCCCCACCAGACCAACACAGGCCCCCGCAACCCCCATCTCAGCTCAAAGCATCACTGCAATGCAGAAACAATGGGCTGGATTCTCTGTTTCAGTGGCTAAGTGCCGGCTCAAACGGAGAAATTTGGGAGTTCTACGACCGAAAAATTGGACTGATTCTGGGACCGGTGAGGGGATAGCAGCGGCGCCGGGTGAAACTCCTGGCTCCTGCACCAAAAATGTCCAGAGAATCACTGGGTCGCTGGCCGCACATGCGCACGGTGGCCACCTGCAGCGGTTGTGGCATACAACATGGCTCCGGCCATACGTGGATCCGATCCACTATCCACCACCCCACAGATCACCTCCTGGCCACCCCCCACAAGTCCCCCAGCCCTCGTGGAACCCCCCCCGGCCAGGGGCATGGATCCTGGCCAAGTGTGACGGTGCTGGACGCAGTCCGCAGCCGCCACACCGTGTTCCCGACCGCTGAGACCACATGTGTCCCATGCCATCGGGACCTCGGCCCATCAGGGGCGGAGCATCGCAGGAGGGTCTGCTGATGATGCGCCAATGCTGTTGCAATGGCGTGCAGTGCGCGATGCGATTATGCCATTTTCTAGGGTGCGCAGCATTGTTGACCAGCGTCAAATCGCCACCGGCCCTGTTTTGGGCGTCGGAATCAATTCTCTGCCTGATCGATTACGATATCGGCATCGTACAACGGAGAATCCCACCCAATGTTTAGTTGTCATCAAAATGCTTAATTAACATCTTTCAACTTGATGATCCTCCTACTTCAGGAGACATCAAGGTACGCAAAAGCATTCAAAAGCTATCCCAGTTTGTTAAATTTGTGGAAGCGGTCAATAGGATTCAAAATCAATCATTCAGGATCAAATACAATCATTAGGCATCAAAACTGACTATGAGGATATCAGTGCATGATTGGAAAAACAAACAAACCTTAACACTTACTTTCAATTTTACTCACTCCATTTCACCTAGACAATTACCCCTTCAATCTGGTCATTCAGTTACTGTCTCCTTCCTGTCTCCATCATTGTTTCAGCTTCTGTTGATATTGCTGACTCCACCTCTGCTGCTGTTGCTGTCTCCTCCTATACCCTCACAACTGGATCAGCTGCCATCTCCACCATTGTTTCCACCACTGTTACCTCTGTTATCACCCACTCCTTTGCCACTTCAACTGTTACCTCCACTTCCACTGTTGCCTCAGCCACTGCCGCCATTGCTGTTACCACTAATATTGCCTCTGCTGTTGTTTCCACTCCCTCCATTGGGGCCATCTCCTCCGTTGCCAGTGCTGTCTCCTCTGTTGTGGTTTCCGCTATCTCTGCTGCTTTTGCTGACTCCACCGGGGGATCAACTCTGGGTAGAAAATAAGGGATAATGCACCAGTGGGGTGGAGGGGGAGATTGTCAGAGTGGGCTGTGGTTCGTCACCCCTCTACTTTCAGTTGCCCCCTCGCACCTCTTCCCTTGCCTGGAGTCAGGACCACCGAGGAGTCAGACTTGTCCCCAGCCCAGACGGAGTCAAATGCCCCTCTTCCATCGGCCTCCCCAAAACCATCACTTCATCACCATTTCTGCTCACATGCTGACCCCACTCCAAACTTTGGAAAGTTGCATCCAGCTGGAAAGCTGCCTCCAACCTTTCCTCGTCATTTCTAGTGCTGACTCCAGTGGGGAGGAAACTCCTGTACATTCGAGAGAAATTTGTAAAATGACTGGATGCCTCATGGGTGCTGGGCAAATCCAATTCTGTTGAATAATAATGGTAGATAGGAAACAGGAAGCCCATAAGTGAGATCATGGAATAATTATTTTCATTGTCTTTATGATATGGAAGATTGCAAGTGTATTAATTCACATAAATAGCAGGTCTATTCTCCAGAGCCAATTAAGATCAGGTAAACATTTCAACAAGTGTGAATCTCACATTGAAATTGTCGCTCATGTAATTCTTACAGTTTTCTGCAGAAAAAATGAATTCAAAAATGAGACAATGACCATGCCCCTCAAATGGATTTTCTTTTTTTATATAAATTTAGAGTAGCCAATTCATTTTTTTCCAATTAAGGGGCAATTTCGAGTGGCCAATCCACCTAGCCTGCACACTTTGACAAAGTGCCTCATGGCAAACTGGTATAGACTGGGATCAGAGGTGAGCTGGCAAGATGGGTATAGAACTGGCTTGGGATCAGAAGATAGAGGGTAGCAGTAGAATGGTGCTTTTCAGAATGGAGGGGTGTGACTAGTGGTGTTATCATAGAATTTACAGTGCAGAAGGAGGCCATTCGGCCCATCGAGTCTGCACCGGCTCCTGGAAAGAGCACCCTACCGAAGGTTAACACCTCCACCCTATCCCCATAACCCAGCAACCCCACCCAACACTAAGGGCAATTTTGGACACTAAGGGCAATTTATCATGGCCAATCCACCTAACTTGCACATCTTTGGACTGTGGGAGGAAACCGGAGCATCCGGAGGAAACCCACGCACACACGGGGAGGATGTGCAGACTCCGCACAGACAGTGATCCAAGCCGGAATCGAACCTGGGACCCTGGAGCTGTGAAGCGATTGTGCTATCCACAATGCTACCATGTTCTACAGGGATCAGTGCTGGGACCTTTGCTGTTTGTAGTATTTATAAATGATTTGGAGGAAAATATAACTGGATTGATTAGTAAGTTTGTGGACAACACAAAGGTTGGTAGAATTGCTGATAGCGATGGGGGGTGTCGGAGGATACAGCAGGATCTAGATCGGGAAGAGACTTGGGCGGAGAGATGGCAGATGGAGTTTAATCTGGACAAATGTGAGGTAATGCATTTTGGAAAGTTTAATACAGATGGGAAATATACAGTAAATGTCAGAACCCTTAAGTGTATTGACAGGCAGAGGGATCTGGGTGTACAGATCCACAGGTCACTGAAAGTGGCAAGAAGATAGTCAAGAAGGCATACAGTATGCATGTCTTCATCGGGCAGGGTATTGATTCTAAAAATTGGCAAGTCGTGTTGCAGCTGCACAGAATATTAGTTCGGCCACATTTGGAATATATTGTTGAATGCTGGTCATCACTCTGCCAGAAGGATGTGGAGGCTTTGGAGGTGGTACAGAAGAGATTTACCAGGATGTTGCCTGGTATGAAGGGCATTAGCTATGAGGATAGGTTGGTTTGTTCTCACTGGAATGACAAATGTTGAGGGGCGACCTGATAGAAGTCTACAAAATTATGACGGGCATGGACATAGTGGATAGTTAGAAGCTTTTTCCCAAGGTTGAAGAGTCAGTTACTAGGGGGCAAAGGTTTAAGGTGTGAGGGGCAAAGTTTAGAGGAAATATGCGAGGGAAGTTTTTCACACAGAGGGTAGTGGGTGGCTGGAACTCAGTGCCAAAGAAGTTGGTAAAAGTAGGTATGATAGTGATGTTTAAGGAGTGCCTTGACAAATACATGAATAGGATAGGAATAAAGGGATACGAACCCTGGTAGTGTACAAGGTTTTAGGTTAGACAGACAGCATGGTCAGCCCAGGCTTGGAGGGCCGAAGGGCCTGTTCCTGCGCTGTACTTTTGTTTGTACTTTGTTCTTTGTGCAGTACTGCTCACCCCAAGGGGGTGTGCTCTCAGGTCGTGGTTTATAACCTATGATGTTCCTCCCAATTAGGGGGATAGTTCCACCACGTCAATCACCTCGGGAGTTTCTATTCCAAGGTGTAGGAGGGAAATGGTATGCAGCGTGGGGTTTGGTCCCTGAGGGGATCGTAACGCCCCACAAGTCTGGAGAAACATACATTGTTTCAGGTAGTGGTTCCCTTGACCTCTTGGGAACCGGATGGTGGCAGTAGGTCAGTCCGGGAGGCGTGTATTGCACCGGTAACTATCATTTTCATGAAGAGCGCGAGGTGGGAGTCACTCGGCCATGATTGCCGGCTGTGGGTTGAAGTACCTATCGACCAAGTCAACCAGTGTTGCGAACAGCAGCCTGTCTGGTCTGTCATAATAGGCGAGGCTTTTAATTAAAGCTTAGGTTGGACCGCCAACGGTAGTTAGCAGTTTGACCGTCTCCGTTTCATCACTCGGTATGGCATTTTTCCGAAAACACAGTTGTACCCGCTAGACGTATTGGGCCCAATCATCAGTGTCAGTGTCAAATGGTTTCAGCTTACCAATGAGCGCCATCGCTCAGCTCAGGGCAAGGCCTCTCCAAGCCCAGGTGAAGCTTTGCGAATGTGAAGTTGAGACAGCCTGAGTGAGTGAGACAGCCAGAGTGTGGATTGGAACTTGGTCATTTGGAACAGTGTGGTAATTCAGTGCAGAGTGGAACGAGGTGCTTTTTCCCTTTTTGTTTTGTTTTCTTTCTTCTGGCTTTGTAACTGTCAATCAGCAGGGAGAGATCCAGAGAGCATCCTGGGAAGATAAGTGATACAAATATCTTTTCAAATTGTGAGGGCGAGGAAAACTGAAGTGAAACCACAGTAAAACTGTGACCTGATTGGCTGGTAGGGAATCTGTTAAATTTGAGAAAGCAAACATTGAAAAAAAACTAATTCAAACTTATTAATAAACTAGGTAGAGGAGTAACTAAACCTGAGGGCAGCAATTAGTATTTAGCAATAAATTTTACAGTAAATGTCTAACATCAGGGCCATATAGTTAATTGTAACTTAATCTAACAATAATTTAAGTATTTATTTTAAATTAATTAACTAGTGTTTAAATGTCACTCAGTGGGGTGCAGTGCTCCAACTGTGAGATGTGGCAGATCTGTGATGCTTCCAGCATTCCGGTCGACTAGGTCTGCAGCAAGTGCAACCAATGGCAGCTCCTCACAGACCGCATGGTTCAGTTGGAGCAGCAATTGGATGCACTTAGGAGCATGCAGGTGGTGGAAAGCATCATAGACAGGAGTTATAAAGATGTGGTCACACCAAGGTGCAGGCAGACAGATGGGTGACCACCAGAAAGGGCAAGCATTCAGTGCAGGAATCCCCTGTGGCTGCCCACTCTCTAACAGGTAGATCATTTTGAATACCGTTGGGGGGGATAGCTGATCAGGGTAAAACAACAACAGCCAGAAAAGTGGCACCACAACTGGCTCTGTTGCTCAGCAGGGGAGTGCAGACTGCAAGAGAACAATAGTTGTAGGGGATTCTCTAGTCAGGGGCACAATAGGCACTTCTGTGGAAGTGAAAGAGACTCCAGGATGGTGTGTTTCCTCCCTGGTGCCAGGGTCCAGGATGTCTCTGAATGAACACAGGAGATCCTGAAGGGGGAAGGTGAACAGCTAGAGGTCTTAGTACACATAGGTGCTAATGAAATAGGCAGGAAGAGCGCCAAGGTCCTGCAGAATTTCAGGGAGCTAGGTTGTAAGCTAAAAAGCAGGACCTCTCGGGGTGTAATCTCAGAATTACTCCCTGTGCCACGTGCCAGTGAGGCAAGAAATAGGAGGATAGTGCAGCTAAACTGGTGGTGTAGAAGGGAGGATTTCAGATTTCTGGACCATTGGGATCTCTTCCGGAGCAGGTGGGACCAGTACAAGAAGGATAGGTTGCACCTAAACTTGAGGGGCACCAATATCCTGAATGGAAGGTTTGCTAGTGTCACTTGGGAGGATTCAAACTAGTATGGCAGAGGGTGGGAACCAGAGTGTTAGCTTAGAAGGTGTCATAACTGAAGGGGAAATTGAGAACAAAAATAAGAGAATAGGATCACCCTCAGGAAGACCAAAAAAGGTGACAAATGTAAGAAGGGAGGTGGTCAATGCAGGACTGAGGATTTTGTATCTTAATGCACGCAGTATATGGAACAAGGTAAATGAGCTTGATGCGCACATTGAAATTGGCCGGTACGATGTTGTGGGCATCACAGAGACGTGGCTGCAAGGTGATCAGGGCTGGGATCTAAATATACAAGGATAAGTGTCCTATCGAAAGGACAGCAGATGGGCAAAGGGGGCGTGGTTGCATTTTTAGTAAGGAATGAAGTTACATCGATAGCAAGGAGCGATATAGGATTAGAAGGCATAGACGCTCTGTGGGTAGAGTTGAAGAATCACAAAGGCTAAAGATCCTGGTGGGAGTTATGTACAGGCCCCCAAGCAGTAGTCAGGATGTGGGGCAGAAAATGAACAGGAGATAGAGAAAGCATTTAAAAAAGGCAATATCACAATAAGCATGGGGGACTTCAATATGCATGTGGACTGGGAAAATCAGGTTGGTAGTGGATCTGGAAGAAGGAACTGAAGGCACTGTTGCTATGTTTGCAGATGATACAAAGATCTGTAGAGGGACAGGTAGTATTGAGGAAGCAAGGGGGCTGCAGAAGGATTTGGACAGGCGAGGAGATTGGGCAATGAAGTGGCAGATGGAATACAATGTGGAAAAGTGTGAGGCTATGCACTTTGGAAGGAGGAATTTAGACATAGACTATTTTCTAAATGGAGAAATGCTGAGGAAATCAGAAGCACAAAGGGACTTGGGAGTCCTTGTTCACGATTCTCTTAAGGTTAATGTGCAGGTACAGTTAGGAAGGCAAATGCAATGTTAGCATTCGTCAAGAGGGCTGGAATACAAGACCAGGGATGTACTTCTGAGGCTATATAAGGCTCTGGTCAGACCCCGTTTGCAGTACTGTCAGCAGTTTTGGGCCCCATATCTAAGGAAGGGTGTTAGCCTTGGAAAGGGTCCAGAGGAGGTTCACAAGAATGATCCAGGAATGAACAGCTTATCGTATGAGGAAAGGTTGAGTACTCTGGGTCTGTACTCACTGGAGTTTAGAAGGAAAAGGGGGGATCTTATTGAAACTTACAGCATACTGAGAGGCCTGGACAGAGTGGGCATGGAGAGGATGCTTCCACTTGTAGGAAAAACTAGAAGCAGAGGACACATCTCAGACTAAAGGGACGATCCTTTAAAACAGAGATGAGGAGGAATTTCTTCAGCCAGAGGGTGGTGAATCTGTGGAACTCTTTGCCGCAGAAGGCTGTGGAGGCCAAGTCACGGAGTGTCTTTAAAACAGAGGTAGATAGGTTTTTGATCAATAAGGGGATCGGGGCCATGGGAAGAAGGCAGGAGAATGGGGATGAGAAAAAAACAGCCATGATTGAATGGCGGAGCAGACTTGATGGGCCGAGTGGCCTAATTCTGCTTCTATGTCTTATGATCTTATGGTCTTATTTTTCTTTTCTTTTTTTAAAATAAGGGGCAATTTAGCGTGGCCAATCCACCTACCCTGCACTTCTTTGGGTTGTGGGGGCAAAACACACGCAAGCACGGGGAGAATATGCAAACTCCATACAGACAGTGACTCAGGGCCGGGATCGAACCTGAGACCTTGGCGCCGTGAGGCAACAGTGCTAATTACTGCACCACAATGCTGCCCGATCTTATGGTCTTATGAAGCTGGTTGGTGGCGAAAAGTCCAGTAGTTGCGGCAGCTCTACCATATCCTCATCGGCAGTGTGATAGCTGAAGGTAAGTACTCCATACTGACCTTCCAGTTAGGTGGGATAACAACTCGGTTTATTTACTCTACTCACAATAGTACAATTATACGACTCCTCACCCCGCAGGTTGGGGTTTATATCCTGTGAGGCACCTTCACTTTAGTGGGTGGTTTCACGCCCACCCCCCCTAAAACCAGGCATGTTCGTACTCGAAGGTGTAGGAGGGGAACCGAATACAATATAGAGCTCGGCTCCTGAGGGGGTTGTAACACAGAATGTAATACTTAACTCCAATAGATAAATCCGAACCTATGTTACAGTTTATTTATGAATTAAGAATCACCCTTGTGCACCAAGTTAGAGTCTGTCATCTGTGCTTCTCTACTGATCTGAGTGCTCTTACAAGCACGTCATGATGGGCCGAAGTACCTTTTTATGTGCCGTGAAGCCCCATGTTTCTATGACTCTATGCCTCCACTAACTACAGTTTGTGAGGTAGAATGCTGCTGATCTTTCATTGAGCAGACAAATGGTTGTGGTTGACAATCTCGAGTAGCTGAGTCCCACTGCAGACTCTAACATTGTGGCATAGGCTACAGCAGTATGACATAACTGACACTAAAAACAGAACTCATTGAGTGGCTGGCAAGGCACAGTCATGTTGTCAACCTGAGAGAAGATATCAAGGGAAAAGTTTCGGCTTTGGATGTAATCAGCAATTTGTGTGCAGATTGTGCCCAATATCCTCTTTGAGAAGTGTTTTTTTCCCTCAGGTCCCCACTGAAGATGGTTTGTAAGCACTTTGGAATGGAATTTTTAAAAATCCTTTAAAAAATATTCCTCAATATATTTCTTGGTGTTGATAACTTTGTGCATTTTGATACAGGCAGCTGAAAATGATTTTATCCCAAACATTAAGCACTTAATCATGGTGTTGATCCATCAGTTGTGAATTATTTGATTTAAATGAGTGAAAATATTTTTTAAATATTCAAAATGGTTTACTAGTTGGTGAACTATCAGCATTTACCGTCACTACTGACATTTACTACTATCAGCATTTACCGTACAGATTAACAAGTTGTTGCTTGTCATTCACCACCCTGGCTCAAGCTTTGCTGTGGTCTCCCCTGGCCCCATTCCCCACCTCCAGAGCGAGCAATCTGGGAAATCAATTGATTTATTAAGAACGTCCCTTTTTTCCTGCTCTCAGAAATTTGTCAGAAACCAAATAAAAGTTTAAGCCTTCTTCAATGGGGTGTAACAGGATTTTATTGATGACCGAAGTAATGACTATTCTGAACAACTGATCTGGCACTGAAAAATATATATATATTTTTATCTGTGGAATGTTGTTAACTATCCCCCTAATGATTAATTGCTAGATGTTTTTTAATTAGATTTTTAAATGAGATATATGAAATAATTATTTTTAAGTTTATTCATGATTTTTCAGCTTCTACTTTAACCCATGACTGTTATATGATAAACCTACTTTATCATAACTGTTATTCTGCTTTCTGTAAAATGTTTCAGAAGGGGTTCAAAAGCATCAGGAGTCAATGGGATTTATCCAGAATTCCTGAAGAACATGGGATCACAGGGAAGGAAGCAAAGCTATTTACAAACATCCATATTACTGCACCATTCTAAATATCTGGCACCACGGTAGCCATGGTATCATTGTGGATAGCACAATCGCTTCACAGCTCCAGAGTCCCAGGTTCGATTCCAGCTTGGGTCACTGTCTGTGCGGAGTCTGCACATCTTCCCCGTGTGTGCGTGGGTTTCCTCCGGGTGCACCGGTTTTGTCCCGCAGTCACAAAGATGTGCGAGTTAGGTGGATTGGCCATGATAAATTGCCCTTAGTGTCCAAAATTGCCCTTAGTGTTGGGTGGGGTTACTGGGTTATGGGGATAGGGTGGAGGTGTTGACCTTGGGTAGGGTGCTCTTTCCAAGAGCCGGTGCAGACTCGATGGGCCGAATGGCCTCCTTCTGCACTGTAAATTCTATGAATTCTATGATTCTATGATGAAGTCGTTGTCAAAACAGGAAGACACTGGGTGACCAAGGCAGCTGCCATCTCCTCACACTACTCAAAAAACATAAAAGGTCCTGGAATGCCCCCTGCTATACAGATTGTGTTCCACTCTGGAAGCAGTGACATCCCAGTCCACAGCAACCAAATTTTGTTACACAGGTTTCAAATGCTCCAAGCAAGTTTTGATACTGTCCTCGCATATTTTTTTTAAAATTTAGAGTACCCAATTTATTTTTTCCAATTAAGGGGCAATTTAGACTGGCCAATCCACCTACCCTGCACTTCTTTGGGTTGTGGGGACGAAACCCACGCAAACACGGGGAGAATGTGCAAACTCCATATGGACAGTGACCCAGAGCCGGGATCGTACCTGGGACCTCGGCGCCGTGAGGCAGCAGGGCTAACCCACTGCGCCATCGTGCTGCCCTGTCTTCACATATTGAGGGTGGTTTTCAGAAAGGCCTGAAGACACCAACTGTCTTTGTTGACGTACCCTATGTCAATGACACCATGTGGTGCTCAGGCATGCTGCTGAAACTCTAAAAAATGTCTGCTGTGTGAAAACACTTTCAACAATTAATTAAATCCAAGATCAGCAACCAACAGTTCTCTGTGCACCTTGGAGGTCAAATCAGATGCCCAGAGATTACCAACAACAGGCTCTCACAGGGATCTGTCCTTATGCTAGCCATTTCCTGTGCAAAACTGATGACTTGACCCTTGATTTCCAGGTTAACTGACTCCAGAACATTAATATATTGCTCATTGAAGATCTCCTAGTTATGTCCTCTGGAAACCTACATTCGGAAATGGTGAGCTCAACCAAATGCTGCCAAGACTGTCTTTTCAGCCTTCCACCTGAACATGTCCAGTTCTGTGATTGACCACTCACCTGCAACCCAACATCAGGGCAGCACGGAGGCATAATGGTTAGCACTGCTGTCTCACAACGCCAGGAACCCGGGTTCAATTGCGATTTTGGGTCACTGTCTGTGTAGAGTTTGCACGTTCCCGCCGTGTCTGTGTGGGTTTCCTCCGGGTGCTCTGGTTTCCTCCCACAGTCCAAAAATGTCCATTTTTGTGGATTGAACATGTTAAATTGGCCCTTAATATCCAAAGGTGATGTGGGCTTACAGGGTTACGGGGGTAGGGTGGGGAAATGGGCTGAGGTGGGGTACTCTTTCAGAGGGTCAGTGCAGACCCAATGGGCCAACTGGCCTCCTTCTGCATTGTAGGGAGCTTGTGATGGACTGGCAGGACTCTGGTGAGTGTCTTCCCTGCGATGGGGGTCAATTGGCAAAGATCCTATCTTTGGCAGGTAGGATCAAGGAAAACCCAAAAGCTTTCTATAGGTATGTCAGGAAGAAAAGAATGACTAGGGTAAGAGTAGGGCCAGTCAAGGACAGTGGTGGGAAGTTGTGTGTGGAGGCTGAGGAGATAAGCGAGATACTAAATGAATACTTTTCGTCAGTATTCACTCAAGAAAAAGATAATATTGTGGAGGAGAATGCTGAGACCCAGGCTATTAGAATAGATGGCATTGAGGTGCGTAGGGAAGAAGTGTTGGCAATTCTGGACAAGGTGAAAATAGATAAGTCCCCGGGGCCTGATGGGATTTATCCTAGGATTCTCTGGGAAGCCAGAGAAGAGATTGCTGAGCCTTTGGCTTTGATTTTTAGGTCATCATTGGCTACAGGAATAGTGCCAGAGGACTGGAGGATAGCAAATGTGGTCCCTTTGTTCAAGAAGGGGAGTAGAGATAACCCCGGTAACTATAGGCCGGTGAGCCTAACGTCTGTGGTGGGTAAAGTCTTGGAGAGGATTATAAAAGATACGATTTATAATCATCTAGATAGGAATAATATGATTTGGGATAGTCAGCATGGTTTTGTGAAGGGTAGGTCACGCCTCACAAACCTTATCGAGTTCTTTGAGAAGGTGACTGAACAGATAGACGAGGGTAGAGCAGTTGATGTGGTGTATATGGATTTCAGTAAAGCGTTTGATAAGGTTCCCCACGGTCGGCTATTGCAGAAAATACAGAGGCTGGGGATTGAGGGTGATTTAGAGATGTGGATCAGAAATTGGATGGTTGAAAGAAGACAGAGAGTGGTAGTTGATGGGAAATGTTCAGAATGGAGTTCAGTTACGAGTGGCGTACCACAAGGATCTGTTCTGGGGCCGTTGCTGTTTGTCATTTTTATAAATGACCTAGAGGAGGGCGCAGAAGGATGGGTGAGTAAATTTGCAGACGACACTAAAGTCGGTGGAGTTGTAGACAGTGCGGAAGGATGTTGCAGGTTACAGAGGGACATAGATAAGCTGCAGAGCTGGGCTGAGAGGTGGCAAATGGAGTTTAATGTGGAGAAGTGTGAGGTGATTCACTTTGGAAAGAATAACAGGAATGCGGAATATTTGGCTAATGGTAAAATTCTTGGTAGTGTGGATGAGCAGAGGGATCTCGGTGTCCATGTACATAGATCCCTGAAAGTTGCCACCCAGGTTGATAGGGTTGTGAAGAAGGCCTATGGTGTGTTGGCCTTTATTGGTAGAGGGATTGAGTTCCGGAGCCATGAGGTCATGTTGCAGTTGTACAAAACTCTAGTACGGCCGCATTTGGAGTATTGCGTACAGTTCTGGGCGCCTCATTATAGGAAGGACGTGGAAGCTTTGGAACGGGTGCAGAGGAGATTTACCAGGATGTTGCCTGGTATGGAGGGAAAATCTTATGAGGAAAGGCTGATGGACTTGAGGTTGTTTTCGTTAGAGAGAAGAAGGTAAAGAGGTGACTTAATAGAGGCATACAAAATGATCAGAGGGTTAGATAGGGTGGACAGCGAGAGCCTTCTCCCGCGGATGGAGGTGGCTAGCACGAGGGGACATAGCCTTAAATTGAGGGGTAATAGATATAGGACAGAGGTCAGAGGTGGGTTTTTTACGCAAAGAGTGGTGAGGCTGTGGAATGCCCTACCTGCAACAGTAGTGAACTCGCCAACATTGAGGGCATTTAAAAGTTTATTGGATAAGCATATGGATGATAAGGGCATAGTGTAGGTTAGATGGCCTTTAGTTTTTTTTCCATGTCGGTGCAACATCGAGGGCCGAAGGGCCTGTACTGTGCTGTATCGTTCTATGTTCTATGTTCTATGTTCTAATTGGTTGTTTTCTAATCTGCAGCCTTTAAACCTTTGAAAAAGTCTGTCACCATTTGCAGCCTTAAACACATTAAACTGACTATCATCGTGCTAAGTTCAAAGATCTATGCCCTGAAGGTAAAAGTATTCCCTTTAATGTCGTAGTACATTTGAAGTTTTTTTTTCACAGACAATTTCATTTCCCTTTAAAGTATTCAAGCCACTCTGCAATTTGGAAATCTAAAATATTTGAAATGTATTGTTTCCATTCAATTTCTTGGACAAACTTTTACAAACTTTTTGATTGACGGGTCCAGGCTGTTTCAAAGGAACGTTTACCGTTGTTTATTTATCTAACTCTAGAGGGGTCCAATAAATTTGAGGAGCAGCTGTTTTTCTAACCAGTTTTTATTTAGATGGTTGTCTCTTTGTTCTGAGCACCTGGAAGCTCTTGAGAACAAATACAGCCTCTTTAAAGAAACCTGATCTATGTCATATCAGGTTTGCTACTTCCGCCAGTGAGAAACACTCCATTTTCCTCTGGAGGGGACAGTTAGTTCGAGATAATCAAACCCATAGTTTTCTTAATTTTTGAACTGCACTCACCCTGCTGATCACTCAGAGGTGTACATTCCCTGGTGTGCCAGTGATAAATCCCACCCAGTCAACTTGAAAGTCACTGCCCTTGCACCTAAACCCACATTTCTTATAGAACAAAATTAACAGCCATGACAATGATTGCCACAAACACCTCTTGTTTTCAGTTCAAGAAGTATCTGCTCTATGTCTTATTTGTCAATACCTTTCATCATCTTATATACCTAAATTAGATCTCCTCTCATTTATTTTAAATTCAAGAGAGCATAAGCCTAAACTGCTTAATCTCCCTTCATAAGACAAACCCTCATCTCTGGAAAAAATCTAGTGAACCTCCCCTGAACTGCCTCTGATGCACCTACATTCCTCCTCAAGAAAGGGGACCAAAACTGTACACAGTACTCCAGGTGGAGTCTCACCAATGCCTTGTATACTTTCAGCAACTCTTCCCCACTTTTATATCTCTTTAGCTATAAAGACCAAAATTAGGGGCTGGTTTAGCTCACTGGGCTAAATCGCAGGCTAGCAGCACGGTTCGATTCTCGTACCAGCCTCCCTGGACAGGCGCTGGAATGTGGCGACTAGGGGCTTTTCACAGTAACTTCATTGAAGCCTACTCGTGACAATAAGCGACTTTATCTTTTTTTATGTAATTCCATTTGCCTTCCTAATTACCTGCTGTACTGCATGCTAGTTTTCTGAGATTCATGCACAAGGACACCACGATCTCTCTACACCGAAGCGCTCTGATGTTTCTCTCCATTTAGATAATAAGTTGCCTTTCCATTTTTCTGACCAAAATAGATAAATTCACACTTATAGTTAAACTCCATCTGTCAAATTTTAGCCCACTCACCTAACCTATCTGTATTAATTTGTAAATTTCTTATTTTCTCATTGCAATTTACTATCTCCTGCAAATTTGGCTACAGTACCTCCTACCCCAAAATCCAAGTCATTAATGTATATTGTAAATAGTTGAGGCCCGAGGACTGAACCCTGTGGCACCTCATTTGTTACATCGTGCCTACCAGAAAAATACCCATTTATCCTGACTCTCTGCCTTCCGTTGGTTAGCCAGTCTTCTATCGAAGCTAATAAATTACCCCTAATCCCATGTTATCATACCTTGTGTATTAACCTTTTATGCGACAACTTATCAAATGCCTTCTGGAAGTCCAGATATACTACATCTACAGGATCCCCATTATCCAGTTGGCTTGTTACGTCTTCGAAGAACTGTAGCAAATTAGGGGAACTGTCAGGTTGGAACTCCTCGGGGGCATATCAGGTTGACACTGCTCGGGGGAAATGCCGGGCATATTCCGCTCCCCCGGAGGCTACGCTTACTTTTATGTCCCCAGCAGGATTCCCTCAACTGCTTCACATTTTTAAATATCTGTTGTAAACCTCGCCAAAGTACTGGAGAATTTTTAATATGGGGGAACATTTGGCGGGAACACCAATTAAATGCATTTAGATTTATTGAAATGGATTTAAATGGGGTTCCTGCCCAGCTCTGGAAAATGAAAGAACAAGATCTCATAGCCAAGATTTTCGTTCCCACGGTTTCACAAGATTTTCCACGGGAAACACCATTTTCACATATGGCGAATGCCATCAGAAAATCCACCTCTCTTTCATATCTTCAGTGCCTTTATCCAAATCATTTATATAAATCATAAAGAGTTAAGACCCCAGCACTGATCCTTGTGGCACATCACTTGTTACATGCTCCCAGACAGAAAATGACTCAAACCTACTCTCTGTTTCCTGTCCGCTAGTCAATCTTTTATCCATGTCCATATTGTTATGGGCCAGTGTTTAGAGAATCATGTATCATGGAGTGTATCATGGAGTTCACCTGACCCACAACTTTTAATAGATTGTGGTTATGGGGAACACATGGGCCTGCTCTGCAGGTGTGATGCACCAGAAATCAACAGTACTTTTAAATTAAAACAATGTTTATTTATGAAACCAGTTAACACTTTCCCACAGTAAACATCTTAACAATTATCAACACTAATAAATCCCCAAAGAATACAGTACACTATAAGTAACTCTTAATCTTTCCTTGCAACAACCAAGACACAAAAAGAACCCCTTTTACAGAAAGACATTAGGTTTAACTTCTCTACTGAGAACAGTTACCACTTTGAAATCACCAAATGAACATTCCCCAGCCTGCAGCGATTTACACACATCCTCCTGTGATTACAGATTCTCCAAAACTAAAACCAAACCAAACACACCCTGTAGCAAAAAGCCTAAAATGGAAGGAAAGTAGACAGAAAGCCCAGCTCCACCCACACTCTGATATCACTGATAAACACCCATTTCTTAAAGGTGCATCCACTACAGATATTTTTATAAACACCCATTTCTTAAACAACCATTTCTTAAAGCTACTCTCACATGACAATCTGTTGCCCTCTATACCAGGCACTTTCATTTTCTGCAATAATCTTTGATGTGGCACTTTATAAAATGCCTTCTGAACATCTAGGTACAGTACATCCACCGTTCCCCTTTATCTACAGCACATATTACTTCTTCAAAAAACTCCAATGCATTGGTTAAACATGATTTCACTTGCACATAACCATGTTAATTTTGTCTGATTACTTTGAATTCATCTAAGTATCCTGCCAATGTTTTTAGCTTCTAATGGATTTGGATTTGTTTATTGTCACATGTACTGAGGTGCAATGAAAAGTATTGTTCTGCCTACAGCTCAGACAGATCATTCCGTACATGAAAAGAAAATACATAAGGCAAACATAAATACACAATGTAAATACATAGAAACAGGCATTGGGTGAAGCATACAGGTACTACTCAGTAGAGAAGATGTGTGAAGAGATCAGATAAGTCCATAAGAGGGTTGTTTAGGTATCTGGTAACAGCGGGGAAGAATCTGTTTTTGAATCTGTTAGCGTGTGTTCTCAGACTTTGTATCTCCTGTCCGATGGAAGATGTTGGAAGAGTGAGTAAGTCATGTGGGAGGGATCCTTGATTATGCTGGCCATTTTCCCAAGGCAGTAGGAGTTATAGAACATAGAACATAGAACAGTACAGCACAGAACAGGCCCTTCAGCCCTCAATGTTGTGCCGAGCCATGATCACCCTACTCAAACCCACGTTACCCGTAACCCAACAACCTCCCCCTTAACCTTACTTTTATTAGGACACTACGGGCAATTTAGCATGGCCAATCCACCTAACCCGCACATCTTTGGACTGTGGGAGGAAACCGGAGCACCCGGAGGAAACCCACGCACACAGGGGGAGGACGTGCAGACTCCACACAGACAGTGACCCAGCCGGGAATCGAACCTGGGACCCTGGAGCTGTGAAGCATTTATGCTAACCACCATGCTAGACAGAGTCAATGAATGGGAGGTGGGTTTGTGTGATGGACTGGGTGGTGTTCATGGCTCATTGTTGTTAAGCTAGTAGTTTCCTGTTTTTGTCTCTCTCCCTTCTTGAATAAAACAGTTACATCAGCTATTTTTCAATCTGTTGGAACCTTTCCGAATCCAGGGAATTTTGTAAAATTTAAACCACTGCGTTAAATATCTCACTCGACATTTCTTTTAAAAGCCCAGGATGAAGTCCATCAGGACCAGGTGATTTGTCACCCTGCAGTTCCAATGATTTGCTCAGTACCACTTCCCTGGTGATTATAATTTTCTTGAATTCCTCCCTCCCTTCCATTTCCTGATTTACAGCTATTTCTAGGATGTTACTTGCATGCTGTGTGGTGAAAACCAGTGTAAAATGTCTATTCAATTTATCTGCCATCTCCTTTCTTTTCATTATTAATTCCACAGACTCTACTTCATATAGGTCCAATGCTCACTTTGTTAACTCATTCATTTTTTAAATGTCGGCAGAAACTCTTAACATCCAAAGATGTGCAAAGATGTGCAGGTTGGGTGGATTGGCCATGAAAAATTGTCCAAAATTCTATGATTAACCTAGAACAAAAGTTCGGCGCAACATCGTGGGCCGAAGGGCCTGTTCTGTGCTGTATTTCTTTATATCTCTATATCTGTTTTTATAGCCAGTTTTTTCTCTTACTTTTTCCCTTCTTAGTCATTCTTTGTTGTTTTTCTGTTCTATCCAATCTCTGACTTGCCACTCATCCTTCATATGCTTTTTCATTAAGTTGGATACTATCTTTAACTTCTCTAGTTAACCACGGATGGTGGGTCCTCCCTTTGGATTTTTTCTTTCTCATTGTTTCATTTAACAGCTACTATAATTTCACATATCACATGAACATGCCAGTGGCGACTGTGCCATATAAACTTTTCGTTGTCACTAATAATAGAAAAATGCCAACAAATAACCTATTTTTTTTATAAGTACCTCTGTATGCCAGCAACTGTCTATTGACATATAATGACAAAGGTAACCTGAAGAAAACAAATAGCATAAATACAACCAGTGATTTGAATTCAGCATATTTAAAAATGGAAGAAGTATAATATAACTAATAACAAAAATTTACATGGAAATAAATAGTAGAAATCTAATCTCACTCCTGTAGTTTATGATGCTATCTGAGCCTTTGATTGGATTGCTTCTTTTTATTTCCTGTCTGATATTGTCTATCTAATCTTGTAATCTTGTCTATGCACTATTTTTACCACTCCCCCTTAATGGCTTTGTTAAAATAATGTCGATGAAAAGTTCACAAAAATGCATGAATACTGTGCTAAAAATAAGCACAAAGAAATGTCATTTCCACTGTGATTTAGAGCAGTCTTCAATCAGTTAAGAATGGTGTTATGAATTCATATCTGCTGCAGATCCTTCTCAGGTTGAGTGGCATGTCCCTGAGGGAGACAGAAATGACAGACAGCAGTAGGTGTGCAGAAATCTCCCTGAGAGGACACTGAGTAAGTAATCTGAGTGCCTTAATATCATAGTACTGTAGCTGAATCACACTGCATTATATGTACTTGTGTGATAGCATAACCCAGGGATCTAACAATACCATCCCTTTGTGATCCAGATCAAATCCACGTGTCTTCTGAATTTATATTTATGTAATCGCTTTGAAGGCAGATTGAGTGACCTGGTGTTGTGCTTTTGGTATTTTCTTCTTCTCCTAACCATTCATAGTCCAACGAGCTCAAAGTCCTGACAGCATGAGGGATGTGAACTGTTTCTTGATTACGGAAGCAATTGCTTACCATTTGCAGTCTCTGAGGAAAATACATTAAGACTTATTAGCATGTAAACTACTTACGATCCAACACTCTTTGGATGGGATTCTTCGTCCAGTGACGCCGGAATCGTGAAACGCGAATAGGTGGAGAATTGCGCGTCAGTCAAAAATAGAGTACGGCGCCCAACTCTGGTGCCTCGACAGTGTCGCGGATGTGCTCCACCACACACGCCAGACTGGGCATGCAAACTACATAGTAAAGGCCATTGACGCATCATTAACAGGTCCGACCTGGCATTCTCTGGGTCTCCCACGATACTCCACCTCCGACAGCAAGGTTCACTTGTGGTATTTAACATCGAGAAACAAGCACCATGGCTGCTGAGAGAGAGATAGGAGGCATGGCATGTCCCTAAAGGTGCAGCTGTGGGCTGCCAGTCCTGTTGCTGGCGGGGGGGGTACGAGTCAGAGGCCCGCTGGTGCCAGGCACCGAAGGGGCCTGGGGTGCAGTGTGGAGGGCAAAGTGTCAGGGAGGAACGGCTGGGGTGGGGAGAATGGGCAGGGGGACATGCGGGGCCAAGGGCTGCAATGCAGGCTGGGGCCACTGAGTAGCCCGCCAGACCTGTTTGGTTATAGGGATACCCACCATGCTAACATGCCTGCATTTCTCCCCCTGTAGACAATGGATTTCAGTATCCAACCAGAAATGGTTGCCATCTGCCTCGTCGCAGGCCTGGCAAACTCAATGAGGCTGTATGAGCAGGAGCTGTTCGGGGAATTCCCTGCAGCAATGGAACTTGCCCCAGAGGAACAAGACTCAACTGGTGAGGATGGAGAGCTGACCGCGCAACAGGCTGAGGAGAAGGTAGAAAGGGGACACTGCATCATGACTCAGTGCCCGTCACCTGAAGATGCGGTTCAGGTGTCTGGATGCTGTAGATGGGGCCCTACAGTGTAGCCCCAGGAGAGTCTCCCACATGGTGGTGGCCTGCTGAGTCCTCCACAACATCCCGCAGCAGAGGGGCAACATGCTGGAGGAGAAGGATGAACACCAGCCTCGTCCGACGAGGAGGATGGGAGGAGGGCCGGGATGGGCAGGACATGGGGCCCGGCCAGACACAGTAAGTCGCACAATATATGCGCCAGAGCTGCCGGGCACGAGACAATCTAATCACCTCCAGGTACAGAAATGTATTATTGGAACCTTCTGGAGCTTTTCCCACTTCACCATACTAACATTGGCAGAATCTCCGCAAAACTCTGTGAAAGAAACTGGTAAATTGTGCCAGTGTTGTACATATTCTGCAGAAAATTATCATGTTAAGGCTACGTGACTGCATCAAGCTACAAGGTATATAAAGTAGTGACTAATAAATACTAAAGGGAATTCAGGAGATATACCTTTGCCAAGAGTGTGGTGAGAATGTGGAAACCGCTACCAGAAGAAATAATTTTGGCTAAATAGATGCATGTGAGGGAAAGCTGAATAAGCACATGTTGAAGAAAGGAATGGGAGGATATGTTTATGGAGTTAGATGAAGAAGGGCAGTGGATGCATGCGAGGAGAATAAATGCCAGCGGAATCCAGTTAGACTGGATAGCTTAATCCTGCACTTTAAATACTTTGTAAAGGTATAGGTTTCATGGAATTTACAGAGAGGCCATTTGGCCCATCAAGGCTGCACTGGCCCTTGGGAAAGAGCACCCTATCTTGGCTCACGCCTCCACCCTATTCCCGTAACCCAGTAACCTGACTTAACCTTTTACACACCAAGGGGCAATTCAACATTGTCAATTCACCGAACCTGCACAGCTTTGGACTGTGGGAGGAAACCGGACTGCCCGGAAGTAACCCATGCAGACACGGGGAGAAAGTGCAAACTCACCACTGACAATCACCCTGGTCCCTGGCACTGTAAGGCAGCAGTGCGAACCACTGTGCCACTGTGCCACGCCTCTGACCCAGGGACATATGCGCTGGTGTAGATTATCTGTCAATCCTTTTAACATTAGTTGCTGTTCCAGGCAAAAACAGTGAGACTACTTTACTGTTTTGCAGTTTATAGCATGAAACCCTTAGTGTACTGACACCTGAAAAATGCTTCACAATATCAAACGATACCAGCACAATGTAGCTACGAAATGCAGCCTCATTTGCTCTTCTCCATGGGGGGATGTGGGATAGATATTTTGGTTTAATTGTTTGTGCTCTTGCTACTCTTAACAACTCATCATCGATAACTGCAGAGAAATACCAAAAAACATGAAATAAAAAATGCTGACATTTATAGGACAAAATAAATACGTCAACTGAAACAATATGAATGATAGTTGGAAGTAACCCATCTGTGATATCATTAGTGGATGTTTATTGCTTCTCATTGCTTCTTGGCAATAATTCATGTTTATGGTAATTCCTCCATGTGTGTCTTTTTATCAATAAATCATTCAAAGTCACAATGGATTATTACACATTAATTAGGACAATTAAATCAGTAATCAAATGGCAGGGTTAGTTGAAATTACGTTGTTTGATATACTTTTACTTTGATTATAGACAATAGACAATAGAACATTAAAGCATAGTACAGGCCCTTCAGCCCTCGATGTTGCGCCGATCTGTGAAACCAATCTGAAGCCCATCTACACTATTCCAATATCATTCATATGTTTATCCAATGGCCATTAAAATGCCCTTAATATTGGCGAGTCCATTACTGTTGCAGGCAGGGCATTCCACACCCTTACTACTCTCTGAGTAAAGAGCCTACCTCTGACATCTGTCCTATATCTGTCTCTCCTCAATTTAAAGCTATGTCCCCTCGTGCTAGCCATCACCATCTGAGGAAAAAGGCTCTCACTGCCCACCCTATCTAATCCTCTGATCATATTGTATGCCTCTATTAAGTCACCTCTTAAACTTCTTCTCTCTAACGAAAACAGCCTCAAGTCACTCAGCCTTTCCTAATAAAATCTTCCCTCCACACCAGGCAACATGCTGGTAAATCTCCTTTCCACCCTTTCCAATGCTTCCCCATCCTTCCTATAATGCGGCGACCAGAACTGCATGCAATACTCCAATTGCGGCCGTACCAGAGTTTTGTACAGCTGCAACATGACATCATAGCTCCGAAACCCAGTCCCTCTACCAAAAAAAGCTAACACACCGTACGCCTTCTTAACAACCCTGTCAACCTGGGTGGCAACTTTCAGGGATCTATGTACATGGACACCGAGATCTCTCTGCTCATCCACACTACCAAGAATCTTACCATTGGCTCAGTACTCTGTATTCCTGTTACTCCTTCCAAAATGAATCACCTCAAACTTTTCTGCATTAAATTCCATTTGCCACTTCTCAGCCCAGCTCTGCAGCTTATCTATGTCCCTCTGTAACCTGCAACATCCCTCTGCACTGTCCACAACTCCACCGACTTTAGTGTCATCCACAAATTTACTCACCCATCCTTCTACGCCCTCCTCCAGGTCATTTATAAAAATAATAAACAGCAATGGCCCCAAAACAGATCATTGTGGTACACCACTAGTAACTGAACTCCAGGGTGAACATTTCTCATCTACCACCACCTTCTGTCTTCTTACAGCTAGCCAATTTCTGATCCAAACCACTAAATCACCGTCAATCCCATGCCTCCGAATTTTCTGCCATAGCCTACCATGGGGAACCTTATCAAACGCTTTACTGAAATCCATATGCACCACATCAACTGCTTTACCCTCGTCCACCTGTTTGGTCACCTTCTCAAAGAACTCAATAAGGTTTGTGAGGCACGACCTACCCTTCACAAAACCGTGTTGCCTATCCCTAATCAAATTATTCCTTTCTAGATGATTATAAATCCTATCTTTCATAATCCTTTCCAAGACTTTGCCCCCAACAGAAGTAAGGCTCACTGGTCTATAGTTACCGGGGTTGTCTCCACTCCCCTTCTTGAACAAGGGGAAAACATTTGCTATCCTCCAGTCTCCTGGCATTATTCCTGGAGACAATGACGACATAAAGATCAAAGCCAAAGGCTCTGAAATCTCCTCCCTAGCTTCTCAGAAAATCCTAGGATAAATCACATCCAGCCCAAGGGACTTATCTATTTTCACACTTTCCAGAATTGTGAACAACTCCTCTTTATGAACCTCAATCCCGTCTAGTCTAGTAGCTTGTATCTCAGTAGTCTCCTCACCATTGGCTTTTTCCTCTGTGAATACTGACAAAATATATTTATTTAGCGCCTCTCCTATTTCCTGGGACTCCACGCACAACTTCCCACTACTGTCCTTTACTGGCCCTACTCTTACCCTAGTCATTCTTTTATTCCTGACATACCTATAGAAAGCTTTCGGGTTTTCCTTGATCCTACCTGCCAAGGCCTTTTCATGTCCCCTCCTGGCTCTTCGTAGCTCTCTCGTTAGATCCTTCCTGGCTAACCTGTAAATCTCAATCGCCCTAACTGAACCTTAACGTCTCATCTTTACATAAGCCTCCTTCTTCCTCTTGACAAGTGATTCAACTACTTTAGTCAACCATGTAAACCATTAGAGAGAAAGTGACATGGGTGTCGATCATTTTGCGAGAGTGATGTCAAGCTTTGACACAAATTGTATTATTGTGCCAATTTGTTCGAAGTAAATAGAGAAAGGATTTACTTATGGCACATATATTGCCATATCCATGCTTATTACTTGAATCTGTAACAGCGTTGGAATGAGATTCTATAACAGTGTATTTTCTGTATGTTTTTTTTACTCGAGTCCACAGTTTTGAATTATATGCAGTTCATTACATCCTGGCATCATGTTTCTCTTGTCCCAGTGTTTGTCCTGAAGTAACTCCCAGCACTGGATCAGTGCAGATCGATTTTCTTCTTTAATGAACAGCCTGGAGCTTGGATTCAGCTCTCAGGCAGCATTTAGATACTTCATCGCTATCTGCAGCTTCATTAACCAGACCGAGTAGCACTGCTGTACTTTATACTCTGCAAAGAAAGAGAAATCATTTTTCAGCCAGCTGGATGAGCTATGGATAGTAAGTTCGAAAGCATGTCGTGTGCAGTAGCTGCTAAACTTCAAGCCTGCCTAGCCTCCAAATATGTACGCTGCGGAAACGAGTGCCATTGTTGGACCTTACTCTCCAACAGCTTGACTGGAATCGCATCACTTGACATCAGTGACAATGCTAAGTACTCCCTCACAAATATGGAAAAAATGCCTGAAATAAAAAAAATGAATAACATTGTTAATCAAAGTCAAATAAATGTGCCATAAATAGAACACTGCTTTGCAGTGTGTGGAATTAAGAATCTACCAAAGATATTTAAAACATTAAATGGTATGTGAATCAAATCCATGGTTACTTGTTTTTATAGAATATAAAAGTTAAGTAAATATGTTTAGTACATTATTATTACGTCATAAAATGTATTTTTAATTCATATATATAAACACATACAGAAATGTTAACCATTAAAATGGCGAGAAGTCACAATATTCAAATAATATTTGGCCTGTAGGCAGCGCTGGTTTCTGTAACTCATTAAGTACAATATTTTACATTACTTTACATTCAAGAAGGAATTAGATATTGCTGTTGGGGCTAAAGGGATCAAGGGATATGGAGGAAGGTGGGATCAGGGTATTGGACTTGATGATCATAATGGATGGCTGCTTCTACTTTCTATGTATGTTTCTCTGCATTATTTTACATTGCTTACTTAATAGCCCCACTGTTCCAATCCAGCAGAATTTTGCACCTACTGACTGCCTGCTTAATTGCTCTTTACTCTCCCCCCGTATAGACAAATGTCTGATGAATAAATCCTCGCGAGTTCTTTCATGGTGTATCAAAAACTGGGAAGTGACATTGTGAAGCTCAGAAAAAGAGATATAAAAACTGCTTTAAAAATTGAAACAGTGTCAAATTCACATCTATCTGGGGGAATAACTTGCTCAAGGTAAGAAAACCCTGCGAAAAACCATCCATCCATGAAGGCACCTCTGACTATTTTAGCCCCATTGCACCTTGAATGCTGAACATAAGTGTCTAAGGAGTTTTTTCCTTGAAAAATTAAGATTTCTAATCTGGAGTGTGATTCAATGGTTCAGAAAAAGAGTCCCATTTCGGGCACATTTAGTCGGGTGTTTCGAGTGCCTGCAGCCGTTTTCTATACCCTGGTGGGGATTGTTACGCTGAGGCTGCACTGACATCATTCCCTGCACTGGTTCAGTTCACCAGTGCAGAAGGATGACTCGAGAAACAGGGCACCATTTTTAAATGCCGCACTGATTTGCAACGCCCCCCCCCCCCCCCCCCCCCATTCAGCCAGCCCACCGCGGGCTCTGGACCCCCCACCCCCCACTGTACCCAACTCATCTCTTCCAAGATCCTTGATCCCTCTTTCACCTCACCTCTTAAGACAGCCTGATCACTGGCACGGGCAACCTGCCACACGGGCACCTTGGCACTGTCCGCCTGGAACCCTGGCAGGGTGTCACTCTGGTAATGCCATTGGGGCACCCTAACCTCTCTGCCAGGGTGCCTGGGTGGCACTGACAATGTGCCAGTCTGGCAGTGTCAAAGTGCCAAGGTTTCCAGGTGCCAGCAGGAGTCCTCGGGCACAACAGCCCGTTGATCCCTAATGGCCTGGAAGACCCCCACAGGTGCTGTTACATTGGTCCACGTTTGTGGAAATCAGTACTAAACAGTGCCCTGGCGAGTCTCCCAGGTACGGCCATTAGTTCCCAGGCCCCGAGAGAATACGCCTCAGACATATTTAAATGAGCAATTAAATATGTTAATCTGGATCTCGCCTTCATTAAATCTCACGAGGCGTTTGGAACGTTGAGTACTTTGCGAGAGGCCTATCGCTTGATTCAACGGCCTCATCACGTCACCAAATTAGGCGCTCTGGTGTAACCAAGATCAATGGACATTCAATAAAAAAAATGTCTCACTGCAAAGAATAAGATGCTGTGTTCTTCAATGTTAAAGGTCATTGTCTGATGATTATTATCTTGTTGTGTGCAAATTGGCTGCCACATTTCATACATCAAAACAGTGACTGCACTTCAAAACCACCTAACTGGCTGTGCAATATATTAATCTAATATATATATATAAGATACATATATATATAATAGCACATTCATCGGCCTGCTGCGGAATTCCCTGTTGGCAGAATTCCAATTAATAATATTAAAATGTAGTCAAATGTGTAGAACTAGGTCCCCACCCTTTGTGGACAGTAACTGAGGTCCCCACCCTTTGTGGACAGTAACTTAATGAGAGTCACCACCAGTGAGGGATGCGGAAAATCAGGAAAAGCAGGGCACGATTCACCGATTCCATTGTGTCATCCTGAGCCCCAAATCGGGCTCCGTGCCGGGCACGAAATCTCACATCAGTCACCCAACGCGCTCTGTCCCACACGATTTGGATCTCGCCCTCGCTGGGTGAGAACAGATTTCAGTACTTAAATGAGTCTTTCGGCTACACCTGGCAGACCTCAACAGGGCACCATTTAGTACTGGACCAAGAGTAATGTCACCGGGGGAAGGGGCCTCCCAGGCCACTGGCATTGCCAACCTACCACCTTGGTAGTGCCACCCTGACCTTGCCAGGTAGAAGGGGTGACGGGGAGGATTCCCTGGAGACCTCCCCAAGATTGGGCGGTGAGAGGGGGAATCAAAAGACTGCTGGGGCCTTAAATGGGAGGAAGAAAAGATTGGGGCTGACAATCAAAATGGTGTCCCAATCTGTGTGGAGGTCGCCAGTAGGAAATCGCTCTAAGTGCGGCCTCGGCTGAGAGAAACTCCCTGAGTTAAAAAAAAGTCAAAGTACTGTTGGATAGCAGGATGTTTCCCCGCACTGCAATAGCTGAGAAACATTCCACTCAGCTGACTTTAACTACAGTCCACTGAATCACGTCCATAATATCTCCGAAGACTGCTGTTCTCTCTGCTGGATATCGCAAGCTGAAAATTGCCCCCGTAAAATCCATCAGTCATTTTAACACTATTGCACCCAGAGGAAACCCACGCAGACATGGGGAGAATGTACAGATTCCACACAGATAGTGACTCAAGCCAGGACTCGAACCTGGGACCTTGGCACTGTGAAGCCACAGTGCTAACCACTGTGCTACCATGCAGCCCCTTATTGCACTAAACTGAAATTTTCGGTATCCTATTGTCATTCATCCATTGTTCTGTGTGTAACATATTGATAGTCTGTAAATGTCAAAATGACTAGTTAACACATTTTACAATTCTGGAGTGTATATTGTGTTTTGCTGCATTTCTTCAGGTTTAACTTCATGACCAGCTGCAATATCATCACTTCTGCATTTCACTGTCCCAGCTTCAAAATCACACAGCAGAAAGGAAAACATTTTTAAAATATAGAAATGTTTTACTGAAAATTGCATAGATATGAGAGGAAGTTCAAGATTGTAACCCAGTCTGAGGTTTCACAAAACATTCATAAGTGTTGGGGTTCAATCTTCTGGTTGAGCACATCGTCTGAACTTTTTGATTGGATTATTGCCTCATAATTCCTTTCAATAAATCTATCATTCTACGAGCAAAGCAGAAAATGATAGAAGTACACAGGAGGTCTGTCAGCATCTGAAAATAAGGGGATTAACATTTAACTTGTACATCTGCAACACAAAGATGAGAGCTGATTACAAGCTGATCTGAGAGCTGAAGACAGAGCTGATCTTCCAAATTCCTAATTTGTTAACCCATATTTTCTTCTTACATGTGGGGCAGCAGGGTAGCATGGTGGTTAGCATAAATGCTTCACAGCTCCAGGGTCCCAGGTTCGATTCCCGGCTGGGTCACTGTCTGTGTGGAGTCTGCACGTCCTCCCCCTGTGTGCGTGGGTTTCCTCCGGGTGCTCCGGTTTCCTCCCACAGTCCAAAGATGTGCGGGTTAGGTGGATTGGCCATGCTAAATTGCCCGTAGTGTCCTAATAAAAGTAAGGTTAAGGGGGGGGGGGGTTGTTGGGTTACGGGTATAGGGTGGATACGTGGATTTGAGTAGGGTGATCATGGCTCGGCACAACATTGAGGGCCGAAGGGCCTGTTCTGTGCTGTACTGTTCTATGTTCTATGTTCTATGTATTAATGGGCCAACTGTTTATTTGTCGCATCTTCCATGTCATTTTCTTTACATTTCCCATTTTGTTATTTTACCGACTATTGTGCACTTGGGACAGCATGGTGGCACAGTGGCTAGCACTGTGGCTTCACAGCGCCAGGGTCCCAGGTTCGATTCCCGGCTGGGTCATTGTCTGTGTGGAGTCTGCATGTTCTACCTGTGTCTGCGTGGGTTTCCTCCGGGTGCTCTGGTTTCCTCCCACAAGTCCCGAAAGACGTGCTGTTATGTAATTTGGACATTTGGAATTCTCCCTGTGCACCCAGACAGGTGGCGGAATGTGGTGACGAGGGGCTTTTCACAGTAACTTCATTGCAATGTAAGCCTACTTGTGACAATAAAGATTATTATTATTATTCAGCAGACATTTAAAATACTTTTTAATTATTCATATTTCACATTAATAAACATAAACTACCTACTAAAGTTGGATTTAGTGTTTTCATTTAATAATATGATTTTACAAAGACAATAAATACTTTTAAAATACTGGGTGCCATTTGGCCCCCCTCCTCCCCTGCTGGATTTCGATCCCTCTCCCCCCAACCTCAGAGAGGGCATCAGGATTGCCCCTCATATTCCCTCCACCTGGTCAAGCCCCCGATTCCTTGAAGTGCCAACATGGCACCCAGACACCCTTGCACTGCCAGCCTGACAATCCCCCTGCTAGCATGGCAGTGCCACCCTAGCACCTTGACAATGCCAGGGTGGTAGTTCCAGGCTGGCAGTGCCAAGATACTTGGGTGTCATAAGGAGTTCCAGAATGCCACCCTGCCCTGTCCCAAACCACCCAGGGGTTCCGAATGGCTTGACAGACTCCCCCCAGGTGCCATTATGACTGGTCCACATTTGTAGAAACCAGTACTAAACGGTGCCCTGGCATGGTCTCGCAGGCCCAGGTGCGGCAGTTAGGTCCTGAGTGCCAGGAGAATCCTGCGAATGATGTCTCGCGTGACTCCGTTAAATCTTGCGAGGAATTGTGAGCATCGCATATCTTGCAGGAGCCTCTCACGAGCTTCAATAGCATCGGCGCAACACCAAGATGAGCGAAACAAGTGAGTTAAATTGTGCCCATAGACTCTGTTTTAATATAAGCAACAGAGTGGAACCAATTTTCACACAGTAAGGTCCAGAAAACGCAACAACATAGATGGTCAGGTAATCTTTTGTAAGTATTGGTTGAGAGATAAATATCAGTAAGCACCACTACCCTTCTTATTATTGAATAGTGCTACGGGAGTCTTTTATGGCACCTGTGTTACACAACAGCCACTGCAGAATAGTCTTTACAGAAACCAGTTACCTCAAATGTCCACCTCTGTTTAACATCATATCTGAAAGGCTGCACCCCCATATTGCAATGAAGCATTAGGCTGGTTATGTTCTGAGCCAGCCTTGGATCTCAGAAGTGTTTAATCTGTTGACCGGCCGACCAAGTGGAACCTTGTCAAAAGCCTTGCTAATTTCCATGTAAACTACATCCAACGTGCTACCCTCATTTGGAGTGTGGTTTAAAATCAAGGCATTCTAACCAAGAGGCAAGATTCCTGCCTCAGAGCCAAAGTTGACACCTCATCTCACTAAAACAGAAGTGTGCAGTTTAATTGGGAGGGAAAAAAATGAGTTTTGGTCTGTCCTCCAAGTGGGCTGGTTTAGCTCAGTGGGCTTGACAGCTGGTTTGCGATGCAGAACAAGGCTAGCACCATGGGTTTAATTCCCTTACTTGCTGAGAATTCTGAATTCTCTTTCTGTGTACCCAAACAGAATGTGGCAACTAGGGGCTTTTCATATTAACTTCATTGCAGTGTTAATGTAAGCCTACTTGTGACAATAAAGATTATTTACCTTTTACCTTATGCACGCTGCATCATTAAGCTGTGAAAATCGTATTACAATCCCAGACCAGAACCCAACAGTGGCTAACATACTGAACAGAAACCCCAATATTTGATTTTAATTTTGTGAGACTGTGAGGAAAGGATATCCCACTTCAGGAGTGATTGATTACATGAAGAAATAGGAATATGGTAGATTAAAACAAACTTTATTAACACAAAATTAGAATATCTTTAACACTTGAAAATAACTTGTGATTACCCATTAAACAATATTACTCAATGCAGCAAATACAATACCCTTAGCAATTATCTTTACTCCCACTCAGCCAACAAGAAAAATAACAAACTCAAGTTCTCAATCCACCACTAAACCATTGTCACATAAGAATACTTGCATTCCAGAAATGTAATTTGAGAAAGAAGGATATTTTGATGTTGATTTAAAGACAAGACCTGACTCCTGTCAGACCCATGCAGAAACTCTGGCTATATGTCTTCAGAAGCTATTTCTCAGCATGTTTCAGCTCCCCTCAGATCCTGCGCAGACCAACTGGTGGATGTGTTGGAGGACAGCTTCAACCTCTCCCTACTCCATTCTGAGGTTTTCACCTGCTTCAAAAAGACCATGATCGTACTGGTGCCAAAGAGGAACCAGGCAACATGCCAGAATGACTACCATGTGGTGGCCTTGACATCTACCATTATGAAGTGCTTTGAGACGTTGGTCATGAGGCACATCAACTCCATACTCCCAGAATGTCTTGATCTGTTGCAATTCGCATACTGCCACAATCTGTCTACAGCATTCGCCATCTCATTTGCCCCACACTCATCCCTGGAGCATGTCGACAGCAAGGACTCCTATGTGAGATTCATTGACTACAGTGCCGCCTTCAACATCAAGCTCATATCCAAACTCCAAAATCTCGCACCTGGCTCCTCCCTCTGCAACTGGATCTCGGCTTCCTGACTCATCGCCCACAATCAGTAAGGATAAACAACAATATCTCCTCCATGATAGTCCTCAACACCAGGGATCCACAATGTTGTATACTTCATCCCCTCCTATATTCCCTATTCACACACAACTGTGTGGCAGAATGTGGCTCCAACTCCATCTACACGTTTGTTGATGACACGAGCGTAGTGGGTGGGTTCTGAAACAACAATGAGTCAGAGTACAGGAGGGAGATAGAGAACCTAGTGGCATGGTGTAACAACAACAATCCCTCCTGCAATGCCAGCAAAACTAAAGAGCTGGTCGTTGACTTCAGGAAGCAAAGTGTCATACACACCCCTGTCTGCATCAATGGTGCTGAGGTGGAGGTGGTTGACAGCTTCAAATTCCTAGGTGTGCATATCACCAACAATCTGTCCTGGTCCACCCACGTCAACGCTATGACCAAGAAAGCACAATAGCGCCTATACTTCCTCAGGATACTCAGGAAATTAGGCACGTCCACATTGACTCATCAATTTTTACAGATACACCATAGAAAGCATCCTACCTGGCTGCTTCACAGCCTGGTTTGACAACTGCTCAGCCCAAGACCACAAGAAATTAAAGAGAATCATGATCACAGCCCAGTCCATCACGCGAACACACCTCCCATCCAATGACTCTGTCTACATCTCCCGCTGCCTTGGAGTTGGCAAGCGGCAAAATCAAAGACCCACCCCATCTGGGGTATTCTCTCTTCCAACCTCTTCCATCAGGCAGAAGATACAAAAGTCTGAAAACACGCACTAACAGATTCAAACACAGCTTCTTCCCGCTGCTTCCTGAATGGCCTTCTTATGGACTGAACTGATTCTCTCCATGCATCTTCTCTCCAGTGTTTGCTTCTGGACGCTTCACCTGATGTCTATGTCTATGTATTTATATTGTGCATTCATTTTCTGCAAGGTACGATCTGGCAAAACTTGGTTCCAACTCCATCTACAAGTTTGCTGACGATACGACCATAGTGGGCCGGATCTCAAATAACGACGAGTCAGAATACAGGCGGGAGATAGAGAACCTGGTGGAGTGGTGTAACGACAACTCTCTCCCTCAATGCCAGCAAAACTAAAGAGCTGGTCATTGACTTCAGGAAGCAAAGTACTGTACACACCCCTGTCAGCATCAACGGGGCCGAGGTGGAGATGGTTAGCAGGTTCAAATTCCTCGGGGTGCACATCACCAAAAATCTGTCCTGGTCCACTCATGCTGACGCTATCACCAAGAAAGCACAACAGCACCTATACTTCCTCAGGAAACAATGGAAATTCGGCATGTCCACATTAACCCTTACCAACTTTTACAGATGCATCATAGAAAGCATCCTATCGGGCTGCATCACAGCCTGGTATGGCAACAGCTCGGCCCAGGACCGCAAGGAACTTCAGAGAGTCGTGAATACCGCCCAGTCCATCACACGAACCTGCCTCCCATCCATGGACTCCATCTATACCTCCTGCTGCCTGGGGAAAGCGGGCAGCATAATCAAGGATCCCTCCCACCCAGCTTACTTACTTTTCCAACTTCTTCCATCGGGCAGGAGATACAGAAGTCTGAGAACACGCACAAACAGACTCAAAAACAGCTTCTCCCTCTCTGTCACCAGACTCCTAAACGACCCTCTTATTGACTGACCTCATTAACACTACACCCTGTATGCTTCATGCGATGCCGGTGCTTATGTAGTTACATTGTATACCTTGTGTTGCCCTATTATGTGTTTTCTTGTATTTTCTTGAATTTTGTTTAATTCCCTTTTCTTCCCATGTACTGAATGATCTGTTGAGCTGCTTGCAGAAAAATACTTTTCACTGTACCTCGGTACACGTGACAATAAACAAATCCAATCCAATCCAAACTGACTGGACTGAACACAGAACAAAATTTTTCACTGTGCCTTGGTCCATGTGACAGTAAATCTAAATCTAAATCCCTTGTCCTCAGTCACATCTGCATTGCTTTAAAGATTGTTGATCTCTTTTAACTGAATTGCAGTGAGAGCAAACTGCTTCACTCCTGGTCACAGCTTCGTTCACCTCACAACTGAACTGCTTTCTGCAAAATGCCTGATGCCTTAGCTCCACCCAGCAGGAGACATTTTAAAATATAACGATCCCATAAAACCTTGCATTCGTAACAGTCTGCTGATAGAGAAGTGGGTTTCCTGGGGCAAAGGCACCCACGATAAATTTTGCATAACTCACATGTATTTCTGTCTAAAATATATATATTCATAGCTAACCATTTGTAAGGCATCAGGGAACATGGGAATCGAGCTAACCAGCTTGACCACATTCCTTATATGAGTTGTTTCACACAGATACACACAAAAGCGCCCTCAGCAGAATGTTCCCCTTAGGGCAGATATTCTCATGGAATGTTGACGATGATGATGCCTCTACAGGGTTAAGATACAGGAACTATGTTTGCCTGGGACCCAAGTGTGGTAGATAAGGGAGCCTGGAAGTTGTCACAAGACCATGAGTAAACCCTAACCCTAACCATCAGCTGGCCATGAGCCGATCATGCAGCCACCTGATGCCCAGTAATCAATTACATTGATCTAAAATGGTCAATACACGTAATCTATAACCATTATCATTGGATTGTGTCCAGCCAGGATGGGCTGAGTAACTGTTTGAAATTATATAAAAATTGATTAATTCCTTTGTTCTGAGAAGTATCTGGATCGCCCAGAGACTCTATCCCCACTGGTGTAACTTCAATAAACTGTTTGACGATCAGCATAGACCCGAGTGTCAAGGGATTCCTTCGGATTCATTCCCGCAAACACCTGAGTATAGCTCAAAGAAAATGGAGAAGAATTTAAATTTGAATGAAGTAAACAAGTTTTATTAAATTCTCTTGATGCTAGGAGCAATGTGATGTTATGCTTTTATACAATTTATTGGCTGGAAAGCATATTGGTCGAAATGTTTTGTAAACTTCGAAGAATTATCTGAGGGTAACTTGAATATAAGATGAGGTCCTAAAATGAAATGCAGCATATTTTGATTTTAAGAACAGAACGTTTGTTCAACTGTTAAATTTTAATGAGTAGCATAAGAATCAAAAGCAGTTCTATTGAATGTTGTTTTCCTTCACTTGGAATTAAGTTGTAGCTATTGCACAATGTTACTTTCTCGTAAGTAGAATCATGACTTCAATCGGTGGAACAAGAGGTAGTAGACAGAATCATCAACAAAAATGTGATTGTTAATGATGCCCATTAACCCACTGATGAAGCAGCACAGTGAGGCATTGTTGTTTGAAATATGCCTCCAGGGTATCAGAAAAATGTCCATTTGTTAATGAACTTTTAGCATCAAAACATGATGCGAATACATGCAAAAAAAGCAGAGATCAAAGAAAACTGGGCCTATCCATGCTGAACTATCTGCAAAATAGTATAATTTAATGTACCACCCTCCACAATCACTAATAATTCTAGCCCCTCGTTGAGAGATAAATGACTGTGGGCATTCTTCCAGTATTCAAAGACAATCAAGTAAACTTCAGAAGAATGTATTGTGACATTGGGTATATTTACCTATTGCAGCCCACCTGCTCACTCCCCCAACTCAATGTGTCGATAGGATCATCACTTTGATGGGTATCCATATTTAATATTGATATTAAAGATCATGGACTTTATATCCTGTCTTATTTCTCTTATCTAACCAGAATCTTGTCATCTTGAAGTTTATGATCTTCTCTCTGGGGATGGCTATTCAATCCATTAACCACCCTCTAATTTAAGAAGATACGTCTTAATTGTGTACGCACCATTTTTTGCCGAAGCCTGAATCATTGATGCAGCATTGGAGGATGCTAGGTCTACCATGGCTGTACTAGTCCTTTGAAAGAGTGCTACAATTAATTCTCCCCCCTTGCTTTTTCTCCATAGCCCTGCAAATGTATTGACGCAATTCACTTTTTAATGTAATTATTGAATCTGCTTCTACCACCATCTCTAACAGTGCATTCCAGATCATGACAACTTGTTATATAGAATGACATGTAACCTTACAAAACAGAAATATGCATGTGGCTAGTCTATGCTACTCTTTATACTGCAAAATGCCTCTCCCACCCTACGTCATATCACCCTAACAATCATTGGGCTGAATTTTTCTTGTAATTTGGAGTTGGACGAGAAGGCAGTAAGGCTAGCAAAATGGTATGGGAAGACATTGGGTGCTGTGCTCAACGTCATCGTGCCATCATGTCATTTTACCAGTGGCAGCAACAATGACAGAAAAGCCACCTGCTTGGAGCCCAATTGAGCCACTTAAGTAGACAATTAAGATCTACTTCTCAGAACATAAGTTCAAAAGTAGGCTTTACAGCCCCTCAAGCCTGCATCACCATTCAACTTGATCATCGATGATCATCTACCTCAGCATCTCTTTCCCACACTATCTCCATATAGTTTGATGTCATTAGTATTCATAAATCAATCAATCTCTGTCTTGACCAATGACTGAGCTTCCACAGCCCTCTGGAGAATTCCAAAGTTTCAAAACCCTCTAAGTGACGAAATTCGTCCTCATCTCCAGTCTGAAATGGCTAGCTCCTTATTCTAAGATTGTCCCCTGTTTCTAGACCTCCTATCCAGCCAGAGGAAAAAATTGTTTGCATCTACCCTGCTTAGCTCTTTAGGAATTTTGTAAGTTTCAATGAGATCACTTCTCATCCTTCTTAACTCCAGAGAATACTGCCCCAGTCTCCTCAATCTCTCCTCATAGAATAATTCCTCCAACCCAGGGATAGGTCTGATGAACGTCCATTACATTCCCTCCATGACAAGTATACCCCTCTTTAGATAAGGAGACCAAGTGTGTGATTCAGTGGCCTTGCTGCACCCAACTTGGTGTCAGTGTGAGGCTGTTGAATCATGCAAAAGTCCTTTATTGAGAATCTCACAGCACGTTGCGATCTAGATCTTGCTATCTTTGGGCAAGCCATTAAACTCATTTAAATATGCGCTCTACCAATTCACCCTAGGCCAGGGATTCACCAGCCTCACTTGCGAGGCCTCAACCCAGTGCCTTTTGGTACTGTTTCACAAAGGCGTGAACCATTTGTGATGTCATTTCATGGAGTCATACTGGGGATTTGAGGTCCCGGGGTAGTCGGGAACTGAGCAGGGTGGCATGCTGATACTCCCCTTGCACCTGAGCATCTTGGCACTGCCATCCTGGCACCCTGGAAGTTCCACCCTGACGCTACCAATGTGCCTGAGAGGCACTGCCAGGCTGTCAGGGGAATTTCCAGGGTGCCAGGCTGGCAGTGTCAATGTACCCAGGTTGCCCATGCCAGGGATGAGCCCGGAGGGGTCCTTGCCCTTAATAGGTGGGGTAAAGTGGGGGTGTCTTGTGGCCACAATGGGGGAGCTGAGGGCGGTCAAACGATTGGGACTGCCTTTAAAAATGGCGCCCCGATTCGCGAATAGTCTTCCTGCACTGGTGAGCTGAGCACAATACCCCAAATGCGGTCTCACCAAGGCTCTGTACAATTGCAGCAAAACATTTCTACTCCTGCTCAAACCCCTTTGTAATGAATGCCAACATCCCATTGCTTGCTGCACCTACACATTAGTTTTCAGTGACTTATAAACAAAGGCACTCAAGTTCATTTGGTCATCAACACTTCCCAATTTCTCACCATTTAAGGAATATGCTGCACATCCATTTATCCAACCAAAGTAGATACCCTCACACATATTCATATTATTTTTCATCGGCAACATTCCTGCCCACTCAGAACTCAGAAGTCTATCCAAATCTCCTTTGCATCCTCCTCATAACACACATTTTCTTGCTTTGTATCATCTGTAAACTTGGAAATATTACATTTGGTCTCCATTGTTCACTGAGAAGTCAAGTTGTTGACTCATGTCATGATGCACAAAGCAAATGTGATACTGAAGGTGGGGTTGGTACTCTACTATTTTATAAAATCCAGTTCTCTGCCAAAATATCTCAATTTCTAGAGCACAAGAGAATGGGTCAGATTTAATAGGAAGCATACCAATTAAAGGTATAAATTGATCAATCCTTCAAAGTTCATCTTGTGAATTAGAAATATAGTAATGCGCTATTAATCCCCAGAATTGGCAAGATTACCTTTGCACAATTAAAGAGTTGTCTGGTGTTATTTTGTGATTGTTGTTTTACTATACCACTCTTACAGAAAATCAAAGTATTAGTCCTTTAGTTTTATTCGTCTTGTCAGTGTCTTTGCACATATCATAGTTAATAAGCTTTACGTGAGCAGCTATGTGGCTACAATTTAGAATTTTTGCGACCTGGATGTAATCAATAGAAAAAGATTTGATTTACACAGAAAATTAAGCTAAATGGAGTTTTGTTTAATGGCTCCTCACAGCCAAAATGGCTTAATGGAACTGTAAATCTGATTATTGCAACTTAATGTTTTGTGTTTAACAGACTTTATCGACTTGATCCACACAGTCCATTTAATACATTATACTTAAGATAATGAGAAAGATTGGAGAATTCCACCCCATACTGGGTTCTGCGTTAAATCGAGTAATAATAAAAAATAGATTTTTTTTTCGAAAAAGCAAAAAAATTAGAAAATGGCACATGCTGAATGTTAAACAAAAATGGAAAATTCTGGAAACACTCAGTAGCTCAGGCACCAATGGTGGAATGAACAGGTCAGTTATCATTTCAGGTGTCGTCCCTTCAGTAAATTTGAGGAGAAAGACCGATATAACAAATATACCTCTGCACACACGCATGTATCCTGTGATGCACTGGGTAACAGCCCTACCTCTCTGTTAGAAGCTCCGGTTTTGAGTCGACCCCAAGACGTGGTGGCCAAGGAAGATATGTTCACAACATGGTCAGCCATGCTTGATGTGGAGTGGCACTCCTCAAGCTATAAACATCTGGTGACAGGCTAGCAACCTGTTCTAGGGGGAAAAATCACTTTGGGAATAGAAAGAAAATCTGTCTTGTGCACCACTAAGTGTGGGAAGTGAAACAACAACATATGCATACACAAAAAACTTTATGCATGCATGCATCCCCCTGTGCACATGCATACTTCTACAAACATGCATACTGTTGCACTCATGCACACTCACCCATGCACATACAAGACAGAAAACATGCTTTTGTGAGAAAGAGATAATTGCATTTTTATCATGCATTTAGCTCAGGACATCCCAAAGCACTTAACAACGAACAAGATACTTTTTATTGAAGTCTAGTTCTGGAAGTGTGATATCCACGTAGCACAGAGCAAGCTTCCACTAACAGCTATGTGATAATGACCATGGGATCTTTTTTTACTGGATAAATGGATGTGATATTAGCATGAGACAATAAGAGATGTATTGAGAAAGAAAATCAAACACATTAAGAAATAAAGAGGGGCTCATTCTTATTTTTGGTGAGAACAAAACCCAGGAGATTGCAGATGAATAAAAATAGTACTGGAAAGGGTGTTTAACAGATGGTCAGTTTTCGATTGAGAATTTTCCCCAGAATATCTAAATAGATGGTGGAGAATGGGCTAAAGCACTTAGAATTGGAAACACAAAATCTGACAACGAAGGTCAGACTCCACTGTCCCATGAGCAGGATAAAAAAAGCAGAACTTTTATTACTGAGGACAGTGAGGGTTATGTCAAATGTCTTTGTCACGTTTTGCCATATGTCTACCAAATATATTCTCAGAGAAAAGTTACTTTAAATGTTGCGTTCAAAGCGGCAAACTCATGCAAGTAAATTAATTAAAGAAAAAAGGATTTGAGATAGTAGATAGTTAATCTGCTAGTCAACTAACTTTGATGTTCTCTCAGGCTAAATAAGCAATTTGTTTAACTGATTCGACAATCAAAAAAACACTTCACACCCATTATACTGTATTGGAAACTCTTTGTACTTTTCTGAATCAAAGCTGTTTTTGGGAAACAGAGGGCTACAAAATAGTTGAGGACCTTGGAGCAGGGAAAAATGCAGCGGCATTTTTTTCACAGAATCATAGAATTTACAGTGCAGAAGGGGGCCATTTGGCTCATTGAGTGTGCACCAGCCCTTCCCCATGCCTCCACCCAACCCTGTAACACAGTAACCAACCGAATGTTTTGGGCACTAAGATGCAATTTAGCAAGGCGAATCCGCCTAACCTGCACATCTTTGGACAGTCGGAGGAAACCGGAGCACCCGTAGGAAACCCATGCAGACATGGAGAGAAAGTGCAAACTCTACACAGTTACCCGAGGCCGGAATTGAACGCAGGACCCTGGAGCTGTGAAGCAGCTGTGCTAACTACTCTGCCATCGTGCTGTCTATTTTTGGCAAGGAGGCAAGTAGAATATGTTGGATGGCTAGCCCATCACTATCCCACTTATCCCAACCCGGTCCCCATAATACCAGGGACAGATGTAAGGCTCACAAAGGCCCACCCAACCTCACAACTATTGAGGGTCTTGAGTGGCCCATTATTTCCCACTTAGCTACCTCCACTGCCATAATAAGATGGGCAGTAGGAGGCAGATGAAAGGAGTAAGGCCTATTTTAATAATAACTTAGTTGTAAGGTCAGGAAGGAAGGCACACCATTCAGGGGCTGCCTTAGCTGTGAACTCTGGAGGCACTTTCCTCCCTGAAATGTTACCCTCCCATAACCCCTCACTTATGCCTCCCCGCCTGGCCTTCAAAACCCAAATTCACTAGTCTCCTCACTAATGCGCCTGATCCCTCTCTGCCCTAAAAGCCTGGAACTTACCTGGTCCCAGTGTCTATCGTTGATCTTCATGGGTCTGCTTGCTTGATTTTCATTTCACACATTTGGCCCGTTTCCCTCTGTACCCATATTTCCCAAATAACTGTCTAAATGCTTTTTAAAAGACAAAATTGCACCCGACTCTACTACTGCCTCTGGCAGCTCGTTCCAGACACTCACCATAATCTGTGTGAAATAATTGCCCTTCTGGACCCTTTTGTATCTCTCCCGCCTCACCTTAAACCAATGCCCACTAGTTTTAGACTCCTCTACCTTTGGGGAAAGATGTTGACTATCTACCTTATCTCTGCTCCTCATTATTTTGTAGATATCTATAAGATCACCCCAAAGCCTCCTACGCTCCGGGGGAAAAAGTCTCAATCTATCCAGCCTCTCCATATAACTCAAACCATCAAGTTCCGGTAGCATCCTAGTAAATATTTTCTGCACTCTTTCTAGCTCAATAATATCCTTTCTATAATAGGGTGACCAGAACTGGGCACAGTATTCCAAGTGTTACAGGTGATATATTGTACAACTTCAGCAAGACATCCCAAATCCTGTATTCAATGCTCTGACCAATGAAGCCAAGCATGCCGAATGCCTTCTTCATCACCGTGTCCACCTGTGACTCCACTTTCAAGGAGCTATGAACCTGTACTCCTGGATCTCTTTGTTCTATAACTCTCTCCAACTCTCTACCATTAACTAGGTAGGTCCTGCCTGATTTGATCTACCAAAATGCATCACCTTACATTTATCTAAATTAAACTCCATCTGCCATTCATCGGCCCACTGGCCCAATTGACCGACCATCCCGTTGCAATTCTAGATGCCCTTCTTCACTGTCCACTATGCCACCAATCGTGGTGTCATCTGCAAACTTACTAACCATGCCTCCTAAATTCTTATCCAAATCATTCATATAAATAAATAACAATGGACCCAGCACTGATCCCTGAGGCACACCGCTGGTCACAGGCCTTCAATTTGAAAAACAACCCTCTACAATCACCCTTTGTCTTCTGTTGTCAAAATGGGCAGGTTAGGTGGAGTTCCAATGTTAACTTGGCCCTAGGTGGAGTTATGGGGATGGTGTGGGGTTTGCGCCTAGGTACAGTGCATTTTCAGAGGGTGGGTGTCGGCTCATTGAGCCAAATGGCCTCTTTCTACACTGTACGGAATCTATGATTCTATGATACAGCAGTTTTGAAAGTTAGATGGAAGTTATGGTGGGAGGCATATTATGCACCCCTACACTCACAATCCCACCAGAAGAAAACTTAGTTTGTCACTGACCAATTTAAAATAAGGTGCCCCACAGTGCAAACATGCTGGAGCTGCCCAAATAAGCTGATGATCAGATGTCCTGCCCTTGAAAGCTGCCAACCAATCTGATAGGACAGCAGCTCCGGCAGTCCTGGCAGTGCCAGAACTCAGTAGTGGGCATTGCCAGAAGTGCAAGCAAGTAGCCTTCAAATGAAGTTACTGTGAAAAGCCCCTAGTTGCCACATTCCGGAGCCTGTTCGGGAAGGCTGGTACGGGAATTGTACCATGCTGCTGGCCTGCCTTGGTCTGCTTTAAAAGCCAGCTCTTTAGCCCAGAGCTAAACCAGCGTGCTATTGGGACTAGCCTGTGGTAAAAACTGAGCTGCATGGGCAAGTTGGGCCAAAGGGCCTATTTTCATGCTGCAAACCTCGATGACTCTATGACTCTATCTGTACATATATTGAAAACCAAGCTCCTTTATACATCATGGGCGCGATTCTCCGCAAATGCGGCGAGTCGTAAAGGCTGCAGTGAAACTGGCCGTGTTTCACGGCAGCCTCCGCGCCCCCTCCCGGGATCCGATTCTCCCCCCCGGGTGGGGCTAGCAGCGCGGCCCCGTGAAGCACGGCATCGCGGGCTTAGCGGCCGTCGCTAAGCCCGCGCGGCAAACGTCACAGCGGCTGACGCGCATGATGATGTCAGCCGCACATGTGCGGGTTGGACGGCTCCAACCCGCGCATGCGCGGATGACGTCATCGCACATATGCGTCAAACCCGCACATGCGTGGGCCGTCATGCCCCTCAGCCGCCTCGCGGACTGATCCTGCGGGGCGGCGGAGGAACAAATAGTGCGCGGGTATCGGACCCGCTGCCCGCGACTGCAGGCCCATGCCACCCTTGCCACGAAAATCAGCGATTTTCATTTCATTTCAATTGAACCCGGAACCCTAGTGCTGTGAGGCAACAGTGATAGCCACTGTGCTAGAAATAAATATCCTTTCTTTTAATTTAAACTTATCAAGAAGCCTGTTTTACTTTGTGTCGGTTTTGAGTCATAGCACTCAAAGGATTAAAACACTTTCTCAAAAATACACCTTGACATAACTTTATGGAGCTTGAACAGAATTGTGCCTGACCCAAATTCACATGAAATCACATGAGAAGATGTCAGGTAGACATCCCAGGATCATGGTGCCCTCGCGCAATATTTCAATTAGTGGGCATGAGCAAGAGTTGGAACAGTTGGAAGCGCACCTGCCAACAAATGAAAGGGCAATTAAATCCATTAAGCATGCAATTGGCCCTCATTTTACATGGTCCGTATGCTTTTACGCTTGACACAAAGGCCAATTGACAAGACGGCGTTCACATTTTTTCACCATTCCTCATCCAGGGTGAGATATAATATCCCGGATGAAACAAAATAAAATGTTTGAGGGTTGAGATGTTATGTGTTATGTTGGTGGTTACGTGATTCTGCATGTTAGCGAATGTTTGCAGCATTTTTGTTTGGTGCAAATGTCATTGGAACCATAATGCATCTCCCTGTGTCAGCTGTCAGCCTTCAGGGAGCTTGTTGGAAATGCTAGCCTGCGTTGTAACCTCTCTCGGCACCTGCCCTCTTCCCACAGTCCCTGGCAGCGCTTGGCTTTTCATAGCGCATGTTTCACGTTGGCTGATGAACAATTGGCCCATCAGTATGAAATAGCGCTCTCCGACCCAGGGTCACTGTCCATGTGGAGTTTGCACATTATCTCCGTGTCGGCGTGGATCTCACTCCCATAACTAAAAGATGTGCAGGGTCGGTGGGTTGGCCATGCTAAATTGCCCCTTAATTGGAAAATAAATTTTAAAAAGGAAATCACGCTCCCAAGCCTCTCACAGCCAGAAGTGTATTTCATATCTGCTTCTGGGTCCATTGAAAGAACACACCCGACGTTGTAAAATTTCAGGCCCTTGTTGCAGTCAGTCAAGTGGTTGGAAGAAAGAAGGAATTCATTCTACATCTCTCCCTGCCTGTAACAACAGTCTATTCATGTAATTGTGGCAGTTGTTTACTCCAAAGCTATTCCCAATGCTTCCAAACTTAGTTTGTTCACTAATTCATTCATAGGCTTTGTTAACAATAATCTCAATACTATAATTTAGTGGATCCCTCTCCCTTTATTTAGTTTCCTTGCCACTAAAGTTACATCTTTATCGCTCATGGCTGACACTACTGCTGTCCTTATTTCCATACACAAGCAATTTTCATATGTAATACTCAGGCACCGCAAGTAGAAGTAAAGCTATGCTTTCCTCTCCAGACAGTTGAAAGTCATCCTGTTTATATTGGAAACTCAGTTATTCTAAGATACATGGTTGATTATTAACCCTTAATTCCCCAAGATGTCCAACATATAACTGTCCAACAGGAGGCATGGTGTACTAAAAGAAATTTATTGCGGATGCTGGAATCTGAAACAAAAGAGAAAATGCTGGAAAATCTCAGCAGGTCTGGCATCATCTGTAGGGAGAGAAAAGAGCTAACGTTTCGAGCCCAATGACTCTTTGTTAAAGCATGGTGTGTTTATTGTTAACCTGAATTTATAAATTTCACATGTGAGGCATTATTTTGTTAGTTAATTTTGTTGCAGACATTTTCAAAAGCATTAGCATTTGACATTGCTGTGGATCTGGATTTACATGCAGTTCAGACTAGGTAAGGACGGCAGATTTCCTTCCCAAACGGACAAATTGTGAGCTTTTAACTTTCATTGTATAAGATACAGCTCAAGTGGCAGCTATTTCTGTATTTATTTTCCATTTCCCTGGGGGTAAGTAACATTATATTCACATATTGTGCTTCAAGTCAAATATCATTTATTAAATGATTTTAATAAATATTTCTGTTAGCTTTTTCAAATTTTTTAAACATTACGCATATTTAACTAACATTTAACCATCCCCCCTCAGCCTGAATAACAATTATTCGACTAACTATCCGCCTTTTAGCTGCTGACAGGCTAATTCCTTGAAGTAAGATATGAACGGACACCATCTCTTGTGAAACCCATTCTCATTTGCTCTTAAGCTAAATTGAACTTTCTCTAGGCTTTGAATCTCCATTAAGTCTCCCAGCGATACTGAGGCAAAGGGTGTAGCAACTGAGCTCCAACCCAATAAGATCCGCCTTCTCACCACCAGCGAGGGAGGCAAAGGCTAAGATATCTATCCCCGCCGCTGTTTTGAGCTTCGGAAAGTCCGACTCCCCGAATATAGCCCCCAGGAGACTGGGTTCTGGGTCCAACTGTAACACTGCCGACCAGCCTCCCTGAACAGGCACCGGAATGTGGCGACTAGGGACTTTTCACAGTAACTTCATTTGAAGCCTACTTGTGACAATAAGCAATTTTCATTTCATTTCATTTCATGGTGCTAAAGAAGGTGTTCCAGAACTTCCTCAGCTTTAGGCACAACCAAAACATGGGCACATGATAGGCCAGCCCCATCCTGCATCTTTCACTAATGTCCTCAACTCCTTTGAACAGGCAACTCGTTCTCGTCCTCGTCAAATGTGTTTTGTGAACTACCTTCAATTGTATTAGTGCCAACCTCGCGCACAAGGTCGATGCATTTACCCTCCATAATATTTCGCAGCACAGCCCTTCCTCCAACATCTCCCCCAATTCCTCCTCCAATTTGTCTTTCACCAGGGATTCTGATCCTGCTTCCATAATTTTCCCATTTATAGCTGAGCTAACTCCTCCTTCTATCCCCATCACCTCTTCCAGCAAAAAAGAAGAGGGCAACAATGGGAACGTGGAGAAGGTCTTCTTACGAAAGCCCATATCTGGATATATCTAAATCCCCTCTCCTTGGAATCTCATATTTTTCCCTCAATTCTTCATATGTTGAAAAGGACCTTCCAGAAGCAGGTCTTTCAATGTGATAACTCCTTTTTCCTCCCAGGCTTGGAACCCAGTGTCTATTTTTACCAGTTCAAAAAGATAGTTTTCTCAGACTGGCATCATTTTAAACCCTGCCCCAACTTAAATTGCTTGCGAAACTGCTTAATTTATTCAATGTTTACGTGATAGAAATGTGATTCTTGTCATCAGCAGTTAGAACATCGAACATATTAGAAATTGGTAGATCATCACAGAATTTACAGTGCAGAAGGAGGCCATTCAGCCCATCGAGTCTGCACCGGCTCCTGGAAAGAGCACCCTACCCAAGGTTAACACCTCCACCCTATCCCCATAACCCAGTAACCCCACCCAACACTAAGGGCAATTTTGGACACTAAGGGCAGTTTATCATGTCCAATCAACCTAACGTGCACATCTTTGGACTGTGGGAGGAAACCGGAGCACCCGGAGGAAACCCACGCACACACGGGGAGGACGTGCAGACTCCGCACAGACAGTGACGCAAGCCGGAATCGAACCTGGGACCCTGGAGCTGTGAAGCAATTGTGCTATCCACAATGCTACCGTGCTGCCCATTAAGTTTAGACTTTTTAGCTTGCACTATTTTACGTTCACAGCAGAAAGTACTTTCCCTCTATAGATGAAAACAATGGTCCTGCCTCTGCATTTGCATCTGTGCAAGAAGTTAGTCTCCCACAATTCTCATCATTTATTCTGTAGCTAATGATACTCATACTGTCAGGACGTTCCTTTCCAGCTAACACTAACTCTGCACTTCATTTATATGTAAAATAATATATAGGTTCTTAAAAATAATTTAGATAGAAACAGTCCACACAAGATTATTATTTTTTTTAAATTTAGAGTACCCAATTATTTTTTTCCAATTGAGGGGCAATTTAGCGTGACCAATCCACCTACCCTGCACATCTTTGGGTCGCAGGGATTAAACCCATGCAGACATGGGGAGAATGTGCAAACACCACATAGACAGTGACCTGGTCCACACAAGATTAAAGTACCTACGAGGGCAGCATGGGGGTGCAGTGGTTAGCACTGCTGCCTCATTGCGTCGAGGACCCTAGTTCGATCCCGGCCCCGGGTCACTGTCCGTGTGGAGTTTGCACATTCTACCCGTGTCTGCGTGGGCCTCGCCCCCACAACCCAAAGATGTGCAGGGTAGGTAGATTGACCATGCTGAATTGCCCCTGATTTGGAAAAAAAAATAATTTGGTGCTCTAAATTTATTTTAAAAAATTAAAAACGATTAAAGTACCTCCTTTCATGCATTTTCTTAAATACACAGTCTGATATTCAAGAAGACTTTTTGATGAAACCAGGTTTCATGTGGAGGTGGAACATTTTGGCCATTTAGCAAGTTGCATTTAGCTAAGTGCCTGAGTTATATTTGAAGAACATTCTAGTCTTTATAAAGTAGCTCACACCACAGTAATAGTGGGCTCTCCACTTACTCAACTACAATTAATGTCCGTATATTGCTGTGGTTATTACTGAGTCCAAAACAACAACCACTTGCATTTATCTAACATTCTTAATATAGTAAAATACTTCATGTTGCTCACGGAGTGTAATCAGACAAAAATGGAAACAGAGCCGAAGGAGGAGACATTCGGACAGATGACCAAATGTTTGGTTAAAGAGGTAGATGTTAAACAGAGATACAGACACCTTTGGATTGAGAGCAGACTGATAGGGCAGTAATTGGCCAGATTTTATTTGTCCTGCATTGTTTATGGACAGGACATACCTGGGCAATTTTCCACATTGTTGGCTAAATGCCGGTGTTCTAGGGGTGCCAAAATAGCTTGGCAAGGGTCGCGGCTCATTCTGTAGCATATACAGATGGGATATTGTCATGGTCCATGGCCTTTTTGGATCCAGTGTGTTCAGCCATTTCCTAATATCATGTAGAATTAAGCAATTTTGTTGAGGAATAGCATCTGTGGCAAAGGGAAATCTCAGGAGGCCAAGGTGGATCATCATCAGCCCTTCTGGCTGACGATATGAATGCTTCATTCTTATGTTTTGCATGCAATCCACACAATAAGAAGAGCTCATGATGTTGTGGATAACATATTAGAATGGATAGTGGATTGGTTAGCTGGCAGCAGCAGAGAGTCAAGATAAATGCGTTGTTTTAAAGTTGGCAAACTAACTGGTGAAGCACCACAGAGAACAGTGCTGGAGCCTCAACTATTTTACAATCTATATGAATGATTCAGATCAGGGGACTGAATATATTGTAGCTAACTTTGCTAACAAAGAAAGGTAGGAAAACAAGTTGTGAAGAGGTTACAAATTTGCCAAAGGATTTAATAGGTTAATTGAGTAGGAAAAAATCTGGCACATGGAATATAATATCGGAAAACGTGTGCTTTCCAACATTGGCAAGACGGATGTAAATTATTTAACTTGAGAGAAACTTCAATATGGATCTTTTATCCAAATCCCAAAGAGCTAGCATGTAGGTTCAGCAAGTGATTGGGGATGGAAATAGAAGGTGCGATTTTCTTCCACTTTCACGGCATGTTCTGCAGCAGCAGAGGACGGCTCATCAGTGACCAGTGACGGGATCTTCTGGTATCACCATTGTTAACAGTGTTTCCCATTAAAAACACTGCCGCTGCCACAAAACCCACAGTGGGGATGCACCGTCGACGGGACCATATGATCCCGCCAAGGTGAACACCATAAAATCCTGCCCAGAATGTTGACCTTTATTGTATGGAGTATAAAGTAGGGACGTGTTGGAACAGCTACACAGGGTCATAGTGAGACTTGGCAATTTAACTAAAAAACAGAGTACGTTCTGGGCAGAAATCGAGGGGCTATCTAACGGCACTCTGTTTCTTTTCGGCTCGTAGCAGGGAATGCCCACAGTACCACCCTCAGCCACATATCCTGCATTGTGCGGAGCTCCTCAGTGCAGGTAGAGATCGGGTACCATATTTAAATGGCACCCCATTCTCTCAACTTCCCAATGCCATCCTTGGACCCATCCCAATACTCCATCTCACCTGTTGGGAGGTCCTTGTGCTCCCCCGCACCCCATCACATACTGGCAGAGCAGCACCAGGCCCCATCCTCAGCATGGGCAGAATACCAGCCTGGCAGCATGGCACTCATAGTCTGGCACTCTCAAAATGTCCCTGCCAGCCTGGCAGCGCTACCTGGGCACCCTGGCAGTGCCAGGCTGGCACACAGATGGCACTGACAGGGTAACAGACTGGCAATGCCAAGGTACCCATGTGGAAGTGGGAGTGCAAAAGTGCAGGCCTGCCCAGAGGCAGATCACCCGTCGACCTCTGATCACCTGGGAGACACCCCCAAGTGCCGTTTCACCTGGGTCCCGTTTGTGGACACCAGTGCTAAACGCGCCTGCTGGGGTCTCCTCATCAAGGTTGGTAGATGTTGATTGGCCGTTTGATCCTGCGGCAGCGAAGCTCAGTGAGCTTTAAGCTCTTTTAGCTATGTCAGTCTGGTTATTGCCCATTGTGGATGGGAGCCCGATCGTGATGTTTCATGAGATTTGGTTAGATCTCGCGATGAGTAACGACCGTTGGGAATCCCGGGAGAGGCCACTCCTGAGATCTATCAACCGGATCCCATTCCGATTCTGGCGTGTGAAATTTTGTTTCCTTACTTCAGGAGGAATATACTGGGAAGCAGTTCAGAGAAGGTTCACTCACTGATTCCTGTTCAAAGGAATGAGAAATAATCTTATTGAAACGTATAGGGTGGGATTCTCTGTCCCTGAGATACCCAGAATGCATTCCCCGATGGTACGAAGAATTGGTCATCAGGGCAAAATTGGGATCGGGCCCTGTGCTGACCCAAATGGCATGCTCTGACTCCTCGCTGGCGTTGTGAATGAGTTTCGTGCCGCATGCCAGCAGGAGCATGGAAATAAATGCAAAAGGGTCGTAATGACCCTTTTATAAAATTCATTTGCAGGATGCCCATCCCGAGTTGCCCTTCAGAAGGTGGTGGTGAGTTTTCTTCTTGAACCACTGCAGTCTGTGAGGTGTAGGTATATATTTGCATGTATTTAGCGGGCCCAACTCCCTATACTCTGACCTCACATGATTCTCCAGTCCCAGCGACCGAGAATCACATGGGCGAGGTCCACTTGTGGCCTCTACAATCGTGAACCTGATGTGGATGGGCCTCGCAGTGGGCTAGGGGGGCAACTATTTGCCCCAGTCCCATGTGGGTCATCCCGGCCACTCTGCTCATTCCCCCATCACTTGTCCTCTCCCCGGCCCTGGCCCCACCCCACCCCGACCAGCTCGGCCAGTGTCTGGCCGGGAAGCCCATGGTCGCGCCTCTCTGTGTCCTACCTCCTCTCTCTCCCTCATCAGCCACAATGACGGTTTCATGATTTTTAAAAGCACAGGTGATCCACGCCATCTGGTACTCGGCCCATCGGAGGCGGAGAATTGCGGAGGCCTCAGAGAATACCAGCTGAAGCCCGCTAATGATATGTAAACGGTGTTTACTGTACATGTGTGTTCCGGACTGCATGGACGCTACTGCCGAGGTGATGGAGAATTACGATTTGGCGTCAAATTGGCGCCAGCTGCGATTTTGGCGTCGGAACCTATTCTCCGATCAATTGCATTTCCCGATTTTGCGGTCAGCCAACGGAGAAACCCGTCATTGTCTCCCAAATGGAGAATTCAGCCCATAGGGTTTTGAGGAGAGTTGGCAGGGTGGATGCTGGAAGGATCCTTCCCTTTAAGAGGGAGCCTAGAATGGTGGATACAATTTGAATATAAGTGGTGTCCCATTTAAGATGGAAATGAGGATAATTTGTCAGTCATTAGGATTTGATTGTAAGGGGCTCCTGTGGCTGCAACTGAGACTCCAGGATGGTTTGTTGCCTCCCTGGTGCTTGGGTCAAGGATGTCCCGGAGCAGTTGCAGGACAGCCTGGAGGGGGAGGATGAACATCTAGTGGTTGTGGTGCACATTGGTACCAACAACATAGGTAAAAAAAAGGGGTGTTGTCCTGAAAGCAGAATATAGGGAGTTAGGAAGAAAGATGAGAAAGAAGAAAGTGATCTCAGGATTAACGCCAGTGCCACGTGCTAGTCAGAGTAGAAATAGATGTATCAGATGAATACGTGGCCGAAGAGATAGTGTGAGGGGGGGGGTTTCCTGGGCATTGGGACCAGTTCTGGGGGCAGTGGGGCCTGCACAAACTGTCAGTTTGGATGGGTTACACCTAGTCAGGATCAGGATTGATGACCTTGAGAGGTTATTTAGTAGAACGATTGGGAGGGTTTAAACTAATATGGCAAGGGGATGGGAACCTATGTAAGGATTCAGAGCAGGGTGAATCAAGAACAAGGGAAAAAGACAGAAAGGAGAACAAGAAAAGTGATAAGCAGATAAATCAAGTGCCTGTATCAATAATAACACTGTATAAATAGTAGGGACAGGGCAAGGTACGTTAAATGGACTAGCCGTAAGGTTTTGTACCTGAACACGCAGAGCATTCAAATTAAAATGGATGAATTAGTTGCGCAGATAGATGTAAAGGGATATGATATAGTTGGGAACATGGCTCCAAGGTGATCAAGTATGGGAACTAACCACTGAGGGCTATTCAGTTTTTTGGTAGGACAGACAGAAAGGAAAAGGTGGTGGAGTTGCCTTGTTGATTAAAGAATATATTGATACAATATTGAGGAAATATATTCATACAGATGATGTGAAATCTGTCTGGGTCAAGTTAAGAAACATCAAGGGGTAAAATACATTTGTAGGGGTGGTATAGAGACCACCAAACAGCACTGGTAATGTTAGGAATAGCATCAGACAAGAAATCGGAGATGCATATGATAAAGGAGCATCTGTGATTATGGGTGACATTAATCTGCAGATAGATTGGGTGACTTAAATTAGTCCCAGTACAATAGAGGAGGAATTTCTGTAGTTTATACGGGATAGTTTTCTTGACCAGTATGTTGAGGAACCAACAAGGGAACAGGCCATCTTAGACTCGGTGTTGTGCAATGTGAAAGGATTAGTTGGAAATCTAACCATGCGAGAATTCTTGGGGATGAGTGACCATAATATGATAGAACTCTTTATCAAGGTAGATAGTGAGGTGGTTGATTCTGAAACCAACGTCCTGAGCCTCATTAAAGGTAATTATGATAGTATGAGGCATGAGCTGGCTATGATGGACTAGGGGAAACATTACTGAAAGGAAGGACAGTGGACAGGCAATGACAGGCATTCAAGGAACCAAATGTTGTTTATTCCTATTTGGCGCAAGAGCAGAAAGGGAACTGTGGCCAAACCATGGCTTACAAGCGACCTCAATGATAGTATTAGGTTCAGAGAAGAAGCAAATCAGCAAGAAAAAGCAATTGCCCTGAGGAATAGGAACAGTTTAAAATTCAGCACAGGAAGAAGGGGAAAATACAATTTGAAAGTAAACTAGCAGGGAAATATAAAAACTGACTGAAAAGTTTCACTCGGTACATAAAGAGAAAAAGATTAATAAAAACTAATGTAGGCCCCTATCAGGCAGAAATGGAGGAATTCATAACAGGGATCAAAAAATTTGCTGAGGAAACTAAATTCATACTTTGCTTCATCTTCACAAAGGAAGACATGAATAATGTACCGGATGTCCTGAGAAGCGCAAATCTTAATGAGGAGCTGATATAAATTAGTATCAATAAAGAATGGTTTTGTGGAAATTAATGGGATTGAAGGTGGACAATTATCCAGTCTGATAATCTTCATCCCAGAGTACTTAAGGAAGTGGCCCTAGAAATAGTAGATCCATTGGCGGTCATTTTCCAAAATTCTTTGGACTCTGGAATGGTTCCTACAGACTGGGGAGTAGCAAATGTAACCCCGCTATTCAAAAAGGGAGGTCGAGAGAAAACAGGGAACTATAGACCAGTGAACCTAATATTGGGAGTCGGGAAGTTTCTGAAGTTTATTATCAGGGATTTCAGAGCACAGCATTTGGAAAGCAATGGGTGGTGTGATCAGACGAAGTCAGCATGGATTTACGAAAGGAAAATCATGCTTGACAAATCTATTAGAATTCTTTGAAGATGCAACCAGTAGAGTTGATGAGGGGGAATGATAGATCTGGTTTATTTTGACTTTCAGAAGGCTTTCGACAAGGTCTCACATGGCAGAATAGTATGTAAAGCTAAAGCACATTGGATTATAGGTAGTGTCTTGAGATGGATAAAGAGCTGGTTAGCAGACGGGAAGCAAAAGGTTGGAATAAATCGGTCTTTTTCTGATTGGCAGGCAGTGACTAATAGGGTTCCAAGGGATCTGTGCTAGTACACCAACTGTGCACATTTTATATTAATGTAGCTAAATGTATTATCTCCAAATTTGCAGATGTTACAAAGTTGGATGGGAGAGTGAGTTGTGAGGTGGATGCAGAGATGCATCAGCGGGATTTGGACAGGCTGAGTGTGTCGGCACATGCATGGCAGATGCAGTGTAATGTGGATAAATGTGAGGTTATCCCCTTTGGTAGCAAAAATAGGAAGGCAGATTATTATTGGAATGGGTGTAAATGGAGAGAGACCTTGGTGTCCTTGTGTATCAGTCGCTGGCAAGCAGGAAAGAAGGCAAATGATATGTTGGCTTTCATAGCAAGAGGTTTTGTGTATCGGAATAGAGATGTTTACTGCAATCGTATAGGGCATTGGTAAGGTCACACCTGTCCTTGCGATGGAGGGAGTGCAGCGAAGGTTTACCAGACTGATTCCTGGGATGGCGAAACTGTCATATGAGGAGAGACGAAATCGGTTAGGATTATATTCATTGGAGTTCAGAAGAGTGAGAGGGGATCTCATAGTAACGTACAAAATTCTAGGGGCGGGACGGTGGCACAGTGGTTAGCATTGTTGCCTCACGGTGCTGAGGTCCCAGGTTTGATCCCGGCCCTGGGTCACTCTCCGTGTGGAGTTTGCACATTCTCCCCATGTCTGTGTGGGTCTCACCCCCACAACTGGAAAGATGTGCAGGGTAGGTGGAATAGCCACACTAAATTGCCCCTTAATTGAAAAAAATAATTGGATATTCTAAATTTATGAAAAAAAAAGAAACTTACAAAATTATAACAGGATTAGATAGGGTATACTCAGAAAGAATGTTCCCACTGCTGGGGGAGTCCAGATCAAACGATCGTAGTTTGACGATAAGTGGCAAGCTGTTTAGGACTGAGTTGAGGAGAGACTTCTTCACCCAGAGAGTGGTGAATCTTTGAAATTCGCTGCCACAGAAAGTAGTTGAGGCTAAAACATTGCATAATTTCAAGAAGGAATAGGATAGCCAAAGGATATGGGGGGGAAGGCGGGATCAGGGTAATGACCAGCCATGATCATAATGAATGGTGGAGCATACTGAAAGGGCTGAATGGACCTCTTCTGCTTCTATTTTCCATGTTTCTATGTTTAGGTTTTTGAATTATTTTCCCGAGAGAGCAGTGGAAGCTGTGTGGCTTAATATGTTCAAGGTTGAGTGTGACCAATTTTTGATCGGCAAGGCATATGGGGGAAGAGACAGAAATTAAGTTAATGCCATAATGTGGTCAGCCATGATTGTCAAAGCAGTCTTGAGGGGCCAAATGGCCCATGGCTGTTCCTATTTCTTATGATCACGTTCTCCTGTTTGCTGCATGTGGTAAACCACTGTTGCACCTATATTAGGTGATGTATGGTAGGACCTGTACTACAGGTACGTCGGTAGTCCCTGGAGTATAAATGTGTGTGTCCTCCATGCGGCAGCCATTTCGCCAGCTGCTGTGGGAGTCCACACACCTTAGAGCAATAACGCCTCAGTTGTATTCAACTCTCGTCTTTGTGCAATTGATCGTGCATCAATTTATTGCTCTAAGATTTTCAAAAGATGGACCTCCGTATCAAGCCGGATCACCTGCAACTGGATCCGCAATCAAGCAACGCCAAAAGGGACTTTCAGCACTGGCTAGCTTGTTTCGAGGCGTACATCAACTCGGCGCCAAGCCCTGTCTCAGAGGCTCAGAAAATACAGATACTGTAGTCAAGGTTGAGCTCCAACCTCTTTCCGCTGATCCAGGATGCGCCAAACTATGCCGATGCCATGACGCTTCTCAAAGAAAATTACACTCAAAAGACGAACGCCAGGCACATACTCGCCACTCACTCTCAACTCCCTGGTGAGTCCATAGAAAACTTCTGGCGGGCCCTAATCCCACTTGTCCGGGACTGTGACTGTCAGGCCATTACGGCCACGGAACATTCAAACCTCCTTATGCGGGACGCTTTTTTTACGGGTCGGACCTCATACGCCAGCGACTGTTAGAAGGGGCCACGCTCGATCTCGCAGAGACAACGAAGCTAGGGCTCTCTATGACCGTCGCCTCACCCAATATTCAGGCCTACAGCCCAAGCCGCACGGCCCATCCCTCCTACGCATCGTGGACCCCACTGACGGACGCCCCAATGGGGGCCTTACCCAGCCAATACGCCTGCGCCACGCGCCAGCCAGCGAACCCCGGGGGTCCCCGATGTTACTTTTGTGGCCAGCAGAAACACCCCCGCCAGCGCTGCCCGGCCCATGCTGCCCTTTGTAAGACTTGCGGTAAGAAGGGGCACTTCGCCGCAGTGTGCCGGGCCCATGCAGTCGCCGCTATCGCCCCCACACCCCTCGTTTACGGACAATGGGTGCCGCCATCTTCACCTCCCCGGACCACGCGCGGCCAGTGGGCGCCGCCATCTTCTCCCCGTCAGACTAAGCGCGGCCAGTGGGCGGCACCATCTTCCCCTCCCCGCAACACGTGCAGCCCACGGGCGCCGCCATTTTGTTCTCCTCAAGATCTTCAGGCGCCGCCATCTTGTCTCTCCCACAGCACATGGGCACCGCCAGCGTTCCAACACCTGTGCTCCCCGGGCTCCCCATCATCCAACAGCTGCGATGACCGACCACGACTCGCCTCAGTGACCATCGACCAGTCTCGTCCGCACAACCTGGCCACCGCATCGACCAGCGTGAAAATCAATGGACACGTGACCTCTTGCCTGCTGGACTCCGAGAGCACCGAAGGCTTCATCCACCCGGATACGGTAAGGCGCTGCTCCCTCGCAGTAGCCCCGCCAACCAAAGAATCTGCCTGGCCTCCGGATCCCATTCCGTGGCGATCCGGGTGTACTGTACCGTCACACTCACGGTCCAGGGCGTAGAATACAGCAGCTTCCGCCTCTAAGTCCTCCCTAATCTCTGCACTGCACTACTACTCGGCCTGGACTTCCAGTGCAACCTCCAGAGCCTAACCCTCAAATTCTGCGGGCCTCTACCACCCCTTACTGTGTGCGGCCTCACGACCCGAAAGGTCGATCCGCCTTCCCTCTTCGCAAATCTAAACCTGGATTGCAAACCCATCACCACCAGGAGGAGACGGTACAGCACCCCGAACCGGACCTTCATCAGGTCCGAAGTCCAGCGGCTGATTCGGGAAGGCATCATTGAGGCCAACAACAGCCCCTGGAGAGCCCAAGCTGGGGAGAAACACAGAATGGTCATGGACCAAGCCAGACCATCAATTGGTATACGCAGCTCGACGCGTACCCCCTCCCCCGCATATCTGATATGGTCAATCAGATTGCATAGTACAGGGTCTTCTCAACGGTAGACCTCAAATCCGCCTACCACCAGCTCCCCATTTGTAAATCGGACCGTCCATACACTACCTTCGAGGTAGACGGTAGCCTCTATCACTTCCTCAGGGTTCCTTTCGGCGTCACCATGGGGTCTCGGTCTTCCAGTGCGTACCAAACTATACGGACAGGGCCCGCCCACTCACACAGTCCACCCATTTTCCTCTGACGGCCGAGGCACAACAGGCCTTCACCCATATCAGAGCCGATATCGCCAAGGCTGGGATGCACGCAGTAGACGAGACACTGCCCTTTCAAGTAGAGAGCGACGCATCAGTCGTCGCCCTAGCCGCCACCCTCAATCAGGCAGGCAGACCCGTGGAATTCTTTTCCCGCACCCTTTGCGCGTCGGAAAAGAGGCCCAAGCTATCGTTGAAGCTGTGCGGCATTGGAGGCATTACCTGGCCGGCAGGAGATTCACTCTCCTCACTGACCAACGGTCGGTAGCCTTCATGTTCAATAACACACAGCGGGGAAAGATCAAGAATGATAAGATCTTGAGGTAGAGGATCGAGCTCTCCACCTACAATTACGAGATTTTGTATTGCTCCGGCAAGCTCAACGAGCCCCCAGACGCCCTATCCGAAGATACATGAACCAGTGCACAAGTGAACCGACTCCGGGCCCTGCATGACAGTCTTTGTAACCCGGGAGTCACACGGTTGTACCATTTTATAAAGGCCCGCAATCTGCCCTACTCCGTCGGGGCAGTCAGGGCTGTCACCAGAGATTGCCAGGTCTGTGCGGAGTGCAAGCAGCACTTCTAGCAGCCAGACGGTGCGCGCCTGGTGAAGGCCTCCCGCCCGTTTGAGCGCCTCAGCGTGTATTTTAAAGGGCCCCTCCCCTCCACCGACCGTAACACGTATTTTCTCAGTTTGGTGGATGAGTACTCCAGATTCCCCTTCGCCATCCCATGCCCCGACATGATGTCTGCCACCGTCATCAAAGCCCTCAATACAATCTTTGCTCTGTTCGGCTTCCCCGCTTACATCCACAGTGACAGGGGATCCTCATTCATGACTGATGAGCTACGTCAGTTCCTGCTCAGCAGGGGTATCGCCTCCAGCAGGACGACAATCTATAACCCCCAGAGAAACGGACAGGTAGAGAGGGAGAACGGGATGATATGGAGGGCCATCCAACTGGCCCTACGATCCAGGAACCTCCCGGCCTCACGCTGGCAGGAGGTCCTCCCTGATGCACCACACTCCATTCGGTCACTACTGTGCACCACCACTAACAACACCCCCCATGAATGTCTTTTTGCCTTACCCAGGAAGTCCACATCCGGGGTGTCGCTCCCAATTTGGCTCGCAGTTCCAGGACCCGTTCTGCTCCGTAGGCACGTCCGACTCCACAAGGCGGACCCTTTGGTGGAGAGGGTGCATTTGCTTCATGCAAGCCCCCAGTGTGCCTCCATGGCGTACCCCAACGGCCGCCAGGATCCTGTCTCCCTCAGGAACCTGGCACCCTCAGATTCCACACACACACACCCCTCTCGCCCGCCACCACCCTCCCCTCCACCGGCGCTCCCAGCAGCAACCCCCCCCCCCCCAGGACCATCCATCCTCCCCCTGCCCACGTCCGAGGATGAAGAGGATTTCGGCACGCTCCCGGAGTCACTGAAGATCAGAACAGGATCGGCATCGCCGCCACCACTGCGTCGCTCCCAGCGGCACATCAAGGCCCCGGACTGGTTAAACCTCTAACTGGTCCACTGGACTTCAAAAGACATTTTTTTCCCCTCCAATATTGTAAATATATAACTAATTTGTTGTATATAGTTCTCCACTACCCCCGCCGGAATCATTTTAACAGGGGGTGAATATGTGAACCACTGTTGCACCTATATTAGGTGATGAATGGTAGGACCTGTACTGCAGGTACGTCCGTAGTCCCTGGAGTACAAATGTGTGTGTCCTCCATGTGGCAGTTATTTCGCCAGCTGCTGTGGGAGGCCACACATCTTGGAGCAATAAAGCCTCAGTTGTATTCAACTCTCGTCTTTGTGCAATTGATCGTGCATCACTGCAGTCTGTCATCTTTGTGGATGAGGATGTTCGTGGAGCCTCCTACTTTTGTTATTTCATTAGGTACAGGGGTGCAATGTTTGAAACGTCTGGAACATCTAATTGGGAACTGTGTGGAAAATAGAAATAGACTTCAAAAGGATATAAACAAGTTGGTGGAATAGGCACAGGACAGATTAAATTTAATGCAGAGAAGTGTGAAGTGATGCATTTTGGACGGACAAACAAGGAGTGGCATTATAAAAGACAGGATGATTTTAATGGTGGTATGGGGCAGAGTACTTGGAAGTAGGTGTGTACAAATTGTGGGAATTGGGATGGCAGGTTGGGAAAGTAGTTAAAAGGCATAAAAAATCTTGGGTTTTATAAATAGAGGTATACAGTACAAAAGCAATGATGAAACTCTGGTTCTGTATCATCTGAAGTCTTGCGTTCAGTTCTTGGCACCTCACTTTAGGAAGAATCTGAAGGCTTTACAGAGATTGCAATTCAATTTAATGAAGCTGATCCAGGGTTGTGGTGCTTCAGTTACTCGGATAGCATGGAGAAAACAGGTTGTTTGACAAAGAGAAAAGAAAGCTGAGATGAAATTTGTTAGAGGTTCATGATCATGCGGGGTCGGCGCAATGTATGGATATACTGTGCCCAATAATTGAAGGGATGTAAACCAGAAAGCATAAGACCATAAGACCATAAGACATAGGAGTGGAAGTAAGGCCATTCGGCCCATCGAGTCCACTCCGCCATTCAATCATGGCTGATGGGCATTTCAACTCCACCTCCCAGCATTCTCCCCATAGCCCTTAATTCCTCGCGACATCAAGAATTTATCTATCTCTGCCTTGAAGCCATTTAGCGTCCCGGCCTCCACTGCACTCTGCGGCAATGAATTCCACAGGCCCACCACTCTCTGGCTGAAGAAATGTCTCCGCATTTCTGTTTTGAATTTACCCCCTCTAATTCTAAGGCTGTGCCCACGGGTCCTCGACTCCTCGCCTAACGGAAACAGTTTCTTTGCGTCCATCCTTTCTAAGCCATGTATTATCTTGTAAGTTTCTATTAGATCTCCCCTTAACCTTCTGAACTCCAATGAATACAATCCCAGGAACGCCAGCCGTTCCTCATATGCTAGACCCGCCATTCCAGGGATCATCCGTGTGAATCTCCGCTGGACACGCTCCAGTGCCAGTATGTCCTTCCTGAGATGTGGGGCCCAAAACTGGACACAGTACTCCAAATGGGGCCTAACCAGAGCCTTATAAAGGCTCAGTAGCACATCGCTGCTTTTATATTCCAACCCTCTTGAGATAAATGACAACATAGCATTCGCTTTCTTAATCACGGATTCAACCTGCATGTTTACCTTTAGGGAATCCTCGACTAGCACTCCCAGATCCCTTTGTACTTTGGCATTATGAATTTTCTCACCGTTTAGAAAGTAGTCTATGCTTGGATTCTTTTTTCCAAAGTGCAAGACCTCACATTTTCTCACGTTGAAATGCATCAGCCATTTCCTGCACCACTCTCCCAAACTGTCTAGATCCTTCTGCAGCCTCCCCACTTCCTCAGCACTACCTGCCTGACCACCTAACTTCGTATCATCAGCAAACTTCGCTAGAATGCCCCCAGTCCCTTCATCCAGATCATTAATATATATGGTGAACAGCTGCGGCCCCAACACTGAACCCTGTGGGACACCGCTGGTCACTGGCTGCCATTCCGAAAAAGAACCTTTTATCCCAACTCTCTGCCTTCTGTCAGACAGCCAATCCTCAACCCATGCCAGTAGCTCACCTCGAACACCATGGGCCCTCACCTTACTCAGCAGCCTCCTGTGTGGCACCTTATCAAAGGCCTTTTGGAAATCCAGATAGACCACATCCACTGGGTTTCCCTGGTCTAACCTACTTGTCACCTCCTCAAAGAATTCTAACAGGTTCGTCAGGCACGACCTCCCCTTACTAAATCCATGTTGACTTGTTCTAATCCGACCCTGCTCTTCCAAGAAATTAGAAATCTCATCCTTAACGATCGATTCTAGAATTTTACCAACAACCGAGGTTAGGCTAATTGGCCTATAATTTTCCATCTTTTGTCTTGATCCTTTCTTGAACAAGGGGGTTACAACAGCGATCTTCCAATCGTCCGGGACTTTCCCTGACTCCAGTGATTTTTGAAAGATCTCAACCAACGCTTCCGCTATTTCTTCAGCCACCTCCCTCAGAACTCTAGGATGTAGCCCATCGGGGCCAGGAGATTTGTCAATTTTAAGACCTTTTAGCTTTTTTAGCACCATCTCTTTTGTAATGGCAACCATACTCAACTCAGCCCCCTGACCCTTTATAATTTTTGGGATATTACTAACGTCTTCCACTGTGAAGACAGACGCAAAGTACTTATTAAGTTCTCCAGCCATTTCCTCATCTCCCATCACTAGCCTTCCAGAATCAGTTTGAATTGGCCCAATGTCTACTTTGGCCTGACGTTTGTTTCTTATGTATTGAAAGAAACTTTTACTATCATATTAGCTTAGCTTTAATCTAATTGGCAAAGAGATCATTGGTGGCATGTGGGGAAAAAAATTATTCTGAGAGATTAGGGTCTGACATGCACTGCCAAAGAAAGTAAAGTTCCAATTGTTTCAGATGACAATAGATCTCTTTCCCCTTTGAGGGAGAGAGCTGACTGGTGGTGATTTAATCTGAGATCATCACACCTCAGGTGAGGGGCAAAATTGAGAAAGTGTTGCTTTCAAAAATAATCTCAGTTGGTACGGAAATTGAACCAGTTCTGTTTGCCACAATCTGCATCACAAACCAGCTATCCAGCCAACTGAGCTAAACCAACGAGCATCGTGGAGTCAAGCAAAGTTTTCACAATTAATTGGATGATAAGGTGAAGAGGCGATGCTTGCAGAGCTATGGTGAAAAGGCAGGAATGTGGATTTAGCTGCTTTGTTCTTGTGGAGATCTGACAGAATGATGTGACTGTGAATCGTTTAGTCAAAGATAGTGGTTGGGTTAGGAGAAGGAGTCATTGACAAGGGTGCAGAGTGTGTTGTGGGGTGTGAATATGCCTGCTTCAGCTAAAGGAGGTTGCAGTTTCTGTAGGGTCACATATTGAGACAAGCATTGTGACAGCACAGAAAGTAGGAGAAGGATCAAGGAAGCTGGGAGGAAGGTGCAGATGGGTATCATTAGCACATAGATGTTGAAGCTTATGGTATGGATGAAATCGTCCCGGTACTGTGGTGGCGGGTTTAAAGGTGGAACTGGGAGCAAATTTGCATAGTCATGCCTTGGATCGCCTCCCATCTCTGAGCGATTGGCAATGGCAGGTAACCAAAGAGAGGCTTTTAGCAAGTACAAGGGGAGAAAATCAATGGAGGCATTGGTGCAGCACAGAAAGTGCAGGATGGTGTTTAAGAAAGCAATTAGGAGAGCAAAGAGGGGATATGTCTGGCTGGTAAAAGTAGGAAACTCCCAAGATATTCAATAAGTATATCAATGGGAAGAGGAAACCAGGGAAAGAGTAGGGCCCATTCGGGATTAACAAGGAAATCTATGGGTGGAGCCAGAGGACGTTGGTAGGGCATTGAACAAGTATTTCACATCTGTCTTCCCCCAAGAGAATGAGGTAGACATAGAACTCAAGGAGAGAGATTGTGAGGTTCTTCAACAAATTGTCATAGGGAGTGACAAGGCACTGGAGGTGTTGACAAAGTGGACAAATCTCCAGGTCAGAATGAATTGTGTCTGAGGATGTTGTGAGAGGTGAGGGGTGAGACTGCATGGGTTCTGACCCAAATCTTTAATTCCTCTCTGGCTTTGGGGGAGGTGCCAGAGGACTGGAGAACAGCTAATGTGCTCCCACTATTTAAGAAAGGTTGTAGAGATAAGCCAGGGAACTAGTGACCAGTGAGTCTCATGTCAGTGATAGGGAAACTATTGGAGAAAATTCTGAAGGAGAGATCTATCTCCACTTGGAGAGACAAGGTTTGATCAGGAATAGCCAGCATGGCTTTGTCAGAGGGAGGTCATGGTGAACAAATATGATTGAATTTTTTGAGTATCTGACCATGTGTGTAGAAGAGGGTAGTGCAGTTGATGGTTTTCAGCTGTGCACAATAGAGTGTGTAAATTCTGAATCCTTGGACCTCCAAGCAATGTTGCTTTGTAAACCTCTGGCCTACTCTCTCCTACACAACTGCAGGGGTTTAACACCTCTGAAAGCATTTAATGGCTGCTCAGTTACTTTCCACTAATAAGCCTAAGACGCTGGTTTTGTAGCAATTCTGCAACTAAAGTGCAGCACAGTAGCATAGTGGTTAGCACAATTGCTTCACAGCTCCAGGGTCCCAGGTTCGATTCCCAGCTGGGTCAATGTCTGCACATCCTCCCATTGTCTGTGTGGGTTTCCTCCGAGTGCTCTTGTTTTCTCCCATAGTCCAAAAATGTGCAAGTTAGGTGGATTGGCCATTCTAAAGTGCCCTTAGTGTCCAAAATTGTCCTTAGTGTTGGGTGGGGTTCCTGGGTTATGGGAATAGGGCGGAGGTGTCAGTTTGGGTAGGGTGCTCTATCCAAGAGCCGGTGCAGACTCGATGGGCCGAATGGCATCCTTCTGCACTGTAAATTCTATGATTCTATGAAATTCAGGAATACCAGGGGTTATTGACAGGAATAAATTATCCTTCAACATTTTAGTAGCCATACTTTACTCCAGAATAGTAAGAAGTCTTACAACACCAGGTTAAAGTCCAACAGGTTTGTTTCGAATTACTAACTTTTGGAGCACAGCTCCTTCCTCAGGTGAGACTCACCCGATGAAGGAACTACGCTCTGAAAGCTATTGATTCAAACCAAACCCGTTGGACTTTAACCTTGGATTGTAAGACTTCTTATTGTGCCCATCCCAGTCCAACGCCGGTATCTCCACATTATTACTCAAGAATAACTCCGCAAACTGTGCTTTCTAAGCTACAAGTATTGTAGAATCCAAGGTGATCCAACAGGGATGTAATTAATGGAACAGGGCCCTGTTATGATGCCATTGGAGGTCCTGGTATCAGGAGCATATGATTTCCCATGACCTCCTCGAAAAATAAACTGCTCCTTTAAGGGAGTGGGGCTTCCCCTTAACATGGACAGCTCCAAATCACATAATAGCTCCGGCCGAGGGGCAGGTGGGGGAAGGAGACTCTTAGGGGAGTATGCATTTGGATTTGTATTGCAATAAGCCCTGTTCATTAATTTCTACCGACCGTCTCTGCGCCCTGCTTACCATGGATTCAACAGACCCCAGCAACATTGGGAACTAAGAAATCAGTACAAGGAGAAATAATGGGCGGCATGATAAAACAGTGGTTAGCACTGTTGCTTCACAGCGCCAGGGTCTCAGGTTTGATTCCCGGCTTGAGTCACTGCCTGTGCAGAGTTTGCACGTTCTCCCTGTGTCTGCGAGGGTTTCCTCCGGGTGCTCCAATTTCCTCCCATAAGTCCTAAAAGACGTGCTGTTAACTGAATTGGACATTCCGAGTTCTCCCTCAGTGTACCCGAACAGGCTTCGGAGTGTGGCGACTGGGGGATTTTCACAGTAACATCATTGGAGTGTTAATGTAAGCCTACATGTGAGAAAAAGAAAGATTATTATTTCACCGGCAGGATTGTGACATTTCAGCAAATCTGGGGTGGCATTCTCCCCTACCCGGCGTGACGGAGGGTGCTGGCGTAGGGGAGTAGCGCCAACCACTCAGGGGTCGGGCCTCCCCAAAGGTGGGGAATTCTCCCCACCTTTGGGGGCCAGCCCCGCGCCGGAGCGGTTTGCACCAGAAGACTGGCGCAAAAAACCGGCGCCCCCGGCAGCGGGGCTGGCCAAAAGGTTTTCGCCGGTCAGCACATGCGCCGGCAGTGACGTCAGCCGTCACAGCCGGCGCATGCGTGATGTGGGTTTCTCTTCCGTTTCCACCATGGCGGAGGCCGTGGCGGCCGCGGAGGAGAAATAGTGCACCCAGGGCACTGGCCCGGGGTCTGAGCGGGGGGCCCCGATCGCGGGCCAGGCCACCGTGGGGGCACCCCCCGGGGTTCGATCGCCCCCGCCCCCCCCCCCCCCAGGACCCCGGGGCCCGCTCGCGCCGCTGATCCCGTCGTTCCAGAGGTGGTTCAAACCTTGGCGGCAGGAGAGGCCTCCCAGCGGCGGGACTTTGGCCCATCCGGGCCGGAGAATCACCGCAGGGACCTCTCCGATCAGAGTGGCGAGATTCCCGGCACCGCCACTTCCCGGTGGCGGAGAATCTCTGCCACGGCGGGGGCGGGATTTCCGGCGGCCCCAGGCGATTCTCCGACCCTGCTGGGGGTCGGAGAATTTCGCCCCTGGTAAAATAACAGTGATACACGTAAAGCAGTCAGAAAAATAACTTTAGTCTATAGTGAGGAAGTGGGATAATACGAGGTAGAAAAGGTTCTCAGGTTAGGTTAATCGGGTTAAATGACAAGGAGTGGGAAGAGCATCAAGTAGAGCATTAACACTTGTATGGTCCAGTGGGATTGAATTGCCTGATTCTGTATCTATCTCATTTGCGTCAGAATCTTTAGCCTCTGTTTATTGAAATGCATCCAACAAACAACAAAATACTGCCGCCAATAGCAATGTGAACGTTTTGTATATGTTACATTAAAAAATATTACATTTCTCGATTTCACTTATGAGCCCCAATGATATATCATCAATTGGATGCGAGACACGATGAAGATCCAAACTGTGGCTTTAATCAGCTAGTTGTTAACCCGGTGGTCGACTGCAAAGAAAGGTCGTCCGCCGGGAACCCTGGGTACTTATACCCCGCCTCGGAGGCGGGGTCTACTTGCCTCTCGACCAATTGGTGAGCAGTCACATGACTACTCCCAGCCAATCAGACGAGAGGCACATGATCAGCCAGAGCCAATGGGAAACCAATGCTCTGCACCAACGGCAGTGCTCCCACTCATATCACCACATTCACTCCTTGTGGAGAAAGAAGGCAGGGGGGTGTGAGGGGAAGAGAGAGAGAGGGGGGAGGGGGGGTCTGATGACTGGTGGTATGAGTAGAGATAATCGAGAAGATATGGGCTGCCCACTGGCTCGTGGCAAAATAAACAATACTACATACTACATTAGGATGCAAAAAAAATTACAATAGAATCCAATAAAGTCCCATGGTTGCATCAGATGGACACGATCAGCCTGTCGGGTGCCCGTGGTGTTCTGGTGGACCGTCGCAGTGGAGCCGGTGGCGTCGGGCCGATGGTCGTCCTTGCCTCCGGGAGCGTCGGTAGTAGATGGGCCGGTGGTGGAGACGTAGTAATCGGGGAAGGGGGAGTATATGCGCTGGGTCGTGGGGGCGTGGGGGGTGCTCGGGGGAATTGGGGTTGGGGGGGTTTGATGTAGGGGGAGAAGGCCGCACGCCGGCGGGTGCCAGGTCCTGAAGTGAGACCGTATCCTGCCGACCGTCGGGATACTCCACGTACGCATACTGCGGGTTGGCGTGGAGTAGCTGGACTCGCTCAACCAACGGGTCAGACTTGTGCACCGGCACATGCTTCCGGAGCAAGATGGGCCCGGGAATGGCCAGCCAGGTCGGGAGAGGGGATCCTGAGGCTGACTTCCTAGGGAAAACAAGAAGACGTTCATGAGGTGTTTGATTAATGGTAGTACAGAGGAGAGACCGGATTGAATGAAGGGCGTCGGGGATGACCTCTTGCCAACGGGGGATAGGGAGATCTCTGGACCGTAGGGCCAGCAGGATGGTCTTCCAAATGATGTCATTCTCCCGCTCAACCTGACCGTTACCCCGGGGGTTATAACTAGTCCTGCTAGAGGCAATGCCCCTGCTGAGCAGGAATTGACGCAGTTCGTCACGCATAAAGGAGGACCCCGATCGCTGTGAATGTACGCGGGGTAACCGAACAGAGAGAAGATGGACAGGAGGGCCTTTATGACGGTTGTTGTAGTCATGTCGGGACAGGGAATGGCGAAAGGGAAGTGAGAGTACTCATCAATAACACTCAAGAAACATGTGTTACGGTTGTTGGAGGGGAGAGGCCCCTTTAAGTCTATACTGAGACGTTTAAAGGGGCGGGATGCGTTGATCAGATGCGCTCGTTCGGGGCGGTAGAAGTGTGGTTTGCACTCGGCGCAGATGTGGCAGTCCCTGGTGACGGTCCTGACTTCCTCAATGGAGTAGGGCAGGTTGCGGGTCTTAATAAAGTGGTAAAAACGGGTGACCCCTGGATGGCAGAGGTCCGTATGGAGGGTGCATAGAACATAGAACATAGAACAGTACAGCACAGAACAGGCCCTTCGGCCCTCAATGTTGTGCCGAGCCATGATCACCCTACTCAAATCCACGTATCCACCCTATACCCGTAACCCAACAACCTCCCCCTTAACCTTACTTTTATTAGGACACTACGGGCAATTTAGCATGGCCAATCCACCTAACCCGCACATCTTTGGACTGTGGGAGGAAACCGGAGCACCCGGAGGAAACCCACGCACACAGGGGGAGGACGTGCAGACTCCACACAGACAGTGACCCAGCCGGGAATCGAACCTGGGACCCTGGAGCTGTGAAGCATTTATGCTAACCACCATGCTACCCTGCTGCCCTGGTGCGGAGGCAGTCAATCTGCGCGCTGGCGCAGGTACCACGGGATAGGGCATCGGGAGGCTCGTTGAGCTTACCAGGACGATACAAGTTATCGTAGTTGTACGTTGACAACTCGATCCGCCACCGCAAGATCTTGTCGTTCTTGATCTTGCCCCTCTCTGCATTGTCGAACATGAAGGCCACTGACCGTTGGTCTGTGAGGAGGGTGAACCTCCTGCCAGCCAGATAGTGCCTCCAATATTGCACAGCTTTGACTATGGCCTGTGCCTCCTTTTCCATCAAGGAGTGGCGGATTTCGGAAGCGTGGAGGTTTCGTGAGAAGAAGGCCACGGGTCTGCCAGCTAGGTTCAGGGTGGCCGCCAGAGCTACATCAGACGCATCGCTCTCGACCTGGAATGGGAGGGACTCGTTGATAGCATGCATCATGGCCTTTGCGATATCCGCTTTGATGCGGCTAAAGGCCTGGTGGGCCTCCATCGACAGGGGAAAGGAGGTGGACTGGATGAGGGGGCGGGCTTTGTCGGCGTAGTTGGGGACCCACTGGGCGTAATAGGAGAAGAAGCCCAGGCAGCGTTTGAGGGCTTTGTGGGAGTTGGGGAGAGGGAGTTCCATCAGGGGGCTCATGCGCTCGGGGTCGGGGCCTATCACTTCGTTATGCACTACGTAGCCGAGGATGGCTAGACGGTCGGTGCTAAACACGCACTTATCCTTATTGTAGGTTAAATTAAGGAGTTTCGCGGTTCAGAGGAATTTTTGAAGGTTGATGTCATGGTCCTGCTGGTCGTGGCCGCAATTGGTGACGTTATCGAGGTACGGGAAGGTAGCCCGTAACCCATGCTTGTCGACCGTTCGGTCCATTTCCCGTTGGAAGACCGAGACCCCATTTGTGACACCGAATGGGACCCTGAGGAAGTGGTAGAGGCGCCCATCTGCCTCAAACGCGGTGCACTTGCGGTCACTCGCGTGGATGAGGAGCTGGTGATAGACGGACTTAAGATCCACCGTGGAAAAGACTTTGTATTTCACGATCCTGTTAACCAGGTCGGAAATACGGGGGAGAGGGTACGCATCCAGCTGCGTAAACCTGTTGATGGTCTGACTGTAATCAATGACCATCCGGTTTTTCTCCCCAGTCCGAACTACCAGCAGTTGGGCTCGCCAGGTACTGTTGCTGGCCTCGATAACTCCTTCCTTAATGAGCCTCTGGACCTCGGACCCGATGAAGGTCCGGTCCTGGGCACTGTATCGTCTGCTCCTAGTGGCGACAGGTTTACAATCTGGGGTGAGATTAGCAAACAAGGAAGGGGGGTCCACTTTGAGGGACGCGAGGCTGCAGACAGGAAGGGAGGGAGGGGGGGGGGGGATAGGGCCGTTGAATTGGAAGGTTAAGCTCTGCAGGTTGCAATGGAAATCCAGGCCCAAGAGTGCCGGAGCGCATAGACAGGGGAGAATGAGGAGTTTGAAGATTTTGAAAACCCTCCCCTGGACCATGAGGTCCACTATGCAGCACCCGGTGATTTGGACGGAGTGCGAACCCAAGGCAAATTCGATCTCATGCTTAACTAGGTGGATGGGGAGCGTGCAGTGTCTTACCGTGTCGGGGTGGATGAAACTTTCCGTGCTCCCGGAGTCCAGTAGGCATTTTGGCTTATGGCCATTGAGCTGGATCGTTGGCGTAGTCTTGGCGAGCGTGCGTGGTCGCGACTGGTTGAGTGTGATGGAATCAAGTCGTGGTGAGAGTTCCAGGTCCCTCGGTGGCAGAGTAATCGCTGGCAGGGCCTTCCGTGTTGGCCCAAGATGGCGGCGCCCATGACCCACACGTGGTGTCCGGGACCCAAGATTACGGCGCCCGTGGGAACCTCGTGGCAGCTGGGAGCAGTGTCAGCGGCGTCTGCGGGCCGGTCGGGGCAGCTGGGAGCGGGTGTCGGGAGGACGGTGGGCCTGTTGCGGGGGCCGGAAGGCAGGCCGGAGAGGTCGGTGCTTGGCGCGGGGGCCCTGGGGGGGCCCGGGGGGGGGGGAATCTGCGGTCGCTGCGCGGAACAGACCACCGCGTAGTGGCCCTTCTTCCCGCAGCTCTTACACAGAGTGGAGCGGGCCGGGCAGCGCGGGCGGGGGTGTTTAGAGAGGCCACAAAAATAGCAGAGGGGCACCGATAGCTTGTCGGAGTGTCCCACAGCGCAGGCCTGGGGGGGGGGTTCGGGGTCAGCGGAGGACGGGGGCGGCGCGTGCCATGAGGTCCAGGGGGTTGCTGCGCGGCCGGGGGCGTATGCGCGGGCGTTCGAGTCAGCAACCTCCAGGGAGGTTGCGAGTGTCCGTGCCTCAGCTGGGCTGAGGGCGTTCTTCTCCAGTAATCGTTGGCAGATAGAGGAGGATTGCATGCCGGCAACATAAGGGTCTCTAATTGAAAGTTCCATGTGCTCAGTCGCAGAAACTTGGGAACAGGCGCTCATTCTCCCTAGAGCTGTGAGGGCCTGGTAGAATTCGTCGAGTGACTCACCAGGGAACTGCTGTCTAGTTGTCAGGAGATGCCGTGCGTATACTTCGTTGACCGGCCGGAGAAAATGTCCTTTCAGGATATCCATGGCCGCGTCATGATCACTTTGATCCTCAATCATTGAATATACCGCCGTACCCATGCACGAGTGGAGGATGTGGAGTTTCTGCTCCTTGGTGGGCTTGCTGGCTGCAGTTGTCAGGTAGCTATTAAAACACGCCTGCCAGTGTTTAAAGATTGCAGGCGCATTTGAGGCATGCGGGCTGGTGCGGAGGCAGTCAGGCTTGATGCGTAGCTCCATTCCAAAATTCTAGCTGATTAAATTGATGTACCATCAATTGGACGCAAAACACGATGAAGATCTAAACTGTGGCTTTAATCAGCTAGTTGTTAGCCCAGTGGTCGACTACAGAGAAAAGCCGACCGCCGGGAACCCTGGGTACTTATACCCCACCTCGGAGGCGGGGTGTACTTGCCTCTCGACCAATTGGTGAGCAGTCACATGACTATTCCCATCCAATCAGACGAGAGGCACATGACCAACCAGAGCCAATGGGAAACCAATGCTCTGCACCAATGGCAGTGCTCCCACTTATATCACCATGTAGAAGTGGATTTCATTTGGAACTTTGCTGATAGGGTTAATATAACAGTTCTGAAAAGCTCTGTGAAAGAGATGTCAACAGGTCAAGGGATGAAATAAAGGGAGCGTGTTCTGACCGGCATCTGTGAAAGCAGAGATGTCAGAAGGTTATGGGATGGAAAAAGGGGAGTGTGGCTTTAGTACTATTTAATGTTCTGACCCGCATCTGTGAAAGCAGAGAGGTCAAAAAGTCAAAGAATGGAATGAATGGGAAGCGTTACTTTATTGCAGAGATAGCGCAATTAAGCTCGTTTGACCAGTTGAGACAAATAAACATTGAAATGTAAAAGGAATGGGCTTTGGAATGAGTTAAGCCAGATGGCCATGGGATACAAAAACCTTTGTAATAATATTAATAGTGACTTGTGCTAATGATTATGTCAAAAATAACCTCCCGACCTCGAAGAATAATTCCATATATGTACATGTTCTGGATCCTTGCCAAATCATAGGTGTATCTAGGAATTTAAGGGAACCACCCCTAAGCTGTAAAATGTATAAAAATACAGTCCTTATTCTGGGATTTTGGCACTTCTCGAAGGTAGTTACCCGACTGCTTAGAGATTTGTCCTGGCCGTGAATAAACGAATATTCGTTACTGACGTGTTCGAGTGTTTTACTTCTGGACTGACGATCAGATACGTGAAAGCGCAATTCACATTTGGTGGCCCGTACGGGGATCTCCAGAGGGGTCTGCGCAACTAACCGGCGTAATCGACTGAGCTCGTTCAAAGTAGAGGACGAATTTGGCCCCCAACGTGAGTAAAAATTTCTTTTCCACCTTGGTATTCGCCTACTACTAGTTTGATCGTTGCTCAGCCTTGCCGTTGGTTTGTCGAGAAGCCTCTGCGAGATCCAGGTCAGTCCAGCGAACCCGTTTTAAAGAGGGTAAGTGAGTGAACCCTGCGGTTATCGTCTCTAGGGGCAGCCTGGGACTGCCGCCGTGATTCCAGGCAGCGTTCGCTGGAGTTACGGGCAGGGTTGCCAGGACTGCTAGGGGCAGCCTGAGACTGCCGCCGTGATTCCAGGCAGCGTTCTCTGGAGTTACGGGCGGGGTTGTCAGGACTGCTAGGGGCAGCCTGGGACTGCCGCCGTGATTCCAGGCAGCGTTCGCTGGAGTTACGGGCGGGGTTGCCAGGACTGCTAGGGGCAGCCTGAGACTGCTGCCGTGATTCCGGGCAGGGTTCTCTGGAGTTACGGGCGGGGTTGTCAGGACTGCTAGGGGCAGCCTGGGACTGCCGCCGTGATTCCAGGCAGCGTTCGCTGGAGTTACGGGCGGGGTTGCCAGGACTGCTAGGGGCAGCCTGAGACTGCCGCCGTGATTCCAGGCAGCGTTCTCTGGAGTTACGGGCGGGGTTGTCAGGACTGCTAGGGGCAGCCTGGGGCTGCCGCCGTGATTCCGGGCAGCGTTCGCTGGAGTTACGGGCGGGGTTGCCAGGACTGCTAGGGGCAGCCTGAGACTGCCGCCGTGATTCCAGGCAGCGTTCGCTGGAGTTACGGGCGGGGTTCTCAGGACTGCTAGGGGACGATTCCGGGCTGTGGGCTCCGGACGGGACTGCCGCCGTGATTCCAGGCAGCGTTCTCTGGAAGTTACGGGCGGGGTTCTCGGAGCTTATTCCCGGGTATAACCCATACTTTCACCGAAGAATTTTACCTACTTACCCCTTAATAGCACTGGTGTCCTGGGTCCTGCGTTATTAAGGAAGTGAAGTAAGCTAATAACCACTTAAAATCTGGTCTTCTTGAGTTGTATTAGCTGTTTAAACTCGGCTGCTTTCCTTGTCTTTCTCCAGCCGGCTGCGTCTCTCCCTCTCTCTCTCTCTCTCTCTCTCTCCTGTTGCTGTTGCAGAGTGCTGCTGCTTCTGCTCCCTGGGTTTATATTCTCTTTCGAAGAGTTATTAAGTTTTAACGACTGTATTGTATATGGGCTTGTTTCACTTTGATAGTTTAAAAGTATCTTTGATGTAAACATTTTACTACAACTAATTATTCATTTTGGGCATAACGTCACCTCTCAGATCTGATTTAAAAATGCTTTGGTTTCAATAGGTGTTACTTTTATTTCTGTGATTTCGAATCGTTTAATTTTCCAATTGTCCCCAGTTCATAACTTTGCCTTTGATTTTGACTTAAATGATGTTTCTCGTAGCCAGGTCATCTCCAATTTTCTTTTAATTAACTTGATGTTCGTAGAATTTTACCCCTTAAATTGACACTAAATTCGACTGAGCATCTTCCATTCTTTCCAGCTGTTTACTAAGAGAGTTTATTTCAATTAAGCTGTGAAACTTTGCTTTTAGCTGTATGCTAAAATTTAACTTGGTTGTGACTTGAAAGGTTTGCCTGTTTTAAACATTCGTCACTTAATGCAATTGAAACTCTCATCCATGCTTTTTCAGATGCTTTCTGAGATAGTTACATTCCATGAAGGTGTGAGCCATTGTTTTAGCTTACCACATGAAGCCTGTGTGTCTGCTGAAACCTGCTTGTGAGCAAGAATCTGCATTTTATAACCCTGCTCTTTGCAGCTGCTATTAACCTTTTGTGGGATCTTTCCCTGTACCCTCTCAAACCAGATATTGCCAGACTTTCATGTTTCAAATGACACATTTTTCTGTATTATCAAGAACCCACCGCAAAGAAATTAATTGCCTTGTGGAGGGAATACTGTCAGTCAGTGAAAGATGCATCTATACTGGCTAGCTGGCAGGAAAATGCCTCAAAATTGGGTATTGGCCTCACCAAAGGGGGAATTGTTAAAACAGAGAGGTCTTACAAAGGGAATGTAAAGAATATAAGAAACGTAAGAATGCTACTCCTACCCCGGCACCGGTCAGCAATGCGAAGCAAGGTTGGGAGGAGGGGGACGATGGGGATGAGGAACCTCTGTTCAATTGCGGGGGACGTCAAAAGCCCCCACAGCCCCCACAGGCTCCACAGCCTCCACGGCCACCTCCGCCACCGCCCCTGGAATGTGATCAGTATTATGAGTAACTCAGTATGTTCAGAACTACATTGGTCTCAGAATAAACAGATAAAGAATTTGTGCTGGGCAGCAGTCAGCTGCGGCAGACTTCAAAACTGCTGCGTTGAAATTGACACTGCATGGCTCCGCAGGGTCCTAGTGCCCGCTGATCACAAACAGTCACTAGCAGAACCGCCTCAAGGAGGCACTCCTCCAGGCCCCTGCCCTTGGTCGACCCTTATATGATCGCCCTTTTCAGCTCTATTGCACAGTCCTTGCCGACTGCGCCACAGCTGTCCTGACCCAACGCCACGGCGACCGCTGTCGCCCGGTTGCATACTATTCCTCGAAACTCGATCCGGTAGCCCTTGGCTATCCTATCTGTACCCAAATTCTTGCAGCTATCTACAACAGCCTGCAATCGGCTGCTAATATTACCCTCCAACAAGATATCACTGTCTATAGTTCCCATTCTGTTACGGCCCTTTTGGGACAGCTACAGACTCAGCATCTCACGATGGCTCGTCAGAACAAATATGAGATTGCTCTCCTTAATAACCCGAAGGTCCAGTTTGCCCACTGCACCACTATCAACCCTGCTGACTTTTTGACGCATCCTCCCACAGACATGCTCGACCCAACTCATGACTGTCTGCAACTGTTGCAGGAAGTCTCCTCGGTTCGAGACGACCTCTCCGATATACCCCTCCCAAGTGCAGATTGTTCCTTTTTCACCGATGGAAGTTCTTCCGTCGGCGAAAGGGGGGATAGACAATCTGGCTATGCAATCATCGATCAAGACGGTGATGGAAAAACAGAGGATTTCTAACCTCCGCTGGTACACCCATCTCACACCAGCAGTTAGTAACACAGTTATTGCAGGCCCTTATGCTCCCAGACAAGATAGCGGTGATAAAATGTGCAGCGCATACAAAAGGCACGGGACTGGTGGAAACGGGCAACAGGAGAGCGGACGAGAAGGCAAAAGAAATTTCTAAATCTGGCAAACTAATGGTGCCTAGAATGATGAGGCAGACTAAACCCCCCCCCCCCCCCCCCGGAAAAGTCTCCCTCTGAAAAACCTATGCCAACCATTGCTGACATAATCCAAATGCAGGAGGACGCTCCTGCAACTGCTGTAAATATGTGGAAAAACTTAGGATGTATATATGATATCGAAAATAAGCTGTGGGTCACCCCGGTAGGACAAACATGTATGACCGATGCATTAGCAGCCTGGGTGACCGAATGTGTACACTTTGCAACTCACTGTGGAGCTCGTGCCACAGGGGACATATTGTTAAAAAGCTGGTGGCACCCACGACTGCAAGAAATGGCCCAACAAATTAGCAGTCGGTGCCTAATCTGTCAACAGCACAACCCCGGTAAGGCCGTCCCCTGTGATCCTGGCACAACCCCCTTACCTGAGGGTCCATTTGAGACCCTACAAATGGATTACATTGAGTTGGAAAGATGTCAATGCTATAAATATGTGTTAGTCATTGTGGACACTTTTAGCAAATGGATCGAGGCCTCCCCGACTACGGATAACAAGGCCTCGACAGTAGTTAAGGTGTTAATGCGAGAAATTGTTCCGCGATTTGGAATTCCAGCCCGGCTGAGCTCTGACAATGGTCCCCACTTCATAGGTCAAATCAATAAGGAATTCTGTGCTCTGCTAGGAATAAAGCAACAGTTTCATTGTGCCTACAGACCACAAGCCGCTGGAGTGGTGGAAAGGGCTAATCAGACTCTAAAGACTAAACTCGCTAAACTACAAGCAGACACTGGGGCCACTTGGCTCAAACTCCTGCCTTTAGCACTCTTCCAGCTACGTGCCACCCCCGCAGGAAAAACTCGCCTAAGCCCAGCGGAAATACTATATGGCAGACCCTTTCGAACGCCTTGGGACAGCAGTGTTCCACGGAATGTTCAATTCCATTACATGACTACCGAGATGGCTAATTATATATTAACACTAACTAGAATTTTGAAAGGATTACACTCCCGAGTTCGTGCCACCCAGGAAGAAGTCCCATCCATTACTCATGACGTCTCCATCAACCCTGGGGATTATGTCCTAATTCGAAATTGGACACGTAAAGGTTTGGAACCTCGATGGGAGGGTCCCCTACAGGTTCTACTCACTACCCCCACTGCAGTAAAAGTGGAGGGTCGGAGCGCATGGGTACATATGCACCATTGTAAGTTAATTAAGTATCCATGATGTTCTAAACTTTTCCTTTAAGTCCTAGGAACACGAGTACCAGGATGAGGCCCCTCTTCGCCGTCACAATACTCGCCACCCTGCTCTCTCTCGCTGCATCCGAAAGAAGGAGATGCCTGTACGGAAGCCGACACCCACCCATGTGCCGGGAAGGAACCCCACGATGTGGAACAACGACAGATCTCCGATGGATCACCACCGCTATCAGAAACTGCCCGACCACCGTTCCTCCCGACGACCAGAAGCGCCGATTCCTGATTACGTACATGGTTCTAATGTACGATCACCGCACATGCAGGTGGAACCACCGGTGCATTGATAAGGACAGGGTACAAATTTTACCATCAAGGACTACTCACCCCTACTCGCCTTCCAGAAGGAAGCGGGCAATGCACCATGTAACGGCAAATTCATTTCTGTTTATGTCCTATGTCTATGCTAAGAAAGTGGGTGTCTCCTCTTGCTGGGTATGTACACAGGTCCCGACCCATGCCCATGGAGGCGTTCCCTTGATATCTGTTCCTTTCTCAATCGAACAGACGGCTGAATGGGTTATATTCCAGACAGTTCAGAGAATATCACGCGTCTGGTAACCCATATCAGAGATGGAGTACAGCGCTTGCGACTCGCCGGTCAGGCTGACTGGTGGAGCTGGATGTGGTCCAATTCTTGGGCCACTTACCTGTTCCATGGGCTCATTATCTTCGTTACCATCTGTTTGTTGCTCTGTATCATAGCTACTGGTGTGAAATGCCTATGCAACCGTTTGGGTGCCACTGCATTACCACAGATGCTTCAGAGATCCGCCCTAGACGAAAAAGAAAAACTGGTTCCACCTACCCCTGACCTATATGAGGAAGTGGCATCCTGCCGGAGCCTAGTAGAGGAGGAGTACCTCCGCCTCGCTCTCATTTCCATCTAAAGTATCCTGAGTGTTTTATGATCATGGAATGATCAAAGGGGGGAATGTAGAAGTGGATTTCATTTGGAACTTCGCTGATAGGGTTAATATAACAGTTCTGAAAAGCTCTGTGAAAGAGATGTCAACAGGTCAAGGGATGAAATAAAGGGAGCGTGTTCTGACCGGCATCTGTGAAAGCAGAGATGTCAGAAGGTTATGGGATGGAAAAAGGGGAGTGTGGCTTTAGTACTATTTAATGTTCTGACCCGCATCTGTGAAAGCAGAGAGGTCAAAAAGTCAAAGAATGGAATGAATGGGAAGCGTTACTTTATTGCAGAGATAGCGCAATTAAGCTCGTTTGACCAGTTGAGACAAATAAACATTGAAATGTAAAAGGAATGGGCTTTGGAATGAGTTAAGCCAGATGGCCATGGGATACAAAAACCTTTGTAATAATATTAATAGTGACTTGTGCTAATGATTATGTCAAAAATAACCTCCCGACCTCGAAGAATAATTCCATATATGTACATGTTCTGGATCCTTGCCAAATCATAGGTGTATCTAGGAATTTAAGGGAACCACCCCTAAGCTGTAAAATGTATAAAAATACAGTCCTTATTCTGGGATTTTGGCACTTCTCGAAGGTAGTTACCCGACTGCTTAGAGATTTGTCCCGGCCGTGAATAAACGAATATCCGTTACTGACGTGTTCGAGTGTTTTACTTCTGGACTGACGATCAGATACGTGAAAGCGCAATTCACAACCACACCCAATATTGTTTCTGCCATTTAACTATCGCTTTTCTTTTATTTGCGACCCTGACTTTGTGTTTGTACTTTTTTCCCCCCTCTCCTTCACATTTTTTGGTTCCTTTTTAAATACAATTCACCTGTAATATTTTCCAGTTCTGACAATGGGTCCTTTCCTAAAACATGAACTTGCTTGTTCTCTCCTTCTATATGCTGCTTGATCTGCTGCGTATTCCCAGTTTTTACCAGTTCACTTCCCTTGATATGGGCACCAAAAAAATATTGAGAAATAGCACACTGCAAGACCCTCTGGAGAAGAAGAGCTGACCTTGACCAATACAGTCTGTAAATACCAACACAAATGTTTTGTTCTAGTTTTATCTGTTCTGTGAAGAAGATGGAAACTGCTGGTTCTGGCATTCACTTCCATTAAATTGTCAGATTTATATAGTCAATTACTAATAGTAGACCGTGACTGGGTTCATGGATTCTTCCTAGCCATCTATGTAAGTCCCTCACTCCATCTATTAGTTCTGTTTATTAGCTGCTTCACAAGGGACAGATTTTTTTGTTGCAACATTAAAGTTCTATCAGTTGCACAATAGACTTTAATTGTCATATACATTATGACTGAATCAATATCAGTGCTATGAGGAATGTGGCTTATTGCTGATTGCCGTCAACATCAGTTTAAATGACAAATTATCTTACATTAGGGCAACCTATGCAATAGTTGCTCTAGTGGGCTTTGTCAGTGTTTTGCTCTGGTGCTCTGGATTTTGTTGAGTATTTTGCTTTAATGAGGAAATCAACTGAGGCCATATATCATTAGCACGTAATTTGTCTTGTTAAATGTGCTAATTGCATGAGGGATGTGATTGACCAAATTAAACTGAGTTAAAGCAATTCCCATCACATCAGAAATGGCTATTTATTTATAAACATGATTTAGATTGTGGTTTGCATTTGCATCATTTTACTTTATGCTCGGTTTTAATATGTAATAGATCACAAGATGCATAAACAAAACATGCAGAACAGCAATATCAACCTATATTACATTTATATATCAATTATATATGCTTCCGTACTAACATATGAAATTAATCAAGAATATAAAATAAGTTGAATTAACATATTTCTAGCAGTAAGACTATTAACAGCAGGAGGTATAATGCTGTTCAAAGTTTAGATAATAGGCATAGCTTCATAAGGGCCCTGAACTTCTAATCACCAATGGTCATATCCCAGATAGAACATAGAACATAGAACAGTACAGCACAGAACAGGCCCTTCGGCCCTCGATGTTGTGCCGAGCAATGATCACCCTACTCAAACCCACGTATCTACCCCATACCTGTAACCCAACAACACCCCCCCTTAACCTTACTTTTTTTTTTAGGACACTACGGGCAATTTAGCATGGCCAATCCACCTAACCTGCACATCTTTGGACTGTGGGAGGAAACCGGAGCACCCGGAGGAAACCCACGCACACACGGGGAGGACGTGCAGACTCCACACAGACAGTGACCCAGCCGGGAATCGAACCTGGGACCCTGGAGCTGTGAAGCATTTATGCTAACCACTATGCTACCATGCTGCCCTAAAATGTACCCTCAAAATGCACTGGGGGACACCTGGCACACTGACTCCATGCAAATTGCCCAGGAAGTTTGGAAATCGGATGGTCAATGCCCCTGTGTCTGGAGCCTAACTCTGGATTAGAATCAAAGACTTCAGATGGTTCCGACACACCAGCATGGTTACCCAGGAAGTTTAGAAGGATTAAAACCAATTTTAATTCCAGAATAACTATTTTACCAAACCTCCCAACTACTGACTTGGACCCCACTGACAACCTCCTGACCTCCAACAAAACCCCCATCCCGCCCCCAAATACTGTCCCTGACCACCCAACTACTGCCCCAACACGTATACCCACGATCACCCGACTACCCGAATCCACCCCTGACCAACCAACGACCCCTGACACCCCTACCTTCCCCAGACCTGACGATTCCCTTGACCCCCTGACTATCTCTCACTGAAACCCTAGCTATCCCACCAATTAGCCCTGCTGCCTCACGGCGCCGAGGTCCCAGGTTCGATCCCGGCTCTGGGTCACTATGCGTGTGGAGTTTGTACATTCTCCCCATGCTTGTGTGGGTTTCGCCCCCACAACCCAAAAAGATGTGCAGGCTAGGTGGATTGGCCACGCTAAATTGCCTCTTAATTGGAAAAATTGAATTGTTTACGCTAAAAATTTTTTAAAAAGCTTTCCATCAACATCCCCACCCCGTGACAACACTCCCTTACTACTCTGACCACCCAACTCCCCCTGATCCCCCAATTTACCCTCATGCCTATCTGCCACCCTCACCCACCCTTCACCCCTCTGTCACCCTGAAATCTCACCCACGATTTCCCACCCTAACCCACTTACTTGCTATCCTATACCTGCCACACTATACCCTCAGCAACATTATACATTTATCTCTGATCTGTAGATTCTCAAAGTGTCTTTGAGACCTTTAAACTCTCTACTTGCAGTTAGTTCTGCAATAGTGGGACATGGCTCAGCTTCCTCCAGACAGTCCTGCACCGCGAAGGACTCCCAGAACAGGTACATGTATGAAGAGGCTTGATTCTGAAGTCTGCGTCAGAAACATGGAGCTCCATTTTAGTGCAAAAAATAAGAGTGGAGTTACAAGTTCCAAGATAGCGAAGAATACATTTTTCTTCCTTGGAAAGGAAGCATGTTGAGCTGATTCCAAAAACCTTTGTGAGTGTATGTTACTGGTTCCAGTGTCTTTGGAGTGTGATAATAATTCTTGTAGCTTTTGTACTTTATACTAAGGACTGGAGTTATTATTCAGTATGGGAACAAATTGCACTCATGTTGTATTAAAATGTTCATAAATCATACACCCTTAATTACTATTTTGAAATTAATAAATGATTGCCCTTTCATTCGTATTGATATATGCACTCCATATTCTGCCTGAATTTTTGCAATAAATTGCATTTAGTGTATGATTAAGCTGGGGCAAAGAACTCCCTGAAAGTACTTACAAAAGCTGTAGGGTTCACAACGTTATCATTACACAGTCCCAGTAACTGGAGGACAGGGAACAGATAACAGGGCTCACTTATTTCAATTACATTTCCAAGGATCAGATTTCCCTGAACAGAACTTAATTGAGAATTGTTTCATGGCTCTAGGTATTGACAATGTAATTGTCCTATTTCAGGATGTTGATTCTTTCTTCTTCTACTCGAGAAAGCACTCGAGAGTTTTTGAGAAATGTATTCTTTGAATTTGGGTGTTACTCGTCCTTCGGGCGTGATTTAATGGGACAAAAATTGAATCCATTTTGGGCGCAGTTAGTGGGGTGGTTCTCAGCACCAGCACCGAGAACGACATTGCTAATTAATGGGACCGTGCCCTTTTTTTTGGCCTCGCCGAAGAACACCCTGCTGAGGCCACACTTGCCTCATGGATCGGGCCGCCATTTTAAAATGCCACTTGATCTATCGGCCACTCTCAGCCACCCCACCATAGCCTCTGGACCCCCACTGGACCCAACCTGCCTCTTTTGGGCCCCTCAAGCACCTTCTCAACCAACCTATGAAGGCCAAGGCATCCCCAGGCCAGCCCAAATGCTGTCACAGAAATCCAGGTGCTGCCAGCCTTACACCCTGGCAGTGCCACCCAGGCACCCTGGCAGTGCCAAGGTGGTGCTGCCCGAGATCCTAGGTGCTAGTGCCAAGGTGTCAGGCTGGCAGAGTCAAGGTGCCCAGATGACAAGGGGAGTGCCAGGGTAGCGTCCTGCCCAGAGCCCAACCACCCAGGGGTCTCTAGCGGCCTGGGAGGCTCCCATCAGATGCTGTTATGCTGGTCAATGTTTGTGTAAACTGGTGCTAAACAGTGCCATGGTGAGGACTCCCAGGTGAGGCTGTTATTCTCGGGCCCAGGAAGAGTCGGTGCAGACATACTTAAATGTGTCTAATGGTTCACTTAAATATGTTAATCTGGATCTCGTCCAATGTGGATGAGATCCAGATCGCGTCAACTGGCAAGATTTCATTAAATCTCGTGTGTGGCGTTTGAAGCATCACAAATCTCGTGAGAGGCCATTCAATGGCCTTGCCGCGACACCAAGTTGGGCTTGCCATGTTGCCATTGACAAGAGAATAGTGAGCCTTTTTTTGAGGACTGATGCAGCCCCGGTGGTGAAGTTGCTCCCACAATGCTGTTGGGCAGAGAACTACAATTTTAACCCAGTGATGATGAAGGAACATTCTATTGGTATGGATTTTCATTTTCAAGTCGGATAGCAAGAGTTGGGAAAATTCATGGCTCGGCTGCGTGCCTGAGGAGCAGGTGCAGGCTGGAGTCAAGCCACCAGATTGAGGATAAAGTTTGGAGACAGCCACAGGGGCTGCCGGGTGCCACGGTGGGCTGATTGAAAGATCTGTGCTGTTGTTAAATTAAAAACAGAAAGAACCTCCAGCCCTCACCTCTCACACCCTGCCAACCCCCCCCACACTACCCATGACCCACCCTGCTACCTCATGCTCCCCCCACCCACTACCATGGCCCCTCATTTCCCCTATTCTAAGATCCTATGCCCATCGACCCATTATATATTATAGAACTGATGAACCCTTAGGAATAATAGGATGTGCAAACAAAGATTTTAAAAAGTAATTAATTTAATAAAGTTATATTGCAATACAGCAATAAACCTTTAAGGTTTTGATAACTTGTTTTGAAAGTTTGTGAAGTATTTGAAACTGCAAGCACTTGAAAATGCTTAACTTTGTGTAAGTGAACATTTTGCATTTGACAGAAGAGATAGGAAAGCCAGTGTTGTCAATCAAGAAATGTTTTCATTAGGCCATTTTACTACTCCAATAGGTAACTGGATTCCCCACCGGGAATACATAATGAGGCTTGACTGAGAGCCCAGAAATCCATTAGCTCATTGAAACACCTGGGACGGGATTCTCCGACCCCCATCCCCCACCCCCGCCGGGTTGGAGAATCATTGGGTGGGTGGCATAAATCCCGCCCCACCGCCCGATGCCACCCACAATATCCTCCAATCCCCAAAAATGCCGCCGACGTGAATCGCGACGCGTGCTTCGCAGAATGGCACGATTCACCGATTCTCCGGGTGGAGGGGCCGAAGTCCCGCCGGCGTGACCCACCTATTTAATGGCGTCAACCAGTCACACGGCCGCAGTTGGTGGGGGGGGGTGCAGGAGCCGTTGGAGTGTGCATGCCGGGGGGAGGGGCTGGGGAGGGGGGTAGAGGGGCTGGGGTGGGGGGTGGAGGGGCTGGGGAGGGTGGAAGGGGGAGGAAGGGTGGGAGGGGGGGAGTCTCAGCAGGCCATGGCCCAGTCTCAGCAGGCCATTGCTGAGGGCATTGGCGCTATTGCCCAGGTGCTGGCCGGCGTCGCCCAGACGCAGACAGGGATGGTCAACTCCCTGAGCTCCATGGCTGCAAACTTGTTGATACCAGGGCGGGCCTCCAGGACTGGAAGTGCTAGGTGGCAAGGGGGCGTCGGATGCTCAGTCTGTTCGCATCTCCAACCCATGTAGAGGCGCGGGGGCCATCGGGCACCCCAAGGGAGGAGTAGGTCCGGAGAATCCTGCCCCTGAGTTCTAGAGAAAGAATTGCTTGATTTACAGTGCTGGTGCTCTGATCTCTCCTCTTTCTGCACATTGTTTCTTACAAGATATTTCAAGTGCTTGCAGTTTCAACTATTGAAAATTTCAATGGTCTGGGTGATTGACATTTTTATTGCCCAGTAGTGAAAGGACATTTTTTAACATAGTGGGAAATTATAAATGAATGAATGACTTTTTTAAAGCTTTGTAATATACAGAAAATATATGTATATACATTGTATATAAACTATACAGTGTATAGTGGGCAAGTGAGCATGGAGGTGCTGCAGCATGGTCTCAGGGTCATGAAAGGTAATGGACAGTGGGTGGGGGGATTTATTTGCATAGGGCGCGTGAGGGACAATGGGGTTGGGTGGAGGTGCACATTTTGCATCGGGAACATAGGGATGTTTAGGGTCATAGCTTTGGGGGTATCAAGAGGAACTTTTGAACTTAGCTTTTAAAATGTTTCCTCCAGCAGATTATGGTTCATGCCACTTCTGATATGCGGTGAATCATGTCTCATTGGAAAGCCGGCCTGACTCCATGAAAATTGCAGAGGACCAGGACATGCCTATCCCCAAAATGGAGCCAGCCTGGTTAGGAGTGCAAATGTGTGGTCTTTTGATCCAAACTAGCCCGCACACTTAAAAGACACTCCTGAAAATTTGAAATCGGAAAATGGGATTGGGAATCAAGGAATCAAGTCCTGGGGGCTATCACTTTTAAAGAGCTCATGAGCCACCCTGACTCAATGAAAATCCAGCTCATCGTTTCAAGCCAGCATGGTATGGTATTGTAGAAGAACATGGAGGAAATGGTGTTCCACGCATCTGTTGGATTTGTCCTTCTAGGTGTAGAAGATCATGGTTTTGGAAGTTGATATTGAAAATACCTTGGTATGTAACTGCAGTGTATCCTCTGGATAGTGCACACCAATCTAGTAAACTCCTTAGTTAAAGAGGTACTGAATTTCTTGCATATTATAGCTGTAGCCCATCTGGGCAAGCGATGAGTATTTCATTGCACTCCAGGCATGATTCTTATTGGTGGTGGAGGACCTTTGGGGAATCTGGAGGGAGGCAAGACACTCACTGAAGAATAATCAACCTTAGCCTGCTCTAGGAGCAACCATGTGTGTATGTCTTGGGTCAATGGTGACCCCCAGGATATTAACGATGGGGGCCGTAGTAATGACAATACTGTTGAATATTAATTAGTTGAATGAATTTTGTTTAAGCATTATGTTTTAAGTGGTTTGAATACACTTCAGGCAGCAATGGTTTTTGATGTGTTAATAAATCATTTACAGTTATTGGCAGTGACTAGATACTCTAAGCAATTTGTAATGCCAGTTTAGATGGCCGAAAAAACCAACTACATTAGTTATATTGGGAGACTATCATTCATTTGATATTAATGAAAGTTAAACTCTTGCAGGTTTGATAATGGATGCACATCCCACTAATTCACTGACCAAGTGGCACAGATGAAAATGACCCCCTCAATATCCACTCACAACGATACATAAAACAATCGGCGCGATTCTCCGCTGCCCACGCCGGTTGGGAGAATACCGGGAGGGCCGTTTTGTACGGCGAGCGGCGATTCTCCGCGGCCGATGACCGAGCGGCCGGGCCTTTACGCCCGTTTTTTCACGGCAGCAAACACACCTGCTTGCTGCCGTCGTAAAATCGGGTGCTGGATGCCTGTTAGGGCGTCCAGAGGCCAGTTTGGGGCGGGAGCACCACCGTTGTGCTCGGGAGGGGACAGGCCCACGATTGGTGCCCACCGATCATCGGGCCTGCGTCCAAAAGTGACGCACTATTTCCCCTCCACCGCCCGACAAGATCAAGCCGCCACATCTTGTCGGGCGGAGGTGGAGAAATGCGGAACCGCGCATGCGAAGGGTTCCGTCAATGGCGTGATGACATCACCCGCGCATGCGCGGGTTGGAGCCGGCTCCAACCTGCGCATGCGCGGCTGACATCATACAGACGCCAGTCGCGCGTCATCTTGGCGCGCGGCCTTAACGACGGTCATTAAGGCCACGGCGCCGAGATTCCCGGGGTCCCGCTCCTAGCCCCGATGGGGGGGGAGAATCGGGTCCCGGGAACGGGTGTGAAGGCTGCCGTGAAACACGGCCAGTTTCATGGCAGCCTTTACGACTCTCCGCATTTGCGGAGAATCTTGCCCAATAAATTTGAATTTATATACCTTTAGTGCAGGAACACATTTTATGCTGCTTAACAGAAACCCAGCGGAGCAATCTGTCTTTAAAAAGCAAAACATGTTTCAAGATCATATTGCACATTCACAAAACTTATAGATCATCCAATTACTTCTTTTAAGAGCAACGATACAGGCTAAATCCAAACTGAGTTTCCAAAGGTTAAGAGATGTTTAAAGAAAGTACTCAAATAACTTCTCCCTCAAAGATGGGATGAGTTTGAGTTCTGATATGCTACTGATTGATGCTCATTTCTCTGAAAATTTTCAAAATACTAGTTGTCCTATTGTAAAGATGCGCTTTCACAGACTTCATTAGTGATCACAAAAGGTAGTTATTTATTAATAAAAATTGTACAGAGGTCTCATCGCTGCATCTAGCTCCCAAAATGTTTCTATCTAAGAGGCTGTCTCACCATGGGATGATTCCATACTGAGGCCCAATTGGTTGTTCAGGCCATATGATCCTTACTCTGCTGTGTTGCCCTTAAAGGGGCAATTGCCATGTCGGTAGAAATGTAATATGCACAGGTAACAACAGAAAGCAATCAATTGCAGTCAAATGTCTCTGGGACCTATATCATATGGCTGCTGACATTTCAACGTGCAGGTAATTCAGGATGGTGAAGTTCTTCAATGAAAATGCTGACTCTGATTTTTCTTTTACTATTAATCTTTTGGTCATTGTAGGTGATCTTCAAGACTTCTGAATGTGGTCATCAACTAAATGAATACTTAGTATCTAACCTGAAGAACTCAGCCGGGGCTGAAAGGCCGTCGCCGGCCGGCGGATGTCCGTGCATGCACCGGAGCGTCAGTGGCTGCTGACGTCATACCGGCGCATGCGCACGGGGGGGGGGGGGGTCTCTTCTGCCCCCGCCATGGTGAAGGCCTTGGTGGGGTCGAAAGAAATAGAGTACCCCCACGGCACAGGCCCGCCCGCCGATCGGTGGGCCCCGATCGTGGGCCAGGCCACCATGGGGGCACCCCCCGGGGTCAGATCGCCCCCCCCCCCCCCCCCCCCCAGAACCCCGGAGCCTGTCCGCGCCACCAATCCCGCCGGAACCAGAGGTGGTTTAAACCACGCAGACGGGAAAGGCCTGTCAGCGGCGGGACTTCGGCCCATCGCGGGCCGGAGAATCGCCGTGCCGGTCGGTGGGCTCCCGGGTGGGGAGAATTCTCGGGTGGCGGAGAATTCAGTACACGGCGGAGCGGGATTGACGCTGGCCCCGGGCGATTCTCCGACCTCCCGGGGGGTCGGAGTATCCCGTCCCATATGTTACAAAGAGGATTGCAGTAACACCGGGCGAGATTCTCCGCAAATGCGGAGAATCGTAAAGGCTGCCGTGGGACAGGCCGTGACCCACGGCAGCCTTCACGCCCACGTCTGGGGCCGATTCTCCCCCCCCGGGCGGGGCTAGGAGCGCGGTCCCGTGCGTCACTGCAGCGCGGCCTTGACGACGGTCATAAAGGCCGCACGTCAAGCGTAACGTCGGCTGACGCGGCCGATGACGTCAGCCGCGCATGCGCAGGTTGGACAACGCCAACCTGCGCATGCGCAGTTGCCGTCTTTTCCCTCAGCCGCCCCATAAGATGTGGCGGCTTGATCTTGCGGGGCGGCGGAGGGAAAAGAGTCCGTTACGGACGCACGGCCCACGATCGGTGCCCACCGATCGCGGGCCTATGCCCCCCTTGGCACGGCCGTGGTACTGCCGTGCCAATCGGGCTCCCAGATGCCCCAAACGGGCATCTGGCACCCGTTTCACGACGGCAGCAAGCAGGTGTGTTTGCTGCCGTGTTGAAACGGGCGCGAAGGCCCGGCCACTCGGCCCATCGGCCTCGGAGAATCGTCGCTTGCCGTAAAAAATGGCGAGCGCCGATTCGTGGCGTGGGTCGGGCGTGGGGGGGGGGAGAATAGCGGTAGGGCGTGAAAAATGTCGGTAGGCCCTCCCGCTATTCTCCCACCCGGCGTGGGGGGGCAGAGAATCGTGCCCACCATTTCAAAGTTGCATTAGTTTTCATTTAATTACACGAAACAATTTACCAACAAAATTATGCTTTTGAATTTGAAACTTGAACTGAGCTAGTACTTCTTTAAAATATTGGTATGAACAGACTGAGACATAATAAATTAATTTAAGATGAGAACAGTTACTCCATTTAGTCTGGTTAGTTCGCCAGAATCAGTTTGAAGTTACTGAATTGAATCTTTACACTGACAGATATTGAGGCACATTTGATGATTCCAGCTTGCAGTTACTCTTGCAAGTGTGAACATACATTTTTCCGAGACACATTTTTGCTTCCTGTCAATATAGAAATATCGAAATTACTGCTGCACAGCATGGGGTTGAGGTTTCTCGTTTATGCCACATAATGGCGGCAAAAAGTGGAAAGTAGAGACAAAGTGCAAGTAAAAAGATATTATTCTGAAGGTGTTAATTGTACATGAAAAATGACTGAGTCGGGTGCAAATAGAAAATTGTTGTGTTTGAAATCCATGCTGCAGGTATGAGCAGACAGAGCGAGAAGGCTTCATCTCTGATTAGTGAGTTAGCTGCTCTCAACTGGTACAGTGATAGGTAAAATACAATAAGCCTCTGTATATTGGTGTGAGTTGGGAGAAAATCAGGCAATATTCTTGCTCTTAATGCTGCTCAGTGGTGCTTTCTAGAAAGTGCACACAAGTGGATGTCAGTTGAGATAGGATTCAGCTTTACTCTGAGAGTTGAACATCATGTAGACAACTCCTATCTGAATACAAAGAAAGAATCATTCTGTGAAACACAGTGGAATTATGCCAAAACATGAGGAGAGCAGACATTTGGAGGAAAGATGTCCCCAATTTGTGTAATGTACATTTTAAGATCTGCCCTCAGCTTTTGGGGATCTTAATCCCATAAAAATGCAATCATAGGACCTTATTTTACATTGCCCAAGCAGGTGAAATGGGCAGAAGTGCGCAGTTCAACCATTCCCACCCAGTCCTGTGGTCCAGCAGCAATTAAGCACCAGACTGTCCAGACTCTCAACGAAAAGCCCAAAGCAGGCTGGAAGGTGACGGTGGAGTCGGCATACAGACAGAAGCAACTGCTGGCAGCCATGTTAAAGGGGATGCCAGCAGTGAATGTGAGCACAAGGAAGAGCTTGGAGAAGAAGGGCTGAGTGTAGTGCAAAGGAAGGCCTTAGGATCAACTTCAGGCAGACGGGTTACCACGATTCTCTCATTCTGGCATCTTGCAAAGGCGTGAAGAAAGGCTGCCAAACCTGGGCTGCCTCACAGCGTCAAGGACTCGAGTTCAATTCTGGCCTTAGGTGACTTCCTGTGTGGGGTTTGCACGTTCTCCCTGTGTCTGCCTGGGTTTCCTCCGGGTGCTCAGGTTTATTCCACAATCCAAAAGTGTACAGGTTGGGTGGATTGGCCAAGATAAATTTCCCCTTAGTGTCCAAAGATGTTGTCATGAAAATGTCACGATAAGAAATGTTTGTCTGCTCAAGTTACTGCACTGATGTCAGAGTGTGGGTGGAGCTGAGCTCTGGCTCTGCTTTTTAGTTTCACTTTGAGAAAAGCTTGGGCGTGTCTGTGTTTTTTGGTTTTGTTTCAGTGTTGGAGCTGCAGCCAGCCAAAGAATGTGTAATATTGTTCTCTCAGCCATGTAAAGACTATTGCTTGATCATTTGGTGAATTCAGAGTTTGATAAGGTTCCCCACGGCAGGCTATTGCAGAAAATACGGAAGTATGGGATTGAAGGTGATTTAGCGGTTTGGATCAGTAATTGGCTAGCTGAAAGAAAACAGAGGGTGGTGGTTGTTGGCAAATGTTCATCCTGGAGTTCAGTTGTGTACACTAGTGGTGTACCGCAAGGATCTGTTTTGGGGCCACTGCTGTTTGTCATTTTTATAAATGACCTGGAAGAGGGTGTAGAAGGATGGGTTAGTAAATTTGCAGATGACACGAAGGTTGGTGGAGTTGTGGATAGTGCTGAAGGATGTTATAGGTTACAGAGGGACATAGATAAGCTGCAGAGCTGGGCTGAGAGGTAGCAGATGGAGTTTAATGTGGAAAAGTGTGAGGTGGTTCACTTTGGAAGGAGTAACAGGAATGCAGAGTACTGGGCTAATGGCAAGATTCTTGTTAGTGTAGATGAACAGAGGGATCTCGGCATCCAGGTACATAAATCCCTGAAAGTTGCCACCCAGGTTAATAGGGCTGTTAAGAAGGCATATGGTGTGCTAGCCTTTATCAGTAGGGGGATTGAGTTTCGGAGCCACGTGGTCATGCTGCAGCTGTACATAACTCTGGTGCGGCCGCTCCTGGAGTACTGCGTGCAGTTCTGGTCACCACATTATGGGAAGGATGTGGAAGCTTTGGAAAGGGTTCAGAGGAGATTTACTAGGATGTTGCTGGTATGGAGGGAAGGTCTTACGAGGAACGGCTCAGGGATTTGAAGTTGTTTTCGTTAGAGAGAAGAAGGCTGAGAGGTGACTTAATAGAGACATATAAGATAGTCAGAGGGTTAGATAGGGTGGACAGTGAGAGTCTTTTTCCTCGGATGGTGATGACCAACACGAGGGGACATAGCTTTAAATTGAGGGGTGGTAGATATAGGACAGATGTCAGAGGCAGTTTCTTTACTCAGAGAGTATTAGGGGTGTGGAACGCCTTGCCTGCAATAGTAGTAGACTCGCCAACTTTAAGGGCATTTAAGTGGTCACTGGATAGACATATGGATGAAAATGGAATAGTGTAGGTCAGATAGGCTTCAGATGGTTTCACAGGTCGGCGCAACATCGAGGGCCGAAGGGCCCGTACTGCGCTGTAATGTTCTATGTTCTATGTTCTAACTGTTCTAAGTACTGAATTTAAACCTGATGTGCTTCTTTGCTTCTGATGTGCTTCTCTTGTATTCTTTGGGGGTTGTATTTAAATTTATGGTTGCTAAAATATTCACTGTATGTTTTAAAAAGGTTAACTTGAGTTCATAGAATAAACATTGTTTTGCTGAAAAATATACTTTTTGATTTCTGCTGTACCACACCTGTAGAGTGGGCCATGTGCTCCCCATATCACAATCTAGTAAAAGTTGTGGGTCAGGTGAACTCCATGATACACTTTGGGGTTCTCTAAACCCTGGCCAATAACAAACTGGGGGTTCATCCGAGATAAAGGTCTATCTATTGGATTGGCTTAGTGAACTTAAAGACAGTGAGGGGTGAGCATATTGTGGTTGCTTTTCAGGTGTGGTATTTCAGTTTAAGTAGGGAGTGTGTTGTGGACAATGGCTCTTTCAGAGGCTCTGAGGTTTTTGGGGGTGGAGACGGTCACACGCAGTACCTTACGGACAGAGACTAAAAGCAGGCTTTTAGAGTTGGCAAAAACATTGCAGTTAACATTACCTGACAAAATGCGAAAAGATGAGGTAATTATGGCGGTTGCTAAGCATTTAATGTTGCCTGAGATACAGTTTGACTCATTGGAAATGGCAAAAATTCAGTTACAAATTAAACAAATGGAACATGGGAAAGATTTAAAGCAGCTTGAAGACGAAAGAGATAGAGAGGAAAAAGAAAAAGAGAGAGAAGAAAAAGAAAGAGAGTGTTTGAACTTCAGAAAATGGCCATGAAACATGACAGTGAGTTAAAATTGGTGGATTTAAAGGGAAATGTACAGTTTGAGGATAGTGATGAGGATAATGAGAAAGACTGTCAAAGTCGAAGGCTTGGTGGGAATCTATTTAAATATGTGCAAGCATTGCCAAGGTTTGACGAGAAGGAGGCAGAAGCATTTTTAATTTAATTTGAGATGGTGGCTAAACAAATGAAATGGCCACAGGTCATGTGGGTATTACTGATTGAAACAAAGGTGGTAGGTAGGGCTCGTGAAGTGTTTGCATCACTATCGGAGGAGGTATCTGGGACGTATGAGGAGGTGAAAAAATCCATCTTAGGTGCATATCAGCTAGTGCTTGAAGCCTACAGACAAAGGTATAGAAATTTAAGGACAGAATTTGGTCACATACATGGAGTTTGAAAGGATCAAACAGAGTAATTTTGATAGGTGGATAAGGGCTTTGAAAATAGGCCAAACATATGAAGTTCTCAGAGAAATTATACTTTTGAGGAGTTTAAAAATTCAATTCCTGATGTAGTGAGAACTCATGTGGAAGAGCAGAGGGTTAAAACTGTGAGATTAGCAGCAGAAATGGCAGATGATTATGAATTAGTTCAAAAATCAAAGATTGGTTTCTGACATCAGTTTCAGCCTTTGAGGAATAGAAACTGGGGACATGAGAAGTACTGAAGTGGTAGAGGCAAAGGTGATCTGATGGGAGATAATAAGCAGAGTGTACCTCAGATTAAAAAAGAAATCCAGGAGGGTGGAAAATAAATGAAAAGGTTCAAATGTTTTCACAGTAATAAACTAGGCCATGTAAAGTCACAGTGTTGGTGGTTGAAGAAAAGCACGAAGAAGGTTGATATGGTAAAACAGGATAAGACAGTGTGGTTTGTTAAAGTGGTAAAGGAAAGCCCAAGTGAAGCAAAGGAGGTGCAAAAGATTGTACAGCCTGATCAAGAGGTGATTGGGAAGAAGGTGCCAGATGTCTTTAAATAATTTACTTGTGTGGGTAATGTTTACTCACGTGTATCAGGAGGAGCAGGTAAAGAAGTCACAATTTTAAGCAATACGGGAGCTAGTCAATCTTTAATGGTAAGAGATAAGGAGTTATGTAGTTTGGCAAGAATGTTGCCAGAAAAGGTGGTAATATGTGGAATTCAGGGTGAGAGGAGTAGAGTTCTATTATATAAGGTTAAGGTTGGAAAGTCCAGTGAAGAGCGGTGAAGTGGTGGTAGGAGTAATAGAGAAACTACCTTGTCCAGGAATAGAGTTTATCTTGGGTCATGATATAGCTGGATCAGAGGTGGGAGTGATGCCTACTGCGGTTGATAAGCCAGTGGAAAATCAGACAACTGAAGTGTTGAAGGACAAATATCCTGGGATTTTTCCGGATTGTGTCGTAATAAGGTCGCAAAGTAACAGGTTAGGACAAGAGGAGAAAGCAAAGAGTGAAGATGAAGTTGAAGTGCAATTATCGGAAACAATTTTTGATCAGATGGTTGAAAAAGAACAAGAACAGTTGGAGGATGAAGCGGATGATTTTAGTTCAGGAAAATTGGCTGAGTTACAACAGAAAGATGTAGAAATAAAACGGATATATCAGAAAGCATATATGGAAGTGGAATCTGAGTGTATACCAGAGTGTTATTACAGCAAAAATTATGTCTTGATGTGAAAATGGAGACCTTTACATATGCAGGCAGATGAAAAGTGGGCAGAAGTTCAGCAAGTAGTATTGCCGGTAGGGTATTGAAAGGAGGTGTTGCGAGTTGCACATGAGGTACCAGTGGGAGGTCATTTGGGAACAAGGAAAACTCAAGCTTAAATCCAAAAACATTTTTATTGGCCTGGACTACATAAAGATGTAGTTACATTTTGTCAATCATGTCACACATGTCAAGTGACAGGGAAACCTCAAGCAGTAATAAAACAAGCGCCCTTAATACCCATTCCAGCATTTGAGGAACCTTTTACAAGGGTCTTAATTGATTGCATAGGACCGCTTCTAAAACGAAAAGTGGGAATCAATATCTTTTGACGATAATGGACATGTCTGCAATGTATTATTCCAGGTAAAAAGATTGTGGAGGAGTTACTTGAATACTTTCCTAGCTATGGACTACCCACAGAAATACGATTGGATCAAGGATGAAATTTTACCTTAATGTTATTCAAAGAAGCTATGGATAGCTGAGGAACAATTTAAACCAACTGTGTACCATCCAGAATCGTAGGGAGCGTTAGAAAGGTGTCATCAAACATTAAAGACAATATTGAGGGCATCCCGTACTAGGGGCAAGATTCTCCGAACCCCGGGCGGGCCCTCCCACCGGCAGGAATCAAAACACCTACCTGACCGGCGGGATTGGTGGCGCGGGCGGGCGCCGGGGTCCTGGGGGGGGGGTGATCTGACCCTGGGGGGTGCCCCCACGGTGGCCTGGCCCGTGATCGGGGCCCACCGATCGGCGGGCGGGCCTGTGCCGTGGGAGCACACTTTTTCTTCTGCCCCGCATGGCCTTCACCATGGCGGAGGTGGAAGAGACCCCCTCCCCTGCGCATGCGCCGGTATGATGTCAGCAGCCGCTGATGCTCCGGCGCATGTGCGGTCTTACGTCGGCCGGCGAAGTCCTTTCGGCCCCGGCTGGCGTGGCGCCAAAGGCCGTTCACGCCAGCCGGCGGAGTGGGAACCACTCCGGCGCAGGCCTAGCCCCTCAATGTGAGGGCTTGGCCCCTAAAGGTGCGGAGAATTCCTCACCTTTGGGGCGGCACAGTGCAGTGAGTAGCTGTGCTCCCCATACCACAATCTAGTAAAAGTTGTGGGTCAAGTGAACTCCATGATTCACTTTGGGGTTCTCTAAACCCTGGCCCATAACAATATGTAGATTGGAGGGGGTTATGGGGATTGGGCGGGTGAGTGGTCCAAGGTAGGGTGCTCTTTTAAAGGGTTGGTGCAGACCTGATTGGCTGAATGGCCTCCATCTGCATTGTAGGAGTTTAACCATCCTACAATCAGCAATGACAGAGGCATGGTCACAGATGGCTCCATGATTTGATGATGCTCTCTGTTTGAACAGTGGGAGGTTTCCTCTTCAGTCAGCAGTGATGGCAAGAGGAGACATCCACATCTGGCAAAGAAAGCCTGAATGGAGAGCAGCATTGAATTGTGAGAGATGGCAGCTGGTGTCCTTAGAAGGTTCTCATTCATCTCAGGTAAACATTGAGGGACAATGGGAGCTCACATTGACAGATGAGATCTGGGGTCACCTCTTTGAGAACTTCCGATGGTGACAGTGTCTCCTCTGCACCTTTTTCAATGACCCTAGGGCCTCGGTGCCACAGCAGCAACCATGGGAAGTGCACCCCCACATCTAAGACTCTCATGGCTTCAGGAAAACATAGGACATTTACCAAGGTCACTTAAACTAATCATGCGCCAGAGTTTATCAGCCTGCCCTCTGTTCAGCTGGCTGTGATGGGGTGGGGATTGTGGAGGAGGAGGGGGGGGGGGGGGTATGAAGGGGATGTATCACATTGTAACAGCTGTAAATGAATGAAGAAACCACTGTAATCACAGAAGTATCATCACAGTCCATCACAAGATATGTAAGACTGATTGTTGTGTTCTCGTGCACTTTATTAAATGATTGACATCGTTTATGACTGTGTCATCTTTATGAGGGGTGCCCGCGCCACCTGATAGTGTTAAGGGCAGCAATGCTACGTCATTTCTTAATGGACTTCAGAAGCCCATCAAAGAGAGGTTTGTTCATGTGAACTTTTTGGATGGAGTAAATATTTGTTTTTTTGGGATGGACAGATATCAGATGGTGTCTCCAGAATGCTGATTGGGAGAGGCCTCTAATCAGTTAGCTGAAATGCCTCAATATCAATGCCTCCCTGGTCTCGCCGACATCCACACTCTGATGGCCTCATTCAGATCACTGTGCTGCTCTGTACCCTGATGGTCCTTTTCTGAGGTGCCCTGAGGATGCCTGGCAGTCAGTGCTTTCCTCATCTGCCAGTTCTCATTCCGCCCCACCTTTGTATTGCCAAGTTGTGCACCATATTGCAAATGACAGGGCCCAAAGAGACATTGGTCAATGGGTACTGCAATCTTCAATCGAGACAAAGAAATCTCTTTGTTGTACACATATGGTCCTTTTTATTATCACCCTGGTGGAAGCATTGCTCACATTTTACCTCTCCCGTGCCTTAGAACATTTGATTGATGCTTAGCATCATCAGCCACCTCCTTAACCGATAGCCCGTGTGTTCTATCAACCAGCCATCTTGTTGTGTTAGGGCATGAACACCATGGCATCTGGGAGTACTTGAGGATGTAGGCATCATGGCTACTCCCAGGATACTGCACACATGCCTGCAGGATGTGCGGATGGTAATCACATACTATCAATACATTCAGGGAATGAAATCCTGGCCAGTTCAAAAATGCCTCTAGGTGCCCCACAGGTGTCTTGATGCCCACATCAACGTGGGTCGGGATTCTCTGATCCTGAGGCGAAGTGTTGACACCATCGTAAACAGCGTCACGTTTTACAACGGCGTTAACAAGCCCCCAGGAGCAGCTATTCCAAGCCCTACCGGAGGCCAGCACGACACTGAAGTGACCCACGGCGCTCCAGCTGCTGATACTGGTGTCATATGGGCGCCGCGGGTCTGCGCATGCGCACTGTGACCAGCGTGGTTGTGTGCACGCACAGTGGCTTCCTTGTCCGCGCCAGCCCCGACGCAATATGGCGAAGGGCTACAGGGGCCAGCGCGAAGCAAAAGAGGCCCCCAGCCCGAGAGGCCAGCCCGCCAATCAGTAGGTCCCAATTGCGGGCCAGGCCACAGTGCAGGCCCCCCACCGGGGTCGATCCCCACTCCCCCCTCACCAGACCGCCCCCGGAAGGATGCACCCTGAGGTCCCGCCAGGTAAGACCACACGTGGACGGTGCCGGCGGGACTCGGATCTTTTTGTGGCCACTCGGCCCATCCTCAGCGGAGAATTGCCGGGGGGGGGTGCCGCATAGAGCGCCCCCGACCGGTGCTGCGCCAACCGCGCTTGCCACCAATGCCGCAGGTTCTCCGCTCACCGGAGATTCGATGGGCCGGCGTTGGGGCGGCGTCACGCGATTCGCACCCGGCCCGGCGATTCTCCAGCCCAGCGTGGGCTGGGAGAATCCCGCCCACTGTCTCTGCCTGACTGTCATAGTCAATTGTTAATTTAATGAAGCTGTCCGCTCTCCTGAAAAATGCATCTGTTACTATTTTGATGCAACGATTGGTTGATGATTGCGAGATGCCGCACAGATCTCCTGTTGATCCTTGAAAAAATCCTGAGGCATTGAAATTGAAGATCATCATGACCTTCATTGCCACAGGTATTGGATGGCCACTAATGTAGCCAGAACCTATCTATCTTGCAAGCCTCTTGCAGATGGCTGTGACCCCTTCCCTGGTGAGATGCAACCTACAATGACACCAACGCCCTGTCAACGAAAAGCAATTTGTGCGCTGCCTGTCCACCCTTCCTTCAAGGTAAGGGCTTCTTCAAGGTAAGGGCACGACTTACATTTCTCTTTGAGGCCTTCTGGCCCTTCAGGTTCACCATGCTGCTCATGTGGTTGACAAGATAGTAGCTTCTGCCCCTGACCAGCATCCTTCCACTCCCTCCTTCTCCTTCCCTCCTCCTTACTTGAGGAGGCTCCACTGAAGTGGACAATCCCCTTGGCTCCTCTGCCTCCTTTGTTTCAGGCTGCTCGGAATGGTTCCTCCTTGGCTGGAGCTCATCTTACAAATTACTTCGAAATTGATCCCTTCACTTGCCCAGGGTGCTCCGAAAACATTTGCCCTTACCCTCCTGCAGTCGCAGCTCAGCCTTCAACCCCTCACTATGCTCTTCTGATCAAACCTTTTATTTCACCCTTGTGTTCCTTGGAAGGCTCTGCCACAATTACCTCCTGTCCATGCAGCCAGCGCCACAATAGTAAAATCACAGATGCAGAGACGTTTTGGTTCTGTGGCAGGATGGAAAACTGATTGGATGGATTCACACACATGACATTCTGTGACCGATGAACATGGATTTGAGAGGTACAACACATTCAAGGAGTTTGGAGAGGAAGGAGAGGTGTAGATAGACGATAGCTTACAAGGATAGTGGGTCAAGGGTTATTTTTCGTGAGGAAAGGGATGATGGCAGAAAATTTTAAAGTGAGAGGGATAACAACTGAATGGGGGAAAACAGTCAACATTAATGGTTAACATAGGGTTCAGGAGGAATAGTTGGTAGAATCGTTTTTGAGTAATATGGTCAATGGAGCAGGAGGCGGGTCATCTGGACAACATAAGCTCGGAGCGGGCATGGAAGAGATAAGAAACTAGAGAAAGATGTGAGTTCAGGGCGAAGGCAAGGGAGAATATTCGGAGAAAATTTGAGCTCACGGGCTAGGGAAAGAGAAGAAAGTGGTTGAGGCAGCTGATCGGATGGTCTTGATCTTAGAGACAAAGCATTCTATGAACTCCTCAAATTTAGTGTTGGAGGAGAGAGTGGGGAAGACAGGGAAATGGGGTTTAAGAAGACAGTTTTCAGAGAAAACAAGCCAGGAGTTATCTTCATATTTCAGGATGATCCTGGAATTGTGAATGGTTTTAGCAGATGAGAGCAGGGCCTGACCATGTTTTATATGGTCCTGCCAAATCTAACTGCAATTTATTGAACCATTTGATGCCATTTTCATTGCAGTCCTTAGATTTAAGGGAAGAGAAATGAGGGCTGTGCTGGGGGAATGGTCAGGGTGAAAGGGATGAATAGATTTTATTGAATGTAAAGCATCAAAAGTAGAGTTGGATGGAATGGAGCAAGTCAGTAGCTTCACAAATGTTGTGGTGAATTGATGAGCAAAGACTGGACATTTATGGTTTTGAAAGCGTTGTTGTCAGTGAATTAGAAGATCATTTCCCAATTGGGCACAGAGGAATTAGGGTTGGGGCAGGAATGTGGGTGGAAAGTGATACATTTATGTGATCAAAGATGGCCTAATCTGCGACTGACAGGGTGGGACTATATCTATTTTAAATAAATTTAGAGTACCCAATTCATTTTTTCCAATTAAGGGGCAATTTAGCATGGCCAATCCACCTAACCTGCACATCTTTTGGGTTGTGGGGGTGAAACACACGCAAACACGAGGAGAATGTGCAATCTCCACACGGGCAATGTCCCAGAGCCGGGATCGAACCTGGGACCTCGGCGCCATGTGGCAGCAGTGCTAACCACTGTGCCACCGTGCTGCCCAGGGTCGGACTGTTCAGGTGACCTGAGATGTCAAGGTCAGGGGATGGCTGTGAATATGGGTTGGGCAGTTTACATTGAGGAAGCGATTTAGCAAGAAGAAGAAAGTAGTTAACTCAGAGGACAGAAAGCAAAATGAGTTGAAATGGAATTTGACATTACTGAAGATGAGAAACTACTCAGTGCAGAGGCTGAGAGAAGAAAACTATGAAGAGAACATGTTCAGGATATTGGTATGGTACTTGGACAGGTGGTAGAAAACAAGAATTTTTAATGAGACAGGAGAGGGGTGGAACAAGGTGAGATGCTCAACAGAGGAGGCAGTGTCAGAGGAGAAGGGGAACAGGCCACAGTGTGATTCTGTGATAAGAGCCACACCACCACCACAGTGGACCAACACAGAGGTGGTTTTTAGTCTTGCCAGCACTGAACAATTTAAACAACTGCACAGTGCCTTTGGGGGTGTGATGATCAAGATATTTGGTGGTGCGGTTGTGCTCATTGGTTCATACTCTGCTCTTGTGTGACCATTCCAACCAAAAGTTGGTTTACAGGTGCAACAGGTGATTAAGAAAGTAAATGGAATTTTGTTCTTCATTGCTAGAGGGATGGAGTTTAAGACTAGGGAGGTATGCTGCAATTGTTTAAGGTGTTAGTGAGGCCACACCTGGAGTATTGTTTTCAGTTTTGGTCTCCTTACTTGAGAAAGGACATACTGGCGCTGGAGGGTGTGCAGAGGGGATTCACTCAGTTAATCCCAGACCTGAAGGGTTGAGTAGACTGGGACTGTACTCGGTGGAATTTAGAAGGATGAGGGGGGAATCTTATAGAAACATATAAAATTATGAAGGGAATAGATAGGATAGATGCGGGCAGGTTGCTTCCACTGACGGGTGAAAGCAGAACTAGGGGGCATAGTATCAAAATAAGGGGAAGTAGATTTAGGACTGAGTTTAGGAGGAACTTCTTCACCCAAAGGGTTGTGAATCTATGGAATTCCTTGCCCAGTGAAGCAGTTGAGGCTCCTTCATTAAATGTTTTTAAGATAAAGATACATAGGTTTTTGGAGAATAAAGGGATTAAGGGTGTTCGGGCCGGAAAGTGGAGCTGAGTCCACAAAAGATCAGCCATGATCTCATTGAATGGCAGAGCAGGCTTGAGGGGCCAGATGGCCTACTCCTGCTCCTAGTTCTTATGTTCATTCAAATGGTAAAGGTGCGTAGAAAATCAAAATGCAAAATACAGCATTTGCTAGAAATATCAAATAAAAATAGAAAATGCTGGAAATGCTCAGCAAGTTTAGTGAGAAACAGAACTAGCATTTCAGGATGATAACAATCAGCCAAATCTACTGAGTGATTCCAGATTTAATTTGCATTATTGTCAAGGTTAGTCCTGGACATTCAAAAGACATTCATATATTCACGAGTGGCCACCAAATAATGTGGTCACAGTGGGCTATCTCTTAATAAAAGTTTTAAAGGTGTTCTGGAGATAACAGCCATTAATGCGCAGTATTACATTGCTCAGCCATTAAAAAAAAATGAACATTCATAGAATCATAGAATTTACAGTGTAGAGGAAGCCATTCAGCCCATCGAGTCTGCACCGGCCGTTGGAAAGAGCACCCTACCTAAACCCACATCTCCACCCAATCCCCGTAACCCAGTAATCCCACCCAACCTTCCTTGGACACTAAGGACAATTTAGCGTGGCCAATCCACCTAACCTGCACATCTTTGGACTGTGGAAAGAAACTGGAGCACCCAGAGGAAACCCACGCACACACGGGGAGAACGTGCAGAGTCCGCACAGTGACCCAAGCAGGAATCAAACCTGGGAACCTGGCGCTTTGAAGCAACAGTGTCAACCACATCACGTGGTTTTCCTTTCTGATAGAATGGGAGTGAAACCCATACAGGAGTAAACGTACACAGGAGTAAATCTACACAGCAATGAACCTAAAAAGAACTGAACCAACACAGGAGTGAACCTACACAGGAGTGTGTGATGTTCTTTATTTCATGTGGTGTTCTTTGTTTTGCTAGTACTCAGGATGGATTCTGGATGTGGTGTACACAAAGACTACAAAGCTAAGTTAAATTAACAAAGTTAAGTTTTATTACAATACTTACTATACAGTTTGAACAATATTCCTAAAGCTAGCAATATTATAAACTATAATTACAATCTACATTATACTAACACCTATCTCACACACACTGGGTGGTTTATTCTGTCCCTCCACACCAGATTTCTGGTGCGGCATGGCGTCCGGATTCTCCGTTTCACCGGCTGGCGAATGGGGTTTCCCATTGTGGGACAGCCCCACGCTGTTGGGAAACCCCCAAGCTTCCAGCAAAACGGAGAATCCCGACGGCAGAGAATTCAGCCCACTATCTCGACTTGTTCTCTGCTCTCCTCCTACTTTCTCTAACCGTCTCCTGCCTTCTCCCAGAAGGCTGAGAGGCATTCCCTTCTTAATGTGCCAGACATTACAGATATTGTCACAGAGTGAACCCACTCTGAGGGCAGCACGGTGGTGCAGTGGTTAGCACTGCTGCATCATACGCCATAGTCCCGGGTTCGACCACGGCCCATTATCCGTGTGGGGTTTGCACATGGTCACATTGTCTACGTGGGTCAGCAGGGTAGCATAGTGATTAGCACAGTTGCTTCACAGCTCCAGTAGGTTTACTTCTGTGTGCGTTCAATACAGTATGGGTTTACTCTTTTTTTAAAATAAATTTAGAGTACCCGATTCTAATTTTTCAATTAACGGGCAATTTAGCATGGCTAATTCATCTGCCCTGCACATCTTTGGCTTGTGGGTGTAGAATCATAGAATTTACAGTGCAGAAGGAGGCCATTCGGCCCATCGAGTCTGCACCGGCCCTTACAATGACCCCCCCTGAAGCCCACGTATCTACCCTTTAAATGTAATCCAGTAACACCCACTTAACATTTTTTGGACACTAAGGGCTATTTAGCATGGCCAATCCACCTAACCTGACCCAAGTTCGATTCCCGGCTGGGTCACTGTCTGTGCGGAGTCTACATTTTCTCCCCATGTCTGCGTGGGTTTCCTCCGGGTGCTCCGGTTTCCTCCCACAGTTGAAAGATGTGCGTGTTAGATGGATTGAACCAACACAGGCTTGAAGCCACGCAGAAGTAAATTGACACAGGATGAAACAACATATGTGTAAACCCACAAAGGAATGAAACTACGCAGAAGTAAACCTTCATGAGATTGAACATAATCATGAGTGAAAGTACACAGGAGAGAAACTCCACCAGGAGCGAACATGAACAGGAGTAAAGTACACATGTGAACCTACACAGGAGAGAAACTACGCGGGATTGAATTTAGTAAATTCCACAGGAGTGAATCAGTACAGTAGTAAATTACACAGGAGTGAATCTGTACAGTAGTAAATTACAGAGGAGTGAATCTGGACAGTAGTAAGTTACACAGGAGATAACCTGCACAGTAGTAAATTACACAGGAGTGAACCTGTACAGTAGTAAATTACACAGGAGTGAACCTGTACAGCAGTATGTTACACAGGAGTGAACCTGTACAGCAGTATGTTACACAGGAGAGAACCTGTACAGCAGTATGTTACACAGGAGGGAACCTGTACAGCAGTATGTTACACAGGAGTGAACCCGTACAGCAGTATGTTACACAGGAGTGAACCTGTACAGCAGTCTGTTACACAGGAGTGAACCTGTACAGCAGTATGTTACACAGGAGAGAACCTGTACAGCAGTATGTTACACAGGAGGGAACCTGTACAGCAGTAAGTTACACAGGAGTTAACCTGTACAGCAGTATGTTACACAGGAGGGAACCTGTACAGCAGTAAGTTACACAGGAGTTAACCTGTACAGCAGTATGTTACACAGGAGAGAACCTGTACAGTAGTAAATTACACAGGAGTGAACCTGTACAGTAGTAAATTATACAGATGTGAACCTGCACAGTACTAAATTACACAGGAGGAAACTGTACAGTAGTAAGTTACACAGGGGTGAACCTGTACAGTAGTAAATTACACAGGAGTGAACCTACACAGGAGTGAACCTGTGCAGTAGTCAATTATACAGAGGTGAACCTGTACAGTAGTAAACTACACAGAAGTGAACCTGTACAGTGGTAAATTACACAGGGGTGAACCTGTACAGTAATAAATTACAGAGGAGTGGACCTACACAGGAGTGAACCTGTGCAGTAGTAAATTGTACAGGAGTGAACCTGTACAGTAGTAAATTGCAGAGGAGTGAACATGTACATTAGTAAATTACACAGGAGTAAACCTGCACAGTAGTAAATTACACAGGGGTGAACCTACACAGGAGTGAAATTGTATAGCAGTAAATTACACAGGAGTAAATCTGTACAGTGGTATATTACACAGGAGTGAAAATGTACAGTAATAAATTACACAGGAGTGAACCTACACAGGAGTGCTTGTGCAATAGTAAATTACACAGGGGTGAATCTTTACAATAGTAAATTACACACGATTGAACCTGTACAGTACTAAATTACAGAGGAGTGAACCAGTACAGTAGTAAATTACACAGGAGTGAACCTACACAGGAATGAACCTGTACAGTAGTAAATTACACAGAGGTGAACCTGTACAGTAGTAAATTACACAGGATTGAACTACACAGGAGTGAACCAGTACAGGAGTGAACCTGCACAGTAGTAAATTACACAGGAAAGCCTGTGCAGTAGTAAATTACACAGGGGTGAACCTGTACAGTAGTACATTACACAGGAGTGAACCTGTACAGTAGTAAATTACACAGGTAAGCATGTGCAGTAGTAAATTACACAGGGGTGAACCTGTACAGCAGTAAATTACACAGGAGTGAACTTACACAGGAGTGCCTGTGCAGTAGTAAATTACACAGGAGTGAAACTCTACAGCAGTAAATTACACAGGAGTGAACTTACACAGGAGTGCCTGTGCAGTAGTAAATTACACAGGAGTGAACCTACACCGGAGTGAACCTGTACAGTAGTAGAGTACACAGGGGTGAACCTTTACAATAGTAAATTACACAGCAGTGAACCTGTACAGTAGTAAATTACACAGGAGTGAAACTGTACAGTAGTAAATTACACAGGACTGAACCTGTACAGAGTAAATTACACAGGATTGAATCTGTACAGTAACAAATTACACAGGAGTGCCTGTGCAGTAGTAAATTACACAGGAGTGAACCTGTACAGCAGTATGATACACAGGAGTGAACCTGTACAGCAGTATGATACACAGGAGTGAACCTGTACAGGAGAAATTACACAGGAGTGAAACTGTACAGTAGTAAATTACACAGTGGTGAACCTGTACAGTCGCAGATTACACAGGAGTGAACCTACACAGGAGTGAACCTGTACAGCAGTGTTATACAGGGGGAACCTGTACAGCAGTATGTTACACAGGGGGGAACCTGTACAGCAGTATGTTACACAGGGGGGAACCTGTACAGCAGTATGTTACACAGGGGGGAACCCGTACAGCAGTATGTTACACAGGGGGGAACCTGTACAGCAGTATGTTACACAGGAGTGAACCTGTACAGCAGTATGTTACACAGGGGGGAACCTGTACAGCAGTATGTTACACAGGGGGGAACCTGTACAGCAGTATGTTACACAGGAGTTAACCTGTACAGCAGTATGTTACACAGGGGGGAACCTGTACAGCAGTATGTTACACAGGGGGGAACCTGTACAGCAGTATGTTACACAGGAGTTAACCTGTACAGCAGTATGTTACACAGGAGAGAACCTGTACAGCAGTATGTTACACAGGAGTTAACCTGTACAGCAGTATGTTACACAGGAGAGAACCTGTACAGCAGTATGTTACACAGGAGGGAACCTGTACAGCAGTATGTTACACAGGAGGGAACCTGTACAGCAGTATGTTACACAGGAGGGAACCTGTACAGCAGTATGTTACACAGGGGGGAACCTGTACAGTTGTAAGTTACACAGGAGGGAACCCGTACAGCAGTATGTTACACAGGAGAGAACCTGCACAGCAGTATGTTACACAGGAGTGAACCTGTACAGCAGTAAGTTACACAGGAGTTAACCTGTACAGCAGTATGTTACACAGGGGGGAACCTGTACAGCAGTAAGTTACACAGGAGTTAACCTGTACAGCAGTATGTTACACAGGGGGGAACCTGTACAGCAGTAAGTTACACAGGAGTTAACCTGTACAGCAGTATGTTACACAGGGGGGAACCTGTACAGCAGTATGTTACACAGGAGAGAACCTGTACAGTAGTAAGTTTCACAGGAGTGAACCTGCACAGTCATAAATTACACAGGAGTGAACGTGTACAGTTGTAAGTTACACAGGAGTGAACCCGTACAGCAGTATGTTACACAGGAGTGAACTGTACACTAGTAAGTTACACAGGAGTGAACCTGCATAGTCATAAATGACACAGGAGTGAACCTGTACAGGGCGGAACCTGTACAGCAGTAAATTACACAGGAGCGAACTTGTACAGTAGTAAATTACACAGTAGTGCACCTGGACAGTAGTAAATTACACAGTAATGAACCTACACAGGAGTGAAGCTGTACAGTAGGAAATTACACAGGAGTGAACATGTAGAGTAGTAACTTACACAGGAGTGAACCTGTCCAGTACTAAATTATACAGAGGTGAACCTGCACAGTACTAAATTACACAGGAGTAAACTGTACAGTAGTAAATTACACAGGGGTGAACCTGTACAGCAGTATGTTACACAGGGGGGAACCTGTACAGCAGTATGTTACACAGGGGGGAACCTGTACAGCAGTATGTTACACAGGAGTTAACCTGTACAGCAGTATGTTACACAGGGGGGAACCTGTACAGCAGTATGTTACACAGGGGGGAACCTGTACAGCAGTATGTTACACAGGAGTTAACCTGTACAGCAGTATGTTACACAGGAGAGAACCTGTACAGCAGTATGTTACACAGGAGTTAACCTGTACAGCAGTATGTTACACAGGAGAGAACCTGTACAGCAGTATGTTACACAGGAGGGAACCTGTACAGCAGTATGTTACACAGGAGGGAACCTGTACAGCAGTATGTTACACAGGAGGGAACCTGTACAGCAGTATGTTACACAGGGGGGAACCTGTACAGTTGTAAGTTACACAGGAGGGAACCCGTACAGCAGTATGTTACACAGGAGAGAACCTGCACAGCAGTATGTTACACAGGAGTGAACCTGTACAGCAGTAAGTTACACAGGAGTTAACCTGTACAGCAGTATGTTACACAGGGGGGAACCTGTACAGCAGTAAGTTACACAGGAGTTAACCTGTACAGCAGTATGTTACACAGGGGGGAACCTGTACAGCAGTAAGTTACACAGGAGTTAACCTGTACAGCAGTATGTTACACAGGGGGGAACCTGTACAGCAGTATGTTACACAGGAGAGAACCTGTACAGTAGTAAGTTTCACAGGAGTGAACCTGCACAGTCATAAATTACACAGGAGTGAACGTGTACAGTTGTAAGTTACACAGGAGTGAACCCGTACAGCAGTATGTTACACAGGAGTGAACTGTACACTAGTAAGTTACACAGGAGTGAACCTGCATAGTCATAAATGACACAGGAGTGAACCTGTACAGGGCGGAACCTGTACAGCAGTAAATTACACAGGAGCGAACTTGTACAGTAGTAAATTACACAGTAGTGCACCTGGACAGTAGTAAATTACACAGTAATGAACCTACACAGGAGTGAAGCTGTACAGTAGGAAATTACACAGGAGTGAACATGTAGAGTAGTAACTTACACAGGAGTGAACCTGTCCAGTACTAAATTATACAGAGGTGAACCTGCACAGTACTAAATTACACAGGAGTAAACTGTACAGTAGTAAATTACACAGGGGTGAACCTGTACAGTAGTCAATTATACAGAGGTGAACCTGTACAGTAGTAAATTACACAGGAGTGAACCAGTACAGTAGTAAATTACACAGGATTGAACTACACAGGAGTGAACCTGTACATGAGTTAACCTGCACAGTAGTAAATTACACAGGAAAGCCTGTGCAGTAGTAAATTACACAGGAGTGAACCTGTACAGTAGTAAATTACACAGGAGTGAACCTGTACAGTTCTAAATTACACAGGAAAGCCTGTGCAGTACTAAATTACACAGGGGTGAACCTGTACAGCAGTAAATTACACAGGAGTGAACTTACACAGGAGTGCCTGTGCAGTAGTAAATTACACAGGAGTGAAACTCTACAGCAGTAAATTACACAGGAGTGAACTTACACAGGAGTGCCTGTGCAGTAGTAAATTACTCAGGAGTGAACCTTTACAATAGTAAATTACACAGGAGTGAACCTACACAGGAGTGAACCTGTACAGTAGTAGAGTACACAGGGGTGAACCTTTACAGTGGTAAATTACACAGCAGTGAACCTACACAGGAGTGAACCTTTACAGTAGTAGAGTACACAGGGGTGAACCTTTACAATAGTAAATTACACAGCAGTGAACCTGTACAGTAGTAAATTACACAGGACTGAACCTGTACAGAGTAAATTACACAGGATTGAACCTGTACAGTAGCAAATTACACAGGAGTGCCTGTGCAGTAGTAAATTACACAGGAGTGAACCTGTACAGCAGTATGGTACACAGGAGTGAACCTGTACAGGAGTATGATACACAGGAGTGAACCTGTACAGGAGTAAATTACACAGGAGTGAAACTGTACAGTAGTAAATTACACAGTGGTGAACCTGTACAGTCACAGATTACACAGGAGTGAACCTACACAGGAGTGAACCCGTACAGTAGTAAATTACACAGGAGTGAACCTGTACAGTAATAAATTACACAGGAGTAACCTGTAGCAGTAAATTACACATGAGCAAACCTACACAGGAGTGAATCTGTACAGTAGTAAATTACACAGTATTGAACCTGTACAGTAGTAAATTATGTAGAAGTGAACCTGTACAGTAGTAAATTACACAGGCGTGCACCTGTACTGTAGTAAGTTACACAGGAGTGAACGTATACAGTAGTAAATTACACAGAAGTAAATCTGCACAGGAGTAAACCTACACAGTAGAAAACCTACACAGGAGTGAGCCTATACAGGAGTGATACCCCAATTCAGTGGACAAACGTTGACCAGAGACTGAATTGGGCTGGCTGCAGAAAGAATGTGGCTGCAAGAGCAGTCAGAGGCTGGAGATTCTGTGACAAGTAACTCACCTCCTGCCTCCCCAGATCTGTCCATCAACTACAAGGCACAAGTCAGGAGTGTGGTGAAATTTTCTCCACATGCCTGAATGAGTGCAGCTCCAACAACACTCAAGAAGCTCAATACCATCCAGGACAAAACATTCTTGATTGGCAGCCCACCCACCACCTGAAACAATCACTCCCTCCAGCACTGACACAGAATGAGAGGAGTGTGTACAATCTGCAAGGTACACTACAGCGATCTACCAGGGCTCCTTTGACAGCACTTTTCAAAGCTGCAACCTTTATTGCCTATAAGGTCAGGGGCTTCAGATGCATGGAAACGCCAGCACCCGCAATTCCAGCACAAAATCACACACCATCCCAACTATGGGCGGGATTCTCCCTTCTGGGGACCAAGTTCCCACGCCTGCTGGAAAACGGGCGTGAATCACTCCGGACGTTTTCCTAGAAAGTTCGGGGTGATTCAAGGGGGCTAGCAGGACCCCGACATGCATCCCACAGCTCCGGCTGCCGGCAGTGCCCTGCAGTTACGCCCACACATGCACACGGAGAATTGCCAGGGGGGCCGCTTTCATTGGCCCCCAACCGGCGCCACGTCGTGTACGACTGGCGGCGATTGTCCGGTTGCCAGGGAATCGCGTGCTGGCGTGGGAGCCTACTTTGGGTAATTCTCCGCCCCTGCACCGAGCGCGATTTCGGCGCGGAGGGTCGGAGAGTCCCACCCTCTATCTCCGTACCTTCATTGTCGCTGGGTCAAAATCCTGGAATTTCCTCCATAACAACACTGTGGGTGTACCTAGACCACACAGACTGCAGTGGTTAAAGAATGCAGCTCACCACCACCTTCTCAAGGGCAAAAGCGATATTCAGCTGGCCTTTCAGGAAATGTTTACATCTATTCCTTCTGTGAGCACACAATATAGGGATACACAGTGGCTGTAGTTCCTCCAATACTCTAATAAACAAAACAAGCATCACCACAAACTAAGTTGTCATTGAACTATTTTCAAAGATGTGCGGGTTAGGTGGATTGGCCATGCTAAATTGCCCGTAGTGTCCTAATAAAAGTAAGGTTAAGAAGGGGGGGGTTATGGGTATAGGGTGGATACGTGGGTTTGAGTAGGGTGATCATGGCTCGGCACAACATTGAGGGCCGAAGGGCCTGTTCTGTGCTGTACTGTTCTATGTTCTATGTTCTAAATGCATATTTTGCATTTGAAAAAAGTAGTAATAGAAGTTAGCTTGACTAAAAAAAAAGAAAAGTCAAATGAAACTAAAACAGGCCTCAGACAAAGTATTCCTCACGAAGCCTGATGAATCGGTATTTTTTCTGCTTTCGCTGCATTTCTTCAGCTAGTCCTTTGTCATTTTTCTCCTTGCCTGCCATCATTCGTTACAACAGGAATCACAATCCTCAATCACAAATAGGCCTCTTTTTTGGCGATGTTATAGAGAATGCAGCACATCTCTACCACTCTGGCAACTGGCAACCCAGTTCAGTAGCAGTACATTTTCACCTTAATTGTTGCTTAATGAGCCCTATATAGGCCCAAAACTCATTACTGCTGGGATGTGTATTAACACACATTAAACTGGATCGCTCCCTGGGGGAATTTTGGAGCATGGGCAAAAATCTGTTTGTGCTTTGTTAATGCTAGCACAGCAAATTAATACACATTAAGCCAAAAATTTGTGAAGCTCTAGTTCTAATTTGCAGTACTTTTAATTTTACAATGAGCAAAATAAATTATTGGCTAACCAGAAATGTGAATTTGGTATAGTGACCAAATCCAATTGTCAGATCAAGTTTCATGCCCCCAACATAGTCCTAAAAATTGGTGTACATGCTAATCGTGATGCGCAGAGGAGTTTCACGTCAATACATTTTCAAAAGTCAAATAGCCTTCATTACTTGAATTTGTGTAATTAAACAAATGTGCAAGGCTTGTTTTATCTGGTGGAGCAAATATTAACTTTGAGGCCAATTTGAGGCCATTCCATTCTCTACCAACTCAATATTCATGCAGAAGACATAGGCCTTGAATTTACACAGGGGTTATCCCGTCCATTGATGTAGCCCAATAGGAAATCAATGGAGTCCACAGGGAAATAGACACACAGCTTTTTTTCCCGACATTTAAACATTACTCCGGGACTTTCACTCACCTCCCATTTTAAAAAAATATAAATTTAGAGTACCCAATTCATTTTTTCCAATTAAGGGGCAATTTAGTGTGGCCAATCCACCTAGCCTGCACATCTTTGGGTTGTGGGGGGCGGAAACCCACGCAAACACGGGGAGAATGTGCAAACTCCACGCGGACAGTGACCCAGAGCCGGGATCGAACCTGGGACCTCGGCACCGTGTAGGCAGCAGGGCTAACCCACTGCGCCACTGTGCTGCTCCGACTTCCCATTTAAATTATGCTTCAAAAGCAGGGCAACATCCACAGAAGTTCAGGTATCCACATCAAATAACAACAGCAACTTATATTGATATGGTGCCTCGGTTACAGTAAAATGTCCCAAGCACTTCACAGGAATATTATAAAACAGTTTGGCACCAAGCCACAAAATGCCAGCCTTGGGCAGAGTGGTCTGATTTTAGGTGTACCCTAATGGGGGAAAGAGGGATAGTTCGACTGGATGGCTTAGGGAGGAAATTTTAGTCTCTACAGCTGAAGTTACAGTAGCAAAGCAATTAAAAACGGGGATACACAAGAGACCAGAATTGGAGAAACATATACCTCAGAGAGTTGGAGAGCTGGAAGAGGTTACAAAACGAGGGTGAGAATTTTCAAATCGACGTGCTGCTCAACTGGGAACAATACACACATGAGATGAGGAGGTGATGAGGGTGATGAGTGTGCAGGAATTGGTGTGAGTCTGGATACAAATAGCAGAGCTTTGGATGAGCTTAAGTTTATGGATGATGAGACGCTGACCTGGAATTTGTTTGAACAGTCAAGTCCTGAGGTAAAAAAAGCAGGGATGAGGAGATGCAGAGAACTATGGGCCTGTGCCGCCATTGTTCCGCACAACCTGTTTGATTTGACGGTGAAAGTTTGTGATAAAGGGTGGGATTCAGCCATAATCTGCGGGGCGGGCAACTCCAGCGGGACGGAATGGCGTGAACCTGTAGCCACCTGGGGTGGCCACTGCCCAACACAAAATGGAAGATTGCAAGGAATGCAGGGAAAATGGACATGTTGGATAGCAAGCAGCTTGCAAGGCGATTGCGTATTGGGACGACTGCAGAAACCCGTTTTGACTGCTGCAGAGACCAGACAGCACTGTGAAAGAAAACCCGTTAACATACTAATGAGGCAATACCGGGCGAGTCCCAGATACAATGGACACAAGTTAAGCACAAATCGATACATTATACGGAAGGCCAGACCCAGTGGTGCCAGAGAAGCCCAAAACAATAGGTCCCAAGAACCACCCCAGCAACCAAGGAACTGCCCTATGATTGGGGGGTTCAAACATATCGATTGGGAAGAGACCCAATCGATTCCAAGCAGGTAAGGGAGTCCGCCCAAAGGGGCGTGCACCCCCTGGGACCTATAAAAGAAATGTCCCACACATGGTTCAGTCTCCTGTCTCCTGGCTCCTGTCTTCTACTCCAGCCGTCGAGCAGCAGCCACCAACAAGTAAGTGCCTAACGACGACCGCTACCAGAAATAGGCACTCCTGACATCCTTGGCAATTGATAACAATCCGAAGTCTGCAGACCAGAGCAGAGCAAGAGGCCTTGTTCCCTGACCTCGCAGTTCCTTCGAGATAAGTATTAGTTGTTTAGCGGTAGGAGTAAGTTTAATCCTTTAGCGTGTGCATGGGTAGTTATTATAATTGTATTATAATAAACTCTAGTTGTTTGGACTTACTAATTGGTGTACGGTTTTATTGCTTTGAACTTCACCTTGAAGCTTGTGGCGGTGTCTTAACAGCACCTGGCGACTCCAGAGCTTAGAACGAGAAACAGAGCCAAAGTGAGTGTTAAGCACACTCACCCAAACGAGCAACAAACCACTCCGGCATCAGGCCGACCCAAAGGTGCAGAATCCTCGGCACCTTCAGGGGCTAGGCCCGGCCCAGAGTGGTTTGCGCCACGCCGGCTGGCAGAGAAGGGTCTTGGCGCCACGCCAACCGGCGTCAAAGGGCCTCCACCGGCTGGCGCGAGTTGGTGCATGCGCGGGAGCACCAGCATCTGCTGGCGTCATCCCCGTGCATGCGCAGAGGGCTTCGTTTCCGAACCGGCAATGGTGGACTGCTACTGCCGCCGGTGCGGAACAATAGAGTGCCCCCACGGCACAGGCCTGCCAGCGGATCGGTGGGCCCTGATCGTGGGCTAGGCCACCATGGGGGCACCTCCCGGGGCCAGATCCACCCGTGCCCCCCCAAGTACTCCGGAGGCCACCCGCTTCGCCAGGTCCCGCCGGTAAGGGACCTACTCCAATTTATGCCGGCGAGACTGGCAAAAAACGGGCGGGACTTCCGCCCATCGTGGGCTGGAGAATTCGGGCAGCCCCGGGGCCCATTGAGTCGTGCCAGTGCCTGCAATTCTCTGAGGCGGGCGGCGCAATTCACACACGGCCGATTTTTGGCAGCCGGAGAATTTGGAGGACGGCGGGGGCGGGATTCACGCTGACCCCCGACGACTCTCCGACCCGGCAGGGGCTCGGAGAATCCCGCCCAAACTAACAGACCTCAAAACTCCATTAAGTTTCTGTCTGTCTTCCCACACACCAAAGGTGAGAGACAGACAAAACCCTCAATCTAAATGTTACATAACATTGTTAAACTAATACTGTTCTCTTTGATTTGGTATTGTCAACCCTGCATAAATATTAACTCAGAACAATTGAATCCTATGCTGCACCAATCCTGTTCATTTTTTAAATTCCCAACCTTGTTGCCTATTCTACATTGGGTTCCAGACCCCTAGCACCTCTGATTTAAAATTGTAATCTTGTTGTTTAAGTTCCTCCATGGGCTTGCCTCTCCAAATTTCTGTAATGTCCTGCATCGTTGCAACACATTGCTCCCCAAATCCATCATTCCACTGATCTGGTCTTCTCTGCATCACCTCCACCATGCATTTCATGACGAGTGGCTGTGTCATCAACTATCTGGATCCCATGGTCTTGAATTTATTTCTTCAACCCTTCAGCGTTTCCACTGTGTGTGTCTGTGCACTTGGTCTGTGTGGAGTCTGCACGTTCTCCCCGTGTCTGCATGGGTTTCCTCTGGGTGCTCCAGTTTCCTCCCACAGTCCCGAAAGACGCGCTGTTAGGTGAATAGGATATTCCCAATTCTCCCTCAATGTACCCGAACAGGCGCCGGAGTGCGGTGACTCGGGTATTTTCACAGTAACATCACTGTAGTGTTGATTTAAACCTACTTGTGACAATATTACTATCATTACTTCCCTTCCCTTCTTTGAGGTCTTCTTTAAAAGTTGCGTTTTAGTCAACCTTCCAGCTATCTCCTCTACACGGCTCAGCTATTTTAAAGTCTGCGATATTTCTTACATATTAAAGGACATATGCCAATATAAATTATTGTTATTCATCAGTTCAGCTTAAAAGGGTTTTGGTTGGACTTTACCATTTAAATCGTTATGTGCTGTGCAATGATACATGGAGCGAAAATGATCTACTCAAGTGGTACGAAACTGGCTTTTGTGAATTTGGAGCCTGCTCTGCATGGTGGCGGTCCTTACTTTCTGTTGACTTGGAGAACACTTCCAGGATATTTACTTTGGACCAAGTAAAATTGACAGTGAAACTTCGGAACATATCTTTAAGAGTGGCTTGAACTATCATTCTGTGAAATTCAACCGAAAGATAATTGGGCACGCTGAAAATGCAGTTGCATATTTGGCATGAGTCTGTTTCATGCAACTGACATAGAGCAATTTCACCCCCATTTTCCCTCATTAATGTTAATACTGATAGTCCATAAGGCAGCACGGTGGCGCAGTGGGTTAGCCCTGTTGCCTCACGGCGCTGAGTTCCCAGGTTCGATCCTGGCTCTAGGTCCGTGTGGAGTTTGCACATTCTCCCTGTGTTTGCATGGGTTTTGCCCCCACAACCCAAAGATGTGCAAGGTAGGTGGATTGGCCACGCTAAATTGCCCCTTAATTGGAAAAAAAATGAATTGGGAACACTAAATTTATAAAAAAACAAAAAAAAAATACTGATAGTCCATTTTTTTCCCTCCTTATCCTTCCTGCTTTACCTGTTGGCTGTGGGATAAGTTATTTTTTTTATTCGTTCATGGGACGTGGGCATTGCTGGCTGGGCCAGCATTTATTGCCCATCCCTAATTGCTCTTGAGTGGGTAGTTAAGAGTCAGCCACATTGCTGTGGGTCTGGAGTCACATGGAGGCCAGACCAGGTAAGAGTGGCAGATTTCCTTCTCTAAAGGACATTAGTGCACCAGATGGCTTTTTACGAAAATCAGCATTGGTTTCATGGTCATCATTGGATTTTAAATTCCAGATTTCTATTGAATTCAAATTTCGATATCTGCATTGAACTGGGGTCCCCAGAGCATTACCCTGGGTTTCTAGTTTATTAGTCCAGTGACAATACCACTATGCCACAGCCTCCCCATCATGTCCTTGAGGGGAGAAAAACTGCCAGTGATGACTTGGGTCTGAAGAGAAATCCCAGCCCTTTTCAGTGATGAAATTTGGGTGGGCACATAGAGCTTTATTTTAATGAGACTTTGACATCTCATTGAAGATGAAGCACCTGCAACACTGCATCACTCTCCCAGTATTGTACTGGCTTCTCCAAATCTTTGGATTCAATCCTGAACCCACAGAATGTTGACTCAAAGGCCCCTCGAGGGCTAACACTGAGCTATAGCTGACCAAGTATTGATGCAGCTGTCTGGCGGCTGACTTTAGTCAACACAGATCTCAAGTGACAACCTCCTGTCCAAAAATGGAATGTCTCACAGCTGCCTTGGACCAATCCAGATTGACAAACGGGCAATTTAAAGACGAAAAGCTCAGCTGGTTGAGAAGAGAGTCCAGAGAAAACCAAGGTCAGGAAATCTGGCACCTGCTCAGCCCATTGTCTCCCTCTGCATCAAATGTGGCAGAGACTAAGAGCAGCACGGTGGCACAGTGGGTTAACGCTGCGGCCTCACGCCGCCGAGGTCCCAGGTTTGATCCCGGCTCTGGGTCACTGTCTGTGCGGAGTCTGCACATCCTCCCCGTGTGTGTGTGGGTTTCCTCCGGGTGCTCCGGTTTCCTCCCACAGTCCAAAGATGTGCAGGTTAGGTGGATTGGCCATGATAAATTGCCCTTAGTGTCCAAAAATTGCCCTTAGTGTTGGATGGGGTTACTGGGTTATAGGGATAGGGTGGAGGTGTTGACCTTGGGTAGGCTGCTCTTTCCAAGAGCCGGTGCAGACTCGATGGGCCAAATGGCCTCCTTCTGCACTGTAAATTCTATGATCTAATTGCCACTTAATTGGAAAAAACAAATTGGGGACTCCAAATTTAAAAATAAATGTGGCAGAGACTTGCCATTCCAGAGTCGGCTTCCTGAGCTACACTGGGCCAGTATTTCAAGGTCCCTCCCGCCTGGTGGGATGTTACGGTCCTGCTGAAGTAGACGGCAATTTAAATGCCGCATCTGGCAGGGGGTGGACATGCCGGGGGGGGGGGGGTGGGGGGTGGAGGGGGGGGGGGGGGGGGGGGGGCTGCAAAGTCCTGGTGCAAGTGATGTTTAACACAGATCACTACCATGTTTCAAACTATCGTCTCACAGAGAAGCTTCAGAATAACCAAGGCAGCATAAGGGGCACGATCAAACAATAATAATAATAATCTTTATTGTCACAAGTAGGCTTACATTAGCACTGCAATGAAGTTACTGTGAAAAGCCCCTAGTCGCCACATTCCGGCGCCTGTTCGGGTACACAGAGGGAGAATTCAGAATGTCCAGTTCATCGAACAAACTAGTCTTTCGGGACTTGTGGGAGGAAACCGGAGCACCCGGAGGAAACCCACGCAGACACAGGCAGAACGTGCAGACTCTGCACAGACAGTGACCCAAGCCGGGAATCGAACCTGACATCCTGGTGCAATTAAGCCATATTGCTAACCACTGTGCTACCATAACAGAGTTCCATTCTGGGCAGGATTAGCGCGATTGTTCCCAGTACTTGTATTTTTTTTTAGAACAGTACAGCACAGAACAGGCCCTTCGGCCCTCGATGTTGTGCCGAGCAATGATTATCCTACTCAAACCCACGTATCCACCCTATACCCGTAACCCTACAACCCCCCCCCCCCCCCCGAACCTTACTTTTTAGGACACTACGGGCAATTTAGCATGGCCAATCCACCTAACCCGCACATCTTTGGACTGTGGGAGGAAACCGGAGCACCCGGAGGAAACCCACGCACACATGGGGAGGACGTGCAGACTCCGCACAGACAGTGACCCAGCCGGGAATCAAACCTGGGACCCTGGAGCTGTGAAGCATTTATGCTAACCACCATGCTACCATGCTGCCCCTTTTTGCTGGGAATGACCCTGATATCGATCGGCACTCTGTTATTTCTTTGGGCCTCAGTGGATAACGCACCGCTGAGGCCACACTCAGACACATTTGAAGAGATCAAATGGCGCACCGAACTCTCGGCCCCCACAATGCGACCTCCGGACCCACCTAAAGCCTCAACTCAGCAGGACCTGATCCCTGGCACCTTAGCACTGCCAGCCTGGCAGTGCCAAGATTCCCATGTGGCATCAGCAGTGCAGGGTGCCTCTCTTTCCAGAGACCAACCACCCAGTGGCCTCCAATAGCCTGGGAGACTACCCCAAAGTGCCCTTCCACCTGGTCCCCATTTGTGGGCACCAATGCTAAATGGTGTCCAGCTGGGGTCTCCTCGGTGAGGCCGGTAGCTCCCAGGGGCTGTTTAGATCTGGCGTAGGTATAGTGAAGTCAGTTGTTAAGCTCATTCAACTCTGCAAGTCTGGATATGGGACTGGATTCTCTGACCCTGCACCGGGTCAGAGAATACCCAGCGGGGAGGCACGAATCCCACCCCGCCACCCCGATGCCGGCTGCCCTATTCACCGGCGCTGTTTTTCAGGGCCAGAGGGATCACCGCCACGCCGGTCGGGGGCCATTGACAGTGGCCCCCCTGGCAATTCTCCGGGCCCCGATGGGCCGAGTGGCCATCCAGTTTTGGCCAGTCCCGCCGGCGTGAATTACTCACCTCACGCACGGCGAGACCTGGCAGGTAAGTGTGCGGGCGGCCCTGGGGGGGTGGGGGGAGGGGGGGGGGAGAAATCCAACCCTGGGGGGGGGGGTGGTCCCCACGGTGGCCTGGCCCGCGATCAGGGCCTACCGATCTGCGGGTGGGATGATTTCGTGGGGGGCCTTCTGTCCTCCATGCCGGGCCCCTGTAGGGCTCCGCCATATTGCCCAGAGGCCGGCGCGGAGAAGAGAACCCCCACGCATGCGCAGAAAGACGCCGGCCGAACTGCGCAGACACGGAAATATGCCGGCTGGTCTGCGCATGCACGAGATCACACCAGCCGTTCCCCGCATGCGCAAACTCGCGCCGGCCCTTCGGCGCCGGCTGTAGTGGCGCCAACCACTCCAGCATCAACCTAGCCCCCGAGAAATCGGAGAACTCCTCACTTTCGGGAGCTGTTGACGCTGGAGTGATTGCCGCCGGTTTTCCCGCCAGCGTGGGGACATAGCCCCATTTTCAGAGATTCCCGCCCAAGGGCTATGATTTTCCAAACCTGCCAACCCAACGTTTGGCTGCCTCTCTGATAGGTCGCACACGGGTGAGGCTGGAAAATCCAAGCTAAGGAATATTCTGAACCTCTGCGGCTCGGTATGTTTATGTTAACCACTTGAAATGTACACTGCATTTCCAGGTCACTGTTGCATTTAAGTCATTTTCACTAAGGTTGTGAATGACTATAACAAATGGACACTTCAAAAAAACGCATTTATTGGAAAGAAACAATGGGCAAACAGCAGCTGATGGCACACTCCAGATGAATATTTTACTTTAAAAATCTCCTCAGTGCATGGACATATTCAGAACAATGAAAAATGAAATGAAAATCGCTTATTGTCATGAGTAGGCTTCAATGAAGTTACTGTGAAAAGCCCCTAGTCGCCACATCCCGGCGCCTGTCCGGGGAGGCTGGTACGGGAATCAAACTGTGCTGCTGGCCTGCTTGGTCTGCTTTAAAAGCCAGCGATTTAGCCCAGTGAGCTAAACCAGGAGAGTTTGAAAATAGACATGTGTGGAAACTCCAGGAAAAGGGTGTGGAAACAAAGATTATTATCAGATGTGATTAATCAATGCAATTCTAGTTTTTCATAGAAATATAAAATTAATACCTAACTCATTTTGAAGGCCAGTTAATTATAAGCCTGAGATGTACCACAAAATCGAGTGACCCTTTGATGAGCCTGTACTGAGCAACAGATAGAAATGTTGATGGAAATGTTGGGAATGATTAGTCAACCTGAAAGCCCTCTTGCCGGAGCTATCATGACCTCGTGTATAACTTCAGGAGATGAGCATCAGTGTAAAGCTACTCTGTAAAAGTAGCCTGATGGGCTGGAGTTCTTGTTAACAACAGGCAGCAATATTTATTACTTTCTGCTGGAATGTACAGGGAGGTGTTTCTATTCTCCTACATTTTGCTGGGCTGCACAAAAAAAAATTCCATTGAAGGCTCCCTGGTTTGAGAAACACAACCAAATCAGCTCTGTATACTAGGAATTAAAGTCATTTAATTCAGAATTTCAAAGAAAATTGTCATACGTTAACCATATTAATTTCAACCCTTTAGTCATCTAAATAAATTATTGAATGAGTTGTATATTTAAGAGTAAACTGCTCATATTCAGCCGCATTAAATTCTAGCTTTGGTTCAAAGTGTTTTGCTTTATACCACTTTATGGTTAATACAACCTCAATTCAGAGTCAGCTATAACTGAAGAAGGAGGCAAATGATGCCACACGCTCACTCTTTCCACAGCCCTTTCCCAGATTCCTCTGTTCTTTTCCCACTTTTTGGAAATGGTGGTTGGTGATATTTGTGTGAAAAGTTAAGTGAATTCTGCATAGTCTGTACCTGAGAACAAAGGAAAATCTGGGACATAGATGTGTTATTTAATTTTGAGATAATCTTTTTCGATAGCTTCATGTTTGAAAAGTGAAATGTCACCCACAATATGCACCAACATCATCCCAGAAGAGAAAGAAGAACAACCATCATTTTTTTAAGCAGGAATGAAAAAAGAGTTCTGCAACCCCTGGGCAGACATAATGGGAAAGCCCTGAGAGACATGAAAGGTGGAGAAGAGCTCCAGGGTTCAGGTTGGTAATGGAATGACTCACTTGAAGTACTTTGAGCGGTCGTAGTCTCCACATATTCTAAGTAATTGAAAGGATGCCTATCATTGCTCAGTCACTTCTTCTAAATCATATATGAGAGTACACTTCCGAGAATGAATGAACTTTAGGTCCCTCACAGGCTCTTCACAGAAAGAATAGAATTGTGGAATTGTTGGAGCAAAGAATGGCTACAGCACAGAAGGAGACCATTTGGCCTATCATGTCTGAGCCTGCTCTCTTGAAGAACAATTCAGTGAGACCCATTCATAGAATCATAGAAAAGTTACAGCACAGAAGACCATTCAGCCCATCTTGTCCACACCAGCCTGAGGACACCCAGGTGCCGTTTATAATCCCACCTTCCTGCACCCACTCCATAACCCTGTCGCTTAGAGCACTTAAGGAGCATGTCCAGGTACTTTTTAAAACAGTTTAGTTCCTCTGCCTCGGCCACCCACAGCGATTTCCAAACCCCCACTGCCCATAGCTGTGCAAATTACTTTTATTTAAGTGCTTGCGCAATTCCCCATTGATGGCCACGACTGAATTTTCCTTTGCCATAATTCCAGGCAGTGCATTCCACATCCCACTGGCAGGAATGGATAGAAAATTCTGACTAGTGTTCTCCTCTGTTGCTAGCTCCACCTGCAGCTCAACAACTTTCTTAAGTACATTTTGTGTGTTTATATATATGCACTGTGACCTTATTGCATTCATTCTTACTCTTACTGCACAGTGTATCTAGTACTTGTATTATTTGTCTCACCCAATCCTTTGTGCACTATGTTTCTGTTTTCTAATGTTATACTCTGGCCTCCATTCCCCTGCCAAATTAACTTAAATCTTCGCTAATATTATTAATAAGCTGTCCCATGATGATGTTGGCCCCTGTCTCTCAATACAGACCTGTCTGGCCTGTATAGATCCCATCTTCCCAAACTAGTCCCAGGAGATTAGTGAATTACAAGGGGCAGGTGGAACCTCCACCACCCCTTACCCCCACTACACCACCCTCCAGTTACAAGGTGGGGAACCCAGACCAGCTGCTGGATGGCCATTTATAGCTATTTGTCCGTTAAGGGACAAAGGCCGGAAATCCATCCCTCAGGGATGGATATTAACAATTATTAAGACATGATAAGGATGCTTCAAGTGCTTGCAGTTTCAGCTACTGATAATTTAAATGGTCTACCCGGTTGGCACTTTTATTGGGTTACAGTAAAAAGGATTATTTAAAGAAAGTGGGAAGCTAGCAATAAACAACTCTTTTTAAAGTTTATTTTTGACATGGGGTTGTTTGGAGGGCATAACATGGCATGGAGGACATGAAGAGGACCTTTTGAACTTACCCACAAAAAGGTATGTCATTTAAACTATGGTTCATGACATTTCTGAAGTGATATGAAGCACAACTCTTTGAAAAGCTGGCCCGACTCCACGAAACTAGGACATGCCTATCCCCACAATGGAGCTGGCCAGATTGGGAGTGCAGCATGTGGGCTCATGGCCAAACCAGCCCTCAGTTTTCCTGGGACCAAACCAAGGTGTGTCACATCTCTCAGGAATCGACTTTAATTCTCCTCAGTGTTCCCCCTAATCTTCAAGATATGAGATTTTATTGGGTCCTTCTGCTAGAATCTGACTAGGCAACCTTCAACTCTCTTCAAGAACATCATAATTGAGGACACCCTAGCTCAAGCATGCACTTTGATGTTTTATTGCTCAGGGACTCCAAAATCAGCAAACACTCCAGCTTCAGGTAGTCGTATGCCACTGCTATCGGCTGTTTCCAAGCACCGACTGCTGGCAGCATTCTCTCTCCGCCTGTTCCCAAGTTGTTTCAGCTCCGGATGTAAACTGCCTGTTTTCTCAGAAAACTCACATAGATAAATCCAAAACAAAAGGCCTCCTAGAAAATTTGGGGAAGTGATGGAAAGATTCCTGCACTGATTATCAGCTTGTTTTACCTTGTTGAACCCTCCTTCTACGGCCAACAAATCCTGGCGGTGTAGTCGAAACTGGAGCTTCTGATCCAACATTAGGGGCACTCCCACTGAGCCACAGGTGTGATGATGAAGATGCCTTTGCCCTTCCCACCTGAGGCCTGGCCATGGTTCATTTACAGGCTTCTCTGCCACTGAAATTTTCCCACCAATCTGAAGATTGAGGCCAGGCAAGAAATGGCCCTTAATTGGTCAGTAAAAGGCCACTTAAAGGCCTCAATTGGGGCAAGGGAAGATATGCCAGCCTAGGCCTTGTCCATCCAAGTGTAGATTTACAGAGAGGCTGGGGCAGGTGATAGCCCATTGGGAAAGCCATTTGAGAAATGTTGGGCGGGATTCTCCGTTTTAGCGGCAGAGTGTTGACGCCGTCGTAAACACCAGAGCATTTTACGACGGCGTCATCTGGCCACTAGGAGCAGCGATCCCCCAACCCACAGGGGGCCAGCACTGCACTGGAGCACCTCACGGAGCTCCAGCTGCCGATATGGGCCCCAGCAAGGCCAGTGCATGACTTTGCATACACGCCATGGCCAGCAACTCCACACTGGCCCCCACGCAACATGGTGGAGACCTACAGGGGCCCGGTGCGGAGGAACATAGGCCCCCCCGGAATTAGCCCGCCCGCCGATCGGTAGCCCCCGATCGCAGGTCTCGCCACCATGGAGAAAACCACTGGAGTCGGATCCCCCCTCCCCCCACCAGGACAAACCCTGCAGGCAGAACGGCGAGGTCCCGCCGGGTAGAACCACACGCAAACTATGCCAGCGGGACTCGGCGGAACTCGGTAGACACTCGGCCCGTCGAGTGTGGAGAATCGCTGGGGGGGGGGGGGGGGGGGGGGGGGGGGGAACTGCATTCAGCGGCCCCCAACCGGTGCCGCAGCAACCACACCAGCACCATTGGCACCGATTCTCCAGTCGCCGAAGAACTGGCGGCCCGGCGTCGGAGCTGCATGGCGGGATTTGTCCCCCCCCCGGTGACTCTAGGACCCTGCGCGGGATCAGAGAATCCCGCCCGTTATATTCACTGCCCCACCACAAACCCACCGACAAGGGAATGTAAAATACTGCCCTCAATTCCTGTTATTTGTGTGAATTTTAAAGTTCCTAGGTAGTATTAGCATCTGTAAAGAAGTGGGACATCTTTCAATGAGGAACAATTGCTGACGATTTCTTGCCAAATATCAGGTGCTACTGGCAATGCCATGTCACCTCACTGACAGCTGTCCTTGTCTTGATGTGGGCTAGTCTCCTTCCACTTCAACGTCAGAAGAGGGATGATCTATCTAATCCAAAATATCAAATTATGAAACATTCAGCATATAACCAGAAATTGTAACATTCTTTTTGGACTGGACTACACTGCACTGTTGCCCCTGACCCATCCAGGAACAGAAATGAGAAATGAGATTGGAAGTGACCTGTTCAATAATGATGTGTGTAACACGCAAGACGTCATTTAACTTGTTTGTACTCTTGATGTCCCCAAATGGTATCATCAGAAACAGAAGTAACCTGGTCTCCAAGCAATCACCCCAACAAATTGATATTGTTGAACGACACAGATATCTTTAATTGTTGGAACAGAAATTAATCATTGCCGCTTCCTGTGCAACATGCGTCTGATGCATCACTCACAAGTTGTACATTCATAGATCATTCTGTGGTCTTGCTAAACAGAGCATCCTTTACCTGTTTAAAGTGGTGCACTGATTGATTTATATCACTGAGATCAGAAACATTTTTGGTGGCACAAGCAATTCAGAGCTATTGTTACCTTTACAGCAGCTAATAAGGCTGTGCTCAGGTGGAAAGGGACTTTAGGTGTGGACACAGCAGGCGGTCTAACTCAGCAACTGCCTCTGGACAGAACCACAGCTTCTTATTCATTGCATTCCAGTGAATTCTATCAGCAAACTAAGACAGAAAAGGCTGGAAAAACTCAGCCTGTCAGGCAGCATCTGTGGAGGAAAACATTTTTAGCTAATGGCCTTTCTTCAGAACTGGAGAAAGCTAGAACCCTCAGAGTCCAAGCAAATGAAAGGAGGATGAGGGCAAGAAGAACAAAGTAGAAGGCCTGAAATAGGGTGAAGGCCAGGGAGATTAAATAACAAAAAATGTCATGTTGCAACAGCCAGAGCAAGTGGGAATGGATATAGGAAAGAAACAACAGTTGTATTCAAATGAGATGTGAATTGCAGCATAAAAAAACACCTCAATGCAATAGGAAGGGATAAGGAAATAAAAAGGACAAAGACTGACCCAGCAAATTAAAAAAAAATACAAAAGAAACAAACACATTGAATAAGATGGAGGAAGAGGTTCTAAAGTTGTTGATCTCAATGCTGAGTACAGAAGCCTGTAGAGTGCTGAGATAAAAGATAAGCTGCTGTTCCGAGAGCATACGTCTATCTATGAAACCTTTGGTCTGGATGTCCTTTGTCATTGTTACCTACTTTTCAGTTGTGTCTATGTACGTGATGTTGGATTCATAGAATCATGGAATCCCTACAGTGCAGAAGGAGGCCATTCAGCCCATCGCGTCTGCACCAACTTTCTGAAAGAGCACCCTACCTAGGCCCAATGCCTCGCCCTATCCCCATAACCCAAACCAGGTGTAATTTAGCATGGACAATCCACCTAACCTGTACACCTTTGGACTGTAAGAGGGAACCGGACCCCCCATGCAGACACGGGAAGAATGTGCAAATTCCACACAGGCAGTCACCCAAGGTCAGAATCAAAGCAAGGGTTTCTGCCACTGTGAGCAAGCAGTGCCAACCATTGTGCCGCCGTTCTTATAGCTTCCATCTTCCTTTCCTCTGTGTTGTCTTCCTCAAAGCCCCTTTAATATTGTTTGCGCTTTCTAGGGCTGAAAACTCGGGGCAACACACAGGATATTAGATAGGGCAACTAAGCCTTGTCCTCATCTGCATGCAGCAGACTTGCTCATGAACTGGATTATGATCAGGTCAGTGAAAAAGATTGAAGCAGCCATATTTCGGGATGGGGATCAGCAGTAGATCATCCAACCTCATTTAGACCACTTTTTCACCATCCGTTTTTGGGTGGATTTGGACAGAAGAATCGATCAAAATCACCTTTCTCATCAGTATTTTTATCACCATTTTTTTCCCTCTGACTTTTAACATGTTGCATTGGTTCTTGCAAATCCAGCACTTCTATATCAGTATCAGTACTTATTCAGAAGAATTACTTTAAATGCACATCACAATCAAAAAACAAAGACTACAGACAATGCCAAGATGAAACAACAACGGCATTACGGGTATGGGATAGAGAAAAGGTCTTCCATAATTAAATTTTAAATATACCATCATTCATTTTCTGTTGGCATCCAATTTAAAATACATTACAGTTTGTTTTACAATATTATGGTAATTTTCAAATTGACTTCTACTGCTTTTTCAGAGTACGCAGAGGCAGAGCATACTGATGAACATGAGTTCCAGCTGACAAATGATGCCTGAAACATCTGTGCCTGCTAATTCATTTTTGATTAGGACATGTAGGTCTAATGAATCTATGGAATACATTAACTGGGCAAATGGTCATCAGCTTTTAACATGTGACTCTGCTTCACTGATAGCCAATGTTTTGAATAATTCTATTTTTTTGTGTAATTGTACAATGTTCAAAGCAGCAGTGCAGCTATCAGGAGTTGAATGATTTCTGCAACATTATTAATAATACCTGCATAATTACTTTGCCTGTGTAATAACAGTGTCCACACTTCAAAAGTAATTAATTTGTTTCCAAGTGTTTTTGTACTTACTGAGAATGTGATAAGATGGTGGAGAAGAATGAAAGTTCTCTTTGCTTCTGAAAAAACAACTTTTTTCAATTTAGGTCCAGACCTTTTATTGTTCAGCATTTTTATTTTTTTTAAAGAAATGCATAATTATCCTTCTTATTAGAAACATTTTGTACAATCTGAATACAATGGGAACAAATTTCCTCGGCCACTTTACCAGATTTCCACCTTAAGTCTGGCAGGAGTTGAGTGGAAAAGTTCCAATCAAGACTGGAATCAGGTCTGCTGGGTTCAGACCTAATTAACTGCCAGGAGTGAAACCTGCAGAATTTCAGATCCTATTTATTCTTTTTCTTCGAGGTAATTCTGAAGTGGCTTTGAGTTTGAGCTCCCTACATAGCAGTTACGTCACGAAACTGCAAAATTATGAAGGCATGCTGGCTACCTATTTTCAGTGGGACTATAAAAAGTGCTGTGTTGTCCATAAAGGGCAGTGGAGAGGGATACAACAATGCTGCTGCATGCACTGCACTGCAATGCAATGTAATGTGATGGGTGTTTGCAGAGAACAGGAGAAAATGGCACACAGATTTTCTTCCTCCTTGCCCAGTTTATATTTGACAAGAAGGGAAAAAGTTAATGCTGGTGTGGTGATTTTAAAATGGAGTCTGTAGGCCTCAGAGCATCAAACAAACAAAGAACTTTCTTCAGGGGGTGTCAACACTACAGTCTGCTTTATTACACTGCCCATTTGACTGCTCAAATAGCTGATTAAGTCATCCGATTACACCATGGGATCGGTCTTTTTTTTGAAAAAAATAAATTTAGAGCATTTTTTCCAATTAAGGGGCAATTTAGCGTGTTCAATCCTCCTGCCCTGCACATATTCTGGGTTCGGGGGGGGCGAAACCCATGCAAACACGGGGTGAATGTGCAAATTCCACACGGACAGTGACCCAGAATTGAACCTGGGACCTCGGCGCCGTGAGGCAGCAGCACGAACCACTGCGCCACCGTGCTGCCCTGCATGTGATCGGTCGCTTAAAATATCCCTGTTCCACTGCAGGGCTGCTTGTGAGGAGTCACTAGAAATGGGCAGCACGGTAGCATGGTGGTTAGCATCAATGCTTCACAGCTCCAGGGTCCCAGGTTCGATTCCCGGCTGGGGCACTGTCTGTGCGGAGTCTGCATGTCCTCCCCGTGTGTGTGTGGGTTTCCTCCGGGTGCTCCGGTTTCCTCCCACAGTCAAAAGATGTGCGGGTTAGGTGGATTGGCCAGGCTAAATTGCCCTTAGTGTCCTAAAAAATAATGTTAATGGGGGTTGTTGGGTTACTGGTATAGGGTGGATACGTGGGCTTGAGTAGGGTGATCATTGCTCGGCACAACATTGAGGGCCGAAGGGCCTGTTCTGTGCTGTACTGTTCTAAAAAAAAAATACCATGAATGCATACAGCCGGGACTTCGGGACTCATTTTTGGAATTTTTTGGGACACCAAGAAAAATGGACCATCCTAGCAAAACCTTGCTATTTGGTTCCCACTACACCTCGATGGTCATTTTCACAAGAGGACAGACAGGGACATAACGAATGGAAAATGGAGTGCCAAGGCCTGCATATTTGCTCCACTTTTATCTGCCACAGGGTGGAAATGCTGTTCACTATTCAACCAGTTCCCGAGTGCAGTGAAAATCACCCAACATGGATTCAACTAAAGGTCTCCCTGCCCCCAGGTTCTAATGTTCTTCCACCAAAACCATCCTCAAAAGTGTGATTTTTCAAAAGAAAACTCCCTGTTCGTGCCGCAAAGCAATGAATAATCTGTACTTCAGAATTTTCGATATCACGTCATGATTAGTGTGGTATATCTGACTGGTTGGAAGAACAGCATTGTGCCTTTGTTGCATTGAGACCCCACCTTCCTTGCCATTTAAATTAATTGTGTTTGTCGCACATTTCGAAGATGAGTTTTATTTGTGTTCTATCTATTCCTCAAAAAAAGATAAAGTTCTGAACTTGAGGTCAAGTGTTCATAGGTTTATCAAAAATACAGTATCTGTAGTAATACTTAAACATACATTTATAAGATAGAACCCAATAATTGTGGAATCAAACATACTCCTTTTCTAAGCCCAGCTTCTCGGTTGATCAATTATTTCTGAATCCTACCTTTCCAAACTCTCGCTGCTTATATTTCTCTCACTCAGGCTACATGGCACTCATGGTTCCACATGAAGTGATTATGCAAAAACTTAAAATACGACTCTATGTAAAGGGAATGTAATTGAAATTATCCTTTATTGATCATTTCAATTGATAAACCGGTTTTATTACTAATTACTTTTTGTTCCATCAGGATAACAAGATCAGTAGAACTCCCTTACTTCATTATCTTCTCAGTAATTTTGCTCTTGTTCCATATAATTGCTATTCCTCCAAGAAAAACCTTTAATTCTAATCCTGTCTTTGATTCTGCCCCATTCAATACCGGTTAATTCCCTCAATTTCCAGAAACTGCAATTAAGAAGACATTTTCCATTTGCAGGACTAACTGTTGTCCTTGCATCCATTATCGGTGATTATAGCTCCCTGTGATGTAGGAACGACTGTGCAATGACATGCCTTTAATTAAATTCTCTTGGTAAGTATCTCATTACCTAATATTGAAACCTACCAGCGCCGTAAGCCTTAGTGTAACTCCCCAACTCACCCCTGCTTCCTGATGGTGAGTCGTAGTGTGGCTTGAAAAATGAAAGAGTGGAGAACACAATCCACCCCAGGATGTGCATACCTTCCACCATTTTAATGACAGTGGTTTTCTTGATTTTAAAGTGTTGTGCATGGGGAGACGGAACACTTCATTAAAAAATTTTAATCAGGCTGCCAGAGCTCAATTGGAAGCCTGATTTGAAACTTAATAGCTGCCATGCCGGTTTGCTGGGAATCTGAAAACCCACCAGCAAAAAGGAGGCAGGAGCTGTTGCCTCAAGATGGTAAATACCTTTTACAGCATTCGTTGAGGTCCAAAGAGGAGCAGGAGTATTTTGTCTTGGGCCATTGTAGAAACCTATGTTTTCCCAATTTTTATTGTGGCCTCGCTCTCCCAGCTGCAAATTATAATGAGGTCTGGTTGTCAACTTTGAGAATGCTCCATGTTCCCAGCCTCGCCTTCTTCCCTGTACCCTCCCCTTCTGTATGTTAGTATCAGGGCCACAGAATCAGTGAGCGGGATTACCCCCCCTTTGCATCAAGTGCAGGATCGGGCATGAGAAAGTGTTCTAGCTGCTAGCCACAGTGGCGGATTTTCACCCGTACAAATTGCACCCCATCTCATTAATTATGCGTATTTCGGAAACATCGCTTCCTCACTCCGCGTGACATATTTAAATTGCAGTCATGCACAGACTTCTCAATGTCAGCAGCCTAGAGCTGCCTCACCAAAGGAATGCTTCTCAAAGACAAGAAGACGGCATCCTCCAAATTTAATGATGCACCACTGGAATGCTTGTTGGATGAAGTTGAGGCCTGCTGCGGTGGCTTCTACCCCTCCTCTGGCTGTATGAGATCCAGGAAGGTAACCAATCCAGTTTGGGAGGCGCTGATAGCAGTGGTCAGAGCCAACGCAGTGCAGAAGCGTTCAGGCATCCAGTGCACGAAGAGGATGAATGATCTCATCTGTTCCTCCAGGATGAGTCCACCATCTCATCACTCTCAATTCACACACTGACAAGACCATTGTGCATTCATTGGCACCTCACTCGCTGCCAGCTCAATGGGCATCACCTATTACTCTCTCACGCACCCTCACACATCTATCTGGCCTCATATCTTCTGCAGTTCGCAACCTCACCCTGTCCATGGGACCCCATCACCCACATATGTCAGGCATCCTTATCATTTGCATGCATCCTGCTCACGCTCTCTCCATCTATCTTTATGCAGGACAAAACCATGCACAATTGCAAGGAGAGATCCCAGACTGGGGGGGTGGGATGCTGGAAATCAAGATCTTCACTTCCTTCAAGAATCAAGTCATCATTCTGGCTAGAGAGGATTTGGACAGTTCCTGTGGTGATGGTGATATCGGTGACAACAACCTACATGAGTACCCTGCACCAGTTCATCCCTCAGACAACCAGACTGTGAGTGCTTTGTCCTGTTTTAGAATAGGTTGCCATGCACTATTTATCTCTACCCTCTTTCATAGGCACCTCTGCCAAGTGCCCAATGGCCTCAACCAGCCAGACCCTCAGCTTGAGCACTGACCACACCTCAGATGAGGACCCTGAGAATACCACAGCAGAAGACCCATCACAGCATTCAGCCACACAGACACATATCTCAATAGGACCTAATTCCAGAGCAGGTTCAGTAGCAAAATCTGGTGAGTTCAGCACACAATCTGGTTCACAGCAACTGAAGGTAGGGACATCCGAGGGATATGGTGGTCAGAAGACTGCTGGAAACCCGGACTATGCTGAGTCTGAGTCAGGTGACGAGCCTCCAGACTCAGTCCGACATCAGGTTTTGGAGTTGCAGCAATGAACGCGAGACCATCAGGAAGAGATGTGTTTTTGTAAATTCACCACTCTGTCTTAGAATTCCCCCTATACCAAAAAGGGCCGATATTCCAAATGGTGAACAGGGATTCTCACTCCCTGACTCCAATGCAGGCTTCAGTGGGTGCCATTCAGGTCAAACTATATTTCCAAGTTATTCCCCGGTATAACCCATACCTTCACCGAAGAATTTTACCTACTTACCCCTTAATAGCATCGATGTCCTGGGTCCTGCGTTATTAAGGAAGTGAAGTAAGCTAATAACCACTTTTTCAGGTTAAGTTATTTTATTATTATACTTTTTTTTTCTTTAAGTTGCAAACACTTTCTTTACAGAAAGGAAAAACGATTAGTGATTCTGGATGCTGCTGGTGTGTTGTAGGGACCTTCAGACTCTCTCTCTCTTGTAGTTCTCCTCCCCTTCTCTCCTGTTGCTGTTTCTCTGTTTTCTCTGTTCTCTGTGTTCTGTCCTCCCCATTGCTGCTGGTTGCTGCTGCTGGTACACTTCCTTAGATTGGGCCAATTTTATTTTAACCTTGCCCTTCATAGCCTGAGCTTCCTTGGGATCAATAACTCTCCCATCAAGTTTGAGCTCCCCATTCAACACCCTGTCTACTCTTTCAGGATCCATTTTAATTAAGCAGTCTACAATCTCTCCACCTCCAGAAAAGCAGTCCCTTAAATCTTTCTTACTTGTTTCCCAGCTGAGTCCACCAACAAACATCTTCCTTCTCATCCTCCTCATTCTTGCTGCCGTTTCTTTGAGCCTTCCACCTCCTTGAGGGGAGCGGAGCTCCCCCGGGCCGTGCCCCGGCCACCAGCTGTTGCTGCCTCGCGTTCTGCTGCTCTCTGCTCCTGCCTCGCGGGGGGGAGGGGGAGGGGCGAGGGGAGCCCGCGCTTAGTGCTTTTTGGCGGGAGAGATCGGGACCTCCGATAGGGGATGGGCTGCGGGGCTTAAAGGGGCATGGTGGGACACAACCAGGCCAATGGGTCCCCCTCTATTCAGTACATCACAGTGCTTCAACACAGCACAAAGAAATCTATGCAAACTCTCTTTTCTTTTTCCCTTTCTCCTGCTGCAGGTTGTAATAACAATTCTGACAGACTGAAATTGACTGCATTTTTGACAGAAGAGCTGGCCACAGTTTCTGCTCTTTTCAGCTGCCACCAACCTCTTGTGGGATCTTTTCCTGCACTCTCCCAGACCAGATATTGGCAGACTTCTATGTTTCAAATGACACATTCTGTATTTTCCAGAACAGATGTCAGTTGTATTCCTCAGATTTCAACAGATGATGATGGAGTCTGTCCATGCTCAGTCTGAGGAAATAGTGCTGTTGCTCGTTTTACTGGAGTGTGATTAACACGCCTCCGTTTAAAGGCCGTGTGCTTAACACTACTATGGCTCTGTATGTGTAATTATGCTCGGAGTCGCCAGGTGTCGTATTGAGACACCGTCACAAGTATATCAAGGTCAGGTTCAAAGTAATAAATCCATACACCGATTAGTAAGTCCAAACGATTGGTGTTTATTATAACAAATATAATAAATACTCATGCATACGCTAAAGAGACTAACTTACTTCTAATACTAAACAACTAAATACTTATCGAGACAGGAACAGGCAAGGTCAGGGAGCAAGGCCTTTGTCCCGTTCTTGGTCTGTAACTTTCTGATTGGCAAAGTTGTCAAGAGGTAGTAAGGTCTGGATCACGTAGCAATCATTGTGTTGGCACTTACAGTTCGATGGCTGAGGCTCAATGGCCGGTGATGAAACTGGAGTCAGGATGCGATGTAACAGGTCTGGGCCGGAGTCTGGAAGCAACAGCAGATCTGGGCCGGAGCAAAACAGACCGAACCATGTGCGGGACCTACTCTTATAGGTCCTAGAAGTCCGTGCCCCTTGGGGCGGGTTCTTTCACCTGCTAGGTATCGATTGGGTCTTTCCCAATTGATATCTTTCAAACTCCCCAATCTGAGGGTCGTTCCTCGATGGGTGGGGCGGTCCCTACGGCTCTTTGTGTTGGTTGCTTTGGCGCCATTCTGTCTGGGCGTCTATGGAAAAGTATCCATCGATACTTAAATGTTTCTATTGTCCGGGGTCTGGATCTGGATCACCTCATTACTATGCAGATCTGTTTCCCATTTGCACCTTTGGCTGAAACTCTGCACCTGGCCAGAAACTGGTTTCTGTACGTGCAGAATGCAAAACAGCCTTCTGCAAGCTGTTTGTCCTCACTATGACTGTTTTTCCCTACAGTCTTAGCAGTTCTCCATTTTGTAGCCCAGTGTCCATCTTAGATGGCTACAGTGCCACCATGCCAACACATCGAGATCAATACTGGCAGGATGGTGGCTGCCATGGAGACTATGGTCCAGGACATTGGTCCTGCACTGCTGCAGGAGTAGCGCTCCCTCGCTCTAGCCATTGGTGTCATCCATCAAGTGCTATACAGCCAGCGGCAGGTCAGCTCAATGTCACTCCAGCTTCTCCTCAAGGAGTCATCCAGGGGACCTTGGGCACCCAGAGAGAGGGGGACCAACTACTGGACAACCTGGGTCCATATACCCAGCTGATTTCAAGACTCTCTAGCTGATCCATATCCCCTCTTCTTGTGACCCCATCACCTCCAGCTCCACAGGCTGAGGAAGGTGCACTTGCCTCATAGCAGGAGTATCAAACCAGGTCTCCAGCCCTCCAGAAGACACCTGCCAAGGTCATCAGAGACAGCAAGTAGTAGAAGTTAGCAGGCTGCCACCACCTATGTTGTGGATGTTCAGGAAGAACCAAAATGTAGCTATCGGGTTCAGAAAGTTAAAATGATTTAGGAGCACAAAGGTGGAACAGATGGTTAAAACATGTATATAACATAGACAAATGTAAATAGAATCACACCCATTTCACATCTCTTGTGTATGCAGTGGCGTGCAGAGTGGGGGGGGGGGGGCGACGGTGCGTTGGCCCCGGGCATCCATTGGATGGGGCATCAGCTGATCTTCCTCAAGGCTCCCCTTCCTCCCAGCTGACTTGTCTTTGTTTGAGAGAGAGAGAGAGAGAGAGAGGGAGTCCCGTCCGTCCTCTGGCTGAGAGCAGGGCTTTGGTGAGTATATTGCAATCTGCCTAAACCTAGGAATATTGCCTGGTTAGAATGCAGAGGGAAATGCTGGGATCCCGGGGTGGGAGATGTGTCTGGATTTGTCTATTTCTGCTTCAGCCTCTGCGATTTCAGGTCAGTTTCACAACAACAGGAAAAATGCACGGAGAGAGAGGGAAAAACTTTTGGCAAAGTTTTGGAAACTTTTTTGCGTCCGTTTCTGTGCATTTCTCCCTCTCCTCTCTCTCACTTTCCCTCTCTCTCTCTCTCTCACTCACTTTCCCTCTCTCTCTCTCTCTCTCCCCGGCCGCATGCCTCCTCTCCCTCTCTCTCTCCTTTAACCTGGGGGTTGTGAATTTTGTCCTAATCATCTTTTTGTCCTAATCAAGCCCGGGGCTTGGAGAGTTTTAACTGTTGTTGGATGTTTGAACCATCCTGTTGGAAGGTCCGGGCTGGGAGGGAGGGAGAGAGAGTGAGTGTGGAAGAGGAGGAGGGGCAGGGTTCTGCACTGTGAATTATAAAGGCACCTTTTCTAATCCTGGGGAGAAACAACCTTTTGAAGAGTCTGAGGAAATAAGCAGGAATTTGGATTAATTCTGCCTCCCCACCCCCTGGGCCTCTTTCTCCTCCCTCCCCCTTTCTCCTCCCTCCCCCTGTCGCCTCTCTCTCTCTCTCACATTCTCTTAATCCTGCCCTTTGTTCCAGAGCTATTTGATCCCCCTGTGCACTGGCACAGATTTACAGTGCGGTTTAGGTTCTGTGTTTACCCCAGGTGTGGGGGCGGGGAAAAGAGGGAGGGTTTGGCATTCCTCAGGGGCACTGCATTGAACCACCCCCACCCCCCTCCCAAATCATCCTCCATCTAACCTCATCCACGTGGAGGGGAGGGGGTGATCTTCTATAATGCACCGATATAATTGTTCTTACGTTTGGGTCTGGGCATCAGGTACTAGCTAGTTGCCTTGGGAAGCATCACATCAGAGCCCCTGTCCACCCACCCCCCACGCCCCAGGCCCGCACGTTTCTCCTTCCTGGAGTTTCCAGCCGGAGATGTCTTTGAGTTTGTCCACACCAGGTTTTAATAAAAGTTAAACGGTCTCTGACCAAATTGATTTTGTGCAGTTATCCATGTCACAAGGAAACACAGTAAGAAGTCTTACAACACCAGGTTAAAGTCCAACAGGTTTGTTTCAAACACGAGCTTTCGGAGCACGGCTCCTTCTTCAGGTCACCTGAAGAAGGAGCCGTGCTCCGAAAGCTCGTGTTTGAAACAAACCTGTTGGACTTTAACCTGGTGTTGTAAGACTTCTTACTGTGCTCACCCCAGTCCAACGCCGGCATCTCCACATCACAAGGAAACACGTTTGCCGGTGTAACTGCCTGAAGGATTTTGCTGTCCCTTGGCCCCAGTGAGAGCGTTGTGAAATGCATTCAAAAGTGTGGCATCGGAGGAACTATAATGACACAATGCAAGACTGACCTTGCTTTAAGACGAGTGCTATTGCCATGCGCATAAAGGTGGGGGGGGGTTGGTGCTACTCGAGTCTTTGGGGCATACAATCAAGATTTGCCCCGGGCATCACCAGACCTCTGCACACCACTGTGTGTATGTCTCTTCATGATGAGCTGCCAATCAGGTGTGAGACCATAGTCCCACTCCCCATTATCCACACTTATCGCTACCATGGGTCACACATCTGTGCAGTGATCTTCCCTGTCACCACAGAGCATGGCCCTTTTCCAGATCGCTCTCCATATCAGTGATGCCTCCACTTTAATGTTAGGTGTGCCTGTGGAATAAACCTCGTTTACATGCTTGGCAGGGTCATGTCACTTTATTCTTGGCTGTGTAAGATTAAGGTAGAGGTGTTCTCCTATCTAGTCTGTACTTTGAAAGATGAAGGTGTAGCGTATAAGGAGATATGTCTCCTTGAGAAGCATCACACATCATGCAACTCCATGTGCTCTCTCTCGCGGCAGTGCTTTTAAGGCATGAGCTCGTACTCAGGCATGTGCACTGCTCTCAGCCGACTGTGTTTTCCACTTTCAGAGTGCACATCTGCAAGCTCACCAATAAGGGGGAAACCTTACCAGCTCAATATGACAAAGCTTGGCCCCACTCAGCCACATTATTGTCCTGATCCTTCAGCATGTTTTACCCTGTGGTTGTGCAAGGATTTTTAATTTTAAAAAAAATTTTGAGTACCCAATTATTTTTTCCAATTAAGGGGCAATTTAGCATGGCCAATCCACCTACCCTGCACATTTTTGGGTTGTGGGGGCGGAACCCACGCAGGCACGGGGAGAATGTGCAAACTCCACACGGACAGTGACCCAGGGCCGGGATTCGAACCCAGGTCCTCAGCGCCGTAGGCAGCAATGCTAACCACTGTGCCACCGTGCTGCCCTTGGTTGTGCAAGGATAAGGCTCTCATCACAATGACACAGCGCTTTGCATTCCCTCCACTGAACACTCACTGAGGTTACTGATGCTCATTCCAAATGGTGATTTCTGGAGGCCAGTAGAGGCTTTGAGCAGGCTCTGAAGCTGCACAATGTCATTTTATACATTGTGGAGGAGAGCAATGGGATAGCAGCGACGATATACTGAAGCTGAAGTGTGCTCTTTATTAGCAATGACGCATGACTTTGAGGGCTTCATGGTGGGTACGCATTCTGGAATTGGCAAGGCCCAGGGCTGGCCATGAGGGCACATTGTCTGTGTAAAAGAGGAGGCATTTCAATGTCTTTGACATCATCATGCTCCGGTGACCCACATCCATTTTAACCTGAGGATAAATGCAGCCTAATAATGTTACTAATAATAATAATAATTGCTTATTGTCACAAGTAGGCTTCAATTAAGTTCCTGAAAAGCCCCTAGTCGCCACATTCTGGCGCCTGTTCGGGCAGATCTCTAACTGAGAGTGTTGGATGTCAGAGTGAGTTTGAAGAATGCTCCACAGACCAGAGTCATCTCTCAAAGAATTCGCAGCAGCGGAACATCATCGGCTGACTTGACCTCAGAGTGAATGACCTGATTAACCATCGATGTTACACAGAATGCGTTGTTCTATTGTAGGAGATGGATCTCCCTGAGGAGTCTTGTCACATTGATGGCATACAGCTATGAGACACTGGGACTTGACCAACAGCTCCTGCCTCTTGTAGGCTGCTGTTGTGATTGGGTTACAGGAGAGATGCTTAAAGACACCTTCTGCTGTCTGCTGGGACCCCATCCTCCATTTAGCACCTCATCTCAGCCACTGCTCCTCAGGGTTCATCATTCTTCAAAGGATCAAGACACCCTGAGTCTGATTTGTAACTATTCACCCTCATACTAAACTACATGTAAGAATGAGAGGAAGAGAAATACCGGTGTTCATGCTGGCTCATGAGGGAGGACATTTGTTCAAGAAGGTATTCACTGCAACTCATCATCCTCCTGGTGGGATCTATTGTCTATCAGGACATCATGTGCACACCTGCTTTGGCATTGGCTGGCCTGTGCTGTGGCCTCGACCCCTGCAGCCTCAGTTTCCTCAAGCTCATCACCCTCATACCCTTCGAGGTCCTCTTCATCAGAGGAGATGTGCAGCTCCTTCATCTTGTTATCGAGGAAGTGTTCCCTCCTTTTCAGTGCCAGGTTGTAGTTTGCAGCAAACCATGATGATTTGAGAGACCCTCTTGGGATTATACAGGAGTGATCTGCCAGATACGTCCAGACATCGGAATCATGGCTAGGATTCTCCCGCAATTGGCGGGACGGCCCGACGCCGGAGCCAAGAGTGGTACGAGCCACTCTGGCATCGGGCTGCCCGGAATTTGCGGAATCCTCCGCACTTCTGGGGACTAGGCCGGCGGGCGCGAGTTGGCGCATGCGCAGAACCACCTGTGTGTTCTGGCACATGCGCAGAACTGCCGGCGTGTTTCCTGCACATGCGCAGGGGGGGTTTTCTCCGTACAGGCCATGGTGGAGCCTTACAGAGGCCAACGAGGAGGGAAAGTAGTGCCCCCACGGCACCGGCCCACCTGCAGATCATAGAACATAGAACAGTGCAGCACAGTACAGGCCCTTCAGCCCACGATGTTGTGCCGATGATTTATTTTAATCAAAGATCAACCTAACCTACACTCCTTCAATTTACTGCTGTCCATGTGCCTAAGAGTCGCTTAAAGGTCCCTGATGACTCTGACTCCACCACCTCTACTGGCAGTGCATTCCACACACCCACCACTCTCTGTGTAAAGAACCTACCCCTGACATCTCCCCTATACCTTCCTCCAATCACCTTAAAATTATGTCCCCTCGTGACAGGCATTTCCACCCTGGGCAATGGAGCCCGGGAAGGAGCCACTGGTAGAGAGGTTTAGAGCAGCTGTTACTGTCACAGCCATCAGTGGCTATCCACTCTATTCATGCCTCTCATCACCTTGTACACCTCTATCAAGTCACCTCTCTGCCTTCTTCACTCCAGTGAGAAAAGCGCTAGCTCCCTCAACCTTTCTTCATAAGACATGCCTTCAGTCCAGGCAGCATCCTGGTAAATCTCCTCCGCATCCTTTCCAAAGCATCCACATCCTTCCTATAATGAGGCGACCAGAACTGGACACAATATTCCAAGTGTGGTCTAACTAGAGTTTATAAAGTTTCAGCAAAACCTCGCAGCTCTTAAATTCAATCCCCCTGTTAATGAAAGTCAATACGCCTTCTTAACAACCCTCTCAACTGGGTGGCAACTTTGAGGGACCTATGTACGTGGACCCCCAGATCCCTCTGTTCCTCCACACTTCCAAGAATCCGGGGCGAGATTCTCCCAAAACGGGAGAAATCGTAAAGCTGCCGTAAAACCCGGGTGGGTTTTACGGCAGCGCGCCCCTTCCCGACGGGGGACCGATTCTGGTCCCCGGTCGGGGCTAGCAGCCCGACGCCGTAGGCTCCGGCAAGACGGGCTTAACGAAAATCGTTAAGCCCGTTTACCGGAGTTAGCGCCAGCTGACGCGTCATATGACGTCAGCCGCGCATGCGCAGTTTGGAAGACTCCAACCCGCGCATGCGCGGGTGACGTCATCGCGTTTTTGCGCAAAACCCGCGCATGCGCGGGCCGGGTTGCCCCTCAGCCGCCCCGCGAATGGATACTGCGGGGCGGCGGAAGGACAAGTAGTGCGCGGGCATCGGGCCCGCTGCCCGCGATCGGTGCCCACCGATCGCGGGCCCATGGCACCCTTGGCACGGCCGTGGTACTGCCGTGCCAATCGGTGCCATGGTTATAAAAAGCGAGTTGGTGACGCCGTTTTTACAAACGGCAAGACCAGGTGTGTTTGCCTTTCGTGAAAACGGCGGAAAGGGCTGGGACTTCGGCCCATCTAACAGCTGTGAATCGCTGCCGGCCGTAAAAAAACGGCGGCAGCGATTCGGGTCGGGACTTCGGCGGGGGGGTGGGAGAATAGCGGGAGGGCGGGAAAAATGTCGGGAAGGCCCTCCCGCTATTCTCCCACCCGTCGTGGGGGGCGGAGAATTTCGCCCCCTGTCTTTAACCCTGTATTTAGCATTCAAATTCGACTTTCCAAAATGAATCACTTCACATTTATCTAGGTTGAACTCCATCTGCCAATTCTCAGCCCAGCTCTGCATCCTGTCAATGTCCTGTCGTAACCTGAAACAACCCTCACCACTATCTCCAGCTCCACCAACCTTTGTGTCATCGGCAAACTTACGAACCCACCCTTCCACTTCCTCATCCAAGTCATTTATAAAAACCACAAAGAGCAGAGGTCCCAGAACAGATCCTTGCGGGACACCACTGGTCACCGACTTCCAGGTGGAATACTGTCCATCCACTACCACTCCCTGTCTTGTTTCGGCCAGCCAATTCTGTATCCAGACAGCCAAATTTCCCTGTATCCCATGCCTCCTCGGTGGGCCCTGAGCACGGGCCAGGCCACCATGCCAGATCCCCCCGCACCTCCTCGAGGACCCCGCTAGCCTCCCTCCAAGCCAGGGCCCACCGGGATGGACCATGTCCATTTCACGCCGGCGGGACTGGCCAAAAACGGGTGGCCGCTCAGCCCATCGGGGCCCGGAAAATTGCCGTGGGGGGGGGGGGGGGGGGGCTGTCAACGGCCCCCGACTGGCGTGGTGTGATCCCCGCCCCGCCCGAAAACCAGCGCCGGAGAATGCGGCAACCGGCATCGGAGCGGGATTCATACTGCCCCCCCCCCCGGCGATTCTCCGGCCCGGTGGGGGGGGGGATAATCCCGCCCCACATCTTTAGAATTCCTATGGTGCACTCCACCAGTGCTGTGCCAGCAGTAAGAGCCCAGCTGTATCTTCTCTCTGCAGGAGACAGACTGCTGCAGGGACATCATCAGGCACGTCCTTTCTGGGTATCATTTGTCACTGAGGAACCCGCCCTGGCTCCTGTGTGGCCCCTTGAAGATCTTCAGGAGCTGCAATTTACTCAAGATGCATGAGTCTTGGATGCATTCTATGTTTCTGATGCAAACATTCAAACAGCCGTTTCGTACGGCTGCAGACCAGTTATACACAGTGGCCTTGCCAGTTAATATATTGGATTGCCTATTGCCAGGGAGCTTTTATAGTCAAGGAATCCTGTATTTGTGGGAATCCAAAACCTCATCAAAGCCCAGTATTTTGGCATCCTGGCTTGCTTTATCTCTGATGATATTGGTGGAATTGTGTTGCAAAAGGCATGTCTGTGATCACATGAAGGCATTTGTGCATGGACACTTGAGATCCTGTAGAGCTCTCCAATGGAGCCCAGGAAGGAGCCACTGGTAGAGAGGTTTAGAGCAGATGTTACTGTCACAGCCATCAGTAATAGATGCAGTCCCAGTCCCGGGACGCCATTTTCCTGGAGAATACAGCAAATGTGAGTCATCAAATTCCTGGACATACGGAACTGTCAGCAACGCTGGTTCTCGCTCACCTTCAGAGAAGACGTGCAAGTTCTATATATCACTTGGGGTCTTGGGTGTCACCTACACATGACTTCACTCTTGGATCTTCAATATGTGGATGACATTGGGATCTTCGCTTTCTCAGAAGAGAATCTCCAAGCCATGCTTGACACCTTCACGGAAGCAAACTGAAGAATCAGTCTCAGCCTCAATCTCAAGAAGACTCAAGACTCACTTTCCCAACCCGCCCAGGGCCAGTTTCGGTCTCTCCATCGATAAAGATCAACGGACAAACCCTCCCAAATGTGGAATATTTACCCTACCTGGGAAGCCATCTCTCATCTAAGGCTGACATCGATGCAGAGATCCAAGATCGTATCCAATCCATGAGATTCATCTTTGGACTCATAAGGATGAGAGTCTTCAATGACTGTTACATCTGTTCTGATACTAAGGTCCGTGTATGCAAAGCAGTCATCTTCCCATCTCTTGAAAATGGCTCATAAACCTGGACTACATACAGAGGCCATCTCAAAGCCCTAGAGAGGTACCATGAACACTGTCTAAGATGTATTCTCCACATCAGCTGGAGGACAGGCATATTAACATTAGTGTCCTTGAAGGTGCCAAGAGTACCAGCATCAAGGCCATGGTCATCTGAAACCATCTCTGCTGGGCCGGCCATGTACTTAGGATGTCAGAGACCTGATTGTCAAAGCAAATCTTCTTTGCCCAGCTCAAGAAAGAATCTTGAACATGAGGAGGACAAAAGATGCACTTCAAGGACACCCTGAAGACTTACCTCAACAAAATGCAACAGAGACGTCAATGCCTGGGAGAGCCTTGGTCAGAAGAGACCTACTTGGAGGAACCTCCTGCTGAAGGGACTCAATTCTTCAACAACACCTAATGACAAGAGGAGGCCCGAAAAAGGAACCTGGGAAAGGAATACCCCACCACCCAGTGTCCCAGAACCAATCCCACCTCTAGGAAACACCTGCCAAGTGTGCAGTCAGAGATGTGGCTCGAGGCTTGGGTTCGTCAGCCAGGCAAAGACCCACAGAACCCATGACAAGTCACAGAGTTTCTTTGGTGGACAATCATACTCGTTAGTGAGTGATCACCGAAGAAGAAGAAGAAATAATGTTTAGTCAGGAAATTTGATTATTTGAGGGGATGCCGAGGTTTCTCATCTGTGAACCATCCAGAGCCAACTTTCAAACAAGATTCTGGAACATGACCATTCGCCGAATTGCTCTGAGGTTCGTTATGAGTTATGAGTGTTTGTTCAACAGTCCTCCGGTGAATTCGGAGGATGCGGCAGAGACATTGCTGATGGAATTTCTCCAGCGCTCTGATGGGTCACTGATACACAACTTAGGACATGCTGCAATACAAGAACATGATGGCGACAACTGTATACAAACATTTTTGTTGACTTGTGAAAGTGTTTGTTGTCAAAGACTTACTGTTGTAGCTTGTAGACATGTCAATGTCGTCCTTTGGGAGAGGTAACTGCCAAGGTATGGAAAGTGCTCAACATAGCAAACTTATTTTTTCTCAGTCAATAAAAATTAATCCAATGCAGTACGAAGACTAAAATAGAATCAGATTACACAGTGGGAACTCAAAAGTACAGCATAGTGCTTTGATAGACCAGTTGCATGATTTATGGAGATTGAAGAAAATGGAAAGGTAGATAAGAGCAGAGACATCAGTCTTGCCTCGCACTGGCATTGAGTTGTTCTTTGTAATGGTACTCCCCACTAGGAGAAGTGCTTTTATAAGTGCATGAAGTAAGTGCCTGTTGATGATTACTATTGTTAATTTTTAGGTGTAAAAAATGAAAGTCAAGTTCTTCATGTAAAGCTCTGGCATTAATTGGTTGCTTTTTGATACCTAATTTTTTCATTTATTTTTCCCTATTTATGATACATATTTATCCCCAGGTCGCATTTTTTGTTAAGACAATGAATGTACGACAATTAATCTCAGACATTGCGGCCATATTCATGACCTCTATTAATATAACTCTGTAGCTCAAGCTGTATGATAGACTGAAGTCCAAACTGAATTGCAATCTCCAGCTGTTTTCTCTCCCACCCCAGCATTTCAGCATTTTGAACATTTCACTCCTTGCACCTTGAGATTGACATAATAACAGTGTAGGCTCTAGATATGGGATCTCCACAACTGACTACTGCTCCCCTCTTCTGATTATGTAATTGTAAGAGAAGGGCAGCAACTCCAGCCCCTAAAGGTAACCATGGAAACTTGGATAGAATGTCAGGACACAGATCAGGCATGTATGTAAGCTTGCTGACTTTGCAAAAAGCTACAGGAAAGCAGGCACCAAGTTGCTATAGTGTAGGACCAGAATTAGGACCAAGTGGTGTCTGAGACTTCAGCAATTAAGTAAAGGTGAGAGATTTAAGGAAGAAAGTGATGAGTTGCAACATAATCAGTGGTCTGGGAGCATGAAGATTGATCTCCGCAACCAGCTATCCCATTAATGTTCATGTGTTCAGCAGAGACATCATAAATTAATATAAAATTGCTCTTTGAATATACAATCAAATCCAAATTATTTTGATTACGTATTATGAAATGTTAGGAACTCACGTCTGTTCATCTACTTACTTAAGTTGTGGTAATTTGTATTCAAGTTTTTATTTGAGGATTTGCCATTGCAATACCAACATTTTTTATTCAGTTTTGCTATGTTAACTGTCATAATGGGTGGGATTTTCCTCTCCGCAGACAAAGTGCAGTGGTGAGTGGGAAAAGCGGAATTCTTATCGCCCCCAGCCATCATAGCGGGTTTTTGTGCCTGATTGCCTGTCACCATCTCATTAAATATTCATCAACACACCCGAGCATCAGCACACGACCTGTGATTCACCTCACTTGCAGTGACATCAACGGGGTATCGTATATAAACCGTGCCGCACATATATCTTTCAATACCCAAAGCCAAGGACAGCTAAAAGACAACGATTGCCCACAAAGGGAATGTGCTGGCTCGAGACATACACTGGAGGCTTCCAGTAGTAAACAAAGGGGTTTATTGATGAAACTCAAAGACAGTTAGCTAACTGGCACAAAACATTATTCAACAGTTATTTACTCTTCAGCTCCCAAGTCCACACAGCCCTGAAGCCTGCTTCCAGGGCCCTGTGCAAATTCCTCATTGGCTGGGGTCTGTGCACTCCTGCGCAATTAGCTTGGAGCCGGTCACATGGTCCATGGCGCCCGCCCCCTTAAAAGGGCCATGCTACCACAGGGAAGAAGCATACAACCCCAAAGTTACTGATGCCTCGCCAGATCACCTGCTTAGCGCAGTCAAGGCCTCTTGAAACCTTCTATGTACCTGGTATGGCTCAGGGAGAACCCCAAAGTTAACCAGCCAGGTTTGGGACCAGATGCCTGTGTCAGTGAGTGCCATCTCCACCCAGAAGAGATTGACTATACAATGCAGAAAACACGTGAATGATCTCATTCTCACAGCCAGGATAAATCAACCTGCTCATGATTCTGAGCTCACACTCTTACTTGCCCCTCACACGGCCGCAGGATCAAACTCCACAGGGATCTCAAACACTGCCATCTTTAGGGACATCATCACTCACTGGGAGCACATCCCAGTGAGGGTCCTTCACTAGCTCATCCTTCAGACTGCGAGACTGAGTGCAATGTATTTTGTATTTTGATGCCAAGCACTAATTACCTCTTCTCTCTTTCATAGGCACCACTGCCAAGTGCCCTAAGGACACTAAGAGCCATCCCCTCACCTTTGGCCCCCTTGAACATCAGGTGATGATCCCAAGAACTTCTGCACTGTAAATTCTATGAAAATGAAGACCCATCAAAGTGTTCACCCACACCCTCCACCAGCGCAGAGGCCAACACTTTAATGGGACCTAGATATAGAGCAGTCTCGGGGTCACAATCTGGTCCACAGCAGGTGGAGGCAGGGACACCCAAAGTCAAAGGCACTTGGGAGGATTGCGGGAGGACAGGATTCTGCTGAGTCCAAGTCAGGTGATGAGCCTCCGAACTCGGCTTTAAAGCACATGAAACTGCAGAGAAAGACAATGGAATATCAGACAGGGCTGTCAGATGCATTCCACAGACTGCAACATACGATGGAGGAGTTCCTCTGCATTCAATCTCAGCTCAGAGCGCTTGGATTCTAGGGCACACAGTTCAACACTGACAGGATGGCAGCTGCCATGCAGACCTTCATCCAGGACCTAGATTTTGCACTGCATCAGGCGCTGCAGTCCATTGTGGTAGTCATTGCTGGAATCTGTCAGTGGCTACGTAAGATGGTGCCCCTTCTCCTCAGGAGTCAGCCTGGGGACCTTGAACTCCAACAGGAACATTGTGGTAGGTGAAGGTGTTGTGTACAACATGTTGATGTTCATGGAGAAGGGTAACCTCTTTTTATCCATGTATTCTCAGTCATCCCTGAGCATCTGCAACCTAAAAGGCCTCACTCAGAAGTCTTGTGATCTCCTGCCTGCCTTGTGATCATGTGGGCAACAGTAAATGCAGCCTCCATTTTCTTCATATTATCCTCTCTGTCGGATCATTGAAATAGGTACATGAGTTAGCTGAAGTCTCTGAAGGTTCTTTTTCTGTTTGTGATTATGGCTTTTTGGGTTTGCTTACAATGTAGGCACCTATTAGTCAGTGCAATTGTGGCCATGGCTATGAAAATACTCACTGTCACAATATCCTTTCACACTCCATCTTTCCCCAACTCCCACCCAAAAAACCTCCATCCCTCCCTGCTTTCCCCTCTTCTCCATCTCAGTAGGCCTACTGCAGAGATGGACTTGGCCAGACTCTTGCATGACCTGCATTTATTCCAATTTACACATTACTCATTCAGTGGACTGAATAACTTCAACCTTTGCAATACACATGAGGGCAGATGTTCTGTAAGGGCATGAGACTTTTTTGTGGGGAGGGGACCTGGATTCCCATTGCTGAACATGGAAGCTGAGGTTCTGAAGTGATATTTCCAAAAGGCTTGTTCAAGTGCACATTTATTTTTGGAGTCACAGAAGAGAAAAACCACAATTGTCGGAAAGTGTTACTGCACAGGGATCGATATTTGGATCTAGTTGGAAATAATCTTCCATAAAGTGCTTTCACATTGAGGCCGCATTATTGCCTCTGTTCTTCCAGTAATGCTCCTAATATGTTACAGCTCTGCATTCCTCCTGATTTGAGAATACAGATTTCAGATGGGTGCTCCTTTAATTGGCCTCGCAGTGCTGGGAGGTACTCCTTCCAGAAGCATAAACAGTCCTCCCTAGCAGTGTAGTTTTTAGTTTCATTTTCCAATGTTCCATTGGTTCAGGTTCCAAGATATTGGTCCTCAGGTTTTATTGCCAGACCAGCTTCAGCCCTCCCTGAGTGACTGTGGAGATCCCTCCCATTGTCCGTGGGATCATTGTGTTCAGTTTTCCTTCCCTCCTATTAGTCTCAGTCCTCCCCCTGTAATTCTGAATCCCAGTGGTTAATATCCCTGTGTTACTCCAGAGTTAGTAACAATGAATATTCCCATGGCCCATGGAGATGTTACCCCTCCCCATCTTGAAGCCAACTATGCCATGACATCTTGATATAAGGGGATCCTCCCCCGTAAGTCCATTGGGTTTCCGCTCCCTAAACTACCTGTTCCCTATCTACAAGTTGCAGATGCCTCCCCTGACTATGACTGTGTCATCTGTGGCCGAGTAATATGGCCGAAACCCCCACAGACCACCGTGTGAGGTGGTGACCACGTCCTCACACAACATGTTGGGCACTATGCCAGTGAACTGGCATGCTCTTCCCCTCCCTGGACTGGACAAGGGCAGTCTTTTCAAGTTCAAATCACCACTCAAGCACTTCTTTAGTCAGTTGCCTTGTCATTCTGACAGTGACTCCTTTGAGACGGCTGCCTTTTACTCTCTTTTCTATGTGGTCACAGGACTTATTTGTCCCCAGTCTTGCCTAATGTCCCCACCCTCCCAAGTCATCTGTTGGCGCTCAACATTCCCCAAATTCCTCCCCGCAAGTCAAGCCTTTTGTCATAACCTGTATTCACATTATACTTATGGCGCCTGTGATCTCATATTCCCATAATCCTTGGTGAAATATGCGTTCCCCCGATAAGGAGGCGGGGTGACTAGCGTATGTCCGGTATAAAAGCTGTCAGTCAGAGACCGACCGACACTCACTCAGTTGGGTCGCACCACGTGCCGTGCGTCCAGGGTTTGGAATAAATCGTTGTTTCACTCAACATGGCGTGGACTCCCCCTGCTTGCAGATGCAAAACCCTTGCCCTCCAGTCTCTTACCTTGGCTCTAGTTTGTCTCCATGCCACTGAGACATACCATTAACCAGTAGCACATTAGAACCCACCTGCACTTTCCCACTGGGCTGGTATATGGAAACTTCCCTGAGACAGCTCCTGGAAGTCACAGAAGCATAGAAACAATCGGAGCAGTAGGAGGCCAAACGTCCCTTCAAGCCCGCTCCGCCATTAATTATGATCATGGCTGATCATCCAACTGAATAGCCGAATCCCGCTTTCCTCCATATTCTTTGATCGCCTTCGCCCTAACCACCATATATTTTTTTTAAACGCTTTTTATTCAAACTTGTATCAAAGTAGGTTACAGCAAATAAACACCCCAGGAAACATTCTTCCCAACAATCAACTATACAGTTTGTACAAATTTTTCTCCTTTTTCACCACCCGCCCCCATCACCCAGCCCCCACCCCCCAGCGACGAACAGGGTTCTCCTTCCCACCACCGCCGCACCTTGTCCACATTCGCCGCCCAATAATAATGAAGCACGTTTGGCAACGCCAACCCCCATCCTCAAACACGGTCACAAACATCCCCTACCTTTTCTCAAACTCCCCTGCTGAGCCCCTTAACTCATACTTTATCTTCTCTAACCGCAGGAAGTCATACAGGTCACCCAACCATGCTGCTACCCCCGGTGGCGATGCCGACCGCCACTCCAGCAAAATTCGTCGCCGTGCAATCAGTGAGGCGAAGGCCAAGACATCGACCTTCCTCCTCTCCATGAGCTCCGGCTTCTCTGAAACCCTAAATATCGCCACCAAAGGGTCCGGGTCCACTCCCTCCTCCACTATCCTGGCTAAGACCACGAACACTCCCGCCCAGAATCTTCCCAATTTTTCACAACCCTAAAACATGTGCACATGATTCGCTGGCCCCCGCCCACACCTCTCACACTCATCTGCTACCCCCTGAAAGAACCCACTCATTCTCGCCCGAGTCATATGCACACTGTGCACCACCTTAAACTGTATCAGGCTCATCCTTGCACAACAGGAGGTCCCGTTTACCCTTCTCAGTGCCTCACTCCATACTCTCCAATTGATCTCCATTCCCAACTCCGCTTCCCATTTCTCCTTGATCTTCACCACCCGCTCGCCTCCCTGCTCCCTCAGCCACTTACATATATCCACAATTCTTCACTCCCCTTCCACATCCAGAAGCAGCAGTCGCTCCAGCAGTGTGTATCCCGGAAATCTAGGGAACCCCTTCCAGACCTTTCGTGCAAAGTCCCTAACCTGTCGATACCTGAACTCACTTGCCCTTGGAACCTCTACCCTCTCCCTTAGCTCCTCCAGACTGGTGAACCCTTCCTCCAAATTCAAATCCCTCACATTGACCAGCCCCACTTAACTCCACCTCCTGTATACACTATCCATCCATCCCCCGGCTCAAACCCATGATTCCCACACAGCGGCGTTAGCACTGACATCCCTTCCACCCTAAAATGCCTCCTCAGCTGATTCCATATCTTCACCGTGGACTGCACCACTGGGCTCCCTGAATACCTACTCGGAGCCATTGGCAATGCTGCCGTCACCATAGCCCTCAAACTAGACCCCTTACAAGATTCCTCCTCCATCCTAACCCACTCTACCCCTACTCCTTCCCACCACCGCCACACCTTGTCCACATTTGCCACCCAATAATAATGAAGCAAGTGTGGCAACGCCAACCCCCCTGCTGCCTCTGCCTCTGTAGCAGGGTCCTCCCCACCCTCGGCACCTTCCCCGCCCATACAAACTCAGAGATGATTGTGTCCACATTCCGAAAAAAGGCTTTTGGGAGAAAGATCGGGAGAGCCTGAAAGATAAACAAGAACTTGAGCAGAATATTCATTTTCACCACTTGGACCCTCCCCGCCAACATTAAGTGCAGTGTATCCCACCTCCTAAGATCCTCCCTGGCCTCCTCCACCAGCTTCGTCAAGTTCCACTTATGGAGCCCTATCCATTCCCTCGCTACCTGAATCCCCAAGTGCCTAAACCTATCCCTCGCTACCGTAAATGGCATCCCCCCTAAATTTGCCCGCTGTGCCAGCTCATTCACCAGGAATACCTCGCTTTTCCCTACATTCAGCTTGTATCCCGAAAACCCTCCAAACCTCCCCAACAGGCCCATAATCCTTCCCATACTCTCCAACGGATCTGAAACATACAGCAAGAGCTCATCGGCACAGAGCGACACCTGATGCTCCCTCTGTCCCCTCATTATCCCCTCGCCACTCTGCTGACACCCTGAGAGCCATTGCCAATGGCTCTATGGTCAGCGCAAACAGCAGCGATGACAGCGGGCACCCCTGCCTCGTACCCCTGTGTAAGTCAAAGCATCGTGAGCTCATATCATTCGTCCTCACCCTCGCTCTTGGCGCCACATACAGCAACCGCACCCATGCCACAAATCTCGGCCCAAACCCAAAACTTTGAACAAGCACCGCCACTCCACCCAATCAAATGTTTTCTCCACGTCCATGGACACCAGCACCTCCAGTACCAGAGCTCTCGATGGGTTCATCACCACATTCAACAGCCATCTTTTATTACTCGCGAGCTGCCTGCCCTTCACAAAGCCTGTTTGATCTTCTGCAACCACCCCCGGGACACAATCTTACATCCTCCTCGCCAACAACTTAGTCTATACGACCTACATTCCACCGGATCCTTTCCTTTGTTGGGGATTAGTGTGATTACTGCCTGCTTCATCGCCTCTGGCATCTCCCCCTTCTCCAGTACTTCATTAAACGCCCCCAACAGATGTGGTGCCAGGTCCGCATCATATTCCTTATAAAATTCTGCCGGGTACCCATCCGGCCCAGGGGCCTTCCCCGACTTCATACCCCTGATACTATCCAGCACCTCCCTCAGCCCCAGGGGCTCCTCCAACTCCTGCCTCTTTGCTCCTCCATCTGGGGAAATTCCAGCTCGTCCAGAAATCACACCATGTACCCTTCCTCTCCTCCTGGGTCTGCCTCATAAAGTCCCTGGTAATACTTTCTAAATGCCTCATTTATCTTCTCTGGCTCTGACACCACATCCCCAGCCCCAGTCCGGATCTTCAATGTTTCCCTGGACACAGCCCGTCTCCGCAGCTGGTGCATCAGCATGCAGCTCGCCTTCTCCCCATACTCGTATTGCACCCCTCTTGCCCTATGTAGTTGCCCTACCACCCTCCCCATTGTCAGCCTGTCAAATTGCCCCTGCAACTTTTTCCTCCTCGCTAATCCCGCCAATTTCTCCCCGGACCACTGCCTTCAGTGCTTCCTAAAAAATGCCCGCCGCCACCTCCCCATTCTGATTGAACTCCACATAATCCCTAATCGCCAACCACACCTTATCACAAAAACCTCCATCCGCGAACAACCCCAAGTCAAACCTCCACCCCGGCCTCTGCTCTTGTCCCCTACTGAACCGAATATCCAGCCAGTGGGGTGCATGGTCCGAGATAACTATCCCCACATACTCTGCTTCCTCCACCCCAACCAATATCTCCAGACACATTACAAAGTAATCAATTCTCGAATACACCTTATAGACGGGTGAAAAGAAGGAATAAATTCCTTCCTCCGGGTTCTGAAAGCGCCATGGATCCACCATACCCATCCTCCCCATAAACCCCCCCAGCTCCCTTACCATTCGTACCCTACCCATCGACCTGGGGCTCAACCTATCCACCTTCGCCTCCAGGACACAGTTAAAATCTCCTCCCATGATCAACTGGAACGTGGCCAAATCTGGGATCGCTGCCAGCAACCCCCTCATAAAACCCACATCATCACAATTTGGGGCATACACATTTACCAACACTACCGGTGCCCCTTCCAATACCCCACTCACAATCACATATCTCTCACCTGGATCCCTCACCTCCTTTGCACTCACGAATCCCATTTTTTTGCTCATTAAAATCACCACACCCCTCGATTTCTAATCAAACCCCGAGTGAAAAACCTGCCCAACCCACCCCTTCCTGAACCTAACCTGGTCCCTCACACGGAGGTGTGTCTCCTGCCAAAAGACAACTTTCAAGCTCCTGAGGTGCGCGAACACCCTCTACCTTTTAATCAGCCCACTTAGTCCTTGGACGTTCCACGTTACCAACCTTACCGGAGGCTTGCGCCTCCAATCCCCTCTACCGTCCGTCATCTTCCCCACTTTACTCCTGCCCCTTTAATTCCACTCTGTACCTAGCCCATCCCAGATGGCTCCTTTCTTTGCCCTTGGCCATGTCATCTCTCACCCCCTGCCGCGTCGCAGAAACCCCCTCCCACTTTTCCCCTTCCCCTTCTTCCCCCCCACTTCCCCCCTCCCCCCCCCCCCCCCCAGGCCACCCCTCTTGGTCTTCTCCCCCACCACCTCACTTCCGTTCACCAGCATAACCTGCTAGCGTGGCTGCCCGGCCCTAAGGCACATCCTAATGACCTCACCCTTCCTCTCTCTCCCCCCCCCCCCCCCCCCACTCCTCAGCTCAAAGAAGAAGGCCTCCTGCTGGCCTTACCCTCCCCCACCCAAACAAGGACTTCTCCTGAACTCCAGGTAGCCTTCCCCAAAAGCAAACAAACAGATGTTAAACACAAACAGTCCCATAAAACAGGAGGGGGGATGGGAACATCCATCCCCACATAAACTTTTCACCACTACAACTCCTTACAATCTCAACATTGAACAGAGACCACCCCCCACCCCCCCACAAAAAAAGGCGACAATCCCCCAATCCTTACACCCACTTCAAACATGCTCCTGACCATTACATAGTGCCAGCACCCCAGTTCCCAAGCATTGTCAACTCAGTTCTCCCCCGGTTTATGCTCCTTAATGAAGTCATCGGCCACTTCTGGGGTCTCAAAATAATACTTCCGGCCTCCAGACGTCACCTATAATTTTACCGGGTAGAGCACCCCAAACCTTATCTGCCGCCGGTACAGCACTGCCTTGGCCTCATTGAAACCTGCCCGCCATTTTGCCAACTCGTCTCCGATGTCCTAATAAATCCGGACGTTATTTCCCTCCCAGTCGCTGCCAAGTTTCTCTCTGGCCCACCATAGAATTTTCTCTTTCTTCACAAATTTATGGAGTCTCACAATCACCGCCCGTGGCGGCTCCCCAGCTCTAGGCTTTTGCCTCAGAGACCTATGCGCTCGGTCCACTTCAGGTCCCTTATCTAGCACCCCTTCTGTCACCAGTCCCACCAGCATTCTCGAGACGTACCTTGTGGCACTCTCACCTTCCACTCCTTCAGGCAGGCCCACTATTCACAGGTTCTGTCTTCTCGATGTATTCTCCTGCTCCTCAACCTCTACCCTCAGCATTTTACAAAGGTCTCTTAGGAGCCCCTGCTCCGCCTCCAGAGCCACCACATGATCGCTGTGGTCCGAGATCACTCTTTCAATCTCGCAAATCTGTGACCCCTGCACCTCCAAACACCTCTCCATCCGCTCCAAAGTACTCTTCAGGGGTGCCACAACTTCTGCAGTGGCCTTTGCATGATCCTCATGCATTTATTTCCTCTGTCTATGGAATTCCTCCTTGAGAAAAGTCATCAGTTCCTGTATCTGGGGCCTTACAGCTTCCCCCTCCCCCGCCTGCATGCTGAAAGAGACTGTCTGTGAAGCACAAGACTGTTTCAACTTTTCAGCCCAACCCCTCACTGTTTTCTGCTGGGTCCGATGATCAGAAGACATACCATTCCAGGGGTAAACTACTCCTCTCACATTCACCTAGGCCCTTACATCAAAATTCCACCTGGAACTGGGTAAAAAGACCCCTTTTCTGTGACTTTGAACAGGAACAGCCCTCTATGTGACCAATCACTCAATGGTCACAAACGGAAGTCTTCTACCCACCATTTCTAACTGCTCCTTGAAACCACACAATGTTTTGGACTCAACTACTTCCTGTGGTAACGGATTCCACAGACTCGCCACTCTCTGGGTGAAGTAATTTCTCCTCATCTCTGTCCTAATAGGTCTAGCCCGTGTCCTCAGGCTGTGACCCCTGGTTCGGGACACACCCACCATCGGTAACATCCTTCCTGCATCTACCCTCTCCAGTCTGTTATAATTTTATAGGTTTCTATGAGATTCTCCCCTCTTCTTCTGAACTCCAACGAATACAATCCTAACTGACTCAATCTCTCCTTGTGCGTCAATCCTGCAATCCCAGGAAGCAGTCAGGTAAACCTTTGTTGCAGTCGTTCAATAGCTGAAACATCTTTCTTCAGACAAGGAGACCAAAACTGCACACACTATTCCAGGTGTGGCCTCACTAAGGCCCTGTATAATTGCAGCAAGACATCACTGCTCCTGTATGTTCTATGTTCAAGAGATTAAGTACTCGAATCCTCTCACAATGAAAGCCAGCAAATCATTTGCCTTCTTTACCACCTGCATGCTTACAGTGACTGGTATACGAGGACACCTAAGTCTCATTGCACTTTCCCCTCCCCTAATTTATGGCCACGCAGATAATAGGCTGCCTTCTTGTTTTTGCTACCAAAGTGGATCCACTGCCATCCTTTAAGTAAAATTCCCCAATCGGTTGTAGCCAACTCATACCTCATTTTATCGTAGTTTCCTTTGTTAAGATTTAGGTCCCTAGTCTCAGAACCAACTACTTCACTCTCCACCTTGATGAAAAATTCCATCATATTATGGTCGCTCATCCCCAAGGGGTCTCGCACAACTAAATCCCATTGAGAAGCAGTTGTGGGTTAAAATCCCGCCACTAGTGAACGACACTCAACCGAGAATCACGCGGCTAGGGGACTGGAGAATACCATCCTTTCTCTTCCTTCGGAATGTTGAAGAGTATGGTGTCCAAGGTGGAGTATTAGATTGGATTTGTTTATTCTCATGTGCACCGAGGTATAGTGAAACATATTGCTCTGCGTGCAAGCTCGGACTGATCATTCCACACATGAAACGAAAATATAAATTAGGGCAAACATAAAAGATACTTAAAAGTTTAGAAACAGGTATTGGGTGAAGCATACAGGGGTGTAATACTACTCAGTAGAGAAGATGTGTGAAGAGATCAGTTCAGTCATAAGAGTCTGGTAACTGCAGGGAAGAAGCTCTTTTTGAATGTTAATGCGTGTTCTCAGACTTTTGTATCTCCTGCCCGATGGAAGAAGTTGGAAGAGTGAGTAAGCCGCGTGGGAGGGGTTTTTGATTAGGCTGCCCGCTTACCCAAGGCAGGGGAGGTGTAGACAGATCAATGGATGGGAGGTGGGTTTGTGTGATGGACTGGGCAGTGTTCACGACTCTCAGTAGTTTCTTACAGTCTTGGGCCGAGCAGTTGCCGTACCAGGCTGTGATGCAGCCAGAAAGGATGCTTTCTATGGTGCACCTGTAAAGGTTAGTGAGAGGCAATGTGAACATGCCGAATTTCCTGAGTTTCCTGAGGAAATATAGGCTCTGTTGTGCTTTCTTGGTCATGGTGTTGACGTAGATGGACCAGGACAGATGGGCACACCTCGAAATTTGAAGCTGTCAACCATCTGCACCTCGGCCCCATTGATGCAAACATGGGCGTGTACAATACTTTGCTTCCTGAAGTCAATGACCAGCTCTTTAGTTTTGCTGACATTAAGGGAGAGATTGTTGTCGTTACAACACTCCACTAGGTTGTCTCCTGTACTCTGACTCATCGTTGTTCAAGATCCGACTCATTACGGTCATGTCATCAGCAAACTGACAGATGGAGTTGGAGTTAAATTTTGCCACGCAGTCGTGTGTGTAGGGAATATAGTAGGGGGCTAAGTAAGTAGTATTGAGTACTATTGTGGAGGAGGTGTTGTTGTTTATTCTTACTAATTGCAGTCCGTGAGTCAGAAAGTCAAGGATCCAGGTGCAAAGTGAGGAACCAAGTCTGAGGTTTTGGAGCTTTGATATGAGCTTGGCTGGGATTTTGTTGTCGGAGCTGTAGTCAGTAAATAGGAGTTTGCTATAAGTGTCCTTGTTGTCGAGATGCTCCAGAGATGAGTGTAGGGCCAGGGAGATGGCATCTGCTGTGGACCGGTTGTGGTGGTATGAAAGTTGCAGGAGGTCTAGGCATTATGGGAGCATGCAATTGATGTGCCTCATGACCGACATCTCGAAGCACTTCAAAATGATCGATGTCAAGGCCACCGGATGATACTCATTGAGGTACGTTGCCTGGTTTTTCTTTGGCACCGGTATTATGGTGGTCTGTTTGAAGCAGGTGGGGACTTCGGAATGGAGAAGGGAGAGGTTGAAGGTGTCCACGGATACATCTGCCAGCTGGTCCAAGCAGGATCTGAGTGCATGACCAGGGACCCCATCCGGACCCGTCGCCTTCCGAGGGTTCACTTTCAAGAAGGCCAATCTGACTTTGGAAGCTGTGATAATGGGTGTATCCGGGACTGCTGGGGCAGTCGACAGTGGTTCGATGATTTCCTGCTCGAACCTAGCATAGAATGCTTTGAGTTCATTGCGGACAGGTGCGCTGTTACCGGAGATATTGCTCGGCTTTGCTTTGTAGCCCGTTATGTTATTTAAGCTTGGCTGGTGCAGACATGATGGGCCGAATGGCCTCCTTCTGCATTTTAGGGATTCCTAGTGGAAGCAGCCACTCCACATCTACTTTATCCATACATTTTATCATCTTATATACCTCAATTTAATCTCACCTCATCCTTCTAAACTCAAGAGAATATAGGCCTAAATTGCTCAATTTCTCTTCATAAGACAAATTCCTGGGGCTGGAATCTCCGCTTCCGCGGCTATGTTCGAAGGATGCGTCTGATCTTACGATCAAAAAGTCTGCGCTACCCCCGCACCGATGCTCCGACCGGTGGAGGGCTAGCAACCACACCACATAAAGTCCGCAGCTTTACCTGCCGATACAGACACAGGATGGCCGGGTCCGTGGCTGCATATGCGCACGGTGGCGGCCTGCGGTGGCTGCGCCGTACAACATGGCACCGGCCAGGCGCAGACCTAGCCTGCCAAATACTGCCCCCCGTAAACCCATCGCCAACCCCGGACCACCCCCCACCAGTCCCTTCAGCCCCAGCCAAAGCCTCCCCTGCCAGCGGAACGGCTCCCCCCTCCTGACTGTGGCGGCGCTTGACACAGTCTGCAGCCACCACGCCAGGTTCATGAAAGCTGAGAGGACACGTGTCCCACACCATCGGGAAGTCATCCCATCGAGGACGGAACATCGGGGGAGGGCCTCAGGTGACATCCTGAGGCCATCCCAACGCGTGCAGCACACACCTCGAGTACACCATTTTTGAGGGGGCAGTGCATCCATAAACGGCACTGCCCCCCGATTTCGGCGTAAAAAGTGATTCTCCGGCCAAACGCAAATTTGACGCCGCAATCGCAGAATCCCGCCCTGATCTCTAGAATCAATCTAATGAACCTCCTCTGAACTGGTTCCAATGCCTATACCTCTTTCTTTAAATAAGCGGATCAAAACTGTGCACAGTACTCCAAAAGCGGTCTCATCAATGTATTGTGCTGTTGCAGCAACACTTCCTTACCTTTACACTGCATTCCTTTAGCTATAAATGCCAACATTTCAATTGTTTTCTTCATTACCTACTCTATCTGCAAGCTCATTTTCTGCGACTCATACACTGGGACATCCAGATCCCTCTGCACTGGAGCACCCCAAAGTCTCTCCTCATTTGGATAATAAGTTGCCTTTCCATTTTTCTGAACAAAATGGATAACCTCATACTTATCCATGTTACACTCCATCTGCCACATTTTGGCCCGCTTACCTAGCCTATCTATATCAATTTGTAAGGTCCTTATTTCCTCATTGCAACTTACTGATCCACCTATTTTAGTGTCATCTGCAAATTTGGCTATAGAACCTTCTGTCCCTGTATCCAAGTCATTTAGATTGTAAATAGCTGAGGCCCAAGGACCGAACCCTGTGGCACCCCACTTGTTTCATTTTGCCATCCAGAAAAATACTCATTTATCCCAACTCTTTGTCTTCTGACTGTCAGCCAGTCTTCAATCTAAGCTAGTAAATTACCCTAACCCCTTGTCAATCAACCTTCTGTGTGGCACCTTATCAAACACCTTCTGGAAATCCAGATATATTACATCTGCAGGATCGCCATGCCTTGTTACGTCTTCGAAGAACTCCAGCAAATTAGTCAAACATAATTTACCCTTCATAAAACCATGATGACTCTACTGGATTGTGTTTTGACTTTGAAAATATCCTGATATTATTGTTGATATCCTGATATTATTGTTGATGTCATGATATTTTTTAATAATAATCTTTATTGTCACAAGTATGCTTACATTAACGCTGCAATGAAGTTACTGTGAAAAGCCCCTAGTCGCCACATTCCGGCGCCTGTTCGGGTACACAGAGGGAGAATTCAGAATGTCTAAATCACCTAACCAGTACGGTTTTCAGGACTTGTGGGAGGAAACCGGAGCACCAGGAGGAAACCCACGCAGACAAGGGGAGAACGTGCAGACTCCGCACAGACAGTGACCCAAAACGGGAATCAAACCTGGGACCTGGCGCTGTGAAACAACAGTGCTATCCACTGTGCTACCTGTGCTACCGTGCCGCCCACAACAATATTATTGTTGATGTCCTGATATTATTGTTGATGCCAACAAGGAGCTCCAAACGTTGGTTGACAAGTTTGTTCTTGATGGTGAAACAAATTCCATGCGTCCTGGGCTGATCCTCGGATTTTCCTGAAGAGTTCTAAATCTCATGGTCCTGTCCTCGTTACCCCTCGCCAATCACCACAGGACTTGTCTTTGTGGGGGCGTGCTGGTTTCCTCTAGGTAGATGCCTGATGCGAGACATCTTTTAATGTGGGTATGCCTTTGCACATCAGCCGACACATGGGCCTTGATAGTAGATATGTTCAGTTCCAGTGGCAAGGATCCTCGACGGCGTGGGAACTCCCTACTGCTCCTGCCTTCATCCGCCATTACAGCCTTTGATACCGTGCAAGTATCTTCCGCCTGATCTACCGTTGAGGACTTGTTTTAGTTTGTGCTTTGTCTGTTTCCTCCCCTCCAACATTACCATCATGGCTGGCCCTTCCAGGAGTTTAAGAGGGCCGACGGCATTGCTCTCGAGATCAACAGAATCTTTAAGCCTCTCCGCTATGACAAGGTGGCAAATAAAGGAAATGCTTTCTGGCACTAGCCCACTAATGACTAAATTTATTTAGCTTACTTTCACAGATTTGAACACACAATATTTGGCTTGACAATCTAGAGCTACGCATGCTAGGCATGCCCACTATATGATTTTAAATAAATTATGGCTGTACTATATGTAGAGACATTGTCCCAGATTTTTGCCACAATGGAGCTTCTTGATCAAACAGAAACACGCACAGGCTGGATAGAAAGGAAACGTTTGCTCTGTTTACCTGGCGTGCCCCAGCTAAGGTGTTTGAGAGTCTTACCCTTTTTATGGAGAGAAAAATTCAAAAGAGCTTCCTAAAGCTCTGAGTTTAAACCAAAAGCAGAAACACTCTCACAGAGTAGGTGACATTCCAGAGGAAAATCCTGACCAATCAGCACAATCCATTGATAAGGCCCACCAATTTGAAACAGTATTTTGCCTGACAGCCAAGCCCATCAAAATGAGCCATCACCAATGCCAGCACATGCAGCTAGATTCTTTTTTTTTTACAAATTAAAGGTGACGTCCATCTTAAAGGCAGAGGTGAATTTTTGACCAGGTACAAAAATAAAAGCCAAAATACGGAAAATAAAGGAAATATGCAGGTAAAACAAGCTTTAAACAGGGGGATCCTTACAGCTGTCACATTGTTAAGCAATATTAAAAGTCCAGTCCTTTAAATCTTTGGGAGAGAAAGAAGTTTGGGCTGTATTCAAAAAAAGATTATTTGCTATTTCACTTAGTCTGTTGACATACGTTTGAGAGTTTCCATTGTGAGGTTGCTGCTGCATGACTGATTTCACAACCATTCATTATCACAGTAGGATGCCTGCAATTTCACAGTTTAATTGACAGCTACAAGTGGTTTTCAACTCTTTGATATGGGTCCATGAATTTCAATTGTTGTTGTTATAAGTGTTTGTGTACTTGAAGAAAATATTTATTGTTATCAAGCTTTATTTAGTTGAAGGAACATAAATGTAGTAAATGGGCTTTTATGAATAAGTATCTTTGCAATCGATACTTTTAACTATTTTATCACACCTCTGCATGGAGGTCTGCCAGTGTGGATACTAGGTGAATTGGCATGGAAGGGGAAAGGCAAAGGTTGGCACATGGGGGCATGGGGTGGCATGTGTTGGTACTAAATCAACGTAGCAGCTATAAAAGGCAATGGAGCCATGAGGGACCATAGTGGGTAGGTGAGGAACATACCTTAACATGTGAGCATGAAAGGCCATAGATGGTGGGTCAGGGGCTTGAGTTGTCATGGGTTAGTATGGATGGGATGTGGGGAGTGTGTGGGGGGAGCGTTAAGGGTGGTGAGGGCAGGAGGAATATAATGTTTATTTAAAATTTTCGACACAATGCCTGATCCCCGAGTTACGCCTTCTGCCCAGCCTTCCTCCACAACCAGCAGCCTCTTCCATTCTTCCAGGGTCACTGTCCTTGACTTCTAATTCAGTGACTACCCACCTCACACCCCATCCCCAGACTGAGAATCCAATGCCTGAGCAGTCGCTTTTAAACATTGCTTTTGTAGCGATGGGAGTTCTCACATCTCTGCATACCTGACCCGGGAGAAAAAATCCGGGTCAATAGACTTCGTGAGATTTGAAACTGACTTTGACCAGATTTTTATAAATATAAGTTATGTAAATTGAGGTCATCAAATAAATGTCTGCAGTTGATGTCACATCAATAGTGGGACAAGAAAGTTTACTAATGACTGTTCATACAGCCAACTTTAGACAGGCGTTTTACTCAAATACTCTCTCTGGGATGATTTATGCCCTAGATGCCAGTTCCAAGTATTCTGCTCTTTCACGGTGCTCCAGTGGTGTCTGTTGCATGTTAGGGCCTGCCTGCTGGGTCTGATTGGTGTAACCTTGAGGTTCATGTGGTCATTTGCCTCCATGAGCTAGATCATGAAATCTCTCTGCAGCTGGTTCCACCTTTTCTCTGAATACAATATCTGCCTGCCCTGCCAGCTTTCGGACACATCTTATGTCATGGGTGAGCAGTGGCCAAAAGGTCCACATGGTATCAAGCTTTTTAAGGCAGCATCAGCCATATCTCATTCAGCCACATTGCCGCAGCTAAATCCTCTCTCAGCAAAGCTATGACCTGCATGGAAGCCAATCCCTTTGACAAATGTGAGGACAGTGAACCTCTGTGGAATGATTCTCGCCATCCATTCCACGAGCACAATGAAGCCAGACAAATCAATGCTTGAAGGCTGAGCATTTATGGCATATTTTCTGGTATGGCTTCAAGCATCTAATACTGGTTTCTCTGCTGTACCCTGTGGTGGACTGAATTGTTAACAATCAATCAGGTACACCTAAATATAACGTATAGATTTATCTGTTTTCACTTGCAAATTGCACAGGGTACTTGCAAAGTAATCAGTCACTATAAAAATCTATGATTCTCTGAGAACACAATTTTTGTACATGATCTCTAAAGTGTCTGAACTTTTTCCTGACTTGCTGCCGTATCCTCTGAGTAGTTGAGACCCATTGGCAAGCAGTGAACCTTCTTCAGGCTGAATGTAATGTGCACTGTAGAGATCTTGGCAGCTGCTCCATAAATGCGTGTCATTCACCTATGAAATAAATAATGGTTGCTCGACTGCGATAATAGCCTGGAGGTTGCGAGCCCTTCTGATGTTTGAGTGGGGTTGGCTAACGAGGCACTGATCTTGGATTTACCTGATGTGGAGGCAGGCACTGGCACCATCTTTAAAGGCCTGGCAACCCTGCATTCAGTCTTCGTTTCTACTTTGCAATTGATGGAGTGGCCTCCTGGTGCCTCCTCTCCACCTCTGTACTCGGACTTTGGAATTCAAAAGAAGCCTTGAGACTCAATCAAGGAATCATTGAGTCTATCAGGAGGCTGCAACTAACTTGCTGGAGGAAAGACCATGGGTGGTCACGTGATTTAGTGACTGCAGGTTCTCCGGGCTGCAGGTCAAGCCTGGAGATCCCCTTCCAGAGGGATGGTAAAAAGAGGCCCTCCCGCCTGACAAGGCAAGGCTGGGGTGAGATTGCACAGGAGGTCGTTCCCCAGGCATTGTCAAGCACTTGAATCTTGTTTTCACAAAAAAATGTCCAGGAGTGGAATTCTCCGGCCCTGCCACTGCAAGGGCGGGACCGGGAAATGTGGAGAGCCATTAAAAGGCCCATTGGCTTTGGTGGGACCGGAGAATCCCGTTAGCAGGAGGGGCTGGAAAATTCCAGCCTCGGTCTTTTGTGAAATATAACTTGTCAGCTGTAATCATAAACCCAGAATCCAAGCTACATCTAATTTGGCAATAATACAAATCAAATAGAAAACCTCAGTTAATTAAAAATATCACATTAACAAAGAACCTTCACTGAGATTGGGCCTAAAAGGTCGAGATCTTCCGGCTATTCAAAGCAGCGGAATCGTCCAATCCCGCCAATGGCACTCCCCCCGCTGTGGGTTTCTTGACAACACGGGTGGTTTCAAGAGGAAATACCATTGACAACAGCAGGACGAGAAGATCCCGCCATCGGCCAACTGTGGTCCGCCTCCCGCCACGAGGGGGCCAGTGAATCTCACCCAAAGTCACACCTCCACAATCCAGGCCACATATCAGAGTCTGGAGGCAAGTTCCCAGTGACTTAGAAAGAAGAGATCCCTCTTGATCTCCACTCTCATTTTGAAACCCTCATGGATGTTCTTGTCACCTCCAGACTTGATCATTCCATTTCCCAGTGTTAACGTTACCCACCCGATAAGCAAAGATTCGCAAAAGAAGTTGCAAGAAAATGCATCAAAACCAATTAGTTCCGTAAATGTAATTATCATCAATTGTTTCACCTAATGACTTAACCGCATATATTTCAACTTAGTTTCCAATAGAATAGGTACAACGTGTTGCTCTGACGGAGTAATGTGCTTCTTCCCTCATGGAACCTTGCATCTTACTCAAAGTCCTCTAATTCCATTGAGACTGAATTTTGTACATTATTCTGCCATGGGAATGTCTTCAGAAATAAATAAGGGCTGATTAATAACATTTAAAATAGATCTTTGTCCAATTCTATAAATCAAATAAATTATTCGCTACAAAAACATGTCTAAAGCCTTTAAATGGAAAAAAAATCACAATCTATTCGATTTACTTTGGCATTATCTGCTATTGACCTGAGGGGAAAAGGCATATTAATGATATTTGAATGAATGCACCCATGTTTACCATAAATAAGAAACAAATATTTATTTCTCTTTGAAAAAAATAAATCCAAACAGTTTCTCTACTGCATTCCTTTTCATGACAAGTTACTAAATTCTCTGGGCGTGATTCAATGGGTCAAAAACAGAGTCCTGTTTTGGGCATGTTTAGCAGGAGGTTTGGCGACGAGAAACTTTGTGCTATTTATCGGCACTTTGCCATTCATTTTAGCATTGCAACGAACGCACACCAAGGCCGCGCTTACCTAATTTCCTGCACTCATGAGTTCAGATCGACAGTGCAGGAAGATGACATACGGATCATGCCGCCCCCTCATTTCCCCCACTGTGGCCTCTGGAGCCTCCCACTGCACCCAACCTACCTCGTAGAGGGGTCTCGAGCCCCCTCACCTCTTAGGAGTAAATGATGTAAGTGCATTCCAAGCTCTAAGTGCATTCCAATTACTCAAACGTACAATTTCACTGCACTTACCTCTCTTTGATGTGGTCAGGGTTTACAAACATTGCTGTTTCCCCACTGAGGCCACAGAAGCGTAAGGGGATCAGAATGGATCAAAGCTGCAGATGGTTTGTACAAATTGTTAATCACAAACCACTACTCAAAAGCTATGATTGGCTTGCAGCTAATTGATCAATGGGAACCAGATGCAGACACAGCTGCTCTCCTTCAAGGAATGGACAAGTGGAGCTGCAAGGTAAGTATTACAGCTAGAATACTTCCCTCTGGATTGCTGTCCAGCTTCCAGACAGGGGTCCCTATTCTTTTGGGGGGGGGGGGGGTGGGTAGGTCAGTGTGGGGGGGGGGCTCTGTATGTGTGGGGTCCTTTAGGCAGGGGTTCTCTTTGGCGGTCCCCCTATTACAGGGGTCCCTGGGGGGCCTCCAATTACAGCGGTCCTTGAAGAGAGTCCCTCTATTACAGCGATTCCCCTGTTACAGGGATTCCCCTAATACAGAGGTCCCACTACTAGAGGGACCCCAGAGGGTGGGATCCCCTATTTCATGGGTCTCGCTGGGGGTCGCCCTATTACAGAGGTTCCTGGGGTGGGGTTCCCCATATTTTAGGGGATTATTTTGGGTGGTATCCCTTAATGCAGGGGTCCCTGGGAACTTTCCTCTATTACAGGAGTCCCTGTGGGGGTCTCCCTAATACAGGGACCCCAGTGGGGGTCTCCCTATGATAGTGGCCCGCGTGGGGGCAATCGCTAGAGGAAGCTTGGGCAGGCATGCATTGTTGGTGGGAGGGGGGGGGGGGGGGGGGGAAGAGGGTAACTCTCGGATGGTCTCTACCAGCAAGGCCCTGGCGTGATGGACCTCATGGTACGTCAAGGGGCGCTTTTCCCACAACGCAGTCCACCATGTCAGGGTCACACTGGTAAAAGCCACTAGTGATCAGTGCTCTTGAGATTCCAGGGACCAGAGAATGGCGGGAGGACGGGATATTGAGCGCCAGGCCCACTAAATAGATGCAAATCGGTCAATAATAACCATTTGCATTTACTGACATCCTCCCGCCTGTGTGCATTGTGGACCATGTTCACGCCGCCAGCAGTGGGATGGAGCAACACGTTTGAATCAGCACCTGGTGCCACTTGTAGAGGAGGGGGACAAGGAGGAGCTGGACCAGGGGAGGACAAGCCCGTGGAGGACCCTCAAGGGCAACCAGAGGATAGAAGACTGCCAGGGGCGGTGAGGGTCCGGCATGTCCCAGGGACAAGAAGGCACTCATCCTTGTCCTCTTCTCATAGAACATGACATTATCCATAATTTCATCCCCTCCCCCTATCCCACCCGCCATCCCCCTCCCAACCTAATCCTCAATCTTCTTGGCCCTCCGTGCTCTGCCATTCAGTCTAGGCGTGTCCCCAGGATGTACATCAGAGATTGAGGCAGCCTGTTGCTCACCATGCCCTGTGGCCTTTGATGTTCCGGTGGGCATCCCCTGGAGGATCTGGGGCCAGAGGGCCACAGCCACCTTGGCGGTGGCATTTGCCTCACCATGCCACCCTGTTCTGCCCACTGACCCCAAGGTGCATAGTTGTCAGGAGGTGGGGGCTCGGGAGAGCTGGTGATCACCGTTGTCTCCCTGTAGGGCTGTTCTCCAGCACTCCTTCCACCTGGTTAGTGCCCATAGGGCCCTGGGAGTCACCTTGGGATGTCACAGCAGCTGGATGCAGCTCCAGAGGCCCCTGCATCATTTGGTTCTGCCAGCCGTGGGGACTCCACATTGTCTGTACCATGATGTTGATGCCCTCAGCGATGCCCCTCTGTGAACGGGCCATGCTCTCCAGTGCCTCGCCAATGTCCACCACCTGCATCTGGGAAATGCTCTGGAGCACCCCTGCACTGCCCACCTGAGACTGGGACATGCTCCGCAGCCCCTCGGCAATGCCCACCTGAGACTGGGACATGCTCCGCAGCCCCTCGGCAATGCCCACCTGAGACTGGGACATGCTCCGCAGCCCCTCGGCAATGCCCACCTGAGACTGGGACATGCTCCGCAGCCCCTCGGCAATGCCCACCTGAGACTGGGACATGCTCCGCAGCCCCTCGGCAATGCCCATCTGAAACTGGGACATGCTCTGCAGTGCCTTGGCAAGGTCCACATGCATCAGGGACATGGTTTCCTGTGACCAGGACATGCAGTCCAGGCTCTCAGTCATGGCCGCCACTGACTGAGCAATGACTTGGACACCACCACACATGGTGTTGACATCATGCTCCTGGCTTTTCACTGCGGTCAGCATCCCAAAATTATTGGTCTGGGAGTTGTATATTGCCGGCGCCGTCTCCTGAGCATGTAGCCTTTGTGACTCCTTCAAATGGCTATGAACCTAATGGAATGTAGCTGACAATCCGTCTCAATATCACGGCCGCACCCTAGGATCCAGCTCCAGGATAAGTCCAGAAGCTGAGTATCTGACCGGGACTCAGTTGGGTTGCCGACTGCTGACCCGCCTGGATGTTCCTGTCAAAGTCACTGACCGGATTTTCCAGCCCCTTTGACATTCGGCAGGACGAGACAATCCTGGCGGCAGGCAGAGTTAGAAAATCCCACCCACTGTATTTGCCCCCCCCCCCCCCCCCCCCCCCCCCCGCCATCACAACCTCCATTCCCGCTTTGACAAAGAGTCATTGGACTCGAAACGTTCGCTCTTTTCTCTCCCTATAGGTGCTGCCAGACCTACTGAGATTTTCCAACATTTTCTCTTTCGCTCCATTCCCTAGCCACCGATTCCAGCCTCTCCCTCGCAACTGTGTGGGATTGTTCACAACCTTTGTGTCTTTGATGAGCCATATCTGCATGGTCACTAAGGCTACCTCTGTAGCATTGCCCGGCCTTGCCCCTACGTCAGGTCATCTGCTGCTGAAACCCTCATCCTCGCCTTTGTTATTGTGAGACTTGTCTATTCTCAGGCACACCTAGCCAACCGCTCAATTTCTAACCTTCATAAACTTGAGGTCATCCAAAGCTCCATTGCCCAGATACTAACTCACCCAAGACTCATTCAATCAGCACGTCTGTGCTCACTGACATTCATTAGCTCCTGTTTAAGCAATGGCTCAATTTCAACATTCTTACCCTCAAATCCCTGCATGGCTTCACCCCTTCCTATCTCTTATCAACCCCACCGCACAGTTCTACAATCTGCATGCTGTCGGTACTCCTTCAATTTTCACCCCTTGACCATCTCTAATTTTACTCATTCCACATTTGGCAGCCATACATTCAGCTTCAAAGGCTAAACACAGAAATTCTGAAAATCTCTCTGCCTCTGTATCTGTTTCCTCCTTTAAAACACTTCTTGAAATCTGGTATTGTGACCAAGCTTTTGTTCATCAGCCCGAATATCTCTTCATGTAGCTCGCTGTGAACTTGAGTTCGACAATGTTCCTATAAAGTGCCTTGGGAAGCTTTACCACGCTATCGGTACTCTATACGTACAACTTATTGTTGTGCTGAAAATTATTTTCAATGTGCACTCTTTTTTTACTTGAAACTGCAAGTTTAAAATTATTTGTATTTTCGCTACGGCTCAGGCCAAGAGGTAACAAAGAAATGATTTCAGTCACACACTGTGCACATGCAGTCATTAGAACAGAAGCATCTATTTTCAATGAGTTCCAGTAAAAGATTTTACCATTTTAGCATTTGTAGATACTGTATTGATATGAGTTTATGACAGGTTGATTTATCATTTCGATGAACCAGTTTTGCTGACCTGACAACTATTAATAAAGCAAATGAGAAAACAGATAAGTGTCAATTGTTACACGGAAGTTGATTAATTTATTTACATGACAGAAGCAGTGTTAGGGGAATGCAAACAGAAGCAGTATAATTAGAAAAAAAGGTATGTATTATTTTAGCCAAGTGTATACTTTAAAAAATACCGGTGCTACAAGAACAGAAGAGCAGGATTAGGCCATTCAGCGCCTCAAGCCCACTCCGGCATTCAATACAATCATGGCTGATCTCCTCTCGGCCTCAACTCCACTTTCCTGCCCATTCTCCATAACCCTTCATCCCATTACGAATTAAAAATCTGTCTATCTCCTCCTTAAATGTACTTAATGACACAGAATAAACCGCACTTTGGGATAGTGAATTCCACAGATTCATGATCCTTTGAGAGAAGTAGGCCGGAATTCTCCGGCTGTTCACTGGTGGCGAGATTCTTGGATCCATCCGGCAATGCATCCCTGCCCGCAGGTTTCACAGCGGTGAGGAGTGTCTTCGATGGGAATTCCCATTGAGAGCGGCAGGAGCAGAGAATCACATCGCCAGTGAACGCCACGCCACCTCCCACTGCTGGGAAACACACGGCTGTGATGCTGGAGAATCCCGGCCATAATTTCCCCTCATCTCTGTTTTAAATCTGCTACCCCTAAAATTATGACCTCTAGCTTTAGATTGCCCCACAAGAGAAAATATCCGCTTTACGTCCACTTTGGCAATGCCTTTTATCATCTTATATCCTTCAGTTAGATCTGCTCTCATTCTTCTGAACTTGAGAGAGTATAGGCCTAAACTGCTCAATCTCTCTTCATAAGACAAACGCCTGGTGCGGCATTCTTCGTCGGCTGACCCAGAATCGTGAAATGCGATTCGACGAAGAATCGGGTTTTGACGCCAAAATCGGGGCGGGCACTAGGTTCACGCAAATTGCAGTTCTCCGGTGCCTCAACAGTGGCATAAATGTGATCTACTCCGCACATACAGTAAGCACCGTTTACGTACCATTTGCGGGCCTGACCTGGTATTCACCGGGGCTTCCGCAGCTCTCCGCCTCTACTGGAGGGAATTCTCGATGGCGCGATTCACTTATGCTTTTAAAAATCGAGAAACAGGCACCATGGCTGATGAAGGAAAGAGAGCAAGTAGGACACGCGAGGGTGGGCTACCTGTCCTGACACTGCCTGGGTTGGCTGGGGTGGGGAGGGGCCTCTGGCAGGGCCCGGGGGTCAGGGTGATGGGGGGACAGGCCCATTTTTCGGGCAGGATTCACCGGTCCGCCAGCTGCATTTTTGGGCGCAGTGCACCCGTGCCGACAGCGGGATTCTGCATTCTCGCAGCTGGTCCATGGGGTTTCCTATTATGGCTACCTCACCATCGGGAAACCCGCGGACTGGGGATCCCACCAACGGAGAATTCCGCTGCTTATTTCCTCATTGCAACTTACTATCTCACCTATTTTAGTGTCATCTGCAAATTTGGTTATAATGCCTTCTGAACCTGAATTCAAGTCATTAATATAGATTGTAAATAGTTGGTGCCCGAGGACTGCACCCTGTGGTATCCCACTCATTACGTCTTGCCAACTAGAAAAAGAACAATTGATCTCAACTCTCAGCCTTCTGTTGGTTAGCCAGTTCTCTATCCAAGATAAGAAACTATCCCTAACCCTACATAACCTTATTAATCTTTGTGTGGCACCTTATTAAATGCCTTCAGGAAGCCCAGATACACTGCGTCTCCAGGATCCCCTTGATCCACTTGGCTTATTACATCTTCAAGAACTCTTACAAATTAGTCAGATATGATTTACCCTTCATATAACCATGCTGACTCTGATGGATTATATTTTGGCTTTCCAAATGTCCTGTTATTAGAATCATAGAATCCCTACAGTGCAGAAGGAGGCCATTCAGCCCATCGAGTCTGCACCAACCCTTGGAAAGAGCACCCTCTCCCTATAACCCAATAACCCCACCTAATCTTTTGGACACTAAAGGGCAATTTATCATGGCCAATGCAACTAACCAGCACATCTTTGAACTGTGGAAGGAAGAAACCCACACAGACATGAGAAGGAAGTGTGAACTTCAGAGTCACTCGAGGCTCTAAATGAACCTGGGTCCCTGACGCTATGAGGCAGCAATGCTAACCATTGTGCCACCAAAACACCCTTATTAATTCCTTAATAATGGGTTCTAACACTTCCCCAATGTCAGATATCAAAATAACTGGTCGAGAGTTTCCTACTTTCAGCCTCCCTCTCTTTTTGAATATGGGCTTTACATTAACACTTTTTCAATCCACAGAACATTTCCCGCATCCAGGGAATATTGGAATACTATAACCAATGAATCCACTGTCTCCATTGACACTTCCTTTAAGACCATAGTATATAGGCCATCAGGCCCTGTGGACTTTTCTGCCTTTATTCCCAATAGTTTGCTTAGTTCTAGATTTCTCCCTTTCTATTACGTCTGCATTACCTTTTACTATTGGGATGGTATTAATGTCCCCCACCTTGAGATCTCAGGTAAAATATTGATTTAACGTCTTCACCATTTCTGTGTTCCCCACTGTTAACTCCCAGTCCCATCCTCCAACATTCACTTTAGCTACTCTCTTCTCTTTATATATTTTGGAAGCTTTGTACTCTTTTTTTTATATTCTGTGGTAGTTTACTTTCATAATTTTCCTTTGCTCTTTTTATTACTTTTTAATTAACCCTTTAGTCATGTTTAAAAGTTTCTCAATCTTCCATTCTGTCACTGGCCTTTGCATTATTGTATGCCTTGTTGTTGTCTTTATGATATCTTTAACTTCTTTGCTTAGCCTTGGATGTTTTTGCCCTCTAACAATCTTTCTTCCTCTCTGAAATATACGTTAGTTGGGTGGAATTCTTATTTATTTAATTTAAATCTCCAGATTAAAAATAGGAATATAGAAGCAATAGGTCATTCAACCCATCGAGCTGTACCACCATTCAATACAACCATGGCTGATCATCCACTTTAATGCCTTTTCCCCACACTATCCCCATAACACATTTAGTCATTGGTATTTAGAAATCTATCAGATCGCTACTTCAAATGTACTCATTGAGCTTTCACAGCCCTCTACGGTAGGGAATTCCAAAAATTCACAATCCTCTCAGTAAAACGAATCCTTCACCACTGAGAAACTACTGAGAATTCTGTATCTATATAATTTTGGTTTGCTTGACACAGAGTACACTCTCTTCCACCAAGAGGATATATTTCACTTACCCTAGCCCAGGAAGCTAACGTACATGTTGGCAGTATGAAAGGTTTGGATCCCCCAGAGTATGCAAAGCAGTTTGAATAACTAAACACCCACACATTCCCAATAAAGAACATGGGCATTTAGCCTGTCATTTGCCCTGCAAGGGCTATAACTGCTCAGGCATTGACTTACCTGGAGCATTTGAAGGGATGCAGGGTTGATGAAGTTTGCAAAGATATGAAGCCATTGAGAGACTTAAAATGTGAATCTGTCCGTGTGGAGTTTGCGCAATCTCCCTGTGTTTGCGTGGGCTTCACCTCCAGAACCGAAAGATGTGCAGGTTAGGTGTAGTGGCCACATTAAATTGCCCCTTAATTGGGAACAAAAATAATTGGATGCTATAAATTTAAAAAAATGTGAGTCTGGTCTCCAAGGTTACTCAGTAGTAAGGGATACAATTTAAATCACAATGACTGGGGTAAGGGATGAGCAGCAGAGCTTGGTCAATAAGAATTCATAGAAAATATCCCCTCCACCATCAGAGTGGTGTGGCTACAATGTGTGTCATCAACAGGATGCGTTGCAGCAACTCACCAGCAAGGTTCATGATCTAAAAGTACAAGTGCATGTTTCTCAATGGCCTGCAATGAGCATTTTGAGGTAGTCATGTGTGGATGTGACCAGCACATAGTTCAGGACTTTCGCAAAATCGAAAAGGGATTGCCAAGGCCTCAGTCTATTATCACATCCAAAAGATGGCACCTCTCACAGTGAACTGAAATGTCATCCAAACATAATGAGGGGAAAAGAAAAAGTTCATAATTTGTGCCATTCTGATGTAACTCTGCTGGCTGAAGAACAATATTCACTGAGGCCTTGCAATATGGTTCATCATATTTTCCAAGCCAAGGAAAAAACATGATGGACCGAAGTTCAGACAGAGCCAAAGAGAATTTACAATAATTGAATATCTTAAGTAATAACATTACAAAATGCTTAAGGTAGTTGGCCACTTAATTCCATTGTTTATATATCTGTTTCAATATACAAATTTATTTCTAATGATGTTAAATATTCACAAAGCCTCCAAAATGACAACATTCTTTTCAGCGTCTAGAGTGAAATATAGGCCTAGATTTTCTGAGGATTGGTAGTCATCATCAGATGGCTTCTCTGCTCGAAAACTCTCCCCTCATGATGCTACTTTGCATTTCTTCCAGGACATTCTGAGGCTGGCTTCTCCAGAAACGCAAGGCACAGCTTAGTTGAGAGAACTCTCTTGAAGCAGAGAAGAGTTGGGGAAAGACAGGACACATCCTCTTTTTACTGGCACTGGTAAGGTTAAGTGGCCAGTCTTTGACTGTTAGTGAATGGGTGAGTGATTGAGTGAGTGGATTTATGGGTGAATGGTTGAGTGGGGAAGTGGGTGTGGGAGGGTGCAAGTTCATAGCTTAAGTAAGTAGGTAGGGTGGATAAGTGGGAAGGGGATAGGGCAGCAAGGTGGGTAAGTGGGTACGGTAGGTATGATGGGTTGTTGGGTGAGGTAAGTAAGTGGGTGAGGGTACAGGTAGGTAGGAGGTCGGTAGGGGTTAGTCAGGTCAGGTCTGGAGTGGTAGTTGTGTTGGGGACTAGTCAGGTCTGATTGGTGAGGTAGTCAGATGGTCAAAGGGTAGTTCAGGATAGTCATGTCAGATTGTAGGGGGATGGAGGGGGTGTGGTGGGTAAGTGTTTAGTTGGGGAATCAGTGTGAATGATTTGATGGTCAGTTCCGGAGTTACCCAGGGGTTAGGCCTGGTTTTAATATGCTTACCATTTCCTGAATAACAATGCAGGTCAGCGCATTGGAACTGTCTGAAGTCTCCAGCTCTGGCCCAGAGTCAGGCTCATTCATGGAGCACCCCTGGGAGCAGGGGAATTTTCCATTGGAAATCCAAACTTCCCGGGAAATTCCCATGTCGTTCAACGCATTTGAACTTCTGCAGGGTTCTGATGTGCATCTTCGGTCAATGCCTGGTTTCTGATGATCCAGAGAGCAGGTAATTTGGCTTATTAACTGAATTATTGGAAGCACAATTTATATCCAACCTATTTTATGGCATATAACAATAAAGAAGCTAAGAATGTGCAGCTGTCAAATACACTTGGGCTCGGTTTTACTTTTAACTGAACATCAATTTACAGTTTCAGTTGTATACTTTGAAACAACTTCCAGCGACTACACATGTTCAGTTAAACATGGGAATCCAGACATTGCTGTCTGATATATTTGCAAAAATGGCATCTCTTACCAGGATCCCCAATTAACTGTATTGAAATGTGTGTCGGGATGCACTTACCTCATTGATAAACTCACCAGAAAATGTTCAGGTTTGTCCATTCCAATGAAGTGCCCTTGAGGAAAGTCTTAGTTATTGACATACAACTTCTCTGGTATTGAGAAACATATTTTTTTTATAATTGTGGAGTCTCACTTCTTCAGATTGTAATTATTAATGGAGATTTAAAAAAATAATAATTTAAGTAACTTTTTCTTTCTGCCTCTTTTGTCTCTCTATTGGCCAATCTTTTTTCCTACTTTTTATTTCCTTTTCCATATTGAATTCAATATTCTCACTGGGACTTCCTTTTTCTGAGTCTGTGGTGCTCGGTAATGATTCCCGAATTTGATTTGCTCACACAGATCCAGATCTGGACCAAAGTAACTTTCTAATTTACAATGAAGTCTGGTGCAAATTCCTATAGAAATTCACTGGTAATGCAAGAGTAACAAATAACTGGCAATATTTGTTTGTCATTGGGAGCACAGTCCGTCCTGTTATATTTCTATGTAACGCAGAGGGACAGACATCATGAATTACTGAAACTCAATATCTAATCTGTTTTAATGCACACTTGTCATCTTGATCAGTTTTAAAGGGCAATGTAAAATGAAATTATTAGTGAATTTGAGCTGAAATGTCACTTCTCAATCTGACCAATATTCATCTTTCAGTCAGCAGAGTAATGCAGCCATTGGATATTCATGTATGTGTACTATGGGTCTTTTATAAAACTGGATCATTACCCCTCCCTGCGACACAGAATGATTTCTGTCAGTTAGGAAAAGAAAATTTATGCTGCAAGCTTCCCTTGCATTAAATAAAATTCTGGGAGGGCGGCACATGGTGCATTGGTTAGCACTGGGGCTACAGCGCTGAGGACCTAGGTTCAAATCCCAGTGGGTCACTGTCCGTGTAAAGTTTGCACATGCTCCCCATGTTTGTATGGGTTTCACCTCCACAACCCAAAGTTGTGCAGGGTAGGTGGATTGGCCACACTAAATTGCCTGTTAATTGGGAAAGAAAATAATTGGGTACTCTAAATTTATTTTTAAAAATAAATACAATTCTGCAATAATATTTCCTAAGTTATAATGTATTCATTATTTTTCACATTCTACCTGTGTCTGCATGAGTCTCACCCTCACAACCCAAAGATGTGCAGGGTAGGTAGGTTGGCCATACTAAATTGCTCCTTAATTGGAAAAAAGACTGGGTACTTTAAATTTAATAAAAAGGTATTCATAATTGTTTGATTTAACAATGATCTACACTTATGTGGATAATGTCAGAAGATCAATGTTTTCAATGGATGGTCCAGTCCCTCTATGCTATCAACCCACAGAAAGACAAATGTTAAATGGTAAGGATCACAGTCCATTGGCTTGACCTGACCTTACTGTAAACAATAGTGCCCAGAAATTGGTGTGGACCAATTGTTATGCACAAAATGAACAATGCGGTCAGAGCCCATGACAAAAGCTGAATGCTTGGGGGCAGCTGTCACCTCTCTCAGAGACACCTGGCCATGGAGCCTCGAGAGCTCCAATTTGGGCCAATTGACATGTCAGCACCAATCCTCAGCAATGTGATGAGGTGAAGGAGAGAAGAAAGGGGAGGAGGGATGTAGGCCAGCAGTGCTCCTTAGTAGTATTGTGGCACCAACAGGAAGCCCCGGTCAAACCAATTCTGCATTACATTTTGTTGGCAAAATTGGTGTGCCTCAAACTCACTGCCAATGAGAGTGGTGGGAGTGGGAACAATTAATTATTTCAAACAAAAATTGGCTTGGATAAACTTGCAAGAGATAGAGTAAGGGAATAAGACAGACTGCTCCACAGAGTGTTAACATGAACTCAAAGGGCCAAATAGTCTTTTTCCGTATTGTAATAATGCTATGGCTGAGATTTTCGAGCCCTGTCATGGCAGGACCCATTGTGGGAGATTTAGCGATGCAGCCAAAAGCCCTTTGACTTTCAGCGGGACGAGATGATCCTTGTAGTGGAGAGATGGGGGTTTGTAAAATCTTGCCTTATGACTCCATGGACCTGATTTAAAAGCACCCTGCTTATATTACTGAAATGTAATATAAATATTACTGATTTTTCTGACCGAGTTGTATTTAACTTGATGATAAATAGTCAAAGTCTTCCAGTTGATGACAAATTATTTATTGAGTAACAAAATAATACACTTGTGAGTTATTTTACTTTAATACTTTGACGAGTAATAGAATAACTAAGATTAGATTAAATTAGCAATTAATATAATACACTACACTCTGAGCTGGTCACGTCTATCCTCTAGCTCAAGACACACATTAACAGTAAGAAAGAGCGGGAAATTCCTTACAAAGTTCCGGTTGGTGTTGCCATCTAGTGATCATCTGACTGCACTGACTATCTTCGGTGGGTTGGTGGGAGGGAGGGAGTCAGGTCAGGTAAAGTCAATTGACTGTGATCCTTACCCTTTAACATTTATATTTCTGTAGGTTGGTAACACAGAGGGACTTGACCATCCGTTGAAAACATTTCATTATCCAAGGACTTGTTCCTCAGAATGCAAGGGGTGGCTAAGTCACCCACGAGACCACGTGCTCTTCGGCTTATTGAAACCCTTGATTATCCAACTGCCAATTAGGCAATTAAATAGCTCAATCCACCTCCAATGGCATAAAACATTGGTAGGCAAGTAGGCATACCAGAGTGAAAAGGCAGGCTTTTGAAAATGATTCTTTAAAAAGGCAAGAAGGAAGGGGAGCTAATCAACTGGGGGCATCCTGTGTGCATTAGGGTCACGTCACCAGCCCACCAACCCCTCGCAGCCCGCCTGTTCTCCAAATCCTTCTACCCCTACCTGCCTCTCCCCCTCATTAACATCTCTGATCCCAAAATGCCCTAAAAGCCCAGGATGTACCAGAGTCTGGATCATTTCCATAGGCCTGCTTATAGTCCTATCAGCACCAACTACTGAACTCTGGTTCTGCTCGAGCTGCCAGCCTATCAGATTAGCTGGCAGCTCTCAAAGGTGGGAAATCCTGACCACTAATGAGCAGAGGTTTGATCATCAGCCTATTGATCCCACCCTGACTGTCTTATTGCTGCTCGGCAGACTTTTTAAAAGTTAACCTGATCAGGACCCATCCTCGGGTGCGAACAGTCTTCCCCCCACGTCCCCAAACTCCTTGAAGAATCAAGCTGTGCAAATCTCCATAATTCCTTCAAGCAATGCTGGTTTCCAAAGAAAGAACCATAGTATCTGAACAGAGCAGGCCGAGTGTCTGCTCCAGTCAGTACTGAACAATGCCCTAGAGGAGGCCTTAAAGAATCATTAGGCGAACACTTGAACTCATCGAACACAAGCAAATATGGCGTCTGATGTATTTCAAATGCCCTTGGAGTACTTGACCCGTTCTCCAAAGGTAAATCTATTCGACTCAGTTTCACATCCAAACTACTGCAGAGCAAAGTCCAATTTCTACCTTTAAAGACTTCACAATACCAAAAATTAGGTCAAATAATGAATCCATCAGTCTTAATGTGGGATGAATTAAAAATAAAGATTTTCTCTCTATATATATATTATTCAATGCAGGCATCTTCAGATTAAAAAAAATAATGATGCACACAGTTCTTGGAAGAACCACACACATTTATTAGATCAATAGTTCCTTAATTTTCCCACTGAAGCATCATGGTAGGATATGCATGAATAGACCAAGCAACTTTATTCTTTTATTACGAACAGCTATTTTATAATCCCACTTTAAATAATTTGCCATCAATACAGGAATTCATTCCATTCACTTTGACCAACCTTGTTAATGTGTGTTTATCTCTCCATTTGTGTTGATGAGATTTTTTTGATGACTTTGTTTTCTGTATCACACCACAGTGTTTTGATACAGTTGGATTGGCTTTTGTTTCTAATTTGTCCTTTCTGGGCATGTTTACCCTTTGATGATGTTCACGGAATCCATGTCACTAAGCTGGTGTCAGAGTTTATTGACTAATCAGCAAAACAATTTAGTTCCTGATTGGCTTCATTTGTACTCTGATTGAAATGGTCAGATAGGGAGAAATGGACAGATTAATTAATTTCTGGTGGGAACCTAAACTGGATATAAGGGACACTGTCAGACTGATTGATGGTTCAGCAGAAGCAATACTAAAAGCACATAAAATGGGAGCTGTTTATACAGCATGATTATACAGCTTAGCTATTTTAACCTGTTGATTGCTGATTTCTGTGTGTTTGAGGTACTGTTATAACCCTCGTGGAGGTCACTGCATCAGGACTATCAGATTTCCCGTGATCTCCACTGAATACAAGCTTCCCTGGTAACGAGGGGCGGGGCTTTCCCTTAACGGGGGATTAAATCACTAGTATAAAAACCCGACCTGGGTGCGAGTCAGAGAGGGAGATCCTTTGGGGAGGAGAAATCTTGTAGGTTGTAAATAAAGCTAACCTTTGTTATCTACCTGCTTGGTCAATGTGTGCTACGTAAAAGGGTTCTACACTGGCGATGAGGATGGGATTGGCCAGGCTGTCCTTGGTCCCGCATCCACAAAGACTTTGCGGGCCTGTTCCAGGGGGCAGTGTTTCTCGTCATCGTAGACGCCCACTGGATGGAAGTCCATAAAAGCAAAGTACGACAGCTTGACCTACCATCGACAGGTGGTCGTAATCTTTCAGCACACGTGGGAACCAGAGGTGCTGGTCTCAAACGATGGGACAGTGTTAACGAGTGTGTTGCTTGGGGTATTCATGACCAAAAATCCGCATATGACACGTACATATCATCCCATACCACCCGGCGCCAAATGAGTTAGTGGAGCATGCGCCCATATGTTCAAAAGCGGAATGAGAAAGCAGACCTCGGGAACATGGAAGACTCGGCTGGCACGATTCCTTTTCTGTGAGCGGATAACGCCGAATACAACGAAGGGGGGCCACTCCGGCTGAATTGCTCATTGGTCATCGGCTTTGTACACATTTGAGTTTGTCCTCCCTGACATTGACGGGAAAATCTGCCGGGGCCAGAATAGAGCTGAGGCTGACTCAGGCTGGCATATGCATTTGCCCACCTTTGCTGTAGGAGACCTGGTGTATGACCGCAATTTTGGTGAAGGTGGCACATGGATCCCAAGAGTCGTGTTAGCACAGACAGGACTGGCCTCTTATGGTGTGAGGGCACAGGGGCGTGAATCGAATTGGCACATGCGTCACCTCCGTGGCACATTCCTGAAACAGCAGATCCAATTCCAGAGGCTCTGGGCCGTACGTGGCCCCAGCTTGAGTTACCACCTCCGCCCCAACTGTCACTGTTGGCCCTGGCCACACCTAGAAGCCGGATTTGGACATCAAGATTTGATTCCGTGGCTGACATGGACGTATTGCCACCCGACAGAGTACCCTTCGTGGTCCAGTACTTGCCGGAGCAGAGAAACTATGACATCATCTTCGCAGCCTTCAACACGCCATCGATGAAGATGAACATCTTGCCAAGGTCAACCCCACACCCCCACTACTTGCCTTCAAACCACCGCGCAACCTCAAATGAACCATTGTTTGCAGCAGACTACCCAGCCTTCAGAACAGCGACCACTACACCACGCAACCCTGCCATGGCAATCTCTGCAAGACGTGCCAAATCATCAACATGGATACCACCATTAAACGTGAGAACACCACCCACCAGGTACGGGGTATACACTCGTGCGACTCGGCCAATGTTGTCTACCTCATACGCTGCAGGAAAGGATGTGCCGAAGCGTGGCACATTGGCGAGACCATGCAGACGCTGCGACAACGAATGTACGGACATCGCGCGACAATCACCAGGCAGGAATGTTCCCTTTCAGTTGGGGAACACTTCAGCAGTCAAGGGCATTCAGCCTCTGATCTCTGGGTAAGCGTTCTCCAAGGCAGCCTTCAGGGTGCGCGACAACGCAGAATCGCCGAGCAGAAACTTAGTGTTCTAAGACTTCTTACTATGCTCACCCCAGTCCAACGCCGGCATCTCCACATCATGTGCCTTGTAGATGGTGGACAGGAACAAAAGCAGAAAATACTGGACAATCTCAGCAGGTCTGACAGCATCTATGGAGAGAAAAAGGAACTAATGGGCAGCACGGTAGCATGATGGTTAGCATAAATGCTTCACAGCTCCAGGGTCCCAGGTTCAGTTCCCAGCTGGGTCACTGTCTGTGCGGAGTCTGCACGTCCTCCCCGTGTGTGCGTGGGTTTCCTCCGGGTGCTCCGGTTTCCTCCCACAGTCCAAAGATTTGCGGGTTAGGTGGATTGGCCAGGCTAAATTGCCCGTAATGTCCTAAAAAGTAAGGTTAAGGGGGGTTGGGTTACGGGTATAGGGTGGCTACATGGGTTTGAGTAGGGTGATCATTGCTCGGCACAACATCGAGGGCCGAAGGGCCTGTTCTGTGCTGTACTGTTCTATGTTCTAATGTTTTGAGCCTAGATGACTATTTCCCAAAGCTAGAGAGAGCTGGAAATGGGGTCAGACTGTAGAGGGGGAGGGGGTTGGGGGGGGGGGGGGGGGGGGGGGGGGGTGGAGCCATGGGGTTGGATAGGGGCCAGCGATAGAGAGAAAGTTGTCGAGGACAGAAGATAAAAGGAATGTAAATGGGGGTGATTAAGGCTAAGAAGGGTGCTGATAGTGGCTGTTTGCACCCACATCCTGTAAGGACTCCATCCCATTCTCCCAGTTCCTTTGCCTCTGCTGCAACTGTTCTGATGATGCCACTTTCCAAAACTGTTCTGATGACATGTTTTTATTATTCCTTAATCGTGGCTTCCTACCGGCTGTGGTCGACAGTGCTCTCAACCGTGTCCGACACATCTCCCGCACCTCTGCCTTCACCACCTCTCCTCCCTCTCAGAACCAGGATAGGATCCCCCTTGTCCTCTCTTTTCACCCCACCAGCCTCCGCATTCCAAGAATCATCCTCTGCCAGTCTCGTCAACTCCAGCATGATTCCACCACCAAACACATCTTCCCCTCACTCCCCCTGTCAGCATTTCACAGGGACCATTCCCTCCGGGATACCCTGGTCCACTCCTCCATCACTTCCAACACCTCACCCTCTTCCCTTGGCACCTTCCCATGCAATCGCAGAAGGTGTAACACCTGCCACTTTATCTCCTCCCTGCTTACCATTTCAAGCCCTAAACACTCTTTTCAAGTGAGGCAGCACTTCACATGCACCTCCTTCAATCTGGTCTATTGCATTTGCAGCTCCCAGTATGGTCTACTCTACATTGGAGACACTAAACACAGACTCGGTGACCACTTTGCAGAACACCTCCAGTCCATCCGCAAGCAGGACCCAGACCTTCCTGTCGCTTGCCATTTCAACTCACTGACCTGCTCTCATGTCCAAATGTGTCCAGTTCTGGTCGCCTCATTATACGAAGGATGTGGATGCTTTGGAGAGGGTGCAGAGGAGATTTAGCAAAATGCTGCCTGGACTGGAGGCATGTCTTATGAAAAAAGTTTGAGGGGGCTAGGGCTTTTCTCACTGGAGTGAAGAAGGAAGAGAGGTGACTTGATAGAGGTGTACAAGGTAATGAGAGGCATGGCTAGAGTGGATAGCCAGAGGTTTTTCCCCAGGGCGGAAATGGCTGTCACGAGGGGACATAATTTTAAGGTGATTGGAGGAAGGTATAGGGGAGACGTCAGAGGTCAGTTCTTTACTCAGAGAGTGGTGGGTGCGTGGAATGCACTGCCAGCAGAGGTGGTGGAGTCAGAGTCGTTAGGGACATTTAAGCGACTCTTAGACAGGCACATGGACAGCAATAAATTGAAGGGGTGTCGGTTAGATTGATCTTAGATCAGGATAAGTGGTCGGCACAACATTTTGGGGTGAAGGGCCTGTACTGTGCTGCACTGTTCTATGTTCTATGCTCTATGTTCATCCTTGGCCTGTTGCAATGTTCCAGTGAAGCCCAGCACAAACTGGAGGAACAGCTCCTCATCTTCTGATTAGGCACATAACAACTTTCCGGACTTAACGTTGAGTTCAACAACTTCAGACTATGAACTCTCTCCTCCACCTTCTCCCCATTTTTATTTCTATCAATTTATTTTCATTTCTTCCATTGATTTGTTTTTCAATCACCATTGTTCCCCTCCCCTCCCCCACTCCACTTTGGCCATCTGTTCCTAGTTGTCCTTTACACACTGCAAACCTATGTTCTGCTATTCGCACATTCTAATCTTTTAATGTGGCGCTATCAGCACCCTTCTTAGCCTTAATCACTCCCATTTACATTCCTTTTATCTTTGGTGCTCCACATCTTTGTCAATGTCCACCTATCTCTCTCCCCCCCCCCCCCCCCCCCCCCCCCACACACACACACACAACATTATGCACCTGACCCCATTTCCAGGTATCTCTAGCTTTGACAAAGAGTCATCCAGACTCGAAACGTTAGCTCCCTTCTCTCTCCATGGATGCTGTCAGACCTTTTTTTGTCAGACCAGTAGTTTGAAAATGAAAATCACTTATTGTCACAAGTAGGCTTCAAATGAAGTTACTGTGAAAAGCCCCTAGCCGCCACATTCCAGTGCCTGTTCGGGGAGGCTGGTACGGGAATTGAACCGCGCTGCTGGCCTGTTTGGTCTGCTTTCAAAGTCAGCGATTTAGCCCTGTGCTAAACCAGCCCCAATAAAAACAATTTTCTGTTTTTGTTTCAGATTCCAGCATCCCCAGCAATTTGCTTTATCTAGATAGACAGGTTTTGGGGAGTCAGGAGGTGAGTTACTCACTCCAAGCCTCTGACCTGCTCTGGTAGCCACAGTATTAATGTAGCTAGTTCAGTTTAATTTCTGATCAATCGTAACCTCCAGTATATTGATAGTGGAGGATTCAGTAATGATAATTCCATTGAATGACAAGGGGTGATGGTTATATTCTCTCTTGTTAATCATGATTATTACCTGGCATTTGTGGTGAGAATGTTCCCTGAGGAGTCATGAACGGTGTTGAACATTGTGCAATTATCAGTGATCATCCCCACTTCTAACCATTCGATGGAAGGAAGGTTACTGATGAAGCAACGGAAGATGGCTGTGCCTAGGACATTACTCTGAGGAACTCCTGCAATGATGTTCTCGAGCAGAGATTATTGGCCTCCAACAAGTACAACCATCTTTCAGTGTGTTATGTATGACCCCACCAGGTGGAAACCTTTTCCCGATTCTCTATAAGGCCCAGTACTCCTTCGCTGGGGCTTTTGCCTGGGCTCATTGATGCCACACTTGGTCAAGTTTTCCTTGATGTCAAGGGCAGTCACTCTTGCCTCACCTCTGGAATTTGGCCCTTTTGTCCATATTTGCACCAAGATTGCAATAAGGTCAGAAGCTGAGTGACCCTGGTAGGACCCAAACTGAGCATCAGTCAGCCGGTTATTGCTTGGATCATAACTTGTAGCATCCTCCCTAGCTGTCACATAAAAAAATGACGGAAGCAAGATAAGGCCAAGATCACTGGCTTATTTCCCATCCATCTGCTTCAGTTATTTTGCATGAGGAGCACCTGATAGAAGTTTAGACAGGAGGCTCAGAGTATTTTCAGAAATACTGCTGAATTCCCCCAGAGGAGGGGTACTGGGCCTTATAGTAGCCTTCATTTCTTTCATCAGAAAGACCAAGGCCTTCAGTGAGACAGTTCCTTCAAACTTCAGAACTCTTCTACCCCTTAGGTAATTTGGACATTCTGAATTCTCCCTCAGTGTACCCAACCAGGAGCCGGAGTTTGGCGACTAGGGGCTTTTCACAGTAACTTCATTGCAGTGTTAATGCAAGCCTATTTGTGACAATAAAGATTATTATTATGATGCAACTCCTGATTTTATTGTGCTATAGCACCATAATCTTCTTGTTTTTTGTTAGGTGAAGGTATCAAGGAATATGGATCAAAGATGAGTAAAATGAGTTGTACTGTTGCCATGATCTAACTGAATGGCTGAACAGACTCATGGGATTGAATATCTTCTTTACTCTCCCCATGAACAGCAGGTTCGGAACAAAGAAAAAAGTTCTCTACCACTTTTTCAGGAAGTTGAGGCTTCCAGTTTTTGTCCCTAACCCACCCGATCCAGTTCAGTCAATGTAATAGGGAAAATGTATCATTCTGATTGTGCAACAAGGCTCCCACATGCTAACTTATTATTCCAAAAAGGACAAACATTGAAAGCCACCAATGTCTCTTTGTGGAAAACAGGTGGGAAAGAAAGGGAGAAGAGGAGAGGGGCTGGTAGAGAGTGAGGGGTATCTGGCTTATCTGGATTGACTGTCAGAAAATGGAACTGCGCAAATAGAGGCTGAAAGGCAATTGACAGCAAAGCAGGGTGGATGGGGAGGTTGACGAGGTAATTCAAAGGTGCAGAAGTGGTTACAGTGAAAGGAGCGAGGGAGAGGTAAGAAGGATAATGGAAAGAAACCGAGGAAGGGAACATGATGGGAGTAAAGCAAATAAAATGTATGAATGGGAACATGCTTGGTTGTATATCACCAACTCCATGAGCAATCGATCTGCATGCTCCACACCCATCTTACAGGTTGAGCACCATCATACCACCATACTGTAATTCACCGGCAGTATCGGCGATACATTCTGACTGGCTCCAGCACTCTGCCTTATTTGAAACGCATCTGATTGTCAACAAAGTGTACTGAGCAAACTTGTGCAATCCCATAAGTGCAAAAACATGTGATCAATGAGTTAACTCTTATTAGTATGGACCAGTTGGTGTGCAAAGAGGAAATTAAACCTGAGAGGGAAGGTCATGCTGAATTAGAGATGAAATTCAAAGGAAATATACAGATCAATAAATTATATTCTATTATGCATTTACTTTTATTGCCTTCCTCAATACTTTTCCACAACCTTACCTCATACTCATTCACTCTTCTTCATTCAACTTGGAAGTTCTGCATTCTGGTCTGTTCAAATCAGTGAGTGGAGCTGTGACATGCTTCCTCTCCACTTATTCTTCCTTGTGAACATCCTCCTCTAATAAAAACCAGCAACTCAAAGAAGATCAGTCAAATTATCTTCCCCAAGTAGTGTTAGGTATCAGATTATGTGTGCTTCGACTCGGCATTATTGTTTATTAATCTACCCATGTTAATTTGTTTTGCAGGTGCTTTTGCAGCAAAGAAAGTGGCAAGTTTTATATCAGGGTCTGAGTTGCAATATACTGTTGAAATGGTTTGTTGTGTGAATGGATGGTGCAGGGAAACATCGCAGTGAAATGGGATGTGTCCTGTAATACTTGTTAAAATATATTTTAATAATAATCATTTATTGTCACAAGTAGGCTTCAATGAAGTTAGTGTGAAAAGCCCCTAGTCGCCACGGGGAGGCCAGTACGGCAATTGAACCCACGCTGCTGGTTTATTCTGCATTAAAAGCCAGCTGTTTAGCCCACCATGCTAAACCAGCCCTAATAGTAAAGAATAGTAGTCACTGCCTTTTGACTTGACTTGCAGATTTGAACTGTTATTGTCACCTGTGGTAATATCTATATAGGGTAACTGCAGCTAAGCAAAGTTTAAAATGTTTCCAAGAAAACAAAATATTTTTAATATCATAGAATAATGCAATAGGCAAGTTTTTTTTTAATCCCAGCAAGCTTTAACGGGCAGTTATTTCCCCTAGCCAATGAGCAATGCAAACCCGATAGTATAACTCAGGACTTCAGCCCATGTCTATTGCCCTCCAATCCTGGTTTCAATCCAGTATTTCCAACATGACAACACACTAAATTATTACAATTAAATTTGTGAAAGCTTAAATGGCTGTCAATAAATACTAGCTTTTCACAGTAATTCATTCTTTAACAACCATTTTAACTTTGGTATTAAAATAGTTTATGGGTTGAATGGCAGATAATAGCTATTATTCTTTATTATAGCTTCAACCAAAAAAGATGCAAAACCTTAAGATGGCACATTTAAAACATAAAATGATACAGACTACAGAGAGCGGCAGCTCCAAAGCATGTGAATGAATATGTATAACCAAGTCCACAGAGAGTTAAATTGTTACCAAGGAATAGAAACAAACTAAAGTTACAAAAAAGCAATAACTACACCCATAAAACCGAAATAATTCATGCAACATGGAGCTGGGTGACAGATTGCCATCAAGCGATTGTGAAATAGCGACTTCGAGAAATGGAATTCAGTCTTCTCAGGTGCAGGCAACGGCCTTCCACATTTATCGCTCTGGTCCATGGCAACATTTGGATTTGAATTTGATTTATTGTCACGTGTACAGTGAAAAGTATTGTTCTGTGTGCAGTCCAGGCAGATCGTTCCATCCATGAAAAAACATAGGATGTACGTTAGATACATAATGTAAATACATAGACACAGGCATTGAGTGAAGCCTACGGAGTGTAGTACTACTCAGTAGAGAAGATGTGTGAAGAGATCAGTTCAGTCCATAAAAGAGTGATTCAGGAATCTGGGAACAGCGAGGAAGAAGCTGTTTTTGAACCTGTTAGTACGTGTTCTCAGACTTTTTTATCTCCTGTCCGATGGAAGAGATTGGAAGAGAGAATAACCAGGGTGGGAGGGGTCTTTGATTATGCTGCCTGCTTTCCCAAGGCAGCGGGAGGTGTAGACAGATTCAATGGATGGAAAGCGGGTTTGCATGATGGACTGGGCTGTCTGTAGTTTGTTGCTGTCTTCGACTGAGCAATTGCCAAACCAGGCTGTGATGCAGCCAGAGAGGATGCTTTCTATGGTGCATCTGTAAAATTTGGTAAGAGTCAATGCGGACATGCCAAAGTCCTTAGTTTCCTGAGGGGGTAAAGGCGCTGTTTTGTTTTCTTGGTCCTAATGTTGACATGGGTGGACCAGGACCGATTGTTGGTGATGTGCACACCTAGGAATTTGAACCATCTCCACCTCAGCACCATTGATGCAGACAGGGGTGTGTAAGATACTTCACCTCCTGAAGTCAATGACTAGCTCCTTAGTTTTGCTGATGTTGAGGACGAGATTGTTGTCGTACCACCATGCCACTAGGTTTTCTATCTCCCTCCTGTGCTCTGATGCGTCATTGTTCAAGATACGACCCCTGACAGTCGTGTCATCAGCAAACTTGTAGATGGAGTTGGAGCCAACTTCCAGGAGCATGTTACACCTTTGTGTCTTGGGGTGGCACCGTGGCTGGGGTTAGCATTGCTGCCTCAAAAGGACATGGGTTAAATTCCGGCCTTGACTGTGACTGTGTGGAATTTGCATATTCTCCCCGTGTCTGCCTGGGTTTCCTCCAGGTGCTCCGGTTTCCTCCCACAGTCCAAAACATGGCAGCACAGTAGCATGGTGGTTAGCATGAATGCTTCACAGCTCCAGGGTCCCAGGTTCGATTCCCAGCTGGGTCACTGTCTGTGTGGAGTCTGCACGTCCTCCCCGTGTGTGCGTGGGTTTCCTCCGGGTGCTCTGGTTTCCTCCCACAGTCCAAAGATGTGCGGGTTAGGTGGATTGGCCATGCTAAATTGCCCGTAGTGTCCTAAAAAGTAAGGTTAAGTGGTGGGGGGGGTTGTTGGGTTACGGGTATAGGGTGGATACGTGGGTTTGAGTAGGGTGATCATTGCTCGGCACAACATCGAGGGCCGAAGGGCCTGTTCTGTGCTGTACTGTTCTATGTTCTATGTTCTATGTGCAAGTTAGGTGGATCGGCAAAGCTAAATTGTCTGTTAGTGTCCAAAGGTTACGCGAGGTTATAGGATAGGACAATGGGGGTGCCTCGGTGGGATAGTCTTTCAGAGGGTCGGTGCAGACTCGATGGGCCGAATAGTCTCTTTCTGCACTGTAGTGATGGTTCTATAATCCCCTTCCCCTGTTACCAGATACAGGTGATGTCACTGTGCAATTGAATTGTGAACAAAGACACTTATTTAATGCACCAGGAAACCAAGTTGTATAGACGTTTGCAGAGCTATTCAGTCGTTCATTTTTGCAATATCTTAGTATTATGGAACAAATTTCCCTAATTTTATGTCCCCAGGGTGCATTTCTGCAGTGTACAACATAACTTCAGCTGAGACCAAGTCACCTTCAAAGTGTAGGCAGCTCAAAACTGGTGCTGGCTTCAAAACTGGAAGGGAAGTTATGTACAATGGGAATTTTAGACAGTTTTGTCTTCAGACATAGATGCAAATGGCCTCCAGTTGTACTGTATAGCTACACTTAAGAATTAAAAATATATATTTACTTGCATTTGGATGACATTTGCAAGACTTGCTCCATGAAAGGGCAGTCGCGCATCCTTTACAGTCCAGTTCAAATGGGTTTGGAAACCCTGTGGGATCCATGCAAAATAATATGGGAGGCATTATGACTCCATCCCCATTGTTATGTATTTGACATTTTATAGTTCCTGTGGTGATTGCCCATTTAAGGGCAACACAGCAGAGTACGTTTACCTGACCTGGGTGACCAATCAGACATTTTGGGAGCTAGTTACAGCCCATGCAGCTACTTATTAATAAATGCCTTCTGTGTTCACCAATGAAGTCTGTGAAAGTGCATCTTTAGAACTGGCGACAAGGACAAATTATCCTGACACTGCCTCTGGCCCAACACCTGTGAGTATGCACTTGACTCCCTTTCTGAGGCTGGACACAATGAAAAGCAAAGAAGAAAAAAAAAAAATCGCTTATTGTCACGAGTAGGCTTCAATGAAGTTACTGTGAAAAGCCCCAATGGCCCGTAACTTCCAATTATCAGCAGAAATCCATGGGCTGCCGATACTAAAAGAGAAAACTGAACACTTACCTGCCCTCAGAAATTGTGATAAACATTCCTGCTCCAGCAGAAGCCTCAGACCTTCAGCACAACAGTGCCCAGGCTTCAGTGAGGCGCAGTTTTGGTGTAGCCACAGACCCTTGTGACCCGGAAGCTATGGGAACACCCATTTTGGGCAGGCATTTAAACTGCAGATTTATATTGAAGACAACAGGCAACATATTTACCAAGTGTTTTAAAGGTATGCTGACATTTTAAACAGTTAGCTCAGTGGGCTACACAGCTGGTTTGTGATGCAGAATAAGGCCAGCAGCACGGGTTCAATTCCCGTTCCAACTTACCCGATCAGGCACCGGAATGTGGTGACGAGAGGCTTTTCACAGTAACTTCATACTTGCGACAATAAAAGATTATTATTATGAAAAACCAATAAAAATATATATCTTCCTTTCGCTTTATTTTCATTTTAAACATATTTAGAAACACTAAACACAAATGACATAAAACATTAACCTACCAAAGAAATGGCTTCCAATGACTTCTGCCTCTGCTTGCTAATCCTGCACAGGAGAAAAACAGTGCAAAGAAAGGAGTATAAAAACTTACCTAACATCTGGACAAGTTGACCAAGTTAGTGCTGTCCCAGGATTTTTAATACAGCAGGTTCAATGCATCAAGTCAAGCAGGTACAAAATGGACAGGGTGATTAAACACCGCGCAAGTGCGGTGGACCATCCAATTATGTCCAAGATTGGACAGCATGTTATGGCCCGATATGTCGAGCACCTTGGGTATTATTGTCATGCAAATGAAATAGGGGATAAGGCGAAATGCAAAGCAATTTTCTCCTTGGTGCTTGTGAAACTCAGTCCTATGACTTTAGTTGCAGCCTTACAGCTGCAGGGCACTTGACTCTAAATCATGAGATTGTGGATTTAGTGAAGGCTCAACTGCAACGTCAATCATCAGTCATACTCCAGGGACTCAAATTTAATTCAAGGTTGGGAGCCTCAGGTGAATTGATTACGACTTACATCACTACACTGGAACAATTATCAGAGTATTATGATTTTGCAGCCACCCTAAACAACATTTTATGAGATAGGTTAGTCTGCGGTGCGAACAATGACATTATTCAATGGAAATTGCTCACAGAGGTCAACATAAATTTTAAACGAACAATGCAGATAGTGTTGGCCATCAAAAGTGTTGAAAAAGGTACACAAGAGCAGCAGAGTGCACAAAATGAAACTGTTCACCAGTTAGGGCAGGAACCTGAAGCCAGCTGTGGTGCCAAAACTGCTAAATCAGCCATGGAGCAGAAAATAATTTCAGCCAACAACAAAGCAAAAAGGTACAGAATAGGTAATCAGTTAATAATACTGAAGGGAGAATGCTACCAATATGGACGTAACCACACCCCTGAATCATGTTGGTTTAAGGAGGTTGAGTGTTTTTATTGTCAAAAAAGAGGACATTTGATAAAGCAGTGTGGGGCTAAGCCAAGATCAGTTCAGAATTCTGGTATTCACTCTCGGTTTAATCTAAAAATAAGCAACATAGACTCGATTACAGTAACACTCCAGGTAAATGGGAAGCATCTCAAGATGGAAGTGGTTACAGGGGCATCAGCCACTGTTATGGGTGAGCAGACATTCCAGTACCTAAGAGAGGGAGTCCAACCATTGAACTTGAAAAACATTTTGTCAGCTTTGACAAAGAGTCATTGGATTCGAAAGGTTAGATCTTTTCTCTCCCTACAAATGCTGCCAGACCTGCTCAGATTTTCCAGCATTTTCTCTTTCCTCATTGAACTTGAAGAGTACTTCTGTCAAGTTGAAGACTTATACGGGAGTAGCAATTGAAATAAAAGGCACAACAACGGTACCTGTAAGCTATGGACAACAGTCTAACCAGCTTCCAGTGATAATAGTGACGGATGAACGACCAAGGCTGAGATTGACTTAAAGTTGAATTGGGCCAAGATTTTCCAGTGCAGGAAGGGGGACTGGGGAAGGGGGACGGCCCAAACTGGTAAGAAAATACGGCATTTTCTGTAATGAATTAGGCAAAATCAAAAAGTTACAAGCTAAGGTTTAGGTGGATCCAGAGACGGTTGCTCGATTCTTTAGGGCGAAACCGCTACCATATGTAAGATAAAGTGGATATGAAGTTAAGCAGATTGGAAGAAATATGCATTATCAGCCAGTACAGTTCTCAGAATGGGCAGCACCTATTTCTTTAAGGTATTGAAAGCAGACAAGACCATCCGCATTTGCAGTGATTATAAGCTAACAGTTAACCAGGTCACCAAGCTGGATCAATATCCAATCCCAAGAATTGAAGACCTGTGTGTAATTCTGGCGAAGGTCAATCTTACATAAATCTGGGTATGCGTCATGTGTACCAGCAACCCGAATTAGATGATACTTCCTGGGCGAATGTCACAGTGAATACACACAAAGGCCTATTCCAGTACTCACGTCTGCCTTTTGGTGTGTCTTGGACATGTGCAATATTCCAACGGACGATGGAGCATCTGCTACAGAGGCTACCATGGGTTGTAATATACCATGATGATGTCCTTATAACTGGATCAACAGAGGCTGAGCACCTAGAAAATTAGAAGTGATATAAATGAGACTTCAGGAGGCTGGAGTTCGCCTCAAGAAAGAGAAGTGCACCTTTCAAGCAACTGATGTGGCCTACCAGGGGCACCATGTAGATGTACAAGGATTACACCCCAGGGAGGACAGTTAATCCAGCCCCATGTGTTGATGCCAGGACAGAATTTGTGGACTACGACGACAGCAAAATTGGCGCCACTTCCGGAGCAATTCATCAGCCATTAATGGGCCACGAGGAACATGGTCGATTCCGATGAAAAACTGTTCGATTGGCTGGAGTCGTGATTGACACTCGAGAGGCTGACAAGCTGCAGCCACATATAAGCACTCCACTCCCCACACACACTCATCCCAGCCAACAGGGTGGCAGCATGAAGAGCGGCACCTGGGTTCGCTGATACTGGACGCAATGGAGGCGAGGGGGTCATCCTGTACCTCAGGGTGTACCTCAGAGATTGCCACCCACCACCATTCACTAGGGCTGGGTGCAAGTGGGAGAGGTCGTGTGACTGTGGGCAGCACCGCCAGGACGGGCCAGCAGTCCAGGAAGAAACTGCACAACTTCATCAGGGCAACAGGGTGAGTAGGCAGCACTGGGCCCTGGCACTAACCGCCATCCCATACACTGTAACCACCCCACCTACTCCAGCCATCCCCACACAAAGGGCAACTGAACTCCCACTCTGCACCACCTGCCAACACCCATATGGGCTATCATGGCCAGGAGCCCTTGCCACAAAGGCTACCAGTTACTCACCTCCTGTGCTGCATGCATCCGACTTTCTAACACTGTGCGCTTTCTGTCTCTCCCCCCCCCCCCCCCCCCCCCCCCCCCCGCTCTCCCCAGGAGAAGGCGGCCTACAACTGCCAGGAGAGAGAAAAGATAGAGGGGGACTGTCGACCTGTGGCCACTCACTGCAGCAGAGCAGCGGGAACTGGACCTGGTCAGTGGGCCCGGAAAGAAGGCAATCACTGAGCAGAGGTCGGCATTGGGCGAGCAAGTGAGACCCCACTCAGTTGCAGTTCCTTAAGGCACATATGTTGCCACCCCCACCACTGTTCCCACACCCCCGCTCCACAACCACCCGCCAACCCAACCCGCAATCCAATCATGCGTCAAGTCTTGTGTCTTGCAGGATCTCCTGGCGATGAGGCGGGCCCTCTGGTTTCCCGCTCCCGATGCCAACCACAAGCCCAAGTGGATAGCAGCAAGGAAGGGGACACAGGCAGCGATGGGAAACCTCGATTCGCAGCTGGAAACACCCCACAGCACCAGTCCAGGGACAATTCTGACTTCTCAACATAGCTGTCTTCAACATCCTTCAACATCCCCAGAGATACTCACCTCGGTTGGGCAAGTTAGTGGAGAGGTTCCTGGGACACCATCTGGTGCACACCACACACGTGCTGTTTTTACATCAGGAGGAGGTAGGAACCCGCAAGGAGTGGACAGTTGGAGGGTGGCCCGACCCCAAGTTCTAACTGCCGTCCAGATGGGTTTCAGGCTTCTGGAAAAGGTGGTCCCATCAATAGTGGGATAGTCAGATGCAGGTGCAGAGCCAGAGACTTGTATGAGGTGATATAAACAACCATCAAGCGCATCCTGGAGGAGAAATGTCCTCCTTCTCCAGCACAGCGCCCTTCTGCTGTGCGATGTTGTGGAGGTTGCAGCAGACACCCACAATTTGGGAGATTCTCCCAGCATCACACTGGAGGGCTCCTCCAGAGTGCTTCAGGCACCTGAACCGCATCTTCAGGATGCTGGAGCACTGCTCAATCATCCCCCTGGTCAATGCATGGGGCTCGTTGTAGGCAGTATTCACATCAGTCTGTGGCCTCGAGATAGGTGTCATCAACCCCAACCACAGCGGATTACCACTGTCACCCAAGAGTCAACCCCTCACCTGAGGGTGGGCCTCAAAGAGGTCAGAAAATGTTGAGTGCACCAGATGAAGGTGTCGTGCACACTACCCAGGTATCGGGTGCAGACGTGAATGATGTGCATCTCATTATCACACACCAGTGCACATTGATCAAGTGGGACCCCTTTCAATTTGTGAAGACTGGCGTGTGATGGCTGGTGCTCATAGCGTGACATACATCCCGTCGATCACCCCTCGAACCCTGGGTATCTCGGCAATGACAGTGAACCCCACTGTCCAGGCACCCTGGTGGTCACTCTCCACATTGAATTTGCTGTACTTTGCCAACCAGGCATATAGGGCCTCTGAGTCAGCACGGATGCATCTGTGCGCCGAACTCTGTCAGATTCTGGACATGGCGCTTGGAAGGACCTCGTGGCATAAAGTTCAGGGCGACCATCGCCTCGACTGCTACCGGAACCTGGTGTTCCCCCCCATACCCCCGCAGTTCCTGGTGCACCATGATCTGGCAGATATGTTGCATTGTCCCACTGCTCAGCCACAGCCTTCAACAGCATGCCCTGCCCGGCAGACCAAGGAATATCAGGTGCTGCCGGTACACATGAGACCTCATATCGTGCCTTCTTCTCACTTCTTTCTCAGCCTGTTGGGTGGCCGGCTCTCCATCCTCACGGGCTGGAACACTCATAGCGAATGGGGATGCTCTTAGCTGCCTACCCTCGCAAGAAAGTATCACATAGAACATAGAACTGTACAGCACAGTACAGGCCCTTTGGCCCACGATGCTGTGCCAAACTAGTCTGAAACTAAGACCAAATCAACCTACTCTCAATCATTCTAGTGCACTCCATATACCTATCCAATAACCGCTTGAAAGTTCCTAAAGTGTCCAACTCCACTACAATAGCTGGGAGTGCGTTCCATTGCCCACCCACTCTCTGAGTAAAGAACATACCTCTGACACCCCTCCTATATCTTCCACCATGAACCTTATAGTTATGCCCCCTTGTAACAGCTACATCCACCCGAGGAAAACTTCGCTGAATGGCCACTTTATCTATCCCTCTCATCACCTTATACACCTCAATTAAGTCGCCTCTCATCCTCCTTCGCTCCAATGAGAAAAGCCCTAGCTCCCTCAACCTTTCCTCATAAGACCTACCCTCCAATCCAGGCAGCATCCTGGTAAATCTCCTTTGCACCCTTTCCAATGCTTCCACATACTTCCTATAATGAGGTGACCAGAACTGCACACAATACTCCATATGTGGTCTAACCAAGGTCTTGTACAGTTGCAATAAAACCTCACGGCTCTTAAACTAAATCCCCCTGTTAATAAATGCTAACACACTATAGGCTTCCTTCACGGCTCTATCCACTTGGGTGGCAACTTTCAGAGTTCCATGGACATGAACTCCGAGATCTCTCTTCTCCTCCACATTCTTCAGAACCCTGCCGTTAACCCTGTAATCTACATTCAGATTTGTCCTACCAAAATGAATCCCCTCACACTTATCAGGGTGAAACTCCATCTGCCACTTTTCATCCCAGCTCTGCATCCTATCAATGTCTCTTTGCAGCCTACAACAGCCCTCCACATTATCCACTATTCCACCAATCTTGGTGTCATCAGCAAACTTACTAACCCAACCTTCAACTCCATCATCCAAGTCATTGATAAAAATCACAAATAGCAGAGGACCCAGCACTGATCCCTGTGATACACCGCTGGTGATGGCTCCAGGATGAAAATTTACCATCTACCACCACCCTCTGTCTTCTATGTGATAGTCAGTTACTTATACAATTGGCCAAATTTCCCTCTATGCCATGCCTCCTTACTTTCTGTTTGAGCCGATCATGGGGCACCTTATCAAACGCCTTATTGAAATCCATGTATACGACATAAACTGTTCTACCTTCATCTATGTACTTAGTTACCTCCTCAAAGAATACAATCAAACTTGTGAGGCAAGACTTACCCTTTACAAAACCGTGCTGACTATCCTGGATTAAGCTGTACCTTTCCAAATGATCAGAAATCCTATCCCTCAGGACCCTTTCCAATAATTTACCTATGACCGAAGTGAGACTAACCGGCTTATACTTCCCGGGGTTATACCTATTCCCTATCTTGAACAAGCGGACACCATTTGCCTCTTTCCAGTCTTCTGGCACTATTCCTGTAGACAGTGAGGACATAAAGATCAAAGCCAAAGGCTCTGCAATCTCATCCCTCACCTCCCAAAGAATCCTAGGATATATCCCATCAGGCCCAGGGGACCTATCTATCCTCAGGCTTCTCAAAATTTCTAACACATCTTCCTTCCGAATATCTACCGTCTCCAGCCTACCAGCCTGTATCGCACTAGCCTCCTCAACAATATGGCCCCTCTCCTTTGTGAACACTGAAGAAAATAATTAATTTAGGGTCTCTCCTATATCTTCAGACTCCATGCACACGTTCCCATGACTGTCCTTAACCGGCCCTAACTTCACCTTGGTAATTCCTTTATTCCGCACATGAGTGTAAAAAGGCCCTAACTTGACCTTGTTTTCTCATCCTTACATAAGCCCCCTTTTCATTCAACCTCTTTTGTAAACCATAGTTCTCTCACTTGACCATTTCCTCCCTGCCTGACAGGGACATACATATCAAGGACACACAGTATTTGCTCCTTGAACAAGCTCCACATCTCAATTGTACCTATCCCTGACAGTTCCTGTTTCCATCTTATCCTCCCCAATTCTTGCCTAATCGCATCATAATTACCTTTCCCCCAGTTATAATCCTTGCCCTGTCGTATGTTCCAATCCCTCTCCATTGCTATAGAGAAAGCCACCGAATTGTGGTCACTATCTCCAAAGTGCTCTCCCACAACCAAATCTAACACTTGGCCCGGCTCATTGCCCAGTACCAAATCCAATGTGGCCCCGCCTCTTGTCGGCCTATCCACATATTGTGTGAGGAAACCCTCCTGCACACACTGGATAAAAATAGCCCCATCCAAACTATTCGAATTTAGTTGTTCCAATCAATATTTGGAAAGTTAAAGTCACCCATGACAACCATCCTGTGACTACCGCACCTATCCAAAATCTGCATTTCAATCTTTTCCTCCACATCTCTGTTACTGTTTGGGGGCCAATAGAAAACTCCTAACAAAGTGACCGCTCCTTTCCTATTTCTAACTTCAGCCCACACTACCCCTGTAGACAGATCCTCCTCAAACTGCCTTTCTGCAACCATTATACAATCCTTGATTAGCAATGCTACTCCTCCACCTCTTTTACCACCTTCCCTAATCTTACTGAAACATGTAAACCCCGGAACCTCCAACAACCATTCCTGCCCCTGTTCTATCCACGTCTCTGTAATGGCCACAACATCGTAATCCCAGGTACCAATCCATGCTTCAAGCTCACCAACCTTATTCCTGATGCTCCTTGCATTGAAGTAGACACATTTCAAACCACCTTCATGCCTGAAGGTCCGCTCTTGTGACCTTGGCACCTTCCTCAGCACTGCACTACCCTCTACTTCCTGAACTCCAGCAAAGCTATCGCCTGGACGACAAATCAATTTCCCATCCTCCTGCCAAATTAGTTTAAACCCCCCCTGAAGGGCTGTAGTAAATTTCCCTCCCAGGATATTGGTGCCGCTCTTGTTCAGGTGTAACCCATCCTCTTTGTACAGGTCCCACCTTCCCCAGAATGTGCTCCAATTATCCAAGTAACGGAAACCCTCCCTCCTACACCATCACTATAGCCACGTGTTTAACTGCACTCTCTCCCTGCTCTTCACCTTGCTAGCACGTGGCACTGGCAGCAAACCAGAGATGGCAACACGGTCTGTCCTGGCTCTCAGCTTCCACCCTAGCTCCCTGAATTCCTGTTTTACATCCCTTTTCCTTTCTATGTCGTTGGTACCTATGTGCACTACGACTTGTGGCTGCTCCCCTCCCCCTTAAGGATCCTGAAAACACGATCAGAGACGTCATGGACCCTGGCACCCGGGAGGCAATACACCAACTGTGAACCTCTATCGTTGCCACAGAACCGCTTATCTGTACCTCTAACTATAGTGTATCCAATAACTAATGCTCTCCTTCTCTCCCCCTTCCCTTCTGAGCCACAGGGGCAGACTCAGTGCTAGGGACCTGGTCACCGTGGCATTCCTCTGGTAGGTCCCCCCTCCAACAGCATCCAAAAACGGTATACCTTTTATTGAGGAAAACAACCGTAGGGGACCCCGCACTGACTGCTTCTTCCCCCTCCTTTTAAACGTCACTCAGCTACCTTCATTCTTTGGAGTAACTACAGCCCTGTAGCTTCTATCTGCAATTGACTCTGCCTCCCAAATGATCCTCAGTTCATCCAGCTCCAGCTCAATTTCCCTAACACGGTCTTTGAGGAGTTGAAGATGGGTGTACTTCCCGCAGGTGAACTCAGCAGGGCCATTGACAGTGTCCCTCACCTCGGACATCCTGCAGGAGGAACATTGCACTGCCCTCTTTGCCATCCCTTCCATTTATCGACTTGACAATTACAGAGAGAAAAAAAAACAAGCTTACCTGATTTTCACACTCCCCTCAGGTTAGAGCTGGTGGAAGGGTGGAGAGAGGAAAAGGAAAGAAAAGCTTACCTCAGCTACTCACCACACAGTCTTTTTTTTGGTTAGAAGAGGAGGATGGGTGGGAGACACTACCTGTGTAGTGTCTCTCCCCTGTTTAAATCTCTGGCTTCTCTCCCGCATTTTCAAATCTCCGGCTCCTCTCCCGCTTTTAAATCTCCGGCTCCTCTCCTGCTTTTAAATCTCCGGCTCCTCTCCCGCTTTTAAATCTCTGGCTACTCTCCCGTTTTTAAATATCCAGCTTCTCTCCCACGCTTTTAAATCTCCAGCTACTCTCCCACGCTTTTAAATATCCGGCTTCTCTCCTGCGCTTTTAAATCTCTAGGTCCTCTCCCGCTTTTAAATCTCTGGCTCCTCTCCCGCTTTTTGTACTTTAAATTAAATTTTTTTAGACACATTGCCAGTCTCGGCGAAGCAGATCAGGAAGTGGACCAATCGAGATCCACTTCTGTCCAAAGTGAGGGACAAAGTACGAGGAGAAACGGCAAATGAGCCAGTTTCTGAAGACATGAAACCGTTCTTTACCCGCAATGTCAGGATGGCATCATAGTCTGGGGAGCAAGAGTAGTCATTCCTGTACCAGGCAGACAGCTGCTCCTGATTGAGTTACACAGCACTCATCCAGATATCTCTAAGATGGAGATGTTTGCCAGGATTTATGTGTGGTAGTCTGGTATTGATGCTGATATCAAGAAGCTAGTCAAGCACTGTCAACAGTGCTGATTGCAAGAAAGGTTGTCTGCTACAGCCCTCTGACAGCACCCTTGGGATTGTCTTGGCCAGCCATGGCTATGAATCCATATCGATTATGTTGGTGCATTCCTAGGCATAATGTTTTTGCTTGTGATTGCTGCGTGTTATCAGACAATCAAACCATATTCACAAGTGCTCAGTATCAAACCTTTACCACTCTCAATGGTATTAAACACATCAGAACCGAGCCTTACCACCCAGCATCAAGCGGACGAGCTGAGAAAGCCGTCCAAACTTTCAAGAAAATAAACTGTCAGGTGGAGCCTTGAGAGACTAAAATCTCACAATTCTCCCTGAGCTGTCGTACTACTCCACATGCAACAACAGGAGTTCCACCAGCAGAACTGCTAATGAAACATCGTCTCAGAACAAGACTGAGCCTTAGGTTTCTAAAGTGCCAGGGAAGGTAGTAGCCAGCCAAAGTAATCAGAATGCAAGCAATGATTAGCATAGTACAGCACGAGTATATGAAACTTCGGTCGCGGATCAAGTTGGATCCCTGGAATTATTGTCTCTAAGACTGGACCCCTTTCATACCAAGTGGGCATGGAAGAATGGGTAATTCTTAAACACTAGGATCACTTGCGGCCCAAGACCGCAAGAACCTTCAAGAAACTGCAGTTCCTGTTAACATTGATCCTGTGGAAGCATCTCAGACAACAGAATTATTCCACTCAAGAAACAGGAACACCCCTCAAAGATTCGATTTATAATTGTCCGATTCATCTACATAATGGTTTGATTAATATCTAAGGAGTGAAATAGTTAATGAAGATTGTATAAAGAAGCTAAAGAGGGAAGGGTGTGGTGATTGTCCCTTTAAGGGCAACACAGCAGAGTAAGGGTCAACTGGCCTGTGTGATTAATTGGGATTCAGAGTGTGGTATCATTGAATGGTGAGGTAGGTTCCTGGTTAGAGGCATTTTTGGGAGTTATCTACAGCTATGAGGCTGCTGTACAATGCTTATTAATAAATACCTTTGGTGTTCACTCTAAAGTCTGTAAAAGTGCATCTTTACAGGGCCACTCTGCAGAGCCCATGTGAAGGTATATCAAGGCAAATGGGCAGGGAAAGTCACAGCATGGATTTGCTCAGTAATTCTCCTTGACAGAACAGAAACTGGTGCATAAAGGGCATGAAGCAGAAAACAATTTGCTTCTATATATTTTCAGGCCTGTTGCCAATGGCTCCAAGTTTTAAAAGAAAGGAAATATAGTCAAGCAAATACACCTCTTTGAAACATACTTCACAGCCATGCTACTTTGTTACATAAGCTATCCATCACTTGCCTTCCAATATACCACATACAATCTCAGGGCTCAACAACCCATCCAACTTGATAACATAGCAGTCAGTTAATACCTGCACAACCTCAGAACGAGAATATCAAAAACTGAAGAAGAAAGTTGGAAATGAGAATAAAAGGAGAGATTAATAGGAAAGAGTACAACATTTAAGAGCATGAACACAACAGATCAGAACAGTCAAAAATGTAATTGTTTTTGAATAATAGACTTATTCCTTGAGATTTATGTGTTCTGGAACTTCCCCTCCTCGAAACAAAACAGTTAAATAGGTTTTAATAGGTTGTTGCTTCCTGTGTACAACAACATCAACTGTCAACATCGGACCTGAATTTTTCACTTCTCCTTATTTTGAAACATCATTATTTTGTTTTACTTTGCATGTTACTGACAGCAAAGAACTGGTAATGTAAAGGGCTTTAACTAAAAATCAGATTACAATTATGTCCATTTTTCATTCCTTGGGCTGGATTCTCCGTTTCAGGGACTATACCCTCACGCCGTCGTGAAAACTGTGGTCTTTTACGGCAGGAAAACTGTCGTCAAAAAGCCACAGATTCACAGTCTTGCAGGGGGCTAGCAGGCAGCTGTCGTGGAGCTCTCAGCTCCAGCTGCCAATATGACGCCCCTCCACTTCCGGGTCAGAGGCCACACATGCGCACGGCAGCGGCCTCCAGCAGCCCCGCCGTGCTCCATGGTGGACTCAGCCCGCAAACCTGGACCACTGAAATAGTGCCCCCGATTGGCCACTCACCCAATCCGGACCGCCCGCACACATAGCCCCCGGTCCTGAATGAGGCCCCCACGACCCACCTCCGACTGTGGCGGCCGCGGACTAAGTCCGTGGAAGGAAAAAATTAATAGTGGCGGCCATCTTTAACCCACAAGTGTCCCGATCCAGACCCAGAAGCAAGAAATAATTCTGAGTGGAGATTGCTGAGTGGTTGAAAGCAATCTCAAGAAATAAAAGAATGTAGCAAGATACTGTGGTGCTCTTTGTGGTTCAGATCCTAGGATTGTTGGTGTAGTATTCACAAAACACAACTAGCTTTTATAAACACAAAGCTACAGATTTATTTACACTACTTTATTATATAGAAACAAGAGTCAAATTCAATTAACAATTGACAATAAATATCCAATCTGCACTCATTGACCACTAATCTCTGCACGAATACAATAACTATGATCTGCTCTCATTCACAGTAGCTTTTCTCCAGTCTATCTTCTATCCGCTTCCTCAATACTCTCCCCGAAGGCTTAGTATCGATGCTTTATATAGTTCTGCATCTAGCTCCCTCTCATGGTCGATTCAGATATAACATTAACCCTTACAGTTCGGTACATTTCTCATAATGTCACAGATACCAGGATGCCATTCAATGATATGGAGCAGACTACAAAACTGTAGATTACATTCAACAATTACACCAGAAAACAAAACATGGAAAAAAGATATTCCAGCCTGAAGAGAATAGTGCAGGAAGAGCTGCTAATGCCCAATCAACTCAGTGTAGCAATTCCAGTGATGAACCTGGAATGTACCAGCAGACTCAACAACACTGCACTGCAGATGCACAACTCACCTGATACACACTGAATAATAGTATAGGAAGTTAAATTTGAGGAGCCTTTGTTGGATTGTGAAAGTCACAGACCCGAGACATGTGATTGACTGGCGAGGGAAGAAATAAGTAAACATGTTCTAACGATTTCTGGCTAATACAGCATCGAGGTTTATACAGATTTGCTGAATTCTAAATATAAATGCTCAGCCAATGAGCACTCTCCATGGCTTAAACATTGAGACGTACTCTGCTGACCAATAGAACAACTGCACTGGTTATGCTGGTTAAAGTAGAACCCTGAGTGACTTCCAACATAGTGACACAAGGGCTGAACTGCACTGTAATTAATTGGGGCTGTAAAGATTTGAATAAAACTGGCAAATATTGGCAAACATTTTCAGGTATTGAAAAGGGAGAGGTATGCATTTTTAATAATGCAATGTAATTTTTAGTAATCAAGGTCATTTTGACCACTAGCAGCATCTCACTAACAAGGTTTTGCAATGATGTGGAGATGCCGGCGTTGGACTGGGGTGAGCACAGTAAGAAGTCTTACAACACCAGGTTAAAGTCCAACAGGTTTGTTTCAAACACTAGCTTTCGGAGCACTGCTCCTTCCTCAGGTGAATGCAAGTCATGCTTCGGACCTTCGTAAACCAATTGTCGAGAGAGAGAGAGAGAGAGCAGAGGCCTTAGAGCTGATATGGGTGAACCCCAACACAGCAATTGAAAAACTGGAATTCAGCCACAGTATTCAAGTGATGCTAACCCAGGATATTTGACAGAGCCAGCACATGACCCTGTGGACAGGTAGTACTACATCCCCACAATCCTGGCAAAATTGCAATACTTCTTCAAAATTCATTTAAGGGTATGGGTGCCGCTGGGTTAGGACAGCATTTATTGCCCATCCCTTGTTACCCTTCAAGGTGGTGGTGAGTTGCCTTCTTGAACCGCTGCAGTCCTTAAGGTGTAGATGCACCCACTGTGCTGTTAGGGATGGAGTTCCTGGATGTTGCCCCAGCGACAGTGAAGGAAAGGTGATATATTTCCAAGTCAGGGTAGTGAGTGACTTGGAGGGGAACCTCCAGGTGGTGGGGTTGCCAGGTATCTGCTGCTCTTGTCCTTCTAGGTGGTAGTGGTTGTGGGTTTGGAAGGTGCTGTCTAAGGAACCTTGGCGAGTTACTGAAGTTCATCTTGCAGATCGTAGACAAGGCTGCCACTGTTCATCTGTGGTGGAGAGTTTGAATGTTTGTGGAAGGTGAAGCAATCAAGCAGGCTGCTTTGTCTGGACGGTGTTGAGCTTCTTGAGTGTTGTTGGAGCTGCACTCATCCAGGCAAGTGCAGAGTATTCCATTACACTCCGACTTGTGCCTTGTAGATGGTGGACAGGCTTTGGGGGATCAGGAGGTGAGTTACTTGCTGTAGGAGCCCTGGCCTTTGACCTGCCCTAGTAGCCAAAGTATTAAGTCCAGTTCAGTTTCTGATCAATGGTAACGCCCAAGATGTTGATTGTGGGGGAGTCAGCGAAGGTAATTGAATCTCAAGGGGCGGTGGTTAGATCCTCTCTTATAGGAGATGAGCATTGCCTGGCACCTGTGTGGCACGAATGTAGCTTGCAACTTCTCAGCCCGAGCCTTAATATTATCCAGATCTGCTGCATTTGGACATAGACTGCTTTATTATCTGAGAAGTCATGAATGATGCTGAACATGGTGCAGTCTTCCACAAACATCCCCATTTCTGATCTTATGATGGAAGGGAGGTCATTGATGAAAAAGCTGAAGATGGTTGGGTTGGAATACTACCCTGAGGAACTCCTTCAGTGATGTCCTGAAGCTGAGATGATTGACCTCCAACCACCACACCCATCTTCTTTTCTGCCAGGTATGACTGCAACCAATAGAGAGTTTTCCCCCTGATTCCCATGGACCACAGTTTAGCTAGGGCTTCTTGATGCCATACTCAGTCAAATGCTGTATTGATGTCAAGGGCATTCACTCTCCCCTCACCTCTGACATTCAGCTCTTTTATCATGTTTGAACCAAGGCTGGAATGAGATCGGAGCTGAGTGACCCTGGCAGAACCCAAACTGAGCGTCCATGAGCAGGGTATTGCTGAGTAAGTGACGCTTGATAGCACTGTTGGTGGCTCCTTCACTCACTTTGCTGATGATGGAGTGTAGATTAATAGGGCAGTAATTGGCTGGGTTGGATTGTCCTGTTTCTTGTGTATAGGACACACCTGGGCAATTTTCCACATTGCCAGGTAGATGTCAGTGCTGTAACAGCTTGGCTTCGTGTGCAGCAAGTTCTGGAGCACAAGTCTTCAGTACTATTGCCGGAATATTGTCAGGGCACATTGCCTTTGCAGTATCCAGTGCCTTCTGCCATTTCTTGATATCACATGGAGTGAATCGTATTGGCTGAATATTGACATCTATGATGCTGGGGACCTCCGAAGGAGACTGAGATGAATCATCCACTCGGCACTTCTGGCTGAAGATTGTTATAAATGCTTCAGCCTTGTCTTTTGCACAGATGTGCTTGGCTCCTCCATCATTGAGTATGGGGATATTTGTGGAGCCTCCTCGTCCAGTGAGTTCTTTAGTTGTCCGCAACCATACTCGGCTGGATGTGGCAGGACTGCAGAGTTTAGAGCTGATGTGTTCATTGTGCAATTACTTAGCTCTATCTATTACTTGCTGCTTATGCTGTTTGGCACACAATTAGTCATGTGTTGTAGCTTCACCAGGTTGACACTCCATTTTTCAATCTGTCGGATGAAATGAAAAAATGAAATGAAAATCGCTTATTGTCACGAGTAGGCTTCAATGAAATTACTGTGAAAAGCCCCTAGTCACCACATTCCGGCGCCTGTCCGGGGAGGTTGGTACAGGAATCGAACCGTGCTGCTGGCCTGCTTGGTCTGCTTTAAAAGCCAGCGATTTAAACTGGTGAGCTAAACCAGCCCCTATGTTGCTCCTGGCATGCTCTCCTGCACTCTACATTGAACCAGGGTCAATCTCCTGGCTTGCTGATAATGGCAGAGTGGGCTATATGCCAGCAATGAGATGGCAGATCGTGGTTGAATACAATTCTGCTGCTTCTCAATTCACAGCGCCTCATGGATTCCCAGTCTTGAGTTACTAGATCTGTTCGAAGTCTATCCCATTTAGCACGTTGGTAGTTCCACACAACATGATCATAGAATCATAGAATTTACAGTTCAGAAGGAGGTCATTCGACCCTTTGAGTCTGCACTGGCGCTTGGAAAGAGCACCCCAGTTAATCCCAAGCCTCCACCTCATCTCCATAACCTCACCAAACCTTTTTTGGACACTAAGGGCAATTTAGCATAGCCAATCCACCTAACCTGCACATATTTAGACTGTGGGAAGAAAACAGAGCACCCAGAGGAAACGCACGCAGGCACGGGGAGAACATGCAGACTCCGCACAGACAGTGACCCATGCTGGGAATCGAACCTGGGACCTTATGTTACGAAACATCTGTGCTAACTACTGTGCTACCGTGCTACCATGATGGATGGCATCTTCAATGTGAAGATGGGACTTAGGCTCCACAAGGACTATGCGGTGGTCACACCTACCGTTACTGTCATGGACAGTTGCATTTGCAGCAGACAGAATGGTGAGGATTAGGTCAAGTATGTTTTTCCCTCTTGTTGGTTCCGTCACCACCCGTTACAGTGCCAGTCTAACAGGTATGTCCTTTAGGACCTGGTCAGCTCGGTCTGTGGTGCTACTACCGAACCACTCTTGATGATGGACTTTGAAGTCCCCCACCCAAAGCTTATTCTGCACCCTTGCCACCCTCAGCGCTTCCTCCAAGTGGCGTTCAACATGGAGGAGTACTGATTCATCAGCTGACGGTGACCGGTACATGGTAATCAGCAGGTTTCCTTGCCCATGTTTAACCTGAAGTCATCAGACTTCATGGGGTCCAGAGTCGATGTTGAGGACTCCCAGGGCAACTCCCCCCCGATTGTATACCACTGTGCTACCACCTCTGCTGCGACTGTCCTGCTGGTGAGACAGGGCATACCCAGGAATGGTGATACTGGTGTCTGGGACATTGTCTGTAAGGTATGATTCTGTGCGTATGACTATGTCAGGTTGTTGCTTAACTAGTCTGTGAGCTCTCTCAACTTTGGCACAATCCCTCAGATGTTAGTAAGGAGAACTTTGCAGGATCAACAGGGCTGGGTTTGCCATTGTCGCTTCCAGTGCCTGATTTGATACCAGTGGTCCATCAGGTTTCATTTCTTTTTTGTGTTTTTGTGGCAGTTGAATACAACTGAGTTGCTTGCTGGGCCATTTCAGAGGGCATTTAAGAGTCAACCACATTGCGGTGGGTCTGGAGTCACATGTAGGCCAGACCAAATAAGGGTGGCAGATTTCCTTCCCAAAAGGATATTAATGGCAACTGCTCGGCCCAGGACCGCAAGAAACTTCATCCAGTCCATCACATGAACCTGCCTCCCATCCATTGACTCCATCTACACCTCTCGCTGCCTGGGGAAAGCGGGCAGCATAATCAAAGATCCCTCCCACCCGGCTTACTCACTCTTCCAACTTCTTCCATCGGGCAGGAGATACAGAAGTCTGAGAACACGCATGGACAGACTCAAAAACAGCTTCTTCCCCACTGTCATCAGACTCCTAAATGACCCTCTTATGGACTGAGCTCATTAACACTACACCCTGTATGCTTCATCCGATGCCAATGCTTATGTAGTTATATTGTATAACTTGGTTTGCCCTATTATGTATTTTCTTTTATTCTTTTATTCCCTTTTCTTCCCATGAACTTAATGATCTGTTGAGCTGCTCGCAGAAAAATACTTTTCACTGTACCTCGGTACACGTGACAATAAACAAATCCAATCCAATAGTGAACCAGATAGATTTTTGCAACAATCGACAATGGTTTCATGGTCATCATTAGACTTTTTAATTCCAGATATTTTATTAAGTTTAAATTCAATCACCAGCCATGTTGGGATTTGAGCGTGGTTCCCCAGATCGTTATCCTGGGTCTCTGGATTACTGGTTCAGTGACAATACCATTATGCCATCTCCTACCCACCCCCTCAATACTGAGGAAATCCAAGCTCTGCTGTCACCTGTATCTATTATTACTTTATCTGGTTTTTTTAACCTTGGTTCCCTAATGTGCTCATTATTTTACTTTTCATTTTACAAACTAATTCCAAGAGCTCAGAGCTATTCATTCGATTCATGATGCACAGTGCTATTAAATATTTGACAAGTTTCACTTGTCCAGTAAGGAGTAATACATTTTGTTCAGTTTATTTATAAAATGCTGTAATTTAGATTACATTTTATGGCATCATATATTTAACAAATTGTTAGTGATTGTGATCGCGTTAAAAAGAATCCTTATGAGAAAGTTATATTGTGGTGTATTGTGTAAATTAGAGCGGATGGACCAGAAGAGATTATGAAAGTTGTCCAACCTTCATCATTTACATATTTTTACTAGGTACCCAAAAGGGGATAACTATTTTTGGTTAGTATTGCTTGCATAATTATCTGGCTGGATATTGCCAGTATGGGCTCCATTATGTTCCCAGAGAACAAGAATGGATCCCACAGCCTCTAGAATGTGATTTAAATTTCATTGGGAGAGTGGTAGTGGGGGCATTGGCAGGACAGGGTTTGTAGGGAGGGTGCATGTCTGGAACACACCATGCCACTAATTAATTGACTGTTAAGCTAGTTGTGGAAGCTATTACGGTTCCTCAATGTACCAGTTTTGGATTTTCAATCTGCAGGTATGGTAAGTCCTCAGTATCTGGGGCACATCACAATGCACACACAACCGGGCAATATCAGGGCTAAAGGAGACATTAGTCAACTCATATGAGAAATGGACAAACATGCTCAGTTGTTTAAACAGTGGCACAGATTTGCCATTGCTGGTGCTGAGACATGTTTCTCACCAATGAGTGATTGGAGTCCTGCAAGCGATATCAGGCAGCAGAAGTTGGCAGTTCCAGGTCTGAAGATGGTGACAGGTTATTCTGGCCACTGGCAGGGCACCAAAGACGAGCCTTAGGCATAGATGAGATGAGACTAGAGGAACAGAGAGAGGGTCCAGCATTGGGTGCACTCTCCAGGAATCATCTACCTACAGATGACAGAATACCAATGTCAGTGGTATCCAGACACGTGGCCTCAGAGATTTGCGCTATGTATGGGCAGTGACCTGATGCCTTGCAGACCCCAAGGGAATCCCTTACCTTCTGCCATCAAGGTCACTGTTGCCCTGAATCATGATGCCTCCAAGTCATCCCAGGGGTTAGTGCAGGCCTGAGTGTATTTGGCAGTTGGTAACTCATCACACCATCAGGTAGGTCACAAATGCCTTATTCCAGATGGTGAGGGAGAACATTCATTTTGATAGAGGAGCGAGCATAGAGGCCTTTGCCACCAGAATCATCGATTGTACCAACATAGCAATCAGGCCACCAATAGATGAACCAACCATATTCTGCCAGAATATGGCAGAGGACAGTAATAATCTTGGCCAGATCCTTTCTTTTTGGGAGACATGGGTCGGTCCTTCATACACTTTTAAGAACTTTCAGGATCTGCCATTTTATACTTGAAGTTGCGGGGAATCACTGACTCATTGACTGTACAGATGGTCAGTAACTACATAAAGGGTGGATCTGCAGGCCTGGACATGGTTCATGGGCAGCTAGCATGATTCCTTCCTCTTCGGGTCAACACCCAGACTCCATGGGTGGCTCCTGGGAGATAAGGGCTATTCCCTGAGGAAAATGTCTGCCCGGTACCCAGACATGGAAGCAGAGTGATGCTACAATCAGGATCATGTACTTGCGGAATATTATAATCCTCCCCTTTTCGGACAATCCTAGAACAGGAATACCTCTCAGGGTGATTCCCCGCAACTTCAAGTATAAAATGGCAGATCCTGAAAGTTCTTAAAAGTGTATGAAGGACCGACCCATGTCTCCCAGAAAGAAAGGATCTGGCCAAGATTATTACTGTCCTCTGGATAGCTAGTTTAGTAAATTAAAACCAGATTATAATGTCTCAGATATTGTGAGAGTCTAGGTTATAACTATTCAGCAATGTACGCTCTCACAACAGGGAAGCCAGAGTCAGGTTCTTGATTTACCTATCTGGAAGACGTTGTGAGACAATATAAATTGTAAAATATGCAGATGTTTGACCATAGGAGGTCTTATGGCACAGTGGATATGTCCCTGCTTTTGAATCAGAAGCTGAACATTTGAGTCCCAGCCCAGGACTCCATTAACAAGGAAGTTACATCCATTCCACCGCCAAACAGGTTGAGTATCAGCCTTCAAAATCCATTCAACATGCCAATGACAGGTGATAAGAGCAGGAGAGACTCCTGGTCAGCTATGATTGTTATGGAGTGGCACCCCCGAGCTACAACCTGGAGGCAGGCTAATAGCCCATTCTAGAAAAAAAATCCCCGATGGGAATAGGTGAAAATCCGGCTCATGCACCACTGCAGGAAGAGAAACAACAATACAATAGACTTGTGACTAAAGTAACAACTTGGATAAAAAATTGGCTGAGTGAAAGGAAATAAAGAGCTGAGATGAGTGGTGATTTTACAGACTGGAAGGCGTTTTATAGTGGAGTTCCCAAGGGATTAGTATGAGTATCCTTGCTCTCTCTTTAAGACGTTAATGGGTGAGATTTTCTGGCCTCTCCGCTGCCTGTTTCTCAGTGGTGAGAAGCAGCCTGCTGTTGGCTAGTGGTAGGATCTTCTGGTCCTGCCCCTGTCAATGGGATTTCCCATGGATTCCACCCCACACCAACGGGAAACCCATGGTAGAGGTGTACAATCAAAGTCCCAACGGTGTAAACAGCAGGGAGATTTGGCCCCATAATGACCTTGAGTTTGGTTTACAGGCACAACTTCAACATTACAGCTGATACATAAGAACATAAGAACATAAGAACTAGGAGCAGGAGTAGGCCATCTGGCCCCTCGAGCCTGCTCCGCCATTCAATTAGATCATGGCTGATCTTTTGTGGACTCAGCTCCACTTTCCGGCCCGAACACCATAACCCTTAATCCCTTTATTCTTCAAAAAACTATCTATCTTTACCTTAAAAACATGTAATGAAGGAGCCTCAACTGCTTCACTGGGCAAGGAATTCCATAGATTCACAACCCTTTGGGTGAAGAAGTTCCTCCTAAACTCAGTTCTAAATCTACTTCCCCTTATTTTGAGGCTATGCCCCCTAGTTCTGCTGTCACCCGCCAGTGGAAACAACCTGCCCGCATCTATCCTATCTATTCCCTTCATAATTTTAAATGTTTCTATAAGATCCCCCCTCATCCTTCTAAATTCCAACGAGTACAGTCCCAGTCTACTCAACCTCTCCTCATAATCCAACCCCTTCAGCTCTGGGATTAACCTAGTGAATCTCCTCTGCACACCCTCCAGCGCCAGTACGTCCTTTCTCAAGTACGGAGACCAAAACTGAACACAATACTCCAGGTGCGGCCTCACTAACACCTTATACAATTGCAACATAACCTCCCTTGTCTTAAACTCCATCCCTCTAGCAATGAAGGACAAAATTCCATTTGCCTTCTTAATCACCTGTTGCACTTGTAAACCAACCTTCTGTGACTCATGCACTAGCACACCCAAGTCTCTCTGAACAGCGGCATGCTTTAATATTTTATCGTTTAAATAATAATCTCGTTTGCTGTTATTCCTACCAAAATGGATAACCTCACATTTGTCAACATTGTATTCCATCTGCCAGACCCGAGCCCATTCACTTAACCTATCCAAATCCCTCTGCAGACTTCCAGTATCCTCTGCACTTTTCGCTTGACCACTCATTTTAGTGTCATCTGCAAACTTGGACACATTGCCCTTGGTCCCCAACTCCAAATCATCAATGTAAATTGTGAACAATTGTGGGCCCAACATGGATCCCTGAGGGACACCACTAGCCACTGACTGCCAACCAGAGAAACACCCATTTATCCCAACTCTTTGCTTTCTATTAATTAACCAATCGTCTATCCATGCTACTACTTTACCCTTAATGCCATGCATCTTTATCTTATGCAGCAACCTTTTGTGTGGCACCTTGTCAAAGGCTTTCTGGAAATCCAGATATACCACATCCATCGGCTCCCCGTTATCTACTGCACTGGTAATGTCCTCAAAAAATTCCACTAAATTAGTTAGGCATGACCTGCCTTTTACGAACCCATGCTGCGTCTGCCCAATGGGACAATTTCTATCCAGATGCCTCGCAATTTCTTCCTTGATGATAGATTCCAGCATCTTCCCTATTACCGAAGTTAAACTCACTGGCCTATAATTTCCTGCTTTCTGCCTACCTCCTTTTTTAAACAGTGGCGTCACGTTTGCTAATTTCCAATCCACCGGGACCACCCCAGAGTCTAGTGAATTTCGGTAAATTATCACTAGTGCATCTGCAATTTCCCTAGCCATTTCTTTTAGCACTCTGGGATGCATTCCATCAGGGCCAGGAGACTTGTCTACCTTTAGCCCCATTAGCTTTCCCATCACTCCCTCCTTAGTGATAACAATCCTCTCAAGGTCCTCACCTGTCATAGCCTCATTTCTATCAGTCGCTGGCATGTTATTTGTGTCTTCCACTGTGAAGACCGACCCAAAAAACCTGTTCAGTTCCTCAGCCATTTCCTCATTTCCCATTATTAAAACTCCCTTCTCATCCTCTAACGGACCGATATTTACCTTAGCCACTCTTTTTTGTCTTATATATTTGTAAAAACTTTTACTGTCTGTTTTTATATTCTGAGCAAGTTTACTCTCATACTCTATCTTACTCTTCTTTATAGCTTTTTTAGTAGCTTTCTGTTGCCCCCTAAAGATTTCCCAGTCCTCTAATCTCCCAGCAATCTTTGCCACTTTATATGCTTTTTCCTTCAATTTGATACTCTCCCTTATTTCCTTAGATATCCACGGTCGATTTTCCCTCTTTCTTCCGTCCTTCCTTTTTGTTGGTATAAACCTTTGCTGAGCACTGTGAAAAATCGCTTGGAAGGTTCTCCACTGTTCCTCAACTGTTCCACCATAAAGTCTTAGCTCCCAGTCTACCTTAGCTAGTTCTTCTCTCATCCCCTTGTAATCTCCTTTGTTTAAACACAAAACACTAGTATTTGATTTTACTTTCTCACCCTCCATCTGTATTTTAAATTCCACCATATTGTGATCGCTCCTTCCGAGAGGATCCCTAACTATGAGATCATGAATCAATCCTGTCTCATTACACAGGACAAGATCTAGGACCGCTTGTTCCCTCGTAGGTTCCATTACATACTGTTCTAGGAAACTATCGCGGATACATTCTATAAACTCCTCCTCACGGTTGCCTTGACCGACCTGGTTAAACCAATCGACATGTAGATTAAAATCCCCCATGATAACTGCTGTACCATTTCTACATGCATCAGTTATTTCTTTGTTTATTGCCTGCCCCACCATCTCGTTACTATTTGGTGGCCGATAGACTACTCCTATCAGTGACTTTTTCGCCTTACTATTCCTGATTTCCACCCAAATGGATTCAACCTTATCCTCCATAGCACCGATGTCATCCCTTACTATTGCCCGGATGTCATCCTTAAATAACAGAGCAACACCACCTCCCTTACCATCCACTCTGTCCTTCCGACAGTATTGCAAAAGTATTGTGAATTGTGAGGAGGATAGTGCAAACATCAAATGGGCATAGACAGGTTGGTGGAAAGGGTCGACAAACAGATGACAAACACCGAAGATGAAATTTAATGCAAAGAAGTGTCAAGTGATTCATTTTTGTCAGAAGAACGTCAAGAGACAACATTAAATGAAGAGAATAATTCTCAAGGGGGTGCAGGAGCAGAGGGATCTGGGTGTATATTTGTAGAAATGATTGACGGTGGTAGGAAAGAGAGTAATTAATGATGCATCCAGCACCCTAAACGTTATCAATAGGTACACCCACTGTGCCATTAGGGAAGGAGTTCCAGGATGTTGCCCCAGTGACAGTGAAGGAACGGCAATATAATTCCACGTCCGGGTGGTGAGTAACCTCCAGGTGGTGGGGTTCCCAGGTATCTGCTGCCTTGTCCTTCTAGATCAGGGGTGGGCAAACTACGGCCCACGGGCCGCATGCGGCCCGCCAAACGTCTTTATGCGGCCCACCAAGATCAAGAAAAAATGTTTTTTTTTTTTTTAAATTTTTAAAAACATTTTTAATATATTTTTTATAAGGTTAATGGGGGGGGGGGCTGTTGGGTTACTGGTATAGGGTGGATGCGTTGACTTGAGTAGGGTGATCATTGCTCGGCACAACATTGAGGGCCGAAGGGCCTGTTCTGTGCTGTACTGTTCTATGTTCTATATGAGGCGCCCAGAATCAGAACCGGGTGAAGCGCCATTTTTGAAAAGTAGACAAAAAGAGGGCTAAAGGCAGGATGCCGCCGGGGGAAGCACTGAGGTATATGCCGCACGCTAATTGGTTACAACCGGGACTATTAATTAATATACTATGCGACCCTTTAAAATTGTGAATTTCTGAATGTGGCCCTTGCACGGAAAAGTTTGCCCACCCCTGTTCTAGATGGTAGTGGTTGTGACTTTGGAAGGTGCTGTCGAAGGAACCTTGGTGATTTACTGCAGTGTATCTTGTAGATTGTACACACGGCTGCCACAGTTTGTCGATGGTGGGAGGAGGAGCATTCAAGCGGGCTGCTGTGTCCTGAATGGTGTTGAGCTTCTTGAGTGTTGCTGGAGCTGTATTTATCCAGGCAAGTGGAAAATATTCCATTACACCTCTGACTTGTGCCTTGTGGATGGTGAACAGGCCTTTGGGGGGGGGGGGGGGGGGGGGGGGTAGCACCCTAAACGTTATCAATAGGGGCATTGAATACAAAATCAAGGAAGTTATGCTAAACTTCTCTAAACCACTGGTTCAGCTGCAACTGGAATATTGGTGCCAGATTTTCTCTCCTGGGACTCGGTCTCAAGGCAGGGGCAGGAACTGGGAGTCTTTCCTTCTGCGGAGGCCAGTCGGAATTCATGCCAAACTGCATGATACCGGCCTCATTAATTATGCAGTCTGGAGTTTCCCGCCATTTGGCGCGATGGGGCAAACTGGATGGTGCGCACCTCACTGTCATATCCATTCACAATATTTCAAAGGTACCCGAATATCAAGCTACCCAGTTTCTGAGGAGATGGCCATTCAATCCCAGGGACCTCTGTTTGCCCCCCCCCCCCCCCCCCCCCCCCCGTGAGGCAGTGGTGAAGTGATATTGTCACTGGACTCGTAAACCAGAGACCCAGAGTAATACTCTGGGGACCCAGGTTCTAATCCCACCACTGCAGATGGTGATATTTGAATTCAATAAAAATGTGGAATTAAAAAAAGTCTAATGATGACCATGAAACCATGGTCGATTGTCGTAAAAACCCATCTGTTTCACTAATGTCCTTTAGGGAAGGAAATCTTCCATCTTCCATCTTCCATCCTAACCTGGTCTGGCCTACATGTGACTCGAGACCCACAGCAATATGATTGACTCTTAACTGCCCCTCAAGGGCAATTAGGGATGGGCAATACATACTGGCCTAGCCAGCGACGCCCACATCCCATGAACAAATTTTTTTTTAAATTAGTGACACCTCCCTGGAAGTCCTGCTGAATGAAGTGGAGACCAGGAGTGGCATGCATTCTCTATCTAGAGTTGGGAGGATAAGGGCTCCCTAATAGACATTGGGGGAGCTACTTTCGAAGCAATTCAGGACATGATAATCGGCCTGATAATATACATGATAAACACTCTGCCCACACTCTGCGGTGCTCCAGACCTTGGCCCAGTCAGAATGGGTTATGGCTGAGGGCGTTGAGAGCATTGGCCAGGCGCTGATTGTCCTGGGCCAGTCACAAAGGGACATGACTGTGGCTCAGAGGACATGACGCATTCATGAGGGACATGGCCCAATCTCAATGCTTCATTGTTGAGGGCATCGAGATCCTGGTTGAGATGAAAATGGGTCTTCTTACTTGCAGCACCAGGTGACGGTGGAGCCTTGTCATCTTACTCCAGCCTGACCTCCAGCCCAGGGGGCCATTGAGCACTCTGAGGGAGGAGGAATTGATGGGGTCCATGCCAGTGCCTCAGCGCACCTGAAGCCTTCCCATAAGACACTGGTGTACCTGATTGGCAGCGGGCAGAACAGGATGGCACCTCGTCACCTGCACCACAAGGGCCCATCCATATACAGGCCCCCCAGAGGATGGCCGCGAAAGGCATCTCAGGTCAGAGGGTAAGATACGCAGGAGGCCACCTCCATATCTGATGAGCTGTATGAGTTAGAGGTAGGAGTTAGCACACAACAACTGTATATAGTCACAATTAAACACCTTTTCACGATCATTCTGACCTGCCTCCGTCCTCTGTCTGAAGAGTGTGAAGGACAGGCTGGATTGGGTGTCAGAGAGTGTGCCCAGTGGGGAGCGTGGGAGGTTGGTGGTGTGGGGTGTTTATCATAGAATTTATCATAAAATTTACAGTGCAGGAGGAGGCCATTCGGCCCATCGAGTCTGCACCGGCTCTTTGAATGAGCACCCTACCCAAGGTCAACACCTCCACCCTATAACCCAGTAATCCCACCCAACACTAAGGGCAATTTTAGACACTAAGGGCAATTTATCATGGCCAATCCACCTAACCTGCACATCTTTGGACTGTGGGAGGAAACCGGAGCACCCGGCGGAAACCACGCACACACGGAGAGAATGTGCAGACTCCGCACAGACTGTGACCCAAGCCGGAATCGAATCTGGGACCCTGGAGCTGTGAAGCAATTGTGCTATCCACAACGCTATCGTGTTGGAGGATGAAATGAGGCAGAGCCCAGGACAATTGAATGTTCCACTGGGGTCACCCTCAGAGGCGGCTGTGAATAGGGACAGATGTGTCAGGCGCCTAGTAGGACAGCTTACCCGATGAGTGATCCATCACTGCTCACCATCTTCATAATCGCCCCTCCCCTCCCACACCAAAGAATACATGGGCCTATGAGATGGAATGGCCAACACACATGCAGGATCACCTGGATGGACAGTGGAAGGTGGTCCTGAAGGCAGGAGTCAGACTTTGTCAAACGATGAGGAGCTGTCATCATTCTTCATCCCATGGAAAAGATCGGTTGATACTGCCTGCCAGGGCCAATACCCTGTAGTGATGCTGGTAGGAACCTCAGAGGGACATGGGGGAATGGGGTGGTGGAATGGAATGAAGGGAGGAGGGATGGGGAGGGCATGAGTGTCAATGGTGGAAGGGGACACCACTTGGAAATCGATCGGGGAATGGGGGGAGTATGCAGAGGTGGGACAGGGTGTTGCAGGTGCCAGTGGCCTCTGCATTGGCAAATCTGGAGGTGATGAGGTTGTCCCATGTGCGGCGGCCCTGGGGAACATGTTTGGCGGCCTGCCATGCCAGCCTAGGGTCCATGCCTGTTTTATTCTGGCCACCTTCCTCATCATATGAGGCCTGGTATTCTTCAACCTCCTCTAGCAGCCCCCCCTCTGCAGCACGATGTTGTGCAGGACTCAGCAGGCCACCATGATTTCAAGGCCCTCCTTGGCAATATTGGAACGCCCCTCCAGAGTGGTCCAGGCATCGGAAGTGCATCTTGAGGACACCAATGCACTGCTTAATGGTGCTCCTTGTTGCTGCATTGGTGTCATTACAGTAGTTCTCCACATCAGCCTAGGGCCTCCGGACAGATGTCAATAGCCAAGACCTCAGTGGGTAAGCCTTGTCACCTAAGAGTCAACCCTTCACCTGAGAGAGCACCTCGAAGGTGCCAGGAGCTGCCGAGTGCACAAGGATGTCTGCATCATGCACACTGCCTGGATATCGGACACAGACGTACATGATGTGCAGCTGGTGGTCACACACCAACTACACATTCAAGGAGTGGAAGCTGCTCAGATTGATGAAGGGCATCTCCTCATGAGCCGGTGCTTGTAGGGAGACATGTGTTCCATCGATCACCCCCTGGACGTGGAGCATGTCAGCGATGGCGGCAAACATTGCTGCCCGGGCACCCTGGTGTGCCTGATCTAGACAGAAACTTATATAGTCTACTGCTCAGGTGCATAGGCACCCGTCACAGCGCGGATCCACCTGTTCACGGATGTCTGAGAGATCCCAGACAAGTTGCTGTTCAGCCCCTGGAAAGACCCAGAGGCCTAGATGTTCAGGGTGACCCTCACCTTGACAGCCACCAGGAGCGGGTATCCTCCTCCATACACCAGCAGTGCCAGGTGCGCCATCATCTGGCACAGGTGACTCACGGTCTCCCTGATCAGCCAAAGTCTTTGGTAGCACAAGCGGTCCGGCATCTCCTCTGTCGTGATATGCACTCATGCACGGAATGAGATACAGACAGGCAGTGACAGACATCCAGTACAGCCAATCAACACACAGGACAGAACACAAACAATCACCAGACAGAACACAAGAAAATGGTTTCCCACTACAAAACACACGAGGCATCAGCACTCGACCTCTTTCCACTGGTGACAACTGGAATGACAGTCAGGGTGTAGATATCAGTCAGCACCTTCTACACATGGCTCAGAGCTAGTCTGGTCTAGTTAGTTAGAGTTAGTACCCTTAGAGTAGTAGAGTGTCAACCCACAGCCAGCTATGTGCACTGTTACAGAAGTTCAATAAATCGTATTGAACCAACGCCTAAGTTTGGTGTTTGCTTTTCAGTACAACTGCATCTAGTTGCAGTCCGCGTTAGCCCAGGGTGAATAACACGACATCCTCGAAGGAGAGATGTGACGGTATAGGTATGCCCTGATACGGCGCCTCCTCCTCAGCCTGTTGGACATCCACCACTGGAGCCTCACCGGCTGGCTCCTGCTCTTCTGAGGCAAGCTTCACTTGTGCAGCATCACCCCTCCCCCTCCCCCCTCAGCAGCTGCAGCCAGGTAAATAGTGAGCATTGCTGGCTGTACTCTCAAATTCATTCACTGCTGGGGGTGAAAAGAGAAGATATGTTAGCAAGGTGAGTATTCCCTTACCCATCCAAATCCAACAGGCTACATGGTGACCTTGAGTTGCACTTCAGCTCCACCCTCAACCTGTCCTCCCCCCCATACCCACCCCCACCCCTCAGCCAGTCCACCCAATATGTTGCCGTCTGCATTGTACCTCCGTCCCCATCAGTGGGTGGCAGTGGGGAGCGTCTATCCTCACCACCCACCCCTGTCAGCAGGGGTACTGGTGGGTGCCACAACTCTTGTCAGCAATAGGCTCTGAAGTTCCTGTCCTATCTCCCCAGTGGAGTCTTCTGTGGGTCTGCTCACTGGATGGGTCGTGTGTTATCCCACCAGCAGGGTGGCACCTGGTGTGGTGGAGTGGGTCACAGTGAGCCACCAATCGTCTCCACGCTTAGAGGCTTGTGTTTGGGCCGGTCCTACAGATGGGGGTAAAGCAGGGAAGTGTGCGTCTGCTGGGAGCATAGCTGCAGTGTGCTGTCTCCTGGTGTGTTACAGAGGTTGTGACAACTTGTCCAGGTGCAGGATGGATAGAAGCAGGGGTGCAGTGGGCAGGCAGGGCTTGGAGACAGCAGGTGGCCCTGTGCAGTGGGCTAGCTGATAGTGTCCCTAGTGAGGCCTCTGACTTGAGAGGTGCTGTGTGGCAGGGAGGGTGCCAAAGGCCATGGTGTCCTTTGTTTGGGATGAGCTCTGCTATTCCCCTGCTTCCCCTGCTGTGGGCTCTGCTTCTGGTGAGTGAACTGAGGAGTGGCAGCACCTGGCGTGTGACTGATTGAGCTTGGCCATGCCCATCCCAGTGATGGGTTTCTAGAGGGGTGGCCTGGGTGGGCTCGCAAATGACAAGAGGATCTGTGAACATTTACAAGACACAGTGAGCAGTCAGCAGAGTGAGCAGCCGGGGGCCTGTAACTTGTACCGAATGGGTGCATTTAAAACAAATACTGCAGCAATGGCAGCCTGAGCCAGGCCATCCTGATCCCAAGGGGAACACCCTGAATCCACGGAGCTATCAGCAATTCGCTTCCCAGCCCTGACAGTCACCCCCCAACCAGCGCTCCAATTTTTAACATTTTGCAAACTTTGCTTACCTTCTCTCTCCCCCTCAGCAGCCACGGCACCTCGTCTCCGCTTGTAAATACCTGTAGTAAATCTGCCCGAGTGACTTCTGCCTGAGAGCGGTGGAGCATCATGGAGGCCTGGAGCATCATGGGTCAAACCCACTAATCACGTTTTGCATGCCACTGCGGGACACAAACCTCATTATTGCCACCAATGAGGAACCGAATCATGGCATCCGATTCAACGCCAGGCATGGACCTTGATTTTGGCTGGATGCCCGATTCTCCATCTGATTGTATTTCATGATTGTGGCATCGGGAGACAGAGAACCTTGCCTTTTTGCGCAAAGTGCATCCAAAATCACCTGTTTTGATTCATCTATTTCTTTCTCGATTTCCATCCAATCTAATCTCGTCACATAATGTTAAATCAGGTCACAATTTGAAATGCATTTTCTTTTAAATTTTTCTTAAATATTCCCTCATATTAAGTAAGGTAACTTGTGCAGTTTCAGTAACCCAGCCGAAAATAGGTTTATTTCAGGAACAGCTGTAACTTGCGAGCTACCTTGTGTTGGATTGCGGATATACCCTGAAGTTGGGCAGGAGAATCCCTCTTGGTACTTCACAGGTAAGCATTTGCACGTGAATTACCCAGAAATGCAAACTTCCTCTGAGAAATTAGCCCTGCATTGGGAACCATCTAAAATGCTACTTATATTGCAAACTTTGAATAGTCCCCATTGGGTTACACCATCACTTACCCAGAAGAAGTTAGAAAAATTAAAACCTTTTCTAACTTCTGAGTAATTATTGTAAAGACTGACTGACCCCCTCACAGGACTCCCCCCCGACATGCCCGAATCCCTGTGGGAACGCCCTAATTCCACCCCTGCCCTAATCAACACCCACCCCCGCAGTATTTCCAACGCACACAGACACCCCATGGGATACCGTCCACCACCCCCCCCAAAAAACCGTAGGCCCAACTCACTCACCACACCTCTGTGAGGCCCAATCGGCACCCCCCAACCCTACTCCACCCTGACCCAACCGAACCCTTCCCCACGCCATCGCAGACCCAACCTGTAATTCTCCCACACTCCAGACCTGACCTTTAACCCTGCCCCCAACTCTATCCCCACCACAGTTCTACTTGACACGAAGTCCCCTAACCTCACCCAACCCGACCTGAGGCCTGATCTCTGACTCCCCAACCCCTCAAATCCTATCCACTTACCATCAAAACTTACCTTCTCCATGGCCTGTCAAGTACTTTAAATTTTATCAGGGACTTTAAATTAGCTGGTTCACGGCAGATGGTGCTGTAAAAAAATAAGAGGTGTCATCCTTCACTTTGAGACTGGGATTCGAGTACGAGCTGCACTGCCTTGATCTCGCTGGTCTGAGTCGCAAGGTCAGGTGAGACAGGTCCGGAAGAAATTTGATACAAATAATTGGACACAGAGTGACAATCCTAAACTGAATGCCAATCTGAGGAAATTACAGCCCAAGATTCTTTAATTACAGTGTCAATCCACCACCAATTTTAAATAACTGATGTGGCCACCTAAAATGGCTGCCCACAAAGGATGATGGGAATTGTGGTCAAGTCGGGACACAGACAGTGCACAGCCCCTGTGTATTGGGCAAAGGAAAACCAGACCGAACTGAAACTTGCACCTGTTAAAGGTCAATCACCGATTTCTCCAGGACAATAGACTCAAATTAAGGAATAGCAACAGTAGCAGACTCCCCGGCGCCACCTCCCCTTATTTGGAAAGGCAGAAGCACTTGGAACAATAATGACTAGGAGCCGCCCAGCCATCAAGGTACCTGCCCCTAATTGGCCGGTATTGATCAGAGTGATCGAGACCCTATCGATCCATTAGACCCTGAGTTAACCCCGCCCAAAAGGGCGCAAAAAAGAAGACGGATAAGAAGCCCTGCACACTTGGGTTCGGTCTCTTTTGGGACCGGCCTGTGCCCACACCAATTGTAGCATAACGACCAGCTAAGTTCAAGACCACGATCGCTACCTGAAAGAGACGAGCCGCAGCCGAGACGAACCTGACGATTTCCAGCCGATACACGTGGTCAGATAAAGGCCTTATCTACCCACAAAGAGCAGGTCATCCAGAAGTTAAGTAAAGGTCATCTGAGTTAATAGGTGTAGTTTATTACGTAGCCACGCGTATCATTGCACGTAGAAATAAGTCTTGTGTTTCACAATACACTATCCTTTGAACTAACATACTGGTTGTGTGGTCATTTGGTCAATACAAGGAACATACCCGCTGCTTGCGGATTATCAATAGAAGTGGCAACACTGAAAATTACTTTTTGAAAATGTGCTGGACCATTTGCTACTTGCAGTGGGGAATAGTAATCAGCTGTAGTAAATGAATAAAAATATATATAAATCATAAAACTTTTAAATTTCAACTATTAGCGTCCTTGAATCCAAAGAAACTAGCTGAATATTGTCAGCCTCCTTGAAGTCTTTCAACGTGGTGTAATTAGCAAAAACTCTCAACGGTGATTAATTTGATCTGGGGCCATATTTAGTCTTGTGTGCAGGGCCAACTTCTCCTGCAATTATTCTCAAACTCATGAAAATCTATTTGGATACAATCCAGTCTTTTGTGCAGGTTACGCCGATTGTGAAAAAACATCATGAATGATTGGAAATTTTACCCCACTATACCTCTTTTCTCACTTTTGATGGTGATCTTAATTTAAACTCTTCAGGCGGAATTTTATCATTTTTATTCAAAGCGTTGTCCCTGTAATGATATGTCGACAGACATATAGAATTTATCATAGAATTTTTACAGTGCAGAAGGAGGCCTTTCGGCCCATCGAGTCTGCACTGGCTCTTGAAAAGAGCACCCTACCCAAGGTCAACACATCCACCCTATCCCCATAACCCAGTAACCCCACCCAACACTAAGGGCAATTTTGGACTCTAAGGGCAATTTATCATGACCAATCCACCTAACCTGCACATCTTTGGACCGTGGGAGGAAACCGGAGCACCCGAAGGAAACCCATGCACACGCGGGGAAGATGTGCAGACTCCGCACAGACAGTGACCCAAGCCGGAATCGAACCTGGGACCCTGGAGCTGTGAAGCAATTGTGCTGCCCATAACTAACTACAGGGTTAATCACAACACCTAGCTGTAACGCTACCACAAGAGGGCACTACTAGATCCACTATATAACTGAGTTCGCAGAAGCTCTACCTCTCTTTCAGCTCTCTTTTCATGCAGGAGTTACCAGAGAGCAGCAGTGTAGTAGAGAGGATCTCAGCCTAGCCACCAGATGTAGCTTAGATATCGTTTGTACATTGTTTATACTTATTTTATTGCTAGAGTTAGTTCAGTGGAGTTCAAACTCACTTATTTTTTTTATCGTTACTTAATAAATTCTTTCAGTTTACTTTGAAGACTCAAGTGTTCTTCAACATCATCTGCAGTTAGTAACAACATATATTACTTCAACTCAGTAAAATAACATACTACCGGGAGTAGCAATATAATATAACAGTCCCGAAACAGAAAGGTAGAGGGCATCCCACCAACTGCCTTGCTGGCTTTTCCCACCAAATTTCCAGCACTTTAAGACCATAAGACATAGGAGCGGAAGTAAGGCCATTCGGCCCATCGAGTCCACTCCACCATTCAATCATGGTTGATTTCAACTCCATTTACCCGCTCTCTCCCCATAGCCCTTAATTCCTCGAGAAATCAAGAATTTATCAATTTCTGTCTTAAAGACACTCAATGTCCCGGCCTCCACCGCCCTCTGTGGCAATGAATTCCACAGACCTACCACTTTGAAAAAAAAAGAAATGGCTGTTTATAAATGGGTGTGTATATAAATATCTGTAGTGAGAATACCTTTAAGAAATGGGTGTTTATTACTGCAGTGATGTCAGAGAGTGGGCGGAGCTGGACTGTCTGTCATCTTTTTACATTCGTTTTAGGCTGTTTGCTGCAGGGTGTGTTTAGGTTTCATTTTCAGAGCTGGATAGCTGCAGTAACAGCCAGAAGGGGTATTAGTCTCTCTCTGTAATCTAAAAACTGTAAATCAATACTTTGGTGATTTAAAACTAATAACTGCTCTCAGTAGTGACTTTAACCTGATGTGCTTCTGTTAAAAGTTCTTTTTTAAGTATTTTGGATGATAAAAGGACAGCTTAAGGATTACTTAGTGTTGTACTTTTTGGGGGTTGTATTTGAGTTAATGGTTGCTAAGATGTTCACTGTATATTTTAAAAAGGTTAACTTGAGTTCATAGAATAAACATTGTTTTGCTTTAAAACATATTTTTCCATTTCTGCTGTACCTCACCTGTAGAGTGGGCCGTGTGCTCTCCATACCACAATCTATTAAAGGTTGTGGGTCAGGTGAACTCCATGATACACTTTGGGGCTCTCTAAATCCTGGCCCAGAACAGGCACGAGACCCACAACATCATGTAGCGTAGCCCACCCGAACAGCATCCTCGCCGCCTGACAGATGTGGGCACCGTTTTTTAAGGGGTGTCCTGATCTGGTGAAATTAAAAATTAACAAAAGGATCACACACACCCAAAATAGAAACTCCCGCCTCCCCACTCCTACCATGGACATGGGACACGCCCTGACCCAGGGAACCAAACCCCGGCCCGGATCCCCAGTGGAAGCCAGAATACTGTCCGAGCTATCCCCTGGGGATTGTACTTACTTGTGTGCCGCAGGTGAGAACCATTTGCCAAGTCCCCATTCGTCAGGACCTTTTGTAAACACCGCCGATATGACGTCACTCTGGCAGAGGTAGGGTGGGGGTGGAATCCTTATATGGGGGAATGATACAGTCGACAAAGCCCGTTAGTAGTGGGAACTCCATGACAGCATTGGCAGGAAGTGTGGGGACCACCGACTGGGGAAATCCTGCTGATATGAAAACTGTTTGGGAACTCCTCCGTAATTCTCTCCCCCAGCCGCCCTCTACTGCCATTCTTGCCCACCAAAAATGGGGGCATAGAGTCCCCCCTGTATTTTCTGACGCACCAACCAATGATCATAGTTTTTTTCAATGCTGCAGTATTGAAACCTCTCAAAATGTTAAACATTCCTATCGGATCTTCTTTAATTTTTCTTGGTTTAATTAAAAACACAGTTCTCCACCCCATTTCTTTCCTTCTACCTATCCAAATACTGCAATAAAAGGTTGATGATATGAAAAGGAACATTCAGCCTGGCATGTTGAGCCAAGTTGTACATCCCACGGACACCAATTTCAAATCTTCTTTGCTCATCCATGCCAAAATTGCTCTGCACTGAACACACAAACCTACTCAATCCTGCACCAACTCAGTCAGTTATAGAATCATAGAATTTACAGTGCAGAAGGAGGCCATTCGGCCCATTCAGTCTGCACTGGCCCTTGGAAAGAGCACCCTACTTAAGCCCACACCTCTACCCTATGCCCATAACCCAGTAATCCCACCAAACCTTTTTGGACACTACGGGCAATTTAGCATGGCCAATCCACCTAACCTGCACATCTTTGGACTGTGGGAGGAAACCGGAGCACTCGGAGGAAACCCACACAGACACATGGAGAACGTGCAGACTCCGCACTGACAGCTGAGGCTTGAATTGAACCTGGGTCCCTAGAGCTGTGAGGCAGCAGTGCCAAACCCTCGTTCTCTTCAGCTTGCGCAGAATTGCAGTTTGGCAATCAGTAAAACAACCCATTAGAAGTAATTTAATATGTGACAAACTATAATTTTACAAGAATGATAAATCATCTGGCTATTTCGCCAAATAAAATTAGATTAACAGTTTAGAATTGAATGCCCTGATATAATTTTTGACCCTTTGTACCTTTGATTCCCCCTCACATTCCTCGCCAAACATGCTCATTGGACAATGAGACTACAATTAGAATAGGTTTATACTGTGATCACCATGAAAGTACATGGTAAAAATGACTAATGAACATCAGCCCTTGGACATTTGTGAAATTTGCTGGTGTTGAGCCATTAGTCATGTTTTATTGGCCTTTTGTGTTTCCCCATGAAAATAATTTGTTGTAAAGAAGTGTCTTTATGTTGAGACAGTGATTAGGTCGCTGCATAGACCAGCTGTGTATTTTTTTCTTCAAAAGGGTAAGCCAACAATTTTTAGTATGAAAGAGTTACCAGTTTCTGAGTCCTGTTGACCTTTTCCCTTTCACCGTGGCTATCCAGTCCCTCTACAGTTTTGTCTCACACCAGGACGGCCTAAATTGCTTTGTCCTTGAATAGAGTCCTAATCAACCTACTTTCACCACAGCCAAGCTGAACTCGTTCTTTCATTGAACAACTTCTCCCTTGACTCCATCACTTTCTCCAAATAAAATGTGCTCCTGTGGGAATCTGTATGAGTCTCAACTATGCCTAACTTTTCATGAGATTTGGAACATCCTTTGTTTTGATTTGACAGATCCCCTCTGTCATCTCTTTTTCCAATACACTGATGACTGTATAGGTGCAATTTCCTGCTCTTACACAAACTGGAAAATATCATGCACTTAATTACAATTTTCACCCTCGCTCAGCTGCACATGGTACATTTTCAACTTTCTCCTTCCATTCGTCAATTTCTCTGTCTCCATTTCTAGGAAAAGGCTAGCAGCCAATATCCACAACAAGCCACAGACTCCCACAGTTATTGATCAAAATTCTCACCTTGGTACTGTCAGGACTTTATTCCATTCACCCAGTTTTTCATCAGTTATGCTATGACAATGCCAACTTCCACATCTTCTAAAATATCTATGATACATCCTTCTTTTTCCTCAACTAAAATGTCCTCCTTTTTTACTCAATCAAGGATTATCCTCCAAAATGGTTGACAGTGCCCTTGCCCTCATCTGTCCCATTTCTTACACTTCTGCCTTAGCCCTTCTCCTCTCTCCCAGAGCCATGATAGGGTTTCCCTTTGTCCTCTACTTCCACCCTACCAGCTTCCCCATTCAACAGATCATGCCATTTTCACAATACCCAGTGTGATGTCAGCAATAAACACACCTTGGCCTCCCCTCCACTTTCAGCATCTCGAAAGGATCATTCTCTGGTTGTCAAACTGGTCCACTTCTCAATCGGCCCCAACAATCTTCCCATGACCCCATCCTGTGCAGTTCTGCTACTTCATCGCATTTCTTTCCACTGCCCAGGATCCCCAAAGAGTCCTTCATGGCAAAACAGTCATTTACTTGTACTTCTTTTAATTTAGTCTACTGTATACACTGTATATACTGTGGTCTTCTTCATATTGTTGAACTAAATGATGATAGCATGATTGTTTAAGTGAACATTTCAGTCAGCAAGCATGACCCAGAGCTTCCAGTCACTTGTTATTTTAATCCTCTGTCCTACTCTGACTCTGATCTTTCCATCTTTGACCTCCTATACAGTTATAAGGAAGTTCAATAGAAGCTGGGGCAACAGCATCTCATCTTTTTATTGGTCACTGTGGCATGGTGGCACAGTGGTTAGCACTGTTGCCTCATAGCGCTAGAAACTCGGATTCGATCCTGACCTTTGGTGTCTGTGTGGAGTTTGCACGATCTCCCCGTGTCTGTGTGGGTTTCCTTTGGGTGCTCCGGTTTCCTCCCACATTCCAAAGATGTGCAGGTTAGGTGGGATTACGGGGATAGGGCAGGGTTGTTGGTCTATGTAGGGGACTCTTTCAAAGAGTCGGTGCATACCCGATAGCCTGAATGGTGTCCTTCTGCACTGTAGGGATTCTATGATTCACAACCTTCCAAATACAATCTTGTGTTCATTAATTTTGGATCATAATCACTGCCCACATGTTTTTGCAGGCCATGGCTGTTATAGTATTGCTTCTGTTGTTGCCATTTACACCCCCTTTTGTTATCTAATCTCTCCTGCTCTCCACATTATCTTGGGCCTTCCCTATTGTTCTTTCCTCATTCTCTCCTACTTTTTCCCATCTCTACACTTGCTGTTTCATCTTTAACTTTTTACTGTTCTGACAAAAGATCATTTCCACAGATGTTGCCTGATCTGATGACTACTTTAAGAATTTTCTGATTTTATTTAAGATTTCCAGAATTTGCAGTATTTTTAATATTCAGGAGAGCTCATTTTATCTAAATTAACCACCGAGAATTGCGACTATGAAATGATTTTGCTTTTCAACTGATTTTATTTTTATAACTTTAGGGTAATGCCAAAATCATTGGATATACCTTCCTTTGTGGAGCCCATATTATTTTGTTGTGAGGATTGGGTGGTGGGGTATCACTGAATATCACTGATGCATATTTGCACATCATCACATCACACACACGGGTGTTAAACACATGTCTTTCTTGCACCACTGCATTAATGACAGATTAGTCATTTTACCTTGTTATTACCAATTTAACAGCTACTTAAAAGAAAATTAGACCATGGGCAACCCTTCGTATGTATAGTGCATTCCCGTTGCCCTTTTATTGAGGCAGGTCAAGCAATAGGTAATTGAAGCATGAATAATTATTCACAAACCTTTGGAAGCAGAATTTGTTTCCAAAGGATTGGAGGGCGGCAAATATTGCACTTTATTCAAGAAAGGGAAAAAGGATCATCCAGAGTAGTTAATCTTATCTCACTGTTGTATGATCATCTATGATCCAAAATATGTGATGAATCCTATTAAATAATTCAGATGGCTTTGGCTCATTACTAATAGTGCTAATGAAATGATGAACATGAACAAGGGATCTTAGTTACAGATTTCAAAAGGGAATTGGAAGAACTCCTAACGGAGAAAGAAGTTGCAGGGCTACAGGGATAGGGCAGAAAAGTAGGACCGACTAAGTTGGCCTTGCAGTGAGTGAATGAACTTCTTCGATGCTGTCACCATTCTCTTCCCTTTCACTTGGGCATTCCCTTAACTTCAAGATGACTTGCTTCTATTCCGGGAAGGTGGGTTCTGTGATGGCTGAAAAGTCTGATCCTGGATCCAAAGTTTCCTTTGGAGCTGCTTGAGGTTAGAAACCCTGGACATGTCAGCAGATGTGGGAAACATGCTGGACCTCCAATTGCATAAACCTGGTATTAAGACATCTCCAGTACCTGTTCCTCCACTCCCATACTATATGAGTCATTCCATGCTACACGCTTTATGTTGCCATCTAGATTTTCAACTATATGCGTATATGTGCTGGTGCTGTGCATAAATGGCAATAAGTGCCAAATGCTGACTTGAGAGGACTTGCATCTATTGGCCGTGATTCAACGGCCATGTTGCATCTGACATGGATCCACGTGCAATGGGTGAATCCTGCAAGGGCCCTAAGTTGGGCTCCGCGCTGGGTGTCAGGCTGATCGCGAGTCACCCGACTCGCTCCACCCAGCGGGATCGAGATCACATCTTTGCTGGCTGCCAAGTTGGCACTGCCAGAGTGCCAGTCAAACTACCACGGTGCCCAACTGGCAGTGTCAAGGTGCCCAGATGCCAAGTTGGCACTGCCAGGGGTTGGGTCCGGGTGGGTTTTGCCCATTAGAGGGGGGAATGAAGGAGGGTTCAAGAGGCTTGGAGAAGGTTGGGAGGGTGAAGGGGGGGGGGGGGGGGGGGGGGGGTGCTGGTCCTGAAAGTTGGGGGGAGGGCTAGAGGGTGGGGGGGGGGAGGTTGGGACTAAAGAATGGGGCAGCCTTCCAAAATGGTGCTCCGATCAGCAAAGAGCCATTCCTGCTAACAAGCTCCCATCTCGCCAGCAGGAAAATGACTGAAGTGTGGCCTCAGCGAGGAGAAACTCCAAGAGGTCCAAAAATCTGGCAAAGTGCCGCTGAATAGCAGGGTGAATCTCGGCACCCGAGATAGGACTTTAACTTTTTTCCATTGAATCCCGCCCACAGTCTCTAAATGAAAGGCAGAAACAAACCACGGGGGCAGTTTTTGCCTTTGCCATTTGGGTGATAATTTAGCTGAATGGATCACCCACTCATTTTTTTAGATAAATTTAGAGTACCCAATTCATTTTTTCCAATTAAGGGGTAATTTAGCGTGGCCAATCCACCTACCCTGCACATCTTTGGGTTGTGGGGGTGAAACCCACGTAAACACGGGAAGAACGTGCAAACTCCACATGGACAGTGACCCAGAGCCGGGATTCGAACCTGGGACCTCAACGCCGTGAGACAGCAGTGCTGACCACTGCACCAGCGTGCTGCCTGGATCACCCACTCATTGCAAAATATGTCTGAATGGGATGAAATGAGAGCAGTTGTATGATGTGCGGGCAGCTTGCTCCAACAGATCACCATTTAACTGGTTAAAATTGCCTAAAAGTGTCAAAGTGCTGCCTAACGTAATCGCCAAAAGTGAACACATAGGTACAGCAAGCAATTAGGAAGTTAAATTGTTTGTTAACCTGAATTCTAGGGGATTAGAATGTAAGATTAAAGAATTTTTGTTGTAATTGTATAAAGCTTTAATGACCCCACACCTGGAGTGCAGTTTTGGTCACTGCACTGAAGGAAGGATGGGCGAAATTCTCCCCCCCCCACGACGGGTGGGAGAATAGCGGGAGGGCCTTCCCGACTTTTTTGACGCCCTCCCGCTATTCTCCCCCCCCCCCGCCGAAATCCCGACACGAATCGCTGCCGCCGTTTTTTTACGGCCGGCAGCGATTCACAGCTGTTAGAAGGGCCGAAGTCCCAGCCCTTTACGACCTTTTTACGAACGGCAAACACACCTGGTCCTGCCGTTCGTAAAAACGTCGTGACCACCTGGAAAAAAATAACCATGGCACCGATTGGCACGGCAGTACCACGGCCGTGCCAAGGGTGCCATGGGCCCGCGATCGGTGCCCACCGATCGCGGGCAGCGGGCCCGATGCCCGCGCACTATTTGTCCTTCCGCCGCCCCGCAGTATCAATACGCGGGGCGGCTGAGGGGCAACCCGGACCGCGCATGCGCGGGTTTCGCGCAAAAAACGCGATGACGTCACCCGCGCATGCGCGGGTGGGGTCTTCCCACCTGCGCATGCGCGGCTGACGTCATATGACGCGTCAGCCGGCGCTAAGTCCGACAAGCGGGCTTAACGATTTTCGTTAAGCCCGACTTGTCGGGGCCTCCGACGTCGGGCTGCTAGCCCCGACGGGGGACCAGAATCGGTCCCCCGTCGGGAAGGGGCGCGATGCCGTAAAACCCGCCCGGGTTTTACGGCAGTTTGACGATTTCTCCCGTTTTGGGAGAATTTCGCCCGATATACTTGCCTGACAGGGAGTGAAGTAAAGGTTCACTATGTTGATTACTGGGATGAGTAATGAGGGGAGATTGAGTAAAGTGGGCCTTACGTTCTGGAATTCAGAAAATGATAGGGGATCTAATTGAACCATATATAATTCTTAAAAGGCTTTACAGGGGAGATGCTGAGAGGTTTGTTTCCTTCGCTGAAGAGTCTAGAGAAAGGGGCATAGTCTCACGATAAGGGACTGATCATTTAGAACATAGATTGGGAGAAAATTCTTCAGTCAGTGGGTGTGAATCTTGAAATTCTCTATCCCAGAAGCTGTCGACACTCAATCATTGAATATAATTGAGGCTGAGATTGATAGATTCTTAGACATTAAAGGAATCAAGGGATCAGGGAAAAACAATGAAGTTGATGTACAAGATCAGCCACGATCATATTCAATGGCAAAGGAAGTTTGAATATCGTCTATTCCTGCCCTATTTCTTATGTTTTTTGGCTTGCTTCAGCACTGCTTTCATTTTATTGTGTCACATAGGACATGACTTAAACATTATGGTATTAGAGATGAGTTTAACAAAGTCTTTGTTGCATCCTTTATTCTTCCCCATTCCCCAACCTGTGCCATTTCTTCCATTCACTCATTCAGTCAATTATATCAAAGGACCCTCTTCAAAATGTCTGGGGATCTGTATGGCTCTGCTGCCGATAATTCAATTCTAATTTTAGCATAAAAGCGTAAGGTAATTACAGACACTGAAAGGACATAGATTAGTGACAATGCTGTACAATTACACAGCATCAGGAACACGCTACACAGTGCAAACATGCGAGGTATTGAATACAAAAGCAGGAATGTAATGTAGAAACTGTATAAAACGCTGGTTAGGCCACAGCTGGAATTTTGGTACAGTTCTGGTCATCATATTACAGGAAGGACATAATTGATCTCGAGGAAATGCAGAGGAGATTTACAAGAATGTTGCCAGGACTTAAGTTACAGCTATGAGGAAAGACTGGACAGGCTAGGGTTGTTTTCCTTAGAATAGGAAAGGCTGAGATGTACAAAACTGTGAGGGGCATGGATAAGGTAGACAGGAAGACCTGTTTCCTCGAGCTGAGGGATCAATTACCAGAAGTCATAGATCTAAGGTGATTGGCAAAATGTTGAGAGGGGAGATGAGATTTTAAAAATACAATCAGAGGGTGGTGGGCATCTGAAATTCACTGCCCCAATTGATAGTTGAGGCTGAAATGCTCAACTCAATTAAAAAGTACCTGGATCTGCACCTGAAGCACTGTAACTCACCACATTATGGACCAGGCACTGAAAAGTGGGATTAAAATGAGCAGCTAGTTTTGTTTTTCTTCACATTTTATTCCTGTAGCATCAAAGTGAAGAGATACAGGAACGCATGGGAGGATAGAAATGAACTAAGGTTTATTCAGGGATACACAAAACACAAAGCTGACAAAGTTTCTTCCCAAAAGGCCACTCTCCTTGACTTGTACACAGTCCAGGGTTTATATACTGTGAGGCTCCCCCTTGTCAAGGAGAAAACCCACCCACAATATCAGAGAAGTTCATATTCTGAGGTAAATGATGGACCATAGTCCGTGGCCCACGAAGGGGTGGTAAGGCCTCTCCCCCTATAAGTCCGGAGAGACGTTCACATCTATTGGCTGAGGCGGAGGCCCGGCATGATGGAGCAGGACTGGGTGGTGTGTATCTCACTTGCAATTGCTGTTTTCATGCAGAGTGGCGAGGCGGGAGTGGCGTGGCTGACAATGGCGCCGGAACAGAGGATGGTGGGCCAATGTCCATGTCAGAGTCAGTGTCCGAGTATCCCGAAGAGGCACCAGGCATCTCAGCCTCCTGGGCCATGACGGGCGGAGGTGACGGTGAACGGGGCGGTGATCTAGGCAACCCTCCAGGTGGCGATCTAGGCAGCGACAGACGGGAGGTCCAAGAGCGGTGCGTCCTGAGCTCGCTCCGGTGGTTTCTGCATGCAGCTGCGGCTGTGGTCCAAGTGGAGGCTGGCTTCTTTTCCTTGTATTTGGACTAAATAGGAAACTGGATCAGTTGCCCTGAACACCATGCCCAGGATCCATTCGCCGGCAGCACCGAAATTTCGGACGTAAACGGCATCCCCGGGTTTGATGATGCGCAGCAACATGCATCGACCAGCATCTGTGTCTGAATGGTGTTGTCTGTGGCGGGTCCATGCATCGATCTCCGGAATGATGAGGCCGAGGCATGTCCTGAGTCATCATCCCATCAGCAACTCTGCCGGTGCCATTCCCGCGGTTGTCCGGTAGCTGAAAAGAAACCGGCCCAGCCGTGTCTCCCAGGATCCGATGGTCAGCTTCTTCATGACCAGCTTGAAGGTTTAGAGTGCCCGTTAGGCCATCCTATTCGAGGATGGGTGATAGGGGACAGTCTGCACATGGCAGATGCTGTTCAAGGCCACAAACGTCTTGAATTCCATGCTGGTGAAGCTGCATTGAGATTAGACACCGACACTTCGGGAATGCAATGTGTGCTGCACATGTACCTGAACCAGTGCACGGTCATGGTTATGGCTGCATCTTGTAGAAATTGAGCTAGTTCATGTGCGTGTCCACCATGATGAAGAACATTACCCCCAGGAAAGGGCCAGCGAAGTCGATGTGGATGTGGGACGACTTCCCAGGCCTTTCGAAAGGGTGAATTGGAGCAGCAGGTAGGGCCTTCAGCTTCTCCTGGAAAGGGTCGCAGTGCTGGGCCACCTTATCGATGTCCAAATCTAACCCGGGCCACAAAACACAGCTGCAGGCAAGCATAATTTTGGACATCCCTGGGTGTTCATTATGCAGGTCCTGCAGCAATGGTGCGTGTCTGCGTTCAGGGATGACCACCTGCATCTCCCATAACAAGACACCATTCTCCATGCTAAGCTCCGGGAGCATTGCCGTATCATCCTGCAGGTCGTCGGGCAAGGTTCTATTTTGGGCCCTGTACTGAACTATGTTCAGTCCTGGGATAACTGTCTGGGTCCACTCCCTAATACAAGTGGTCATGACTGGTCAGAAGTCCATGAAGTTGAGAGCTTCTATGACTTCTGCAGCTGAGGCAGGTGCAGGCAGCCTCAAGGTGAAGGACAGGCAGCTCATTGCGTCAGCTTGCAGTATTCATGAGCCTGGGCGGTGTTCCAATGTATACTACCAACTACCAAGATTAACATTCGCTGCTGGATACTGGCGGTTGAGATCAGGGGAATTACATGATCCTCCTTCAACAGTCTGAGCAGTGGTTTGTGGTCCATGTAAACTGTGAACACGTGGTTGTAGACATATTGGTGAAACTCCTGCACTCCAAACACAACAACCAGGCCTTCCTTCTTGATTAGAGCATACTTACGCTCAGTGTTGACAAGTGTGCGAGACATGAAGGCAATCAGCCGCTGTGATCCATTGGGCATCCGGTGTGTGAGAATGGCCCCCAAGCCATAGGGGCAAGTATCACACTGAGGAGAAGTGGTTTCGCAGGGTCGAAGTGCATGAGAATCTTCCCGGGGACAAGTGTCGCTTACCCTCCTGGAACGCCTTCTGGTGCGGGGGGAACCCATTCCCACTGGTGGACTTTCTTCAACAATTGGCGGAGCGTGGCAAATTTGGAGGTGGATTTTCTGTGATAATTGATGAGCCCAAAAAAGAGTGGAGCTCGGTCTGACCTTGAGGGACAGGAGCTTGTCCAATAGCTGCACCTTGTCTTGCACCGTGTAGGTGGTGCCTGTCCACCTGATACCCCAAAGAGGTGACCTTGGGGCGTTACAAATACACTTCTCGCTGCAGATGCGGACGCCAGCCCATTCAAATTGTCGGTGGACTTCCGCGAGCTTGTCCAAGTGCTCGTTGTCTGATGTCCCGGTGATGAGAACATCATCCAGGCATAGGGTCACCTGGTAGGCCCCGTAGGATGTCCTCCATCACTCACTGGAAATTTGCACAGGCCAATGAAACTCCAAACGGTAACCGTGTGTATTCGTACAACCCTTTGTGGGTGTTGCTAGTGACGGATTTCTGGGAGCCTGGATCAAGGACCAGCTGCAAAAACACGTGGCTCATGTTGTGTTTTTTGAATGGCTTGCCGCCACTGAGCTTGGCATACAGGTCCTTGATGCATGGGACCTGATAACGGTCAAGACGAGAAATCCGGTTCACCACCATCTTGTATTTGCCACATAGACGGATGGATCCATCGGATTTTAATGCTGGGACCACTGGCGCAGCCCAGTCAGCGAAGTGGACGGGGTGGATGATGCTCAGGCAATCCAACTCCGCATCGGCTTTGGGGTGTAGTGCGTATGGTACCGGACGGTTGCAAAAGTCGCGGGGTCACGCTTGTTCATCAACCATTATTTTTGCCACTGCGCCTTTTATGGGGTCGAGACCTTCGGTGAAAACCCCAGCACAACATCTGGGCGATGGGTTACATTTGGCAAACATGCTGCCAATTCAACTTTAAATGGCGTAGCCAGTCGCAGCCCAATAAACCGGGTCCTATACCACCAAGCGTATGGATGCTGACTGGTGCTCATACATCACGGTTACTTGTGTGGTGCCTTCAATGGCCAAGGGTCCCCCGTATACATAGCCAACTTGGCATTCGTGTCTCAAAGGGTCAATGTCTCGAGACAGGGTTAGATCGTGGTAGACTTTCGGCAGCTGATGACCGAGACCGCTTCTCCAGTGTTGATCCCCATTTCAATGGTGTGTCCATTGATCTTCAGTGCTATTCAGACTGGTGTGACCCTGGAATCTATAATGCAATGTAACTGCTGGTATGCGTCTTCCTGGACTTCGACATAATATGCTGGCCTCTTGGGGGCGGTGATGCCTCAGGTATTAGTGGTGAACAGCGACATTACAGGCCCGCCTGGGGTCCCGGTCCTGGTTGCGGCACACGGCCTGCTTCCTGTGGCCGCTAATTTGGTGTTCCGGCTCAGGGGAATCGCCCCGATCGCTCCCGGGTGAGTCATTGCAACAGGACCCGACTTCTTGAGGCTAGCATCCCTTGGGTGTGCTGGCCTTGGAAAGGGTCCAGGGGAAGTTCAGAAGAATGATCCCTGGAATGAAGAGCTTGTCGGATGAGGAATGGTTAAGGACTCTGGGTCTATACTCGTTGGATGAGGGGGGATCTTATTGAACCTCAGAGGATACTGCGAGGCCTGGATAGAGTGGACGTTGAGAGGATGTTTCCACTTGTAAGAAAAACTAGAACCAGAGGACACAATCTCAGACTAAAGGGACAATCCTTTAAAACAGAGACTAGGAGGAATTTCTTCAGCCAGAGGGTGGTGAATCTGTGGAACTCTTTGCCGTAAAAGGCTGTGGAGGCCAAATCACTGAGTCTCTTTAAGACAGAGATAGAAAGGTTCATGATTAATAAGGGAATCAGAGGTTATGGGGAGAAGGCAGGAGTATAGGGGTGAGAAAAATATCAGCCCTGATTGAATGGCGGAACAGACTCGGTGAACCAAGTGGCCTAATTCTGCTCCAATGTCTTATGGCCTTGTGGATCCAGTCGCGGCCGATTGGTGGTTGCTCCAACAGCCGAGGTTTAGGACCACCAGGCCCTGAAGCTTTTGAACCCCGAGCTCTGCACTTTCCTGGGAAATTGCGATGTCGAGCACTCATTGGAGAATCAGGTGAGTGTCTGTTAGCGGTTTGCACTGGGCGTCTGTGTCGTAAAGCCCACAAATGCAATGGTTCCTCAGCGATTCATTCAGTGTGGGAGGCGGTGACATAGTGGTATTGTCACAGGGCTAGTAATCCAGACACCCAGGGTAATGCTCTGGGATTCCGGATTCAAATCCCGCCATGGCAGATGGTGAAATTTGAATTCATTAAAAATCTGGAATTAAAAGTCTAATGGTGACCATGAAACCATTGCCGATTGTGGTTAAAAACCCTGGTTCACTGATGTCCTTTCGGGAAGGAAATCTGTCACCTGACCTACATGTGACTCCAGACCCACACAGAGATGCGTTTGACTCTTAACTGCCCCCCCCCCCCCCCACTCCGCTGAAATAGTCTCGCAAACCACTCAGTTCAAGGGCAATTAGGGATGGGCAACAAATGCTGGCCCAGCCAGCGACACCCACATCCCAAAATGAAAAAAAAGTGTGGCCTCAAACACACAAGAGGCAGCAAGCATGCCAAAAAGTCACCATTGAATTTCACTTGTGCCTCCAAGGCAGAGCTGTGTGGAAACGGAACCATCATCGGGAGCTGCGGATTCAGATGCGCCTTGACCAGGGCCACCAATGAGCCAAAGGACTTGGAGTCTGGCCTGTTCGGGTGGGTGAGGCTTTTTATTAGTGCATGGGTTGGCCCTCCGACTGTCGGTAGTATAACGGTTTGTCCCCAACAATACCATTAGACTGGAAAAAAATACTCTACCCACTCCACGTACTAGATCCATTCAACAGTACTGGCATCAAACTATTCAAGCTTCCCGATGCATGGCATCTCTCTGGTTGGAGTAGAGGTCTCTCTGGGCCTGGACAAAGTGGTTCAGCAAAATAATGCACAGTGGCTGTGGCAGCTCCACTTCATCCTCATCACCAGTATAGAACCCAATGGAAGAGACACAGGAACGGACGATAGGATAGAAATAAACTCAGGTTGATTCAGGTATACACAAGACACTAAACGAACAATTCCAACCCCGAAGGGGCAACCTCCCAACTTGCATCCAGGTTTGGGTTTATAGACTGTGAGGCTCCACCTTGTTCAGGGGAAACAGTGTCCTCAATTACTGGGGTGTTCACACTTAGAGGTAAATGTGAGAAATCTGATGGAGCATAGTCCATGGCCTCTGAGGGGGCTGTAACTATTAAGTGCAGATAAGGTGGGCTGAATGTCCTCTTTCTGTGCCGTAATTGGTTCTCTAGTTCTAAATTAAAGATTGAGGTCCTCTTAAGTACCTTTGCTTTCCACATGGTCCACCACATGCATTCTCTAATTGTAAGCAGGTAATTTCCTAAATGTCCTATACAAAAAAAAAGCATACTTTAAACTGCTGACATTATGGTAAGAATGTACTTAGATAACTTTCTCTTATTGCTTTATTTCTTACAATGTTGAGCTATTAAAATGTTGGACATAGTTTCTTCCATATTTACTTGCAACATGTGCTTGTATGACAAATGTTTATTCTGCCTTACCTTTCTGGTGCTTGGCATGTTATATTTGATATTTATATGCATTGATGAATAAAAGAATCAACAACAATGGTGAAAATGTTGACGTAAAGGAAGTAAATCTTGGAAGGACTGCCCCTTTATTCAAGAAAGGAGGGGAAATAGTGGATAGAAGTCTTAAATGTAGTGAAACTGAATGCTTTTGCAGAATTATTAAGATAAGGCGAAAAGGCATGTTTCTGCACTGCAACTTTCCCCTGGCTAATTTTCATTTCTTTGACAGGGCACGGATGGGGCAGCAGCACATCATTTCCCCATCTGTCCTTGTTGAGTTTCAGTTCTTCACGCTTTCAGTGGGGGTCCTGAAAAGAGTGCCCTGGTTGCTTTCTGGAAACTGGCAGAAGTATCAGTTGGCAAACAGGGTCAAATAATTTAAATAGGACTTCAATAAAGTTTTGAGGTATCATTGGACAGAGAGCATGGTGCGTATTATACCCATTCGTATTTTAAGATGAGTGGCTTAACCAACGAGCTGGAAGAAAGTAAAGAGAAAGGTTTGTAAATAAATTCTAAAGTCTAGAGGAGCATTAATAATTGACCGCCACCTCCCGCCTACCAATCCCCATCCTCCCCACCACACCTGCTACACTCATCCCACTAGATGTACAACCTTCCCCTGGCTTGTCACCTCCCCGCCACTACACCCCCTCCCCTTAACTTACTTATGGTGGTTGGACTGTCACACCCTCCAATCAGTGAGTTACGCAAAAGCCAAAGCAGCTCACTGACAAATGCTAAAAGCCAAACATAAAAGTAAAAAAACTATGTCCTGATTTCTGAATTCAGAAAATTACCTTCACTAAATTTACCTATTGATGCTCATTTACTTTACTGTGAAAGATGGGCTTAACAGACCCCAAAACTTAGTCTTGTGTCAGTCTCCAAATCTAATTATACCCATTTTAAAAATGAAGAGGAAAATTAGCAATCAGCTTTGTTACAACTGATCTTACGGTAAGCTGCAAACAATATGACTAATGCATGTACGATATGTGTTTCATCTTTGCAATGACATCTGACCACAGATAAAGCAAAGAACAATATTTGTGGGCGTAATTGATCTCTGCCACCAGTGTGAAACAAGCTCATAGCAAATGAGTAGCTGATTTTTCACCACGTTTAATCTTTCCGCTGAAGTTTACAGAACGATAGATCAAAGTGTTTTTGGATACTCATTTCCTAGTCTCACTGACACTTTTACTTGGTTTGAAAATAAAAATCTTGGCGATATTTTCCAAGTGAATAGAAAATAAAAACAGGTGGTGAAAAGTTGATTGGTGATTCACTTTATGCTGTAGACGTGGAGCAAATACATCCTCGCAACGTTAATTCTTGCATCATGGTTGGGATTTTTGTTATCGTATTCCTCTTTTGTCAATCGAATAGGTCCTCGTTGCAATCCAGATGAGAAAGATTCCTGAAATTACCCAAGCTTTCTGAATGATGGCTAGCCTTCCGACGCATGTATATGAACCAATATACTTCAAAGAGCAGGTTCATAATAGAGCAAGAGATTGATTAGATCGCACATTGGACTTATCAGCTGTCTCAAAACCCATTTAACTAGAGTGAAAACAAATCATTCTCGATCCTGACCGAAGGGGACCTTAGAGACAACCTAAGAAGAATAGATCAAGAAGAACTTGACTCATCTGAGCAGGTACTGCTATCTAAGTGAAGAGCTGGTACTTTCATCATCAATAGGACAAAAATGACTTGTGTTGGATGTCAGCACCAATAGCTATAATTAGTTTGTTAGATGCATTGCTTGTCACCAGTGAAAAGCAGCTGTTTCACTGGGGAAAAGATCAAATAAGTAAGGAGGAATTTGTGGCAGTGTTCCGACCAGGTGAGAAGGGATAAAGTGGCTCCCCTTTACACATTCCTCAAATGGCCGCAACAGGTTTTTTAGGTGCTTTTTCCAATTCAGTGAACGTTTAAGTGCTGTGACTGTAAACGACACACACATACAGGTTTTCCTGTAACGTTTTACAAGGAGAGAAGATAGTGTTTATTGTACTGAACACTTGGTGTGAATAAAAATAATTTTAAAAATGTTCCAACTCACACACGCATACATTCAAGAGTTCACACATGGACAAGTAAGTTACAAAGAGGTCAGGTAGACCAAGCATTTTTAAACTGTCCAAAGGAAGTCAGTTCTATGTGGATTCAGTTAATTGGATTGAGGTTTTGGATGATTTCAGGCTGGGCCAAGGAGATCTTTCTGAATTCTGTGACAGTATAATTTTAAGATCTCTCTCGATCTCTCCCTCTCCCCCTCATGGTTTAGCCATGTCCATTTTCCCAAGTGATTGCATCCCAGCTTGAGTCACTGTCTGTGCGGAGTCTGCACGTTATCCCCGTGTGTGCGTGGGTTTCCTCCGGGTGCTCCGGTTTCCTCCCACAGTCCAAAGATGTGCAGGTTAGGTGGATTGACCATTCCAAAATTGCCCTTTGTGTCTAAAAAGGATAGGTGGGGTTACGGGGATAAAGGGGATATGGTGGAGGCATGGGGCTTAAGTAGGGTGCTCGTTCCAAGGGCCAGTGCAGACTCGATGGGCTGAATGGCCTCCTTCTGCACTGCAAATTCTATGACAATTCTATGATGATCACAATGCTGGCTCCACACAAGTGCTGTGTGGATGTTTTGTGAATGAGTCAGGAGATGTGGTCATTCACATTCCTTCAATGTAATTGTCTTCGATAAGTTCTTCAGCCTGACACTGTTTTTAATGGCTTTGATTTTTGTCAGATAGTTATGCAAATGTTCAGCCATCAGCAGAAACTGCTGTTTTTCGTAATTTAAATGCTGTTGCTCAGCCTTTTAATACTAAACCAATGGTTTCAGACAAATAAAGTCATTTTTGATAATAAAGTGAAACAGTTTATTCAAGGTTTAGGCTTAATCGCAAAAATAAGTCGTTGTGCTTTCTATTTTCTTACATGCTTTGCCATTATAAAAAGTGACAGTATTTATATTTTGAAGATTTAAATATAATTAACTATAATCTGTGCATTTCATAATATGTATTTGACACATCTGAACAACCTCAATGTTTTCACCTTTGTCACATTCAAAAAGGTCTCCCCGTTGAAAAGTTCACACCTCATTGGATCCACCACCATATTCCGAAACCAGAAACAACTCGCAACTTTAACATGCTTTAACACTTACTTCAAAGGAGGAAGAAAACTGGTGTTTTCTTGTTGCTTCCATGTGCAGTAATTTGCTGGTAAGCTTGTGAATTTGGGGCCTCTGCGTAAAAGAGGAACCCGAGATTGACAAACAGTTGAAGATGTGGATTGCTGCTTCAAAGCCACTTCTTCGACAGATAAAGTGGCTTAAGCAACAGCAATTAACCTTTAATTGACCCTGATATGTGCCTGTTTACAACAGTTTTCCACAGGGAATAGATGAACAGGTAAAAGAAGATACTTCTGTTCTGCTGAAGTTCAATTTTGAGGGGTTAACAGTGTCATATGAGAGTACCTTTAAGAAATGGGTGATCATGAATGGGTGTGTATATAAATATCTGTAGTGAGAGCACTTTTAAGAAATGAGTGTTTATTACTGCAGTGATGTCAGAGTGTGGGTGGAGCTGGGCTGTCTGTCAACTTTTTACTTTCATTTTTGAGCAGGCTGCTGGGTGTGTTTTAGTTTTGTTTTCAGAGCTGGATAGCTGCAGTCACAGCCAGAAGGTGTATGAATCTCTCTCTGTAATCTAAAGACTGTAAATCGATCCTGATGATTTAAAACCAATAACAGTAGTGACTTTAACCTGATGTGCTTCTGGTAAAAGGTGTTTTAAGTCGTACGGATGTTAAAAGGAAAGCTTAAAGGATTACTTAGTGTTGTATTCTTTGAGGGTTGTATTTGAAATAATGGTTGCTGAGATGTTCACTGTATGTTTTAAAAAGGTTAACTTGAGTTCATAGAATAAATATTGTTTTGCTTTAAAAAATACTTTTCCATTTCTGCTGCACCACTCCTGTAGAGTGGGCCGTTTGCTCCCCATACCACAATCTATTAAAAGTTGTGGGTCAGGTAAACTCCATGATACACTTTGGGGTTCTCTAAACCCTGGCCCATAACAACAGGACAACCAGAATAATTTATCAAAGCTTATAAGAAAGGATGATCAAATGCTATTACTCTCCTACATTTGGAATAATAGCAAGTTCTTTCTCACATGCTATCACATCCTCCTCATTGTTGAACAAAGGCTTACAGTTGTGGGGAGGCAGTGGCAAACTGGTTTTGTCACTGGATATCCCACCAGGGCAGATGATGGAATTTGAATTCAATAAAACTTTGGAATTAAAAGTCTAATGACCACCATGAAACCATTGTGGATTGTTGTAAAACCCCATCTGGTCCACTAATGTCCTTCAGGGAAGGATATCTGGTCTGGCCGACATGTGACTCCTGACCCACAGCAATGTGGTTGACTTTTAAATGCTCCTCAGGGTTGGGCAATAAATGCTGGCCTGGCTGGTGACGCCCACATCCCATGAATGACTTTTTAAAAAAAGTAAGTAATGTCACGGGCATTTTTTTACATGTCATACCCTGCACTGGATTGTAGCCTGGAGTTGTATCCATGGAGGGAGTTGGGTGGGGAGGGGTGATGGTGGTGGAGTTGAGATGTCCAGAGACTGCTGTTGCTGTTGCAAGAAACCCAGAAGAATAGGTTGCTTTGATTCTTTTCCCCCATCAATTTCCTGCCTCTAAGCATCCTGATTGGCAGTTTGGAGACCTGTTTGAAGGGAAGTTACTGAAAAAGGTCACAATCAGGATTAGCAGTAGTTTTAATGGGGGTTGGAAGAGATCTTGAGGGAGGGTGGGGGAAGACACAATTGCACCAGAATCCCTACTTGACCGGCAAGGTCCTGATTGTAGGGTCAATCCAACACGGTTAGAAGAAGCCAGGAAGGTTCCTATAGTGCAGGAATGTTCCTATGGTGGCTGAGGGATGAGATGAAGGTGGGGGAGAGCAGGTCCAATGGTGGGAGGGGCGATGGTTAAGTGATGTGTGTGTCTAATTCTGGGGGCGAGGTTGCAGGAACATCATGGTGGGGAGGGGGATTCATTGTGTAGCCTGCTGGGTCTCGTGAAAATACACCCGCTCCTTCGAGCCCACAAGCAATGCTGTAAAAGTTCTTACCGCATGGATTCAGTCCTTTTCACATACTTTCACTTGTTGGTTTGACAAGTTCTGGGAAACCTGGTCAACATGAGTTAAAAATAGAATGACAATTAAAATAAAGTCTTGCAGCCTTATTATAATGTTTAAACGTCCAGTACACACCCCACCGAAACATATTGGTCGCTGACCACTCATCCTGCCTATGTGTGAACTGGTAATGGATGGGATCAGGGTGGGTTAGTCCCTGCTTCAGACTTTTTGAATCTAATCTGACCCCAACACATTAATTTTGGGAGTTAAGATTCAATGCCTATCTAAGAACTCATAAGTACAAAAATGGAGTTCGAAGAGAAGCTCTAGAGAATGATTCAGCAACCGCGTTGCACTCGGCCCGGATCTGGGCACAACGGCAGATCATGCATGGGCCCCAAATCGGGATGTGGGCTGGGCTGATCGCGATTCATCTAACTTGCTCCACCCAGCATGATCTAGGTCTCGCCTTCACTGGGCGAGATCCAAATCTGCATATTTAAATGATCCATTCGGCCAAGTTAAATACGCGGACACCAGATTCACCTGGCGCCTGGGAGCTAATGGCCATGCCTCCGAGACCTCACCAGGGCACTGGTTAGTACTCGTCTGCACACGTGGACCAGATGTAATGTCACCTCAGGGTCTCGTAGGCCATTAGAGACCCCGGGTGGCCTAGGACAGGGCAGGGCAGTACCCTGGCATTCCTCCTGTCACCGAGCACCTTGGCACTGCCAGCCTGGCTCCATGGCAGTGCCACCTGGCACCCTGCCAGTGCCCCCTGGGTGACAGACTGGCACTTCCAGAGTGCTCGGGTGGCACTGCCATTGTGCCAGTGGAAGTGCCAGGGTGCTTGGGTGCCAGGCCGGCACTATCCGGTTTCAAGCCCAGGGGGCCTTGGAAGAGGGGTGAGGGGCGTTCCCAGGGGCCATGAAAAATTTACATTGGGGAGTAAAGGGAGGACCAATAAAGGGATGGGGGCCTGAAAGGGAGCGGTGGGAAAGATCAGGGCTGCCGTTCAAAATGGTACCCGATCTGCAAGCAGCCGTGCTTGGTGGCAAGATCAGCTTGCCAGTAGGAAACCTTTCTGAGTGTAGACTCGGTAGTAAGAAGCTCCCTGAGGACAGATAAAACAATAAATTGCCATTGAATAGTGGGGTGATTCTTGACACTGCAGCCACCGAGATACACCCCGTCAAACGCGTCCACCAAATTGTGGCCATTGTCATATATGTAATCTACAATATTCATCCCAAAAGGGTGTTGGGTAAGAAACACAAATGACTCCAAAAAATCATACCTGATCTGACACAAATGTTGCACTGATTCAATGTGCCTTCCCTCAATCTTGAAACAAAATTCCTGGTCCAAACAACAGTAGCGGGGTGACATCGAGATGCACTTGCAGCAAGAGGATCTCTGGAAATTTCATGTTCTGCAGCAGCTAATGTTCCATATTGCCTTTCTACAGTTTCCTAAATGCAGTCACTGAATAGTAGAATTGTCCTGAACATTTAAATATAAAATAATTCCCAATCATCTATCTCTTGTATCTGAGATCTATCTATCTCAACTCACTCAATTTTGTAAAATCATTATCAAATTTCATCAAAAGGCAGTGACTCGCTTTTGAATTTCAGATGTGGTTTGTGTTGAATGTTTTCTGCTCATTTTATTGAGATTGAAGAGCAAAATGAATATAAATAAAGTACAATATTTCAGTCATTTAGAAAATGGTTATTTTTATCTGGAGTTTTATCTGAATATGATCTATTTGTATTATTATTTAAAGAAATACGTTTCCAAATTGTATGGAATAATATACATTAAATTGCTGTTTACTGGGACCAGATCAGAGGTTTGGACATATTTTTCAAACAAATTGAGAGGATAATTGAAGGCAGTGGAAATGAAACTGGGCTGCTAGATTGCTATCACTGACTTCATATTATTGTCCAAAATCATTAATCATCCCTGTGATCCTTTGGATTGAAATTTCTCCATGTCATCTTTGTTTCCAATCAGTTTCCCAAAAGCTTTTTCTGAAATTATGAAGAGGCATATTTTGTAAGAATGTTCACACTCCTTTGCGACAAATTTCACGGCAGTGTTTAAACCAATTAGTCATGTTTTGGTATGTATTTTTCAGCTAATGAACAGCTTCCATATCCTGAATTTTTTTTTTTCACTTGTGAGTAACTTCGTAAAACAAGCTAAAAATAAAGAGGCTGCCTGAGGCATTTCTGAGCAGCCAGATTCAACTGCATGTTGTGACACAGACTTGCCATAGCCATCTACTGCAGTGAAGATCGCAGAAGAGACTCATTTCCCAACCTTTCAGGAAATGAAGGACGTGGCTCAACCAAAAGATTTCTTCGTATCATTTTGGGCTGTGTGACAGGGTGTTTCCCATCGGCTTTTTGGGTGAGATCTGTTATAGCCAATTTGAGTGCCAAAAACTGTGCTCTATACAATTCCCCGCCAATGACAGCAGAGTATCACCTCCCCCAGGAATTGGGGGCGGGATTTCCCATTAACAAGGCGAATCATTCAGTATAAAAACCCTGACCTGGGTGCAGATCACGGAGGATGGTCCTTCAGGGAGAGGAGTTGTAGTTTCTTTGTTTGTGTACACCGCAATAAACCTATTGTTTATCGCGGTGCGCCTGTCGGCTGCAGCTGGCAGCGGCCCCACCCGGCGATTCTCCGGCTCACGATGGGCCGAGTGGCCATCCGTTTTCGGCGAGTTCCACCGGCGTAAATCACAACAGGTCCTTACCGGTGGGACCTGGCTCCACGGGTGGCCTGCAGAGTCCTTGGGGGGGCCTACCCCTTCCAGGCCCAAAAGGCACAGGCTTTTGCAAAGCAGGACTGACCGTGGGACCACTGTGGCACACCAGGGCACAACCAGGCTGATTCCCCTGAACCGGATGGTGGCTGGAAGTCACGGGCTGGATTTCACGAACAAGGCCGTGGTGACGGACAGACCCGTGAAGGTTCTGTTCCCCGCCGAACACCAGGCATTACAACACCCCTGAAGACCAAGCATACTATGTTGAAGACCAGGAGAAAGAGTACCAGTAGTTACACTGGGTTACAACCCCTAGGGTCGCACCTATCCAGGTTGCATTAAAGGTGAATTGATGCCCCACTTAAATGGAGCTTGATACCAGAGCTGCAGCCTCGGTGATCAGCTGTCGGGCATTCAACATGCTCAACCCTCTGGGTGAAGTATCAATTTAATTGTGCTTTTATAATTTAGCTTATTTAATTCACTGCTCACAATGCTCACTCCTCTACACCGGGGAGACCAAACACCGATTGAGTGGCCACGTTTTGTGTCACACCTTCGCTCAGTCCACAAGCACCACCCTGACCTTCCGTTCACTTATCTTTTCAATTCACTAGCTTGCTCTCATGTTCATGTTTCAACCCAGTGCATGTTGCCATGTTCCATATTCAGCCTCCAGACTCAATGTTAAGTTCAACAGCATGGTGACACAGTAGTTAGCACTGCTACCTCACAGTGCCAGGGGCCCGGGTTCAATTCTAGCCTTGGGTGACAGTCTGGGGAGTTTGCACTTTCTCCCAGTGTTCCCGGTGTCTGCATGGGTTTCCTCCAGATGCTCTGGTTTCCTTCCACTGTCCAAAGATGTGCAGGTTAGGTAGATTGGCCATTTTAAATTGCCCGTTAGTGTCAAAAGGTTAGGTGGGGTTACGGGGATAGGGTGGGGCTATGGGCCTAGGTAGAGTGTTATTTCAGAGGATCGATGCAGTCTCGATTGGCCGAATGGCCTCCTTCTGCACTGTAGGGATCCTATGATTCTATGATTGCTCGATTAGCAACGTACACTGGAGAGCCTTTGGACATTGAGGGCATCACCCATGTGACCGTTTCATTCGTGGTGGTCCGCGGAGGAGGACCCAGTTTACTGAGCCGCGATTGCCTGCTCCACTTAAAGTTGGACTGGCAACTCGTCTGCTGCATGTACTAAAGGCCCGACCGAACTCCGCTCCTTTTTAGGACTCATCAACTACTTTGGCACATTCATCCCCAACTTGGCCACGCTGCTTAGCCTGCTCCATAAATTGTTAATAAAAACGGACACCAGTGAGAATGGAATTACCCGCCCCAGAAGGCATTCCAAGAGGTTAAAAAGGCAGTTCTCACCCGAGAAGCTGCTGACACACTTCAACCCAAAAAAAACCACTTCTCCTGATGTATGACATTTCCCCTTATGGGGGAGGAGCTGTTGTCCACACCGAATGCCCAATGGGTCTGAGCGGCCGACAGCTTTTGCGTCTCGCACACTAACTGATGCCGAGTGGAAATGTGCCCAAATCGAGAAGCAGGGCCTCGCTGTTGAATGTGGTGTGAGGAAGTTCCACCAGTATGTCTACGCCACGCATTCACAGACGATACCGACCACAAACCTTCACATTGCCTGTTCAAACAGGATTGAGTGATTTCCCCCGATCGCGTCCACCAGGGTCCAGTGATGAGCGTTACTCCTAGCAGCGTATGAATGCACACTGGAACATGGCGTGGGCATGCGGATCCCAAATGCCGACTCATTGAGCCGCCTGCCCCTCTTCACAGGACGTCTGGCACCTGCCTCAGCCGCAGAAGTAGTAAAGGCCTTCACTTCGTGGATTCCTTGCTGTTCATGGCGGCTTGCAGAAAGGAGTGGACCCAGATGGACCCACAGCTATCTCGGGTCCGGCACTTGGTCCAGTATGGGGGCCAACACAGAGCTTTGCCCAACGATCTACAGGCCTATATGACAAAGCTCCCAGAGCTGAGCGTGGGGGACACCATCTTATTGTGGGACACACGGGTGTCGTCCTGAAATGCGGTCATGCAGTCTTGTTACAAGGCCTCCACAGTGGACACCCGGGGCTATCCAAGATGAAGATGCTTGCCTGCAGCTATGGTTGATGGCCTGAGATAGACTCAACATTGAGAAGGTGGCCCAGCGCTGCAGCTCTTGCCACCGGCTGCACCAATGTACCCTTGGGAATGTCCGGGAAGACTTTGGTCCCAAGTCCACATAGACTTTGCAAGCCCATTTCAGGTGGCAACATTCCTCATTATGGCAGACGCCCACTCAAAGTGGCTGAAGGTCTAAGAGGTGCAACTGTGACCACAAAGACAACTGTGGATAGGCTGCGGCACACACTCAGCACCCATGGAATTCCCGAGGTGTTTGTGTCGTATGTGCGGACATACGGACCGCCCCGTTTCACCCAGCCTCAAACAGTTTGGCTGAGCTGGTGATCAAAACCTGCAAAAGAGCAATGAAGAAACTGACCACAGGGTCTTGGGAGACGTGACTGGCCCATTTTATTTTCAGCTACTGGGTGACCCCTCATACTACCATGGATGTGACACCAGCTACGTTGCTGGTGGGACGGTGGCTCAGGTCCCAACTTAGCCTTGTCATTCTGGACATAGGCGCTCATTTCCACCAGCGATAAGACCACTCTAAGATGGAAACTGGCCGATGCTCATATCTGCGTGATTTCAAGCCAGGGGACACTGTATACGTGCACAATTTTGGCACTGGCGCTACATGGGTCCCGGGTGTCATGCTCCACGCAACTCATCCCGTTTCCGATTCAGTCCGGACACGGGAAATTAAGCCAGCTGTCACATGGACCCCATCCGCTGCTACATGCAGGAGCCTCCAGAACAGACTCCGTACACGCCAGTCAAGGTCCACCTTGCCTGATGCCACCTAGGTCACCATGCCAATCACCGCCACCTCCGCCCTTTGAAGCCCAGGAAGCTGAGATGCCAGATGCCCCATTAGAAGGCTCAGACACTGATTTGGACATGGACACAGGCCCGCCTGCTGTAATCGCCATTGAGACTCCTTTGCATCCATTTGCATCCTCCCTCTAGCAAGCGGGCGAGAACCCGCTTCTGCTGCCAGTGGGGGGCCAGAGCATCACAAACAGGCGCCTATCCTTATTTTACCCTTGATGTCAGATTCTCCAGTGCTTTGGGAACCCACCACTGAAGAGGGCAGCGTAGAATCCAGTCCATGTTTTTTTGTCTGCCTCATGCAGACAACTGGGAAGTTGTCTAAATTTATACATGACTTAAGATCACATTTTTTTCAGAGGTCATCTCTTCTTTAATCTCCAGCAATATTGGCATCCAACATGAAATTCATTTCACCTAAATGGATCATTAATGAACTTAATCTCGGATCTTCATCCTCAGCTGCTAGTATTGATTATTTAGATTCTAGTCGTCTGGAGTTTGTTTCTAATTGAATCACGGTGGCTTCATGCCATCATTAATCTGTTGCCTGCAAGCAGTTCTCGACAAAAAGTGCATCTTTATAATTCAGGAAGCCGAGCTAATGAAATTAGTTCTTATTCAACTATTATGGACTCAAACTAAATATCAGTTTTAAGATTTCATAAAGTGCACATGATCTTATTTGCTGCATTGATGTTTGATTATCACCTACTTTTGGATAGCCATGTTTTTTGACATGCACCTACAGCAGCAATTATCCTGCGATTATGTTATGTAAATGTGGAGTACGGCACCAGTAATCACAACTTCTTAACCATCACTGCTCATTTCAGTACAGTTGAATAGTATTTCTTGCTGATTAATCACAGTGCCAGCTCAGCAGTGACCTTGTTAAAGTCAGTAGCCCAAAAGTTTCAGATACAAATGCTCAGACCATTGGGTCACAAACAAAATAAATGATTGCACACATAATGGGATAGAAAATAACAAGATTGAGCCAAAGTGTAAAAAGGTTGGGGAAAGATTAGAGGAAGTTAATCTTCAGAAGGGACTTAAAATACATACACTATTACAGAGGCATGTACGGTAGCACATGTGGCTAGCACTGTGGCTTCACAGCGCCAGGTTCGATTCCCCGCTGGGTCACTGTCTGTGTGGAGTCTGCACGTTGTCCCTGTGTCTGCATGGGTTTCCTCCGGGTGCTCCGGTTTCCTCCCACAGTCCAAAGATGTGCAGGTTAGGTGGATTGGCCATGATAAATTGCCCTTAGTGTCCAAAAAGGTTCGGAGGTGTTATTGGGTTATGGGGATAGGGTGGAAGTGTGGGCTTAAGTGGTTCGGTGCGGACTCGATGGGCTGAGTGGCCTCCTTCTGCACTGTATGTTCCATGGATCTATGTCGAGGTAACAGTTCAAAATCCCACCTCTGGTCAGGATCCTGAATTGTTGGGAGCAGAAATTCAGACAAGGCTCAAGTTAAAGCTTACAAAATTGTTCCTTAAAGGTTTTGGCGAAACAAGTTTCCTTATAAGATAGTAGCTGTAATGTAGTAAAATGTTCTAAAGCACTTTAAAGTAAACCAGGATGACAGCACTTATGAGTTAGACAGAAGACACACATGGAAATTAATATCAGAAGAAGATATTTTCATGCAGAGAGTGATAATATTGGAATTATCTATCAAACAGTATAATAGAGGCAGAGGTTTAAGGGCTATTCAAAATGTAAATACTTACTAACACAGGACAGTTAATGTGATAGAGGGATGATCCTTTGTCAGATAAATAGCCTTTCCTCTGTCAAAACCTTTCTTGCATTCTTATGCTTTTATTTCAGCCTTCTGGCTGGGAGAAAGTTTGTAAATAAAGTGTGAATAAATAACTGGGAGATTGTATATTTATGTCACAAACCAAGCTGGACCCTGCAGGCGTTATGAACATTTATTGGCAATGTTTTGCTGTTAGAAAGCAGGGTGCGATTATACGACAAACCAGCATTGGTTTACAAGAGAAATCCTTTTTCTGTCCACCAGCTATATTGCTTATATTAAAACATCTGTTGAAAAGTATACAAATCTGCTGAGTTGCAGCTGGGTTACTGTTAAATGCTGAAGTAGAGAATGATCAGCAATGTAGCAGATGGTCTAGACCGAGGTTAGGAAATGGCACAGTTAATTCCACCAGATTGAGAGCTTCATTTGTGTGGCAGTAAGTATAGTCTGAAGTGAATAATGAAGTCCTGGTAATAATTGCGCAAGTCCCAACATTATTAAATTGATTCAGCTGGGGGATTTTAATATATGGGAAGCAGTTGATGTTTTCTAAGTGGCACTCATCTTTGCATGAACTGTGTTCATTAACTGTTATTACATTATTTCCTGTAGCCCCCATACACAGCTGAGTAACACATGACTCTAATGGAAAGAGTTTAAATTAGTTTTTGATGCACTTTTTTTTATTTGTTTGTGAATTAAAATGATACAACTTTAAAAATCCCAATTATTCTTTACCTTAATGATGCAGATTAATATGCTGAAGCAACAACACAAACTATTACAACAAAATGGAAATGTGTTCACTTAATAAGACAGTGGTTAATTATGCAGCTTTAGACCCTGAATTAGAATTAATCAGAGCTTCCTTGTAACTCTTCTTTTCTGCATAACACCAAGTCCAGATGGTTTGGCTGCAATTTCCAGGGATTTAAAAACAATGTATATAATCAAAGGTGTTAGATCATCCATGGCTTTCTGTTCACCCAAAATCTCTTATTCATAGAGAGGTTTCAGTGTTAATTTCTAAACACTATGCCATTTTTATTTCACATTTTTATTTGACATTTGGAATTTGGGCTGCTAATAAATAAAGACGAGGCAAAGTGTGACTGTAGTAATTTGGCTGCTGACTATAAAGTTGGCATCAAGCATCAACATTCTGGAAAATAAATTTAAAATGTCAAACATTCAACTGCATTGTTAATCCAGTGATTGATGAAGAGTTTCTGAGATCGAGTCTAAAACCAAGAGGAGGCCACAAACCACCGTTTTTTTCTTTCACAGTTGTGGACAAATCTAATATTTGTTGCCCATTCCTTTTTTTAAAATTTAGATTACCCAATTCATTTAATCCAATTAAGGGGCAATTTAGCGTGGCCAATCCACCTAACCTGCACATCTTTGGGTTGTGAGGGAGAAACCCACGCAAACACAGGGAGAATGTGCAAACTCCACACGGACAGTGACCCAGAGTCGGGATCGACCCTGGGACCTCAGCGCTGTGAGGCAGCAGGGCTAACCCACTGCACCACCGTGCTGCCCATTGCCCATTCCTAATTGCCCTTGAACTAAGCGGCCTTCCTGGCCATTTCAGTGGGTCTCCCTACAGGGGAGGTGGGTGGCGTAGTGGCATTATCACTGGACTAGTAATCCAGAGGCCCAAAGTAAAGCTCTGAATTGCACCAGGCAGACGGTGAAATTTCAACTCACTGAAAATCTGGAATTAAAAGTGTAATAATATCGATGAAACCATTGTCATATAAACACATCTGGCCCACTCATGTCCTTCAGGGGCCGGAAAATGGAAAGCCCCCGGAAAAATCTGGCCAAGGCACTGGAGGCAACAAGTCTTACATAAAGCCGACAATATACACCACTGAACCAGCTACAAAGGGACTGGAGTGCCCAACCTGCTGCTGAAGACTAGTCAGCTGCTCCCACTGCACAGGGCTCCAGAATGGGGTGGTTCCACTGCTGATTGGTACTAAGACTGGGGTTGAGGTCAACAAGGAAACTGAGCGTAGCACGGTGGCACAGTGGTTAGCGCAGCTGCCTCATGGCACCGAGGTCCCAGGTTTGATCCCGGCTCTGGGTCACTGTCCATGTGGAGTTTGCACATTCTCCCTGTGTTTGCGTGGGTTTCACCCCCACAACCCAAAGATGTGCAGGGTAGATGGATTGGCCACGCTAAATTGCCCCTTAATTGGAAAAAATGAATTGGGTACTCTGGGCGCGATTCTCCCAGAGGGGGAGAAATCGTAAGGCTGGCGTCAAATCCGGGCGGGTTTGACGCCAGCCTCGCCCCCCCAACCGGGAACCGATTCTGGTCCCCGGTCGGGGCTAGCATGCCGCCGCCGTAAACTCCGGCATCGCGGGCTTAACGAATTTCGTTAAGCCCGCTTGCCAGAGTTTGCGCCGGCTGACGCGTCATATGACGTCAGCCGCGCATGCCCGGATTGGAAGACTCCAACCCGCGCATGCGCGGATGACGTCATCGCGCATTTGCGCGAAACCCGCGCATGTGTGGGCCGGGATGCCCCTCAGCCGCCCCGCGAAGTGATACAGCGGGGCGGCGGAGGGACAAAGAGTGCGCGGGCATCGGACCCGCTGCCCGCGATCGGTGCCCACTGATCGCGGGCCCATGGCACCCTTGGCACGGCCGTGGTACTGCCATGCCAATCGGTGCCATGGTTTTAAAAATCGGGACTTTACGGCCGTTTTTACGAACGGCCAGACCAGGTGTGTTTGCCGTTCGTAAAAACAGCCGTAAAGGGCTGGGAACTCGGCCCATCGGACAGCTGAGAATCGCTGCTGGCCGTAAAAAAACGGCGGCAGCGATTCGTATCGAGAGTCGGGCGTGGGGGGGGGGAAGAATAGCGGGAGGGCGTCGGACTAACGTGGCCGTAAAATTTTACGAGCCACGCTATTCTCCGCACCGTCGTGAGTGCGGAGAATTGCGCCCTCTGATTTTTTTAAACAAACAAGGAAACTGACCTGTTCCCGACATTTGGTTAAAAAGAAAATCAACAAGATTTGGTTTTTTTTAAACCATGAATGAATAAAAAAAACTATTGCTGTGGATCAGGAGTCACATGTTGACAAGACCAGGAAAAGATGGCAGATTTACTTCTTCAAAGTGGGTCGTGAACCAGATGGAGTTTTATAATAATCAATGAGAGTTTCAGGGTCACCATAATGCCAGCTTTTGATTCCACACTTTTTTCATGACTTTATTTTATGAATCAGTTGAATTTAAATTCCACCAGCTGTCAATATCAGATCAGAACCCATCAGTGGGATTCTCCATTCTGGGGACTAAGTCCCCACACCAGCGGGAAAACCGGCGCCAACGGCTCCGGAATCAATGGGCCCCCAAGTTGAGGAATTCTCACCTGTCTCGGGGGTCTAGGTGGATGCCGGAGGGGTTGGCGCCGCTCCAACCAGCGGCGAAGGAACGGCGCATGTGCAACGAAAGGCTGGCGTGACCTCGCACATGCGCAAACCGTCCAGGGTATTTTGGCGCATACGCAGGGGGTTCTCTTCTCTGCGCCGACCATTGTGGAGCTCTTCAAGGGCCGGCGCGGAAGGAAAAAGTATATTAGTGCCGCTACTCTGGTACCGTGGCAGCGGCACTGTCCAGGTTCCAGTGTGGCAGTACCAGGGTGCTCAGGGGCCAAATTGGCATTGCCAGAGATTGGGCCAGGGGCCTTAGCAGGTGGAGGCCGGGGGTGGGGGGGGGGGGGGGGTGGGGGGGGGGTGTTCTTGGTTCTTGGGTGCCTCCACAAGGTTGTGGGGGGCAGGGGGAAGAGGGCTCAAGGAGGGGGAGATAGGGAGATAGGGGCAACCAGACAAAATGGCGCCCTGATCTGCAAGGATCCCTTCCTGCTGGATGTGCCACCAGGAAATTACTCTTTAATGCAGCCTCAGCAGAGAGAAACTCCCTGAGGCCAAAAGAAATGGCCAATTGCCGTTGAATAGCAGGGTATTTCTCTGCACTGCAGTCACCAAGAAACCCCACTAAACGTGCCCAGAATCGGACATGGAACTTTTTTCAGTTAAATTGCACCCAAGTTTCTTTGCAATTTTAATGGAGCTGGAAAGGAGACAAATATCATGAGTGACTCCATGTGGACAGTAAAATGACAGTACTCCTACCGGTTACTGCATGGGCTGCTGTTGGTCAAAATAATTGAAGGACTGTACATTACGGTGTTGAATGTTGCATGAAATCCTTTAGGGTGCATCTGAGATATTCGACAGAGGCCAGACACAGAGGAACGAGAGTTAGGTAAGGGCGTGGTAAAGTTGCAGGACAATATAAGGTGGGAAAAGATAAGACAATATAACAGTTTGAGGTCAAAATTGATCATTTTAATTTTAGAAGATAAAGAACAAGTCATTTTGGAAATTCTGAAGCAATTAATATATGGAGGATTTTGAATCCCACTTCTAACAGATGCAATCAACAGCAGCTGTGCAAACTAATGAATGGAAAGGCATCTGGACCAGTTGGCATCACTGTAGTGGTGCAAAGATGTGTTGAGAATAGTAATAAAAGTATTTTGCAGAATATGGAAAGAAGACAGGATGGTGAAAGGAGAGTGAAGTAGCATTTGAGGAGGCAGGGCCCAACAAATAATAACAACACAAAACCTGTCGGAAGAATTTACATGGTGACACAGATCCTAATGAAGATCTTAGTGAAGATCTCTGCCTGAGAAGACAATGTTTCATCAAGAATGCAACACAAGAGCTGCATGGCCCACTCTGTGATTGGGAAAATGCGAACTCACATTCATCTTTTAGACCACAGACCTATTTCAAGGAGCCAAGGAAAATCGCTGTAAATCACCCAAAGTACTGCAGAGCATCAACTTGTTAATTCATTGATACTTCTCAGAAAAGCTGGGGTTTAATCGATTTTTTTATTCTTTCCTGGGATGTGAGTGGTCCTGGTAAGCTAGCATTTGTGCTCCATCACTAATTGACCTTGAGAAGGTGGTGGTGAGCTTTCTCCTCGACCTCCTACAATCTATGTTTTGTAGGTATGCCCACTGTGCTGTTAGAAAGGGTTTACCAGGATTTGATCCAGTGCAATAAAGGAATAGCGATATAGTTCCAAGTCAGGATGGTGTATGAATGTTGAGGGGCATTGCAGATGGTAGCGTTCACTTACATCTGTAGCCCTTGTCTTTCTTGTTGTAGGTGGTAGAAGTTGCATATTTGGAACGTGTCGTCAAAGGAGAGTTGTATGAGCTTCTGCAGTGCGTCTCATAGATGTTACATAGATGTCACTGTGTGCTGGCCGTGGAGGGAGTGAATGGTAGTGGATGAGGTGCCAATTAAGCAAGCTGCTTTATCCTGGATGGTTTTGAGCTTCTTGAGTGTTGTTGGAGCTGTACACTGCCGCATTGTTATGACGATATAGAAAAATACATAGAATTGTACACAGAAATAATGGACTTTAAAAAGATCTGTGGCTGGATTTTCTGTTGCGAGTCCATCCCTTTACCGCTATTAGTGAGGTCAGAGGATTTTGCCACGCCATTCTCTGGGGGCGGGATTCTCTCCTCCTGCTGCTTGAAAATGGGATTTCCCATTGAAACACCACATGCCGCTGGGAAACCTTTGGGTGGGGGTGCGCTGCCGGCATGACCAGAGAATCCCGTTGCCAGCGTTTGGCCGGAAAATTCCGGCCCTGATTTTTATTTTTCGACATCGACACAAATCCCGAAGGTGGTTGAGAATTTACAGTTAGCCACTGAGAGGAATAGCTGCAGGGTATTTTTCTGAAGGGCAATGGAACCCATCCCTGTGTTCCCAGACAAGGTACTTATAACAGCATCCAAAGACTGATTATTATCTCTGGTAAAGACAAAGGAACATAATAGTGATCTCATTTAAAGAACCCTGTGTATTCCCCCCACCCCCAACCCCCGTGTCTGACCAGTGGACTCCAGTTGGAATACACAAAGAAGGGTGTTAAAAGCTAGCTGAGAGGGGTGCCTGTGTCTCTGCCCTGCTGGTGTCTGTGTGTATGTGCTGTGAGGAAAGGCAGATGGAAAAACTCTCCCACTGACTGTGGAATTCAGCCAGCCAGCAAATAAGGATCACAGCTAGAAAGAAGAACTGAACTATCTCTACCATACCAGAGAAGATCTGAATCAGAGAATCAACTGCTCACCTTCAGAAGTCAACTATACTGGAACCAATTTGTAATAGCTGCACCCGTCATCAACGACTCTTTGCAACTTAAAGATTGTTCTGTATAACTTTTTATTCATATTTATTTACTGTCAGACTCAATTCTTACTTCTGATCAGCACTAACATAGATGCATGTGTTTCACCATTTCTCCTTACCTTTTTAGTACCTAATAAAGTTACTTTATCTTAACTCAAGAAAGTCTGGTTAAATTGGCTCCTTTTTAAACACCAACTATTAGGTCTGGAAATGTTTTCCAAGGGAAAGGAAACCTTGTTAGATTAAAACTTGTTGTTACTAGAAGACGGTGTGTTGAATAAAGGCACAGAGCCGTCATCCTCTCTCCCTCGGGTTTGTAACAATTTGGAGTATCATAGTTGACAGTGACTATTAGAGATGTCTTGCTTGGATAAACAATGTTTGGGGGAACTCACCTGGGGCTGGTTGTAACATTATATAGACAAGTGGAGAATATTCCATTACACTCTAGACTTGAGCCTTGTAGATTGTGGAAAGAGTCAGGAGATAAGTTAATTGCCACAGATTCCCAAACACTGATCTATTCCTGCAACCATTGTATTTATATGGCTGATCCAGTTCAGTTTCTGGTCACTAGTAACCCCCAGGATGCTGATGGTAGAGGATTCAGCAATGGTAATGCCATTGTATGTCAAGAGGAGATGGCACTTCTGATTGGATGATTGTTGCAGATTTGATTTGTAGTTCCACTAATGAAGAAAAATCACTCCTAACGTTACTGTAAATTAGGGCAATTATCTCCAAAGTCCTTGGAGACAGACCTCTAGAATCTGCACAAAGGTTTGAAGCATCTTGAACATTTTTATTTTCAAGTGAGTACCCGTGAGATCTGTATCCTACAACTCCAAAAAAGAGAAACACAGAATCGCACAATGGATAAAGCACGGATGGGACCATTCCATGACAGCTTTCCATAAGAATACCTCAGTTGGTCCCACAGGCTTGCCCTTTCACTGTAAACCTTCAAATATTATGTCTCCAAATGCTTATCCAATTCCCTTTTGAAAGCCAAGTACAAATCGGCCTCCACTACACTCTCAGGCAGTGCATTCCAAATTTGAACTATTCACTGTAAAAAAAAGATGGGGCGCGATTCTCCCAAAACGGGAGAAATCGTAAGGCTGGCGTCAAACCCGGGCAGGTTTGACGCCAGCGCGCCCCTTCCCGACCGGGAACCGATTCTGGTCCCCGGTCGGGGTTAGCAGCCCGACGCCGCAAGTTCCGGCATCACGGGCTTAACGAATTTCGTTCAGCCCGCTTGCCGGAGTTAGCGCCGGCTGACGCGTCATATGACGTCAGCCGTGCATGCGCGGATTGGAAGACTCCAACCCGCGCATGCGCGGATGACGTCATCGCGTATTTGCGCGAAACCCGCAAAAAAACGGCGGCAGCGATTCGTGTCGGGAGTTGGGCGGGGGGGGGGGGAGAATAGCGGGAGGGCGGGAAAAATGTCGGGAAGGCCCTCCCGCTATTCTCCGACCCGACGTGGGGGTCGGAGAATTTCGCCCATTGTTCCTTATGTCACCATTTGGGTTTTTTTTGCCAATTATCTTAAATCTGTGCACTCTTGGCACTCCCACCAATGGCAACAGCTTCTCTCTCATTACTTTGCCTTTATCTCTTGATATTGAACACTTACATCAAATCTCCTCTCAACCTTTTTTTTTCTAAGGAGAACAACCTCAGAACTTCAAATCCATCCACATAACCGTCTCATCAACAAGAACCTCAGTTCCTTGACTGTCCTGAATAGTAGAATTGGACACAATTTGAGATGCCATTCAATTTAAATTGAAGTGCAGATGTGAGTTGAATTGCAGTAATCCTCTGCTTGAAAGGTTGTTCAACTTAATAGTGTTAGAAGGCACGGTAGTATTGGAGAACTCTTGTCTCTGAGAAGCCAGCCAGTACCTCATAAATGGTGTTCTTGTGGTCAAAAAGATGAAAGGCAGCCTTGGTCTACAAATACTAAAAGATAAAGCTGCTGTGATTGGATTGGAATGTTGTGATCAGGTAAGCTTGTGGCTTATAGAGTACGTCAGTGCGTTTGATCATTCAAACCAGAAACAAAACAATGGGTGCATATTATCATAGAATTTACAGTGCAGAAGGAGGCCATTCGGCCCATCAAGTCTGCACCGGCTCTTGGAAAGAGCACCCTACCCAAGGTCAACACCTCCACCCTATCCCCATAACCCAGTAACTCCACCCAACACTAAGGGCAATTTTGGACACTAAGGGCAATTTATCATGGCCAATCCACCTAACCTGCACATCTTTGGACTGTGGGAGGAAACCGGAGCACCTGGAGGAAACCCACACACACACGGGGAGGATGTGCAGACTCCGCACAGACAGTGACCCAAGCCGGAATCGAACCTGGGACCCTGGGAGCTGTGAAGCCATTGTGCTATCCACAATGCTACCGTGCTGCCCGATTAAAAATAAAGCTGTCCCCATTAGCTATCAAAAAGCATTACGGGACACATTGAAGATTTTGACCAAGATTACATAAGAGAATGTCAGAAAGAAATTTTACACAGTGGTAATGAGCAGGAACTCAATGCTTACACTGAAAGACCAATAATGTCCAAGTCCTGATGAATCAGTGACGTTGTAAGATTTGATTGTAAGATGTAAGTATTAAAGAGACAGAGCTGCATCTGGCCTCTTGATAAATTAAAGGTTCTGGTTGGGGGCTCAAAATGTGATCAGAATGATTTGGAGTAAGGTGAGTTATTACTCTGAGATCTCGGCTGATGCTGTGACCCAGGTACAAGCAAAGACAATTAAACTTAAGGAGAGTTGGCATAAAATGACCAATGTAGCCCATCTGTGTGCCATCAGATCTGAAAGTGATTTTGTTCTTCTGAAAAATTAAAACACTCAACCTAGCCGGAATTAGCAGGATGGTAAGACCATCATGCTGCAACCTGTTCCCTTCTACACTGAGAACAAGTTGGCACGGTGACAGTTAGCACTGCTGCCTCGATTCCCGGCTTGGGCCACTGTCTGTGCGGAGACTGTGTGGATTTCCTCCGGGTGCTCCAGTTTTCTCCCACAGTCCAAAGATGTGCAGGTTAGGTGGATTGGTCACGCTAAATTGCCCTGTAGGTGGAGTTGCTGGGTTATGGGGATAGGGTGGAGGTGTGGGCTTAGCTAAGGTGCTCTTTCAGGGGCCTGTGTAGACTTGATGGGCCAAATGGCCTCCTTCTGCACTAGAAATTCTATGATTCTCGCAGCACCAGGGACCTTGGGTTCAATTCCAGCCTTGTGTGACTGTTGTGCGGAGTTTACATGATCTCCCCATGAATTTTCCTCCCACAGTCCAAAGATGTGCAGGTTAGGTGGATTAGCCATGATAAAATTGCCCCTTAGTATCCAAAAATGCTCAGGTTAGGTGGGGTTATGGGGATGCGGGGATATGGAGGGGAGTGGGTCTAGTTAGGTGCTCTTTCAGGAGGCTGGTGCAGATTCGATGGGCCAAATGGCCTTCTGCATTGTAGGGATTCTAGGATTCTAAGTCTTAGTAGACTATTCTATTGGCCTCACAACACCATTTTTCATGAAGGTTATAAGGCAGTAAAAATTAAAAACATGTCTCTGAACTCCTAACTGGAGGATGCAAGGAGGAACCTTCAGAGAGCTATGTGAAAAACGTCCTCCAGTGGGCATTGATCACATCCCCTGTGAGTTAAACATTTCAGAGATACAGGGTAACAGTTGAGACAGTTTTCTCTGGTTGCAACTATCAGCCATATTAAAATAGGAAACCCCAAACCTACCTTCTGTAATTCCACCAGGAGACTTCTATTTTTCCATTATCGACATTTCAAAGGTACTTTGGAGTATTTAACGTTTAAGATACTTGCACAAATTTATGTTCACCAAAATTTACTTGTACAGCTATCAAAAAATGTGTTTTATAAAACATAAGCATGCACCTTGAAGAGACATTTGCTGGGATGTCTGGTAAAAAATTCCATTTGAAATTTTCGAACATTTTGCTTTAATTCGACATGGTCTAAAGAAAACATATTGCTTTACAAATTGAAATTAGGATACGTGAATTACTGAATGTCTGTGAAATCATACCCAGTTTTAAAAAGCCAAGTAGCAAGTCCTGGAAAAAAATTACTTAAAATCAAAGAATTTCATGCATCTGAGAATGTCCCCCCCCCCCCCCCCCCCCCCCCACCTTCCAGCAAACAAGAATAGAAAGTAACCTTTTCCCCTTCCAGAGTTTTTTCAGTTCAATATGCAAGTTTTGTACTGTTCAATATAAATTTATAAATATATTATTAATATTTTTAAGTTTAAATGGACAAATGTGATTGAACAAATTAACCCCTCGGGCTCTTAAACAGAGCCACAGCCGATTCTTTATTTCATTCTTTTAAACTGGTGACCTTGATTTGCAGATCTGGATGAAGACTAACAGTGGAGCAAGAGATTCTGCAGTTTTAAGAATTTAAGAACATCAAATTTAGAGCAGGACTTAACCTGTTCACTAAATCAATGAATTCAACTTCTGCCAGCCCTCAAGACAGATCTGCAGGTTTGTGCTAATGAAATGTATCTGAGAGAAACATGATTTTGTCAGTCTCCCACCATTTCCACTGCCAAAATATTGGATGCAGCACCTGAAAATCCCTAGCTATAAATGTGTTGGATTGCAAAGAAAATGCTCTATTTAAAACATATCCTTCGGCACCAGTTGCGGACAGCTGGATGTTAGGAGATTGAAGGCTGTTCTCACCTTTTCTGGATTTCCAGGGGGCAACATTCCTTATCCTATCTCTTTGAGAATTAGATTGTTTGTGAATCATGTTATGCCGTCAATCTAAGATGGGAACTGGGTAATTTAATTTAACTCACAAGACAGGACAGCAAGGGGATTGTTTGAAATGTCAGTTTTACACCCTGTCCAATATTACTCTTTCTTGATTTCAGTTCAGCGTAAATTAAGGCAGGGTTTAAAAATCAACATTACATTCTCAGTTTCCTGATGGACAGGTGGGTTAGGTTAAAATTGTCTAACTAAGATTCTGGGTAACATTTCAAACAGGCTATTCAATGCTTTTTGTTCACTTAGACAATCTTGCCAGAACTGAATGGAGGTGACTGTGCCTTCCTCCTGCTGCTGCTCTTGTTAACAGAACTGACAAAGAGCAATTTACTTACCTGCTTTGTCTCTGAGCGCATAACAACTCTGGTGAGTGAACCGATGTGTCTCTTTGCCCAGTTTGAGATTAAGGCATCAAATTCCCTTCTGACATAAATTACATCCTGGTGATTCTCATCAAAATCATTCAGTTTCTGTTTAAGCTCCAGGAATGACGACCTGTCTACTTGGAGGATTTTTTTGTGTTACAGCAAGTCTTTATGTCTGCTGTTTCAAAGATTCACGATGGGTCCTCTCAATACTTTGATTTTTCCTACAGAGGCTTTTGAACAGCTAACACTGCTTTTCTAAGTTCTAAACAAATCACGGGCGAAATTCTCTGCAGACCGTCGTAACGCCGATTTCCGGCGAGCAAAATTGGAGTAGATGACTCCGGTGTGGGGGCCTTCTTTTAGGCGGCGATTCTCCGTTCCCGGAGGGGCCAGCAGCTGACTGACGCGATACGTGTCAGTTTCACCAGCTGCGGAAGTGGTGAGACCCGGCGTTTTTTGGAGGAGGAGGAGGAGAGAGACTGACCCGGCGTTTGGGGGGGGGGGGAGGAGGAGAGAGACAGACCCGGCATTTGGGGGGGGAGGAGAACCGATGCGTTGCCGGGGTCTTTTTCCTGTGTTTGTGGTATTGGTTCTATATGTCATCGTTCGTGAAAGCTGTTTTGCTTGTTTGTTCTGGAGCAGATGTGAATTCGTGAGATTCTTTATCATGTCATGGCATGTTTGTAGTCTTGTCGATGTTTCGCAGTGTGCTGTGGCATTGTCCTTCACATGTAGAGTTCTGCCATATTGAACAGGTCGTTGTTTCATTGTTGTTGTTTCTGTCGTTTCTGTCTTTGTTGTTTTCATTGTCATTCTTGTTTTTGTCGTTTCTGTCTTGGTTGTTTTCGTTGGCGGTCTTGTTGTCGTTCTTGTTCTTTTTGTCGTGCTTGTTGATTCTGTTTTCGTTGTTTTCACTTTTATTCTTGTTCTTTTTCTTGTTGTGCTTGTTGTTTCTGGGATGCTTCTTGTTGCTTGTGTCATTCTTGCGCTGCATGTTGTTTTTTTTGTTGTTGCTGTTGTTCTTGTTTCTGCTGTGCTTCTTGCGGTTTTTGTTGTTCTTGTTGCGCTCAATGAGTATGCCATGTGGATGATTTGAGTCATGTCACAGTTATTGGTGTCAGTGTCCTTTGTGGTATCTGCTACATTGAGCGTAACTTCTTGAGAATTGTGAGAATGATCGGATGTTGCATTGATGTTGGTGACATCAGTCAATTGTGATGGATTTGATTCCTCTTCTTTGCTTACTTGGTTCTCCTCTTCTGGAGTCATTTCTGGTTCACTTGAATCATCACTGATTTCTAGGAGCTCTTCTTTTGGAGTCATTTCAGGTTCACTTGAATTGTCATTGATTTCTTGGTGCTCCTCTTTTGGAGTCATTTCAGGTTCATTTGAATCATCTGTGATCTCTTTGTGCTCCTTTTCTGGAGTCAAAATCTTCACAATTTCATTTTGTTGTGGGTCGTAGTGCTCCTTTTCTGGAGTCAAAATCTTCAAGATTTCTATTGACGTAGTCTCTCTGGGCTCATGGGTGGCCGTCCTCTGATTATTGAGTGCTTCTGTGCAGATGAGCTCAGATATGTCAGTCTCGCTGTGATCCTGCACATCCTGTATGAGAATTGTGATTTCTTCATCACTTGTCTCACATACAGTGGGTAGACATTCAATGTCTTCTTCTGGTGGCTTAAATAAGCTTGATAGATCTCCATGGTCTTGTACATGCGTGGCGTTCTCTATGGAGTATTTGCTTGCTTTCATTTTTGAGTCTGTCACCGAGCTGTCTGTGGAGGCTTGCGTCACTCTCTTTGTGGAGGCTTGCATCGCTCTCTTTGTGGAGGCTTGTGTCGCTCTCTGTGGAGTCCTTCATTGCTCTCTCTGTGGAGTTTGGCATCGCTCTCTCTGTGGAGTCTGTCATTGCTCTCTCTGTAGAGTCTGTCATCGCTCTCTTTGTGGAGTCGTGCAGTGTTCTCGCTGTAGAGTCGATCTGAGTTCTCTCAACGGAGTCATTCTGTGCTCTCTGTGTGGCGTCGTCTTCATCTTGGGTATTGCTGTCATCCAAAGTACCGACGATCTGCCATGGTATTGGATTAATCTACCATGTGCAGATGTATGTACAGATGTACAGATCACTACAGATACAAAACAAAGGTGCCAGGCATCATGCTTGAATGGGTCGGCTGGAATGTGATAGGAGGGAATTCTCATAAAAATGTGATAAAAAACTTCCATTAGCCTCTTCTGGCCACTCTGCCTCCCTGCATGCTTTGCTGGCAAGTTTGACACTATGTGGGTGAAAATTTGTACCATGTTGTCAATTACATTGTAAGAAGTCTTACAACACCAGGTTAAAGTCCAACAGGTTTGTTTCAAACACGAGCTTTCGGAGCACGGCTCCTTCTTCATTCACCTGAAGAAGGAGCCGTGCTCCGAAAGCTCGTGTTTGAAACAAACCTGTTGGACTTTAACCTGGTGTTGTAAGACTTCTTACTGTGCTCACCCCAGTCCAACGCCGGCATCTCCACATCATGTCAATTACATTGTCAGCCTGTTTCGTAAGCATCTGTACCTGAAATGTCCCTGGCTAATAAGGTGGCAGGTGGGAATCGATTGTGAATACAGTGCAACCTCCAAATGCCATTTTAACCAAAGGGTCAGTCTGGACAAGCTGGGTATTGAATCCGGGTTTGGATATTCGCCCATGATTAATAGCATTTTGTATGATTCCACCTATCTAGCTCTATATGCTCCCGCATACAATTGTGGTGCTTTGCTGCAGTGAGGATTATTTATGTGTGGTTTGCCTGGGACCATTTGCACCAATTCATGCAGGTGCATAAACAGTGACAATGCCTTTCATAAATTCCACTGTTCCCTCAGTACTTGACACAATAAGGTGCAAGGTTGGTGTTTGTGTGACCAAAGAATGGAACCCTCTGTAGCCTGGCTCATGAAAATGTTATGAGTTGTATGTTTCATTGAGGAATACACCTGTGTTAAAGCAGATATTCAGATCCATAGATCAGCAGAGCAAGTGCTTACTGTAATTGTAGAATGCTGTATGCAACACAATATCCCACCACAGACAATATGCAGCAGCAAATAAATAAGATACAACAAATTGAAGAGAATGGAGATGCAGACACAAACTATTTTCTTTCAGATTCCAACCATTTTTTCAAATTTTACCTTTTGTTTACCCACCATAATGTGATGTGATGACACAGAGGTGAATGTTTGAGATTAGAAAGGGATTCAACTCCAAGAGTGTCGGAGTGAATGAAGCCACCGCTTTCAAGATATTCTCCACTCTCAGTTTCTCTTCTGAAGTCACTGATTTGCAATTTATAAATTTATTTTCCAACATCATTGCATTAACCATGCTGGCTATGAAGGTGGTATGAATGTGAAACAGAGGATAAGGGAGGAAAGCAAAACACCTTGTTGGGGAATAGCTTACCGGGCATCCCAGATCTTCCAGTCAACAGCAAAGAATAAAACAAGCATCTGTGGCAAAGATACAGCATACCTTTGAAATGATTACAGTAAGATGTGCCCCTTGAGGTCCAATACTGGTCCAGTGTTCTGAGTGCTGTGTATAAGCCTCTACACATGTTTTCAAGTATTTTGCACGTGCTTTTCAGTGTTTACAGGTGTTTTCATTGAATCACAGAATGTACAGTGCAGAGGGAGGCCATTTAGCCCATCATGTCTGCGCTGGCCCTTGGAAAGAGCACCCCACTTAAGCCCATACCTCCACCCTATCCCCGTAACCCAGTAACCCCACCTAATCTTTTTGGACACAAAGGCAATTTGGCATGGCCAATTCACCTAACCTGCACATCTTTGGACTGTGGGAGGAAACCGGAGCACACAAAGGAAACCCACGCAGACACGGGGAGAACATGCAGACTGCGCACAGACAGTAACCCAAGCCAAGAATCGAACCTGGGACCCTAGAGCTGTGAAGCAACTGTGCTAACCTCCGTGCTACCGTGCCGCCAATGTTTTAGGTATTTACAGGTGGTTACAAAGGTTCCTTCATTCAACTTTTATTCATCCCCTCCCCATCCCTCTCGATCTGCTACTCCACCTCCTGCCCCACCTTCCAACCCTGGCTCTGCTCACCACCCCTGCCCATACTCCTCACCCTGACTCTGCTCACCTTCGTCCACCCACCCTGGTTCTCATAACATCCCCCTCTCTTGGTTCTGCTACACCTTCAACCCCAACCCTCTGCTCACCCGTCTCCTGCCACATTGATTCTGCTCACGCCGCGGCGTTCCCCACCTCCACACTGGCTCCACCTATTCTACTCCCCAAACCTGACTCTGCTCATTCCCTCCACATTGACTCTGTTTACCCATCCATGCCCACCCACCCTGACCCATCCCCTCGGACAGCTTCTGCTCACTCCCTTCACCCCATTCCCTGGCCCTGCTCTTCCTTTCCTGCACCCATCCTCCCCAAACCCCGACTCTTCTCACTCCCTTCACCCCGTTCTCTGGCCCTGCTCATTCCTTCCTGCACACCCCCTCCCCAAACCTGACTCTGCTCACTCCCTTCACCCCGTTCACTGGCCCTGCTCACCCTTTCCTGCATTCCCCCCTCCAAACCCCGACTCTGCCCAATCCCCTTCCCCAATTTGACTTTACTTATTCACCCTCCCCCGTCCTGGTTCTGCTCATTTCCCCTTCCCATCCCCACCATTCCCACCCTGGGTCTGCTCACCTCCCGCTCTGTTCCATCCCCTAACTCTAATCACACACCCACCCAAATGGCTCTGCTCCTCACTCCTCTCCTTCCTTCCGCAACCACAGCTTTGCAGTTTTGTCAGTGAAGAATCCATAGATTCAATCGAATCCCTAAAGTGTAGAAGGCTGCCATTCGATCCATTGTTTCTGCACTACCTCTCCAAAAGAATATTCTACCTAAGCCCACTCCCCCGCCCTTTCACCATAATCCCATGTAGCGATCATGGCCAATCCACCTAATCTGCACATCTTTGGGCTGTGGAGGAACCGGAACTTCTGGAAAAAACCCATGCAGACACGGGAAGAATGTGCATACTCCACACAGACACCCAAGGCTGGAAGGTATGAGTGAAGAGGCCAACAATAGTGGAAGTGGCACTAAAGCTTTTTGTTCACAAGCTCCTTACATCTAGAATCAAGAAAATTGGCAGGGATCCAGATATTTGCAATTCACCAATAAATTATTCAGGAGACAGATGACTTGTGCGTAATTCAACACTCACTCCAGCAGCTGACAGAGGTTCTCAAAAAAATGTGACACATTCAAATTATAGGATACCATTGATTACACCCATTTGCTCTTCCACTATCGGTATAACATTATATACTATTGATAAACGGAAAAGGATGCAAGTTTCTGAAAGTTTAAAATGCTTCTGTCCGTCACAAACTCATCCTACATTTTCCTGATATGGGAGAGTGCCCGGCACATTCCAGTATCAGAAATTCCCGAAAGATCAAGTGACGATCAGGAGGCGACTCAACTGTCAATGGACATGTTGCAGAATCTAATAGTCCAGTTTCCACGTTAGAAGTAACCTGCATTGTTCTGAGCATGTGGATCTTCTTGTTTTCAGAAGCTGATCCTGTCTAGAAGTAGATATTGATCAGTGGTGTCAGTGGTTTGAGAGACCCACCTGGTTATGTATGTGACTTTGTTGGTGGTTAGTTCTGTACAGCATCCTCTCATTTACTCGAGCACCAGCCATTTATTGTCATGAAGTCTCCAGAATGTTTCTGTACAGCTGTTGATGCTGCATGTTATTGTTACTTGGACTTTGGACGGCATGGCCTCAAAAACATCAGTGAAAGTTTTCCTAGGAGATACTCCAACTGTGCTTTCTACCTCTATGCCTCAGGTCTTACTTGTAGATGCCACTGTTTTTTGGATGTTTTTTAATGGTAGTCGGCAGAGCAGAAAGCTCCTGCTGCACATCATTACTCAAATGAGCAATAGTTTGTATCACACTCCACAAGGAGGCAAGTAACTCGGGCACCAATGCATACTCCTGAAGTATTCGCTGCTTTATATTTGCCCTTTTAAGAATTAAATCACAAAAACAGTCAACAGGAACAGAATGTTGGTTATGTGAGGAAAACAAAGGTGGTTTTAAGGGAATTAGATTTGTCTTGATAAAAATTAAAAATAAGGTATGGAGCGAGATTTCATGGCCACACTGCACCTGAAAAGCAGCTCGCTGTGGTGCAACGTAGCCGGTAGAAGCCGGGAGACCCCTCTCATGGAATCTACCTGGCACACAACGCCTTGCGAGATCGAGTTCAATTGTGGGTGTGATCAGTTTTTAACAAATCTGCATATTAAAGCACGACAGCTAGCCTCATTTTAATGTGCAGATTCCTGAGGTACCCGAGGCGTGGGATCTATTACCTTTGCCTTGGAGACCTTGAGTGAGTGCCATTCAGTACTGGCCTCCAAAATTGGGTACCAGATGGAACATCAATCATAAGGGTCTCCCGGGGAATTGGAGGCCCCAGGTGCATGCCCCTTGTGCAGGGTGATACCCTGATACTGCTGGTGCCACCTGGGCACCCTAGCCCTGCTGGTCTGGTATCCTGGTACTGCCACCTGGTGATGATCTGCCAGGAGTGCCCTTTGGGGGTTGGGGACTGAGGATCCTCCCACAGTCCGATGGGGCTTGGGGAATTCCGAGGTCACTTTGGACGGCATTTAAAAATGCGTGCCGGTCTCTTGCTGCACTGAGGAGCTCTGGCAAGCAGCATTCCTCACTGCACAAAACGGAGCTGTGTGTAGCCATGCTGAGGCCCCCTATCTAACGTGATTACTGATTTGTAGCATTATGTTTCTCGATGCTGCAAGCGCCAGTAATTACGCAGCTAAACACGCTCGCTATGGGACTTTGTTTTCATTTAGTTAAATGCAGCTTATAGTTTAAGTGTGTTTAAGTTAATGGTTCTGAGCCTGGAAGGGTAAAACCCATAGTTAGATTCATGCTGGACAAAAAGGTTTGTATGTGTGGGCATTGGTTAAGTTCTAACTGTGTCTCTATTGTGCTTAGAGCGGGATAGGATGTGAGGAATAAATAATAGGCATAGGTTTTAGTTTAACTACTTTGTTGGCAATTGGAGACAGGTCACTGGAGAGTGAACAGATCTCAGGTCTGCCAGGAACAGGGTCACAGGTTTTCTTTAATAAACATTTTATTGAGGTATTTTTTGGCATTGTAACAGCAGCAATATAAACAATGAACATGAAAATATAAATATAGTGCAATTACGACCTCCCTCCCCAACAGGTCCCACCATTAATTAACCCCCTAATCTACGCTAACCTAATCCACCCCCCCCCCCCCCTCCCCCCCTGCTGACGATTAATTCTCCGCGAAGAAGTTGATGAATGGTTGCCACCTCTGGGCGAACCCTAACAGTGACCCTCTCAAAGCGAACTTAATTTTCTCCAGACAGAGAAAGCTAGCCATGTCCGAAAGCCAGGTCTCCGACTTCAGGGGCCTTGAGTCCCTCCATGCCAATAGTATCCGTCTCCGGGCTACCGGGGAAGCAAAGGCCAGAACATCTGCTTCTTTCTCCTCCTGGATTCCCGGATCCTGCAACACCCCGAAAATCGCCACCTCTGGACTCAATGCCACCCTTGTTTTTAATACCATGAACATGACGTCAGCAAACCCCTGCCAAAATCCCCTCAGCTTTGAACATGCCCAGAACATGTGGACATGGTTCGCTGGTCCTCCCGCACATTTTGCGCACCTGTCCTCCACCCCAAAGAATCTGCTCATCCGGGCCACTGTCATGTGAGCCCGGTGAATGACCTAGAATTGGATCAGGCTGAGTCTGGCACAAGTTGCGGTCACGCTGACTCTACTCAACGCGTCCGCCCAAAGGCCCTCCTCTATCTGTGCTCCCAGCTCCTCCTCCCACTTTCGCTTCAGCTACTCAGTCTGCATCTCCTCTGATCCCATAAGTTCCTTATAAATGTCAGAAACGCTCCTCTCACCTATCTATCCTCTGGAAACTACCCTGTTCTAAATCCCCCTTAGCGGCAGGAGTGGGAAGGTTGGTACCTGTCTACACAGAAAGTCCCGCACCTGCAGATATCGAAATTCATTTCCCCCCGCCAATGCAATCTTCTCCTCCAGCGCTCTCATATTCGGAAAGCTCCCCTCTATAAACAAGTCCCCCATCCTCTCAATCCCTGCTCTCCGCCATATGGTGGGTAGGTGAGTGAATTTTAAAAAACTTACTGTAGAGGGTTTCCAACTGAATCCTGTCGGAGTGAAGACAGAGTGACTGCTGGGTAAGTAGTACAGATTTAAATTGTTCGCACGAGCCCATAACAGCTGATTGGTGTTATAGTGCGGGACACAGTGGTTGCTGGTTAAGTGTTTTATTTTTACCTGTATTTAAATTGGGAAGTTGCTAAACCCGAGACACTACACTTGTAGTGTCCCCCACCCTTCCACCTCCTCTCATCTAAGGAGGTGAGTGAATATCAGGTAAGCTCTTTCTTTCTTTTTCTTGTTTTATCCACATCCGCAAGTTATCTAGGGGGGATGGCAGGGAAGGCAGTGCAATGTTCCTCCTGCAGAATATTTGAGGTGAAGGACGCCGTCTCAGTGTCCCTGCAGATTTCACCTGTGGGAAGTGCACCCATCTCCAGCTCCTCAGAAACTGCGTTAGGGAACTGGGCCTCGAGCTGGATGAACTTCGGATCATTCGGGAGGCAGAGGTGGTCATAGATAGTAGCTTCAGGGATGTAGTTACTCCGAAGAATGAAGATAGATGAGTGACGGTGAGAGGGGCTGGGAGGAAGCAGTCAGTACGGGATCCCCTGTGGTCATTCCCCTTAGTAACAAGTAAATCGCTTTGGATACTGGTGGGGGGAGACAACTTACCAGGGGTAAACCACGGTGACCGGATTTCCAGCACTGTCCCTGTGGCTCAGAAGGGAAGGGGGGAGAGCAGGAGAGCAATAGTTATTGGGGACTCGATAGTTAGAGGGACAGATAGACAGTTCTGTGGCAACGAAAGAGACTCACGGATGTTATGTTGCCTCCCGGGTGCCAGGGTCCGTGACATCGCGGACCGTGTTTTCAGAATCCTTAAGGGGGACGGGGAACAGTCACAAGCCGTGGTACACTTCAGTACCAACGACACAGGTAAGAGTAGGGACTGGGATTTAAAGCAGCAATTTAGGGAGCTAGGGTGGAAGCTGAGAGCCAGGACAAACCATGTTGTCTGGTTTGTTGCCGGTGCCACGTGCTAGCCAGTTGAGGAACAGGGAGAGAGTGCAGATAAGCACGTGGCTGCAGGGATGGTGTAGGAGGGAGGGTTTCAGTTACATGGATAATTAGAGCACATTCTGGGGAAGGTGGGACCTGTACAACCAGGATGGTTTGACCCTGAACCAGAGGGACACCAATATCCTGGGAGGAAAATTTTCTATGGCTCTTCGGGAGAGTTTAAACTAATTTGTCAGGGGCATGGGAAAATGAGCTGTCGTCCAGAAGCCAGTGTTGAGAGAAGTGAGGTACTGAGGAGGGTATCAACGTCGCAGGAGTGTACCGGCAGACAGAAAGGTGGGTTGAAGTGTGTCTACTTTAATGCAAGGAGCATCCGGAATAAGGTTGGTGAACTTGGAGCGTGGATTGGTACTTGGGACTACGATGTTGTGGCCATTACGGAGACATGGTTAGAACAGGGACAGGAATGGTTGTTGGAAGTTCCGGGGTATAGATGTTTCAGTAAGAGTCAGGGAGATGGTAAAAGAGGTGGAGGAGTAGCATTGTTAATTATGGATAGTTTAACGGCTGCAGAAAGGCAGTTCAAGTGGGATCTGCCTACTGAGGTAATATGGGCTGAAGTTAGAAATAGGAAAGGAGGGGTCACATTGTTCGGAGTTTTCTATAGGCCCCCAAATAGTAATAGAGATGTGGAGGAAAACATTGAAAAGCAGATTATGGATAGGTGTGGTGGTCTCGGGGTAGTTGTCATGGGTGACTTTAACTTTCCAAATATTGATTGGAACCTCTATAGGTCGAACAGTTCGGATGGGGTAGTTTTTGTACAGTATGTGCAGGAGGGTTTCTGGACACAATATGTGGATAGACCGACAAGAGGTGGGGCCACATTGGATTGGTACTGGGTAATGAACTGGACCAAGTGTTAGATTTGTTTGTGGGAGAGCACTTTGGAGACAGTGACCACAGTTTGTTGTCTTTCACTATTGCAATGGAGAGGGATAGGGCCATATGGCAGGCCAAGGTTTATAATTAGGGGAGGGGTAATTATGATGCGATTAGGCAACAATTAGGGAGCATAAGATGGGAAAGGAAACTGTCAGGGAAAGGCACAAATGAAAAGTGGAGCTTGTTCAAGGAACAAATACTGTGTGTCCTTGATAGGTATGTCCCTGTCAGGCAGGGAGGAAATGGCCGTGTGAGGGAACCATGGTTCACAAAAGAGGTTGAATGTCTTGTCAAGAAGAAAAAGGAAGCATATGTAATGATGAGAAAAAAAGGTTCTGTTGGGTCGCAAGATAGCAAGGAATGAGCTAAAAAAAGAGAGCTTAGGAGAGCTAGGAGGGGGCATGAGAAGTCCTTGGCAGGTCGGATCAAGGAAAACCCCAAGTCTTTTTACTCTTAGGTGAGAAATAAAAGAATGACCAGGGTGAGGTTAGGGCTGGTCAAGGACGGTAGTGGGAACTTGTGCATGGAGTCAGAAAAGATAGGAGAGGTGCTGAATAAATACTTTTCTTCAGTGTTCACCAAGGAGAGGGGCTATGTTTTTGAGGATGAGAGTGTGATACAGTGGGTAGGCTGGAGGAGGTAGATGTTCTGAGGGAAGATGCATTAGCAATTTTGAAAAACCCGAGCGTCAACAAGTCCCCTGGGCCAGATGGGATATATCCTTAGATTCTTTAGGAGGCAAGGGATGAGATTGCAGAGCCTTTGGCTTTGATCTTTGGGTCCTCATTGTCCACGGGGATAGTGCCAGAGGACTGGAGAGTGGCGAATGTTGTTCCTCTGTTCAAGAAAGGGAATAGGAATAACCCTGGTAATTATAGGTGAGTTAGTCTTACTTCGGTGGTCGGTAAGTTAATGGAAAAGGTCCTGAGTGATAGGATTAATGGCCATTTGGAAAGATGCAGCTTAATCTGGGATAGTCAACACGGATTCGTGAAGGGTAAGTCTTGCCTCACAAATTTGATTGAATTCTTTGAGGAGGTAACTAAGTGTGTAGATGAAGGTAGAGCAGTTGATTTTGTATACATGGATTTCAGTAAGGCGTTCGATAAGTGGTCAGCTCATGACGAAAGTAAGGCGGTGTGGTATAGAGGGAAATTTGGCCAATTGGATAAGTAGCTGGCTATCACATAGAAGACAGAGGGTGGTGGTGGATGGAAAATTTTCAGACTGGAGACCAGTTACCAGTGGTGTACCATAAGGATCAGTGCTGGGTCCCCTGCTATTTGTGATTTTTATAAATGACTTGGAGGAGGGGGCTAAAGGGTGGATCAGTATATATGCTGATAACACCAAGATTGATGGAGTAGTGGATGAGGGGGAGGGCTGTTGTAGGCTGCAAAGAGACATTGATAGGATGAAGAGCTGGGCCAAAAAATGGCAGATGAAGTTTAACCCTGATAAATGCGAGGTGATTCATTTTGGTAGGACAAATTTGAATGCGGATTACAGGGTCAACGGCAGGGTTCTGGGGAATGTGGAGGAACAGAGAGATCTTGAGATTCATGTCCACAGATCTCTGAAGGTTGCCCCTTAAGTGGATAGAGCCGTGAAGAAGGCCTATAGTGTGTTAGCATTTAGTGACAGGGGGCTTGAGTTTAAGAGCCATGGGGTTCTGCTGCAAATTTACAGCACCCTGGTGAGACCACATTTGGAGTATTGTGTGCTGTTCTGGTCACCTCACTATGGAGGGATGTGGAAGCATTGGAAAGGGTGCAAAGGAGATTTAGCAGGATGCTGCCTGGATTGGAGGGTAGGTCTTATGAGAAAAGGTTGAGGGAGCTAGGGCTTTTCTCATTGGAGCGAAGGAGGATGAGAGGCAAATTAATAGAGGTGTATAAGATGATGAGGGGGATAGATAGAGTGGACGTTCAGAGACTATTTCCTTGGGTGGATGTAGCTGTTACAAGGGGGCATAACTATAAGGTTCAGGGTGGGAGATATAGGAGGGATGTCCGAGGTAGGTTCTGTACTCAGAGAGTGGTTAGGATGAGGAATGGACTGCCTGCTGTGATAGTGGAGTTGGACACTTTAGGAACTTTCAAGCGGTTATTGGATAGGCACATGGAGCACATCAGAATGACAGGGAGTGGGATCTTGGTTTCGGACAAAGCTCGGCACAACATCGAGGGCTGAAGGGCCTGTTCCGTGCAGTACTGTTAAAAAAAATAGTCGGAACCCCCCCCCGTCCATCCTCCCCAGGGCAAACCAGTGATTATCGCAGATTGGGGACCAGACCGATGCTCCCACTGCTCCCACATATCTCCTCCATTGCCCCCAGACTCTCAAGGCTGCCACCACCATGGGGCTGGTGGAGTACTGTGCCGGCGGGAACTGCAGAGGCGCAGTTACCAGCGCCCCCAAACTTGTGCCCTTGCAAGAAGCCGCCTCCATATGCACTCATGCCAAACCCCCCCCCCCCCCCAACCAGCCACTTCCTAATCATGGCTATGTTAGCCGCCCAGTAATAATTGCTAAAGTTCAGCAGCACCAGCCCTCCCTCTCCCCGACTCCGCTTCAGCATTACCCTCCTCACTCGCGGGGACTTGCCCCCCCCCATACAAAGCCCGCTATAACTTTATTGACCTGCTTAAAAAAGGACCGTGGAATGAAGATGGGGAGACAAACCATCAATTGCTTTTAACAACAAGGAAAAACATTTATTAAACTTGCAAAATTAGATTATGATACAATACTACTTTGCAGCCCCCTAATTAAAACATGTTTGGTTTTAGGATTAACCCATGGTCGTCCTGTGTGCTTAAAAGGGACTTTGTATTAATGAGATGATCACAGATTAAGATGCACTTTGTAATCCATGCTTCTTCTAAAACCAAAAACTTTTAAATTAGGGGGGTATAAAGGAGTATTGTATCATAATCCAATTTTTTGTCTTTTATAAATATTTTTTCCTTGTTGTTCAAACTAATTGCTGGTCTTGTGACCCTGCTCCTCCACATTTCATAGAAAAAAATAAAAGTTACGAGTTCCATTCTGGAGTCATCCTGTCTAGTTATTACATCAACTGGGATCGTAACGGTAACTTTTCTTCAACTCCTATCTTTGCCCTTCACATGCCATTGCCTATGCTTTCTTTAAACTGTGTCTCCAGGCGAATGCCTACTTCATCTCATACGGACACTTGGTGCTGTAGTGAGACTTGTTAATGCAAAATCTGACTTTCTACTCTGTTTATCTGTAAGCAAGAGTAAAGGGCACTTATACGTACAGACACATGGGGGATTATTCTGGTGAACCACAGTCATTGCTTCACATCTGCTAAAATACTATAAATGGACATGGTGTGAAACTATAATTATGTAAACCAGCAGTGTATTATTTCTCCCAATGTATCCCCAACCTGTTGCAAGTTTTGCCGTTCAGCTGTCCTCATTATTGCCTTTTCAAATGGAGGAGAATTTGACCTACTGAATCAGGTTGCCTGTCTTCTCATATTTGTTGCAAACCACATTTTTCTGTAAAGAGAATATGCACTATATGCGTGGATACTTTATGTTACAGTGGTTTAGAGCCTTAAGCATGAGTTACATGAGGATGGTTGAGAGGAGAGAGCGCATTCGAAGTATCCACTGTCTGTGAATAATTATAGTTCGTTTTCAGTCCTTCTGAGATTCATCTTTCAAGCTGATCTTATTTGAATCCTTCTGAGCTCAGTTCTCGGCCATGTTCATTACTGTCTTTGTGCTGTAGTTGCCTTAAAGCTATTGACTGTCAACTGCAAATCATCATTGAATCTTGGCTCTCTGGGAATATTTCTTTTCACAGTGAATCATTGTTCTCTATTGCAGATTCCCAAAATGCATGATAAATACGGGATCATTGTGGTTGTTTTGCAGAGAACTGCATGAGTTAATGAGGTGTAGCTGGGATTACTGATCAGTTACTGCAGATTCCTGGAGCTTAGATTGATTGCCTTTGAGGACTGGAGAGGAATTTCACAGAATTATTTTTATTTTCTTTGCCCCTCTCAAGGCATTCTATAACCTGGAGGTGGCATATGGGCTATATCATATCTGGATAGACCAGCTCAGAGCTGGGCACTTCTAATTTTGTTATACTGGACCCAAACATATTTTCCTCATGGTCAGTTCCACTTAAATAATAAATTCATCTGTGGCTGCAAATAACCAACATCCTTTTCATAGAACCATAGAATCCCTGCAGCGCAGAAGGCCATTCGGCCCATCGGGTCTGCACTGACCCTTGGAAAGAGCACCCAACCTAGGCTCATGCTCCCACTCTACACCCGCAATCCAGTAATTCCACCTAACCTTTTGGATACTCAGGTGCAATTTAGCATGGCCAATCCACCTAGCCTGCATATCTTTGGACTGTGGGAGGAAACTGGAGCACCAGGAGGAAACCCACGTAGACACGGGGAGAAAGTGCAAGCTCCAAACAATCACCCAAGGCCGGAATTTAACCTGGGTTCCTGGCACTGAGACAGAAATGATGACCACTGTACCACCCTTTGTGCATTTTCACTTCCTAAAACCTATTTATATATTTGTCTCTATCTAAAGGAAATGTGAGGTTATTCACTTTGGTATGAAGAATAGAAAAGCAGAATATTTTTTAAAATGGTACGAAATGTGAAATGTTTATGTTCAGTGTTGCTTGGGTTTACATTTACAAGAAATGCTGAAAGTTAGCATGTATTTAGGAAGACAAATTGCAAGCAGGTCCTTTTTGCAGGAGGAATGAAGTGTAAGATTAAGGGAGTATTGCTACAATTGTATGGATCTCTGATGAGACCACACCTGAAGTGCTGAACAGTTTTGGTCTCCATATCTAAGAAAAGATCTGTATATGTTAGGTGGATTGGCCATGCTAAATTGCCCGTAGTGTCCTAATAAAAGTAAGGTTAAGGGGGGGGGGGTTGTTGGGTTACGGGTATAGGGTGGATACGTGGGTTTGAGTAGGGTGATCATGGCTCGGCACAACATTGAGGGCCGAAGGGCCTGTTCTGTGCTGTACTGTTCTATGTTCTATGTTGGAGCTAGTACAGTGAAGGTTTACTCGCTTGATTCATGGGAAGAGAGACTTTCCAGTGATGAGAGGCTGAGTAGATCGAGCCCATCATCTCTGAATATTTAGAAAATGATCTCATTGAAACTTTATAACGCCATAGTGGGGCGAGAAACCACTTATCATCACTTAAGACCCATTTCCATAAAATCGACAAGAGCGACCCCATATCCATCGGCCTCCCATCATTCATCAGCCTCCCCAGCAAGTGATCACGCTGGCGCCGATTAGTACTCCTTTTTGAAAATGTGAACCTGGCGGAAGGGATTCCGTGGGGAGCTGAGGAGGTGAGTAGCAATCTTTTCTCACACGCAAAGATCCCGGATGTGCTGGGCATGCCACCCCAGTGCTCGGCGAGGGGTGGGGGACCCGCAGGGGTGGGCCACCATGGGAGGGTGGGGGGAGGTGCTGGGGAGGGCAACTGGGAGGGGAGGGGCATTCGCTCGCAGCACTACCATGCCAACCCCTGGATCCCAACCACATTCCAGGGGCAACAGTTGTCACTGTCCATCTGCCCCACCGATCACCCAGAATCCCCACTGACTGCTGAGGACGCAGACTGTGTGGCTAACGGCTATCGCTAATCGGGAATTGGCAATCGTGTTAAAGTGAACACTTGACACAAGCCAAGTGGGTTCCTGTGGGTAGGTAGGCCATGTAGCATGTGGGAGTCATTACCTAGCATTCCAATCACACCTTGATGCCTGGATACTGTGCCTAAACACGATGGGAAGCAACACCACACATGCAGCAGCCAACATCTGAACACCCAGGAGATAGGACACAGCACCGGGGGTATGACTAAGGCCGGAGGGTGGGTGGTTGCCGGGGGGGGGGGGGGGGGGGGGGGCACGGTTGCCTGGAGAGATAGGCAAAGGGTCCGGGGGAGTCAGCAAGCATTGCGGAAGAGAGTGACAGAGGCATCATAATGGTTGTGCAAAAACGTTGCTTAATGTGTTGTACAATATCCCATTCCTGATAGTGCCATCTCCCAACCCCCCCAGCCCCCAACCCCATCTCTTCCCCATCTCCTACCTAACACCCTCCACAACCCCTTCCCCCTACCCTCAGTGATCCTCAACATGCCTGGCTCTCCTCGTTCTACCACGACGTCTTGGTGTTTCCCCAGGATGCACATCTGAGGTGGAGGCAGCCAGATGTATTAGAGGTGAGAAGCCCGTGAGGCCTCCTTAAGTGGACCAATTAACGCTGAATTGCGTTGCCTGTTTTGCTGGGCCGAGCGGCAAGAAACTCGTGGCAATTCCCGCTCACTACAACACTTGGAAATTTTTCTGGAAGATCGCACCCTGGTCGATCATTTAAAATCAAGATAATGAGACATTTCTTAACTCAGAGAGATATGTGAATCTTTGGAATTCTCTATCCTTGAGGGCTGTGGATGTTTGTTTGTTGCGGTCCATAGATTTTTGGATCCTAAGGGAATCAAAGGGATAGGGCGATCGGGTGGAAAAGTGCAATTCTGCTAAAGGAAATGACGTTTTCCTTGTTGCTCACATCTCAGTTACCTTTGTTATAACACCCTTGGAGATTAAATCAAGCCCGACAGACCTCGGAGACCCATCATAAGCAAATTAACCAATAATTAGTGTATTTTTCTGAGATCTTTGATCCTTGACTGCTCCACTGAGTTACAGGCACCTGGGGTGGCATTCTCCCCTACCCGGCGTGACGGAGGGTCCCGGAGTAGGGGAGTGGCGCCAACCACTCAGGGGTCGGGCCTCCCCAAAGGTGGGGAATTCTCCCCACCTTTGGGGGCCAACCCCCCGCCGGAGCGGTTGGCACCAGAAGACTGGCGCAAAAAAACCGGCGCCCCTGGCAGCGGGGCTGGCCGAAAGGCTTTCGCCGGTCCGCGCATACGCCGGCAGTGACGTCAGCGGCAGCTGGCTGCTGACGTCACTGCCGGCGCATGCGCGATGTGGGGTTCTCTTCCGCTTCCGCCATGGCGGAGGCCGTGGCGGCCGCGGAGGAAAATAGTGCAGCCAGGGCACTGGCCCGGAGTCTGAGCGGGGGGCCCCGATCGCGGGCAAGGCCACCGTGGGGGCACCCCCCAGGGTTCGATCGCCCCCCACCACCCAGGACCCCGGGGGCCTGCTCGCGCCGCTGATCCCGCCGTTCCAGAGGTGGTTTAAACCTCGGCGGCAGGAGAGACCTCCCAGCGGCTGGACTTCGGTCCATCCGGGCCGGAGAATCATCGCAGGGGCCTCTCCGATCGGAGTGGCAAGATTCCGCCGCCGCCACTTCCCGGGTGGTGGAGAATCTCTGCCACGGCGGGGGCGGGATTTTAGGCGGCCCCAGGCGATTCTCCGACCCTGCTGGGGGTCGGAGAATTTCACCCCAGATCTGTAAGTAAACCATTAAAAAACTGTTTCTTTATAACAGGAGATAGGACAAATTATGAACATATAGTGGTAAGAACAGAACAATGGTCTGCTAATCTAACAATTCCACAAATCCCATCTCACCCTCCACCTAGACACACACTAGACAGACATATGGTGGGGGTAAGGAAAGGATTGAAAATAACAGGGATTAAAAGGGTATGAGATGGTTCTTTGCTGCCAAGGTAGCAGTCTTTGGAGCCAGTAATCTTATAATGGTGGCCTTCAACTAGAACATTCAGGCTGTAGAAACCGCTCTGGAAAGTCACTTTCACTTTTAACAATCTGTGGCTTCACACTGAGAATTCCTCCCCCCTTCCCGACCCCTGCCTAGGTCGGCTCAGTCCTGACATGCCTCCACCAGATTGACTCCCAGTCTCACTGAGACAATCTCAGAATTCTCTACCTGAAAATTTAATTGAAGGTTGGCCATCCGCTCCACATTTGTCCGCCACTTTTGCAGATCAAGATTACTTCCAGTGGAACGTCCATAGGTTAAACTCCCTGCTGAGAGGAAAGCTAGTTCAGCTCTCTAGCCTTTCAATCAGAGATTTAACCTTTCACAGACCTAATAGGGAGAGAGGGCTTAAACCAGCCTCTGGCTGTTCTTGATATCTGACTAGAACTGAGAGACAAAATGGAGATTGCCTGTGTTTTTCAGAACTTTCCAAACGCCCTGGCAAGCTCGACCAATCCCAATCAAGAACAGAACGTGTCTCAGAATTTAAAAAGAGCTGATTGGCTGCTTGCCAAGACCATCAGAGTGACATCACGGACTATGCCACAGAGCATAAAGGATGGTCCTGAGCCAGTACATTAGACCAAGATTGTTTTGAGGAATTAAAAAAGAGAAACATGGAACAGACAAGGATTTAGAAGGTTCCTTACACCTGTAACCAGATGTATATTTTAGACGGAGCATATTTAAAATGATTTTAGTGTTGAGACTCCTAATAATAAACATGAAGTTGTATTTTGGGTAAGTTTAAATCAGAAGAAAAGATAACATTTATTCACACATCACCCAAAAATGTAAACACAGCAAAATACATTCTTTCTCTCACACAGATGCATACACCCAAGTAAATGTGAATTCTATCACAGTGGTTAGCACTGTCGCTTCACATCACTGGGGTCCCAGGTTCGATTTCCACTTGGGTGACTGTCTGTGCAGAGTCTGCACGTTCTCCCCATGTCTGCGTGGGTTTCCTCCGGGTGCTCCGGTTTCCTCCCACAGTCTAAAAATGTGCAGGTTGGGTGGATTGGCCATGCTAAATTGCCTGTAGTGTCCCAAAAGGTTAGGTGGGGTGCTGGGTTGCAGGGATGGATCGGAGGTGTGGGCTTGGGTAGGGTGCTCATTCCAGGGAGCGGTGCAGACTCAATGGACAGAATGGACTCCTTCTGCACTGTAAATTCTATGATTCTATGATATGAAGTTGAGAAACGCAACATGCATTTAGGTTATTAACATAAATATAAGAAGCAAATTACCTGTTTAAATTTAAATACACTCATTACAGGACTGGATGGGTTTTCTCTCATGTTTGTTTGGATGGATAGAAGTTGGAAGCCTTAGGGTTTTCCAACAAAATCATGGTCAAGTATCTGGAGCGATGTATCTTTGCAGGTGAAGACAATTCAGCCTCTCTCTCTCTCATTACCTGGTATGGCCGTTGTTCAAGCAGGGTCCTATTCTTCTTGCTGTATAAATGATCCTTCGTGTCCTGCTGGTTTCTAGATTGAGTTGTTCCTTGCTGGCTCCTGGAGTAACAATATTTATTACTTGAAGTCAATTTCAGGAATCAAAACCACATGGTCAATACTTTAATTGTTCACATGAATAATTCACCATTATAAACTATTGTTACATAATGATGGATGAATGGTGGCTCTTCACGCCTGCTTATGATAAACTGGTTTCACTGTACCTGTCTTAGTTAAGTGCCAAGCTTGTAGACGTTGAGTCTATTAATTTTGAGGTTCCTGCACCCAATCAATAGGAGGTATAAATTCACAAGTAGTTTTGCATTTTGAATATCTTCTCAAGAGAAGACATTCCACCCATAATCAATTGCATTTTAAGACCTTTCCAGAGACATTAGTTAATTCCTTGTGCAGAAATCACAAATGATCCACATATCCTCAGCAACCAGCTTTGCCCCACATTGTCAGCTATTTAAAGTCAATTTCAAAAAGTCCAAATTGAATAAAGTCTGGATCTTGAAACTTAAGAATATGATATAATTACTGGGCATGCCATCTGTTTATCTCTGCATACATCTAATTTGTGTTTATGAAAACATCTGGAAAGGGGGAGTTTTGGTTCTGGTTATCGAGTTGGAAGCTAAGCAGAAAGGGAATTAAAATAGAAAGCGGCATTATTTCCTTTTCTAACAACAGTGGGCATTTTAACATGTTTGATTTTTGGGTCAGCCAAAGTACCAGCCTAATTCAAACATTGGAAAATAGAGAGAGAAGACCTAACAGTGACCTCTCGTCCTTTCAACTCAACACCCAGCTCAAAGATTCAATCCCCACCCTCATTGTGTTCTTGAAGATTTTAACTCAAAGGGTGTTTTACCATTCCACTGGGTTTCTGCGGTTTGCAGCTCCTGCCAAACTTCATTCTTTAATCTTCAGCCAGGGTATCATTTCCTGTTGGCTTTTGGTGGGGGACAGGTTAGTAGTATTAAAATGAGCCTGGGGATTAAAATGGCCCAGGCATCATGCTGGCAAACCAGGTTGGGCTCCCACTCATGCTTTCTCTCCACAGTGAAGCTGCCCCAGGTTTTAGATCTTTATAAGTGGGAGTACAGTTAGCAATGGCCACACAAAGGCATACTTTGATTCTGAATTTCAAACTGGGACAGTGAGTTGTTTTGAATATTTTTGATAAGCTGCTTTTACTTTCAATGATCTTGTATATGGGCTTTATGCTTCCTTCTGATCCAGATTGCTGTCCATGCAGAGAACCTGTGTCCTAAAAAGCTTTTACAATTTTGTTTGTGAATGGAGCCAACACTTGCTGCTGAAGGTGGAAATACCAATGCGCCTGTCTGGTTCCAAATTAAATCACTACATTTATTTATAATCATTTAACCAAGCAACAACACAACCAGAACAACAATGATGAGTTACTACTGCCAGCAATTTAATGATGTACTCTGCTCCCTCAGCTGTACATAAGTAATTTTCCAACTTTGTGTTCCCAGTGAAGTCTCGCCAACTTAAACTACATAATTGGGAATCCAGGTGATGCATGATGTTGCACCATGTAAACCAAGGACCAGAAAATCATGTGCACAGAATGCTTGAATTTGAAGTGTTTACATTCAGCAGGCAAGGTTGACTGATTAATATTTTGTGGCGGAAATTACTCTCTAACATCAGTTCTGGTAACACAGCAATTCCTGGAGATGCTGGGGGCCAAACTGGGCTTCCTGTAGGATATCATTGTGACCTCGACCTGACCTGGCTGAACTTGGGAGAAAACTGGCAGACAGGTTTTCTGACATGGCACAGCAGGAACTCATTGTAAGGTAACAGTTTTGCCTGTATGTTCTAAACCCCACAGAGGAGATGGTGCTGACCATTATGGGAATGGCGTTTCGTAGGCCCTTCGCCAGAGATGGGGCTAGATGGGGCCTGGCACTGTGTAGCGTGAATGTTACTTGTCACTTATCAGCCAAAGCCTGAATGTTGTGCAGGTCCTGTATCTGAGGAGTTGTGAACATCCCATTTCTGAACTCAGGATGGAGGGAAGATAATTGAAGAAACAGCTGAAGTTGGTTGGGAATCGGACACTATCCTGAAGGAAATCCTGACGTGATGTCCTGAGCTTGAGATATTCGACTTCCAACCAACAAAATCATATTACTTTGCGCCGGGTCTGAATCCAAACAGCAGAGAGATTTCCTCCTGATTCCAATTGACACCAGTTTAGCTCAGGCTTCCTAATGCCATACTCAGTCATAGAACGTACAGTGCAGAAGGAGGCCATTCGGCTCATCGAGTCTCCATCGACCCACTTAAATCCTCACTTCCACCCTATCCCATAACCCAATAACCTCTCCTCACCTTTTTTGGTCACTAATGGCAATTTTGCATGGCCAATCCACTTAACCCGCACATCTTTGGACTGTGGGAGGAAACCGGAGCACCCGGAGGAAACACACTCAAACACGGGGAGAACGGGCAGACTCTGCACAGACAGTGACCCAACGGGGAATTGAACCTGGGACCCTGGAGCTGTGAAGCCACAGTGCTAATCATTTGTGCTACCGTGCTGCCCAGTCAAATGCTGCCTTGATGTCAAGGGCAGTCCTTCTCTCGTCACCTCTAGACTTCAACTACTTTGTCCATGTTTGAATCAAGGCGGTGATGAGGTCAGGAGCTGAGTAACCCTGGTAGAACCTATAATGATGGATTTTCACTGATTTCAACCGGGATTCTCTGACCCCTGCGCCGTGTCAGAGAATTGCTGGTGGGGGGGGGGGGGGGGGGGGGTGTGAACCGCGCCACGTTGCCCCGACGCCGGCCCGCCGATTCTCCGGTGCTGATTCTCAGGCGTCCGCGGGCTCGCTGCCGCGCTGGTCAGGGGCCGTTGAAAGCGTCCCCCCGGCAATTCTCTGGGCCCCGACGGGCCTAGTGTCCGCCAAGTTCAGCTGAGTCCCGCCCGGCGTGGGTTACATATAAGAACATAAGAACATAAGAACTAGGAGCAGGTGTAGGCCATCTGGCCCCTCGAGCCTGCTCCGCCATTCAATGAGATCATGACTGATCTTTTGTGGACTCAGCTCCACTTTCCCGCCCGAACACCCTTAATCCCTTTATTCTTCAAAAAATTATCTATGTCTATCTTAAAAACATTTAATGAAGGAGCCTCAACTGCCTCACTGTGCAAGGAATTCCATAGATTCACAACCCATTGGGTGAAGAAGTTCCTCCTAAACTCAGTCCTAAATCTACTTCCCCTTATTTTGAGGCTATGCCCCCTAGTTCTGCTTTCACCCACCAGTGGAAACAGCCTGCCCGCATCTATCCTACCTATTCCCTTCATAATTTTATATGTTTCTATAAGATCCCCCCTCATCCTTCTAAATTCTAATGAGTACAGTCCCAGTCTGCTCAACCTCTCCTTGTAATGCAACTCCTTCCGCTCTGGGATTAACCTAGTGAATCTCCTCTGCACACCCTCCAGCGTCAGTACGTCCTTATGTATGATAAGTTCCCACCTGGCAGCACCTCGGAGTTCTGGCTGCGGGGGCCGTCCTGGTTGGGGGTGTGGAGGGTTGAGGGGGGGAATGTGACCCGGGGGGGTGAGGACCTCCACGGTGGCCTGACCCATGATCAGGGCCTACCAATCAGCGGGCGGGCTAGTTCCGTTGGGGGCCCTGTGTTCCTCCGTGCCGGGCCCCTGTAGGGCCCCGATATATTGCCTGGGGGCCGGGACGGAGACGAGAACCCACGCGCATGCGCGGTCTCGGATGCAAACACCACTCAGGCGCCACACTAGCCCCCTAGGAAGGAGTGAATACCTGCCACTTGAGGCCCGTTGACGCCGGCCGGAGTGGTTCGCGCCGCTTTTCACTCGGCGTCAGAATTTGGTGGCGGGATTGGAGAATCCCGGCCTTCATTTGTGAATACAGAAAGGATTTAGCACTAATAAAACAGCAGCCTCATGGCTGCACCTAGCTCCCTACATGCCTCCTGCCGAAGAGGATTCCATCTCCTGGAGTGAATCCATACTCTGAGTCCCAGTTGGTCTCGCAAGCCAGGTGACCCTTACTCTGCTGTGTCTCTTAAATGGACAATCACCACCAAACCCAAACTGAGTACCAGTGAGCAGGTTATTGTTTTGTAAGTGCCACTGGATAACATTGTTGAAGACATCTTCTATTACTTTGCGGTGTTTTCCTGGTGTATTTATCATGTTTTATGTGAACAGGGGATGCCTATGATGCTGGGAATCTCAGGAGGAGGCCTAGATAAATCACCCAGTCAGCATTTCTGGCTGAAGATGGTATAAGTGTACATCTTGCAAATAGGAGCGATCACAGTTGGTTCTGCAATAGGACACTCAGATGAGCACTCCAGTGTTCTCAGCTATAGGAGGCTGATGGGTATCAAGAACAAAATTCTTTATACAGTAAGAAGCCTTTTCGAAAGCTTGTAGTCAATGTCAAGCAGCATGAAAGTGACTAGCACTTACGTGGTGCAACTTTGGAGCCCAGCATTTTTAACATGGAAATGAAAGGCACTATTGTTCGTTCAAGTTTGGACCTACCCAAGATACAGCATCTCGTGTACAAAATGCCAGTTTCCATTTCAGAACAAACAGAAGCCCACAGAAGTAGATGAAAGCTCAGACTGAACTCATGGAAGCTCAGCTTACTGTCGCACAAACCCCAACTGCTGCCAGATACCAATGTCCAAATGGTCACACAGCAAATCAGCAATCTTCCCTCCTAAAGATTGCCAGGATTGCGGAGGTGTTGCTCCAGGAGAATGCTTACCTCTGGTGAGAAAGAATGAAATGAAGTTGAGCACTCCTTAAGTAGAGAGCCCGAGTGACCTCCATTATGCAACAATGGATGACTAACTGAGATGGTACAAATATCGAGTTCTAACCTGGAAGGAGTCAGACATATTTTCATCCTCATAGCCCCTGGCAGTGCAACCTGTGCCCTGCCTTGATGCTGCAGTTCTGGCTGTAGCAGATAGCAAATATCAGTGAGCTCCTTCTTATAGTGATGAAGAAATTCTTGGCATACTGGGCTGGATTTTCATGTTCCCCACGCCCCCACCAACTAACATATTGGTTGGACGTCCACCCACAAAAAAGCCAGTTGCTGTGCAGCAATTTTACTGTTTGGAGAGGTGTTAATTGGCTCAGGGCAAGGCTTCCGCCCCATCTACAGAGCAAGTCCCACCTGAGAGAATAGTTGGCCATTCTGACCATAGCTCTGTAGTCCATAGTGGGTGACATCATTCGGACCACCTGAGGCCACTTCGAACGTGCATCTACAATGACCATGAACATGCGTCCCACAAATGGATCAGCAAAGTCAACGTGTAGACATAGCCATGGCATTTTAAGCTAATCCCATGGATGCTATAGGGTTAATGGTGGTGCGTTCCTTACCCCCTGCATAGTCCTGCTTTTTCTTCCATATGGACATCAATTCCTGGCCACCAAAAGAAGCTTTGCGCTCGTTCCTTCATTCATACTATACCTGGGTGTCCTCATGTCATTGTTCCAATACTTTGTGTCACAAATTTGGAGAAATAATTACTCTCATCTCCTGTAACAGACATCATGCCGTGCTGTTAAGTCAAGTCTCCAGGAAACACATGTTGCTGGATTCTCCGTCCTGCCCGACCGTTTTCTGGCATGGCGCGCCCCAGCCAGCAGCAGGATCCTCTGTCCCAGCAGCCAGACAATGAGGTTTCCCATTATGGCCACCCCACGCCATTGGGAAATCCGTATGTGAGAGTGCGCTGCCAGCAAAGCAGAGGCTCCCGCCGAGGGAGAATCCCCCCCATGGTTTTAATTCAGGATGTTTCCCCGCTAACTCCCCTTTTAATACTATTTCCAGTACCTCCCCCATCACAGGATAATTTCTGTATACCTTTGGACTTGAGCTGCAGTCGCTGGAACATTCTTGATCTGTGCACAATAAAAAATGTGATCATGACCAGGTAGTATCTGACCAGCTGGCAAAGGCCAACATGATAATGCATCCGTATTGGCATGATTTTCAAACTGACACTTTATCTCATAAGGAGTGTATAGATAGAATTAACAACCATCATTGGAGTCTATGTGCAGCCAATGAAGGGATACATTTGGATAAGACTATAAGACTATAATACACAGGAGCAGAATTAGGCCACTCGGCCCATCGAGTCTGCTCCGCCATTCAGTAATGGCTGGTATTTTTATCATCCCCATTCTTCTGCCTTCTCCCCATGACCCGTGATCCCCATATCAATCAAGAATCTATCTATCTCTGTCATCAAGAACCTATCTATCTCTGAAGATACTCAGTGATTTGGCCTCCACAGCCTTCTATGGCAAAGGGTTCCACAGAGTCAGTACCCTCTGGCTAAAGAAATTACTCCTCATCTCTAATTTAAAGGCTCATCCCTTTAGTCTGAGATTGTGCCGTCTGGTTCTAGTTTTTCCTACGAGTCAAAAATCCTCTCCACATCCACTCTATCCAGGCCTCGTAGTGTCCTGTAAGTTTCAAAAAGATCCCACCTCATCCTTCTAAACTCCAATGAGTACAGACCCAGAATCTTCAACTGCTCCTCATATGACAAGCTCTTCATTCCAAGGATCATTCTTGTGAACCTTCTCTGGACCCTTTCCAAGGTCAGCATTAGATCCTTCTTTAGATCTGGGGCCCAAAACTGCTCACAATACTCTAAATGGGGTCTGACCAGAGCCTTATACAGCCTCAAAATTACATCCCTGCTCTTGTATTTTAGCCCTCTCGTCATGAATGCTAACATTGCATTTGCCTTCCTAACTGCCAACTGAACCTGTATGTTAACCTTAAGAGAATTTTTAACTAGGGCTCCTAAGTCCCTTTCTGCTTCTGATTTCAATTTCCCTATTTAGAAAATAGTCTATGCCTCCATTCCTCCTTCCAAAGTGCAGAACCTCACACCTTTCCACATTGTATTCCATCTTCTTTCCCCATTCTTTTAGCCGGTCCAAGTCCTTCTGCAGCCCGCCTGCTTCCTCAATACTATCTGTCCCTTGACATATCTTTGTATCATCTGCAAACTTAGCAAAAGTGCCTTCAGTTCCTTCTCCCAGATCACTAATGTATATTGTGAAAAGTTGTGGTCCCAGCACCGACCTCTGAGGCACACCACTAGTCACCGGCTGCCCCTTTATCCCACTCTTTGCCTTCTGCCAGTCAGCCAATCCTCTACCATGCCAAGATCTTACCCTTAATGTCATAGACTCAACTTATTTTACAGTCTCCTATGCGGCACCTTGTGTGTTAGCTGTTAAGGGCCTGTGGTCTGTTAGCATGTGATGTGACGACTGTACAGGTATTGATGAAATTTCCATACACCAAATATAATACTCAGGGCGGGATTCTCCATTATCCGGTGGGCGGGCCGTACCGGCGCCAAAGAGTGGCATGAACCACTCCGGCATCGGGCCGCCCGGAAGGTGCGGAATCTTCCGCACCTTTGGGGGCTAGGCCAGCGCTGGAGTGATTGACGCCGTGCCAACCGGCACCGAAGGGCCTCCGCCGGCCGCAGCGAGTTGGCGTATGCGCAGGAGCGCCAGCATGTTCCCAGAACTGCTGCCATGATTCCTGCACATGTGCAGGGGGTTTCTTCTCCGCGCCGGCCATGGCGGAGTTTTATACAGAACGGCGCGGAGAGAAAGAGTGTGCCCACGGCACAGGCCCACCCGCAGATTGGTGGGCCCTGATCGCGGGCCAGGCCACCGTGGGCCCCACCCCACCCCAGGGCCGGATCCCCCTCACACCCCCCCGGGAACTCCGCAGACCTCCCTCAGAGCCAGGTCCCGCCGGCACAAACCCTGTGTAATTCACGCCGGCGGGACTGGCAGAAAACGGGCGGCCGTTCGGCCCATCGGGGACCGGAGAATCACCGGAGGGGCCACTGCCGACGACCCCAACTTGCGCGGTGTGATCCCCGCCCCTGCCAATAAACTGGCACCGGAGAATTCGGCAGCCGGCATCAGAGCGGTGGGGATGGATTCACGCTGCCCCCCGGCAATTCTCCGACCCAGCGGGGTTCGGAGAATCCCGCCCTCAGTGTTTCCATCTCCAACTGAGTGTTGTTAGATTCTGCACTTGTTAACATACAAGATACAAAAGCTTTTAGAACAAAGACCAAAGAATATTACAGCACAGGAACAGGCCCTTTCATCCATGAAGCCTTTGCCAGTCCAGATTCCTTATTTACACCTACTACATTTTGCCCAAATGATCTGTACCTCTCCATTCCCCACCCATTCATGTGTGTATCTTCCACCATCTCCTACGCGATCCAGGCATATACTACCCTCTGCGTGAAAAATGTTCCCTGCACATCTCCCCTAACCTTTCCCCCTCTCATCTTGAACCTGAGTCCCCTTGTAATTGAGTCTTCTATTCTGGGAAAAAGCTTCTGAATATCCACCCTGTCTATACCTTTTGTAATTTTGCAGACCTCAATCAGGTTTCCCCTCAGCTTCTGTTTCTCCAGAGTAAAATATCTGAGTTTATTCAACCTCTCCTCATAGCTAACACCCTCCAGACCAGGCAACATCCTGGTAAACCTTCTCTGCACTCTCTCCAAAGCATCTTTGTCCTTCTGGTAGTGACGTGACCAAAACTGCACTCAATATTCCAAATCTGGCCGAACTAAAGTTTTATACAATTGTAACATGACTTGCCAACTATTGTACTGAATGCCCCAGCCCATGAAGGCAAGCATTCTGTGCACCTTCTTGACCACCTTATCCATCTGCATTGCCACTTTCATGGAACTATGGACCTGAACACCCAGATCCCTCTGTATGTCAATGCTCCGAAGGGTTCTGCCATTTACTGCATGATTCACACCTGATCTTCCAAAATGCATCACCTTGCACTTTTCTGGATTGAACTTCATCTACCATTTCACTGCCCAACTGTCCAATCTACCTATTCTCTGGCAGTCTCCTTCATTGTTTGCAACCTAACTCAGCAACCTAAGTCTGAAAACTGCATTTGTCTTTGCTGTTTCAATGGAGACAGTAATGTCTTTGCAGGACCTTGTTGCTCCACCTGCCGATGTTATTTGTACCAATGTGGACAATTACATCTGCCTGTTTGCCCTCCCGTTTCAGGATGTCCTGTACCAGTTTAGAGACATCCATGAGCCTGGCACCAGGGAGGCAACACACCATCCTGGAGTCTAATTCGTGACCACAGAAGCATCTATCTGTGCCCCTGACTATCAAATCCACAATTAGTATTGCTCTATTACACTTTGCCCCTCTCCTCTTTACAGCAGAGCCAGCCTTGGGCCACTGTTCTGGCTACTGTTGTCACCTGATGGGCCATCCCCTTCATCAATATCCAAAAGGGCATTCTTGTTAGAGAGGGGGACAGGCTCAGGGGACTCCTGCACTGACTGTCTGCCCGGCTAGTGGTCATCCATCTATCCTCCTGTACCTTGAATGTGACCACGTCTCTATAACTTCTATCGATGGCTTTCTGCCATTTGGTTGCTCCTGAGTACCTCCAGCTGCTGCTCAAACTGAGCCATTTATTCCGTCAGCACGTGCAGCTGGATAAGCTTCCGGCAGATGTGATTGTTAGGGATGCTGTCAGCCTTCATGATTGACTTCATTTCACAGGCGGAAACCAAGCCCCACCAACTGTCATGACTAATCGTCTGTTAAATATTAAATTACTTTAATGGATAGAAAATACTCACCAATCAGCTGCCTTCTGAAATCCACACTCAGAACAGTGTCCCTTGCAGATCTGATACTCTCTTAAAGTACTGTCTCCCTCCCTCTTTGGTCTTTCTTCCCCTGACATTAGTGTATGTGGCACTACTGCTCCAACTCCGTATGGTGAAGCATTACAGGCAACTTGTAATGGTAACTTCGGGTTGAAATGTTCCAACACTCCTGCCATTTTCAGTGCTTCCTTTGCAGATTGATATGCTTTTTCATGTTCAGATTTCCATTGCCATGCCTATTTAACGGAAAACAACGTCTAAAATGGTTTCAATAGGGTTGCCAGATTCTAGACAAATTCTCCATAGTAGTTAATTAACCCTAGTAACGACCTGAGCTGAGTGAGATATGTTGATCGTGGAGCTTCTAGAATAGCTTCCATCTTTTTAGGTGCCTTGTGTAGACCTGTACTGTCAATTACATGTCCGCGGCATTTATGGGCGTCTAAAAGAAACCACATTTATCTTTCCTGACATGAAGCCCATGCATTCGTCTCTGAAGAAGTTATTTTACTCAAGCAAACGCTTGCTGTGTAGTCAGTTCTGCCACAATTCTTACATGGCTGTCGTTGCTCCAGCAATCAACCTGTGAATGGGTAATTTTTGTACAGCGATGACACGCCTGTTGCTGGGTAGACATATTCCCTCCAGCAGCCAGTTTATGGATCATCGTGCTTTCTCCAAGCTGAGAAGCTCCTTAGCCACAAGCTCCATTGAAACAGCAATGACAAATGCAGTTTTCAGACTTAGGTTTCATTCTGTTAATAATTTCCTCTGAATGGCCTAATTTTGCAAACCGCACAACAAACGACTTCTAATTGTGTAATTGTGTGGTCTAATGAGCGATGAAATTGGCAAAACTCTGCAAGTTGCTTGAGGTTGCGATGATCTACTCAATATTTTCCCCTTGCACTGCTTCCATTGTTGAAATCAAAACATCCCCGCAATAATTAACAGGTGCAGTGCATAATGGTCTTTGAATATTTTAACCAGTTCTTCAGCGTCTTATCACCGGGTTTCTCAGACTGAACAAAACTTCTTAACAAATTGAAAGTTTTGTTTCCAATTCTACCTAGGAAAGTCTTTACTATCTTCCAACATCCTATTGGCTAATGGAATCTTTCTGAGGATGGTTTCCAATACTCTGAGTCTTCTTCCAATGGACCCATCAGGCCAAACTTTGCCACCATTTTTAATGGTATCGGAATGCTTTCCCAACTTCCCTTAAATTAATCGTCTTGTTAAATAAAGTAGAATTACCTATTAATAACAGTTCTAACTCACATTGGAAGCTGCGTGAATCTTTTGTTCTCTGCTCCACTCTACTACCATGCCTTTACCTCTAAAACCTTGGTAGTTCCGATGCTAGCTACGATTTTTGACCTTCTGTGAATCTGCTTGGTCGATTGATCTGTTGAAGCAGAGCAACATTTCTACATTGATGGTCAAACTTTGATTTTTTTTTCTCTTTCCTCTGAAAAAAATATATTTTTCTTATCTGTTCCAGGTTTCTTTTGTCAACTGTTTTAAAGTAAGTAAAGTTGCCATAGATTTGAGGGGGAGAGCAGACTGGTGGTGATTTAACCTGAGGACAACCACATCTCAGGCGAGGGGCATGTTTGAGAAGGCAAAGCCTGCATGAATAATCTCAGCCGGCATAGGAATTGTACCCATACTGCTGGCCTTGTCCTACGGAGCTGAACCAGCCCCCATAAACCTTTGTACCTTTGGATTAACAGTACAAAGTAAATAGATTGCTGTTGCACGTGGGTTGAATGCAAGGTCAACACTGTACAAAGGCTGGTACTCGACAAAGAGAAAAGCCCGCAAATTAACCAATGATGCCACACATGTCATGTGACTTCCTTCTTAAAGAGACATTGCATACAACTACAATAACCTACATGGGGCAGCATGGTAGCACAGTGGTTAGCACTGTTGCTTCACAGCGCCAGGGACCCAGGTTCAATTCCCGGTTTGGGGAGACAGGTTCGATTCCCGGCTTGGGGAGACACTCTGTAAATGGGAGACAGGTTGGGGGTGAGTGGATTGCATTTTGTGGGTCCCTCATCTTGAAGCATGCTTCTGGAGGGACTATAAAATTAATTCCACTGATCCTTGCTGAGGCTGAGGCAGGGGAATTACTCCTCTGTGCTTTCTGCTTATTCTCTCAATCATGCTCTATTGCAAGGGGAATGCCGAGTAGTACACTCATGTCTGGAAAAAAACGGTTTGTATAAAAAGCATTTCATTACTTGCCATGTACTAGAAAAGGCCATGGAAAACAACAAAGGCCTTTGGATTTGTGATAACAGCTAAAACAGACTGGCAACCAATCTCTTCAGTAGTTCACGTTTGTTAAAAATTGAATAAGTGAGGGGAGCCTCCTGCCTCAGGGTTTGTGTGTGCGTTTAAGAGACAGTGTTAGCTGAAATTTTGAGCTCTGAAATGGCAGGACCAGTGTCAAATCTGCATGATTGCATATACCTGTCAGCCAGTTATTGCATACATGCTAATAACTTCACCAAGGTGGCCTCTGACGCACTTTGCATTCCAATTGTGTACGCGTAATTCAGACACCATTTCGCAGCTCCAAGGGTCCTCATGAGACCCAAAAATAATCGTTACCAATACCCATTTCTCTGCATCTCCCTCTTCTTTTTTCTCTTTTATCCTTCAATCCTGATGCTTACATATTCCATTTCCCTTTGATTTAACCAGATACCAGATTGAATTCAGTACAAAATAGAGATTTAGCTTATGGGCAATCCTGTTTGCTCATCCACCTTTCTGGCAAAGTTTGTTCTAATGTAAATTTGCATGGAAAGGGTATGATTCACACCTTGGGAACCTCATTTTGTGGCTCACTTGGTGCATTCAATCACTTTGAGGATAAGGAACAAAGAATATTGGAGCGGCACAGGTGATGTGTCACCAATAAGATAAAGCCCGGCTTTACCTTTTAAGGGGCAATTTTGTGAATCTGTACCAGTGCTAATTAGGGCAGTAAATCATGAGCAGTGCATGCCTGAATCTCTGTTGTTCATGACCAGGGGAGAAGGTTTCCTCTCATCTAACATGGGTGCATTAAATTACCTTATTCGTTTATATAAAAACACAATCACATATATATATGTATGTTTTATATCTTTTATATTAAACATAGTTTGACCAAAAGGACTGTTTCCATGCTGTAAATTCTATGGGCCTTAATTTACATGGAGTGGGGCTCAGAACCGGAGTGTCATTCCGCTCTTACTTTTTTATCTTGAAGTCTTTCTGATTCTTTCTTGCCCGACCTTCCAAATCAGGCCGGCTAAGAACTGTGCTGGTCTGAACATTCCTGGGGTCTTCAGTCGAGGACTTCAAAGGAGGCCACTCTCCCATTTTAACTGCACTGACTGCTGTACGTCAGTTGAGTTCAAAGGTCCAGACACTTTCAGACCAGGGAGAAGACAGGTTTGTCAGGTGGAAAGTCAGGAACTGGGTAAAGAATGGGCGGATGTCAGACAGTCAGGAGTGCAGGCCGACAGTCAGGGAGAGTGATGCGAGGAATGAGCAATTATTTTTACTAACTAAAGCTCCAAAAGAGCCCCTTTTTCTCTGTCCCAAAAATATTAAGTAAATAATGCCACTCTGACAATGCCAACCAGTGTGAGGGTGCCAGGGCACTGCTCTGCTTTTGAAAACCAGTAGCGATTTGTGCCAGCTTGACATCACACCACCAGGGAAGGAAGATGCAAAGTGGGTGGACACTACGGTGTAAAGCAGTTTAAGTATATTTAAATTTATTAAAATTGGAAATCAGGTTCACTCCCTGTCTGGCAAGTGGCGGGAAGATCCCAAACCAAGTTCTCACTATTGCAAACCCAGTTATGACCTTCTTGCGAGATTTAGCAGGCAGAACAGGACTTGCACCCGTGGAGAACGGGCCCTCCAAATTCTGCCCAAAATGTCAGTGTCTGGAATAGCTCCCTGTAGGAGATTATGGATGTCCAGCTGAATTATCGAGGATAAGTAGGACTTTGAAGGACAACTTCTTTTCCCTCAGGTAAGTCCTGATCTCAGGCAGAAAGCAATTCACAAACCAATGTTCAAACACTACTGCTATAACCCAGTCATTGCTGTTAGCCTTCCAAAAGATTGGCAGATAAAATTTATTTTTCCCTTCAAAGGTTCTAGGGTTTCTGACCTTTCAACCAGCATTGTTTTTTTACAGTTAAAACCATCCACATTGACACATGATAAGATGGTTAGCCTGTTCTTTGCTACTTTGAAATCAGGAGCTGTCCCTTCTTCTTTTGATATGTAAGTGTTATTTGGCATTTTCTTGCAGAACAAGCCAGTTTTGCTGCATTAAAGACCTGCTCTGCCTGGCACCCTCTCTCCTCAATGCATTTGTGCATGGTCAGACCATACAGCCTCCCACCCCCTAATTTCACATTATGCACACCAAAGTGATTTCAAACCATCCTGTGCTGGCTGATAATCATGTGGAAAGAAAAGGAGAGGCACCTTCTGTGCCACCTACGGCAACACTATTATCACGTAGCACTACCCTTTTTACTACTTTTTTATGTGCTGGTACAATGCAAGCACTTTATTTCATTTTAGAGCACTCAATTATTTATTTTTCTAATTAAGGGCAATTTAGCGTAGCCAATCCATCTACTCTGGATTGTGGGGGTGAAACCCACGCAGACACCGGGAGAATGTGCAAACTCCACATGGACAGTGACCCAGGGCCGGGATTCGAACCCGGGTCCTCAGCGCCGCAGTCAAGCACATTTCTAATGACTGAACCATTAACTAGGTCAGTGTTTTTCAAATTTCTTTTCCTAAAACCCACTTTTGTAACCAGCCAACCTACGGGCCCCCGTTAGCCAATCATCGTAACCCACGCTGGCTGACCTTCGCTGCAGACACCACACACTCTTACCTTTAATATGCATGGGGAACCTACTTAATCTTCATGATCTCACTCGAATCAGGTTCACAAATGGAGAGGGCATATCAGGTGCAGACTTCAGCCAGTTCTTTTGTGCCTTCTTCACCTTTGTGAAACGGGAAATCCAACCTTGCACATGTATGTAGTCGTGAAGGACAATAGCAACAAAATGTTTGATCTACTCAGCACTGGATACTTCGAGGAGATACTACTCCAGAATGTTGATGGTTTTTAGCGTGGGTTTTTAATGTAGTATCGCAGTTCAGATACAGCAGCTTAGTCTTTTCATTTGGAGTCAGCTGTAAGTTAATAATTAATACCCCAAGTCTCAGACTCAAAATTAATTTTTGCACCCACCACTTCTCTTTCAAAATATGGAACTTCTCTTAGAAGACAATAAGGCTGTAAGATATAAGAGCAGAATTAGGTCATTCGGCCCATCACATCTGCTCTGCCATTCAATCATGGCTGATGTATTTCTCATCCCCATTCTCATGCCTCACCCTGCAACCTCTGATCCCCTAATCAAGGACCTATCTGTTTCTATCTTAAAGACACTCAGTGACTTGGCCTCCACAGCCTTCTGCAGCAATGGGTTCCAGAGATTCACCACCATCTGGTCAAGAAATTCCTCCTCATCTCTGTTTAGAGGATCGTCCCTTCAATCTGAAGCAGTGCCAGCTCATTCACGAGCAATTCACTGTGTATAACACATGGACCTATGATCCATATTTGCATTGGCATAATTGACAAAACCATGGGCGGGATTCTGCGGGGCGGGCAACTCCGGCGTGAAGGAGTGGCGTGAACCACTCCGGCATTGGGCCACCCTGAAGGTGCGGATACCTTCGCACCCTCAGGGGCTAGGCCGGCGCCGGAGTGGTTTGTGCCGCACCGGCCGGTGCGGAAGGGGCTTGACGCCACGCCAACTGGCACGAGTTTGTGCAAGCGCGGGAGCGCCAGCGTGTGCTGGCGTCTTCCCAGCACATGCGCAGGGGAGGTTCATCTCTGTGTCGGCCATCGTGGAGGACCACAGCAGCCGACGGAGAGAAGTAGAGTGCCCCCACGGCTCAGGCCCACCTGCAGATCAGTGGGCCCAGATCGCGGGCCAGGCCACCATGGGGCAACCCCTCGGGGCCAGATCCCCCCACCCCCCACCGAGAACCCCGGAGGCCACCCACACAGCCAGGTCCCGCAGGTAAGTACCTGTTGTAATTTATGCCAGAGGGACAGGCCTAAAAACAGGTGCCCGCTCGGCCCATCGCGGGCCGGTGAATCGCCGAGGGGGAGGGGGGCTGCTGCCAACAGCCCCTGACCGCGCGCCGCGATTCCCACCCCCGTCAAATCCCCGGCGCCGGAGAATTCGGCAGCCGGCGGAGGCGGGATTCACGCGAGGGGTCGGAGATTCCCGCCCCATATCTCACAAAGTCTTTGTACTGGTTTGTTCTCCAGTTAAGTTTCTTCTTTGTAGGCTGTTCACCATAGGTCCTGGAGCTAGGTACAGAACTAACATTGGCACTGCGTTGTCCTGCCCTGGATTCTCCTGTGCAGCTCTGTCTAGCAGATGAAGATACGTAATCCTGGCCAGAAAGTACACATTACTTATTTGTGACTCTGGTCAACTCTAACTTGGTTCTGCAGAGTAACACCGGCTGTATGGGTGCCCCTACCCCCCCATCCCTGCACCCGACTCTCCGCCAAAGACCCTCGCACTAGGCTGCCACCCACCAGTAGGGCATCAGGCAACCCACTCAGGGCAATGCCCACAGTAGCCCCTATGGGTATGCAGGGTGGGGGCTGCGGAGCGTACAGCTATCATGGGCAGTGTCAGCCGATGGTATGCCTGGCATCAGGGATGGGCACCAGGGCCAGAGTACCCACACTGCCGGACAACGATGGGACCAGGGGTATAGAGATGGGTGGGCAGAGCCCGCAGTGCCAACCGGGACCAACATGCAACTCGTAGGACCTGTTCGTCACAGGGGTATGCACCATGCTAACATGCCGGCCTTTCACCCACTGCAGACAATGTATATTGGAATGCAGCCAGCAATGGTGGCCTTATTGCTAATCACCGCAGTCCTGTTGGATGCCCTGCGGCTGTACGAACTGGCGCTGCTCAAGGAGGAGGAAGCTGCAGCTGCGGAGTGTGCTGCAAAGCAACAGGAGGCAGCTGACCAGAATGGAGAGCTGGTTGCCCTACAGGCCGAGAAGGAGGAAATGCCAAGGAGGTGCTGCAGGAGGTATCACGTGTACCAGCAGCGCCTGTCATTCGAGGACCTGCCAAACCGGTAATGCCGTTGAATATTCCAACTGAGCAGGGAGACAGTGAAACATATCTGCCAGATCATAGGACACCTGGCACTGCGGGGATGTGGCGGAGGACACCCGCTCCCGGTGGCCATCAATGTGACTGTCGCCCTGAACGTTTACACTACTGGGTCCTTCCAGGCACTGAGTGGGGACCTGACCAAGATCTCACAGACCGTGGTGTACAGGTGCATCCCTTCTGTCACGGAGGCCCTAAATGCCCCGTCGCCACAATACATCCACTTCAATGTGGACCGAGCCCATCAGGATGCCCGAGCAGAGGGTTTGCCACCATTGTCAACATGCCCCGGGTCCAGGGGGTGATCGATGGGATGCATGTCACCCTAGGAGCACCTGCAGATTGCAGGCCACTCTACACAAACTGAAAGGTGTTCTACTCAATGAACGTGCAGCTGATATGTGACCATCAGCTGTGCATCATACACGTCTGCGCCCGATACCCGGGCAGTGTGCACGGTGCCTTCATCCTGGCACACTTGACAATTCCTGACATGTTCGAGACGCCCCCCCCCCCCCCCCCCCCCCCCGAACTGGGGTTTGTCTCTTGAATGACAGGGGTTATCCACTGCGGTTGTGGCTGATGACGTCCACCCGGAGGCCACAGACCGATGCTGAGACCCCGTCTCCGTGATACATATGTGCCACACAGGGGTGTGGGCCCTGGATTGGCAGTAACAGGGTGTGGTCAATGAAATGGTTAATGATGATAATCCGCTCTGCGATGAGCTCTGGTGCTCTGCATCATATGACAACGTCTGTCTCCTGCCCACGGTAGCAGTTTCCACCATCCAACTGGGTGATCCCTGCAAGTGAACTGGCCATTCCATCACCCGGTCTCATCAAAACCCTGGAGTGCTGGTGGTGGGGACGATCGGGGGGGGGGGGGGGGGGGGGGGGGGGGGGGCTGTGCGGGGTGCAGGTGAAGGGGGGAGGAGAGGGTGGGGAGCCCATGCCACCCACAATGTCCGCCCATTCCATCTCCGGATCGGGACCCCAGACCAGCAGACCATTCTGACAGAGCACCAAGGCAGGTTGCAGCAGTGTTAACACATGTTTAAGGTGACAACGCATATACAGAGTTGTGCCCTAGCCCCTATGACTAAACTGTGCCCTGGACCCGTGCCTACCTAACTGGTGTCTAACTTTCTGGATTATGGGCCCTAACACGATATCTTGGTGGATACCCAGATGATACATCAGGAGTGGAAGTGGCCTACTGTGACTCCTGCCCTGTGACCTGGGTCCTCGATGGTGGGCTTCTTCTGGGGCAGCCTGGATAGGTCCAGCTGCTGCGTGGTGCTGCCCTGTTCTGCCCGCTGCCCAGCAGATGCACAGGGGCAGTAGTGTGGGGGGAGGGGGGGGGGGGGGTGGAGGGGACTCGCTCTGGTCTCAACCAGGGTCTGCATGCAATGCTCATGGAAATGGAGCACAGGGAGTGGGCCATCTCCTTCTGGTCTGTGTCAAATCACGCTGCAACTGTGCCACCACTTTCAGGGTCTGTGTCACATCACCCATTGACTGTGCCACAACAGCCAGAGATTGTGCCAGTCTCCTTCTGGGACACCTACCTCTGTGTCTGTGCCACATTAGCCTGTGCCTGGGCAATGCTGCTGATGTGCCCAGCCATGGCCTGCTGTGACTGGGCCACACTCAGAAGTGCCGCTGTAATATCCAGGTGGCTCTGGCACATGGCTGCCTATGAGGTGGCAACCCTGTCCTGGGTCTCAGCCAGTGCCTGCACAAATGCTGGAGGCCTTGGACATGCTGATCCTTAGCCAAAGCCCTTGCTCCCAATGCCGTCACCGCAGACGCCACCCGTGCGGTGTTGGCCTTGTCGGCACCACCTTCTGCCTCTGCACGTGGTTGGACTCCTCCAACTGCACCTGCAGGTACTGGATGCTCGCCGACAACCTTTCATGAAGTCCCTGGGTCTGTGACTGTCTCCACAATCGATGGGACTGCCTGTTCCAGAGGCCCAAAACCCATCTAGACAGCAGCTAGTTCCATGGGTCGGCCTGGCCTTGGACCATCCGCCAGGTGTTCCTATCTCCACCTGATGTAGCAAAGCAGGTGTGTGGTGCACAGCAGAGACTGCCCCAGGAGCCGCTTCACTGAAGTGCCTCTCCGAGGTCATTGTCTCTGGGATGGTGGAGGGTTCTGGAGACAGTTGTGATGGGAAGTCAGTGTAATCTTCTGACTCGAGCACTGGAGTGTCCTGAGTCTTGGGTCGAGTGCTGACGTCTAAACTCCTCTCCTCGTCACTGCTAGGCTCACGGGGGGACTCAGGCTGTGGCACTGGCTGGGGTGGGGGACACCGGATGGACCTGCCCCATCGTCAGCAGGTCTCGCAGGACACAAGACAAGACACATGATTAGACCGTGGGTTGGGGGGGGGGGTGTTGGTGTGGGTGCAGGTGGTGTGGGGTGAGGGTGAGAAATGTGGCGCAGTGATGAAAGTGGTAAGAGTGGGGTGAGGCGGTTGTGAGGAGTGGTGAGGGGTGGTGTGAGTCTGGTGCGGGGGGGAGGGGGGGGATGCGATTGCCAAATATGTCACCGGGAACTGCAACTCAGCAAGGTCTTATTTCCTTGCCCACAGCCGACCTCCACCCTGGCGACTTCTCTTTCCTCCAGGCCGCCAACCACGGCCAGAGCCCTCTGTTCTGCCGCAGTGTTGGGCAGCAGCTCCAGCGGTCCCCCTCCAGTTTTCTCCCGCTCCCAGAAATTATGAGCGGCCTTCTCCTGGGGGTGGGGGGAAACAAAAAATGACAGCGTTAAACAGTCCGACACACGGAGCCCGGGGGTGGGCAGCTGGTGGCCTCTGTGGCCAGGGCACCCGGCCATGGCGGCAGGTATGGGAGTCGGCATGTGGGGCATTGTGGGGGTTCTGCTGTTCTGCCGCCCTCTGGGTGGGTGAGGGGGGCGGTTGGGGGAGAGGGGTCGGGTTATGGGTGTGTGTGACAGGGGTTGGTACCGGGGCACAATGTTGCCTACTCACTGTGCCCACCCTGTGCAGTTTTCTCCGCCGCTGCTGGCCGGTCCGGACTATGTTGCCCACAGCACTGACCATCTCTGCCATCTGTGCCCAGAATGGCGGTGTCTGGCAGCATCCTTCCTGGGCCTGGGTGCAGGGTCAACCGTCTCTCCTCTACCGCATCCAGGAGAGTCTCCAGCTCAGCCTCTCTCCTCGTTGCCACCTTGTTGGCTGGGATGGTGTGTGTGGGGAGTAAAGTGTGTATATGCGGTCCTGAGTGTCAATCTCGGACTAGGCAAATCCAGCACCATTTCTCATTGGAAAAGGTTGTGTTCCACGTGGTGCCGGTGCTAGCCCCTTAACAGTAGCTGAACAGATCCAGGTGCGGCGCCATTTTTGATGTCATGGAGGTCCATGAGTGGAAGCAGGTGAATCCACAGTGTCAGCACAGGAGGTGATTGTGAGCTTCCTGGGTGGGATTCCGTGAGATGCCAGGCTGCATGGGCAAAATTGGGGGTCCTGACAAGGGGTGGTTTACAGCCTCATGAGTTTCCTTATTCAGCACAGTTTTTCCCAGTTATCCCTAGTTTCCACAAGCTCTGCCGTTTGATCCACGCATGGATCCAACCTTCCGCTTGTGATTTCAAGTGTACACAGATCTTGGACATCTTTCGCTCTGTCTGCTGTGCATTCTTTTATTTCTGTTTCTCTGCATCAACCCCATTGCCTTTCCATTGCCTTAACTGAAGACCTGCTGTTTGGGTAGTCAGCAGCTTCATTGGTCTACTTGTGGTTTAATATGCTCTGGCAGGGTCTGCAGCCTGAGATATTGTGAACTTCTTCTGTTCATTCAGAGCTTTTTGTGTGCAGACCCAAAATGAGTTGATCAACATTCTTTCATCCATTTCTTTGAATTTGCTGGCTATATTTCTCAATTCTGTCGAGCAATTGACACCAGGCACACCTGGTTCCTGCATCAGGCTTTGAAATTCATATTAGTGGATCTGATGGGTTGACTTTGGCTGAAGATGTGTGTTGAATTGCTCAGAAAAATGTTTGGTCTGTCTTTGCCATCATTGCTCATCTCCCAGCTGTTCAACAAATGTGACCCATTTTTTCCTGCCCACAAAAGGATGTAGCAGACTTTGTCCTCTTCAATAATGCCTTTCGAAAGTTAGTAAATGTCAATCTGCACTTTCGTCTAAACTTTTCCAATGCCTCCACGACATCATTAGACTCACAATTCATCATGGACTGTAGCTGGACGTTCTTTACAGTGACAGAGTGTCACAGGATTCACCCAGTTTTTCTCTCTCTCTGGCACTAATTTGGGTTAATTATTCTCAATCTAATTCAACATTAAATCTGCTGTCATCACTTTGTGTCTTGTGGTTTCCAACAATTTGAAATAATCACACTTTTAGGCACAGATGCTGGAGTTGACATTGAATGTATTTCTCAAATCCTGCTATATACGGCAGACTGATACATTGACCCGTAACTTCCTGGAGGCTTTGTGACTCTAAGTCGCTGGTGCTTCACACATTCGCGGCGTGACGACCCGGAAGTGCGGACATTCAGGAATGCGTGCTAAAAGCACGCGGCATTTAAACTGCTGCCCGTTTTTTTTGGCTGACAGCTTGAGGCCCTGCGCTGCTGGATAAAAATTCCAGCTGCTATGCTAACCTGGACCACTTACCCAGATATTTGTGGAGTTTTTACACCATTTTATTTACACAGAAATTTTTCCGTCTAGCACAGACAAGAGACAGCGGGAGACTTTTTTGGTTGGTTATAGTTTTATATGATTTGCATTTAGCATTCATTAAAACGTTTAAAATGCAAATAACATGAAAGGAAGATCTATTTTTATCTTTGTAAAATTTTGCTTTGTCATGAGGCTGTTAATTCCATTAAAAGGGTACTTTACTGTATGAGGTGAGTTTGAAATCACAGACGGCGATAGAATGATTTTTTCTAAACTTTAGTTTGTCATGAGGAAGCTAATTTTATTAAAGGAACTATAATGGGTAGAATGCGGTGATCATTTGCTAACGGGTATGATTGTTCACCTAAGATACTGAATGATACTGGTTCTGAGGGTCCTTGCATGGCTGATGAGCCTGATCCTAGATCTGCATCTTTAATCACTGACTTGGCACGTGTTTCCAAAAAGTGGGATCGGTCCTTGGAGGCTAAGTCACGGGTATTCCTTTCTTGGGCTCCTTTTCCGGGCCTCCTCTTGCCTTTGGGTGTTCTCAAAGAATTGTGACCCTTCAATCAGGAGGTTCTTCCAAGTAGGTCTCTTCTGAGCAAAGGTCTCCCAGGCATTGATGTCTATGTTCCATTTCTTGAGGTAAACCTACAAGGTGTCTTTGAAGAGCTTCCATTGTCCTCCTCTTGTTCGTAATCCTTCCTTAAACTGGGTGAAGAAGATTTGCTTTGTCAGACAGGACTGTGACATCCTAAGCAGATGGATGGCCCAGCAGAGTTGGTTTTGGAGATAATTGCCTTGGTACTGGTGCTATTGACTCCTTCAAGGACAGTAATATTAGCACACCTGTTCTCCCAGCTGATTTAGAGGTAAAGCATACTTAGATTTTGCAATGTGTTTTAAGCTGAGCTGTTTACGAGTCTCCTTGATATAATGTTCATCCTTCGAACCCTCAGTGATTGCTTCAAATAGTTGAACAAAGTTTAATGCCTAATTGATATATACAAGTGTCCTGTAAGCTGATGTAAACTATCTGTCTGACAGGTATTGCACTGAATCAATCACCCACTCTTAAGTGTGTACTGCCAAAGGACATACCAAAATGATGTCAGAGGAGATGTGTGCCCAGACACTGCGCTTCAGCAGGTGCTATTTTTGGATGTTAAGCTTGTCAATTCATAATTGTCAAAAAAAACTTCCCTCCCCCTTCCCCCCATTCTTCACTCCCTCCCCTTTTGAAATAGATGAACCATTGTGTGTAAGTGAGAAAATATATTTTATTGCAAGAAATTTATAAACGTAGAGGCAGTTTTATGTCATTTTCCAGCTGAAGGCAAATATGAAACTGGGGGACAACATTTCCAAGTTTAGAAAAATAAAAGAATGGAACACTCATTAAGACATTGAGGTATTAAATCCCAGTTGTAGAGAGGATGTGGGCAAATGTCTCTGAGAACAGAAAGAAATGTGGGGAAAAGCTGTTTCTGTGGAATGGGGAGGAAATATGGGGAAGGGGAGTGGAATATTTTCAAAACATAATACATACACAAAAACAGATTTCATAGTTTTATTGAAAGAATGAGTGAAATGCCCATTTTTCATCATAATTGATGTCCTACTAATATAGGGAATGCATGACTTTGAAGTGTGCAATTCCTAAGAATGTGATTTCGATTGAGGTAACAAAAACGTAGTCAATCATTCTGCACCTAGAAATAATGATCCTTTAATACTTTTCATGCAGCTAATGAGCCAGTTAAATGCCCTAATAAATATTTTAAAAATTGATTTATCCAGCTGTGGTGCACACAAAAATGGTTTAACAACAATTAAGAAAATCTCAATTTTCCAACAAGGCATTGTATATGTTTTATCATTGAACTAGTCTTACAGTGACACTTCTTGTTTATTTGTCTGACCAGCAATGTCTTTAATCAGGCAAAAATGGCCTCTTATTTCTTTTATAAATATTGATTAATCCATTCCCAAGGTGTGCACCTTGGCATAACAGCTTTGTAATGTTAAATATAAAGTGCAACATTATTCTAACTTGAGATAATTGCCTTGACCTTGTATAGAGCCTGTTTGTTAACTCTGTATGGTTCAGTGATACCTTAACAAAAACACTGAAATCCCATACCACAATGCTTTGCTGTGGACTCTTCTCCCTTCACCCTTGGGCTGCAGAGGCTTAATGCCTGGGAGACCTTACACCTTCGCAAGTGTAATTAGGGATGGGCAATAAATGCTGGCCTAGCCAGGGGTATCAACACCCCATAGCAACAGGAATAAAATCCTGGTAGAAATGCTAATTATCTACCCTCTAGACAGCCAACTCCATTCTATCTTGAAATTAAATAGGCAGTTTAAAGGATAACCATTTACAAAACCTGACTTTCCTACTTCCTCCTCGTGAAACTTGAAAACGAATTGCCGACCAGGGTCATCACAGAGCCCTTGCCATTGTCCACTGTGGACAAATGTTGCTGGCTTCTCCATCAAAACTGTGGACTTTCATGCCAGAAAAACTGGCATGAAAGGGCCACATATTCTTAGCCCTGCAGGGACCTGGCAAAATCTAGCAGCTTTTGCTGCAGATACAGGCCCCTGCACATCTGGGTCGGAGGCTGTGCATGCGCACGGCGGTGACCTCCAGTGGCCGCACCATGCTCCATGGCGGACTGAGTCCACAGCCACCATGCTAGTTTCCCAACAGGCAGGACCACATTAGATCCACGCCGTCGGACTTCAGCTGGTTGAGGGCAGAGAACGCGGAGCAGGCCGACAGCAATGGCCCCAGGTAGATCCGAGTAGGCTGCATTTCGGGGGCCCCAGAATTGGGGAACAGCCGCCGGTCCCGATTCCGTGCAAGGAAATGGATTCTCCGCCTCCGTGCAGACTCCGATTTTGGTGTCAGGGTGCGGAGAATCCAGCCCAAGGCACCTTCTTCGCAGTGGTCAACCTTGTCCCCCCTTTAACCTTTAGCAACCTAGCCACCCAAGTTTGTTCGGGCAAAATTCAGCACAAAGCAGAATAGACTCTCTTCATCCTTCCACTTTATCCTAAATTAAAGAGACAGTCACAGACCATAATAATCTTATAAACTTCATATTTGTAATGGGAGTGGGAACGCAGGGATCAGGCCATGAGGTAATGAATGACACACTGTTGGGATGTAGGAGGAATCCAATGGTTCAAAAAGGACAGAGGCACACAAAGCCAAAGAAAACTGGGGCAGGGACTTTGGCTTTAAAAATATCAGGGGATTACAAAACGTTCAAAATCATTGGCGGTGATTTGGAGCCCATTTTAGCTGTCAACAAGTGTGGCAAAGTGGGTGGAAAATTCAGCAACAATCAGAAAATGAGGCCTTCACCGCTGAGGTGGCATTTTCCGATTTTCCAGGTCCCCTTGCTGGTAACATGATGAGAAGAACATGACAGATTGTTTTTTGAATATATTGTAATATCATTACTGAGCCCTCCCTCTGGGACTTGCCCGTCACTGAATATTCATCGGCCACCTGCATGATATCACACCCGTATGATGTGTGGTGATATAACGGCTGAAGGATTGCCCTTCCAGAGTGGCAGCTGGAAAGTGGGTGGGAGCAGGTGAATCCACAGGGTCAGCACTAGGGGCAACTGTGAAGTTTTTGTGTGGGGCCCAATGTGAGGTCTGGCTGCATCGGCAGGTTGAGAACCCTGAGAAGGGTGTTTTCCAGCATCGTGAGGCCTGAAGACCCTCACACAGACATTGGATGATTGCAGTAAAAGTGAACCACTACACTCAGGCAGCATTGTGACCCCAGAGGTCAAAAGCTGTCTGGAACTTCAAGGTTGTGGAGGCCAGCTGTCAGAGATTAGCGAATGGGTAGCTCGCTGTTCAAGTTGGAAGGTTTGTATAATCTGCAGCCATGTGAGCTGGGGAAATGAGGGTTCCTTCTATGGATGAAAGTGACATGCTAATTGCAGTCTTCATGTGCATTATGTGTGCCTCACCTGCCACAAGGGGATTCCAGTTGCCTCATCAACTCCCTGACCCTCCTTGATGAGTCAATTGTGCCAATTTAGTCAGCATTGCAATGCATGAGTGTGTCACTGATTGTTGCCCAATTTCTAATCCTTTGAAAGAAGCCCCAATCTTTGAACTTCAAGGGGCCAGAGATGTGGCCCTTAATGCAAGGTGTTATGGGGAAGTCACTCATCAGCCACACCGCTCAAGAGATGACAGGGGATAGCTGCTTTTTCCCATGTGAGGTTAGAATCAAGTCCATTGAATACACCCAACTGCCCTGACCCCTCACCCTTGGGGAGGTACATTGAGAGCTGAGGCTCTCAAGTGTTGAAGCGCTTAATTCAGGTGGAGTTGAGAGTGTCAACTGAGGGGAAATGGCTATTGTGTAGTGGGGAGGGAGTGAGGCATGGTGGACAGGCACTCACATGGTGGATGTCCCAGACCTTGAGAGGGCTGAGGGTCAGGGGATTGTTAAGACTCCTTTTCGCTCATGTTGATCTTCCTTTCAGTTTTTGATTCATGAAGAATCATGGCGCCAGTCAGGCTGGCAGTTCTTTGATTACGATAAACCAGCAGCAGCGACATCGACATGCTGATGCACAAGTCCAGGAACAGCGCCCTGCAGAGCGGGAGGCAGGATCTGCTGCTCTTCCAGGAGCAAGGACATGGATGACGGAGCCTTGGATGAGACACTACCAGTATTCTGCGCAGTACTTCCCACCTCCAGATGTCAGAGGTCCTGTGCCAGAGAAGCTGGGTATATCCCGGGTAATAGTGGAGCAGCTTTGCCAGCTGATGCAAGAGTTGGCACCACATGGACTGTGAGGTCACCATTGCCTGTGACAATGCTCCCTCAATGCTCAGTTCGTCTATGACCATGTCATGCTCATCATGCAGGTGTGTGCCCATTTCTCAGGAAGCGTCCATGATAGTTACATCTTGAGGCGCTCGTAGGTCCCAGCAGTTTTTGAGGTACAGCAGTGGCTGAAGGGATGGCTCCTTGGGTAAAAAGGGTACCCACTTAAAAGGTGGCTGATGACAGTGCAGAGGGTACAAGCACCCACTGAGACATGCGATAACAAGGCTCATGTATCAACACGTTCACTGGTCGAGCAGGCGATCGGACTGCTCAAGATACGGTTCAGGTACCTGCAACGTCAATGGGGAGCCCTCCAGTAGAACCCGCAGAGGATGTCACGCACCATAGTTGTCTGCTGCACTCTGCACAACCTGGGACGGCATGCGTTGAGCAGCTGGATGAGGAGCGCCACATCTTATCAATGTGGAGGATGTCAAGGAAGGCAGTGAGGGGTAACCCACAGAGGAGAAGGAGGAAGGACCTGGGGCAATGGTCAGGGCCACATGGGGCGCAGGGCTAGGGGATCCATCATTGACTTGTGTGACATCCAGAACTAAGGAATAAAGACCTCTCCCACCATGAGGACTGAAATTTCAGCACTATTGAGGTGCCTGAGGGAGGTCATGGTGATGGTGGCTATATTCATGGATGGGGCACTAAAGCGATTGGGCGCAATTTGCAGGAGAACGATGATGACTTGCAGTGAGGACAGAGAGATTTTGCTCTCATCCTCAGTGATATGTCTGACTCCTGCCTGACAGAGAGCTGAATGTGAATGCCAATGAACTGGCTTATCATGGGACCCAGATATGCTGCATGACAAATCCCAGCTGCTACTGCCTTCACCAAGGCCAGGAGTGAGTGCCGGTATTTCTCTCCAACTATGTATGAGGTGAACAGGCCCTCGATATGTTTTCATCCTTGGTATCCTCATAACTGGAGAATACTGCCATGCATGTCTGGCCTGAGTGTTGATGTTGATTGGGGTGGCGGGGGGGTAGGGGGGTTGCAGGGTTTTAACTTCCATGGCGGAGTGGGCTGGGGAAGCCCATGTCAGGCATGTCTTTGCTGAATTGCCAGTGTGGGAGGTGGGAGAAGTATTGCACTACCACTCTCACACTCCACAAGGATGAAGTGTCAAATGTACACGGGGGCTTATGGAGCAAGGTGCCATGACATTGCAGAATGGAAGATCTGAGTGGGTGAACAAAGCAATTTGTAATACAAATGCACTTCATTCAGGTGGGGCTTTGAGTGACAACTGTCGGGAAGAAGTCATTGTGTGACAGAGGAGTGCCTCGATTCACCCGTCTGTAGTTTCTTATTCATCCTCAGCCTCCACTATGTCTAGGTGGAATCCCAGGATCTAGAGCTGAGGTTTAGGCAGCCTGCTGCCTTCCATGTCCTGTTGCTGAGATTGCCTTGACGGATATCTCTTGGGGGTCCTGCATCTTGAGCCTCTGGACCTACCTCTGGGTTGTACTCTTACCTTCTTTGGTGTGCAGGGATGGAGTTGTGTCTTTCACAGGGATGGGGATGTCAGATGGGTTGGACATCCCCAAGGTCTTCAGGTCACCTGCCTATCCTCTTCCCTCCGGTGCCCTGAATCCCCTGGGCTCCTCCATGGGTTAGAGGGGCAGTTGGAGTGAGGTCCAGAAGCCCCGCCGACCTCTGGTACTTCGGCCGGTTGTGGTGGGGGGGGGGGGGTAGAATGGTGGGGCAGGCCTCCAGCAATGGCCGCAGGTAGGGGGTATATGGCATGGCGTACTTCCCGGGTAAGCCGCTTTTCAGGGGCCGGAGAATCGAGGAAATGGCGCTTCCGATTCCATGCGCGAAAGCGGATTCTCCACCCCGGCCACGCCGGATGCGATTTCGGCATCGGGGTACGGAGAATCCAGCCCAAGATAAGATTGCCCCCACGGTTTGGGAATGGGGTGTGACTACCAGAGATCTGAACACAGAGCCAAAACTGCTGTGTGATGAAATGCGATTGCTGGGCATTGGGCTCTGTGTCGCAAATGGTGCTCACTGTGTCAGGGAATATGGAGGCAAAGAGGTGGGAGAGAACAATCTGCATGGTTATCAATGAAGACCCTAGACTAATGCCATGTTCTCAATATTGTCTGAAATCTTTACAGATTTAAATTGGTTTGTCATTTTTCAAATGTCCCTAATGACCATTTAAACTAGGCATTTGGCTCCTGACACAAGTAATTGAGGAGACTGACGCTTGTCTTAAATCTCCTCACAGAAACTGGGCAGTAAGGAGCTGATTCTTTAACAGCTGTTGTAGTCGAGACAGAAGCTAACAATTAAATGGAAGAGGAGTTATGTTGGTTAAAGTGTACAACAGACCCTAAATATAAACTTTGCTAATGAAGCTGTTTGAAAGTCTGGATTTAAGATACAATTTTGTTCCTAGATGTTGACAATCATAATGTAATCTTGCCCGGATGTGAGAGCCCGACATTTGCAGGTTTAGCCTTCAATTGCGAATTAGACACAAGTTTCCTGGAAAGATACATATAAACTCTCACACCCACACAGGAGCCTGATGCAGGATGATCCAGGGACTGAGGGAGAGGATGCACATGTTCTCATACCTGGCATTGGAAGTTCTGATGGAGAATGTTCAGAAGAGCAAGGAAAAGGCCCATCACCTTACTTTCTGGTCCCTCCTGTCTCTTCGCTGCATCAGCAAGAGCTGTTGTGCCTTGTGCCATGTCTTTCTCTCATTCCTTGTCCATAACTTTCGGGACTGTGAAGCAAGAGGTTCATGACCGCGCACTCCCTTTTTATGGTGACTCCTATCAAGGTGTCCCATAAGATGGAATAATACAGCACGTTTTAATGAAGTCCTCTGACAATTTCCAGAATAAATGTTGCTTGAGTGTTGATGAAGTGTTTTTTTTAAAGTAATCTTTTTATAATAATATTGATTGTCACAAGTAAGCTTACATTAACACTGCAATAAGGGGGCAGCACGGTGGCACAGTGGGTTAGCCCTGATGCCTCACGGCGCCGAGGTCCCAGTTTCGATCCCGGCTCTGGGTCACTGTCCGTGTGGAGTTTTCACAAACTCCCCCTGCCTGCATGGGTTTTGCCCCCACAACCCAAAGATGTGCAGGGTAGGTGGATTGGCTACACTAAATTGCCCCTTAATTGGAAAAAATGAATTGGGTACTCTAAATTTATTAAAGAAAACACTGCAATAAAGTTACTGTGAAAAGCCCCTAGTCGCCACATTCTGGCGCCTGTACGGGTATACTGAGGGAGAATTCAGAATGTCCAATTCACCTAACAGGGGCTGGTGGGAGGAAACCGGTACACTCAAAGGAAACCCACGCAGACACGGGGAGAACATGCAGACACCACACAGACAGTGACCCAAGCCAGAAATCCTGGAGCTGTGATGCAACAGTGCTAACCACTGTGCTGCCGTGCTGCCCTTAGTGTCTGCGAACGTCTCCAACTGTGTTTTAGAGGTCCTGTCCACAATTCCACCAGCGACTGAAAATGAAATGGTGAATATCCACCCCCCCCCCCGATTGCCCATTGCAAATGTCATCCCTGGACGTACTGTTAGGTTACTACCAGTGAATAAAGTGGCCTACAGTTGTGTTTCCCAACGCATGAGCAGCCTGTGAAGGCACAAACGGTGCCTGCAGCTCCCGCATAAAATGTTTACGAGTCCCAAGGCATGAAACAAGGTATGAATTTTTTACCGCGTAACACATTGTATGTCTGTCTGTGTCATTTTTATCACTTTCCTCATGTGTAGCAGTTTGTTGTGCCCTTGAGAGGTGGTTTTGTGCTAATTTCAGTTCAAGGTGTGATTTATGGAAATAGTTATGAGCAGTGCCTTTAATTTGATAAATACCCAATGAAGTAGGATGTTGGCCAACTGTGAGATTCGACTGTCTTAACTTGCTCACAACAGGATTGATGATTAGTAGGATTAAAGGATTGTTCCACTCAGTTGTTTTGTCACAAGTTACCCCGCATTGCTGAGTTTCAGTAAATCTAATTTGTTTTACTGAAAGAACTAGCAAACAATTGAAGCGACAGTACATATCAGTTTCAATAAGTTCATTTCAATATATTTATGGCTAGTTTAAACGTTTGTGCTCACCATCTGTCTCTTTGCATTACTTTTTGATTAATAGATAAAGTGGAGCCGATAGAACAAAGAGTTAATCAAAATGGATTCATTTCAAATAATAAACCCAGATGTTTAGCAGTTACAGCAAACAATATGTAATTCATACAAATGTTAGTGCTAATCAATTATGGCATTCGAATATGGTTAAATATTAAAGTAATAGCCATTGTTGGTACCTCTCCTCTTCTTTTCCATGGCTGCCTTCTTCAATCATACACTATATTATTCATAATTCTAGACCGGTTTATGGCACTAACTTCAAGAATTAGAAATAATCTCGGATCCACTTGATGTAATGCCTGGTGAAATTTAGAATGTATATCAATCACTGTAGTTAGCACAGTCAGAAACACCTTGAGACAAAAATCCTCGGGTGGGATTCTCTGATCTTGAGGCTAAGTGTTGACGCTGTCGTAAAGGCCGTCACGTCAACGGGCCCCTAGGAGCAGTGATCCTGCGCCCTACAGGACGGGACTGGAGAGATTCACGCAGCTCCAGCTGCTGATACCAGCGTCAAACGGGCGCCGCGGGTCTGCGCATGCGCGCTATGGCTGGTGCGGATTCGCGCATGCATGCTACGACTGGTGCGAACTCGCCCATGCTGGCCCCAACACAACATGGTGGAGAGCTACAGGGGTCCGGCGCAGAGGAACATAGACCCCCACCAGGAGAAGCCGGCCCACCGATCGGTAGGCCACGGTGGAGGCCCACCCCCACGGGTGGAATCCCCCCCCCCCCCCCCCCCCCCCCCCGCAGGATCAAAGCCGAGGTCCCGTCGGGTAGGACCACACGTCAATAGCGCCGGTGGGCCTTGGCCTATCTCAGCAGCCACTCGGCCCATCACGCGCGGAGAATCGGCGGACCAGTGTCGGAGAGGCGTCGCGTGAATTGTGCCCCCCCCCCCCCCCCCCAGCGATTCTCCGACCCGGCCCGGGATCAGAGAATCCCGCCCCTCATTTTTCTTAAGGTGAGTAAAATGAGTAGAAACTGCTAACAAAATTTCAGGAGCTAATGGTTTTCAATCAGAAATTTTGAAAAATGTCTGGAGCCAATGACAGCATGCACACCACATTTGTGATCCTTCATACTGCTTAACAAGCCAATGAGGCACTTAACCAGTCTGAACATCATAAATTATGAAGAAGGAAGGAAGGAAGAACTTGCAGTTAAGGCAACTCTAACTGGTTGAGTTGAAGGGCCTGGTTTGTGGCATAATTTCTACACAGCTCAATGATGGTAAAAATTGAATATTTGGCATCGAGTGGCAGCAGCGATTGTGGTAATGCAAGGTGGAGTGTCCTTACTGTGTTACATGTAGATACAAACGTTAGGCCAGTGCGAAACAGAATCTGGAATTCTGAGTGTTATAATATTGAGCAGTCACTTGCCTCTACACGTGACAGTGCAAATTAATCTGTTTTTCTTTGGCCGAGTCTAACACATGCATGTATTGCCAACTCCCACACCAGTAGTTACCTGCACTGCAGTGTACCATTAAGCATATGGCACAAACAGCAGCATCAGCAATGGTGCATCAATTAAGCTTGTCATAGGCACAGAAGGAGAATTCCTCATGTGTGTGCCCATTAATGCTTTGGAGGCTTTGAGGCCTAAATTGCAGAATGTAGTCATGGCCAGCTTTGGCTCTCAGAGAATACTTACAAGAAGTCATTAAATAGATCTACACTCAAATAGATCAGTGCCTCCACGGAACGGCCTACAGTGTTGAAGTAGCATGTCTGATTTGCACAACTGATCGTCATGGAAAGGAATTAGTCCACAACATCTCCAGAAAATGATTCTCTGACAGATACAGGGGGCTGGTTTAGCACAATTGGCTAAATTCCCATACCAGCTTTCCCGAACAGGGGATTACGCTGTAATGTAGCGACTACGTGCTTTTCACAGGAACTTCATTGAATCCTACTTGTGACAATAAGTGATTATTATACAGGACTATCAGTATTCATCATTACAGATACAAGTGGACAACCTTCTATGGAAACTGCAGATAGCTACTTAGGGGCAGCACGGTAGCATTGTGGATAGCACAATCGCTTCACAGCTCCATGGTCCCAGGTTCGATTCCGGCTTGGGTCACTGTCTGTGTGGAGTCTGCACATCCTCCCCGTGTGTGCGTGGGTTTCCTCCGGGTGCTCCGGTTTCCTCCCACAGTCCAAAGATGTGCAGGTTAGGTGGATTGGCCATGATAAATTGCCCTTAGTGTCCAAAATTGCCCTTAGTGTTGGATGAGGTTACTGGGTTATGGGGATAGGGTGGAGGTGTTAACCTTGGGTAGGGTGCTCTTTCCAGGAGCCGGTGCAGACTCGATGGGCCGAATGGCCTCCTTCTGCACTGTAAATTCTATGTAATATCCTGCTGACCATCCCAGTCACTTCAGTTGGTCACATAGTAGCATGGCAAATTTGCAACAATTTAAGAAAACTCTACAAGACACAAATAAGTACCAGTTTACTTAACATTGCAAATAACAGGTGAACGAGAAGGAAATAAACATGTGTTGACCTCTGATATTCTTAACATGTCGATTTCTATCATTGTTAATATCAGTGATAAATTCCTGATTTGGATACACACCACAGACAGAATTAAATGAATTGATTAACCATGGGGCGATCTATCATATATATATATATTTTTCTTTGTGACCTTGCAAGTTAGTGGCATATTAATGTGGCTGGAGATCAAAACAGCTTTAATTTCCCCTTTCTAATTGAAAGAAGAATTATTCTTTGTTGTTGAAGACTTGTCGATTCAGACCTGCTTTCATTATTGGGGGATGGGACTTCCTAATCCCTGGACATTCAAATTCAGTGCATGCATCACTGATGATCTAAGCATCCTGCCCACGTTGCTTCATGTGAATTCTCAAAATGTTATTTCTTCTGAGTGGGTTGTTGGAGGGAATGGGAGGGTGGGCAGGAGGATTTTAAATGCATATAAATTCCAGCAAGTGGCATTTGTTAGTGACATTTTCGCAGATGTTTAGTTTATTTCCCTTTTTACCTCGAGTTAATCACCTCATCAGATGTGGTCAATATATCATTAAAAAATAACTTGTCGTGCATGGGATGTTACATATGTAATGCTCAAGTTTTTGGAATCCAAACTGACTTATAGCGAGCAAACGACTCAATTCCGACTTTAGCTGGCGATGATCCACGATGATAATACCATTATGTCCATAAATCAGAGCAGAGTTCTAAAGATTGGGGATGGAGGGAATATTTTGAATTAACTACAAAAAATATTGGATCAGTGATTTGGATGCATACAGCATTGTTTATAAATCCTTCAGAGAGATGGCCACTGAACCTTTTTAATAATAAGAATCTTTATTGTCACAAGTAGGCTTACATTAACACTGCAATGAATTACTCCTTCCACAATTATTATTTAAATAGAGAGCAGCCAGTAGACAAGTTTTCTCTCGACGTCTGGAGCAACTTGTGATGGCTTTAAAGTAGAATTTGAGTTTCAACGGATTTTCCGTTGGCCGACGCTGAAATAGCAGAACACGATTGGGCAGAGAATCGGTTCTGACGCCAAAATCACAGTGAGCGCAATTTGACGCCAAATTGCAATTCTCCACCACATTGCCAGTGGTGTCACTGCGTACTGGAACGCATGTGCAGTAAACACCGTTTGCATATCATTAGTAGGCCCGACCCGGTATTCCCCGGGGCCTCCGTGATTCTCTGCCTCCAATGGGCCAAGTACCCGACAGAGTGGTTCACTTGTGTTTTTAAAAATCGTGAAACCATCGTTTTGGCTGATGAGGGAGAGAGAGGAAGTAGGACAGAGAGAGGTACCACTGTGGGCTGCCAGGCCGGGCACTGGCTGGGGTGGTGGGGGGACACTTGCAGGCTGGGGGAGAGGGGGTGACAGGGTAACAGGCCGAGTGGATGGGGTGACACCCCATGGGATTGGTGCGGTGTTCAGGCGTGGACCGGCATTACCACAGTTACCTTGCTGTGCACCCACTGACCACACACCCTGGCTCCTGGTTCTGCAGAATGACACCGGTCACATGGGTGCCCCCACAACCCCACATCCACTCCCATATCCCACCCTCTGCACCCCCACCCACACCCACCCACCCAGGGCAACATACACATTAGCCCCTCCAGGGACGCAGTGAGGAAAGCTCTGGTGCTCCTCAGTTGTTGCCAAAGTCTCACTCCTTTCTTTCTGCTTACAGTGCTCACACCCATCCTCAGAATGTGGTCTGCATCGGGGCACTTGATCTTAGGCCACTGTACCCGGTGCGGGGGTAGGGTGGGGAGAGCGAAGCTCAACATGGGTTGGGGGGGTACAGGCAGGCAGGCCCACTGTGAAGATTAATGTGACAGAGGCTTCACATCCATAAGGTGTTACATGGTTTAACAGTGAACATTTTACATTTCCATTCCCCCTAGTTATACATAGTGACCACCCCACTCCCCGCATCACCACTGCCTCCCCCATCCCCCCACCCATCGCAGTGCTGACTCAGGGTTCCTCTCCTTGATCTTTTGTGGTCCACTGTTACGTTTAGGTGTGTCCTCAGGATGCACATTGGAGGTGGAGGCAGCCTGCTGCTTTTCATGCCCTGTGGCCTTCGATGCCCTTGATGGATTTCCTCTGAAGGGCCCAGAGTCAGAAGGCCCAGCTAACTTACCATTGATGTGCCACCCTTTTCTGCCTGATGCCCTTAAGATCCATCAGTGTCAGGATGGAGGGATTTGGAAGAATTGGAGACTGCTGCCATCTCCTTGGTGGCAGACCCCAGGCTGGCCTCCAGTGCTTCCTCCTCCCTAATAGTGCCCTTTGGACCCTGGGGTCTCCATGGGATGGAGGGCAGTTGGATTGAGTTCCAGAGGCCTCTGAGTCATCTGGCTTTGCCAGTCCTTGTGGCTCCTCATTGTTTGCACCATGGTGTCGACGCCCTCAGCAACTGGGCCATGCGTTCCAGTGCCTCGGCAATGCCCACCTGCATCTGGGACATGTTCCTCAGCAACTGGGACACACTCTGAAGTACCTCGGCAATGTCAACATGCGTCCGGTACACATCCCTCAGCGACTGGCACATGATGTTGAGGTCCTTAGCCATGATCATCACTGACTGCACCATGCCTTCGATACCACCACCCAAGATGTTGTCATTGTGCTCCAGGCTCTCCACTGCAGTCACCATCCCAGCAGTGTTGGTGTTGATGCCACACATTGTCAGTATCAACTCCTGTGCCCATAGCCTTTGCAACTCCTCCAATTCGCTACGAACTCGCTGGAATGCCAGACACAACCCCTCCTGTATCTCATTGCCATGTCCTAGCCTCTGCAGCAGCTCTGAGATAACCTTGTCCAGAGGCTCGGCAACTGACTGGGACTCAGCTGAGTCCTGGGATCCAGTAGACCTCCAACTGCTGTTGCCCTTCGATGTTCCTGCCTCCACCTGAGTTGCATCAGCAACTGTGTGGTGCTCACCAGATTGTGCTCCAGACATCTGTCCACTAATGTTGCTCACCGAGGTGTGTGTCTCTGTGCTGGTGGAAAGTGGGGGTGATAGCTGTGATGCCTTGATGGTGGTCTCCTCAGACCTCCCCTCCAAGGTGGTCTTTTGGGTGGTGGGATCAGGACGATTCTGGATAGCCCCGCCCCATCTGATGGAGTTACTGTGAGTCAATGGACACGTGGTCAGTTGGAGAGAACGATCATTTTGTCTGACATAAACAACTCAATTGAGACAGGTCACTGGGTGAAGGGGGAGCAGATCCTTACCTCTGTGATGCAGGCCAACCTATCTGTCACTGACTGCTCTGTACTCCGTCAACTCCACATTCTATAGGCCCGTTTCTTATAGGGGATGAGGACTTGGATCTCTGTGACTTGGATCTCTGTTATGCACTCCCCCTCCCCCCCCCACCCCCCCCCCCCTCCCACCCCCCCCCCCCCTCCCCTCCCCCCCCCCACCCCCCCCCCCCTCCCATCCACCACCCCCCCCCTCGCCTTGGCCCTTTCCATCTACTGTGGGCTATCTTTTCCTTTGGAGACAAAGAGATAGCTTTGTGAGCTGTAGGCTTGATGGATCAAGGGGGTCAGTAGCAGGAGGCATGTGTGGACACTGCAACTAGTTGTGCTAGTGGGTGCCAGGGCTGCTGAGGAACAAGCATGAAAATTGGATGTGGGGAGGGTGCAAGGTGTCAGCCAGTGATTTGTGGGGAGGGGGGCTGGGAATTTCAGGGGCGGCAGGAAGAACCGATGACAGGAGAGAGGTTGCAACGTACCCTTGCAGCTTTGTGCAGGTCGTTGGTCTTCTTCCTACATTGGACGCTGATTCGCCTGGTCATGCGGCCCACACTGACAGCTGCTGCACTGCATCCCAGGCGATATTAGTGGCCCTGCTGCTGGCCTGCCAATGCCCTTGGAGGAACAGGATGTCCTCTCTTGCCTCCAAAGTGTCCAGAAACCTGGCAAGGTCAGCATCAGGGGTTGGTTTAGCACAGTGGGCTAAACCGCTGGCATGTAATGCAGATCAATGCGAGCAGCGCGGATTCAATTCCCGTACTGGCCTCCCCGAACAGGCGCCGGAATGTAGCGACTAGGGGATTGTCACAGTAACTTCATTGAAGCCTACTCGTGACAATAAGCGATTATTATTATTGTCACTAAAGCGAGGATCAGGTCTGCCTGCTGCGATGCTTGTGTGTTGACCAAAGTGAGCTGTAGGGGAGCATTTAAAAGCAGCTCCCCCTTGTTTGCAGCGAGCTGCTGAAATCTGGTGAATCAGACAACTTGTGGGGGCTCATTTCTAGCACTAAGTGCCATTAAATACGGGCTACAATCTTGCCAATGCAGCCATTGTGAAACATCTTGCGAATCATGCCCAAAATTATAGTTCAAAATGTTCCCATTAAATCGTGCTCATTAACCTTTCACCTTTTCCCCGGCCCAAATAATGATTAAATGGAATTGTGATCTCCTCTCTCTCATTCATCCCCATCCTCTTTCTCGCCATCAATTCTCAGTTTGGCTCCATCGGCCTGATTGCACAATATGACTGGAGAGGTGGGCAGCATGATACTCTCCTAGAGAGGCACGGTTGGTGAGTTTGATTGATTGATTGATTGATCTATTGTCACATGTACCAAAGTACAGTGAAAAGTATTTTTCTGCGGCCAAGGGAACGTACCCAGTACGGACATATTAGACAAAAAGAATAATCAACAAAGTACATCAACAAATAGTGATTGGTTACAGTGCGAAACAAGGCAAATAAACAAACAAAGCAAATACATTAGCAAGAGCAGCATAGGGCGTCGTGAATTGTGTTCTTACGGAGAACAGATCAGTTCCAGGGAGAGTCGTTGAGGAGTGTAGAAGCTGTGGGGAAGAAGCTGTTCCTATGTCTGGATGTGCGGGTCTTCAGATTTCTGTATCTTCTACCTGATGGCTGGGGCTGGAAGAGGGCAAAGGCTGGGTGGGAGGGGTTTCTGACAATGCTGTCTGATTTCTGAAGCAGCGGGAAGTGTAGACAGAATCAATGGAGGGTGGCAAGCTTGTGCGATGCATTGGGCTGAGTTCACCACACTCTGCAGTTTCTTGCACTCTTGGGCCGAACAGTTGCCATACCAAGCAGTGCAGCACTGAGGGTGGGCTGCACTGAGGGCGGGCTGCACTGAGGGCGGGCTGCACTGAAGGAGGGCTGCATTGAGGGAGCGCTGCACTGAGGGCGGGCTGAACCGAGGGAGCGCTGCACTGAAGGAGGGCTGCACTGAAGGAGGGCTGCATTGAGGGAGCGCTGCACTGAGGGAGCACTACACTGAGGGCGGGCTGCACTGAGGGCGGGCTGCACTGAAGGAGGGCTGCATTGAGGGAGCGCTGCACTGAGGGCGGGCTGAACCGAGGGAGCGCTGCACTGAAGGAGGGCTGCACTGAAGGAGGGCTGCATTGAGGGAGCGCTGCACTGAGGGAGCACTACACTGAGGGCGGGCTGCACTGAGGGCGGGCTGCACTGAAGGAGGGCTGCATTGAGGGAGTGCTGCACTTAGGGCGGGCTGAACCGAGGGAGCGCTGCACTGAAGGAGGGCTGCACTGAAGGAGGGCTGCACTGAAGGAGGGCTGCACTGAAGGAGGGCTGCAGTGAGGGAGCACTACACTGAGGGAATGCTGCACTGAGGGAGTGCTGCACCTCCATCTTTCGGAGAAGATATTAAACCAAAGGCCCCATCTGCCTTGCGTGGGTGGAAGTAAAAAGATCCCATGGCACTATTGGAAGTGCACGCGTGTTATCCCTGGTGTCCTGGATGATATTTAACCTTCAGTCAAGGTCACAAAAAAGGGATTTTGCCTGGGCTGGTGTGTTTTAGCCTTGAAGAGGGGCTGGCTTGGCTGGGGCTGTTTTCCTGAGAGCAGAGTAGCTGCGGAGCGACCTGATCGAGGTGTACAAAATTATGAGGAATATAGAGAGCGTGGATAGGAAGGATTTAGGGGAATTTGGTGAAACCTTTTCAGCCAGAGGGTGGTGGGAATCTGGAATTCATTGCCTGAAAGGGTGGCAGAGACGCGAACCGTCACAACTTTTAAGAGGCATTTAGATAAGCATTTGAAAAGCTATGGCATACAAGGCTACAGACCGAGTGTTGGAAAATGGGATTAGAATAGATAGGTGTTGAATGGCCGGCACAGACACAATGGGCCAAAGGGCCTCTCTATGCTGTAAAACTCTCTGACTCTATAAGATGATCAACTGCATTAGCAGACCAAGCTAAACAAATACAACACTGCAACTACGTCAAGTTGCAATGTTTATCTTGTAGTTGTTTATTTTATAATGTACTAACAAAGGGTTAGTTACCCAAAATTAAGTATGACAGAACCCAGACATGCCATGGTTGAAGCCTGCTTTGGGGGAAGCCTTTGCACAGGATATTTACAGAAATTCAGCTACTGCTGTGGGCCTCAGAGGCCTGAAGCCACAGCAATGGTCATCCACTGCGAGACTCCAGCTCCAGAAGTGCCCGATGGTTTTTCTGGCATGCATCTTGGAACAGAGAAGAAAATGAGGCAGCTGATTCCCTTCCACTTCATTTGCATGGACTCACCCTGCTTCACATCTGTCATGCACAATAATCTGCCCTCATCTATCACAGAAGCCCTGTCAAAGCCGAGCAATGCAAAACTGGTGGAGACCAAAGGGATCCATGCGTGTTCTTCTATCAATTTGAGGCTGAGAACTGAGCAATCTCAGGATGTGAAAAAGGCAATAATTACAGCGATGCAGTACTCTGCTAATAGATAGTAAATATTTTACACAGAAAGTAATTGCAGAGGCTACTCTGAGTGGTTCATGAGAAAATGTATTGTCTTAACTTTACCAAAACGCTAAAATGGATCAACAAAGTGTCAAAAAATTGAAATTGTAAAAGACATTTGCATTTACATAATGTCTTATACATTGAGATGTCTCCAAATATTTTATTTGATGAATTAATTGTTATGATAGAGAAAAGTAAGTTTTAAACAACACCCTGGCTGCACAATGGTTAACACTGTCGCTTCACAGCGGCAGGGTTCCAGGTTCGATTCCCGGCTTGAGTCACTGTCTGTGCGGAGTCTGCACGTTCTCCCTGTGCCTGCGTAGATTTCCTCCGGGTTCTCCGGTTTCCTCTCACAAGTCCCGAAAGACTTGTTTTAGGTAATTTGGACATTCTGAATTCTCCCTCTGTACCTGAACAGGCGTCGGAATGTGGCGACTAGGGGATTTTTACAGTGACTTCATTGCAGTGTTAATGTAAGTCTCCTTAAATTAATTAGAGATTAATTAAGATTAAATTAATTAAAATGTTTAAGTTATTACTGCTGGCCAATAGTTATGATTCCCAGATTTGTTTAACTCACTTGAACACTGACCTGGATCTTCCAAATGAATTAGCGGTGGACTTTCAGAGAAAGACCCAATGTGTGCACATGTAAGCTTCTTACTCAGGAATTTCAAACTTCTGACGGGTAGAATTACACTGCCTGCGGCCCTCCATATAAGCCGCTAACATTGAACCCCCATTATAGACATGAGCTAGATGCTCTGAACTTGCCCAGGAATTTAGAACCATAAAATCAGTAGTGTGGAAGGAGGCCATTCAGCCCATTGAATCTGCACTGACCCCCTGAAAGAGCACCTTGCCTAAGCCCACTTCCCCATCCTATCCCCGTAACCCCACCTAACCTGCTCATCCCTGGAAACTAAGTGGTAACTTTATCATAGCCAATCCCCTAACCTGCAAATCGTTGGATTATGGGAGGAAACCAGAGCACCCGGAGGAAACCCACGCAGACACAGGAGCAAATACAAACTTCCCACAGTCACCCAAGGTTGGCATTGAACCTGGGTCTCTGGTGCTGTGAGGCAGCAGTGCTAACCACTGTCCTGATATTCCAGGCTCCTGATTACTTCAGGATACTCACACTGTTAGTTACACTGTAGAACCGTAGCGGTGGGACACTCCCCCATAGAGATGCAGGTCGGCACTGCTCCTGAGGCGGCAGAACACCACAGAACACTACCACCCGACCGCAAAACCAGAGTACAGGTTCCGGCTGGCGGTTGCTGGTTGTAGAACACCAAAAAGCAGCCAATCCAGGGAGCGCTCTCCACCCCATTGTCCCGCCAGGAACGACCGCTGCCTCAAGGACCAAGCCCACTACTCCAAGGACCAGGCCCACTACTTGGATGATGAAGAAGAGGCCTGTCACAGGTTGCACTGCGTAACTTCACCTTGGGTTGCACCCATTCAGCTTTAGTTGCAGGTGAATGGGCGAATATCCTTCACATGCAGTTGGACATGGGGGCGATGGTATCCATGGTCAGCCACCGTACCTTTGACCGCATTCACTCCAGTATCCAGACATTGACCCTTGGGGACACCAACGTCCGCCTCACTACATCTACTGGTGAACCGCTGGCAGTAACGGGTACCTCCATGGTCCCAGTAGAACATGGGCAGCAGGTGGCATACCTGCCATTGGTGGTCATAAATGGCAGCGACCCGAGTTTGCTGGTGCGCGACTGGCTGCGCCATCTCAGATTAGACTGGCAAAGAGTTTGCCAAGTGTACCCACATGGCTTTGAGGGGGTTCTGGCCAGGTTCAAGACCATATTTCAGGAGGGGTTAGGCAACATCAGAGGGGCTGTGGCCAATGCCAGCGTTGGCCCAATGGCCCAATCGAGATATTTCCAGTCCCAGCCTGTCCCGTATGCATTATGATCGAAAGTGGACACAGGGTTGGACCATGTCGAAGATTTAAAGATAATACGCCCCTGTCCACTTCTCTAACTGGGAGACACCAGGATCCCAGGCATTGTGTTAGCCCAGTCAGGACCGGTTTCTTATCATGTGAGGGCACAGGGGTGTAAATCGAATTTGGTGTGTGGATCACACCTGTGGACGCATCCCTGAGACGCCAGATCGGACTCCGGATCTTCTGGACCAAAACTCCTCCCCCTCAGCTGGAGTTACCACCTCGGTCCCAGCTCCCGCCATTGACCCTGGTCACACCTGCTGTGGAGAATCCGATTTCGGACATCGAGGATACCGAGATGTCGGACGAGCTCTTGCTAAGCTCTGATTCTGAGGCTGACATCGACATATTGCCACATATTGCCGACATATTGCCGGAGCCCGTTGTGCCGGCGCCCACAGCTGCCTCCATTACGACGATCTCACCAAGGCCTTCATGCAGAAATTCTGCTCCCCAGTTCGATGCACGTCTCCGGGTGCCATGCGGTCTGCCACCGGCGGCTGTCCCCAGGCTAAAATGACTAGAGGTTCCTTGGATCTACCTGCGGACATGGACATGGACATATCTCTGGACTTGGAGGGGAGGGCTGTTATAACCCTCTTGGTGGTCACTGCATCGGGACTATCAGATTCCCTGTGACTTCCATTGAATGCAACCTTTCCCAGTAATGAGGAAGCATGTTAGCATGTCTTTCGGGACTTATCGGAGGAAACCAGAGCACCCGGAGGAAACCCATGCAGACAGGGGGCAAACGTGCAGACTCCACACAGACAGTGACCCAAACTGGGAATCGAACTCATGTCCCTGGCGCTGTGAAGCAACTGTGCTAACCACTATGCTACTCATGTTGCCCTGTTGACCTCAAGGAAGGACAGCACTTTGAAGCTTCTGCAACTCACCATTACCGATCATGGCTGCCTTTATCAGTGACTGTATCCTGCAGCGAAAATGGGAAAGCCACAATTTTAATTGCGGCCGGTGGCAGGCAACTCAGCATTGCCACTGACCAGAAGATCTGGGTCATCATATTTAGTTACCTTGCTATTATTTTTCTCTTCTACAACTGTGCAGGTACTTCTGACCAAAACGTGAATCTGTGACTGGCTTCAAGGCTTCACGGCCTCTACACAAGGTGGTTCTATAAATCTTTTCTATTCATTATGTTCACTAACTCAAGGTCTGACCTGAATAAAATAATCCCTTTCTGACTTAACACTTTGGCTGTGCATCATTGCACAAATTCATTAATTACTTCCACAGCAAAAAAAAATCTGCTTTCTTTTAACTAACTTTTCATTAATGTCTGTTAATGTATTTGGGGTCTGATCAGGGTGCTTCTAACCACAGACAATTAATCTGTTAATATTTTCCACCTACATTTCACTACGTTTTATCCATCCATTTTCTCATTAAAATTTATGAAAGCATTAGGATTTCAGCTGCTGTTTCAACTTCATTGTCCAATATGGGGGATATTTCCATTCTTTGTTATTTGAAAGAAAATTGTAAACATGGGCATAGAACCCCTGCAGTGCAGAAGGAGGTCTGCACCGACCCTCTGAATGAGCACCCGACCGAAGGCCACTCCCCTGCAATCCCACCTAACCTGCAAATACCTGGACAATAAGTAGAAATTTTTTCATGGGAAATCCACCTAAACTGCACATCTTTGGACTGTGGGACAAAACGGGAGCACCTGGAGGAAACCCACAAAGACACGGGGAGAAAGTTCGACCTCCACATAGATAGTCACCCAAGGCTGGAATTTGGTCTCTGGTGCTGAGAGGCAGCAGTGCTAACCACTGTGCCATTGTGCCGCCGCTGGAACTACACTTTTGTGATCTCACTACAAGTCCAGCACGGTAGCATGGTGGTTAGCATAAATGCTTCACAGCTCCAGGGTCCCAGGTTCGATTCCCGGCTGGGTCACTGTCTGTGCGGAGTCTGCACGTCCTCCCCGTGTGTACGTGGGTTTCCTCCGGGTGCTCCGGTTTCCTCCCACAGTCCAAAGATGTGCGGGTTAGGTGGGTTGGCCATGCTAAATTGCCCGTAGTGTCCTAAAAAGTAAGGTTAAGGGGGGGGGGGGTTGTTGGGTTACAGGTATAGGGTGGATACGTGGGTTTGAGTGGGGTGATCATGGCTCGGCACAACATCGAGGGCCGAAGGGCCTGTTCTGTGCTGTACTGTTCTATGTTCTATAAGTCAAAAAATAGAGGACGTTTTCCCATGATTCACCATTCTAGTTTCTTTGTCAAATTTACCTTACGATTATTTACAGTTTGTTCTACAAGATATGTGGATTAATGATAATTAGAGTTAGGACACTCAATGCATTTTACACTGATCAGTGCACAATGCTCTATCTGCTATTTAACAAATGCTTCGATTGCCCATTCGAAGCATTCCCTTGGTGTTGTCTGTTGTTAAGATTTCCAACAGGTAATAGTGCATCGAAGGTAGGCCCCAGGTACCTCTCACTTCACTGTTGCTAAGTACTGGATTAACAGCCACATTTATGATTTGTGTTAAATCTACAACATTCCGTTCAGAGCATTTCAGAAAAAGATAAGGATTTGCAAATGTCCATGCAAGTGGGTAGAGCTTGGTTAACTGTCATCTTTAAATGCTAAAAAAGGAGTATATTGGGGGAATTAAGCTGCAGCTATGGAAGTTAATGATAAAAGTACATTGAACAATAAAGAAAGTATTGAAAGTATGCAAGTAACTTTTTCTTTCGGTCATTAATGCAGAGTAATTCAGATTTTTCATTTAATATGAACAAAAGATTAATGTTTTATGGTGTCATTGTATTTTTTTGCCTCCTATTACAGAAAAATGTTTTGCGAAGCACTTTTAATCAATTCTATTTCTTCCTAGCACGTCTGTGCTGGACCATTCTGTTATCAAAGGCTACCACCTGCTCATAAGTGATTGCAGCTGTACTACTGGGAGAAAAAATACAGTAGGACTAATAATCTATAAAATTCCAGTGTAAAGCCAATTTCATCTGTGCGTGCTTTGTGTGGCACTTGCAGGTGTACAAGGGTTTTATTCTCCTGGGGAGCTGTTTCAACTTCAAGTAATGTCTGGATGTCATTCAGCAGATTACTGTGAAATAAGTAAGGCATGAAATTCCACTAGGCTGAGATCCAAGGAATCACTTTATCATGTCCGATGTCTGCAGAGTCTTTGACTCCAGGCCTCCATTTTACCCAGAACTCGGTTACCAAGTAATTTATCACTCATGTTTCTTTTGACCTTTAATGGGAAGAATCTTTAGAAGACAGAATATAATTGACTAAGAAGCAAATACTTTAGAGTTTAAATCAGTTTCTGGTTTTGTAACCTATGCAGGACATATGAATTACAGCAATTTGAAAAAAAAAACCTTTCGGAATGGAGTTCAAAAATCGTTATCATAGAAAAGAATATGAGATAATGAATGTTAGAATTTTTGTGCCGTTTCATTGTTGGTTTGTTATTTTCTTTGCTGAACACAGGTTGTTAAAGTTTTATCTGTTACATATTCAGGCAGAGCTGAATCCACCTTTATCCAACAGCATTAACAATACACTCTTTCCCCATAGCCGAAAGCTGATTCATTGAAATTAATGTTGGTTACCTTATAGCTGCTGTAGTAGAGCACTCTCAGCAAAGAATTCATAAGCAGAACAAGCATTTATATTTGCATGTACTATACATTCTGTAGGTGCTTTCTCCTCACATTATTAAAGTGCCCTGTGGAGCATTGTGCAAAAAGGATTAAAAGCTGGCACACGTGGTATTCTTTCATGTCACTGAGTCAAAAGTACATGTTTTTAGTCTGAATAAATTTCAACGGCAGTACATGCCATTTTCTTAATCAATTCAGTCAAGCAATTATTATACCTTGGGCATTATATAACATAAATTCAAGATAGGTTATTCCATTAATTTTACATTTACTAAAAGTCAAATATATGGGGTGAAATTCTCCCCAAAATGACTAAATGCTCGATTCAACTAATTGGGAAGAAAGTCCCATAGCGAGAGCGTTTAGCCGCTGTATTTCCCAGTGCTCACAGCACCGAGAAACACGTGGCTATACAACACAAATCGCATTGTGTAAGGGGCTTCAGTGGGAACGCGCAGCCGACGAAGCATTTGGCCCCGTTTTGAGCACTGGGGAGCTGTGCTCGCTGGAATTCCCTAGTGTAGCGAGAGATTAGGATGCCATTTTGCCACCCCAGCACTTATACTCCGATTGGTGAGGGGCGAGCAGCCGTGCCACGTAAAATTGCCCGACCTCCACGACAAAAATGGCCGTCGAATTGCCAGGCCTGTGGCCGCGCATGCACATAGCCACGACCTGCAGCGGTTGCTCTGTACAACATCCCGTCGGCTGTTCGCAGACCCGACCTGCCAGATGATGCCCCCCGGACACTCCCTCGTCACCCCCTGGCCACCCCCCACCAGTCCCCCCAGCCCTAACCGAAGTGCCCCCAGCCAGCAGTGTGGCTCCTGCCTGACTGTGGCATCGCTGGACAGTCTGCAGCCACCACGCCGGGTTCCCGACTGTTGAGACCATACGTCAACCGCACAGTCAGGAACTGGGCCCATCAGGGTTGGAGCATCGGGGAGGGCCTTCAGGTGACATCTTGAGGCCGTCCCAACAGCGTGAGCCACGCCTCACGATGACACTGTTTTGGAGGGGGCGGAGCATGCGCAACTTCTATAAAAAAGGCATCGCCCCTGATTTGGCCGTAAAAATGGATTTTCCGCCCGATCGCCAAGTAGGAAATTGGCGTCAGGAAATGGAGAATCCCGCCCCTGGTCTCTGTTTGTGGAGACCAGTAGTGATTCATGCTGGCTTCACATTGATCCGGAAGGTGGGAGAATTGCAGGAGCAAGGAGAATTTGGTTTCAAGTCCGTTTGCTTATTGAAATTAAATTTTAATGTGGTACTCAGGTTCAGGCCCAGTGAGGGCATGAACCAGATTACATCTACTAGAAGGGCCCGGAAACATCGTGTATTGTTTGGTCATGGCGCAAATCCTGTTTCAAAGTTCTCCTCGTATTTTTCCAACATGGCGGGATTCACACAGGGTGCAACGTGGCGGGAAAATCGCCCCCATAATTTAAAGTTTTAAATATTGGTATACATGTAATTTGGCTCAAAAGCAACGTTGATCATAGAACATAGAACAGTACAGCACAGAACAGACCCTTCGGCCCTTGATGTTGTGCCGAACATTGTCCGAAACCAAGATCAAGCTATCCCACTCCATGTCATTCTGGTGTGCTCCATGTGCCTATCCAATAACCGCTTGAAAGTTCCTAAAGTGTCCAACTCCACTATCACAGCAGGCAGTCCATTCCACGCCCTAACTACTCTCTGAGTAAAGAACTTATAGTTATGCCCCCTTGTAACAGCTACATCCACCCGAGGAAATAGTTTCTGAACATGAAAAGCTTCTTTCTTTAACCAAGTCATTGTCATAGAAACATATGAATTGGGAATAGGAGTAGGCCACTTGACCCCTTAAGCCTGCTCTGCCATTCAGTAATATCGTGGCTGATTGGATTGTAGCCTCAAACCCACATTCGTGCCTAACCCCGATAACCGTTCCCTCCCTTGTTAATCAGGTGTCTATCCAGCTCTGCCTTAATAATATTCAAAGACTTTGCTTCCACTCCTTTTTGAGGAAGAGAGCTTCAGAGACTCATGACCCTCTGAGAGAAAATAAATCTCTTCATCTCGATCTTAAATGAGTGACCCTTTATTTTAAAATTGTGACCCCGAGTTCTAGATTCTCCCAGAAGAGGAAACATCCTCTCCACACCCACCCTGTCAATGTCCCTCAGCATCTTGAAGGCTTTAATCAAGTCGCCTCTTACTAATCTAAACTCAAGTGGGTACGAACCTAACCAACCAAACCTTTCCTCATAAGACAACCCACCTATTCCTGGTATAATCTAGTAAACCTTCCCTGAACTTTTTCTAATGCATTTACATCTTTCCTTAGATAAGTCGACACATCTCATTGTTTAAGGATGGACTAACACCTAAAGACCATGATGTTTCCAGGTAGTCTGCCTCCATGGGTAAAATGTTGTTGCCCATAGCAGCATTTGACTTGGCCTGACTCTCTGGACCCTGGTCCTGATGATCCTCTTTCGAGTCATCTATCGAGTTATTATCTAAGGATGCCAGGCAATCCATGATGTCCCTAATCTGTCAATTCTTCAAACCAACACCCCACTCTGCAATTTCAAGTTGTGCTGCGCATGGCAAACAGCAACGATCCAGGAGGCATGAACCGGTGCATACTGAAAGTTGCCAGCTGATTGGTCGAGGCGGAGAAATTTTGGTTGGGATTCTCCATCCAGCAACTCTGGAATCGCGATTGGGTGAGAATCACATATGAGGCAAAAGTCGTGGCCGGGGCCAGGCGCCTGACAGAATGCCATGCTCCAGTGCCTCCACAGCGGCGTCAATGCATTCTACTCCACACGTACAATAAATGCCTTTCGCTTATCATTAGCAGGCCTGACCTGGTATTCGCCTGGGTGTCCACGATGCTCCACTTCTGCCATGAGGAATAATCGGCAGTGAGTATCACCTGTGGTTTTTTAAATTTGGAAATAGACCCCATGGCTGCTGAGGGAGAGAGCGAAAGTAGGACATGCAGAGGCACGACAGTGGGGTGCCAGTCCTGCCGCTGGCAGAGCTGGTTGCAGGGATGGGGCATCTACCAGGGGATGGGATGCACCCTGGGGTTGGGTGACCCTAAGTCACCCAACCCAAGTCCAGGGTGTCCAGGCATGGACCACCATTGTCAAGGTCTGCAAGGCTGCCACCTCGCTGCGCAGCCACTGACCACCCGCCGGCCGTATGGGTGTCCCTACCCTGCACCACACCAACCCCGCACTCCACCCATCCCCTTCACCCTACCAACTCCCTCCGCTCAACTGACCACCACTTGCCAGAGGGCATTAAACAGCCCACCCAAGGGCAACACCCACAGTAGCCCCTACAGGAGGGCACCAGACGGGGCCGCGGAGCATGCTGTTGGCATGGGTAGCGCCAGCCACCGGTGCCATTGCCGGCAGTGACGTGTGCGTGCCAGCATGGACGGTGCCGTGGCCAGAGGCCGGGCACCGACAGGACCACAGCTGTGATGTGGAAGGCAGAGAACCAGGAGGAATGGTTGGTGGTTGGCCTGGAAATGGGGGAGGAGGTGGGGGGAACACACGGAGGCAGGGGCTGCAAAGCAGGCCGGAGCCATCATGTAGCCCATTGGACCTGGTTGGGCATGCTAACATGTCTGCCTTTCATCCTTTGCAGGCAATGGCTATTGGAATCCAACAAGGAATGTTGGCCTTCATCCTGGCCGGCACAGCCCTGGGGGATGCACTTAGGCTTAGGCTATACGAGCAGGAGCTGCTCGAGGCAGAGCCTGCCCCAGAGGAACATGGGGCAGCCGGTGAGGATGGAGAAGTGTCTACCCAACGGGCCGAGGAGGAAGTGGGAAGGAGGCACCGCATGAGGCCTCATGTTCATAAGTTCATAAGATGTAGGATCAGAATATGGCCATTTGGCTCATCGTGTCTGCTCCGCCATTCGATTATGGCTGATTTCATCCTGGCCTTAACTCCATCATCCTGCTCGTGCTCGATAACCTTTCAACCTGTTACCAATGAAACATTTGTCGACCTCCTCCTCAAATGTACTCACTGTAAAGGCATCCACTGAACTCTGCCGTAACATATTCCACAGAATCTCAACCGTTTGGGAGAACTAGTTTCTCCTCAATTCTGTTTTAAATTTGCTATCTCGTTTCCTAAGATTATAACCTCTCGTTCTAGAATGCCCCACAAGAGGAAACATCTGCTCCATGTCTACTTTATCCACACCTTTTATCATCTAGTTTATCTCAATTTGATCTCCCCTTATTCTTCTAAACTCGAGAGAATATAGGCCTAAACTATTCAATCGCCTAATTTCTGGAATCAACCTAGTGAACCTCCTCTGAACTGCCTCCAATTGCATTACATCTTTCCTCGAATAAGGGGACCAAAATTGTGCATAATACTCCATCTGAACTGGCAGCGCCTGTCCATCGAGGGCCTGTCAAACCAGGCATGTCGCTGAATACTCTGGCAGTGCAGGGGGACCGTACGCATATCTGCAGGATGATGGCACCGTGCAGGTGTGGGGGAGGACACCTGCTCCCAGTGGCTGTCAAGGTGACAGTCACCCTGAACCTTTACACCATGGGGTCCTTCAAGGTGCCAAGTAGGACCTATGACAGGCCGGTCTTCACAAAACAGAAGGGGTTCCACTTGATGAACGTGCAGCTGGTGTGTGCCTGATACATGTCTGTGCCTGATACCAGGCAGTGTGCGTAGCGCCTTCATCCCGACACACTCGATGGTTGCTGACACCTTCAATATGCACCCCTGGGTGAAGGGCTGTCTCTTTGACGACAGGGGTTATCATCTGTGGTCATTGCTGATGACACCTATTTGCAGGCCACAGACCAACACGGAGAACCGCTACAATGAGCCCATGCACAGGGGTGTGATCAAGCAGTGTTTCGGCATCGTGAAGATGCTGTTCAGGTGGTTGGACTGCTCTGGAGGAGCTATCCAGTATAGTGGTAGGAGGGTCTCCCACATTGTGGTGGCCTGCTGCATTGTCCACAACATTGCTCAGCAGAAGGGTAATGTGCTGGAGGAGGGGGATGAAAGCCAAGCCTCATCCGACGAGGTGGATGTGGACGAGGATGAAGATGGGCACAACATGTGGCATGGGCAGGTCCAGGAGGCTGCACAACGTATGCACCTGGACTGGTGTCCATGGGTCGCCCTCATCGCCTCCAGGTTTGATGACTAAGGAGCCTGGCCAGCGACACGGTCACCCGTCCCAACCCTATATCGATGGTGGGGATGGTTGGCGGGGGTTTGGGATGGAGAGGGATGGGGGTGGATCAGTGCAGGGGCGGTGGCTGAATTGTTGTCCCTGGCCCACACTCACTCCAAACGTCCGCCTATCTCCCTCCCTTGCCTCCTGGCGCATCCCTGCAGCCAACCCATCCCATCCCTCACACCCTTCTGAAAGAGCACCGAGGCAGCTTGCAATGTTGTGAACAGTCGTTTATTGTGAAACGGTAACATTTTTGTACAGGTTTGTGCCCTAGCAGTTAACGCTATACGGCGTGCTGCACCAACTTAATTGGTGTCTACCTTTCTAGCCTTACGGGCCCTAATGCTACATCTAGGTGAATCCCCAGGCGCTATATCAGGAGTGGAGGTGGCCTGTTGCAGTGCCCGCCCTATTACATGAGTCCCCTTTGGTGCCGGCCTCTGGAGTAACCGTTCCTGGATGGGCCTGGCAGGTACTCAGGTGTCACATGTGGTGTAGTTCCACCCTGTTCTGCCCACTGCCCATCAGATGTGCCAAGGACAGGAGTGGGAGGGTCCAAGGCGCTGTGGAGCTCCAGCACCTCCCCCGCGGGTGTCCTATCACATTCTCCCCCCTCAGGTTTCCCAATGGCTCCGGGGTGGGTGGGTGACATGAGCAAACCCCTGAGGTTCCCCCGCCACATGGCACTTCCAGTCCTGGAGGCCCGCTGCCCTCTGGACTAGGTTCCCAATTCTCAAGGCTGTGGAGCACAGGGAGTGGGCCACCTCCCTCTGGGGCTGTGCTACATCACCCAGTTACTGTGCTACATCCCTTTGGGACTGGGTCACCTCCATCTGGGACTGTCCCCCATCACCCAGTGACAATGCCACCTCCCTCTGTTACTGGCTCAGGTCAGCCAACGCCCGGGCAATGCCGCTGACACCCTCAGCAATGATCCGTTGTTGCTGGGCCAAGTTCTGGAGCGCCGCTGCAATGTCCAGTTGGCTCTGGTACATAGCTGCCTGTGACAGGGCAGCCCTGCCCTGTGTGTCGGCCACCGCTTGCACAGCGTTCCCCAGGCCTTGGACATCCTGATCCTTGGCCAATTACTTCACCCCCAAGGCCTCCACCGCAGATGTCACTGTGCGGTATTGGCCTTGGTACTAATCAGCGGCAGAGTGACCACTTGCTGGGGAGACTGCTGGATGATGGGAGGCCATTGGATAATGGATGGCTCTCGTTAATTGTATGGAAATGGGGCTTAAGGGGTGATAATTGGTTTCTCGCCATGTCACGGCGAGATCCCAATTTCACCTACGGGAGCGGACCGGTTGCATCGCAAACTGTTTGGCTCTTGGCACGGTTCTCACTTTTGGCCTCTCCCACAATTCACTGTCCTCATTTCGCTTGTGCGAGAGGGTAACAAGGCTGGAAGATCTTGGTGGCTATAAGAGCAAGTCAGATGCTTGGAATCCTGTCACGAGTAACTCACCTCCTGACTCCCCATTTATAAGGTATAAGTCAGGAATGTGATGGAATATTCTCCATTTGCCTGGATGAGTGCAGCTCCAACAAAACTCAAGAAACTCAACATCATCCAGGGCAAAACAACCCGCTTGTTTGCTATCTGTCCACAAACAATCAATCCTTTCACCAACAACACACAGTAGTAGCAGTGTGTACCGTCTACAAGATTCACTGCTGGAACTCATCAAGGCTCCTTACATGGGAACACCACCACGTGTAGGCCCCTCCAAGACACTCATTTGTATCTTTACTTCAAAATATATCGCTGTTCCTTCACAGTCGCTGGGTCAACACTCTGGACTTCCCTCCCTTACAGCATTGTGGGTGTACCTACGTCTCAAGGACTGCAGCGGTTCAAGAAGACAACTTACCACCAGCATCTGAAGAACAACTAGGGAAGGACAATAAATGCTGGCCTAGATAGTGATTCCCTTATCGGCTAAATGATTTTTTAAAAATGGGCATCACTGGCAAGGTCAGCATTTGTTCCCTAATTGTCTTTGAAATGAATAGTGCCCTTGGCCGTTTCAGAGGGTGGTTAATAGTCAACCACAATGCTGTCAATCTGGGCTCACATGTCGGTCAGACCAGGTAAGGCTGGTAGATTTCCTTCCCTAAAGGACATTCATGACCCTGATGGGATTTTAAGACAAACTATGATAGTTTTGTGGCCACCATTACTGAGACTATGGGCTAAATTTTATAGGCCCCCCCCCGCTGTGGAAATCATCGCAGATGGGATGGATAATTTTGTTGACCTCAGCTGGGAATTTCCAGTCTCGGAGCCGGTGGGACAGGAAAATCCCAACCTATAGCCCCAATACCTCTTGCACTCTCAGCCCAACCATTGCGATCAGTGGTAAAATTAATGAAGGCGCCACTGCCCTGAACAAACTACTTTGATGCAATGATGGACTGAGATCGGCTGCTGAAAGGAGCTTGAGATATAGAACTTTAGAATCACTGTGACCTTCAGTGCCAGAGGTATCGGATGGTCATCCACCTAGTTGAAACTTAACTCTCCCACAAGCAGCTTATAGATTGATGTGACTGCCTCCCTGGAGAGACTCAACTTTTAGCAACTCAAGGAATTTGAGTGCTTCCTTCTAAAAGAACAAAGAACAAAGAAAAGTACAGCACAGGAACAGGCCCTTCGGCCCTCCAAGCCCATGCCCACTATGCTACCCGACTAAACTACAATGTACACCCTTGCTTCAGGGTAATGTCTTCTCCTCATACAGTCCTGCCCCTGCTCCTCTCTGAAGTCTTCAGGTCCATCACTATGCTGCTCATGTGACTGCCATGCTGCTGCCCCTGACCAGATTCCCTTCTCTCCCTCTCCCTCTTTTCATCTTCCTCACTTGACAAGCCTCCCCCAGCGTCAAGTCCCATGACCCCAGTGCCTCCTTTGTTGAAACTTGATCTTTAATGTTCCCTTCTTGCCTGAACCCCCTCTTCCTAGTGATTCCCTTGAAGCTGAATCCTTCGCTGGCTCAGTCTCACAACACAACCTGACTCAGTCAAAGCTGCACCCGCTCTGGTGCACTTTTGACATCTGCTGCAGTTCCTACCCTCCTGCCCGCCCACCTATGCACGAGTTCTGAAAAAGAGCAGCAAATGTGCAATTTGCTCAGGTACAGAAATTGGGCGGCGCTCGGACTTTGTTTCTGGTTCCCTTACCTAACATAAGAATTGAGCATAATGACTTGGCCCGATGTCATGAAGCCTGATTTGCAGCAGATTAGGAGGGCCATCTGTGTGTTTCCCAACCGTGAACCTCTGCCCAACGTTTTTTAAATGGGCAAGCTGCCTGTGGAGGTATGATAGATAATTGCAGCTCACCCAAATAATATTGACGAGTTGCGAGACCCATTTTTAGACTGATCTTGAGTGTTCCAGTTTGACCTACATCCTGCATGTATGGAAACTACTTCTGGCTTTCCAAATGGGCTGAAAGGAATCTCCACCCAGGTGTTACCTTGAGACATGTCGTACCTTCCAGACATGTAAACTATACTGTCAAAGGTGTGAAATTCTGGTATTTAATCCAGTAAACCTGGATCAGCACCCAGTCAACATGATAAAAAGTTTAGTTTATTTTTCAGAATCAATTAAATCAATGATGGAGATGGAGATAGGTGGGTTATAAATAATGAGAGAAGCAGATCCAGTATCATCATGACTATAATGACTCAGGAAATTGCACACAAAATAAAAACTAAGGTACATCTCCTTGATGGAAATAACTGCTAAAGTCTTGAATTGACTGCTGAGTGGATTAATAAATCACTAAATCTACATCCAAAAGGAAAACACTTATTCACCAGAGAATATAAGAACAGGTTGGGGTAGATGACACATGGCATGTAGGATTCTCAAAGGACTCGGGCAAGCCAGCTGAGCTGAGCATCTTTATTATACTTCACATCTTTGTGTTCTCTTCGGAGATGGCATGAATGAGATTTCAATTAATGTGTCAGAATCATAGAATCACAGCATTGTTACAGTGCAGAAGGAGATCAATTGGTCCATCATGTCTGCACTGGCTCTCCAAATGAGCAATCCATTTAGTGTAATTCTCCTGACTTCTGTGCATGTTTTCCTTTTCAGATAACAGTCCAATTCCCTATGAGCGCTTTGTTTGAACCTACCACAACCGTACTCTCAAGCAATGCCTTCCAGAACATAGTACCACTCACTGCATGAAAAGTGTTTTCCATATCACTTTTGCTTCTTTTGCTAATTACTCTCAAGGTGTGCTTTCTCGTTCTTGATCCTTTCACAAGTGGGAACAGTTACTCCCTACCTGCTCTGTCTGGATCCCTCATGATTTTGAACAATTCTATTAAATGTCCTCTCACCCTACTTTTCAAGGAGAAAAATCCTCCTTCTCCAATCTATCTTATTAACTGAAGTTCCTCAGCCTTGGAACCATTCTTGCGAAACTTTTCTGCACTTTAAGCAACTGAACGGGCAGCTGGTGGCTCGGCTGAACTTCCTGTAGTTCAACCTGGCTGCAGAGAGAGAAAGGTCTTTACTTTAAACTTTTTGACAGAGCCCCTCAAGTAAGAGAGACAAAGATAAGGGCTGTGGCCCTCTAGCTTCTTGATCAAACCAAAACTAAAAATGAGATGAAGCCCTTGGCCCTTTAAAACTGGTGCAGAAAACTTTGCTCATCTCTCAGACCATTCTGGTGAAGTTGGAAGCAAATAAGAATTACATGTTCTTTTGAGTGAAGACCCAGGTTAGTAAAAGTGAAAATGACTCCCCAGAGGGAATCCTACAGCCTGGAAGTTCATACTCAATATTGCTGCTGGAAGATCCTCATTTGCAATTCAACTGATGGTATCAACACTCCACGTCCTGGAAAAATAGTTGGCTTCAACAACGTCAATATTAGAAACAGGATACTCATCTCTCTTATTCCATTTTAATCCTTATCATTTTACCTTTTCCCTTTCTTCTGTGTGTCTTTCTTGTGTGTAGACATTTGGGTAGAGGGTGGGACAGTAGAAGGGGAGTGTAGTAGATTAACTGGCTGCTATTTCAGTTACAGTTATTGCATGTTTCAACTTTGTTCCTGTTCTAAATAAACAATTAATGTGTTTAACCTTCAAAACTGCTGTATAAAAGTTATTGAGCAGTCAAGGGGCCAAAGAGTCCACAAATTGTATACAAATTATTGGTTAACTCACTTGCGTTGGGACTCCGGGGTCTGGGGGGCTAGAATCAACCACACAGTAGCTCAGGGTGTCCTAACACTATTTAATTACAATTGGTGTTAATAATAAAAAGTCATTTGTGTTTATATTCATAAACCTAGTGACTGCAGCTATTGGGCAGCCAAAGACCATGGGTATTTAAAAAGAAAAGTTCATTTCAACCATGTTGCGAGTCCAGGTCACGTGGAGCTGATACGAAAGAGAAAATGCTGGAAAATCTCAGCAGGTCTGGCAGCATCTGTAAGGAGAGAAAAAAAGCTAACGTTTCGAGTCTGATGACTCTTTGTCAAAGCTAACAGACAGAGAAAGTGGGAAATATTTATACTGTGGAGTGAGAATGAAAGATGAGTCATAGCCACAGAAACCCAGGGAAACCAGGTGCTAATGGCCACAGATACCAAAGTCCCCGGAGAGAACAAAAGATGTGAAAGGTCAAACAGCAGCGAAACTAACATCAGAGGATGAACTGTAGATGTGGGGGGAGGGGAATGGGGAAGCAAAGAGGAGAAAGGTAAAGGAAAGGTGGATAAGATTGGGGAGGGATTAAATATATATTAAGAAAGAAAGAAATGGTAAAAGACAGTTGAAATGAAATGGGATGAAAGCAAATGGGTCGAGGTTGGATAGAGCTGATCATCTGAAGTTGTTGAATTCGATGTTGAGACTGGAAGGCTGTAGTGTGCCTAACCGGAAGATGAGATGTTGTTCTTCCAGTTTGCGTTGAGCTTCACTGGAACATTGCAGCAGGCCAAGAACAGACATGTGGGCATGGGAGCAGGGTCTTTTGTTAAAATGGCAAGCAACAGGATGGTCAGGGTCCTGAATGTGCACAGACCAAAGATGCTCAGCAAAGTGATCACCGAGTCTGCGTTTGGTCTCTCCGATATAAAGGAGACCACATTGGGAGCAGCGAATGGAGTAGACTAAATTGGAAGAGATGCAAGTGAAATGCTGCTTAACCTGGAACGAGTGTTTTAGGCCTGGAATGTTAAGCATGGAAGAGGTGAAGGGGCAAGTGTTACACTTTCTGCAATTGCATGGGAAGGTGCCGTGGGCGATGGGAGAGGTACTGGATATGGTGGAGGAGTGGACTAGATTATCAAGCGGGGCTGAAATTGACCATGCAGTGGCCCAGGGTTTCATAACAACATCTAGGTCATTAATGTACATCGGGAAAATTCTCGACCCAACACATTTCAATCTTGAGAACAAATAACGAAGAACAATACAGCGCTGGGACAGGCCCTTCGGCCCTACAAACCTGTACCGATCATGATACCATCCTTATCCAAAACTCTCTGCACTTCCTGGTGCCATATCCCTCTATATCCGTCCTATCCATGTATTTGCCAAGATGCCTTTTGAACACCGTTAATGTATCTGCTTCCACAACCTCTCTGCGGCACGTTCCAGGCATTCACCACCTTCTGTGTAAAAAACCTGCCTTGCACATCTCCTTTAAACTTTCTCCCACAGACCTTAAATCCCCCCTAGTGACTGATCCCTCCACCCTGGGAAAGAGTGTCTGCCCAACCACTCTATATATGCCCTTCATAATCTTGTAGACCTCTATTAGGTTGCTCCTCAACCTCAATTGTTCTAGTGAAATTAGTCTATTCAGACTCTCTACATAGCTCCAGACCAGGCAGCATCCTGGTAAGCCTCCTCTGCATCCTCTCCAAAGTCTCCACATCCTTCTGGTCATGTGGTGACCAGAATTGTGCGCAATATTCCAAGTGCGGCCTTACCAACGTTCTATAGAACTGTAGCATGACTTGCCCGTTTTTATACTCGACGTCCCGTTCAATGAAGGCAAGCATTCTGTATGCTTTTTGGACTACCTTGTCCACTTGTGTTGCCACTTTCAAAGATCTGTGGTCCTGCACGCCCAGATCTCTCTGACTTTCTATATTCCTAAGAGTTTTGCCATTTATGGTATATTTCCCTCCATGTTAGACCGACCAAAATGCATTAACTCACATTTGTCTGGATAAAACTCCATTTTCCATTTTTCTGCCCAAGTCTCCAACCTATCTAAGCCCTGCTGTATTCTCTGACAATCCTCAAGACCATCTGCCTTTCCACCAATCTTTTCCTCCAAATCGTTTTATGTATACTTTAAACAACAGAGGCCCCGGCACAAATCCCTGTGGAACCCTCTGTCAATCAGTTGCCTCAAACCCTGGGCGGCATTCTCCCCTACCCGGCGTGACGGAGGGTGCCGGAGTAGGGGAGTGGCGCCAACCACTCAGAGGTCGCGCCTCCCCAAAGATAGGGAATTCTCCCCACCTTTGGGGGCCAGCCCCGCGCCGGAGCGGTTTGCACCAGAAGACTGGCGCAAACACCCGGCGCCCCCGGCAGCGGGGCTGGCCGAAAGGCTTTCGCCGGTCGGCGCATGCGCCGGCAGTGACGTCAGCGGCAGCTGGCCGCTGACGTCACTGCCGGCGCATGTGCGATGTGCTGTTCCCTTCCGCATCTGTCATGGCGGAGGCTGTGGCGGTCGCGGAGGAACATAGTGCACCCAGGGCACTGGCCCGGCCCCTGATCGGGGGGGCCCCGATCGCGGGCCAGGCCACCGTGGGGACACCCCCCGGGGTCCGATCGCCCCCCCCCCCCCCCCCCCCCCCAGGACCCCGGGGGCCTGCTCGCGCCGCTGAGCCCGCCGTTCCAGAGGTGGTTTAAACCTCGGCGGCGGGAGAGGCCTCCCAGCGGCGGGAACTCGGCCCATCCGGGCCGGAGAATCGCCGCAGGGGCCTCTCCGATCGGCGGGGCGAGATTCCTGCCCCCGCCACTTCCCGGGTGGCGGAGAATCTCTGCCACGGCGGGGGCGGGATTTTAGGCGCCCCCAGGCGATTCTCAGACCCTGCTGGGGGTCGAGAATTTCGCCCAGGCCTGTCTCAGAAATTCATCTGAGCTGACAATATCTTCTGTGCCTCTCAGGCTCAGACACGTTCTAAACTAGAGGCAAAACTAAACAACGATGTTTCAAAGCTGGACAAACATTGCAAGATATGGTGCCTTGAACCTAACAGCAAAAAAAAGGTCTCAAGTTGATTCCACCTCCACAGTGTCAGCGCCAAGAGGGAACTCAATATTTCCTTGAATGGCAAGAGACTGAATCACAACAATATTTGGTTTATCTTTGATGAGAGAGATTTCTATTCTTCTGGCAGTCTATCTCTAACTATTAGTTCAAATCCTGTGTCTCCATAAATAAAATGGTGTCCTTTACAAATGCAACACAGTGGCTGCTATGGACCAGTGTCCTTTGCTTAAATTTTTCCAGAAGTTCAATTTATATGTCTCTGACTGATAGCATTATAAATGAATATTCTATGAAGCACAACTTCATAACACCTCCACTTCACAGGGAATGAAGCGTGATTTGCAGACGTTTCATTGCAAGATGTTCAAAGAAAATAAGAAACAGATACATACATATTCACTCTTTCAGTCCAACTGATACTGCTATGTTCTTTAACAATCTTACTACCAAGATAATTCTGACTGGAGTTAAATTCTAAACAAAACATCAACTGCCACTTCTCCCTGCAATGTGGGCGATCTATAAATGATATTACTGGAATAGCAAACTCCACCAAAATACCATGGCCAGGATTCTCCAAAATCCCGGCCAAGTGTTGATGCCGGTGTAAACACCAGAGTGGTATTCACCGGCGTCAACGGGCCTCCTGGCCCAGCAATTCACCGCTCTTCAGGGCGCTAGCACAGCGCGGAGGGCTGCGTGCTGCTCCGGAGCCGAAAGGCGGCCTTGCACGACTGGCGCGGTCCGGCACATGTGCAGGTGCATGTGCGTGGTTGCGCCTCCCCGCCGGCATGGAGTAACATGTCGGGGACCTCACAGCAGGACGCGCAGAAGGAGGTAGGACCCCTCCAGATCGCGGCTGCACACCGATCAGGCCATTGCCTGAGGCCTGTCCCCGAAGCTCCGCCCCTGACCAGCTGAGTTCTTGACGGCGTGGGACACGTATGGTCTCATCTGTCGGGAACTCAGCATGGCGGCTGCAGACTCAGTACAGCGCCGCCACAGTCGGGGGAGGGACGATCCGCGGGCTGGGGAGCACATTATTTGGAGCTGGGGGCACTGTGGGAGGGCAGTCCAGGGCACGCGAGCTGGCCGAAAGGGGGAACTATTTCTTGGGCCAGTTCCCCGAGCAGCCTTTGCCATGAAGCACGGCGCGGCCCCTGCAGGCTATCGCTGTTCGCATGCACGGCCACAGTCCCAGCAGTTCTCCGGGGCATATCGGAAGCTAGAGCCGGGTGCGCTACGCTGCCGTCCTGCTAGCCCCCAGCAAAACACGGAACCGGTGGCAATTTTGCGCCAGCTTTTCTGGCATTTCCGGTGTTCCCACACCGGCATGGGGACATAGCCCCCGAATCGGAGAATCCAGCATCTTACCTTTTACTGTGGCCTGGGAAGCATCTTCTTCCTTGGCAAAATCAGATGTATAGCAGAGGTAATCATTTAGTAACTCAGCTATGCCCTCTGCCTCCATGTGTAAATTCGATTTTGGACCCTAATCGTCCTTACTCCTCCTTTTATGGCCGTTTGACTATTTATATGGCTATCAAAAATTTGGGGGCTCTCTCTTATGTTAACTGCCAGTCTTTATTAACACTCTCTCTTTGCTTCTCTTACTTTCTTTTTCATCATTCAGCCTGGTCTTTAATTATAGTTTTTATCTGACATCTGTCATAAGCATGCTTTTTAAATCTTAATTTCTAACTCTTTTGTCATCCAAGAAGCTCTGGGTTGGTTTGTCCTAGACTGAGAGGGTTGTCTCTCTGATGAGAGTAAATTGGGCCAATGCTCCCTGCAGCTTTGAAGAATGAGAGATCATTCTTTCCGAAGTATAATAGATTTGTAAGAGAATAAACGCAAAATGCTATGAATGCTGGAAATATGAAATAAAAACTGTGAGTGCTGGAAAAACCCAGACAATCTGGCAGCATCAATGAAGAGAGACATTTAGTTAACGTTTCATGTTGAACATGGCTCTTCTTCAGAACTCAGCTTCTGAAGGTGCTTGACAACTGAGAGATTGGAGAGAATTATATGAAATGGGAATAAGGCGGGGTGGCTGGTAAAATGGCTCCAAAGCTGTGGTTAATGGGCTCTTCGATGATGTCCCAGCATCAGGAAAATTTGTTGGCAGCAGGAAAGAGATCAGACAGCCTTCCCACCATAAGAAGGCCACCAGTTGAATATGAGGCAAACTTGCAGCACCAGCCCAGGCAGATTGAAATGAAATGAAAATCGCTTATTGTCACGAGTAGGTTTCAATGAAGTTACTGTGAAAAACCCCTAGTCGGCACATTCCGGCGCCTGTCCGGGGAGGCTGGTACGGGAATCGAACCGTGCTGCTGGCCTGCTTGGTCTGCTTTAAAAGCCAACGATTTAGCCCAGTGAGCTAAACCATCCCCTCGTAAGCCCCCTTGTATTTTGGAACCATAGAGAGAGCCATGAGCAGAGAAGGAAACTGCGGCCCTAGCCATTTCCATGGAATGGTGCCTCTCCATCATTTGAACATTTATCTTTTACTACATTTTTCTAGTGTAACTCTTCAAGGCTGCTAGGCCCTTGCCTGTCCCAATGGTGGCCACTCTTTCTGGTGACGTTGCGGAGGCTGCTGAGCTGTTGGGCTTCTGATTGGGATGACAACTCTCGGGGGTGGATAGGCATCTTGAGTAAGATGGAAACCTTGGCAGCAGCCATTTAAAATCAGGCGAGTGGTCTCTCTGGCCACCCGTTCCTATTGCCAACCGGCATTTCTAGACAATGTTGGGACCTTGAATCTATTGATAAATATCATGCTCATTGTTTCTCTTGCTTGGGAAATCAAGATTACAGGGGTCACAATCTCAGTATAAGGCATCCATCATTTAAGAATGAGATGAGGAGAAATTTCTTCACTCAAAGGATGGTAATTCTTTGGAATTCTCTGTACCAAGGATTATGGGTGCTCCATCATTGAGTATATTTAACGTTGAGATAGACAAGTCTTTGGTTTTGTCATGCCCAGTACGTGCATTTCATATTAACTTCAAAATAATTTTCTATTTGATAATAAAAACTAGGCAAAAAGGCTATAAAGATGTCCAAAGTCACTTGACTTCTCTTGTGATTTTAAAGAACTCCCCTGTCTCAAGAGTAAACCAACGGATATTCCAGACTGTTGTGAGTTGATGTTCTTTCTTGAAATTGATCAAAAGTTGTCTGATTTGAATGGGTCATTCTAAACTAAAGGCGCTGACTGTCTCAACTCTGCAAGGTATTAACCCACAACACAGGATGTAGAATCAACCTGAACACAACATTTGATTGGGAAAAGTGTTAACTTGTCAAAATCCATATGGAGACATCCATGGACTCTTTGCCAGTTTAAAAGATCAGCCAGGAGCTGTTTGGAACCAGTTCCACCAAAGTCATCAGAAGCATCAGTTCAGCCAACCTGTGAACAAGACTCAGGAATAAGCTGCGAGACATCAGGCAGCCAGAATATGTAGCATGAACTAATTTACAACCAACCTCCTAACTATTTAACTACAAGGAAACTAACAACCTGTTGTGAACCCTTCTCACTCCAACTTTAAATCATCACATTTATTCAATTGACCATATACCTGCCACATGGAGACCGTAGGCTGAAAATCAGTGACTGAGGTCATCTGTATGCAATCTTTGTGCATGTGGGTAAGTGAGCGAAAATGAGTGTGTGCGTTATTGCATTTAATTTGGTGTGTGTGTGTGTGAGAGAGAGAATAAATCACCTTCTTTATTTTAAATTCACCAAAGCTTGCTCCTGAATTATTTAGTTGGAGTGTACACTTCAAAGATAAGATAAAAAAGACATGCTTCTTTCCATACAAAGCAGATTGATTATGGGAAGTAAGAAAACAAATACATTCTTCCATGGCAATCTGTTAGTGAATCAAGAGATATGGGAAGTGAGCAGGAAGGTGGAGTTGGGGCAGAAGACCAGCCAAGATCATATTGAATGGCACAGCAGGCCCAAGGGGCTCCTGCTCTGACTGGGTCTGCTCAGTCTGTTGCCCAACTTCACACTTTACTTGCTGCTCTAATCCACTGAAATATCTGTACTGTCAGATACTTATAAGAATGCATGCCTCTGGGAAACTTTCACACTCAGTGTCATTTGACACCATAACTTTTCCCTTCTGGCTTACATGCCAGCTATTACATATCAGCTGAGTTGCAAATCAGATCAGTGCTCATCCTTGTTGCATCATATACTTTTGTATGTTGCAGACTTCTTTCATCAGAAGTGTAGGAGATATACCGTATAAAATCAGACATACAATCTTATTCTACTACTTCTGACTTTTATAGTCAAACATATATTGCTAACTGTGCTTGTCCAGAGCTACCCCAGGCTTATGTCTAATGTAATTGATTACTACTACTGACTTCATTACTTTCGCCAGTCATCCTGTCTCTCTTGCTTGTACACTTGACCCCCTGCACCATAGAAGATAGACAAGGCATAAATATCATTCTTATCTCACCATTATAGAGCCAACAGTAATCCATCACTTAGAAAACTTTATTTCTCCTTCTTTCAGGTGACCTTGGTGCAAGATACAAAAAAAGACTTATCACAGTTAACCAGGGCAAACCTTTTTTTCCCCAGCTAGATCATGGAACAAATTAACAAAGTTGTAAAAGTGGTCAAGATAAAGAATACAGCTAACGTTTTTCATGATGCTTCCGACCAAATTCCATGTGAGTTCTGTTGAATTTTCTTTTTTAGCCTAGAAACCCCAAAAAAATAACTGGATCACATTTCAGAGAGACAGAATGCTGTCATTCGCAGGGAGTAATTAAATTTGGAATGATCGAGTTCGAACTAACATTTTGTAGAGGAACATTTTGTACATGATCAAGGAGAGTCATAAAGATGTACTTTCATATATATTACTGAGAGACAGAGAAAATGTTGGAACAAATATTTTATGGTTAACTAACTGCATCCTAGAAAAAGAGAAAAAAAGTTCACCCGCGCAATGATGTGACATTGTGACATATAAACTGTGTCAAACTGAAATAATACACAAAAAATCTTTCCAAGGATTTCATGCTGCACAGCAGGAGATTCGACCACTGTCAGTCTAAGTCATTCTATCAACAGAAATAACATGAGAAAAGCTACTGTCTCCTTTTTTGAAATCTTGGTGTGTTAACATGCTTGAAATCTGACAAGTGTTGGACATTCTTTAGTTCCACACACCATGAGTGCCCTTTGGGTTCATTTCAGCTGCTTTACATTCCCCCTTTTATCGATTTACTATTTTTGCCTATTTTCTGAAAAGGATATCTCAGAATGCTCTCTTCTGCCTTCACATTTTTCACACCACTTACATTTTGAGTGAAAATAATTACTGATATTTAATACTGTATGAAATTGTGTCTAATTGGTGCCACCTGTATAGTAACTTGTCTCTCGGGTAAATATAAACGGCATGCTAAATTGTTATTTTACTTTCCCTGGTTTGTCTTTCCAATATATTGTCAAGGCATGGAAACTCATGACAGTATAGTAGCACAGCACGTTGATGTTCCAACTCACTGCCTTGCAAAATTGTAGATCATGGTTACAAATCCAGCAATGTTATCAGCAGGAAAATGTCATGCAGATGTCAAGCATCTTTAAATTCTGAGGTGAGAAAAAGTGAACTTGCACTACAAGGATATTATATGTATTAAACATTAATAGTAAAATATACATTAAAAAATTGCAAAGGGAATGGTTTGCATCTTTTGATTTATGCTTTGTGTTACAGACAGGTTCAGGAGAGGACTGAATCACATGTACCATTTCCCTTACTCTCCGTAATCTGCGTGCTTTTTTTGAAAAGGCAAGTGTGTGTGCCCATTAGCCTCCAGAGTGAGTGATGAATTTAAATAACAGCAGCAAGTTTTTGTAAATTTAAATAAAAATTATTACTTACTCTTGCATTCACCCCAAAGGTCGAAACGCTACATGATTTTGCACACATGAGAAAGAAACAGTTCTCGAAAATAGTGCACTTTTACAAGTTTTAAACAAGAGAATAGTTAATTGATAATGGGTGGGATTCTCCGACCCTCCGCACTGCAATCGCGGTCGGCACGGGGGCGGAGAATTGGTGTTGACACCGGAATTCGGCTCAACGCCGCTCCAGCGATTCTCCGTTCTCCAGAGAATCGGCGCAAATCGCATGTGCGTGGTCTATGCGGTGAGGGTAGGGGGCCATTGACAGAGGCCCCCCAGGCGATTCTCTGACAAAAGCTGGCCGAATTCTTGACGGCGTGGCTCTAACCATGGGCGGAATTCTCCGCAACGGCCGACGCTGCCGTGAAACCCGGAGTGTTTCACAACGGCGTTGGAGGCCGCTCTTCACCCCCCTATTCTCCCCCTCCCCCGGGGGGGACTAGGAGCGGCGTTTCGTGCAACTCGGTTGCCAGGCCTTGACGGTGGCGTCAAGGCGGCGCGCCGAGAATGATGCAGCCGGCGGTGCCTAATGATGTCAGCCGCGCATGCGCAGGTTGGCCGGCGCCAACCCGCGCATGTGTGGTTGCCGTCTGCCCCTCCGCTGTCCCGCAAGATGTGGCGGCTTGATCTTGCTGGGCGGCGGAGGGGAGAGCGTGCGTCTCTTGGAGACGCCGGCCCGACCTTCGGTGGGCACCGATCGCGGGCCAGTCCCCTCCCGAGCACAGCCGTGGTGCTCGATCCCCGCTCCGCCCCCCACAGGCCCCAAACTCACCTTTTGCGCTATGTTAACGCCGGCAGCGACCAGGTGTGGTTGCCGCCGGCGTGAACAGGTCAGGAACGGCAGACCGCTCGGCCCATACGGGCCGGAGAATCGCGGATCGCCGTGAAAAACGGCGACCCGCGATTCTCCGAGTGGCGTGTTGCAAAACGCGACACGCCATTTTTGGGGGGGTCGGAGAATCACGGGGGGTGCCAGAGCGGCCCTCCCACGATTCTCCCACCCGGCCTGGGCAGCGGAGAATCGCGCCCTATGTTTTGCCTGTCGGGAACGGCCAGTGGCGACTGTGGAGTCAGTCCGCGGCCGCCCTGGTTGGGGGGGGGGGGGGGGGGGGGGATCGTCACTGGCGGGTGCTGGAGTGGGGACATAGCCCCATTATTGGAGAATCCCGCCCCATGTGCTTGGCTTGTTTTAGGAAAACAGTATTATGTGCCCATCAGAGGCAATGTTTTAACTCCAAAAGGGTAGTTTAGGATTATTGAGGGATTCCCTTTAAGACATGAATGTTCAGCAGGCTACAAAATTATTCACTGGCAGTTTCTCTTACTAGTAGGTCAGATATCTTAATAAGTGGGTGGGAAATGTAAAGGCTGGGAGACATCTAAGATGGAGCTGTCTCCAGACTTAAAAAGACAGGTATTACTGCCTGGTTTGGGATCTGATGTCCTGCAATGGGTTTTCTTCGCATGTGACTGAAATTTTCCCTGTATTTTGAGATATGTATTATTTGTTATCTGAAAATGATTTTGATTAGATGACCAACCTATATTGACCAACACCTGGAAGTCTGAAACCATGGTTACATAATGGGATAATGGATGAGTTATCCACACTCACTCGAGATGGATTAACTTATGACCTGTTTTCATTGTCAGGGTTCAAATTCTGAGAAAAAGAGGGTAAATCAGTGAACAGTAGCAATTGTAAATTCCACAGATAGCATTCATCTTCGTATTTCCTTTGAAGGGGGAGAACCCCACCCATAGGCATCCAAGTGCAAACTTTCTGAAAACCTCAGGTAGTCTGTGTAGTAAAAGGCATTTATCCCTCGGCAGCCATTTTAACAGTCTTGCTGGTGTGCATTTTATTAAAAAAGCAGGCAGTTCCAAAAAAGTATACACCGAGCACAATCCACATTCAAAATTATAGATCGGATTTGCCTTCACTGGGCATGATATTCTATATGTGCATATCCCACAGCAATTATGTAGCACATGTTTTGCAAGGCCAACTTCATTCATGAGACCATATATGCAGCCAGCACATGGCGTAAAATTGCAGGTTCACTGTCCTTGATTTTCCATGTTTAGAAACAATGGGGCTGATTTTGAGCACTCTCTCTCTATCCATGAGAAACCTGGCACAGGTTCTAAATCCTCAGAGAATCAAAAAATGTGATTCTCTCCGGCGTGATTGACTTTCAGAATCCTCCCCCTGCCAGCGGAATAGTGCGAATCGGACTGTGCGAGGCCGGGACCCTCGGCCAGAATTCTCCGACCACTGCGATTCACTTTTCCCTCCGGCAGTGCACCCCACCTGGGTTTCCCAGCAGCCCAGCATGGCTTCAATCGGAAATCCATCTGCTGAGCACCATCCAGGAGTCTGATCAGGGCTCCCTCTGTGAAATGCGATGCTGGCTGTCGTCAGCCATCCCCTCTCATGCATCGGAAACAAGTGCTGGGCAATGCTGGGAAAGCGTTTATATGGAGATTCCCAGGGGCGAGCAAATCAGTGGGAGGGAACCAAGAGCACAGCGCGATTCTAATGGGGAGATGTGGTAGTCACCTCTGATGTATATACTGTATATATATGTGTTTTATGGTAAGGCCCCTGTACTACAGCTACGGGGTAGATCCCTGCCTGCTGGCTCCGCCCAGTAGGCGAAATATAGATATGTGTGCTCCCCATACAGCAGCCATTTCGTCAGCTGCTGTAGGAGGCCACACATCTCAGTGTAATAAAGCCTCGATTACATTCTACTATCGTCTTCTCGTAATTGATAGTGCATCAATGTATTACGCTGAAATGTGTGGCCTCCTACAGCAGCTGACGAAAAGCAGACAATGCCAAAAAGGACTTCGAGCATTGGCCAGCCTGTTTTGAAGCATACATCGGGTGTGCGCCAGACGCAATCCCAGAAGCTCCAGATTGTGTACACCCGGCTGAGCTACAATGTCTTTCCCCTCATCCAGGATGCGTCGACCTACGCAGAGGCCATGGCGCTACTGAAGGAAAACTATGCTCAGCGGAATAACAAAATCTACGCCAGGCATCTCCTCTCCACACGGCGCCAACTTCCCGGTGAGTCTGTGGAAGATTTCTGGCATTCCCTGCTCGCCCTAGTTAGAGACTGTGACTGCCAGGCCATTTCGGCCACTGAACACTCAAATCTGCTGATGAGAGACGCATTCATTACGGGCATAGGGTCTGACTACATCCGCCAGCACCTCCAAGAAGGGGCCACGCTCAACCTCACGGTGACCAAAAAACTAGCGCTCTCACTTACGGTCGCCTCATGCAACGTTCAGGCCTGTGCCCCTGACCGCACGGCCCACCCCCCCCTGTGCATAGTGGATCCCGCCAATGGCCACCCCATCAAGGACCCCATCAGCGACTATCTCCAGCCAACCCCACGCCTGTGCTGCCCAGCACCCAACCAACCTCGGGGGACCCAAATGCTACTTCTGTGGGCAGTCAAAACAACCCCGACAACGCTGCCCTCTGCAAGGCCTGTGGCAAGAAGGGACATTTCGCTGCAGTGTGTCCTCGGACCACGTGCGGCCAGTGGGCGCCGCCATCTTCCCCTCCTCGGAACACGTGCGGTCCGTGGGCACCGCCATCTTGCTCTACTCACAACCCGCGGTACGTGTGCGCCACCATCTTGTCTCTCTCAGAAACAATTGGCGCCGTCATCTTGCCGGCCTCAGGACACGTGCAGCCCAGGGCACCGCCATCTTGCCTCCCCAGGACATGTGTGGCCCATGGACGCCGCCATCTTACCCGCCTCAGGTCCCCTGCCCGTCGGGCACCTCATCAGGCCGCTCATCGCCTGCAGCCACCAATGACCAGCCGCATCTCGCCTCGGTCACGATTGACCAATCTCCACCACACAACCTCGCGATCGCTTCAACAAAGGTGAAGGTCAACGGGCACGAGACCTGCTGGAGACCAGCCCTTTGGCGTATGCGTGAACTCGCCCAGTCCCTTTGGTGCCGACTGGAGCGGCGCCAACCCCTCCGGCGTCCACCTAGCCCCCGAGAAAGTGGAGGTAAGTGGTGAATTCCTCACTTTCGGGGGCCGTTGACATCGGAGTGGTTCACGCCGGTTTGCACACCGCCGTCAGATTATTTCAGCATAAAGCAGAGAATCCCGCTGTACACCTGTATGTTCACATTGTTTCTCTGGGCTGCCCAAAGATTTTCCACCAAAATTGCATTTCCTGTGGAATGATATGCATATGCAAAAATTCCATGAACACAGGATTGAAGTACAATAGTCTAAATCTAGGTTGAGAGATGCACAGAATATTGGTGAGAAAGGACAACTGTCTTTCATTTTTTAAAAATAAATTTAGTGTACCCAATTTATCTTTTCCAATTAAGGGGCAATTTATTGTGGGTAATCCACCTACCCTGCACATCTTTGGGTTGTGATCGAACCTGGGACCACAGCGCCGTGAAGCAGCAGTGCTAACCACTGCAAAACCATGCTGCCCTACAGCTGTCTTTCATAAATATCTTTTATATTCTTAAATCCTTGCCGATTATGTTTTGTTTAAGCACAGGCTGTCTTCCCACCAAATCCCTTTCATTCTCCATTTGCCGAGCATCAACTGTGTACCTCTTTTGGTTGTTAGGGAGGAAGAGGTTACCTGCTCCCCAGTTAGTATCAGTTATATTACATTCAATTGCTAAATGGTTTATCAGAACAACCTGGCACAGAATTTTTATCTGATTTTCCCCTCAAAACTGTTCCATGGAATTGAGTTTACGCTCTAATTATAGTCATGGATCAGCCTGTTTTCCATCAAACCACAACACATTGGTGTATCAGTGTCCGCAGTCATTGTGCCAATTTAACTAGTTTTAATTAACAATCCCACAATTAGGAACAGAAAGGTGTTGGTGATATTCGGCTATAATATATCCCATTTTCAGGTAGTTTCATTTAATCTAATTGAGGTTAATCCAGGTTCAAATTGGCAAGGGACTTCAGTATACAAAAATCACAGAATCAGATTACCTATCTCCTGTCATGATGGTGAATATTGATCATGTGATTACCAACTAAAAATGAAATAAAAAAGCCAAAGTACTTCATTTAAAAAAAATATTATGAATTTGTATCTGATTTTCAAAGAACAAAATGCATTGTATTGCGGATAATCCAATGGAAATGTTGTCCACTCTCTGATGGGTTTTCTCCGATTGGCAGTTTGTTGGCAGAGTGGGTATTAAAGGCACTTTATCGTCCTCATGATTGATTGATTGCTTCTTTGAGGGTGGTGCATCTGGTTTAGCTTCAGTGTTTAAAACATTGGTCAGACTAGTGGGATTTTAAAATGGTTGCAGAGGAGCAAAGGGAATTGGGGATGTGAAGGATCTTAATAAGTGGATTCCAGAGCATGGAAGCAAAGCAGCTAAAGGTACGACCACAAATGGAAATGAAACTCAGGAGGAATGCATCATGGGCGGCTGAATTGATAGCCTGTTTTGCACTCACCCAAGTCAAAATTACCCAGAGTGTCTTCAATATTCCCTGTTGGTATCCTGGAAGGGGGAACAAATCTAGCCGTCATTTAATTGTAGAACAGTCATCCAGTGTGCTGAATACATTGGAAATCTCATTGCTGCATGGCAAAATGGAAAACATAGGTTTCCTGTTGATGTGATGGTCAATAGTGTTTTATCTTAAGTTTTGGGGTCTCGATTGGGTTTCTTTAGGGTTTGCCTGTTACCTTAAGAATGCTTCCATAGATTTGTATTCGTAAAAACTATTCTTGTTTATTTATAGGTAAATATACATCTCAGTATTCTGCATACGGTTGTACTTTTGCAAACCACCAGATTATGTGACACTGCATCACAGTTCCATTGGTATCAGGTGCTTCTGATGTTAACCCTTTGCTCTACATATCTCTCCAAGACTTTATCCCAATTATATACATCCATCTACATTTCTCCCCAAAGCCTCCGACTTCATAGGGTTAGTCTCTGTGATGCTTTGACCAATCTCTGTGATCTGGTCTGAATTTCATTTTGAGGTTGTGGATGAACTGCACCCTCGCGCAAATCAATAGGAGTGTCTTCCACCTGGATGGTTGCAGAGTTTCTACTTGTTTCTGGTTAAACAGCTTGTTCAAGAATCCTTCCCAAGGACATGCAGGTTGTTTGATTCCTTTTGATATTTCCCTGGTTCTTCACAATTCTTTAAGATCTCGGCTATGGAGCTCTTCCTAGCAATGCTTTCTTTCTGTTGGTCTCATATCCACACTCTATCCCTGGACTGTAGCATTTTCAAGTCTTGTTTTCTGTGCCTGCATGAAACCAGATTCTTGCGCAAAGTTGTAGAACTGCTTGTTAGCGAACTGAGGGTCACTGTCTGACACAACAATGTTCGCAATTTCGTGTGTCATGAAGATTCTTCTTTCTGATGTGTTTCGGCTGTGGTGCTGTAAAATATACTCCTTTAAAATCTTCTGAGGTATTAGTCAATGATGATAATGAACATTTTGCCTTTGAATTTAAAGAAATCCATGCCCAGATGGCCTCGAGGGAAAAATGGAAGGCGCCAGGAATTTGCTCTGCTGTTGGCTATTCACTGTACATGTAAAGCAATTTATGATTGACTCTTCCATGGAATGACTGATTCCTGGCAATCAGACTGACTGCTGGTATCTTGCTCAGCATTTTGCTCTATAACCTTGGTGGGGAATTGAAGAGTTTTAGGGATGATTGGACTGAAGTTTAAAACTGACAAATCATTGTTTATTGTGAGATGTTATCTCTTTGGAGTATTGGGTTGTATGGAGTATAATCTAACCATCCATTTTGGCAATATTCCTTTATTTAGATGCACTCGTCATCCTGCTGTTGTGCTCGCTTGATTTCTTGTAACCTCTTCCAAGCGTCTGGTAAGTGGTTAGTCATGAACTTGTATGCTCCCACTTCCTCAATAACATTTTTATCTTCCCGCTTTAATTCCTCCCCTTTTATTCTTGACAATGCATCTGCTCTCCTCTGATACTCCTATTAAACGTGCTCCATAACTGAATTGTATCTCACAAGTCTATCTAAAACATTGAATGCATTTTTCAAGGCTGCATTTTTCCAATTTCCTTCAGGTTAAGAAGAGGAACCAAAGGTTTGTGGCTGGTTTCAGTGTTTAACCTTAATTGCATGACATAATCAGAGAACTTCTCACATGCACCTGCAGTTGCTAATGCTTCATTCTCAATGGTTGCATAACCTTTCTCTGTGTCCATGAGGAAACTTGAGGTGTAATGAACTGATCTTCTTTGTCCATCTTTTTGAACTTGAAAAAACACTCTGCCCAAACCTGTAGATGGTGCGTCTGCTGATAGAATTGTTGGCAACTCTAGATTATAGTGCATTAGAATTTCTGATGTAATTAGGAGATTGTTGACCTTGTCTCAACAGCTATTGTAACGGCTCGTTGACTTCTGCCATATTTTGTAGGAATTTTCCTAATCGACTGATCATCTCAAGAAATTCTGTGATGTGTTTAGGCTGTGACTTTAGTTTTCTATGGGTCGGCTGTAATTCCCAAAGCTTCCACACCCTCAGAATTTTATGACAACCTTTTCCAAAATCACATTTGTCATTTAATCTCAAACATGCTTCTTGTAGGTCTTTAACGTCAGCTCCCATTCAATGATCCTGTCCTTCTCCCGATGAACCCTGGACAAGAATGTTGCCCAAATGGAATATTTCAGGGTATGAGACATGATATTTGTGGAATATCTCGGGTGTAGAAGCAATTCTGAATGGTCAACTGTTAAAACAATAATTACCGATTGGGGTGATAAAAGTAGTTAGCAAGCTGGATTCTTTGTCCGAGGTAACTGCCAAAAGCAACTGAGAGCAAGCAATTTTGTGAAGAAGGTGCAATTTGCTAATTTGGCGAGACTTTCATCCACTGATACCATTGGGTGGATCTCACCCTCCACTGACATGTTTTAATTGAGTCAAGTTTACACAGATTCTAATTGAACCATTAGACTTTGGTACTGTGACAATGCTAGAACACCATTTCATCAGTATGGTTACTGGAGAGATGACACTGAGTTGAAACATGTTCAATATCACTCCTGACTTTGTCTAAGAGTGGGTTTAGGCACCTTCTTTGCTGCAAAGAGAAACAGTGGGGGTGATTTTGAGCCCTCACTATCTGTGCACCGGATTGGCGATGTGGGTGTAAAATCTCACGTTAATTGGGAAATGCAATTCTCTCTGCAGACATTGCATTTCCAGATTTCCCCGCCCTTCACCAACAATGTTGTTTCAATGTATTTACATATATTGTAATATTATTAACAGGACCCCAATCACATGATCACCCCTCACTAAATATTCATACCTTGCCGACATGATGTTACATCGGCGTGGTTTATAGAACAGTACAGCACAGAACAGGCCCTTCGGCCCTCGATGTTGTGCCGAGCAATGATCACCCTACTCAAGCCCACGTATCCACCCTATACCAGTAACCAACAACCCCCATTAACCTTATTTTTTAGGACACTAAGGGCAATTTAGCCTGGCCAATCCACCTAACCCGCACATCTTTGGACTGTGGGAGGAAACCGGAGGGCCCGGAGGAAACCCACGCAGACACGGGGAGGACGTGCAGACTCCGCACAGACAGTGACCCAGCTGGGAATCGAACCTGGGACCCTGGAGCTGTGACGCATTTATGCTAACCACCATGCTACCGTGCTGCCCGAAACTTTACAACAAGTTTAGTCAAATGCGAAGTAGTTAAGGGGGCTCCCTCTGGGGAGCAGATGTAAGTGCAATCCCTGGAGGAGAGAGGGTCATGCCCGGACAATGCCCTAGCACTGCTAGGCTGGCACAGTGCAAACCTGTTCTGGGGCAATACCAGGGCGAGCCCCATGAAAGGGGTTTTTATATGTGTGGGGCAGGGGAGGGGGGAAAGAGTCGACACTGGAGGCGAGGGGGGAATGCCAGTGACGAATGTTGCGGAAAGGAAGAGGAAGGCTGGTGATGAGTTTCAGGAGGGGGGGGATATGGCACCCCGATCCCTGTGGAGCCAATTGCTGGCACAATCGGGCAACGTCCTTCCAGAGTGATGGCATAAACCACGCCACTCTTTTTTAATTTCTTAGAGAGGCTGAATATCTAAAGAGAAAACTCGACTGTACAATGAGAGAGTTACATGCCAATTTTCAGTCTGAGTCTGACACTTTGCCAAATTCTGGAACGGTGTTGACTATTGGCTTAGCATTTGAGCTTAGGGTTATGTGTTATTCCATTTTCAGGTTTTCAAAATCTGAAAATATGGATAGAAATTAATTCCTAAATACTTCACTAGACTGCTCGTCAGGAATTTCATCAACTTTATAAATGAGCCTCAGCTGCAAGCATACTTTCTGTTTAATAATGATCACTGCTGGTTCTGTATAATGCACAGTGGTTCAATACTATATCTGTCCTTGTATCTTAATCTTGTCAAGTGTTGTCAAGTAAAAAGTCTTTTACTTTTACAGTTGTCGCTCCTGTGCTTTGCAATTAGATGGAGGATAGCTGTAATGTGATATTTGTGAGCCATTTTATTTTATTAGATAATACTGAAACACTGCTTCTGCGTCTAGCTTGAATTCTGTGGGGTGACTATCAACTTTTAATGTAATGCTCCAGGAATTGTTTCCTGTTTCATGAACTTTTCCTAAGAAGGTTATCTGTTTTTTGTTTGTGGCTTTTCAACTTCTTGAATTGCATTTGGATTTGTTGTTGTTTCTTCCAATGAGCTACAGAAATTTGGGATGTACAGGCTATATTAAAATTCCCTAATTTCCTACAGTTGTGGCCCTCAGCTCCACCTGCTAGATAGTCTTCCTGCTTATGTATGGTTTCTCCGCACACCAAAAGCTTGCATCTGCAGTACACACAATGTTCTGTTTTCAGCAGAATTTTAAGAATGTTGCCATAAACATTATTCATAAATAAACTTTCTTGTTCTGACTTTTTAGGATGGGGAGGGGCTTGGCCTCCGCCATCCATGTGTTATCGGGCAACACATACCTGATGATTCCAACAGCCTCCTGCCTTTTTAAGCTCTAACGAATGTTGATTGTCATAATGCCGGACTTCTGCCCCTCACTTGGGAGGAACTCCCACCTTGGAGAACTGCTGGCCAATCAGATTGGCTGGCAGATCTCCAATTCCTCCACGAACCATGCTGCAGTGGCAGGAGGAGGCACAAAATGCAGCTTCCTGAGCCTAGGTCCTGGTAACTGGAGAAAAAGGTCAGTGTCAGAGCCACCTATAGGGAGGGCAGGGAAGGTCTGGGAGATTGTGAAGGGATGATTGAAATCTTGGGGATAGGCCGTGGATGGGAGAATGTTTGGAGGTCACTGGTTCCTAAGAGAGCGGAGCTCCCCCCTCCCTTCTCATCCAAGGTCTAATTCTCTTCATTTCTGGGTTTCCCCTCACCCCCCAACAAGCTTTCATCCTCCAGCCAACATAATAAATGGGGAAAGGCCTTTAATTGGCCACTAATTGGCCACCTGAGGGCCTTAATTGGAGCAAGGGTGGGCTGGGGCTGTTTAGCACACTGGGCTAAATCGCTGGCTTTGAAAGCAGACCACGGCAGGCCAGCAACACGGTTCGATTCCCGTAACAGCCTCCCCGAACAGGCGCTGGAATGTGGCGACTAGGGGCTTTTCACAGTAACTTCATTGAAGCCTACTCGTGACAATAAGCGATTTTCATTTTCACATCCAAGACCCTCCTGCCCCAGCATAAATTTGCTGTGAGGTTGCGGCGGATGGGAACTCGGAGGGAATCTCATCTGTGCAATTTCATGTTCCTCCGCCCACCTTGGAACCCGTTGGAGGGGAAGGTGTTCTGGCCTTTCTGGATTTACAGATATATGCACATCTCGGTATTCTTCGCGAGGTTGTATTTCTGTTTTCCAGCAGACCTGTCTCTTAGTCATGTGACATTGCATCACAGGCACATCATTAGTTACATCTGGTGCTCCAGATGTTTTTTAAAATAAATTTAGAGTACCCAAATCTTTTTTTTCCAATTAAGGGTCAATTTAGCATGGTAAATTCATTCTACCCTGCACATCTTTTTGGGTTGTGGGGCAAAACCCAAGCAGAGACATGGGAGAATGTGCAAACTCCACACGGTCAGTGACCCGGGACCAGGATCGGACCTGGGTCCTCAGCGCCGTGAGACAGCAGTGCTACCCAGTGTGCCACCATGCCGCCCTGATGCTCCAGATGTTAACCCTTTACAAACAGTATTCACTTTGTGACCTGGATTTTGCAATAAATGATTTGCAAAAAAATTCATTCGACATCTCAAGGCATTCAACAATGAAACCCAAAAATGCCATCTTCCCCCTTGAGCGTACCTGTATTTTATATTTTGGGAGTATGCTTACTGCAGCCACCATAGGCGGGATTCTCCGGTCACCGACACCGAAATCGCGATCGGCGATCACCCAGAGAATACCCGTTTCCGACCAAATTGAGGGTGGCGCTGCATTTACAATGCTCCACCTACTCCAGTGGCGAGTATGCTGTGTGCTGTACCGACAGCCTCAGGACGTTCCCTGAGGTCCACACCCCGATGCTCTGCCCCCAACTGGCGGAGTTCCCGACGGCGTGTGTCTCTCATGGTCTCACCCGTTGGGAACTCAGCGTGGCGGCTGCGGACTCAGTCCAGCGCCGCCACAGTTGGGGGAGGACCGGCCCGCTGGCAGGGGGGACTTTGTCAGGGCCTGGGGCATTGTTGGGGGCTGGTCCGGGTCGGGTCCGCCAGCAGCCGGCACCATGTCGCACGGCTACTGCAGATCGCCGCTGTGCACATGCGTGACCAGGGACCCAGCATTACTCTGAGCTGTATCAGCAGCGAGAACTGGGTGCTCTACACTGCTCGGCTGCTAGCCCCAGCCAAACGGAAGATCGTTCGGTCGTAAAATGCCACCGTTCCCATGCCGGTGTGGGGGACATAGCCTCAAAATCGGAGAATCCAGCCCCATATTTAGAACTCCAACCAATGTTTTCTGTTTTGTTTGCAGAATTAAATAAGAGGCAACTTATCAACTGCATTTGAAAGAAAATTTCTGATTAATGTGATATGGATGTGAGCTCAATTCTTTGAATTCGATGTGAAATTAGTATGCTTCCATATCACTGACCTGCACTAATATTTGTGCTGTTCAGCTCAAATTTCTTTCCAAATTTTTTCTCCCATTTCTCGTCATTAACTGGGTTTGTGTACCTTTGGACCTTTGTACAGGAAGAGTTTATTTTCCGAAGAACAAATGTGAAGTCATTCAGAGTTTGTTCAAAAACAACAAAGTGCTTCAAACAATCTTCAATTCATCAACTGTTGGTCACCATTAGTATCAGAGAGCTTGTTTGACAGCATAGCTTTTGAAACATGGGTCCTAACAAACCCACTGACCTGAAACGCTAATCCTCGCATCCTCTCTCTGCAGATGCTGCCTGCCTTGCTGAGCACTTGCAGCACATTCTGTCTTTATTTCCCATTTCTAGTACCTATGGTATATAATCTTCGATTTAGGTTCCTAAAATTATCCTTTTTAACCTGGTGAGTCTGTATTTCATTCCACGTTGGAGAAATGGAAAGGAAGTCTGCTGTCTCTGCTGACAGTTGAAGATCCTGGATGAAAAGAAGTTGTTTAGTTTAAATGTAATTTAAAGGAAGCATCAAAAACACAAAAGCATTCATTGATTCAATACATTTGTCATTTGTTTGTTTATTGCAGAGGGTGAATAGTTGACAGTGTGGAAAATAGAAAAGTCCCATTGGTGCAGTAGGGGGTGCTCTTCCCCATTGGATGGTCAAATATGTTTTTCAGCACTTCCAGAAGTGGTTTCACATTTTGGTGCAGATAATTTTGATGCAATGAAAATATATGCAGCCAGCTAATATATATCAATCATATGCCAACAATATAAATTGCATAAAAATTAAGTAATCATACAGGCAGTCATGACAGCGTTCAAAGGTTCAGTAGGGGACAGCAGAAGTTAATTGAACCATGAATGAGAGAATACCTGGTTGGAAACCATGAGAGTCTTCAGAGGGAAAGTATGGTACAATGGGAGGGAGCAGGGGCAGGTAGAAAGAACTTGCGAGGGTGGAGGTGGAGGTGAGGGGAAGCATGTAGATCAGGGTTAGAGGCTTGGTGGAAGAAATGCAGAGAGTACCAGCTGGTACAGCTAAGACCATCAGGCATTGGAGCAGAAGTAGGCCATTCGGCCTATCCAATCTAGTCAGCATTCAATTAGATCATGATTGATCTGTTATGATAATCCTCAAATCCACTGTCCTGCCGATTGATCTGTTATGATAATCCTCAAATCCACTTTCCTGCCTTATCCCCATAACCTTTGATTCTCTCACTAATTAAAAATCTGTCAATCTCAGCCTTTAACATATTTAATTACCCAACTTCTACAGCTCTCTGAGGTAAAGAATTTCATAGATTCACTACTCTTAGAGAAGAAATTCATCCTCAATTCAGTTTTAAATGTGTGACCCCTTACTCGTTGATTATGTCCTCTGGTCCTGGACTCCACCACAAGCGGAAACAACCTTTCAGCATCTACCCCGTCAAACCCCCTGACAATCCTATATGTCTCAATAAGGTATGTCATTCTTCCAAACTCCATTGAGTACAGACCTAATCTACTCAACCTCTCCTCATAAGAAAATCCCTCCATACCTGGGATCAACACAGTGAACCTTCTCTGGACTAGAGGAAAGGAAAACTGCTGTAAGAGGTTATGAATGAAGGAGTAGATAAAAATTAGGAATGAGGGGAAAGATTAAGCAGGGATGGTGGAGAATGGAAGACCAGACTGGGAAACTGGGTTGAGGAGGAAGATACGGCCTTGTGACTAAGGGAGCAAAGAATGGGAATGGGGGCGATCGGGAAAGAGATGGAGAGGGGAGAAGGGGAGAGGTATCGGGGAATATCAGGTAAGCAAAGGAGGGTGAGAGGAAGAGCAGGGGGAAAAAAAAATCTCCGAATAGGGAATTATTTGTTCTATGGCTGCATTAGCAATTCCACGTTTCATTAAATATTACAGTAAATCTCCACACTAACGCTTGCAAAATTGCTTTTTGTGATTCTCTTCTTTCACTCTGAAACAATTATCAATTATCGACAGAGTGTTTCACTGCAGACTCTGGGGAGGGTGTCTGAGGAGATGGGGATGGGGGTATTTCCACTTCAATGTGCTTGTGTAAAAAAGGGTGAAATGTTCAGCCGCCTGTTATACATGGCGGCCAGCTGAATTGATATCCGTACCCTGCACAGCCACCTCCCACCATGGTCTTTTCAGGTTGGATTAGAGACCCTTTAATATTCCAAAAGCATTTCATTTGATCATTTCATAGAATTTACAGTGCAGAAGGAGGCCATTCGGCCCATCGAGTCTGCACCGGCTCTTGGAAAGAGCACCCTACCCAAGCCCACACTTCCACCCTATCCCCATAACCCAGTAACCCCACCCAACACTAAGGGCAATTTAGCATGGCCAATCCACCTAACCTGCACATCTTTGGACAGTGGGAGGAAACCGGAGCACCCGGAGGAAACCTTCGCACACACGGGGAGAACGTGCAGACTCCGCACAGACAGTGACCCAAGCCGGGAATCGAACCTGGGATCCTGGTTCTGTTAAACAATTGTGCTACCCACTATGCTACCGTGCTGCCCATAAGCTTTATTTTAAAGAAAAGACAGACCAACCAATGGGGAGGAAGTGGGGGTTCCAGGGGGTGTTGTCAGTAGGCTATCAGTGGCTGTGAGAAGGCCGCAGTGGAATAACTTGAGCAAGGAGTGGTGATGGTGACACAAGGTGAGGGAGGAAAGTCCTGTTTTGAAGGAATGATAGAATCATCAAATTCCTACAGCAGTGTGGAAGACGGCCATTCAGCCCACTGAGCCTGCACCAGCTTTCTGCAAGAGCACCTTACCTAGACCCACACCTCGCTCTACCCCTATAATCCCACCTGATTTTTGGACACTAAGAGGCAATTTAGTATGGCCAATAACCTGCAAGAAAAGTCAAATAAAATTACACTGCAAACAAGCATCAGTTGCTGGAGGAGGGCAGGAGGCCAAAGAAGAGCCAGGATTGAGATTGCAGGAAAAACAAAACTTTGCAGCAGATAAACGGGCAGAGATCCAGTGACGATGGATATTGTGGCAGGTATTTTCAAATTGAAAAGTGTCCAGCTGACAATGAGAGTAAATCAGGCCATGATTGAGCAGTCTGAAAACTATATCCTCATAGTGGTTGCTTTCTAAAATATATTTCATCCACCATTTTGTTTCTCGGTAATTCAATTTCTAATTTACAACATAAGGGTGAACATTTTCTTGATAAAGTAAAGATATTTTGCAATAACATGATTACATTTGGCCACTGAGTTGAGTCCTTTGTTTTAATAATTTCATTAATTTGTTTACATTAAGGTATTGGTTTCCTCTCAAAGTGTGGACTTGATGTTTTCACCTCATGCTCTGAATCTGAGCTGAGTTTAGATTGTGCAGTCTCAATTTCATTCACAGCTGGAGTATATTTAGCTATAAGCACTTTCTATATCATGGGCGGGATTCTCCAACCCCCCGCCGGGTTGGCAAATTGGGGGGGGGGGGGGGGGGGGCGGCGTGAATCCCGCCCTCGCCAGTTGCCAAATTCTCCGGCGCGGTGATATAGCCGGGGCGGGAATGGCGCCGCGCCAGTCGGCGGCCGCTGGCAGCGAGCCCCCCCACCTGCAATTCTCCAGCCTGCAATGGGCAGAGTGGCCACCCATTTATGGCCGGTCCCATCGGCGTAAATTAAAACACATACTTACCGGTGGGACCTGGCTCCGCGTTTGGCCTCCAGGGTCCTCGGGGGGTGTGGGGGGAATCTGGCCCTGGGAGGTGCCCCCACGGTGGCCTGGTCTGCGATCGGAGCCCACTGATCCGCAGACGGGCCTGTGCCGTGGGGGCACTCTATTCCTCCGCGTCGGCCGCTATAACAGTCCGCGATGGCCAACGCGGAGATGAACCCCCCTGCGCATGCGCTGGGTTGATGCCAGCACATGCTGGCGCTCTCACGCATGCGCCAACTCATGCCGACCCAGTGACTCTATTCAAATAATCTGCAAAATGTTGCAAGTTTTGAATTTTATAGTATAATCTCTGCATAAATTTATGAAAAAGAGAAGCTGTGTACATGTGCATGTGAAAGAAGGAAAGATTATTTTCAGATGCACACTTGTTGTTTTCCAGTCACTTTATAAGATGTATTTAGCCAGGAATGAAAGATCGTGTCAGCAAGAGTCTTCTTGTTCATGCTCATTTCTGTTATAATATAAAGGAGCGGAATTCTTCATCAGCGGGATCTTCCGGTCCACCAGCAGCACGCCCAGGCCCGTGGGTTTCCCGACAGCGCAAGGTGTCCACAATGAGAAACCCCATTGGCCGGCTGCGGGAACGGGGAATCCCACTGCCAGCAGGGGCGTGCCGTGCTGGAAAATGCAGCGGGAATACCAGAGAATCCCGCCTCAGATGTATTTTGAAGCCAACTGGTTTGCCTCATCATTTGTTTGTTAACAATTAAGACCTGGGGCGTAGAGAGAGGAGACAGACGCCGAGTAGAAAGAAAAAGAGACTCAAAGTAATCAGAAATAAGTAAAACTGCATTTCTGTCGTTTCCAAATGCAGAATCGTGAAGATTAATTCATAAAAATAAATATGAATTGGCAACGTTTTAAAAAGCATTACTCACCTTATAATTACTGTTACAGCACCCTGAGCTAGTTCACAGTCAATTCCAGCCTACTTGACCTGGAGTCGCAACACAGGTGCAATTAGATATTATATTAATACCCATGGCTTTAGTTGAGTTTAATTAACTGCAGTCACCAGGTTTGTAAACTGTAAACAAAAATAACACTTTATTAACAGTAACAGTAACTATAATTAAATGGGCCAGAAATACAACTAGCTATCTATTATCTGATTCCCAACTCCCCCCTTTTTGACACCCCCCACCCCCATTCCCTACACACACACACACACACAGACAAACAACACAGAGGGAAAATGGTGGTTGAGAGATGCAGAAAAAATAATAAAATAAATGGATAATGATCTTTGATTCAGATGGATGTCTTCCAGTTAGTTTATTTCTCAAAGCTCAGGGTATGATTTAACCAAAAAATTTCTAAGTGCAATTTTGGGTGAGTTTGGCGGGGTGTTCCATGTTGGCTGCATTGGTGAGATCGCGGCCTGTACTCAACCAAACCTAGTCCCCAAAAATGAGCCCCCACATGAATCTCAACAGCCTGGCTCCTTCCCCACCTGATTCGCCAGACCCCTGCCTCAGCTGCTCTCTGCTATCAAGTGGGAGCTGCTTTTAAATGCTCCCTCACCACTCACTCCCAGTCAACACATGAGCATGTCAGGGCGTAGACCTGGCCAGGCTTCTCGATGCAGAGGATGCAAGACCGGCATCTGTTCCCCGAGGGAGCTCTGAGAACCAATAGCAGGATCAGCAATGCCACCTGGGTGGCAGTGGCAGCTGCAATCATTGCGGACAGCATGACCAGGAGTGCCACCATCCAATGTAGGAAGAAGAACAACCACCAAAGAGATGCAAGGGTAAGCTGCTACCTCTCTCCTGGAACCAGTTCTGCCTGCTACCCGTCAAATTCCAAACACCTCACCGCTACCCCCCAAATACACTGGCTGAAGCCTCGCACCCTCCCCACATTCTATATTCAAACTTGTTCCTCAGACATGCTGGCACGCACTGGCACAAACCTTTCCTGTCTAGCTGCGGTGACCACACATGCCATCCGCTATAGACCCCTCTGGCGCATCAAGCATGTGGTACACAATTCCCTCTCTTTGTCCCCACAGATGGAGATAGCCCATAGTAAGAGCAAAAGGGTGCAGTTGGGGAGGCAGAATCCGAGTCCTCACTCCATATGAGGAACGGGCCCAAGAGATTGCAGGGTCGCCCGAGGAGAGAGCAGTCATAGACAGTGACGTTGACATGCGCCAAAGAAATGAGGATACACTGTCCCTTCATCCAGATGATCTGTCCCAAGTGAATTGTTGATGTCCCCTAAAATTATTGCTCCCTTTCACTGACCACAGCCTGGATTCTCCGACCCGGAGATTCGGTGGGGGCGGGAATCGCGCCGGTCGGCGGGCACCCCCCGCCGATTTTCTCCAGCCCGTGATGGGCCGAAGTCCCGCTGCTGTAATGCCGGTCCCGTCGGCGTGAACCAAACCACCTCCCTTACCGGCGGGACTGGCGGCGCGGGCAGGCTCCAGGGTTCTGGGGGGGGGGGGGGGGGCGTGGGGCGATCTGGCCCCGGGGGGGTGCCCCCACAGTGGCCTGGCCTGCAATCGGGGCCCACCGATCCGCGGGCGGGGCTGTGCCGTGGGGGCACTCTTTTCCTTCCGCGTCAGCCGTAGACTACACGATGGCCGACGCGGAAGTGACCCCCTCCCCTGCGCATGCGTGGGGATTACGTCAGCAGCCGCTGATGCTCCCGCGCATGCGCGGATTTCCGCTGGCTGGCGAAGTCCCTTCGGCCCCGGCTGGGGTGGCGCCAAAGGCCCTCCACGGCAGCCGGTGGGAGGGGAACCACTCCTAGCCCCTCAAGGTGAGGGCTTAGCCCCTAAAGGTTCAGAGAAATCCGCACCTTTGGGGCGGCCCGACGCCGGAGTGGTTCACGCCATGCCATCCTGCCGGGATCCCCTGCCCCGCTGGGTAGGGGAGAATCCAGCCCCACATGTCTACTGACTTGCATGATCACCATCTGATGAGGCTGACCGTCAGGAGTCATGGACCCCGCCCCCCACTACCCAAGAGAAGACCTCGGAGGGGAGCTCCAAGGAGAACACTGGTGATGTGGCCTAGCTTTCACCTGCACCTTCCACCAGTGCAGGGACAAACACCTCAGTGGGCAATATTAGTGAGCAGGCTTTGGGGGCATTATCAAGTGAGCATGCACATCAGATGGAGGCAGGAACAGATGCTAAATCCCCCACCCCCTTAGCGGTCAAAGGATGATCTCCCAATCTGGACCATGCCAGCACCCCCACCCCGAGCACAGCAGCAGCAGCAGCTCCGGTGCCCTTGAGCTGGATGCCAGTAAATAGAAAGAGCTATTGACCTTTTCACTCCACCCCGCCCCACCCCCGACCTCATCCAGGGGTAGGCATTGTGCCAGCTTCATGTTGTTGTAAAGGAATACGAAACAACGCCCGCTTGACTTCTCGCTGGGAAGTTGGGTAGGCAGGCACCTGCATTCAACTTCAAGCTCATTAATGAGATTGAAATTAATACAAATTAGGCTTGATGATATTCTCGCCATTTTTGGGCAAGATCCGAAACTCGCCACTGGGAGCCAGCCGGGTGAATCACAAAACTTCATTGGAGACTGACAGAGATAACAAGCGACCGGCAGCAGAGAAATGGAAGAAACACAGTTCCTCTTCATTTAAGAGCTGGAGGCATTTCCACAGTTTTCTCAGAAAACATCACACAGGAAGCAATCACTGACTTGACAGGCAGAACACTGGTCCTGGCCAACCCACCAGTTACCAGTTAACCAATCAAACTGACTTCCTCCAAAACTAGTTCCTAAGATTAATTTAGCCCCAACAAGCCTGGTTTTTCCTCTCCTAAATACAAAACTATGAATACTTTGGGCGCAATTCTCCGACCCCCACGCCGGGTGGGAGAATCGCGGGAGTGCAGGGCGATTCCCGCCATGCCGGCCTGGCACCCGCACGCGATTCTCTCACCCCCCCCCAAAACGGAGTGCCGCGTTTTACGACAGGCCGCTCGGAGAATCGCCGCTCGCCGTTTCTAACAGTGAAGCGGCGATTCTCCGGGCCGGATGGGCCGAGCGGCCTGCCCAATATGTCCGGTTTACGCCGGTGCCAGCCACACCTGGTCGCTGCCGGTGTGAACAGCGCGTGAACGCTGCGTGTGCAGCCCTATGGGGGGAGGGGAGGGAGGATCGAGCACCAGGGGGGTGCTCAGTGGGGGTCTGGCCCACGATCAGTGCCCACCGATCGACAAGCCGGCATCTCTAAAAGACGCACTCTTTTCCCTCCACCGCCCCGCAAGATAAATGCTCCATGTCTTGCGGGGCGCCCGTCGGCCAACCTGCGCATGCGCGTGTGATGTCATTTAAGCGCCCTCCGGCCGTGTCATTTAGGCGCCGCCGCTTTGACGCGGGCGCCAAGGCCCAGCGCGCGAAATTGACGCGCCGCTGCTCTTAGCCCCCTGGGGGTGGAAGAATAGGGTGCGAGGAGCGGTCTCCGACGCCGGAGTGAAACACTTCAGTTTTCACTTCGGCGTCGGCACTTAGGGCGATATTCTCCGCTAAGGCCAAAAATCGCGGAGGCCGTCATGAACTCGGCCGTGGTTCACGACGGCCTCGGGGCCCGCTCCCCGCACCTAATTCACCCCCACCCGGGGGGCTAGGAGCGGGCCCCCCGTCGTTCCCGGCCGCAACCTCGGCCGCCAGAAGTGACGTGCGAACGGCGCTTTTCATGATGTCATCCGCGCATGCGCGGGTTGCCGGTTCCAACCCGCGCATGCGCGGATGACATCACCGCGCAGACAGCATGAACCCGCGCATGCGCGGTGCCGTCTTTCTCCACCGCCACCCGGCAAGACGTGGCAGCTTGATCTTGCCGGGCTGCGGAGGGGAAAGAGTGGGCACCGATCATGGGCCAGTCCCATCCGGAGCACATTCACGGTGCTCCCATCCAAATTGGGCCCCTGGATGCCCCAAACGGGCATCTGCCGCCCATTTCATGAATGCAGTGACCAGGTGTGGTTGCTGCCGTGGTGAAACGGACGTGAAGGGCCAGCCGCTTGGCCCATCAGGCTCGGAGAATCGCCGTTTGCCGTGAAAAACGGGGGTGAATCTCCCGCGATTCTCCCAGGCCGCGTGGGGAATGGAGAATTCCACCCTTAGTCTCCCGTTGGGAGAATGGCGCCCCCTATCCTGGCACAGACTCTTTTACTTAAGGGCACATTCGAATTGTGGGTCCACAGACCAAAAAAACAAAACAAAATAAATGGGAATAAAAGAAAGACTCTTACATTACTTGGTAGAGAGGAAAGTCAATATGGTTGACAAATTTCTTCTGTAAAAATCTAAAATATTTCTCCACAGCATCATCAAAAATGGTTTTCATGAGAATGGTCAATTAGTTTGGTGGGATAGATGGCAAAAGTTCAGAATAACATCAACAACATAGGATTAATACCGCTTCTGACTGAGTTAGTGTGTCCATGTTAAGGAGTGGGGTGACCCCCTGAGGGTCATGTGACCCAATCGGCCAATGGGGCCGCAGCATGCAAACCCTGAGGGAGGAGAGTGGGTTCCCAGTCAGTTAGGTGGCTGGAGTCTTGGAACATGGTGGCTTTTATCTCACTCTCCGTAAACAGTTTCTTACTTTAGTTTTCTTCCTACAAGCAAAAGTGAGCTCGCCACTGTCATTTATGTTGGAGTGGCAGGGATCCTGCCCTCAGCGTAAAATTCTGCCAGCGGGTTCTTTTATAATGATATTTCCCATGGAAAATGGTTTTCATGAGAGGTGTGAATGGTCACCATGGCCCAACTGTCAAATGTTCTAGATTGTGGACTGACTTTAAGACATGTTGGGAAGGCAGTAGGAGCAGATGGTTATCCCATGTCAAAGACAGTAGGAGCAGATTGTTAGCCCATGTCCAAGTGTATGTTGGAGGCCTAGTAAATGTTAACTGCCAGCCATGTTTTGAATGCAGCTATCTGTCAGTTTGTGGCAGAAAGCAACAGTTAATTTGGCACAAAGAGAAGGTTGCCAGTAGTAAGGTGAGTCCTTGAAGAAGGAGGGCCGGGAACTGGAGGGGATCATTCTGAGGGTGTTGCAGCTTGACATAAGTCCTGAGAAGTAGTGGCCTAGAATTTCTTTTAAGATCTTGAAGGGATAAGTGTGGAGTTTTTAACAAAATTGCCTGAGAGCCGTCCTGCAAGATTTGCCGAATGGAGCAGACATTGGAAGTGCCCGGCTCACAGGTAAATGAGAATCCCATATGTGTTCTGTACTTATCAATTAGCCTTCTGCTGGAGTATGACAGGATGCAATCTGCCGCCAGCCACATTAAAATTACAAATTCCACCTGAGCTGCATATTGTTCTTAAATATCTCTACTCCTCACATTTTTCTGCTCAGCAATTATAGGCCAGTCAATTTAACCTTGGTGGTGGAATGCTTTCAGAAATGATAATTTCGGTCAAAATTAAGTCACTTGGCTAACTGTACACTAATTATGGAGAGTCAATGCAGATATTTAATAAGGGCAAATTGGCTTGAACTAATTTTATTGGGTTTTTAAAAAATAAGATAACAGGGAGGGTTGATGAGGGTAATGTGGTTGATGTGGTGTATGGGGGCTTCCAAAGACATTTAACAAAGTGCTGCATAACAGGCTTGGAAGCAAATTTGAAACTCATGGAATAAAAGGGACAGTGGCACAATCCTGGCCCCAGACATGGGTCTACAGGGCACCATTTCAAAATTTATCAATTACACAAAATCATAGAATTTAAAGTGCAGAAGGATGCCATTCGGCCCATCAAGTCTGCACCAGCCCTTGGAAAGAGCACCCTAAGCCCATGCCGCCACCCTATCCCTGTAATCCAGTAACCCCACCTAACCATTTGTTCCCGAAGTCTGAACACATATGGGCGGCACGATTGCACAGCAGTTAGCACTGTTGCTTCACAGCGCCAGCATCCCAGGTTCGATTCCCGGCTTGGGTCACTATGCGGAGTCCACACGTTCTCCCCGTGTCTGCGTGGATTTCCTCCAGGTGCTCCGGTTTCCTCCCACAAGTCCTGAAAAACGTGCTTGTTAGATGAATTGGACATTCTGAATCCTTGCTCAGTGTACCCAAACAGGTGCCGGAATGTGGCGACTAAGGAATTTTCACAGTAAGTTCATTGCAGTGTTAATGTAAGCCTACTTGTGACAATAAAATTATTTTAAAAATCATGAACTATGAGGAGGATGGTGATAGACTTCAAGTAGCAATAGGCTGGTGGAATGTGTGAATATTTGGCCAGAAAATGTACAGGAAAATGTGAAGTAATAATTTTGATAAAATAAAAGATACAGTTCTAAATGAGGTGCAGGAGGAGAGGGTCCTGTGCATGAATCACTTAAGGTGACATGCGGGTTGAAAAATTAGTTAATATGGCATATGAGAATCTGAGCTTCATAGCAAGAGGTCAACAGTCCAAAAGCAAGGAAGTTATGGTGAAAATATTGGTTTGACCTCAACTAGAGTATTGTGTCCAATTGCAAGCACCACACTTGAGGAAGGATGTGAAGTAATTGGAGAGATTGCAGAAAAGATTGACGAGAAGGTTCCAGGGATGATATACCTCAATTACATGAATCTGTTAGCAAAGCTGGGGCTTTTCTCCTTAGAAAAGAAAAGGCTGAGAATAGATTGGATAGAGGTGCTCAAAATCAAGAGGAGTCTGGACAGAATAGAAAGAGAGAAATAAGGGGTACAGATATTAAGTGATTGACAAAAGAATCAGAGGTGACAAGGAGGAAGCGTTTTTTGCAACAAGTGTTTCGGTTCTGGAATTTACTTCCTGAGAGTGTGGTGGACGCAGGATCAATTTCAAAAGGGAATTGTACAACAAACTGAAGAGAAAATACTTGCAGAACTGTGGAGAAAAGATGGGAGTGTGGGTCTAGCTGAGTTATTCTTGCAGTAATCCAGCAGCGATCACGATGGACTCAATGACCTGTTTCTGTGCCTTATACACTTATACGATTTGTCTGCTCTGTTGCAAGTCCTTCATCAAATTGTGGACAAATATATTTTCTTCCCTTGGTTGGGATTTTGCCAGGTCGATGGGGCCTTGCCCACTGGTTGGATAACTAGCGTAAAACCCTTTCAGTTCCAGAAGGAAGGTCTGTCTGAATCAAATGCCCTTAATTGGCCACCATCAGACCTTCCATGCAATTTAGGTGCCTGACAGTGGAAATTCCACGCACAAAGAACTGATGGCCATTCAGAAACCAGCAGTTTCTCATGCCCCCAGCTCTAGCAGGAGCAGCTGCTGGCGGCACTGCACCCACCTGAGGTCCAGGATCAGGGAGGGATCCTCAGCCGTAGGTGAGTGAAAGTGACATTGGGTCACAGAATGGTTGCCGTGGGAGAGGGAGGGAGGGGTTTTGTGGCAGGGACGAGGGGAGGGGGGAGCTGACACTTAGCGGCCAGCCTCTGTTCAATACTAGGTCACTCACTTTAGCACTGAGTACCTGATAATCTGATGGTGGCCAATTAAGGGCATTTGATTCAGACAGACCTTCCCTATGGAACTGAAAGGGTTTTACGCTGGTTCTCCAACCACACACTTCAGAGGTTTATACTCTATACTTGCCACTGGCAAATACAACAAGGGCTGAATTCTACGACCCCCCGGAGGGTCAGGGAATCGCCCGGGGCCGGCGTAAATCCCTCCCCCACTGTAGCCGGAATTCTCCGCCACCCGGGAATCGGCGGGAGCGAGAATCACAGCGCGCCGATTGGCGTGCCCCCCGTGGTGATTCTCCGGCTCGCGATGGGCCGAAGTCCCGCCGCTGACAGGCCCCTCCCGCCGGCGGGAATTGGAGCACCTCTGGTGCCGGCGGGATTGGCGGCGCGAGTGGAGTCCTGTGGGGGGCGCGGGGCGATCGGACCCTGGGGAGTGCCCTCACGGTGGCCTGGCCCGCGATCGGGGCCCACCGATCGGCGGATGGTCCAGTGCCATGGCACTCTTTTTCTTCCGCTGCCTCCGCCATGGCGGAGACGGAAGAGACCCCCCCTACCACGCATGCGCAAACCGGCGAAGGCCTTTCGGCCAGCCCTGACTATGGGCGGCGGGCGTCAAAGGCCGTTGGCGCCGGTTTTGCCGCCAGTCGGCATGGCGCCAACCACTCCGGCACGGGCCTAGCCCCTAAAGGTGCGGAGAATTCCGCACCTTTGGTGAGGCCCGACGCCAGAGTGGTTGGCGCCACTCCGCGACGCCGGGAACCCCCGCTCCGCCGGGTAGGGGAGAATCCCGGCCCAGGTTTCACATGGTATGGGAAACCCATGCTGCCTCTATTTATGCTACAACTAATTGGCGGTGGGCTCAGGGATAATTGGTGTCAATTGGCTCATTAATGGGCCTGTTTGAGGTCCCAGTACCAGCGACTGGGAAACTCATGTCAGTCCCTTCTGCCCTCCTACTTAATTGGGGGAGACTTTCCTACCATTGTGGGGATTGGATTGGATCGTTTATTGTCACGTGTTCCAAGGTACAGTGAAAAGTATTTTTCTGTGAGCAGCTCAGCGGATCATTAAGTACATAAAAAGAAAAAGAGATAAAAGAAAATACATAAAAGAGCAACTCAGAGTACACCATGTAAATAGATAACACCTGCATCGGGTAAAGCATATAGGGGTGTACTGTTAATTAGGTTAGTTCATAAGAGGGTCATTTAGGAGTCGGGTAACAGTGGGGAAGAAGCTGTTTTTGAGTCTGTTCATGCGTGTTCTCAGACTTTTGTATCTCCTCCCCGATGGAAGAAGTTGGAAGAGTGAGTGTGATGAATGGTATTAGTAACTGCTGTAACTGTACCTTGCCTTTAATACATTGGCCCTTTAAGACCGGGCTTGGAACCCTGGGGGACTCCGCCTCTGGCTCTGCCCCCAGGAAACGGTATATAAGTTGAGGCTCACTCGGCAGCATGTGGTGAGCACACTTCTCAGCAGCTGTTCAGTTCTCTGATGATTAAAGCCTTTGAATTACAAATCTTCTCTCCTGTGTCGTAATTGAGGGTATCTCAGTGAGTAAGCCAGGTGGAGGGGTCTTTCCCCAGGTAGCGGGAGGTGTAGATGGAGTCAATGGATGGGAGGTAGGTTCGTGTGATGGACTGGGCTGTGTTCACGACTCTGAAGTTTCTTGCAGTCTTGGGCCAAGCAGTTGCCATACCAGGCTGCGATGCCGCCAGATAGGATGCTTTCTATGGTGCATCTGTAAAAGTTGGTGTGAGTTAATGTGGACATGCCGAATTTCCTTAGTTTCCTGAGGAAGTACAGATGCTGTTGTGCTTTCTTGGTGGTAGCGTCGATGTGGGTGGAGCAGGACAGATTTTTGGAGATGTGTATCCCTCGGAATTTGAAGCTGCTAACCATCTCCACCTCAGCCCCATTGATGCTGGCAGGGGTGTGTACAGTACTTTGCTTTCTGAAGTCATTGGCCAGTTCTTCTGGCATTAAGGGGTAATTGTTGTCGCTGCACCACTCCATTAGGTTCTCAATCTCCTTCCTGCATTCTCACTCAACATTATTCGAGATCCGACCCACTATGGTCGTATCGTCAGCAAACTTATAGATGAAGTTGGAACCAAATTTTTCCCTATAGTCATGTGTGTACAGGAAGTATAGTAGGGGGCTAAGTATGCAGCCTTGTGGGGCCCTGGTATTGAGTACTATTGTGGAGGAGGGGTTGGTGTTTATTCTTACTGATTATGGTCTGTGGGTCAGAAAGTCGAGGATCTAGTTGCAGAGTGAGGAGCCAAGTCCTAGGTTTTGGAGCTTTGATATGAGCTTGGCTGGGAGTTGGTGTTGAAGGCGGAGCAGTAGTCAATAAATCGGAGGCCAATGTAGGAGTCCTTGTTGTCAATATGCTCTTGGGATGAATGTAGGACCAGGGAGATGGCATCTGCTGTGAACCAGTTGCAATGGTATGCGAATTGCAGTGGATCATGTCGTTCTGGGAGTATGGAGGTGATGCGCTTCTTGATCAACCTCTCTAAGCACTTCATTAAATCGCTGGCTTTTAAAGCAGACCAAGCAGGCCAGCAGCACGGTTCGATTCCCGTACCAGCCTCCCCGGACAGGTGCCGGAATGTGGCGACTAGGGGCTTTTCACAGTAACTTAATTGAAGCCTACTCGTGACAATAAGCAATTTTCATTTCATTTCATTTCGTTACGACTGAAGACAGGGCCACCGGATGGTAGTCATTGAGGCACGTTGCCTGGTTTTTCTTTGGCACAGGTATGATGGTGGTCTTCTTGAAGCAGGTTGGGACCTTGGAGCGGAGTAGGGACAGGTTAAATGTATCCGCGAACATCTCTGCCAGCTGGTCCGCGCAGGCTCTGAGTGCACGAGCAGGGATCCCGTCTGGACTCATCGCCTTCTGAGGCAGCACGGTAGCATTGTGGATAGCACAATTGCTTCACAGCTCCAGGGTCACATGTTCGATTCCGGCTTGGGTCACTGTCTGTGCGGAGTCTGCACATCCTCCCCGTGTGTGCGTCGGTTTCCTTCGGGTGCTCTGGTTTCCTCCCACAGTCCAAAGATGTGCAGGTTAGGTGGATTGGCCATGATAAATTGCCCTTAGTGTCCAAAATTGCCCTTAGTGTTGGGTGGGGTTATTGGTTATGGGGATAGGGTGGAGGTGTTGGGTGTTGACCTTGGGTAGTGTGCTCTTTCCAGGAGCCGGTGCAGACTCTATGGGCCGAATGGCCCCCTTCTGCACTGTAAATTTGATGATAATCTATCTATGAGGGTTCACTTTCAGGAAAATCGATCTGACTTCGGAATCTGTGAGGGTGGGTACGGGTGTGTTATGGGCGGCTGGGGCACTCAACAGCGGATAGTTGGGTTCCTGCTTGAACCAAGCATAGAATGCATGGAGTTCATCGAGGAGGGGTTGTGCTACTGATGGAGATATTGATCGGCTTCGCTTTGTAGCCCGTTATGTTGGTTAGGCCTTGCCACAACCGCCGAGAGTCTGTAATGCTAGTCTGTGACTCTAGCTTGGTCAGATATTCTCTCTTGGCATCTCGCATGGCATTACAGAGGTCATACTTGGGTTTCTTGTATAGGTTAGGGTCGTCTGAGTTGAACGCCTCAGACCTGTCCTTCAGTCGGGAGTCAATCTCGTGATTGAGCCATGGTTTCCGGTTGGGGAACATACGTACTGCTTTCTTTAGCATGCAGTCGTCCACATATTTGCTGATGAAGTCTGTGACGATGGACGCATACTCATTTAAGTTGGTTGCTGAGTTCTTAAATAAGGACCAGTCCACTGTCTCCAAGCAGTCACATCGGAGTTCTTCTGTTTCCTCGGACCAGCACTGCACGACCTTCTAAGTTGGATTCGCCCGCTTGAGTTTCTGCTTGTATGCCGGGAGAAGGAGCACTGTCTTATGGTCTGATTCCTCAAAGTGCGGTCGGGAGATGGAACGGTAGGCGCCCTTGACTTTTGAGTCGCAGTGGTCAAGAGTATTGTCGCCCCTGGTGGGACAGGAGATGTGCTGGTGGAATTTTGTCAGTACACTCTTGAGGTTGGCCTTGTTGAAGTCACCGGTCACAATGAAGAAGGCCTCCAGTTGTTCTCTTTCGTTGTTTATAACCATGTACAGTTCATCCAGCACCTCCTTCACTTCTGCCTGGGGTGGGATGTAGACCAGTGTTCTTCAAACTTTTTTTCCGGAGACCCAGTTTTACCAACCGGCCAACCTTCGGGACACAACCCGGCCGACTTTCGCAACCCATGCCGGCAGACCTTCGTGACCCACGCCGGCCGACCTGCGCGACCCACCATTTTCTCTTGCCTTGTTTGCTGCTGAAGAAAATGGAGGAAATGGTTTTGGGTTCCTTTGGCCCTCGTACACACTCCTCCAATGGAACCTGGTGGATTAAGGTGAAGCCTTCCAGTGTCGGAATGCATTGAGTCTCCATCTGTCCAAAGTTCTGAAATTTGTTCCTGTAAAATTTTATCAAATAAAGACCCCCCCGAACTTGTAATACAAAATAAAATAAATGAAATAAATGAATAAAACCCCCCCGAACTTGTAAAAAAAGGAAAATGAATCAAATAAATGAAAAAAAAATTAAATGAATAAACTAAATGAATAAATGAATAAAAACCACCACAGAACTTGTCAAACAAAAAGCTGCAACCGTTTAAAAAAATAGCGGCCGCACTGCGCATGCGCGCCGATCATGGTCCGCGCAACACCATGCGGCCTAATTTATTTTTTAACATGTTCGTTGCCGCTTTCAGCCGGCGTTATGAAAAGCCGGCTGCTGCACGGGGATTTGCGCGACCGGGAGCGCCGCGGACAACGGCATCGCAACCCTCCCAACACCCGCCCGTGATCCACCTGCGGGTCGCGCCCCCAACTTCGAAGAACACTGGTGTAGACCACTGTGATAATGGCTGAAGTGAACTCGCGTAGAAGATAGTATGGGCGGCACTTCACGGTCAGGTATTCCAGGTCTGCAGTGCACCCAAGCACTAGGAGGAGCTGATGAGGAGGCAAACCCCTCCACCCTTCGCTTTGCCTGATGACGCAGTGCGGTCAGCCCAATGAATTGAGAAGCCTTCAGGTTGTATGGCACAGTCCGGTGAGGCAAGGGTGAGCCATGTCTCTGTGAAACAGAGCACACAGCAGGGGTGGGTGCATAAAATGATGTCAGGCCTCTCCCAGGAGTGGGCCCAGTCACCATGGTTCCTACTGAAATGTGTAGTATAAAATCCAGTTTTTTGCATCAAATATTAATCATACTGTTTGGTTTCCACTGACATTGTTGGGTAATATTTACTGTTGTCTGGGATCCTTATTTGTGAGTTTTTTTCATAATGAATACTTGGGATGACTTTTTCTTACCTCATTTAAACATTCCTTTCAGTAAGATTATACTGAGGAATCATACTGAATCTTACATATAGATAATGAATCTGTGCTTAATTTAACCCTCAGATAGTGGATATTCAGTGTGGAGGAGGTGATGTCTCAGATGATTGAAATAACTTACTGAAAACTAATTTGGATATCGCTTTACCTGCTAGTTCTAGAGAGAATAATTCAACATCAGGTTAAGCATCAGCTGCATGAAAAAATGGAATGAAAATCGCTTATTGTCACAAGTAGGCTTCAAATGAAGTTACTGTGCAAAGCCCCTAGTCGCCACATTCCAGCACCTGTTCAGGGAGGCTGGTATGGGAATTGAACCGTGCTGATGGCCTGCCTTGGTCTGCTTTAAAAGCCAGCTCTTTTAGCCCTGTGCTAAACCAGCCCCATTAAAACCCATTAAGCCCCTGCATGGAACCAAAGGTGAGCACAGATCTGATGCCCATATTAGAGATACTTCAGATGATTTAATTATAGCAGGTCAGAACTGAACTGATTTATAAATCCGTAAGCCGAGAAATCTGAATACTTGAATTAGTCAACAGATGGATAATTGAACAAGATTTGAGCCTAGTCAAGAGAAACCAAATAGTGGAACTTGTGGAAATATTACCATATGTAAAATTCTTGTCAGGAACTATCAGGAAATTAATAGGCAATCATTAGCTACACGGACAATTAAAAGTAGCTAAGTAGAAATAAAATGATTCTTTCTGAATCTTCATTAAACATGCTTGATAACTAGTTAACACATGTTAAAGATAATTAATGATAGATATGACTAAATGTTGTTAAAATATTAGACATAGGCATAATGTTGAAAGGCGTAATAGATAATGGTAGTGATACAGAGAGACTTTAAAGGTCATTTTTTTTGAGTGTTTGGCGAGTTTTCAGTAAAGTTAAAAGGAATCTGTGAACCACAACTGGAACATTAATTCTGATATTTGTTGAGAATCTGCGGTTCTTATGCTAAACTATCAAGTATAAACCTCTGAATTATGTGGTTTCTTGTTCGTTTGAAGGACAGATATGAATCTTTATTTGGATTATTAGTTCAGTCTTCAGCTGTTTGTTGTTCTCTTCTTCCCCATTAGAGATATATGGCTGTGTCACATAACTGACAGAAGATAGAATGCAGATTCCTGCCTTTCTCTACATCGTCATTTCTCCATAAGAAATGACAGGTGGCTTTTAAACAAAGATTAATTTGGTGGTTGGATTGGTTCTATTCATTAACACCTCCATATTAATGATCTATTTACATGAGCTGAGCTGTAAAAGCACACTTCTAATTGTGAATTTTGTTTCTTTAAAGGTACTCGTCTCAGACTGATGCTATAGAATTCAATATGGACTTGGCAGAGCCAGTTTACACAAGCAGCTCCTGTGTCACCTTCCATTACATAAAGCCCAGATAACAGTGGTGCTGCACTTGCCGGTTATACATGAGTATAAATAGCAAGCTGTGTGCGATTTCCTCTTGGAATTGATCTCCTATCTACAACAGAAGCTTCTGTTTGTACAGTGCTCGTAATGCCAGAATAAAACATAAGAAGATAGTTTAGGTCTTTTTAATCATTTCATGGAATTTAAGTGTGGCTGACGAGGCTACCATTTGTTGTCTAGCCCTAATTGTCCTTGAGAAGGTGGTGTTGAACTGCCACCTTGAATCACTGTAGTTTATTTGGTGCAAGCATATCCCAGTGCTGCTGGGAAGAGAGCTCCACGATTTTGATCCCACAGTATAATTCCAGGTCAGGATTGTATGTGGCTTGGAGGGGAACATGCATGTGATGATGCTCCCATGCATCTGCTGCCCTTGTCCTTTGAGGCGGTAGTGGTTGTAGGTTTGGAAGATGCTGTCAAAGGTGCCTTGGTGAGTTACTGCAATGCATCTTTGTATTTGGTGCATGCAGTGAACAATAAGCTAAGCTATAGAGGGTAGAGGGCGTAGGAGAGTTGGACAAAGCGACTGTAAAAGTGATAGATTTTACAGAGGTTTTTAAATGCACCTCAAAAGGATTTAAAGAGTTCCATACAGTGTGGGGAGAGCTGAGAACATCTGAGGAAATTTAGGAGGAGAGAGAGTTAAGGGTAGGCTTTAGGGTTCGGGTTCCAGAGTCAAATTTACTCGGACACAAGCTCAGACAGAGGACTTGAGACAGAATTATCCTCATGTTTACAAAACCTTACCTACCACTCCCTCTTTCTGTAGTCTCTTGCAACCCTGCAGCTCTCCAAGAAATATGCATCCCTCCATATCTGGCCACTTCCTTTGTTCCCCCGTTGGTACAGATGCCTTCAACTGCCCTTGTCATGGATTGCTCCAAGGGTTCTTTGTGATTTGAACACAATGTAATTAAGAGAACAATGACTGAAGATTGTCTACTCTACTTTATTGATCAGAATAATATGATATAAGAATAATATAAGATAAGAATACATCACAAGAATCTCTCGTCCATGCATACTGGGCATGCACGGTAGCATGGTGGTTAGCATAAATACTTCACAGCTCCAGGGTCCCAGGTTCGATTCCCGGCTGGGTCACTGTCTGTGTGGAGTCTGCATGTCCTCCCCGTGTGTGCGTGGGTTTCCTCCGGGTGCTCCGGTTTCCTCCCACAGTCCAAAGATGTGCGGGTTAGGTGGATTAGCCATGCTAAATTGCCCGTAGTGTAAGGTTAATAGGGGGATTCTTGGGTTACGGGTATAGGGTGGATACGTGGGTTTGAGTAGGGTGATCAATGCTCGGCACAACATCGAGGGCCGAAGGGCCTGTTCTGTACTGTACTGTTCTGTTCTATGGTCATCAGCTCATTGTGGACCCCGGCGTCGACAGCGGCTTTGAGATTTGGCTCCTGGCACCTGTCATGACTCAGGTCCGAGGTGAAGTCCAGCAAACGTGCAAAAGGCCTCATATTTATACAAAGGAGTAAATAAGCCTAGGTAAGATAAGTGTTGGGAAAGTCTCCAAGAAATATGCAAGTCTCCAAGAAAAAGTCAACAAGATGTTGCAAATAGTTGGATAAATAAAGTATTAAACAAGCATAGTTTGGCATGAAAATGCCTGAGTTTGAACACCTGGTGCTTTATGCCCCAGTCAACATCCTGGCCCTGGAAGGCTGCCAAGTACTCTCACAATGGACAGAATTAACCCATCTCTTACAGCCCTGAACTCCAAAATATCCTCCATAAGACTTTTTACCTCTTCACCTCATTTAAGATGCTGCTTGAAATTTTCCTCTTTCAAGAAGTTTTTGCCACTTATCCTCACACCAGCTTTGTCAGCTCGGTCTCTGTGACTAACTTCCCCTGGGCAAGGGCCGGCAGCTTTTTATGCATTTGGAGTGTTAAATCCTGTTTAAAAAATGTCCAGTCAGGATCCTGTTGCCATCCCAGCCTCATCCAATTTCATCCAGTCAAGTTTGCAGGTGATTGGGGAGTTCATCTAACTGCAGTCCCTCAGGTCCCACAGCAGAATTTCTGGGTAAGAGTGGGACCTGGAGAGCAGCCTTCCCAGGTCTCCTCTCCATTTCTGTGGGTTGCTTCAGGCTCAAACCTCTCAGTCCAGTGCAGAAGTGGCAGGTACTTCAAATCATCAGGGATTAGGAGGTGTAATGTTCAATGATGATCATCCATCGGCCATCGATCATCGCCCCTGAGAGAAGCTGGGCCCTCCTAGAATCCAGATAGCTAGCTATTAGCTTCCTAATGAGCTCAATTAAGTTGCTTAGGACTCTCACCTCTCGGCGCTTGCCAACCTCGATGTCAGCAACTGCTCGCTCCTCGGCCTCGCCCGCGAATTCCAAGGCCCTGTACTCCGAGGGGGTGAGGATGTGTATCTCAGGGATGTCCATGGCCATGTTCTGATGCTCCCTCCTGTTTATCCTTGGGACACTCTGAGGCTTCAGCAGCCAGGCATTGGGGCATTTATTGTTGGTGGGTTATGTGGGCAAGGCACCTAGCCAGCAAGGATAGGGGTTGTGATGGGAATTGCTGGAGGGTCCATTCTGAGGAAGATGCTGGCAGGTGGGGTGTTAAAGGGTTACAAGGGTTGAAGGGCAGATGGCCGAGGTTAGGGACTGGAGTGATGCCAAGGGCACACAGGTGATTAATCACCCTAGCAGCTTGAAGGAGGTCATTCATCTTCTTTCTGCGTTGCATGCCAGACCTCCTGGACAGGCTGCCAGCGCTTATTGTCTCTGCCACCTCATCCCAGGCTTGGTTCGTGCCAGATAGTTGATCTCTGCGGCTCACCCTCTGAAATTGGGTCTCCTTTCTCTCCTCAACAGTGTTCAGCATTCTTTCAATGTCATCATCCAGGTAACTTGGTGCTGGTCTTCTTGCAGCCACCTTCTTGTCTGGAATGACAGTCTTTAAACACTGCTGCAGCGTGTCCAGGTAACAAGGTGATACCTGGCCCTAGCGAATCACTCACCTGGGGAATCGGGAATCTGGCGAGATTCACCTGTGGGCAGATCGATAGCTCGTTTGCATACTGTGAATCCTGCTTCTCCAGCTCTCTCAGCACCAATGGGAGGCACTCCGGTGATAGACGAGGTATGATAGGGCGAAGGTGTGCAAAGCAGCAACCATTGCTGGACTACATTGGGTGTTGTCACATCCAATTTATTGTAGGCAAGCTGAAACCACTGTACGTTTATATAAATTGTGTGGTGCAGTTCCCTAGTCAATTACTCATACAGCTCCCAATTGGCACGGTAATTCTATGTAGATAAGCAGAAAATGAAGCCCCGCACCCATATAATCTTTATCAGTGTCAAAAGTAGGCTTACATTAACACTGCAATTAAGTTACTGTGAAAATCCCCTTGGCTCCTGTTCAGGTACACAGAGGGAGAATTCAGAATGTCCAATTCACCCAATTTGGGTCTTGTCATCACAGAATTCACAGTGCAGGAGGAGGCCATTCTGCCCATCGCGTCTGCACCAGCCCTTGGAAAGAGCACCCTACCCAAGCCCATCCCCCCACCCTCACCCCATCCCCGTAACCCAGCGACCCCACCCAACCTTTTTTGGACACTAAGGGCAATTTAGCATGGCCAATCCACTTAACCTGCGCATCTTTGGACTGTGGGAGGCAACCAGAGCACCCGGAGGAAACCCACGCAGACACAGGGAGAACGTGCAGACTCCGCACAGACAGTGACCGAAGCGGGAATCAAACCCAGGACCTGGGCACTGTGAAGCAACAGTGCTAACAACCACTGTGTTACCGTGCCACCCTAACTAATGAGTGAAGAATGGTAAAGATATTCAAACCTCCCTTTAGAATAAATCACCCTGTTTAGATTTTCCATTCCATCAGAATGTCAATGGGTTTTTTATATCTATCTCTTCCCTGTTCTCCCAACCTTGGCCCATCGTTGAGTGTTGCGTATCTTTTGCCTCTTTTTTTAAGAGGGTATCCACTCAGATACCTATAGGGAGGAAAACAGAAAATGGCTGCAGCTAGCCTTAGGTTTCTGCCAAACTACAATGTGACTAGTAACCTAATTTTCTGGGCAAGATTGTTATTATTTTTTTAGTTTCTAGTTGATACAATCAATGACATAGTTTGATATGTGTAGTGATATAATGGTTGTGTTGTACTTCATTAACTGACCACTAGGAGTCTGATTAATATATAAGTGAATGTTAGAGTCAGTTGACCTCAAATTGACTTATAACCTGGGGAGAGAGGTTGGTTGTGCTGTTATACTGTTATTCATCTGTTGTTTTGTATATGTTTAATCCACAGTTAATGTAAATAAATCAATTAGAGCTTTAGCTACACATGTTCTTGTAATATAAATCAGGTCATCGACAAGAACATGACATGGTACCAGGTTTGGATGGTATTAAACAGTGAGAAAAAAACTATCAGCCTGCCACAAGGTCCACAGAGGTTTGAAGATTTTGCAGATAGCATAAATGAACTACATGGAGACACTGAAGCCACCAATGAGCCTCAGATTATTCCGTATTATTCTGCATTTTTTCCGAGGGCTTGGATTCATTATTTGGTGATCAGTCCTGTGAAGAATTAGGTCTAGTGTTGTTGCTATATAGCACACACAAAGGATTGGATCAACACTCCGATGATACTGAGAACATTATTCGCAAACTCAGCGATGTGTTCACTGATTTTAATGCACTACCATTCACCAACGAGACACAATTTAAAGAAGATGCATTATCAAAAGCACCGATACAAACTATTAGTAATGAAATTTCTGAAAGTGTGGATGTGCATGTCAATCTCATTTCTACCCTACCACATGTGTCAGATATGTAACCACAAGTTATCAAGAAGATAGAAGAACCTGTCAATGGAGTAAATTCCAAGGTATGTGCGAAACTAAAAAATGGTGATGTGGGTATAGGCATGGATCCCAAAGATTTCAACAAAAAAAATGTACATATTGTAAAACAATCATTATAGAAAGCAATGGACAGCCAATCTGATCCATAATCTCGCAAAATCATGTTACAAAGAGTTACCACTGTCACATGGTAGATCACCAGCAGAGTTACTCATGAATAGAAGGTTGCATACTACACTTCCATCCTTGGAGGAGAATGCAGCGGTACTGTAGGAATTGCAAAAACATGAAAGCAAAACAAAAGCAGTTCTCTGATAGAGTGTCTAGAACTTTATCACAACTGAGTAGTGATGACATTGTGAGAATGGACGATTCAGGCAATTGGTTGAGAAAAGCCATTGTACTTGAAGAAGTAGCACCTCGTTCCTCTAAAGTACAGACAGAGGAAGGATTGGTTTTAAGAAGAAACCGTCGAGCACTCTTGAATACCATAGAAGACTTTCACAACAACGTGATGGGTGGCGAATCTACATCAGAATCAATGTCAGCTGCAGTGTTAGATAGTTCAGCAGTTCCTGAGCATGAGAATGTCATGGAGAACATTGAATCTACAAGTTCTGAGCTGCAAGGTCAAACTTTGAGAATATATATATCTATGCATATATAATATATATATATTTGTTGAACCAGTTTTTAAAATTTTAAAGAAACCATTAATACTGTTAGACTCATAGGCTCAGGATATCACATGTAAATATACTGATGATAATGTATTAATTTATTCCTTCAAAAGAGGGGATGCAGTGATATCATGGTTATGTTATAATTCACGAACTGACAATTAGGAGCCTCATTAGTATTGAAGTGAAGTTAGAGTTAGGAGACCTCAGGCTGACTCGGGAGCTTGGAGAGAGGTTTCCTGTGCATTTTCATACTGTTATTCATCTGTTGTTTTGTACATATTTGACATACAGTTAATGTTAATAAATCATTTATAGCTTTAGCTACAAGTGTTCTTGTAATATAAATCAGGCCATCCAACAACAACATTACAAGATGTGAACTAATGGCTTCATTGGATAAGTAGTTCAGAGTCCAGGCTAATGCTATGGGGACATGCTCCATGGTAGCCTGTGGAATTAAAATTCAAATAATAAATCTGGAATATAAAGCTAGTCTCAGTAATGGTGATGCACGATAGTGTCATTAATTGGTGTAAAATCCCATCCATTTCACTAATACCCTTGAGGAAAGGAAACCTATCCTAACCCAAGCTGGCCTACATGTGAATCCGTACCCACAGTACTGTGTTTGACTCTGTACTGCCCTCTGACATGGGCCAGTGGCCTATTCAGCTCAAGGACAATTAGAGATGGGCAGCAAATGCTGTCCTTCCACAGATGCCACATACATCCCAAGAAATAATTTTATAAAAGACAGTTTGAGGCATCCTTTAATCTCTAGAAGCACCACTGAACCAGGCCACTGTGCCAAGATCGGAAACCAATGTGAATATTCTTGTTCCCGGCCCTGCCAGAGAAATATATTGAATGAAGCATTCGTGTCATGTTTACGGGGTTAGAATATGGCCACTGTTACTTCTGCCACAATGGGCCATAGAGAGCCATCAGCTTCTTCTACAGGAGCACAGAGCTTCTCTGCCTACGTCCAGACCTTGTGCTAAATGTCGATATTCGATTTTTAATGGTGGAAAATGCAAACTAAGACAAAATTCATGAAAACGCATTTAATGGAAAGCACTTAATTTTTAAAAATAAATTTAGATTACCCAATTCATTTTATCCAATTAAGGGGCAATTTAGCGTGGCCAATCCACCTACCCTGCACATCTTTTGGGTTGTGAGGGCAAAAACCATACAAACACGGGGAGAATGTGCAAACTCCACACAGACAGTGACCCAGAGCCAGGAATGAACCTGGGACCTCGGCGCCGTGAGGCTGCAGTGCTAACCACAGCGCCACCGTGTTGCCCGGATAGCACTTAATTAATCAGGTAAAGGAAAGTTATTTCATATGGTTTCCAAGTAGTTTTCTGAATGAATACAGCAGCCACTGAATCACGAAGGTTGGGAAGATCCAGGTTAGAACAATTAGGTGAATTGGACATTCTGAATTCTCCCTCTGTGCACATTAAATAGGCACCGGAGTGCGTCAACTGGTGTCTTTTCACAGTAGCTTCATTGGAATGTTGAGGTAAGCCTACTTGTGACAATAAAGATTGTTATTATAATGATATGCAGCAACAGTGCATATAACAGTGTATATAACAAGTGTATATGGCCTCCGACCACGAGGTGCCGTGCAAGAGGAAGAGGACACTGGAACCAGGCAAAAAAACAGTCTTGATCAGAGTTACAGGAGCTGTTAGTAGCATGGTTTGAAGCTCCACCATTTGGTTAGCAATAGTTTAATCTACCCACAGTTTATTTAACATTAAATAACTAATCTTGAACCAGATGTTTGTCGTACATTGATTCATTAATTATCAGAGTACACAAACATAGCAGGGGCAGTGTATTTTCTGCCCTATTATGTATTTTCATTTACTTTATTTTATTTTCATGTACTTGATGATCTGTTGAGCAGCTCGCAAAAAAATACTTTTCACTGTACAATAAACTTTAAACAATAAAAAATACTTTTCACACGTGACAATAAACAACATCCAAATCCAGAGGCATCCAGGATCTCCATACCCGAGAAGCTCGGGCAGGGGATTGGTGCACACCCTGCATTGCAGAAGAAAGTGCCAGCGGCATCATATTTCTGGAGTGCAACCTTTTTATGCTATACATATGTATCGCCAACTGCCCCAATCCCCCAATGGTCCTGCCCTACCTTTCTCACCCCTCCTGACCCCTCCCCCACATTGCACCCTTCCCCCTCTCATCACACGCTCCACCCCTTACTGTACCCGTACCAACTGTACCAGCCTCCCCGGACAGGCGCCGGAATGTGGCGACTAGGGGCTTTTCACAGTAACTTCATGGAAGCCTACTTGTGACAATAAGCGATTTTCATTTCATTACTGCTCTCCCCCCCCCCCCCCCCCCCCATGCCCCCTAAGTGATCCTCAGCTTGCTTTGCATTCTGTGCTTTACCGCTGCGCCCAGGTGTGTCCCCAGGATACATATCAGAGATGGAGGCAGCCTTCGATGCCTCTGTTGGGTGTCCTTGGGGGCCCTGGACTTGAGGGCCCTGATCCACTTGCCTTTCCATATACCCCGACGTGCTATCCTGTTTGATTGCTGACTCCGAGACGCTCAGCTGTCAAGGGTGTGGAACTTGGGGGAGCTGGTGGCCACTGTCGCCATTCCATATGGTGGATCTGGGTTGGCCTCCCGGTCGGTGCCCATAGGGTCTTGGGGTTCACCTCAGGATAGAGGGGCAGCTGGATTGAGCCCTGGCTGCCACTCCGTTATCTGGCACTGCCAGCCCTGATGGCTCCCCAATGCCTGCAACGTGGTGTCGACACCCTCAGCAATGCTCCCCAGTGACAGAGGCATGCTCTGTAGCACCCGGTAATGCCCACCTGAGATTGGGACATGCTCCGCAGCGCCTCATCAAGGTCACATCAAACTGGGACATTTCCCCCAGAAACTGGGACATGCTGTTGAAGCGCTCAGCCATGGCCGCCACTGACTGAGCAGCATCTTGGATACCTCCCCTCATGCTGCTGACGTCGTGCACCAGGCTCTCCACTACGATCGCCACCCTAGCAGTATTGGCCACTGTGCCACACATTATCTACACTATCTCCTTGCCCGTAGCCTCTGGGACTCCTCCAGTCAGTTATGGACCTACTGACATCCCCCTCTAAATATCACGGCCGTACCAGGGAGTCTGCATTAGCTGCGGGTAACCCTGCTTCAGAGGCTTAGCATCTGACTGGGACGCAGCTGGTCCTGGGATCCAGCAGACCTCCAAATGCTGTCTTGCCTAGGTGTTCCTGCCTCCACCTGATGCGTATTAGCAGCTGTGTGGCGTTTACCACAACGTGTCCCTGAAGCCCGTCCACTGCTGTCACCCACCGAGGTCTGTGTCTCTGCCCTGATGGAGGGTAGGATGACAGCTGTGCCGCGAATAAGGTAGTTTCCTCGGAGCTCCCTTCTGAGGTGTTCTCATCGGAAGCAGGGGCCGGCCACCCCAGATTGACCGGCATCATTGGATGAGGATCCTGCAGGATAATGGATATGTGGTCAGTGGGAGGGATGGGCCATTCTATATGGTATTAACAACTCAGGTATGAGGGCAGCACGGTGGCCTAGTGGTTAGCACAACCGCCTCACGGCGCTGAGGTCCCAGGTTCGATCCCGGCTCTGGGTCACTGTCCGTGTGGAGTTTGCACATTCTCCCCGTGTCTGCATGGGTTTCGCCCCCACAACCCAAAAATGTGCAGAGTAGGTGGATTGGCCATGCTAAATTGCCCCTTAATTGGAAAAAATAATTGGGTAATCTAAATTTATAAAACAAAAAACAACTCAGGTGTGGGCCAACTTCGCCTGCGGGGACAGAGAGGGCAACTTGAGCCACACGCTTCATTCATCTCAGTGGTGATGGGTTGTGGGGGTGGGGGGGGCTGGTGCTATGTATGGGGAAGGGAGAGAGAGTGTTGGGGGAAAGGGGTGTATGGACGTTATGGGGGATGGGGTGTTTGGGGGGGAAGGGGAGTATGGGGATGGGACTCTGGGGTGGAAGGGGAGTTTAGGGGGTGGGGAGTATGGGGGGGATGGGGTGTTTGGGGGGGATGGGCTGTATAGCATGGCCATGCACATGACATTATGGTTCTTGTGGTGTGAAGCAAGAACTAAATTTTGTCTACAGAGACATCTTACCAGATTGAAGAGTAGAAATAATGTGATGGAAGAATATTCGGGATTTCCTTGATTTTGTTTAAGGAGCATGAAGCAATTATACAGAACCTTTGCTCAGGAGTCTAAGTATGTGGTGCCGACTCCAGAGCAAGACAGACCACACATGGGCCGGGATTCTCTGAGCCCACGCCCGGTCACTGGAGAGTCAGCAGCAATCGCGGCGTGCGGTCGCCACAGCGCCGGTCGGGGGGGCCGTTGACAGCGCCTCCCTCGTCAATTCTGCGCACTCGGCGGGAGTGCCCGTCGAGTCCCGGCAGCGTCATTTGCGTATGGTCCTACCCAGCAGGACTTCGGCGTTCTTGCTGTGGGAGCCTTCCTGGTGGGGGGAGCTGACTCTGGGGGTGGACTCCATGGTGGCCAGGCCCGCGATTGAGGGCAACCGGTCGGTGGGCGCGCTAATTCCAGGGCGGGGGGGGGGGCTATGTTCCTCCGCGCAGTGCCTATGTAGGGCTCACCATGTTGCCCGCGGGCTGGCGCAGAGACAGCCGTGGCACACATGCGCCAACCCATGCCAGCCATAGCAGGCCGTCTTTCGGTGCCTGAGCAACGCACAGCACTCTGACGACATTCTAGCCCCCGTGGACGGGGAGAATGACTGGGCCTGGAGGCCTGTTGATGCTGGCGTCGCTCATGCTGGTTTAGACACCGGCGTCCACACTTGGCGGAATTTCGGAGTATCCCGGCCAGGGTCTGTGAAAAGACCACAAATGGTATTTTCTCATCCAATGTATTCATTAGTTCTTCTGCAACCAGATGAGCCATAGTTCTTGTTTTCATGGTTGTTCTTTTTTTCTCAAGTGCCATTGTCAAATTCTGAAAGACACCTTTTTAAAAAGCCCCATGTTGTGACTGCCCAAGATGATACCTCGAACCACTCCAAGACATATTGGAGGAGTCAGTGACTTGTTTTAACACTACAGAAAGGAAAATGGAGAGTGGAGTAAATGAGCTATGGGGTGGTTTTCAATTTGTTTTGTGCTACTGTTGGGGATGAATTTCAACTCCATGGGTTGACACCAGTGCCTCTGTTGGGAAAGAATACCACCTGCAGAGGCATTTTGTTCTCTGTGTGACTAGTGCTGCAATAGACAACATGAATTATCCTTTGTTTTTCTGGTCACAAGCAGGTTGAACATTAATTAAAGAAGATTCATAGCTAAAAATCAAAAGCCATGATTCCAGTTTATTGGAAATCCTGCATAATTTTTCATGGAAAGTTCTGAAATTAAATGAAAATCGCTTATTGTCACAAGTAGGCTTTAAATGAAGTTACTGTGAAAAGCCCCGAGTCGCCACCTTGCGGCACCTGTTCGGTGGGGGGGCTGATACGGGAATCGAACCGTGTTGCTAGCCTGCCTTAATCTGCTTTCAAAGCCAGTGATTTAGCCCTGTGCTAAACAGTTCTGAATGCATAATTGTAATTTCTCTGGTAACCTCCCCACGATATAAATAGGGATGATTCCATAACATATGGCATGCATGATAAACCAAAAATGGTCTATTTACAGTGCCCTGTGTTCTATAAGCGCAGTGCAAGGGTCAGATGCTCCTGTGTTAAATGACATCCGTATGTTTATGTCGGTGTTTAATCAATTACCGTAATTAAGTTGAGCAATCATTTTTTCAATTAACAATCCACAGAACTTGGACTGTCATTTAATTATTTGAATTTTCTGGAGTGATATTTGGTATGCTGACAGTATTATGACTATGGTCTGCTAGAATTGATACAGGGTATTATGACTGCCTGGTGACCATTTGTTTAAATGGTTTGTCATTAGTATGTGAAAATAGTCTCTCGGTGAAGCAAGAGATTGGTGACATGCAAGTGAATTAATATTTACCTTGAACCCAAAGAGAAAATGCTGAAATATCTCAGCAGGTCTGGCAGCATCTGTAGGGAGAGAAAAGACTTAATGTTTTGTGTCCCGATGACCCTTTGTCAAAGCTTACTTTGTCAAAGTTTATTATGCGAATATCTACCTTGTGTTGTTTGTCACTGAAACCAAAGAATGTTCAACACAGTGAAACACCAGCATCATTTTAGCATAATATTAAAACTTTTGAATAGATACAATGCGCCACCACATTACACGACTTACGTTTCTTTTTCTTTTGCCAATTGAATACTTAATTGGTAAAGAATGCATGTTGAAATAGTTGTCAGTGACTCCATAAGTCGTTGTGTCAGCCAAATTCAAGGAGGTGATGAATGCAAATCTTCCATTTTATTCTGCATTCCAAAGTATAAAGAAGAATATCAGCCACATTGCAACAATCAACACAGGGCATTTTATGTCTGTGAATCCACTTTATAAATTCTAAGATTGGAAAATACCCACCATCTAAAGATGATGAAAGCAAAATGTGTGCTTTCAGTGGATGTTTCTCTGCACTTTACTTTCCAACAGACTGTTTTATCTACTCAGTCATTGACTCAGGTCTTACTGAAATCAAATGATTTCCCACTGCATTCTGTTTTCCCACATAGCCAAATCTTCAAATGTTGTGAAATGGGCTTTCATTCAAAAGTGTCAAGAAGCTTTCAGTTGAAAGAGGTTTCCTCTTTATGTGCTTTTATGATGAAAATAAAATAAAAACTTGTTATTAATACAGCACCTTTCATGATCCCAGTACGTCTGAAAGCCGATGAAATACTCTCGGGGTACAAACGTACCAAAAAATGGCAAGGTGTCAGTTGTGATGACAGAAACAGCACGAATCCCATTGGCGACATCGGCAGGAAATCTCACTGAATATTGACCCTTTCAACAAAAGGTTTTTTCTTGTGTGAATCACAGCGTGCTCTTGGCAGCCTCCCACTGATCCGCTGGCCCTGGGGAAACTTAATCACTGCAGTCAGTGGGGAGCTCATTTAAAAGCACAGTGGGCTAAACAGCTGGCTTGTAATGCAGAAGAAGGCCAGCAGCGCGGGTTTAATTCCTGTACCGGCCTCCCCGAACAGGCGCCAGAATGTGGCGACTGGAGGCTTTTCACAGTAACTTCATTGAAGCCTATTTGTAACAATAAGTGATTATTATTACAGTATTATTGTTCCAGGTCCAACTGAGGGAATGGCAGCCAGAAGGCTAGCTCCAAGATTCTCAGAGGTTGCCCTCACCGCACGGCTGGGTGGAGTCCAGCAGCGGCAGAACCTCCTGTACCCATATTCCAGAAAGCAATCCTCCATAAGGTGACCAACCTTGCCTGGGAGGATGTGGCTCCTTTAGTAAATGCCAGCTCCCTGCCGAAGAGGATGGGCAGCAGTGCTGTAAAAAGAATGAATGATCTTCTTCACATGGTAATGGTAAGCTCCGATCTCTCGCTGCACCCCCTCACTTACTCCTCACACCTCTAAGGTGATCTCTCACCCAGCTACCTCATGGTACTCCACTTGTCATGAAACCCTCTTCCTCCACCCCCAGAATCCCCATGTGGCTCCAGAGTCTCTACTCTATTCCTAGCATCCCTCCTCCAACTCCAGTCCCACACATGCCACTCCTCAGCCATCTGAACTGCCAGTACTCCCACCTACAAACTCCCTATTTGTCTCTCCGTCGGAACAATTGAGCACAATAGGCGTTAAAGCACACAACCACATGGCGTAATTGAAGAGCTCTTCACCTCCCACCCCGTTTGAGGCGACTGTGTGGAGTTTACACTTTCTCCCCGTGTCTGCCTGCATTTCCTCCGGGTGCTCTAGTTTCCTCCCACAGTCCAAAGTTGTGCAGAATATGTGGATTGGCCAGGCTAAACTTCCCCTTAGTGTGGAAAGATGTGCAGTTTCGGTGGGGTTATGGGGATAGGGCGGGAGAGTGGGTCGAGGTAGAGTGCTCTTTCAAACGTTCGGTACAGACTGGGGAGGAAGTGGCATAGTGGTATTGTCACTGGATTAGTAAACCAGAGACTCAGAGTAAGGTTCTAGGGGCCCAAGTTCACATCCTACCACAGCAGATGGTGAAATTTCAACTCAGTAAAAACCTGGCATTAAAAGTCTAATGATGACCATGAAACCATACTTGATTGTTGTAAAAACGCATCTGGTTCACTAATGTCCTTCAGGGAAGCAAATCCTTACCTGGTTTGGCCTACATGTGATCCATAGCAACGGAGTTGACTCTCAACTGTCCCTCAAGGGCAATTAGGGATGGGCAATAAATCCTGGCCCAGTCCTCTTGCCCCTGCTTAGTCATAGAGTAATTGAGGTTTACAGCATGGAAACAGGCCCTTCGGCCCAGCTTGTCCATACCGCCCAGTTTCTACCACTAAGCTCAGGGTCTGCCATGCCACCCCCCGGATTGTGGCAAACCCTGCCTATATGCCCCACCGATGACCCATAATTCCCACTGACTGTGGGGCCTTTGGCCACACAGCTGAATGCTATTGTTAACAGGGAATTGGCAATTATAGTTAAGTGAGCAGTTTACAGCTCCCAAGTGGATTCATTTGGATAGGCAAGTGGGAATTATTGCCGTGATGCCTGGACACTGTGCAGCATGAATACTGCTGGAGGCAACACAACACATCAGCCATCATCTGAACTCCCAGGGACTCGTCTCCAGCACCGGGGACATCTCAGCGACCAGAGAGTCATAGAGGTTTACAGCATAGAAACAGGATCTTCGGCCCTACTTGTCCATGCTGCCCAGTTTTTACCACTAAGCTATTCCCAATTGCCCACATTTGGCCTATATCCCTCTGTACCCAGCTTTCCCATATAACTGTCTAAATACTTTTTGAAAGACAAAATTGTACCCGCCTCTACAACTGCCTCTGGCAGCTCATTCCAGACACTCACCACCCTCTGTGAAGGAATTGCTCCTCTGGACCCTTTTGTATGTCTCACCTATGCCCACTAGTTTTAGACTCCCCTACCTTTAGGAAAAGATGTTGACTATTTACCTTATCTACGCCCCTCATTATTTTATAGACATCTATAAGATCACCCCTAAGTCTCCTCTGCTCCAGCGAAAGAAGTCCCAGCCTATTCAGCCTCTCCTTGTAACTCAAACCATCAAATGGCAGTAGCATTGTGGTAAATATTTTCTGTACTCTTTCTTGTTCAATAATATCCTTTCTATAATAGGGTGAACAGGACTGTACACAGTATTCCAAGTGTGGCCTTACTAATATCTTGTACAACTTCAGCAAGACATCCCAAATCCTGTATTCAATGCTCTGACCAATGAAACCAAGCATGCCGAATGCCTTCTTCATCACCGTGTCCACCTGTGACTCCACTTTCAAGGAGCTATGGACCTGTACTCCTGGATCTCTTTGTTCTATAACTCTCTCCAACTCCCCACCATTAACTGAGTAGGTCCTGCCCTGATTTGATTGACCAAAATGCATCACCTCACATTTATCTGAATTAAGGGGCAGCATGGTAGCATGGTGGTTAGCATAAATGCTTCACAGCTCCAGGGTCCCAGGTTCGATTCCCCGCTGGGTCACTGTCTGTGCGGAGTCTGCACGTCCTCCCCGTGTGTGCGTGGGTTTCCTCCGGGTGCTCCGGTTTCCTCCCACAGTCCAAAGATGTGCGGGTTAGGTGGATTGGCCACGCTAAATTGCCCGTAGTGTCCTAAAAAGTAAGGTTGGGGGGGGGGGGGGGTTGGGTTACGGGTATAGGGTGGATACGTGGGTTTGAGTAGGGTGATCATGGCTCGGCACAACATTGAGGGCCGAAGGGCCTGTTCTGTGCTGTACTGTTCTATGTTCTATGTTCTATGTTCTAAACTACATCTGTCATTCATCGACCCATTGCCCCAATTGACCTAGATCTTGTTGCAATCTTATATAACCTTCACTATCCACTATGCCACCAATGTTGGTGTCATCGGCAAGTTCACTAACCATGCCTCCTAAATTCTCATCCAAATCATCAATATAAATAACAAATAACAGCGGACCCAGCACTGACTCCTGAGGTACACCTCTGGTCACAGGCCTCCATTTTGAAAAACAACCCACGACAACCACCCTTTGTCTTCTGTCATCGAGCCAATTTTGTATCCAATTGACTACTTCACCCTGGATCCCATGAGATTTAACCTTATGCAACAACCTACCATGCGGAACCTTGTCAAAGGCCTTGCTATAGTCCATGTAGACAATGTCGACTGCACTGCCCTCGACTTGCACTGTCCTCTCGTCCAATCAGCTAACCATTGTCCTGTCACATCACTTTGAAGCCGTTCGCCCTTTCTCAACTATTTTAATTCTCCTCGTGTCCTTTTATCCTGTGCTCCACCGCTGTCCTCGCGCTCATTTATCCTGTGTCTCCGCCGCGCTCCTCGTACTCTTTTATCCTGAGTCTCCATCGCTCTCCTCGCGCACTTTTATCGCGTGTCGCCATCGTTCTCCTTGCGCTCTTTTATCCTATGTCTCTGTTGTTCTCCTTGCGTTCTTTTATCCCGTGACCAGGAGGGAACCAGAGCATCAGTGCTAACCACTGTGCTACCGTGCCGCCCGTCTCCATTGCTCTCCTTATGCTCTTTTATCCTCTGTCTCTACTTTCTTTATGCTCTTTTATACTCTGTCTCCATCGCTATTCTCGTGTTCTTTTATCCTGTGTCTCCGTCGCCCTCATCACAGCCTTTTATAGTCTGTCTCCGCTCTCCTCACATTCCTTTATCCTGGGTCTCCCTCACTCTCCTCGCTCTCTTTTATCCTGTGTTTGCATTGCCATCCTCATGCTCTCTTATCCTGCGCCTCCGTCGCTCTCCTCGGGTTCTTTTATCCTGTGTCTCCATCGCTCTCCTCGCGCTCTTTTATCCTGTGTTTGCGTCGCCATCCTCGCGCTCTTTTATCCTGTGTTTGCGTCGCCATCCTCGCGCTCTTTTATCCTGTGTTTGCGTCGCCATCCTCGTGCTCTTTTATCCTGTGTTTGCGTCGCCATCCTCGCGCTCTTTTATCTTGTGCCTCCTTTGCCCCCCTCGCGCTCTTTTATCCCATGTCTCTGCCACTCTCCTCGCGCTCTTTTATCCTGTGTTTGCGTTGCCATCCTCGCGCTCTTTTATTCTGTGCCTCCTTCTCTCCCCTCGCGCTCTTTTATCCTGTGTCTCCGCCACTCACCTCACTCTTTTATCCTGTGTTTCTGTTTCTCTCCTCATGTTCTTTAATCCCATGTCTCCATCGCTTTCTTCATGCTCTTTTATCCTGTGTCTCCATTGCTATCTTCGCTCTCTTATATCCTGTATTTCCGTTGCTCTCCTTGAGCTCTATTATCCTGCATCTTCATCGCTCCCCTCGCACTCTTTTATCCCATGTTTCCGCTTTCTTCGCGCTCTTTTATCCTTTTTATCTTTTATTCCATTCAGCTTAACCCATTTGTCCTCAGAATGTTGCCTGAGTGTGGAGTTCTACTTACACTGCAGTTGTGCTTCCCCAAGTAAGATGGTCATCATTCCTCATGAGACAGGGATGTAATCCACCCCTGAGTCCCCCACTCTGCCCTTCCAGCCTGGCACCTCATAGAACAACAGCAAAGAATCTCAAAGTTATCACCAATGCTGATCCTCTGTTATCATCTCCTCCCACTCACTATCCAGCTCCCAGTTAGGACAGGCACTAACTCAGTGGTGACTGAAGCACAAGCAAGGAGGACATAGGAAGTGATGCCTGCATGCCAGCCCCCAGACCCCTTTAAAGTAATGGGCGCTCCAAAATGAATGGAGAGTAAGGTCTGCTGGCAATCTCCCCTTCTCCAGATTGAGTGACTGACCGCCAACCTTGAGTTGAACTTCCCTGTGGCTCTCACATCTTCTCCAGTTTACCCTGAGCATTGAAGACCCATGGCTGCCTGTGCGCTCATCTCCAATGTCCCCCTCTCAGGTGACACTGCCAGGATATAGTTTCTGTTAACCTTTTGTAAATGCCGACACCATGCCAGCACCCTCGGAATATTCAGTGAGGGAGAAATACGAATACATTGTCCTACTAATATGTTAAAATGAAGTTCCCGGGCTCCTGTGCTGTGATTCGCACTACTGCTCTGGTGAGGTAGGGTGGATGTGGTGAATGTGTAACCACTATAATTCACACTGTACATTACTGTGACCCTGTGGGCTCCATCTGTGAGCCGTTGCGCGGCTCTACCCACAGGGGGAGATGAGGAGCATGTACAGGGCTCCGCCCTTGGCTCCGCCCCTTCAGGAAGTATAAGTGCTGCAGTCCTGAGAGTCCACCTTCAGTTCAGCACAGTCGCAGGCAGGCTCAGTTGTAAGCCGATTAAAGCCACAGTTTACTCCAACTCGTGTCTCTGGTTGAATTGATGGTCACATCAATTTAATAGGCTAAAGAACTACTATGGAATCAGCCCTCAAACCTGACCGACTGGAGCTCGATCCACAGGCCGCAGAGACAAAGTAAATGTTTTTGCATTGGCTTCGGTGCTTCAAGGCCTACCTGGCTGCGTCGACGACCTCCTCTGTTACAGATGAACAGAAACTAAGTCTTATCCACGCACGGGTGAGCCATCGTATTTCTACTCAACTTAATGAAGCTGACTCTTACACCGAGGCCCACGTGATGCTCGACTGCCTGTATGTGCGGCCCATGAACGAAGTCTACGCGCGACACATCTTCACTGACTATCTATGCGACCTCAAAGCCCTAGCATGCGACTGTAACTTCCAGGCCGTGACAGCCTCTCAGCACATGGAACTCGCTGTCCAAGACGTGTCCGTTGCGGGGGTCCAATCAAATTATGTGCGGCAGCGTCTTATTGAGAAAGGGGCCAAGGACCTGGAGGACACTGTAAAACTGGCGACCTCGTTGGAGGTCGCTTTCCAAAGCCTAACTGCATTCCCGGCCGATCACGCGACCCCATCGTGGACCCCCAACCAAAGGCTGCCCCAGGCCTGCGCCGCGCGGCCACCTGCCCACCGCGGAGGACTATCGTGCCATTTTTGCGGCCAGCCCCAACACCCCCGACTGTAATGCCCGTCCCGCAATGTGACCTGCAGCAGCTGCGAGCAAAAAGGGCACTTCACTAAGGTCTGCTTGGCCAAATCCAAAAACTCGAACCCCAACTCAAACTCGCTCCTCCGACTCTCAGGCTCGCAGACCCCGTAACGTGACAGCGTGTCTGCCGACTCCGCCTCCAAAACAACATGTGCGACTCACGGGGGAAGTCATCTTGGCCATCCTCCCCCACGTGGCCGGCCATGTGCAATCAACGGGGACCGCCATCTTGGCCATCACCCACTAGCCAACTCGAACAGTCATCGCGGAGCCACTCCAGCACCGCCGACCACGCCGCCGTCTACCCTCAACTCAGCGCCGTCACCTTGGACCAGTCGCAGCCCAAGCACCTCAAAAGCTCCATGATGGCCGTCCAGATCAACGGCCACGAGACACCGTGCCTCTTCGACTCCGGGAGCACAGAGAGCTTCGTTCACCCGGACCTGGTAAGGTGCTGTTCGCTCCCGGTATTCCCAACGTGGCAAACAATCTCTCTCGCCTCGGGGCCGCATTCAGTCCAAATACAAGAGCGCACCTTAGCGACTCTAACGCTACAGGGCGCCAATTATACGAATTTCAAATTGTACGTGCTCCCAGACCTCCGCGCCCCGCTCCTCCTAGGACTGGATTTCCAGTGTAACCTCAGGAGCCTCACACTCAGCTTCGGCAGGCCTCTGCCTCCACTCAGCCTAGCAACCCTGAAAGTCGACCCTTCGCTAACCTCACCGCCAACTGCAAGCCAGTGGCCACTCGTAGCACGAGGTATAGTCTGCAGGACAGGGTGTTCATCAGATCTGAAGTCCGGCGCCTGTTGCATGAAGGAGTCATAGAGGCCAGTAACAGCCCCTGGAGAGCTCAGGTGGTGGTTGATTACAGTCAGACCATTAACCGGTTCACGCACCTTGATGTGTACCCCCTCCCCCAGATTGCGGACATGGTTAGCCAGATTGCACAGTACCGCGTGTTCTCCACGGTGGATCTGAAGTCCGCATACTATCAGCTCCCAATCCGCCCAAAGGACCGCCACTACACGACGTTCGAGGCAGACGGCTGCCTCTTCCATTTCCTCCGAGTTCCCTTTGGCGTCACGAATGGGATCTCGGTGTTCCAAAGAGCAATGGACCGAATGGTGGACCAGTACGGGCTGCGGGCCACTTTCCCGTACTTGGATAACGTCACCATCTGCAGCCATGATCAGCAGGACCATGACGCCAATCTCCACCAATTTCTCCAGACCGCCCAAAAGCTCAACCTCACCTATAATAAGGAGAAATGCGTTTTGCGCACCACCAGACTAGCCATCCTCGGCTATGTCGTGGAAAACAGAGTCCTAAGACCCGATCCTGATCGTATGCGCCCCCTCTTACAACTCCCTCTCCCTCACTATCCCAAGGCCCTCAAGAGGTGCCTCGGATTCTTTTCGTACTATGCCCGGTGGGTCCCCCAGTATGCGGACAAAGCCCGCCCACTATTTAAGGCCACCCTCTTCCCACTGTCATCTGAGGCTCGCCAGGCCTTCAACTGTATTAAGGCGGATATCGCTAAGGCTGCCATGAGTGCAATAGATGAGTCTGTCCCGTTACAGGTGGAGAGCGACGCCTCAGAGGTCGCTCTCGCTGCCACTCTGAACCAGGCAGGTAGGCCAGTAGCGTTCTTTTCCCGAACCCTCTCCTCTTCCGAACTTCGACACTCCTCAGTTGAAAAGGAAGCCCAAGCCATTGTGGAAGCCGTGCGGCACTGGAGGCACTACCTCGCAGGTAGGAGGTTTACCCTCATCACCGACCAAAGATCGATTTCCTTCATGTTTGACAATTCGCAGCGGGCCAAGATCAAAAATGACAAGATCTTGAGGTGAGGATCGAACTCTCCACCTACAATTACGATATCGTATATTGTCCTGGGAAGCTCAATGAGCCCCCAGATGCCCTGTCCCGCGGCACATGCGCCAGCGCGCAAGACGACCATCTTCAGGCGATCCACAATGACCTCTGCCATCCGGAGGTCACCCGGCTCGCCCATTATATCAAGGCCCGCAACCTGCCCTTATCCACTGAGGAGGTTAAAGCTGTCACCAGGAATTGCTCGACCTGTGCGGAGTGTAAACCGCACCTCTATAGACCAGACAAGGCCCACCTGGTAAAGGCATCCCAGCCCTTTGAACGCCTGAGCATCGATTTCAAAGGGCCCCTCCCTTCAACTAATCGCAACATTTATTTCCTCAACGTTATAGATGAGTTCTCCCGTTTCCCGTTTGCCATCCCATGCCCCGATATGACCTCCCTTACAGTTATTAGAGCCCTGCACAGCGTCTTCACCCTGTTCGGTTTCCCCAACTATGTCCACAGCGACAGGGGTTCATCCTTCATGAGCGACGAACTGCGTCAGTACCTGTTCAGAAGGAAATCGCCTCGAGCAGGACTACCAGCTATAACCCCAGGGGGAAGGGCAGGTGGAGAGGGAGAACGTGACGGTCTGGTAGACCGTCCTACTGACCCTACGGTCCAGGAATCTCCCGACCGCCCTCTGGCAGGAGGTCCTCCCCGATGCGCTCCATGCTATTAGGTCCCTCCTTTGTATGGCCACGATCAGACTCCTCATGATCGCCTATTTGCCTTCCCTAGGGGAACTACTACGGGGGTCTCGCTTCCGCCCTGGTTGAGGTCACCGAGCCCTGTCCTCCTCCAAAAACACGTTCGGACACACAAGACCGACCCCCTGGTAGAGAGGGTTCAACTCCTGCACTCGAACCCCCACTACACGTTTGTTGAACACCCCGATGGCCGACAGGACACCGTTTCCCTCCGGGACCTGGCATCCGCAGCCTCTACTACCACTACCGCCGATGTACCTCCCACACTACAACCCCACCCGACTTCCCAGGCCCTGCGTCCCTGCGCCTATTTTCTTCCAGCGCTCCCTTCCACCCGACACACCGGTTCGCAGGAAAGAAGCTCAGGAAGAACCATCCCCGGAGTCCACCCCCGGACCCACACCGAACATCCTTCCACAGCCATCCGAAACGGCTGCAACACCAGTGCTTCGTCGGTCGCAATGCACGATTCGGGTGCTGGACTGACTGAACCTGCAGACCCATCACCCCCGCTGGACTTGAATTTTTTAACAGGGGGTGAATGTGGTGAATGTGTAACCACTATAATTTAAACTGTATATTACTGTGTCCCTGTGGGCTCCATCTGTGAGCCGTTGCGCGGTTCTGCCCACAGGGAGAGATGAGGAGCATGTACAGGGCTCCGCTCTTGGCTCCGCCCCTTCAGGAAGTATAAGTGCTGCGGTCCTGCGAGTCCGCCTTTAGTTCAGCACAGTCAGGCAGGCTCAGTTGTAAGCCGATTAAAGCCACAGTTTACTCCAACTCGTGCCTGTGGTTGAATTGATGGTTGCATCAGGTGGACGGGGGGGGGGGGGGGGGTTGAAAATCGCAAATTCCAGTCACACTGGAGAGAATTGCGCTTGTCGATTCTCTCTGGATTTTGAGCCCGTGCCATGTTTCACACTGACGCCTAGCGCAGGATCAAAATCGCGCCTTGAAGTGTAATCACTGATGTAATGATACCTTTTTCTAAGTCTTGGAAACTCAGTCGCATAAGCCAATTTGCCAACATTTGAGCTGCTCAATCTGATTTAGTGGACCAACAGCAGACTTATAAAATAGATAGTTTGCTAGCCTGCATAAATAATAGCATTAAATAATGGGAAACAATTTACAGACGGCAGACCAACAGAACCTTACTTAAACATAGAACATAGAGCATAGAACAGTACAGGCCCTTTGGCCCACGATGTTGTGCTGACCATTTATCCTAATCTAAGATCAACCTAATCTACACCCCTTCAATTTACTGCTGTCCATGTGCCTGTCCAAGAATCGCTTAAATGTCCCTAATGACTCTTATTCCACCATAACTTTTCTTAACAGTTCCCTTAATTATACTTGTCCACAAAATATGTTTTCATTGTTCAATTTTCTCGCCTCCTGTCAACAATGTCATGTTACATTGAGTTACAGTTCCAAATATGTTAACAGTCCTTCAATATCTCGTCAAATGCTAACCTCTGCATATGAGTGGAGACACTGGCTAGCAGGCTATTTCATAATGGGGCAATCACAATTGACCTAGATCCCATCCTGCCCCATTGTCTGCACACGCACATTGTTCAGCAAGCAGATAGCAGAATAGAAATCTTTGCAAATTCTTCCACTCAATTGATCCAAGAACAATTATACTACCCCGTGCTGCTGCCAAAGAGCAACTAATTTACGCCAACCAAAGATTGAATCGAGGGCATTTTAATCTATCTGATTTAGTGTCTGCTTTTTCTGAGCTACTGAGAAGTTGGCACAAGAGTTTCTGGTGACAACCCATTTCCTTATACATTTCTCATTGTAGTCGGAGCAAATAGACATTGGGGGGGATTTCCGGGGTTTGCTAACCAGCGCTGAGAATCGTGATGGCCTGAAGAATTGGGTGGGAGGCAAAAACAGTTTCACGCCAGGTATCAAATTCATTGTGAATTTCCCAACCCACCCCATCAGCCCAGACCCAGTGGGAACATACCTTATCAAACCTAATTTTAATGTCATTATCAGGCAGGATGCCCAATTCACCGGCCTCCTGAGATACTCCAGTACCCTGAGCTCTTCTTTCTTTCAGACCAGGTACTCCTTCTGAGTGCTGTCCTCACACCTGCTCTTTCAAGAAGACTCTTCAGAACAAAGAAACAGCCTCTTTTTAAAATCTGCAGTTAGAAAGAACAGCTGCTCAAAATAGGAAGCACTTCAGAGTTAATGGACTACTGTAGAGCTGTATAAACAAACAATGGTAATCCTTCCTTTGAAACTTTGTGGACCTATCAATCAAGAGATTTTTAAAAGGCAACGGTCTGTTAAATTGAATGTAAACAATGCAGTTGAAAGCTTTGTGGTTTCTAGGCATGAAAAAGATAAAATACAATGAAATTGGCTGTGAAAAAAACTTCAAAAGTTTCTACCACATTAAAGGGAAGGCTTTTACCTTTATCTCACAAATCTTTCATTTCATTCGGCTGAGAGATAGTTTAAAGGTTTAAAGGTTGCAGATGAAAAAAAAATTATTTTATTGTCAGAGATATTTCACCTTTAATGCTGACAGACAATTTAAAGAGTTTAAAGGCTGCAGATGGGAAAACCAGCCAAATGACCCCCATACTGACCTGAGCCCCTCCAGCCCAGCCCAACACCCTCCCATGAGCCCACCTCCCCTTAGGGAGTGCCTCCTTGAGGCAAGTGTAGGTATGGTATTCACCCCTTCCCCCCGCCCGCCCCCCCCCCCCCACCCCAGGGTGCAAGGTTGGAACTGGAAAGAGGTGGGGGATCTGGAAGGGGCTCTTGCCAGTGAGGTTGTGGGGGCCTTGCCCGTAATGAAGGGGGGCTGGAACAGGAGTCTGAGATACGAGAGTGTATTGGGTATCAGAAGTCGGATGAGATGCCAAAATAACATGGTGAGATTTCTAATCACTCTCCATCAGGGCCTTTTAAAAAAATTAATCATATATAAATAGTCACAGAACAACTATTATCTTTGAGTTCAATGTTTCTGCAGCCCAATTTGGATAGAGCAATTAGCAACGTTATTCTGAATAGACACTAGGGCCCGCAGAAAATCCCACCCCCGCCATGTCCAGAATTCTCCCACCTGCAAAAAGTCGGCGTGCTGCCAATCCCACCGCCCGCCTCGGAGAATGGCCGGGGGCCGACGGGAGGCTACAGGTTTCTGTGCTGCCGTGATGGGCTGAAGTCCCGCCGCTGGGAGGCCTCTCACGCCGCCGAGGTTTGAACCACCTCTGGTGGCGGTGGGATCGGCGGCGCGGGCGGGCCCCCGGGGTCCTGGGGGGGGGCGACGGGTGATCGGACCCCGGGGGGTGCCCCCACGGTGGTCAGGCCCGCAATCGGGGCCCACCGATCGTCGGGCGGGCAAGTGCCGTGGGGGCACTCTTTCTCTTCTGCCGCCGCCACGGCCTACACCATGGCGGAAGCGGATGGAAATCACCACCGGCGCATGCGCGAACCAGCGAAGGCCTTTCGGCCAGCCCCGCGCCGGGCGGCGGGCATCAAAGGTTGTTGGTGCTGGTTTTGGCACCAGTCGGCATGGTGCCAACCGCTCCGGTGCGGGCCCAGCCCCGAAAGGTGCGGAGAATCCCGCCCATGATCACCATTTTGTTCAAAATCTGATCAGGTAATTTTGTTTGAAAATTGGATTGAAATTAATGCGATGGATACTGGTCCCCACGGTTTAATCAAAAGAGGGTGTTGTTTCTGGTTGATTGTGCAATGGCTCTCTGCATGTGATCTCGCAATGTCAGCACTCATTAACTCACACAAGATTCTGGTGCTACCAAGTCCTATATCCCAAGGGAGGCAAAGTGCAGATGTCATGACACATGCTGCCACCATATTTAATAAGCTACCAGTCTGCGGTCACTACCAGTTGCACTAAGGAGATCTTCACTTGACTGCTACCTCCTACCATGCCGCTGATCCAGGCTGATGTCTCTCACCACCAAAAGGAAAGTTGCATCAAGGATGGCAGCTGGAAACCACAGACAGTGGACTGGATTCTCTGCCGCCCACTGCCAGTAGCACAGTTCCCGATGCAGCGAAGAATCCTGTGTCAGCCAGAATATAGCACCGACCTTGTTCCGATGCTTTGGTTCCCTGCTGGTAGCAGGCCAAGGTCACTAACAGGCTGGGCACCAGATTCTCCAAGCCCACACAAAACTCTGGTCCTCTGGATGGGATTCATGTGGACGAGAATTGGTGCAGGTATTTACCAGCGTGACCCTGACATGGTGAACCTCACAGTGGACCATGGTGGTAACTCTTTAAAAGTTGTCCCCAAAGTCTATCGGACAGCCACCCCCATCACTACAATGCAAATGCTGCCTGCCAAAGCCCACTAGAGACCCTCCCAGAAGAGAGACCTCCACCAGAAACTCCCCTATAAGAGAAACCCTGCCTGGAATCCCTCCTCTTTCTAAAGAAAGCGTTTAACTGTCTTTGATGTGGTCCAAGAGCTGTCAATCATAGCTAGATGTTTATAAATATTGGGGTTAGCTTCCTCGTTGATTACTTGAAATCCACTCAAGCATGAAGGGAAATGAGATTAAATAATCCAGACAGTTGGCTGTGTACGTAAATCGTCAATCACAGCACAGTAAAATCAATTTCACAATGATATGAATGAAAGTCTTGTACATTAAAGATCCAAGGGGGTTCAAATCAGCTGATGTGATTTTCTTTCTAGGAATTTATAGTAAGAAGTCTTACAATACCAGGTTAAAGTCCAACAGGTTTGTTTGGAATCACTAGCTTTCGAAGCATAGCTCCTTCACTCACATGATGAGGGAGCTGCGCTCCGAAAGCTAGTGATTCCAAACAAACCTGTTGGACTTTAACCTGGTGTTGTCAGACTTCTTACTGTGTCCACCCCAGTCCAATGCTGGCATCTCCACAGGTGCTGCTTTTGCTGTCTGAGCCAGCAGGTGTATTGCACAGGTAAGTTTTCACTGTCTGTCTGGATGTCTCTCCAGCTTCAAGGCAGGGATGTCTGTAATGAGAGGCTTCGAGGCAGGAGTGTCTGTAATTGGAGAATTCTAAGCAGGGGTATCTGTAATAGGGGCTTCCAGGCAGGGGTGTCTGTAATGGGGGGTTTCCAGGTAGGGGTATCTGTAAAGGGGGTTTCCAGGCAGGGGTATCTGTAATGGGGGTTTCCAGGCAGGGGTATCTGTAAAGGGGGTTTCCAGGCAGGAGTATCTGTAATGGGGGTTTCCAGGCAGGGGTATCTGTAAAGGGGGTTTCCAGGCAGGGGTATCTGTAATGGGGGTTTCCAGGCAGGGGTGTCTAATGGGAGAATTCCAATTAGAGGTATCTGTAATGGGGGGCTTCCAGGCAGGAGTGTCTGTAATAGGGGAATCCCAAGCAAGGGTATCTGTAATGGGGGCCTTCCAGGCAGGAATCTCTCTTTTATGGGGGGGGGGGGGAGGAGGGGGTCCTGCAGGGGCTTCTCTTATGATGATACTCTGGTGGGGGTATCTCTCATGTGGTCACTGGTGGGGGCTCACCTATGAGGGGTCTCTGGTGGGGGCCTCTGGTGGGAGAGTCCCTTATAAGCTGTCTCTGGTGGGAGTGTCTCTTATGAGCGGTCTTTGGTGGGGTTTCTCTCATGTGGTCACTGGTGGGGGTCTCACGTATGAGGGGTCTCTGGTCGGGGTCTCTGGTGGGAGTGGCTCTTCTGAGCTGTCTCTGGTGGGAGTGTCTCTTATGAGTGGTCTCTGGTGGGGATCTCTGGTGGGGGTGATGGGAGATTTCTGGTCGGGTGGGTCTCTATACTTAACAATTCTGGTGGGGGGCCAGGGGGAGTCGGGTCACCTTCGTACTGAAGGGGGGGGGCTGTTACCCAGAAAATCCCGTGGTCGGCGTGGAATTGTGTTGGGAGGGAGGGGGGGGGGAGGGGGCCCAGCTGCTGGACCTCACCATCGGGCCTCAGCTCAAAATGGTGCCCTGATTGCAGTATCCACAACGGAATCCCTCGCAATCCCATGGCAAGGGATAGCGAATCACCTCTGACCTGTGCTTTCAGCACGAGTGCAAATCAGTGGCGATTCATTTCCGGTGGGAGAAGCGTCTCCCAAAGTAAGAATTCCGCCAGTGCCACAGCTCAGTGATGCCAATCTGCAGGTTCTCATCCAAGCTGCAAAGGGGCTGGTGGCGAACATTCTCTTCCCATGGATGGGAGAAGGAGAGGGTTCCTGCTGATAAAAAAGATGCAGCTTGCTGAAGAGGAAATCCCCAGAACATGGATTCAGTGCCACAAACAGGTCAACAACCTTTTCGGCATGCCAAGGTGAGCACTCTATACCTCTGATTTTCTTTTGGGGCTTGCAAAATGGCAAAGTGAGAGGGTGCATATGGCGGAGAAGGAGCACCTTCACCCTGATCGTTCAGTCAGTGGCAAATGGGTGAGGCAGCAGCACAACCTGTCAGAGCAACAGTGGCCCTCGATGAGAGGTACCCATCTGTCTTTGCTAATCCCCCTACAAGCTTGCTCCAGAGTGACCACATTCAGGAGGAATTTGTGTGTCCCATTTCTGGGCTGCCACCAGCATACGGGTAATCCTTGTTTCCATGGAGAAATTGACAGCTTTCCTTCTTGTAACCACCGGAGAAAATTGCACACAACAACAAGGAAAGGGCCACAGCCAGCGGAATAGTCCCTATCTCCAGAAGCCCAATGGAGATGGTATCAGGGTGTCTGGTGATTGCTGATGGTAAGGCAGGATGCAACTCAAGAGGGTAGTAAATGAGTGCCATGGCATAAAGGTGCATTTGGCATACACAAGGCATAACACACTAGATATTTGGCATGGTTGGAATGACCCCTTGATGTTTCTGTTCTCTCATGTAGGCCAAGGTCAGGTCAAAGGACAAACACCTCAAAAGACTGGGGACAAATTGGCCATCCCTGAGAAGGAGGATGTGCACTGTCATGTCACTCCCTTTCATCTTTCATCTGCCATTGACTTTCAAGAGTTCTGCGGAGCAGAGGGAAGGAGAGAAGGAGAGAAGGCTTCTGGAGACTTCTCCAGGTCTTCGTCTGCTCAGGTTAGCAGTGAGTAATGAGTGCAGTTCACCTACCTTTTGAGGCTTTCTCTCAAAAATGTGGGCAGCAGCTCAAAAGCCACTCTGACTGAGACACTGACACTAAATGTTCCGTTGTCGCAACAACGGAAGAGAAACATGCATCTCTCTACGAGCCCCTCAGCGATGCCAGGATCAGCCAGGCCTCAGGGAACCAAAGGACGGCTGTGAACGTCCTCCCAATGATGAGAAAGCAAGGTCAACAACCTCCCTACTTTTATACTCAATTTCCCTTCCACAAACAACGGGTGAAATTCTCTGCCTCACACCTCCAATAGCGGAGTTCCTCTTGAGGTGGAGAATCAGTGGTTGTGAAGGAAACAGCACCGATCTGTTTTCAAAGCTCCAGCCTCCTACTGGCGTCGGGATTGAGGTTCACACCTCATGCCAGTGGGAGGATACAAATGGGTCATCAAGGCCAATTTGCATGAACTCAGTGGGCTGGGCATCATATTCTCCAGGCCGTGTAATTCACCTGTCCTCTGGGCCAGGAATCACGTGGGCGACAATTACTATTGGTTCTGACAAACATGGCTGTGACAGGGCGGATCTCATGGTCCATCCGAGTGCCATGTACCCTCTCACAATGCAAGACCTGCCCACCAGACACACCCACCGCTTCCCCATCCACGACATAAAAAGACCCCCAGAGAACCCCTAAAAAAGAGACTCCCCAGTACCCCCTAAATAAAGAGACCCCCCCCCCCCACAGACCAACCAGAAAAATGAAGTCTGTCAGGAAGCCCCTCAGAAGAGCGATCCCTGACAGGAAGCCATTCATTCCTCTTGGATATTGACTTTATTGGGCAATGATTGACAGATTCCACACAGCCCAGCTGTTAGCATTGCTCCATACATCTCCCTTCATGGTTGAGTAACTATGAAGTGATCGAAGCCAAAGTTTATAACATCAAGCTTTGATTGACAGGTCCTGGTCCACTTTAAACAGAATTAAGTGCAGTCAGTTTCTAGCTGACCACTTCAAAATAACTCAACCGTGAAGGGAGGTGATTGGGAAGCATTTAATTCTGTTTGAAGTGGTCCAGGAACTTTCAATCAAAGCTTGATGTTTATAAACATTGTGGTTAGAGCATATCAGAATTACACAACCGTGAAGAACGATGGATGGAGCAATGCTGCCAGCTGGAGATATGTGTGGAAGCTGTCAAGCAAAGTCTGGTGTAATCAATATCAAAAAGAAATGAATTCATGGATTGCAGCTAAAAGATCTGAGGGTACTTAATCACAGATGGCTGGTTTTCTCTTTCTGGGAATTGTCAGGTGGTGCTTCCCGTGTCTGAGTCAACAAGCGTATTGCCCAGATGTGTTAAAGCAATAATATTTTCCATTGCCTCAGTCTGGACTGCTTCCTCGCTTCAGATAGGGGTCTCCCTTCTGAGGGCCTTTCTGATCGGGGTGTCCCTATTGAGGGCCTTCACAACAGGGGTCTCTCTTCTGAGGGCCTTCCTGATAGGGGTATCCCTTTTAAAGGTCTTCATGACAGGGGTCTCACTTCGGGGGACCTCCTTATTTAGGGTTCTCTGTAGGCGGTCTCTTTATTTAGGAAGTCTCGGGGATTCTATATTCAGGGGTTCTCTGGGAATGGTTTTTTTAATTAGGAGAATTCTGGGGCAATTCCTTATTTTGGGGATCTCTAGGCGGGTGTCACTGGGGGTTGCATATTTAGGTGGTCACTTTGGGGTCTCTTTTTTTAGATTATCTCTGGGAGGTTACTTATTTAGGGGGGTCTTTGGGCGGGTCTCTTTATTTAGAGGGTCTCTGGGGGAGGACGAGCTCTTATTTAGGGGAACTCCGTGTACGTGGGAAAGCGAGTTGAGTCAACCCTGTACTGGGGAGGAGGGGATGTCCCAGAAAATCCTGGGGGTGCTGAATTGTGATGCAGGGGTGGCCAGGCCTGGGACCTCAAGATTCGGCTGCCTGCTAATGGGGTTCCATTGGAAATCCCTCACAATCCCCACCATGCCATATATAAATTTGCATGGCAAAGGATTGGGAATCGCATCCTGTTTTGCGCTGGAAGCAATTCAGTTCTGGCGGGAGAACATCGGGCAGTTTTTCCGTCCCGCCGCACCAGGGGCAGAATTCTCCGACCCCCCGCCGGGTTGGAGAAACGCCGGGGGGTGGCGTGAATCCCGCCCCGCTGCCCCGCCGCTGGCTGCCAAATTCTTCGGCGCCAGGTTTTCGGCGGGGGCGGGCATCGCTCCCCGCCAGTTGGCGGCGATCCCGGCGATTCTCCGCCCTGCAATAGGCTGAGCAGCCACCCGTTTTTGGCCTGTCCCGCCAGCGTAAATTACGTAAGGTTCTTACTAGCGGGAACTGGCTCTGCGGGCGGCCTGCGGAGTCCTTGATGTGCTGCAGGGGGGATCTGGCCCGGGGGGGCCCCCACAGTGGCCTGGCCCGTAATCTTATCCGTGAGTGGGCCTGTGCCATGGGGGCACTCTTTCCCTCTGCGCCGGCCGCTGTGAAGCTCTGCGATGGCCGGCGCGGAGATGAACCCCCCTGCACATGCGCTGCGATCCAGCCAGCAGTTTTGGGCATGCGCCAGAACACGCTGGTACTCCCGCGGATGTGCCAACTCGCACCGGCTGGCAGATGCCCTTCGGTGCCTGTTGGCGTGGCACCAAACACTCCGGCGCCGGCCTAGCCCCCGAAGGTGCGGAGGAGTGGTTCGCGCCACTCCTTCGCGCCGGTACGGCCCGTCCCACCGGTTAGCAGAGAATCCCGATTTTTGGACGGCCCCACATCGTTGGGAAACCCCCGGGCTGCCGGCAAAACAGAGAATCCTGACGGCGGAAAATTCAGCCCTAAATCTTCCAAACTGAGAATTTTGCCCAATATTTAATTTACCTTCTCAATCACTAGTTGCTCATGCACACCAATTGTTTTGTGATTCATGAACCAGGCCACCCAGATTCTGCTGTATTATGGAGTTCTAAAGTCTCCCTCCATTTAAGTAATACACCACTTTTCTGTTCTTCCTGATAAAGTAGACAACTTCACATTTTCCTTCTGTCAAATCTTTTTGCCCATTCTTCTAACCTATCTAAATACCCCTGTGGAACAAAGAACAAAGAAAAGTACAGCACAGACTCCTCCTCTTGATAACTTACTTACCTCTCTGTCTTTCTCTCGTCAGCAAATTTAGCTACCATAAATTTGGATCCTTCAGCCAAGTCATTGAAATAGAAGCTAGCACTTTTCCAGGAGACACATCCGGAGTGAGACTCATCCAGAGTGGGGGATTGAAACTTGGTAATTTGGTGCAGTGAGGTAAATCAGCAAAGGTAAGTGGAAAATCTAATTCTGCTGTTTTTCAGTTAAAAGTGCAGTGTGGAGCTTAGTGTCTGATTGGTTGAAGCTGCCCCCACCCTAATTGCTGAGAGGCAGTTATCTGTCAATCACCTGAGGCCTGTTTAGGGGCACATTGTATTCTTCTCTTTGAAGTTAAGGTATTTTTTGAGTCATCGGTTAGCTGAGGTCTGTATAAAAGACAGACAGACAGCGCACACAGTAAGCTAGCTAGCTTTTCCAGGAGACACATCCGGAGTGAGACTCATCCAGAGTGGGGGATTGAAACTTGGTAATTTGGTGCAGTGAGGTAAATCAGCAAAGGTAAGTGGAAAATCTAATTCTGCTGTTTTTCAGTTAAAAGTGCAGTGTGGAGCTTAGTGTCTGATTGGTTGAAGCTGCCCCCACCCTAATTGCTGAGAGGCAATTATCTGTCAATCACCTGAGGCCTGTTTAGGGGCACATTGTATTCTTCTCTTTGAAGTTAAGGTATTTTTTGAGTCATCGGTTAGCTGAGGTCTGTATAAAAGACAGACAGACAGCGCACACAGTAAGCTAGCTAGCTTTTCCAGGAGACACATCCGGAGTGAGACTCATCCAGAGTGGGGGATTGAAACTTGGTAATTTGGTGCAGTGAGGTAATTTGGTGCAGAGTGTAAGGAGGTGCTTTTTTACCCTGGTAAGTGACTGGTAAGTAGTCTCTCTTTTTCTTTTCATTGTCTAATTTATTTATTTTTATTTTGAAATTCTAGTTGTTTAGGTTTACCAAGGGTTTAAGACATGGCAGGAGATCCCAGACCCGTGTCATGCTCCTCGTGTACGATGTGGGAGCTCAGGGACACGTCCACTGTCCCTGGCTCCTTCACGTACAAGAAGTGTGTTCAGTTGCAGCTCTTGTTAGACCGCTTGACGGCTCTGGAGCTGCGGATGGACTCACTTTGGAGAATCCACGATGCTGAGGAGGTCGTGGATAGCACGTTTAGCGAGTTGGTCACACCGCAGGTGAAAATTAATGAGGGAGATAGGAAATGGGTGACCAAAAGAATGAGCAAGAGTAGGAAGGCAGTGCAGGTGTCCCCTGCGGTCATCTCCCTGCAAAACAGATATACCGCTTTGGATACTGTTGAGGGAGATGGCTCACCAGGGGAAGGCAGCAGCAGCCCGGTTCATGGCACCGTGGCTGGCTCTGCTGCACAGCAGGGCAGGAAGTAAAATGGCAGGGCTATAGTGATAGGGGATTCGATCGTAAGGGGAATAGACATGCGGTTCTGTGGACGCAATCGAGACTCCAGGATGGTATGTTGCCTCCCTGGTGCAAGGGTCAAGGATGTCTCGGAGCGGCTGCAGGACATTCTGGGGGGGGGGGGGGGGGGGGGGGGAGGGTGAACAGCCAGCTGTTGTGGTGCACATAGGCACCAATGATATAGGTAAAAAACGGGATGAGGTCCTACAAGCGAAATTCAGGGAGTTGGGAGTTAAACTAAAAAGTAGGACCTCAAAGGTAGTAATCTCAGGATTGCTACCAGTGCCACGAGCTAGTCAGAGTAGGAATGTCAGGATAGATAGGATGAATGCGTGGCTCGAGAGATGGTGCAAGAGGGAGGGATTCAAATTCCTGGGGCATTGGGACCGGTTCTGGGGGAGGTGGGACCAGTACAAACCAGACGGTCTGCACCTGGGCAGGACTGGAACTGATGTCCTAGGGGGCGTGTTTTCTAGAGCTGTTGGGGAGGGTTTAAACTAATGTGGCAGGGGGATGGGAACCGATGCAGGAAGTTGGAAGGTAGTAAAACAGGGACAGAAGCAAAAGGAAGTAAGGGGAAAAGTGCAAGGCAGAGCAGACATAGTCAAAAATCTAAAAGGGCGACAGTACAAGGTACAGTGACTGAGGGGAGCTCAGTGAATAGGCCCAGTAATAACAAAAGGAATAAAACTGGAGATGTTAATATTCAAAACAGAGGTAAAAAAACCAACATAAGTGTACTTTACCTGAATGCTCCTAGTATTCGGAATAAAGTAAATGAGTTGATGGCACAAATCATCGTAAATGACTATGATTTAGTGGCCATTACTGAAACATGGTTAAAGGATGGTCACGACTAGGAGTTAAATATCCGAGGGTATCAAACTATTCGGAAGGACAGAGTGGATGTTAGGGGAGGTGGTGTTGCTCTGTTATTTAAGGATGACATCCGGGCAATAGTAAGGGATGACATCGGTACTATGGAGGATAAGGTTGAATCCATTTGGGTGGAAATCAGGAATAGTAAGGCGAAAAAGTCACTGATAGGAGTATTCTATCGGCCACCAAATAGTAACGATATGGTGGGGCAGGCAATAAACAAAGAAATAACTGATGCATGTAGAAATGGTACAGCAGTTATCATGGGGGATTTTAATCTACATGTCGATTGGTTTAACCAGGTCGGTCAAGGCAACCTTGAGGAGGAGTTTATAGAATGTATCCGCGATAGTTTCCTAGAACAGTATGTAATGGAACCTACGAGGGAACACGCGGTCCTAGATCTTGTCCTGTGTAATGAGACAGGATTGATTCATGATCTCATAGTTAGGGATCCTCTCGGAAGGAGCGATCACAATATGGTGGGATTTAAAATACAGATGGAGGGTGAGAAAGTAAAATCAAATACTAGTGTTTTGTGTTTAAACAAAGGAGATTACAAGGGGATGAGAGAAGAACTAGCTAAGGTAGACTGGGAGCTAAGACTTTATGGTGGAACAGTTGAGGAACAGTGGAGAACCTTCCAAGCGATTTTTCACAGTGCTCAGCAAAGGTTTATACCAACAAAAAGGAAGGACGGAAGAAAGAGGGAAAATCGACCGTGGATATCTAAGGAAATAAGGGAGAGTATCAAATTGAAGGAAAAAGCATATAAAGTGGCAAAGATTGCTGGGAGATTAGAGGACTGGGAAATCTTTAGGGGGCAACAGAAAGCTACTAAAAAAGCTATAAAGAAGAGTAAGATAGAGTATGAGAGTAAACTTGCTCAGAATATAAAAACAGACAGTAAAAGTTTTTACAAATATATAAAACAAAAAAGAGTGGCTAAGGTAAATATTGGTCCTTTAGAGGATGAGAAGGGAGTTTTAATAATGGGAAATGAGGAAATGGCTGAGGAACTGAACAAGTTTTTTGGGTCGGTCTTCACAGTGGAAGACACAAATAACATGCCAGCGACTGATAGAAATGAGGCTATGACAGGTGAGGACCTTGAGAGGATTGTTATCACTAAGGAGGGAGTGATGGGCAAGCTAATGGGGCTAAAGGTAGACAAGTCTCCTGGCCCTGATGGAATGCATCCCAGAGTGCTAAAAGAGATGGCTAGGGAAATTGCAGATGCACTAGTGATAATTTACCGAAATTCACTAGACTCGGGTGGTCCCGGTGGATTGGAAATTAGCAAACGTGATGCCACTGTTTAAAAAAGGAGGTAGGCAGAAAGCAGGAAATTATAGGCCAGTGAGCTTAACTTCGGTAGTAGGGAAGATGCTGGAATCTATCATCAAGGAAGAAATTGCGAGGCATCTGGATAGAAATTGTCCCATTGGGCAGACGCAGCATGGGTTTGTAAAGGGCAGGTCATGCCTAACTAATTTAGTGGAATTTTTTGAGGACATTACCAGTGCAGTAGATAACGGGGAGCCGATGGATGTGGTATATCTGGATTTCCAGAAAGCCTTTGACAAGGTGCTACACAAAAGGTTGCTGCATAAGATAAAGATGCATGGCATTAAGGGTAAAGTAGTAGCATGGATAGAGGATTGGTTAATTAATAGAAAGCAAAGAGTTGGGATAAATGGGTGTTTCTCTGGTTGGCAATCAGTAGCTAGTGGTGTCCCTCAGGGATCCGTGTTGGGCCCACAATTGTTCACAATTTACATTGATGATTTGGAGTTGGGGACCAAGGGCAATGTGTCCAAGTTTGCAGATGACACTAAGATGAGTGGTAAAGCAAAAAGTGCAGAGGATACTGGAAGTCTGCAGAGGGATTTGGATAGGTTAAGTGAATGGGCTAGGGTCTGGCAGATGGAATACAATGTTGACAAATGTGAGGTTATCCATTTTGGTAGGAATAACAGCAAACGGGATTATTATTTAAACGATAAAATATTAAAGCATGCCGCTGTTCAGAGAGACTTGGGTGTGCTAGTGCATGAGTCACAGAAGGTTGGTTTACAAGTGCAACAGGTGATTAAGAAGGCAAATGGAATTTTGTCCTTCATTGCTAGAGGGATGGAGTTTAAGACTAGGGAGGTTATGTTGCAATTGTATAAGGTGTTAGTGCGGCCACACCTGGAGTATTGTGTTCAGTTTTGTTCTCCTTACTTGAGAAAGGACGTACTGGCGCTGGAGGGTGTGCAGAGGAGATTCACTAGGTTAATCCCAGAGCTGAAGGGGTTGGATTATGAGGAGAGGTTGAGTAGACTGGGACTGTACTCGTTGGAATTTAGAAGGATGAGGGGGGATCTTATAGAAACATTTAAAATTATGAAGGGAATAGATAGGATAGATGCGGGCAGGTTGTTTCCACTGGCGGGTGACAGCAGAACTAGGGGACATAGCCTCAAAATAAGGGGAAGTAGATTTAGGACTGAGTTTAGGAGGAACTTCTTCACCCAAAGGGTTGTGAATCTATGAAATTCCTTGCCCAGTGAAGCAGTTGAGGCTCCTTCATTACATGTTTTTAAGGTAAAGATAGATAGTTTTTTGAAGAATAAAGGGATTAAGGGTTATGGTGTTCGGGCTGGAAAGTGGAGCTGAGTCCACAAAAGTTCAGCCATGATCTAATTGAATGGCGGGGCAGGCTCGAGGGGCCAGATGGCCTACTCCTGCTCCTAGTTCTTATGTTCTTATGTTCTTAATAGTTGAGGCCCCAGCACGGCTTAAAGTCACACTTTTCAAGAATGCATGTAGAATGTTAAGTGAGGAATCCCTGTGATACTATCCTCCTGATCATACGTTATACCCTTTAACATTGTGCATTTACAAGCAAGCATAGAATTGCCTTTTGAAAGCCCTTATGGACCCGTCTTCAACAATAATTTGAGACCGAGAACTTGACAATTTCACTGCCCCCTGATAAATTTTCTTTGTAATTATATTCAATGTTACATCCTGACCAATGTAAACAGTGAATTAGTATTTAATTTGTCAAAGCCCTTTCTAACCATAATACAGAGACTGCTTTCACATTTATATGGAAGGATGTGCTGCTGACTGCCACTCAAACTTCATCAAGAAAGGAATAAGAGGGTTTCCATCTCCCTCTCTGCATAGCCTTTATCCTTCCATGGTATCCTGCAGCCATCTATAATAGATCTTTAATTAGCTTATTCATCCCATTGTACACAGCAAAACTGCAGGTTTTCTCTGAATCCTGCTTAAAAGCTATATTCCCTGGAATTCTTCCCACCAGTGAATGGGCTAATCATGGCCTCATTGTCACCATTATTCTTCAAATAGCTCTCATCATTTTGAAATGCGCTTATTTTGTACAATCTGAACATTCACTTCCATTGTATTTTACAATATTGCCTTTCCTAAATACATTGCATTTCCAATCTGTCTTGATTATATTTCCTCTGGAAATTCGAGGCCATTTTCAAAAGATTTGTAGGAATGGATTACGAGCAATAGAATTTAATAACACAGGAATTCCAACAGCAGCAACAAGCTGCATTTATGTAGCTCCTTTAACATTGTATAGCATGCCAATGTCACTCACAGGAGCTACACCAGGCCCAGAATAATTGCACTACACAATACTAGCAAATAAGGATCATAATCAAAATATAATAGAGTTCCAATTTTAAGTAGTAGACGGAGAGCTAAACATTTGTCAGGGTTCTGTCTTTGGAATGCAGCATTGAAGACACTTTGATACCACAGTTGTGTGAGAATGACGATAATCAGAAAAAGAAACAACTTTTAACATTTGTACAGGAATACATAAAACACACAAAACTCAGCATTGAGACTAGACATCAAACTGAATCAAACCCATTTTGGGTTGTTTTTTTCTGCTTATTTGTTATTACTCCTCAAACTCAGCATCACCACTTATTTTCTTTAGCTGGTGAGGGGATTACCATTCTCTATTTTGTTCTGTGTGTGGAATTGTGTTCCATGATATAACCCAGCGACAATGAACTTTGCACCAGTAAGCCAAACCCACAACTCAATGTTGTGCACAGCAATTTGAAAGCTGAAGTTCAAACCAGAATCTAATATTGCACCATTGTTGCGATAAACAAGTCTTTTGTTTTTAAATTTAAGGATTGATTGCTGTCACTCCCACAACAACAACGGTATATGTGTTTCCAGAACTTCATCCAAAGGCAGAATTATGACAAATGTTTATCTTTCAGACTATTACTTAAAAATGGGACTCCATGGCTTGGGTTCTCCACCTCCCCGCCACCGGTAGTGTGGTTCCTGATTCAACAGAGAATCTTAATGATCCATTTGCATCCACTTATCAAGCTAGGTTCCTTCTTTTCCGGGCCAGTGTGATTCTCCGGCTCTCTGGGCTGGGAATCACGCAGGCGGGTTTACTACAGGTATTTCCCAGCGTGGCTCTGACATGGTGGACCTCACAGTGGGCCAAGGGGGTAACCCCTTAAGGGAGTTGCCCCCAAAGTCCAACCGAGGGCCACCATTCCATCCCACAATGCAGACCTGTCCGGTCAGTCCCATGCCCCCTCGAGACACCCTAAATAATGAGAACACCCCAGCGACTCCTTAAAAAGGAGGACACCCACAGAAACCCCCTAAATAGGGGGATACCCCCCAGAAAAGAGAATCTTTTCAGGAAGCCCCCCCTCCCTCCCAGAAAAGAGAAACCTGTCCGGAAGCTAGAGAGCAGTGAAAAAAGTCACACTCATCTCGGCAATACCCCTGCTGGTTCAGACACAGGAAGCACCACATGTCAATTCCTGGAAAGAGAAAGCACTGACCTGTGTTTACACCCCTTAGATCCTTGAGCTGCAAACCCTTCATTTGTTTTCCTTACTGGACTGTGATTGACAGCATCCACACACACATAGTTGTGAGCCTTGCCCCATTCATCTTTTTCATGGTTCATTAACTCTAAAGAGCTCTGACCACAATGTTTACAAACATCAACCACTTCAAAGAGAGTTAAGTGCTGTCAATGTCCATCTGAGCACTTCAAAATCACTCATGTGTGAAGGGGGCGACTGGAATGAACTTTTCTCTCTTTGAAGTGGTTGGTGTTTGTAAATATTGAGGTCAGAAGCAAGGCTCACAGCTGTGTTGTGGAAGCTGTCAACCACAGCCCAGTAAGAGAAATGAATGACTGGCTTTGAATTCTCACCGGCTGCCATCTGTTCCTTTGGGTAGGCTCCTCCGCTGCAGTGTCGTCCTCGAGCAGCTCCAGCTTATGCAGCCTCAGTGTATCCTACAGTGCTGCACGGCCAGGATGAAGGCCATTATTCCTGGCTGGATTCTGATGGCCATTGTCTGCAGGGGGTGAAAGTCAGCATAGTTCGTGCACAACCATGTCCACTGGGCTACACAGTGGCCCTGGTCTGCACTGTAGAACCTGCCCCCGCATGTTCCATAGGAGCTGGTTTAGCACACTGGGCTAAATCACTGACTTTTAAAGCAGATCAAGCAGGCCAACAGCATGGTTTAATTCCCGTACCAGCCTTCCTGAACAGGAAGTGGCGACTAGGGGCTTTTCACAGTAACTTCATTGAAGCCTACTTGTGACAATAAGTGATTTTTATTTCATTTTCATTTCAACCCCTTCCCCCATTCCCACACACACTCCTGGCCATTCCCCCTGCACCCTGCCCACTGCACCCCTGGCCCCGTCGGTGTCCGGCATCATGGGGGCCTCTGGCCCTGACATTCATTCCTGCTACCAGGGGTACTATTGGCTGGCACTACTCATGCCAGCGGTATGCTCCATGGACCCTGTCCGGCGCTCTCCAGTAGGGGCTACTGTGTGTATTGCCCTTGGGTGGGCCTTGTGCTGCCCGCCTGCGGCTGGTGTCACTCACAACCATGGGCCATGGAGGGTGGTCAATGGGGTGCACAGCATGATGGCTGCCTTGCAGGTCATGGCAATGGCGGCCCATGCCTGGACACCCGGTCCCAGGGGGATCATCCCAATCCGACGGCCCATTCCCTGTTCACGCCCTGCTGCCACCCACACCACCACCACCCCTGACTTGGCCAAGGTCTTCCCCCGCCAGGACTGGCAGTCCATGGTCACGCCTCTGCAGGTCTTACCTCCCCTCTCTCCCTCATCAGCCAAGGCACCTGTTTCCCGTCTTTTGAAACCACAAGTGAAACTCGCTGTCAGGAATTCCTCCCGGCAGATGTGGAGATCGCGGAGACCCTAGATAATACCGGGTCAGGCCCACTAATGATATGAGGATGCCATTTACTGTACGTGCGAAGTAGAATGCATTGACAATGCTGTCGAAGCACCGGAGCATGGCATTCTGTCGTGCGCCTGGCACCGGCCATGATTTTGGCCTGATGCGTGATGCTCCATCCAATCACCTTTCCCGATTCTGGAGTCGGGCGACGGAGAATCCCACCCTGTTGGATACGGGATTGGGCGGAGAATAGCTTCCAACGTCAAAATCAGTGGTTTGACGACAAATCGGGATGCTCCGGCACACTGAAAATAGCGTAAATAAGTCGGTCGCCGTGCAGCGTAAACGTACAGCAGGTATATCATTGGTGGGCCTCACACCCGATGTTCTGGGGCCTCCGCGATTCACCGCCTACGATAGGCCGATTTCCCGACGGCGTTGTTCACTCGTGGTTATAAAAATGAGGCATCCTGGCAGCTGAGCAAGAGAGAGGAGATAGGAAATGGCGTGGAGTGACTGCTGGCTGCTTCCCCAGACACCTGCCATGCTGGCTGTGGCATGGGCTCTTTCCAGGGCCGGGGGAGGGGGGGACCAGGCCGAGAAGCCGGAGGTTTCTCCCCACCCCCCCCACCCCCCCCCCCCCCCCCCCCCCCCCCCCCCCACCCGCACAGAACTGGGGCCGTGCCCAGGCACCAAAGCCGTTCCAGCAGCCATCTTGCTGACCACGCACCCCTGCCCCGGTTCTACATAGTGACACCGGCCGTATGGGTGCCCCCCCCCCCCCCCCAGCAAACTGCACCCCCTCCCTGAATCTCGAGAACCCCGCCCAACTGGCAGCCACCCGCCGGGGGACTACCCAGAGCCACACCCAAGGCAGCCCCAATGAGGGCAGTGCCAGCCAATGGTCTCCCCACTGCGGGGCTGGTTGCTGGGTGATAGGGGTTACCCGCTGCGGTCGTGGCTGATTACGCCTATCCGAAGACCACAGACCGACGCGGAGACCCGATGCAACGATGCCCTTACAACGACCAGGGGTGTGGTTGAGCGCTGCGTCAGCATCCTAAAGATGTGCTTCAGGTGCCCAGACCGCTCTGGTGGGGCCCTTCAGTACGAGGTTGAGAGAGCTGCCCACATTGTGGTGGCCTGCCGCATCCATTGCAATATAGCTCCTCAGAGGGGCGATGTGCTGGAGGAGGAGGATGAGGAGGAAGGGCAGGCCTCGTCCAACAAGGAGGATGCAGGGGAGCAAGACGATGGGTGGAACATGGGGCCCAGACAGGCATGGGAGGCCGCATAACGTCATCGCCAGGGCCCGCACGCACGAGCCGCCCTCATCGCGACACGGTTCACCAACTAGGAGGGAGGTTGCTGGTCAGGGGCACGGGCACCGCCATCCCAGACCCACACCCCCTCACCTCATGTCTGCTGCGCTACCACCTGGGAGCACTGGTTTGGCAGTGACAGCGGGTCGAGTCTACGGGGTGGAGGATGATGACAACCCGCTCTGCGATGAGCTCCAGTGCTCCACATCGTGTGACAATGTCTGACTCGTGCCCACCTTACTCTTGGGTGATCTCTGCATGCGAGCTGGCCAGCCCATCACACAGTCCCATCAAATCCCTGGGGTGGAAGTGGTGGGGACGGTCGAGACAGGGCGGGAGGGAGTGTGGGTGGGGAGCACGGTCCATCTACGAAGCCTGCACTGGTCCCCCACCCCCCCACTGCCCCTGGCCAGCACTATCCGTCCCACCCCCACACCCAGCAGAGAGAGCATCGAGGCAATTTTCAACGGTGTTAACAGGTGTTTATTGTGGAGAAATATATACAGTTGGTGCCCTAGCCACTAGAACTCAACTGTGCCCTGCAACCCTGCCAACTTAACTGGTGTCTAAATTTCTGGCCTTACAGGTCCCCAGATGGTAAAACAGGAGGAGTGGAGGCGGCCTGCTATGACTACTGCCCTGTGACAAAGATCCTGTTGGCGCAAGCCTCCTGGGGCGACCCGGCCTGGATGGGCCCAGCTGCTGCTCGGGCATCTCGGGTGGCTTGTTGCAGCCCTGTTCTGCCGTTGCCCACCAGGTGCACCAGGGACAAGGGGGTGGGGGGTGATTCCGAGGTGCTGTGCAGTTCTGGCACTTCCACTGCGGGGGTCACCGGCATGGGCCCCAGCACCTCCTCCTCCCTCGGGGTGCCCAATGGCCCCTAGGCTACTCCATGGGACGGGGATGCAGGTGGAACCATCCCCTGAGGCCCCGCCGCCACCTGCCAGACCTAGACGGCCACTCTGGTCTCGACCAGGTCCGCACGTTTGCGGCCATGGAGCACAGGGAGTGGACCATCTCCATCTGGGACTGTACTACCACCCTGAGAGTCTGTGCCACATCAGCCAGTGACTAGGCCACCTCCCTCTGGGCCTGCGCCATTCTCAGCCATGGCCTGTGTCATTATATACACCAGTATATCATAATGCAGATGCACACACTGATGGACACACAGTAGGACCAATCAACACGCACATCACCGCAGCCAATCACCAGTTAGAGCACACTCACTATAAAGACAGAGGGCATCAGCTTTCCCGCTCTTTCGGGATCCAGTCTTTCTAAAGGGCAGAGCTTACAGCTTACAGCACAGATCCTCACCATGTGCTGAGTGCATAGACTGGTTAAGATAGGCATAGGTCTTTAGTTTAATCTAACATCGTGTTAACCACAGTTTCTAGCTTAATAAAATGGTGTTGTACTATTTTAAGTGTTCGTAGCCTATATTGTTCCACGAATCCAGAGCACCCAACACATCAGCCTGCTGTAACTGAGCCATGCTGAGGAGCGCCGCTGCTATGTCCAGGTGGCTCTGGCACATGGCTGCCTGTGAGAGGGCAGCCCTGTCCTGGGCCTCCGCCCCCAGCTGCGCAGAATACCCCAGCCTTGCACACTCTGACCCATATCCAACACCGTCGCCCCCATTGCCTCCACCGCGGACACCACTCATGCGGTGTCAGCCTGGGTGGCACGCATGACTGGCACCACCTCCTGCTCATGCACGCGAATGGACTCCTCCAGCTGCGCCCACAGGTGCTGGAAGCTGGCCGTCATCTCCTCTTGTAGTCCCTGGGTCTGGGACAGCTCCTGCACTGTGGCTGGGACTACATGTTCCAGGAACCCAGGACCCATCTGGACAGCAGCTGCTTCCTGGGACCGGCCTGCCCTCCGACTGTCCGGCCCCTCTGCTGCTCCTACCTCCACCTGCTGAACTGGATGTGATTTGTGGTGCGCATCAGAGAGTGTCCCAGGAGCTTCTTCACTAATGTGCCCAACCGAGGTGATAATCTCTGAGATGGTGGAGGGTGTTGGGTACAGCTGTGACGGAAAGTCGGTGTCCTCCTCTGACCCGAGCTCCGGGATTGCCTGAGTCTTGGGCAGGGGGCTGGTGTTCGGGCTGCTCTCCCTGTCAGTGCTCGGCTGTCTGGGGGACACCGGCTCTGGCACTGGCTGGGGGTGAGGTTCTCCGGATGGACCGGCCCCATCTCTGGCAAGGTCCTGTAAGACACAAGATGACATGTATGGTTCTATAGTGGGCTGAGAGGTGTGAGGGGGGGATGAGGGCTCTGCGGGGAGGGTGAGGGGGTGAGGGGTGAGGGAGGTGTGTTGGGGGGGGGGGGTGCCACACATGTGTCATGATAATCTGCAAACAAACAGGGTATCACCTGCTCGCCCGCCCGCCGGCTTCTGCGTCAGCGACCTCCCTTTCCTCCGGGCCGCCGACAGCATCCAGTGCCCTCTGCTCAGGTACAGTGAGACGCCGCAGGTCTGGTGAACCCCCTCGGGTCTTCTCCTGCTCCCGGCAACTGTGTGCGACCTTCTTGTGGTGGGGGGTGGGTGGCTCTCGCTTCTCTCCTTCTCTCCTCCACAGCGTCCAGGAGGGTCTCCAGCTCAGCGCCCCTGAACCGTGGCGCTGCTCTCCTTGCAACCATCTTGTTGACTGGGACGGTGTGTGTGGGGGGAATGGATCGTTTAAGTGCGGCTGTTGTGTGTGAGCCTCATGTGCGGCAATCACGGACCCGGCGAAGGCTCAGAGAATCCCGGCCTTAGTCTCAGAAACAGAGGGCGGGATTCTCCCGTACCCGGCGGGGCGGGGGTCCCGGCGGGACGGAGTGGCGTGAACCACTCCGGCGTTGGCCCGCACCAAAGGTGCGGACTCCTCTGCACCTTTAGGGGCTCGGCCCACCCGGGAGTGGTCGGCACCCCGCCAGCCGGCGTGGAAGGCCTTTGGCGCCACGCCAGCCGGGGCAGAAGGGACTCCGCCGGCCGGCGCGGTCCACGCATGTGCAGAAGCATCAGCGGCTGCTGACGTCATCCCCGCGCATGCGCAGGGGGATTCACCTACGCGTCGGCCATGGCTGAGGCTTACATGGCCAGCGCGTAGGAATAGAGTGCCCCCACGGCACAGGCCCACCCTCGGATCATGGGCCCCCATCGCGGGCCATGCCACCGTGGGGGCACCCCCCGGGGCCAAATCGCCTCGCGCCCCCCCCCCCCCCCCCCCAGGACCCCGGAGCCCGCCCGCGCCACCAGTAAGGGACCTAGTCCACGTTACTCAGGTGGGACCTGCATAGAATGAGCGGGACTTTGACCCATCGCAGGTCGGAGAATCACCGGGGGTCCCACCGACCGGCATGGCTCGATTCCTGCCCCCTCCGAATCTCCGGTGCCGGAGATTTCGGCAGCCGGCGGGGGTGGGATTCACACCAACCCTAGGCGATTCTCCGACCCAGCGGGGTGTCGGAGAATCCCGCCCAGAGAATCCAGCCCACAGTCTCCGAAATGGAGAATTCTGGTATATTTTGATTCTGATCCTTATTTCCATGTTTTGACTCGTGTAATTTTTGGTTTAGCTCCTGTGAAGGACGTTGGCATGATGTCCTGTTAAAAGAAATGCAACTTGTTGCTGAAAATAAATCCAGATCAGTGAATTAATTGAAATGGCCAGGCTCAATGTCTATGGGCGCGATTCTCCGCTGCCCACGACGGGTCAGAGAATAGCGAGAGGGCGTCCCCGACATTTTTTCATGCCCTCCCGCTATTCTCCCTCCCCCACGGCCGCCCCACGACACGAATCGTTGCTCGCCGTTTTTTACTGCGAACAGCGATTCTCCCCAGGCCGATGGGCCGAGTTCCCAGGCCTTTACGATTTTTTATGGCAGCAAACACACCTACTTGCTGCCGTCGTTAAAACGGCCGCAACATGCCCGTTCTGGGCATCCAGGGCCCCGATTGGCACGGCAGTACCACGGCCGTGCTAAGGGGGGCATGGGCCCGCGATCGGTGCCCACCGATCGCGGGTAGCGGGTCCGATATCCACGCACTCTTTGTTCCTCTGCCGCCCCGCAGGATCAGTCCAATCCGCGCATGCGCGGCTGACGTCATCGTGCGCATCAGCCGGCGTGATGCTTGGCGCGCGGGCTTAGCGACGGTCGCTAAGGCCGCGATGCCGAGGTTCACGGGGCCTCGCTGCTAGCCCTGCCCGGGGGGGAGAATCGGGTCCCGGGAGGGGGCGCGGAGGCTGCCGTGAAACACGGCCAGTTTCACGGCAGCCTTTACGACTCGCCGCATTTGCGGAGAATCGCGCTCTATTACTTTGAAGAAACGAATATGTACATTTTGCTCATGGCTTGTGTAGTTTTACCTATCCACTTTCTGAATATTGTGAACAGTATTCAACATGTCAATGAATATTCACAAGCTTTCTATAGGTGTAGCATGTACTGTGAAACAGATTATCATATGCTTGCTTGTGCTGCACCTTCTTTGGCAAGTTAATTGCTTCCCACTTCAGCACTGTTGAGATTTCGGTCGTAAGCGAATTAATGATTTCAACCACTGCGATCTCTAATCGAGTCACACAGTGCAATGCTTCAATTGTGCTTGTCCTTCCATAATGCAGTTTTGTTAAGCTAGACAGTGGCCTGACCCAGTCAGAATAAATTAAATGAGGTTTGATAAGTTTTATTTTACAGGCATTAACTGGAATAGCTTGATAAATTTTTGCAATTATTATTCTAACTTCATTGTAAACCTTGAAGCATTAAATCGATAAGCTCATTCAGAGCAATAGTGATGGCATCTAACAGTATTTTGTTCATATGTTTATTATTCGGCTGTTTAATATTTTTATGTCTATTAAAGATAAATATATTGTAAATAACTTTATTTTACAGTTGGCTTTGACATTTCTCCTTGACTTCTAATATGGCACTTCTACTAATTACATCTAACCTATCTCTACCACCATTTATAATCAAAATGTTATCCTATTCAAATAACTTAGATTGAATTTCGCTGTGCAAATAGCATGAATTGCTTTAGTTTTAGAAAAAAAATGAATGATGAAAATTCATTCTTGTCTCAGCTTCAGATTGTGGAATTGCATTATGGCCATATAGTTCTTTATAAACATACAAACAGTCTTCATATTGCTGGAAGAAAAAAAGGTCACTGTTATAAAACATCCTAATCACATCTCTCAAAACGTTTCAAAAGTCCTTTGCATGTGCTTCTTTACGTTCCACTGCAGGAAATGTAGAGCCAAACAAGATAGCCATTTTGCGCAGAGCATGTCAAATGAGCTGCATGGCTAGTTCCTCGGTTTTTGGTTGTGTTAGTTTGAGGGAGGATTACTGGGCATGACACCATGAGAATTTCCTGATTTAAAATTAGTTAATGTGCCATCTGAAGCATTTTGGGCCCGATTCTCCGCTGCCCACGACGGGTCGGAGAATAACGGGAGGGCCTTCCCGACATTTTTCCCGACCTCTCGCTATTCCCCCCCCCCCCCACCCCCCACGGCCGCCCCACGACACGAATCACTGCTCACCGTTTTTCACGGCGAACAGCTATTCTCCCCTGGCCGATGAACCGAGTTCCCAGGCCTTTACGGCCGTTTTCACGAACGCAAATACACCTGCTGTCACCGTTCGTGAAAACGGCCGCAAATTGCCGTTCGGGACAACCATGGCACCAATTGGCACGGCCGTGCCAAGGGTGGCATGGGCCCGCGATCGGCGGGTCTGATACCCGCGCACTCTTTGTTCCTCCGCCGCCCCGCAGGATCAGTCCGCGGGGCGGCTGAGGGGCATGACGGCCCGCGCATGCGCGGGTTTGACGCATATGCGTGATGATGTCATCCGTGCATGCGCGGCTGACATCATCGTGTGCGTCAGCCGCCGTGACGCTTGGCATGAGGCTTAGCGATGGTCACTAAGCCCGCGATGCCGTGCTTCGTGGGGCCGCGCTGCTAGCCCCACCCGGGGGGGAGAATCGTGTCCCGGGAGGGGGCGCGGAGGCTGCCGTGAAACACGGGCAGTTTCACGGCAGCCTTTGCGACTCTCCGCATTTGTGGAGAGCGTCATAGTCGAAGGCTTGGTGGGAATCTATTTAAATATGTCCAAGCATTGCCAAAGTTTGACGAGAAGGAAGTGGAAGCCTTTTTCATTTCATTTGAGAAGGTAGCTAAACAAATGAATTGGCCACAGGACATGTGGGTGTTAATGATTCAAACAAAGCTGATAGGTAGAGCTTGTGAAGTGTTTGCATCACTACCGGAGGAGGTATCTGGAACGTATAAGGAGGTGAAGAAATCCATCTAAAGTGCATATGAGCTAGTGCCTGGAGCTTAAAGACAAAGGTTTAGAAATTTAAGGAAAGAATTTGGTCAAACATACATTGAGTTTGAAAGGCTCAAACAGAGTAATTTTGATAGGTGGATAAGGGCTTTGAAAATAGATCAAACGTATGATGCTCTCAGAGAAATTATACTTTTGGAGGAGTTTAAAAATTCAATTCCTGATGTAGTGAGAGCTCATGTGGAAGACCAGAGGGTTAAAACTGCGAGATTAGCAGCAGAAATGGCAGATGATTATGAATTAGTTCATGAATCAAAGATTGGTTTCCAACATCAGTTTCAGCCAGTGAGGGATAGAAACTGGGGACATGAGAAATACTCAAGTGGTAAAGGTAAAGGTGATCTGATGGGAGACAATAAAGCGAGTGTACCTCAGATTAAAAAAGAAATCCAGGACGGTGGAAAAGAAATGAAAAGTTTCAAATGTTTTCACTGTAATAAACTAGGCCATGTAAAGTCACAGTGTTGAAGGTGGTTGAAGAAAAGCACTGGAAAGGCTGATGTGGTAAAACAAAGTGGTAAAGGAAAGCCCAAGGGAAACGAAGGAGGTGCAAACGATTGTAGAGCCTGTTCAAGAAGTAATTGTTAAGAAGGTGCCTGATGTCTTTAAAGAATTTACTTGTATGGGTAAAGTTTAAACATGTGTATCAGGAGGAGCAGGTAAAGAAGTCACAATTTTAAGAGATACAGGGGCTAGTCAATCTTTAATGGGAAGAGATGAGGAATTATGTAGTTTGGGAAGAATGTTGCCAGAAAAGGTGGTGATATGTGGAATTCAGGGTGAGAGGAGTAACGTTCCATTATATAAGGTAAGGTTGGAATGTCCAGTGAAGAGTGGTGAAGTGGTAGCAGGAGTAATAAATAAACTATCTTGTCCAGGAATACAGTTTATCTTGGGTAACGATATAGTTGGAACGCAGGTGGGAGTGATGCCTACTGTGGTTGATAAGCCAGTGGAAAATCAGACAACTGAAGTGTTGAAGGACGAATATCCTGGGATTTTTCCGGATTGTATAGTAGCAAGGTCGCAAAGTCACAGGTTAAGAGAAGAGGATAAATTAAAGAGTGAAGATGAAGTTGAAGTGCAATTATCAGAAACGTTTTTTGATCAGATGATTGAAAAAGAACAAGAACAGGTGGAGGATGAGGCAGATATTTTTAGCTCAGGAAAATTGGCGGAGTTACAACAGAAAGATGTAGAAATAAAACGGTTATATCAGAAAGCATATACGGAAGAGGAATCTGAGAGTATACCAGAGTGTTATTACCGTAAAAGTGATGTCTTGATTAGAAAATGGAGACCTTTACATATGCAGGTGGATAAAAAGTGGGCAGAAGTTCATCAAGTAGTATTGCCGGTAGGGTATAGAAAGGATGTGTTGCGAGTTGCACATGAGGTACCAGTGGGAGGTCATTTGGGAATAAGAAAAGCTCAAGCTAAAATCCAGAAACATTTTAATGGCCTGGACTACATAAAGATGTAGTTAAATTTTGTCAATTATGTTACCCATGTCAAGTGAAAGGGAAACCTCAAGCTGTGATAAAATCAGCGCTCTTAATACCCATTCCAGCATTTGAGGAACCTTTTAAGAGGGTCCTAATTGATTGTGTAGGACCGCTTCCTAAAACAAAAAGTGGGAATCAATATCTTTTGACTATAATGGATGTGTCTACTAGGTTTCCAGAGGCCATTCCAGTACGTAATGTTACAGCTAAAAGGATTGTGGAGGAGTTACTTAAATTCTTTACTAGATATGGACTACCCACAGAAATTCAATCGGATCAAGGATCAAATTTTACTTCAAAGTTATTCAAAGAAGTTATGGGTAGCTTAGGAATAAACAATTTAAATCAACTGTGTACCATCCAGAATTGCAGGGAGTGTTAGAAAGGTGGCATCAGACATTAAAGACAATATTGAGGGCGTATTGTCAAGATTATCCAGAGGATTGTGATAAAGGAATCCCATTCGTATTGTTTGCAATTAGGGATGCACCTAATGAGTCTACCAGATTTAGTCCTTTTGAACTAATTTTTGGTCATGAGGTAAGAGGACCACTAAAATTGATTAAGGAAAAAATGGTGGGTGAGAAATTGGAAATTACACTATTGGATTACGTGTCAAATTTTAAGGAACAATTAAATAGAGCAGGTGAATTGGCTGGACAACATTTGAAAGTTGCACAAAATGTGATGAAACGGGTAACGGACAAGAAATCCAAAGTTCGTAGTTTTGCCAGTGGGGATAAAGTTTTAGTCTTGTTACCAGTGGTAGGTGAGCCTTTAAAAGCTAGGTTTTGTGGACCGTATCAGATTGAAAGGAAATTAAGTGAGGTGAATTATGTGGTAAAAACACCAGATAGAAGGAAGACTGACCGAGTGTGTCATGTGAATATGCTGAAAAGGTACTTTGAAAGGGAAGGAGAGAAAAAGGAGGTTTTAATGATTCTAATTCAAAGTGACAAACCAAATCCAGATGACTGGGAATTTGACATACCTCAAATTAAATTGGAAAATGAAAATGTTCTTAAAAATTGGGATGAATTGTTGAGTTACCTTCCAGAGGAAAAACAAACTGACCTGAAAGAGTTATTGATATCACATGGGCAAGTTTGTAGAGATAAATTGGGAAGTACTAAAATGGCTATACATGATGTAGATGTGGGAAATGCTGTTCCGATCAAACAACATCCATATAGACTTAACTCTTTAAAATTGGCACGGCTTAACAAAGAGATTGAGAGTATGCTTAAAAATGGCATAATTGAAGTGGGTTGCAGGCGATGGAGCTCACCCATAGTGATGGTACCTAAACCAGACGGTACCCAATGGTTGTGTGTGGACTATCGAAAGGTGAATACAGTTACAAGAATGGACTCTCATCCTATCCCACATTTGAAGGATTGCATTGAGAAAGTGGGACAATCTTCTTTTATTTCCAACTTCCAGACATGGAAAGAACATTTAAAACATCGTATGGAGTTCTTCAATCGACTTCAGGAGGCGGGTTTGGTGATGAACCTAGCCAAAAGTGAATTTGGAGAAGCCCGAATCACTTTCCTTGCGGAGTTTCCGATACCCTCAAGACGAAGGGAAATAATGCAATCTCTTAGCATGAGTGGATTTGATCGAACATTTGTGCAACGTTTTGTGGCGTGATTAATCCACTGATGGACTTGCTAAAGAAACGTCAAAAATTTCAATGGACAGGGGACTTTCAACAGGCATTTGACTGCCTGAAAGCTGTGATCACCAATGCTCCTGTATTGGAGGATTGCAAGGGGCTCTGTGGTCAGATTGAACTAAAATATCTGGTTCTAAAGAGAAATGCTGAGGAGTAGAGGAATGGATGGATCGTGCAGAGACTTTCTTGATCAAAGAGACTGTCAATCGAGAAGTTTTCGGTTGGAGGAAGAAGGACAAAGAAAAATGGATTATATTATTATGCCTGTTTGCGTGTGTTGTTTTTTTTAAATGCAAATATATATTTACTTAGTGGATGTTGCAAAAGTGAAAAATGAATCCATCTTGAAATTGATGGTTTATTTTTTTTTCTTGGGGGGAGGTGTCATGTGTGAGTGCCTTTAAGAAATGGATGTTTAAGCAATGTACCTTTTAAGAAATGCAGTGAGGTTAGAGTGTGGGTGAAGCTGGGATTTTAGCTCAGCCATTTTGAAGTTTTTAGTTTCAGTTTGAGAGAGCATTTGAAAAATGCCTGGCTGGTTTGCTGAGAGCTGCATGAAGGAAAAGAGCTGGTCTGGTGATTTCTTCAAATCCAAAGACTATAAATATATTGAATGTGACCTGTTGTGCTCCTATTTTTGAAGGGTTGAAGACTGTTGGAGGTTTAAAAGAACAGTTTGCAGGATCGGGTAGTGCTGTATTATTTTTGGGGTTATCTTTGAAGTAAGGGGTGTTAAAAGACCCAATGTTTATTTTAAAAGGTTAAGTTGAGTTCATGGAATAAACATTGTTTTGTTTTAAAAACCACGTGTCCATAATTGTAATACCACACCTAGGGAACACGACGTGTGCTTCAAAAACAACAATCCATTAAAGGGTGGGGGGTTGGTTGGGCTCCATGATACATTTTGGGGTTCTGAAAACACCTCTCCCATAACAAGTGATGTCAGAATGTGGGTGGAGCTGAGCTCTGGCTCTGCTTTTTAGTTTGACTTTGAGAAAAGCTTGGGTGTGTCTCTATTTTTTTGTTTTGTTTCAGCCAGCCACAGAAGGTGTAATGTTGTTCTCTCTGCCAGGTAAAGACTATCTCTTGATCATTCAGTAGATTCAGAGTGATAACTGTTCTCAGTATGAATTTAAACCTGATGTGCTTCTTAAAAGGTTTTTTTTATGCCTTATGGATGTTAAAAGGAAAGTTTAAGTATTACTTATTATATTCTTTGGGGGTTGTATTTGAATTTATGGATGTTCACTGTATGTTTTAAAAAGGTTAACTTGAGTTCATAGAATAAACATTGTTTTGCTTTGAAAAATACTTTTCGATTTCTGCTGTACCACACCTGTAGAGTGGGCCGTGTGCTCCCCGTACCACAATCGAGTAAATGGCGTGGGTCAGGTGAACTCCATAATACACTCTGGGGTTCTCTAAACCCTGGCCCATAACATACTGCTAACCTGCAGAAGTTAAATTTGCAGAGGTTAATTCTGAATCCAATGGCACGGCCAGGTAACAATCCCAGAGAGAGCCACAGAGAGAAAATAAATGACCTGTATCACACACTAGAACATGTCAACAGACATTTGCATTGTACAAGTACCAGACAATGGGTGGTATTCAACTAAAACATTTCTAAGTGTCGCCTTGGGCAAATTTTGCAGGGTATTTCTTGACAGCTTATTGGGTGAGAACCACAATGCTATTCAACCTCACTTAAGATGAAATTCTCAGTTTGAGAGACTGGGTGCGATTCTTCAGCCTCATTGCACTCTCGCTTTAGTGAAATGAGGCAGGTGAATAGAGGGAGAGGCAGAAAACGAGAACTGCGCCGGGCGACAAATAGGTTGTGATGAAACCAGCCCTCTCACTTCCGCAAAATCGTGATCTCGCCGTAGCGTGGTAATAAACCAATGAAGCTCTATTTCCAGACAATAACTGGAGCCATCTCGTATCCAACATTCTCCCGTCATTCAGCCACCTCCCCAGCAAGTGGTCACGCTGGCACTGATTAGTACTCTTTTTGAAGAATATGAACCTGGCGGAGGGACTTCTGTGGAGAGCCGAGGAGGTGAGTAGCCATCTTTGTTCACAAGCTGGGCTTGCCACCTCAGTGCTGGGCGGAGTGTGGGGGACCTCAGTTGGGAGGGGAGGGGACCCGTGGGGAGGGGGCCCACACAAGGGGGAGGGACCTTCAGTGGTGGGTGGGGGACACTCCACAGGGCTGGCCCGCCATGGGACGGTGGGGGGGGGGGGCATTGGGGGGAAAGCTGGGGGCAACAACTTGTGGCACCACCATGCCAACCACTGGATCATATGTACCTATTCCGGGGGCAATGCTTGTCCCAGCTTATCTGTGCCACTGACCACCCATAACTCCCATTGACCTCCGAAGCCTCTGGCCAGGCGAATGAGGCTTTTGCTAATATGGAATTGACTATCATAGTTAAGTGAGTACTTCACACAACCCAAATGGATTCCCGTGGGTGGGCGGACCATGTAGCATTTGGGCTTAATTGCCTAGAATCCCAATCAATCCGTGATGCATTGGCACTGTGCCTGAACACTGCAGCAGGCAACACCATACACTCAGCACCCATCCAGGGGCTGGGGCACAGCTCTGGGGACAGATCCATGGCCAGAGGATGGATGGATGCCACGGGGACGGGACCAGCGCCCAATCTGAGTGGTGTTATGACTGGATGTTCGTGGTTCAGTGTTTGGGGTGCAGTGAGGGGGGCCTGCTGTGTAGTTGGACAGGGTGTTCTGGATGGGGGCAGAGGGGAATCAATGGGGGAATGGAGGGTCCCAAGGTGGGAGCCACCGCTGTTTGTCAGTCCAAAACCCTCATTCAATGTCTTACTGATATTGAACGCTATGGCAGGGATTTAGGACCCAGAGATTGTCCTAATGATGCTGCTGGTAGGCCGGGGCAGCCAGAAGCTGGTCACACCATGCTCGAGGCAATGGCCCATGTGCTGGACCCGGGCCACACTCTGAGGACACGGCCGCCTATCAGGCCAGGGAGGGACGCAGAGGGGCAGTCCTGTGAAGGCCCAGGGTGTTCAGCTGATCTGATTCTCACCCAGCGAGTGCAAGATCCAGATCGCGATGTCTCACGAGGTTTGGTTGAGTCTCGCGCGACATCGAAAGCGTCGTCAATCACACGAAATTCAACGCCGTTATTGGATCACCAAGTTCGGGGCTGTGAGGCCAGTAAATCGTGCCCAATGTCATTCAATGGCATTACCATTACTGAATCCCCACTTTCAATGTCCTGGGCATTGTGATTGATCAGAAACTGAACTAGACCAACCATATAAATATACAAGAGCAGGTCAAGTCTGGGAATTCTTAGGTAACTCACGTTCTGACTCACCACAGCCTGTCCACAATCTATAAGGCACAAGTGTAATGGAATACTCTCCATTTGACCAGATGAGTTCAGCTCCAACAACATTCACGAAGTTTGACACCATCCAAGAAAAAGCAGCACAATTCACTGACACTCCATCCACCAACGTAAACATTCATTCCCTCTGCCACTAACACACATGGCAACAACTTGGCCTATATACAAGATGCACTACAGCAACTTAGCAAGGCTCCTTGGACAGATCTTCCCAAATCTTTATCACATGGATGGACGAGAGCAGTAGACGACTTGGGATTGTATTTCTGTTCTTTCAGTGTTACTCAATCAAGATCCTGGAACTCTCTCCCTTACAACACCAACACCAAATGGGACTAAAGCAGTCCAAGAAGGCAGCTCACCACCACCTTCTCGGGGCAATTAGGGATGGAAAACAAGTGTAGACCTTCCTAGCCATGCATGTCATAGAATTTGTTTTTTTCATAGAATTTACAGTGCAGAAGGAGGCCATTCGGCCCATCGAGTCTGCACCAGCTCTTGGAAAGAGCATCCTACCCAAGGTCAATATCTCCACCCTATCCCTATAACCCAGTAACCCCACCCGACAGTAAGGTCAATTTATCATGGCCAATCCACCTAACCTGCACATCTTAGAACTGTGGGAGGAAACCGGAGCACCCGGAGGAAACCCACGCACACACGGGGAGAATGTGCAGACTCCGTACAGACAGTGACCCAAGCCGGAATCGAACCTGGGACCCTGGAGCTGTGAAGCGATTGTGCTATCCACAATGCTACCGTGCTACCCTGTGCAAAGAATTTAAAAACAACACGTAGATCAGATGGAGAAGGTTCAGAGGTCATTCAAAGGTATATTTTCCACTTAAGAAATATAAGAATGCATAGAACTCAATTCTAGAGTGCATCATTTATAATATCTTGGCCATGATTTTGCATCAGCATTCGCCACAAGCGCAATGGTTGCAAATGATTGTGAGACTAAGAAAATGAGAATCTCACTGATGAGATCTCGTTTTCTGATTTTCCCCATTCATCTCCAGTCATGTAATGATGGTCCCATGCAGGAAGGTCAGGGGCCTCTTTTCAATAAATTAACATATGATTAAAGGGCTTCCCTGCTATCTTCTTCCCCCACATTTGAAATGTCCCCCTTCACGCCGGCAAGCTTTACAACTGCTTTTGCAAAATGTGAACCAGGCAAAGAGAAGTTGCGGGCGCTGAGTGGCGGAACGCTTGTGATATTTCAGCGGTGGTGGTGGTGGGAGCCCCAGTGATTGTCCAGGGGAGGGAGCAACCGATAATTGTCTGGGGGGGGGGGGGGGGGAGGGATGGTGGAGTCCCCGATGATCATTGGTGGGGTGGGAGCGTCTGGTACCTCCGTGGTTGAAATGCGGGGAGGAGGGGAGGGAGGAGGGTGTTCTATTTCAGTGCTGATTGGGGCGTCCTTTAAAGATGGCATCCTGATCTCTGTGGAGCTGGATGCTGGCCCTATCATGCCCTCCCTGCCAGAGTGGCAGCGTAAACCATGTGCACTCATTTTCTTTTCTAAGTGAGGCTCAAAATCTGGGCAGAACGTTGCTCTGTGCAAGTGAAGAGCGATACACCACTTTTCAGTCTGAGCCTGACTCTTTGAATAAATATGGTAAGTTGCCGCCCATCATTGTTACGTGATAAGTGCTCTGGTCAGCAAACATATTGTTCATTTAATAAGGTTGTTTTTCTTGGGGCTGAAACTAATGAGAACTGCAAAGCACGGGCGCGGGACTGAATGCCGACAATATACATTTATCTTAGTCAAGTTAGTTTAGAACCATTCATCAATTTATAATTGTGATTACTTGTGCACAATTAATAAATCATAAAAATCAGACATTGCACACAAAGGGGAGGGTAGAATGTGTCATGGATTTGTGTGGTAGTTGTCCCCTTCTTTGCAAAATTTACAATTTGGCTTCATTATTCACCACATTATTAACTGCAGTGAGTTGATTATCTGTTTGATGCACTATTAATTTCCCCCTGTTAAAAAAATGAGTCCAGCAGGGGTGGTGGAGAACTATATACAGAAAATTGTGTTCAAATTACAAATATTACAGATTCAGGCGGTCCGGTCCCTTGATCTGTCGTCGAGAGCGCCGTAGTGCTGGTGGCGACTCCGGCGGCGGCTTGGTCTTCGGTGACTCCGGGAGCGTGTCGACATTCTCGTCATCCCCGGGTGGGAGCAAGGGGAGGACGGATTGTCCCAGAGCAGGGGCTGCGGTGGAGTGCACCGGGGGGGGGGGGGGGGGGGGCTGGCGCCGGGGCAGAAGGGGGGTGTGTGTGGAACCAGCTGGTGCCAGGTCCCTGAGGGAGACTGTGTCTTAGCGGCCGTCGGGATATGCTACGTAAGCGTACTGCGGGTTGGCATGAAGTAGCTGTACCCTCTCAACCAACGGGTCCGCCTTGTGGAGTCGAACGTGTCTACGGAGGAGAATGGGTCCTGGAGCAGCCAGGCATAACGGGAGCGAAACCCTGGAGGTGGACTTCCTGGGGAAGGCAAAGAGACGTTCATGGGGGGGTTTCATTAGTTGCGGTGCACAGGAGCGACTGAATGGAGTGAAGTGCATCGGGGAGGACCTCCTGCCAGCGGGAGGCCGGGAGATTTCTGAACCGTAGTGCCAGCTGGACGGCCCTCCAGACCGTCCCATTCTCCCGTTCCACCTGCCCGTTTCCCCTGAGGCTGTAGCTGGTCGTCCTGCTCGAGGCAATGCCCCTGTTGAGCAGGTACTGGTGCAGCTCATCGCTCATAAATGAGGATCCCCGGTCGCTGTGGATGTAGGCGGGGAAACCGAACAGAGCGAAAATGGTGTTAAGGGCTTTGATGACGGTGGCAGACGTCATATCGGGGCAAGGGACGGCAAAGGGGAATCGGGAATATTCATTGAACACACTGAGAAAGTACGTGTTCTGGTCGGTGGAGGGGAGGGGCCCTTTGAAGTCCACGCTGAGACGTTCAAAGGGGCGGGAGGCCTTCACCAGGCGTGCAAGGTCTGGCCGGTAGAAGTGCGGTTTACAATCTGCGCAGACCTGGCAGTCCCTGGTGATTGCCCTGACTTCCTCGATGGAGTAGAGCAGGTTGCGGGCCTTGATGAAATGGTAAAAATGGGTGACCCCTGGGTAACAGAGGTTGTCGTGCATGTTCCGGAGTCGGTCCTCTTGTGCGCTGGCACATGTACCTCGGGATAGGGCATCGGGCGGCTCGTTGAGCTTACCGGGGCGATACAAAATCTCGTAGTTGTAGGTTGAGAGCTCGATCCTCCAACTCAAGATTTTATCGTTTTTGATCTTGCCCCGCTGTACGTTGTTAAACATGAAGGCAACCGACCGTTGGTCAGTGAGGAGAGTGAATCTCCTGCCAGCCAGGTAATGCCTCCAATGCTGCACGGCTTCAACGATTGTTTGGGCCTCTTTTTTGACGGAGGAGTACCGAATTTCGAAGGCATGGAGGGTGTGGGAAAAGAATGCCACGGGTCTGCCTGCCTGGTTGAGGGTGGAGCCAGAATGATGTCTGATGCATCGCTCTAGACTTGGAAAGGCAGCGTCTCGTTGACCACATGCATCGTGACGTTGGCGATGTCGACCTTGATACGGTTGAAGACCTGGTGAGCCTCGGCCGTCAGGGAAAAAACATTAGATTGAATGAGTGGGCGGGCCTTCTCCGTATAATTTGGGACTCATTGGGCGTAATACGAAAAGAACCCCAGGCATCGTTTGAGGACCTTGGGGCAGTGGGGGAGCGGAGTTCCATGAGGGGGCGCATGTGATCGGGGTCGGGCCCCAGAACTCCACTCTGGAACACATAGCCGAGGATAGCTAAGCAGTTCGTGCTGAACACGCACTTCTCCTTGTTATGCGTGAGGTTGAGGAGAGTGGCGGTGTGGAGAACTTTGGAAATTTTGGCGTCATGGGCCTGCTGATCGTGGCCACAGATGGTGACATTGTCCAGGTACGGGAAGGTGGCCCGCAGTCCGTGCCAGTCAACCATTCGGTCCATCTCCCGTTGGAAGACCGAGACCCCATTGGTGACGCCGAAGGGGACCCTAAGAAAGTGGTAAAGGCAGCCGTCTGCTTCGAACGCAGTGTATGGGCGGTCCGCCTTGTGGATGGGGAGCTGGTGGTATTTCAGGTCCACTGCCGAGAAGACCCGGTACAGTGCAATCTGGTTGACCATATCAGATATGCGTGGGAGGGGGTACGCTTCGAGTTGCGTGTACCGATTGATGGTCTGTCTGCAGTCAACGACCATCCTGTTTTTTCTCCCCAGTTTTGACCACTACCACTTGGGCTCTACACGGGCTTTTGCTGGCTTCGATGATGCCTTCCCGAAGCAGCAGCTGGACTTCAGACCTGATGAAGGTCCTGTCCTGGGCGCTGTACCGTCTGCTCCTGGTGGTACTGGGTTTGCAATCCGGAGTTATGTTTGCAAAAAGGGAATGCGGGTCGACCTTAAGGGTCATGAGGCCGCATATAGTTAGTGGTGGTAGGGGCCCGCCGAATTTCAGGGTTAGGCTCTGGAGGTTACACTGGAAGTCCAGGGCTAGTAGCAAGGTAGCGCAGAGGTCGGGGAGGACGTAGAGGTGGACGCCGCTGAACTCCACACCCTGGACAGTGAGGGTAGCGTTGCAGTGCCCCCGGATCGCCAGGGAGTGAGATCCAGAGGCCAGGGAGATTGTTTGGTCAGTGGGGTGTACCGAGTCGAGACGCGGCTGGTTGTCAGAGGTTGCAGGCAATGAGCGGCCTGATGAGGTGCCCGACGGGAAGGGGTCCTGAGTCGGATAAGATGGCGGTGCCCACGGGCCACACATGTCGTGGGGGAGGCAAGATGGCGGCTCCCTGGGGCTGCACGTATCATGAGGAAGGCAAGATGGCGGCACCCATTGGTCCTGGGAGGGACAAGATGGCGGCGCCCATGCGCCGCACCTGTTGTGAGCCGAGCAAGATGGCGATGTCCACTGGCCGCACGTGGTCCAAGGAGGGGAAGATGGCGGCACCCACTGGCCACATGTGGTGGGGTGCCGGGACAATAGCGGCAATTGAGCGGGCCTGGCACACTGCAGCGAAGTGTCCCTTCTTGCCACAGGCCTTGCAGAGGGCGCTCCGTGTCGGGCAGCGCTATCATGGGTGTTTTGACTGCCCACAGAAGTAGCATTTGGGCCCCCCGGGGTTGGTTGGCTGCCGCGCGTCACAGGCGTGGGGTGGCTGAGGGCGGTCGCTAATGGGGCCCACGATGGGGCGGCTGTCTGCGGACTCCACGATGCACGGGGGGGGGGGGGGGGGGGGGCACGTGGTCCGGAGCATAAGCCTGAATGTTGCGTGTTGTGACCATAAGTGAGAGCGCTAGTTTTTTGGTCGCCGCAAGGTCGAGCGTGGCCCCTTCTAAGAGGCGCTGGCGGATGTAGTCAGACCCTATGCCGGTAATAAATGCATCTCTCATTAGCAAATTCGAGTGTTCCGTTGCCGAAATGGCCTGACAGTCACAGTCTCTAACTAGGGCGAGCAAGGCTCGCCAGAAATCTTCCACCGACTCACAGGGAAGTTTGGCGCCGCGTGAAGAGGAGGTGTCTGGCGTAGATTTTGTTAGTCCGCTGAGTGTAGTTTTCTTTCAGTAGCGCCATGGCCTCTGCGTAGGTCGGTGCGTCCTGGACGAGGGGAAAGACGTTGCAGCTCAGCCGTGTGTAAAAGATCTGGAGCTTTTATGCTTCTGGAATTGTGTCTGGTGCAGTACGCTTCAAAACAGGCTAGCCAATGTTCAAAGTCCTTTTTGGCGTTGTCTGCTTTAGGATGCAGCTGCAGGCAATCCGGCTTGATGCAGAAGTCCACCTCTGAAAAATCTCACTGTAATAAATTGATGCACTATCAATTACGCAAAGACAAGAGTAGGATGTAATCGAGGTTTTATTACACTGAGATGTGTGACCTCCTACAGCAGCTGACAAAATGGCTGCTGTATGGAGTGCACACATATTTATACTCCGCCTACTGGGCGGAGCCAGCATGCATGAATCTACCCCGTATCTGTAGTACAGGGGCCTTACCGTAAAGCACCTATATATACATCAGTGGTGACTACCACACTGTTCACCTCGCATCATATTTGTATTTGGCTACTCTGAGTTAATATACACTGATAATGAACTAGTTTCTTTATTTGTTCTTTCAGTTGTTTTTTTAAAAATAAACAGAGAGTACCAAATTCATTTTTTCCAATTAAGGGGCAATTTAGCGTGGTCAATCCACCTACCCTGCACATCTTTGGGTTGTCGGGACGAAACCCACAGAAACACAGGGGGAATATGCAAACTCCTCACGGACAGTGACCCAGAGCTGGGATTGAACAGAGGACCTCGGCACCATGAGGCAGCAGTGCTACTCACTGCGCCACCGTACTGCCATTCTTTCAGTTGTTTGTTGATGCAATGCATAAGTTTTTATTTAGTTAAGTTGTTGACACTACAAACACCACTCTGCTGATTTCTTGATTTCCAAACTCCTGGTCATGAAAATTCTTCTATATTATTATCACTGCCCCAGGAAGGAGACCTTGTTTTAATTTTTTAAAGTATGATTAACATGAACATCCTTTTGTTTTCTCTTCAGTCTTGTCATTTTTATGAATATTTTTATTTAAACAGCCAGTACTGATTGTATCAGCATAATTGGCTTGGAGGGATTAGGAAATCTGACAGAGTCATGGAGCTGAATTAACATCAGTAGATAAGGTAGTTTTACCCAGTGTCCTTCAGCCATTTGTCATTTTGGCTGTGTACGTATTAATTTAGCACTTATTGGCAGGCATAGTAATCTCTTCAAGGCCGTGCTTCTAATAATGTAATCAGTACCTATTGTTGAAACAATAACTGAAAAATCTACAAATGGGAAAGGCAAAAGAATGTAGAATTATACGTATTTCTTTTTAGTTGACTATTTAATGCTAAAATCCCCTCAATCAATACTTCATGTACAATTTAATTCTCACATGTAAGCTATGTTAGAGCCCACATAAATATGGACAGTGTTGAAAATGTACTGCAACAGTTTAATATTACCATGCAGAACCAATGCATCCTAAATGTATTATATGTTATAGAATAGACAAAATGTGACATTATACCATGTGTGATGAATGTAAGAACTTGTTACATATAATATTTATATTTGTTGCAGTCATGTGATTAAAAACCTTGGTTTAAGATACATACAGGCAGTATGTGTGCCAAAGCTGAGCTTTAGGGTTTGTAAAAGTGAGGTAATCATTGATTTTAACCATTTACTTGTTCACAGATATATGGCAAATGGAACATTATTTTGATTTTGCAGGACCTCTGAGGTATAGATAATTTATGAAATGAAAATCGCTTATTGTCACAAGTAGACTTCAATGAAGTTACTGTGAAAAGCCCCTAGTCGCCACATTCCAGTGCCTGTTCAGGGAGGCTGGTACGGGAATTGAACCGTGCTGCTAGCCTGCCTTGGTCTGCGTTAAAAGCCAGTGATTTAGCCCAGTGTGCTAAACCAGCCCCTGAGAGATGGTGCTGAGTCCTAGATAAAGAGGTATTGGGACATCTGAGTAAGACGAGACTGAAGAATGCCTTATGATGTAATTAATGGGTGGAGCCAGATCTGTCTGTAGTTTGCAGTTCGCTATCGGATTTTAGTCTCAACCACACAAACTTCAGCTGGCTCCTGAACGTTTTTCTCCAAGGTCTTTGTACAGAGAAAACAAGTGAACCTGAATGTTAACTTTATTTACAAGTTATCTTTGAACTCTATTGGTTTGCTTAATTGGAATGTGCATATAGCTATAGATGCAGAGAGTAAGTTAGAGTTTTTCCTATTATTTAAGAAGTGTTTTCACTGCTAACTGTAAAACTTTTATTTTGTTGCTAATGTGATTGATTAGTTTGTTTTAACATAAAATATACCAACTGGTCACAGTCATCATTCCTGTGAAGCATCCTTTCTGCACAGTTTTACTCGGGATCCTAAAGGTGACCTAAAATATCTATGAAACAATATATTAGAATATAAAATAAATAGGATGTATCTGTTCCCAATCACACTGGTGTTTATGGGAGTTTTCTACTTGAAAATTGGCTGTTTTTGTTCTTACTTTACAACAGAGACTATCCTTTAAAGGTACCTCATTGGTTATAAAGCATTTTAGGATGTTCAGAGATACTGAAGGGTGCCATATAAGTGGAAGCTGTATTTAAACCATTTACAGCTCCTCTCGATCTATCTTTTTGTTTCTTTATTACTTTCATTACTATTCCCTCTTTCCATGCAACACCATCCACCATTGCAAAATCACACACCTTCTCCATTGTTCTTTCCTACCCTCTTTCCTGCAGTAAAAGTTGCTGCTCTTAAAACTTTAAAGTTCCATGACGATAGATAACTTTATACGGAATTTTCTGGTCCTTCCCGCTGGAGGGATCTTTTGGTCACGCCAAAGGCTACACTCCCCACCCCCCTCTCAACACCCGTGGTGGGTTCACTGGCAGCAGGATGGGTGAACCACACAAAATGTCATAAACATTGTTGGGACTGGGCGTTCCCACCAGTGGTCAATAGGCAAGCCATCCCTGCCATTGGAAAACCAGGTGGGGTGGGTGGGTGAGGAGGGGGTATGGGGGGAGCAAAGGGGGAGGCGAGGGAAACACTGCCCTTTATTTATCACCAAAGTTGTAAAGTTTTCCTTCTAGGCTCAGTATCTGCAGGGTCTCATCTGCAACAAGTGCACACTGACCAATGTATCCAAGACAGAATTTGTCACTGGTCTTGCACCAGAATATTAGGGACGGAAAAGTTTGTGTAGTTGAGACAATAGAAAAGACCACACTGGAGGTTGGAGTGGGAATGAAGATCCTAAACGTAATGGAGCAGGGTCAGCCACTGTTAGAAAGGGGGTCAAAAGTTATGATTTGGTAGTGGGGCAGGTGCAATCATCCCTGGTGTATGATAGATTTTGAGACAATTATAGATTTAGAGACAATCTCTACATATTTATCAACAAGAGTCACACAATCTAAAACATATATGCACTGCTATAACCACAGTTTCAGTCTGTTGATATTTATAAAGGTTCAAGGGAATCACTAGTTAATGCCCACCACCTGTATACAAGTAAATAATATTTTTTTTATTTGTTCATGGGACGTGGGTGTCGCAGGCTGGGCCAGCATTTATTACCAATGCCTAATTGCCGTTGCGGGGGCAGTTCAGAGTGAACCATGCTGCTATGGATCTGGAGTCACATGTAGGCCGGACCAGGTAAGGGTGGCAGATTTCCTTCCCTGAAGGACATGAGTAAACTAGATGCATTTTTATGATAATCGACAATGGTTTCATGTCCATCATTATGTAATGATATGTATATAGTCAGGTTAGTGAAGGGTTAGTAATGACATCAATGTGTGAATCAAACACTAAAGGGCTTTACAAATTCTCTGTATTTATGACAGCATCTCAGGGAATTCTGGTAGAAGCATGAAGAGAAGCTGAGAAGAACATGGAGAGAGCAGGTTGATTGTTAATTCGAGATAGGCAAAGCAAGGTCAATTAATAGTGTAGTTAGTCATTAGTTAGAATATTGAATATTGTAATCCAAATTCAATATCATTTATTATCATCTATAGCTCTGTCGAGTGTGTGAACTTCATTTAATTAGTAGTGAAATAACAAATTAGTTTTGTTTCAATCTTTTGATTGGGAAATTCTTTGTTAACACTACATCGGGTCATTCTGGAAGAAAATACATAGAATACAACATATTACCAGTCGTGGTAGTATAACACATTAGGTTTCTTAATTTCAGATTTTTATTGAATTCAAATTTCACCAACTGCAGTGGTGGGATTTGAACCTGGGTCCCCAGAGAATTACTCTGGGTTTCTGGTCCAGTGACAATACCACTATGCCACTGCCTCCCCATACAATTATATGTTATTGTCCCAAACATGTTTCTCTCTGGAAAGAGATGATATGGAGACTCAAGATATTCAGAGAAACATGCATAGAAAATAGAAGCAGCATGAGACCATTTGGCTCTTCGAGCCTGCTCCTCCATTCATTATGATCATGGTTGGTCATCAAGTTCAAGATCCTGATCCTGGCTCTCCCCCCCCCCCCCCATGTCCCTTGATCCCTTTAGCCCCAAGAGTTAAATCTAATTCCATCTTGAAATTACACAATGCTTTGGCCTCAACTACTTTCTGTGGTAGTGACTTCCACAGATTCATCACTCTCTGGGTGAAGAAATTTCTCCTCACCTCAGTCCTAAAAGGTTTACCTTATCCTCAAACTATGACCCCTAATTTGTCTCCCCACCGACGGGAACATTCTTTCTGAATCTACCCGGTACAATCCTAATCGAATTTATAAGCTTCTATGAGATCCCCTCTCACTCTTCCAAACTCCAATTAATATAACCCTAACCAACTTAATCTCTCCTCATAAAAGCAAATTACTGCAGATGCTGGAATCTGAAACAAAAGAGAAAATGCTGGAAAATCTCAGCAGGTCTGGCAGCATCTGTAGGGAGAGAAAAGAGCTAACGTTTCAAGTCCAATGACTCTTTGTCAAAGATTTTCCAGCATTTTCTGGAAAATCTCAGCAGGTCTGGCAGCATCTGTAGGGAGAGAAAGGAGCTAACGTTTCAAGTGCATTGACTTTTTGTCAAAGCTTTGACAAAGAGTCATTGGACTCGAAACGTTAGCTCTTTCCTCTACCTACAGATGCTGCCAAACCTGCTGAGATTTTCCAGCATTTTCTCTTTCGTGTAATCTCTCCTCATATGACAGTTCTGCCATCCCAGGAATCAGCTTGGTAAATATTCACTGCACTCTCTTCGTAGCAAGAACATCCTTCCTCAGATAAGGACACCAAAGCTGCACACAATACTCCAGGTGTGGCCTCACAAATGCTCTATACAATTGCAGTAAAACATGCCTATTCCATACTCAAATCCTCCCGCTATGAAAGCCGACATTCCTGCTATACCTATGCGCTTACTTTCAGCGACTGATTCACAAAGACAACAAGGTCTTGCTGAATGTCGCCTTCTCTCAATTTACACCCATTCAAATAATAATCTGCCCATCAAAGCGGATAACCTTACATTTATCCACATTCTACTACACCTGCCATGCACATGTCCACTCACTCAGCCTGTCCAAATCCCACTGAAGCATCTCTGGATCCTCCTCACAGCTCACCCTCCCACCCAACTTTATATTATCTGCAAATTTGGAGTTAATACATTTAGTTCTCTCATCCAAATCATTGATATATGATGTGAACAGTTGGGGTCCTACCACACATCCCTGCAGTAACGCACTAGTCACTGTCTGCCAATCGGAAAAAGACCCATTTATTCCACCTCTTTGCTTCCTGTCTGCTAACTGGCTTTCTATCCATCTCATGACACCACCGGCAAACCCATGCACTTTAGCTTTACATAGTCATTTTCTACATGAGACCTTGTCGAAAGCCTTCTGAAAGTCTAAATAAACCACATCCACCAATTCTCCTCTAGTAGTTACATCTTCAAAGAATTCTAGTAGATTTGTCGAGCATGATTTTCCTTTTGAAAATCCATGCTGACTTTGTCATTACACCACTGCTTTCTAAATGCTGTGCCATGACATCCTTGATAATGGACTCAGACAACTTTCCTACTTCCAACATGAGGCTCACTGGTCTATTGTTCCCTGTTTTCTCTCTATCTCTCTTTTTGAAAAAACAGCTTATATGAGCTAGTCTCTAATCTGTAGGAATCATTCCAAAATCCAAATAATTTTGGAAAATTACCACCAGTGGCTCTACTATTTCTAGGGTCACTTCCTTCAGTACATTATGATGAAGATTACCCCTGGAGATTTGTCTGCCTTCATACGATTAATTTCCATGAAACCATTTCTCGACTAATACTAATTTCCATCGGCTCCTCACTAAAACCTGTGTTTCTCAGAACTTCTGGGTACATAATTCACGTCTTACTTTATGAAGACAGAAGTTACTCAGCCATTTTTTGGTCCCTGTTATGAATTCCCCCATTTCTGACTGTAAAGGGCTTACATTCGATTTTATCAATATTTTTCTCTTTACCTACCTCTATAAACTTTTACAGTCAGTTTTTTGTTCAAGCTTACGTTCATATTGTGTTTTCCCCTCCTTAATCAATCCCTTGGTCAGCCATTGCTTAATTTTAAACTGTTCCCAATCCTCAGGCCTAGGGTTGTGACAGACACAGAGAAAATCCAGTAACCTGTCAGGGAAAGAAAGAATGATAGGAAAGGATGGCAGAAAAGTTGTAGGATAAGGCAATTTGATTATTTAATTGACAGATAGAATGCTGCACAACTGGACCCTCAAACAAGATTGTTATGTTGCCTCCTGGGTCTATGGATCAAGAATAAAAGGATTGAATTGTGACATCTTGTGGGATTCTGGTGGTCTGAAAGATGTGTCCAGGTCAATACCTCCCTAAATAATCAATGCGTTTACAAATAAAATGTTGTACACTATTGCTCGTCCTACTTGGTGTTCTGATGGTGTAAGGATCTTCCTGTTCATTCCTGTCTGCCCCTTGTTTTTCCTTTTAATTTCTCTTATTCTGCTATTCAGTATCCATACCCGGACAATTAATGGGACCTATGCCTTTAAGATGGACTTCATCTTTAACTTTTAAAAAAACTTCAAAAGGATGTGCTTTTTGGTCTGATATCAGTAACGACTCACCTTGAGAGACTTGGCTGATGGCCAATGAGCTATTTCAGATTTTGGGGCTCAGCTGATAATATTTTTTATATAAAATTAAAGTACTCAATTCTGTTTTTACCCAATTAAGGGGCAATTTAGCGTGGTCAATTCACCTAACCTGCACATCTTTGAGTTGTGGGGTGAGACCCACGCAGACATGGGGAGTATGTGCAAACTCCACATGGACAGTAACCCAGGGCCGGGATCAAACCTGGGTCCTCAGCGCCATGAGGCAGCAGTGCTAACCACTGCACCATCGTGCCTTCCTTAGCTGATAACGTATGTTGATTGGTGCTTACCGTTCCGCAATGTTCTGTAATGGCAGAAGGCTTCACCTTGCTTTTAGTTCAATTCTTTAAAAACCTTTTTTAAATCTTGTGTGGTGGACTCTGTTCTTATCTCAGAAAGGCTGTTGGTCATTCTGGTGGAGTTGGAAACAAATAGACATTACACAGGCCTGAGGCTGCTTTTTTGAGTGAAGGTCCATGGTAGGGTAATAAAAGTTAAAGTGATTCCCCTAGAGCAAACCTTATAGACTGGGGAAGAAATGTTGGAAAATCTCAGCATCTTTAGGGAGAGAAAGGAACTAATGTTTCGAGTCCAGATGACCCTTTGTCAAAGCAATGGCTTAATTTTAAACTGTTGCTTTGACAAAGGGTCATCTGGACTTAAAACATCAGCTCTTTTCTCTCCCTCCAGATTCTGCCAGACCTGCTGAGATTTTCCAGCATTTTCTCTTTTGTTTCAGATTCCAGCATCCGCAGTAATTTACTTTATGGGGCTGGTTTAGCTCTCTCGGCTAAATTGCTAGCTTTTTAAGCAGACCAAGCAGGCCAGCAACATGGTTCGAATCCCGTACCAGCCTCCCCGGATAGGTGCCAGAATGTGGCGACTAGGGGCTTTTCACAGTAACTTCATTGAAGCCTACTCGTGACAATAAGCGCTTTTCATTTTCATCTTATAAACTGGGAGTTCTGACTGAATGCACTGCCAGAAGATCCATGTTAGCAATCCAATTTGTGGTTTCAAACACTCAGAATCCTGGGAGGACAGCCTGCTTCTGCAACACCCAAAGCAAGGACTCTCATCTTCCATTTCATATTAATCATTTGATTATTTTACCTCTTTCCCTCCCTCTGTGTGTGCCTGTCTTGAGTGTGTTTGGTTGGAGGTTGGGACAATAAAAGGGGGGAGTAGTAGATTATTCTATTATAATTATTGCATGTCTTTTTTCTATAATTGTTATGAATAAACAGTTGTTGTGTTTCACTTGCAAATCTGGTGCCTGTAAATCAATGCAGCAGTCAAGGGAGAAAGATCTCAGAAACTTTATACAAATTATTGATTAATTCAAGCGTGTTGGGACTCCGGGGACTATAGGGCTAAAATCGGTGATGCACAAGCCCAGGGTGTCATAACAGTGATACAAACTAATATAAATGATTTAGACACGAATGTAGGATGGTTTATCAGTAAGTTCACATTTGATATGAAAATTAGTGGGGTGATAAATAATGAGAAGGAGAGTCTTAGATTACAGAAGGATATAGAAGGGCAGGTCAGATGGACTGATGAGTTGAAATGGAATTCAATGCAGATAAGTGTGAGGTGATGCACTTGGGCAGGACAAGTAAAGCAAAAGAATGCACGATAAATGCAGGACCCTGGAAAGCACCCGAGGATCAGAGTGTGAATGTACACTGGTCCCTTAAGATAGCAGAGCAGGTAGATACAGTGGTTAAAAGGCATATGGTATACTTGCCTCTATTAGGTGAGGCATAGAATTTTAGAGCAGGGAGAATATCTTGGACCTGTATAAAATGTTGTCTAGACCACAGCCAGAGTATTGTGTGCAGTTCTGAAAGCCACATTATAGGAGGAATGTGATAGCATTGGAAAGGGTGCAAAGGAGATTTACTAGGATGTTGTCTGGGTTGGAGAGTTTTAGCGATGAAGAGAGATTGGATGGACTGGGGTTGTTTTCCTTGGAGCAGACGGGACTGAGGAGGGACATGATTGCGATGTATACCATTATAAGGGGCATAGAGTAGACAGAAATAATGTTTTCGCCTTTGTGGAAGGATCAATAACTAGGCAGCATAGATTTGACCTGAAGGGATATGAGGAAAAACATTTTCACCCAGAGGGTGATTTAGGCAGAGACCCCCATAACATTTAAGAAGTATTTAGATGTGCCCAATGCTTTGGGCCAAGTGCTGGAAAATGGGACGAGAATACTGAGGTGAGTGTTTTTGACCAGTGCAGGCACAATTGGCCGAAGGGCCTTTCCTGTGCTGTAGACGTCTATGACTCTAATAAAAGATAATATTCGTTCATTGTTGGAACCAAGGAAATGACCACACAGGAATGTAAAGGAAACAAATGTTTATCGAATGTAGAACAAAACTCTATACCCCACCATTTCCCGAGGGGACTCCCACGACCGGCCCACATACTATTTCTATGGCCAGTATTGTTCCCCACTAATGAGGAAGCTTTGCCTCCTCAGCGGGTTAGTTCATATTCCTTGAGAGTCAAAGGAAGTCTAGTTGGCCCGGTTCCATGATGAACCCGGGTTAGTAAGGGATGTTTGGGTCCATGCTCCTATCCGGCAGCTGTGACAGGCAACGTGTCCATGAAGTGCATGGTGGCGACATCTTCGACGGTACTAGAGGGCATCTGCAACCGAATCAGGAGCAGGAGCCTACTCGAGGCAACCGCATGTGCAATCTGTGTACAAAGGCAGTGTTTCAGCGTGTATTCGTATGCCGTCATGGCCCTTTTCGCTTGAACAATCCCAACAATGGCTTGTGATCGGTGAGCACCGTGAACCAACGCTGATAGACACATTGATGGAATTTCTTGACTGCAAACACCACGGCCGAATCTTCCTTCCTGATTTGGGCATAGTTATGCTCCGTGGTGGTGAGCATCTACGAGGCAAATGAGATCAGGCACTCCATCCCGTTGTCCATTTGGTGGGCCAACACTGCCCCACTGCCATAAGGCAAGGCATCACAAGTGACCATGAGTGGCCTAATGGGGTCGAAATGGGTGAACAGAGCTGCTTCTTCATCTCCACGAATGGCATCTCCTGTGGCAGATCCCATGTCCACACTTGGCTCTAATTGAGGAGCTTATGCAGAGGGGCCAACATTGTCGCCAAGCCCAGGACGAACTTGCCGTCATAATCATTGATCCCCGTGGAATGAACAAAATTCCGTATCCCCCTCAGGAACCTGGGCTTGCCAGATGGCCTGAACCTTATCTTCATCCAGGTAATGGCCATTCCGGTCCACATGATAGCCCAAGTAATTCATCTCGTGGGCGTGGAAAAGAGGAGGTGAACACCATAGGCTGCACAGTGACAGAGCACCTTGTCAAAGTTATCCAGGAGTTCCGATGTCCCAGTGACCATTTTTATGACACCCTTGGCGTGTGCACGGTCAATTCCATACCCCGGAGTTCCAACATAAGTGAATTAACCAATAATTCATGTTTTCTGAAGATCTTTAGCCCTTGACTGCCCCAATGAGTTACAGACACCATATTTATAGGTAAAACATTACAAACTGTTGATTAATAATAAGAGTAAAATATGAATATATATATAAAGAAATAAAAGGTCAATGGTCTACCAATCTACCTGATCCCAGAACCCGGTTCCACCCTCCACCCAGACAGACACAAGACAGGCACATGGTAAGGGTCGGAGAGGATTTTTGAAAAAGAGGGATTAAGGGAAAAGGTGTGAGATTATTTTTCATTGCTGCTGTTGTGGCCTTGGGAGAACAGATTAATTCCAGCAAGTTTCAGGTTGTGCTGTTCTGTCCTTCCACCACCGGATGGAGCTAGGTACAGGATTCTCCTGTCAGTCCATTTCCAATCGCCGGCCAGCAGATAGTGCGGCACACAGGATGTTCAGATAAATCCAATTTTGCTCTTCAATCACCAGATGGAGCTTTTGTCTCCCTAAGAAATTACTAGTCTTTGACCTGGAATTAGCAGACTTTCACTTGCCTGATTTCTGTACAAAACCCTGGTTGTTTTATCATGGATGCTCTCACCTTAAGCTTCAATCTTAAACTCTTTCCAGCCCTGCAGACAGAACTGTAAAACTGTTACCGATTTGTGGAAAAATGGCTGGCACTTTCACATTCAAAACATCTATTTCTTAGTTCTGAAGGCTTCCGATGCCGTTTGAACAAAAAAGTCTTCCAGAGTTAGCTACACTGCCTCTTAAAATCAAAAGAGAGAGACAGGGAGGCTCTCCACTACCTTCTAGCTGAGCTTCCTTCACAGAGTTGAAACAAAAGAGAGAACTCTTCAGAAGACCTGCCTTCTTTCTCGAAGCCTCTGTCTGGCTCCACCAATCACAGGCAAAAATAGGAGCTGGCTGAGAATCCTACATTCACTGGCTGGCTGCTGGCCAAGACTATAAAATCGACATCACAGGTTCTGCCAGCGAGTCTAACGGATTTTTTCGGCCAGTCCACAAGAACAGCGGTTCTAGTGTCCAAAACGTTAGACAGAAATCCCAAAGGTGCAGTAATGTTCCCTCAGATAACCAGAAGACTAGATCAAAGCAGGCAGCATGACGGGGATTAAAAAGGGAACTGCGTCATGCCTAGCCAGACTTGCAGTAAATGCTACCGGTGAGACATTACGCCGGCACTGGGTCAAGATGCCATAAAGGGGGTAGGTCTGGGGAGAGTGCTCGCTATAATATGCTAATGTATTAAAATGAGGGTACCGGTCACATGCCGCACAATTTGAACTACTCCACTGGCTCGCTGGCAGGGCTGAAAGATTCCAAAAGCCAATTGTGCCAGAGAGAATCATGCATTTCGCTTCCCACCATATTTTGAATTCATGCCGACTTTCGCACAAATGGAGAGAGAGGGCTCAAACCACCCCCAGAGTGTTCAGCATAATGCATTTTATTGGTGAAGGAATTTTGAGGGTTGAACTCTTTTTAAAATCTGGTCAAGTTTGAATTCAGCATTAATCTTAAATGTAATCCTAATTTGCAACATGTAAGCCTCATAATAGTAGCTACAGTGTTAGATATAGTATAAGTCAATAAATAATGGGATTGTGTCAGAAAGGTACAAAGCAAATTGTCAAAGGCAGCCTGGAGGACAAATTCATCATGTATATTTCAGACTGTTACTGGAAAAAAATCATTCCGGAAACAATTATGGAACAGATTATTGTAGACTTGGATGAAATAGGATTAATTTCATAGACAGAATTTCATGGAATTTACAGTGTAGAAGGAGGCCATTCGGCCCATCGAGTCTCCATCAGCTCTTGTAAAGAGCATCCTACTTAAGCTCACTCCACCACTTTTCCCAGTAACTCCACCTAACCTAAGAGCAATTTATCCTGGCCAATCCACCTAACCTGCACATCTTTGAGGGAGGAAACCCGAGCACTCGGAGGAAACCCACGCAGACACGGGGAGAACATGCAGACTCCGCACAGACAGTGACCCAAGCCGGGAATCGAACATGGGACCCTGGCACTGTGAAGCCACAGTGCTATCCACTTGTGCTACCGTGCTGCCCTGCATCGGCTCTTGCAAAGAGCACCCTACTTAAGCCCTTGCCACCACTTTAGATTGATTAATAGCTCTGGGTCTCTGATCTCTGCTGCACAATATTTATTCACGCATGATAAAGAGAGCTTGCAGTTTTGGCTATTGGTACTTTAAAGTGTTTCTATGATTGAGAATTTTCTTGTCCCCTAGGAATCTAGGATTGTGATTTCCACCTAATTAAGTCCCCCAGTTTACCATGTTTCCTGTTCTTCAAAGCCCATAATTTTTTCACAATGGGTGCACTGCTTGTAATCTTCTAAACTTCTCAAGACAAGATTCTGGAAAGATCCCAATGGATTGGAAAGCCTCAAAGGTAACACCATAGTTCAAGAAAGGAGGGAGACAGAACACAGGAAACTATCGGCCAGTTGATTTAATATCTGTAATTTGTGAAAATCCATTATTAAAGAAGTAGGAGCAAGACATTTCGGAAATCATGTTACAATCAGGCAAAATCAACATGGTTTTGTGAAAGGAAAATGGTATTTGACAAATTTATTCGAGTTATTTGAGGAAGTAACAAGCAGAGTAGAGAAATGGAACCAATTGATGTAATGAATTTAGATTTCCAAAAGCATTCAATAAGCTGCTATTTAAAAAGCAACCACACAAGGTACAATTGATCTCATGATGTAGGGGCAGCTATATGAGCATGAATAGGGGACTGGCTAATTAACAGGAAAGAGAGTGTCAGGATAAATGGGTTATTTTCGGATTTGCAAACTGTAGCTAGTGGAGTGCCGCAGGGATCAGTGTTAGGGCCACAACTTATAATTATATTTATTATTGACTTAGTTAAGTGACCAACTGTATTGTAGCCAAATTTGCTGATGATCCATATATTTTCATGAAGTTGGGGTGACTCCATGGAGGGGTGAAATGATATTTGGGACCGGATTCCAGGATTACAGCCGCCTTTTCCGTGAATTCTGATTTTTGGTAGAGCCTTTTATGAGTGCAGGCTCGTTCGGGTCATGAACTGATCTGTCCAACTCCATTGCAGGCGTGGGCACATTCTAGTCCTCCACAATTTTCTTGGGGCCTAGTCATATTTTCAAAGAGTCAGGGTAGGAATACAAGTCGTGAGGAGGATACAAAGAGCCTGCAAATGGATATAGATTAGTTAAGTGAGTGGGCAAAGATTTTGCAGCTGGATTAGAACTAAGAAAATATGAGGTTTTTCACTTTGGAATGAAGAATGGAAACTTAAATGAAGGGATAGTGCAGAATGCTGCTGTGTAGAGAGATTTGCGTTTCCTGCACACGGTTTTTTAAAAGTCAGGATGTAGCTACAGCAAGTAATTAGGAAGGCAAATGGAACGTTGGCCTTTTATGAAAGGGGGATGGAGTATAAAAGTAGTAAAGAGTTGTTACAGCTGTATAGGGCATTGGTGAGACCATACTTTTTTTTATTTAAGTTTAGAATACCCAATTCATTTTTTCCAATTCAGGGACAATTTAGCATGGCCAATCCACCTAGCCTGCACACCTTTGGGTCGTTGGGGCAAAACCCATGCAAACAAGGGGAGAAAGTGCAAACTCCACATGAACAGTGACCCAGAGCCGGGATCGAATCTGGGACCTGGGTGCTGTGATGCAGCAGTGCTAACCACTGTGCCATCATGCTGCCCGTGAGACCATACTTGAAGTACTAAGGGCAGTTTCGGTCTCCTTAGTGTGGAATAAACTTGCAATGGAAGCAGTTCAGAGAAGATTAACTAGGTTATGGGCAGCACAGTAGCACAAGTGGCTAGTACAGTGGCTTCACAGCGCCAAGGTCCCAGGTTTGATACCCCACTGAGTCACTGTCTGTGCAGAGTCTGCACGTTCTCCCCGTGTCTGCGTGGATTTCCTCCGGGTGCTCTGGTTTCCTCCCACAGTACAAAGACGTGCAGGTTAGGTGAATTGGCCATGATAAATTGCCCTTCGTGACCAAAAAGGTTCGGAGGGGTTATTGGGTTATGGGGATAGGGTGGAAGTGAGGTCTTAAATGGGTCGGTGCAGACCCGATGGGCCGAATGGCCTCCTTCTGCACTGTATGTTCTATGTTCTTAACCCCTGGGATGAAGGAGGTGTCTTATGAGGAAAGATTGAGCAGAATGGGGCTCTACCAATTGGCGATTAGAAGGTGGTCTTATTGAAATATATAGGATTCTGTGGGGGCTTGACATGGTAGTATCTGAGAGGATGTTTCCCCTCATGGGGGAATCTAGAACTATGAGGGACCGTGTGCAGATTTGACATGAGATCACATTTAGCACATCTGCCCAGTTAAAATATAGGTGACCTGAACAGGATCTTTGCATGAGGCTTCCCATGACAGGCCCAGTCCCTCTTCCTTTCAGCCATGGTCAGGGCTATTCATGAATTAAATGCCTTTTGAACATTTCCATTCTTGTAGGTTTTTGCCCCCCTTAATTTACTTCTAAAATGGCAACATACCTTCCAATTTCACCTGAATCACAATTTTTCAACTGCAGCATTCGGTTACTTCCCCACACATGTTCAAAGCTGCAACAGGAGCAATTACTGATCATGAGCAGATCGCAGAAAATTGTAGTATCGCCCAAATTTGCCTGTGTATCATTTTAACAACCATGTTAGCTTATTCATCTCAAATGGGCTCCAACTGATTTCAAAATATCGCTGATTAGAACCCAGTGGTTCACAATTATGTTGATCTTTACATTTGGTTTAAAAAGCTTGCAGAGTGAACATTCCACCCTCATAAATTCACGCTGCAAATACACTGCAGGGCTGAAAAATGGAATCCGCAACAATGATATAAGCCCTTAATTTTACAATGGGTCTAACAAGAAAATAAAGTAGATTAGCTAAACAAATCCAGGAGGAAATGCTGCATATTGATTTAATGACATTTGAAGGCTACTAATGAGTAGTGAGTAATGCACAATCTCTGTATACCTTTCTCACATTTTTCAAAATGCATGCAGTTCCGTAACAAATAACCTGTCAGGAGACAGAGGGGACGAGGGACGTTGTCATTGCTTTCCGAATATCTCCTGCAGCTCCCTTCAGCTGTTCAGGTTTACTTGCTTCCTGTCCCAGCAGATGGTCTTTTGCTGTTTTGCTACCCCCTGTAGAAATGTTTCCTTTCTGAATGCTCTTCTCCTGCATTGTAGCTGTCCATAAAAGTATATTGAATACTGCTTTCTTTGAAAATAACCTACATGCAGAATTTTGACAAAAGAATAACACATAAGCTGCAGCATTAGGAAATATAATAAAATATTCATACATTTAAAATACATTTTAACGAGTTTAGGAAAAAGGTAGAAGAACTCCATTCTTAAAAAAAAAGTCACCCGAACAATAAAACGTTAAATTTGTTATCCACGCAAGCTGTTGTTTACAACATTCAGCTGTTCAATTAATCACAGCTTCACTCATTCTGCTGCACTTAGCATGTCATAGCTAATTGATTTTGCAAGGAAATTTGGGTGAAGATGTTTCTGCCTATTTTCTACTTTTAAAACAACGTCCTAAAGTTTTGCATTTTTCGTTTGACCCCATGATCTGTTCCTGTGTTGCCATTGGCATGGTTTGCATCCATCAAGTTGGCAGTCAGGGCGAGAAACTTTAGAGAGGTCGGTTGTTGCCATCACTTTACCACAGCTATACACAGAGAGAGGCACAGTGGAACTGTTGTCTTGGTTGTGTTTGCTTTTCTAAAAATAATGCGAAAAGTCTAGTAAATCAACAACAAAAAATTGTACTGGAGAAGATTGTTAAAAGCTGGGCATACTGCCGAACCTATACTCTACATTGATATTTCCTGAACAGCTTGTTAGTCAACCAACCTAAAATTCCCTCAACAGTGAAGCCCTTTCATGCTATAAAATTTATAACCATGACTGGGAACAAAATGGAAGTTATACAATTATCCCAGGTGTCTCTTATTCTGCTCCTTGATCCAAAAAGTACACAAGCACTTTTGTTCCATTCCTTCATCATCGCTAAAAAAAACACAGCTCTAAAACCAACACAAGAAACTGCTCGCCCCTTGCAAAAAAAGTTGGTCTTGAATGTACTGACTTTAAACAAGGCCATCCCGTAGTCATAACGCGATATGGATGGCCTTAACTAGATGGCGGTCAAACATTCGCCTCTCAGTAGGTAAAATCTGATTGGCTGGCAGGCTCTGGCAGCAGCAAGGGAACTGAATTGTGGCTGCTGCTGGCACTGCAAACAGGACCTTGGACTAAAAGGATATGGGACTAGATTCTCCCAAAAATGGACTGTGCCACTACGCTGGCGTAAAAACGCTGGTGTTTCACTCCGGAGTTTCCTCAAACAAAGATAGGCTAATTCATTCACCGTCAGGGGCTAGCAAGGACCCGGAGTGATTCTCATAGCTTTAGCTGCGGATACAGGTCCCCACACTTCTTGTTTTGAGTCTGCGCATGCACACGGCGGCGGTCTCCAGCGGCCGCACCGAGAGGCATGACAGACTCGGACCGTGGAGGCAGCTGGAAAATGTAGCCACCCCCCTCCGATCGGCCGCATGCCCGAAGATCTGACCGGCCTGATCTGTCCCCCAGATGCCCATAAGGCCCCCCAAGGTGCCTGATCCCTCTGCCCCGCCCCACCCCTACCAGGACGGCTGCGGACTGAGTCCGCAGCTGCCACGCGAGGTTCCCGAATGGCAATAGGTGGTTAGAACCACATTGTCGGGAACTTGGCCAGCCAGGAGCGCAGAATCACTGGGCGGGTCTCTGGCAATGGCCCCCCAGCCATGCAGAGTACTCCGTGAACACGCCGATTCTCGGGTCTCGGAGAATCGCCGGATTGGCGCTGGGCCCAATTTCGGCGTGAAAGTTGATTCTCTGCCTCAGTGCCAAACTCGATTGCAGAACGGGGCTGCGGAGAATCCAGCCCATGCCCTGCAGACTCAGGTAAGTCCAAAGTTTTGGACGGACAAGAAACTCAGTACCTAGGGAGGGATGTGAGGGGTTGAAGAGGTGGGTTTTGAAGGCCGGGCAGGTAGGTACAAAGGGAGGGGTAATATCATAGTGGGAGCTGCCCTGATGCACACAGCATAGCAACCCACATCCCTCCGCCCATCCCCCCCCCCTCCAAATGAGGTAAAGTTAAACATTCACCAAAGCTGGCAAAAAAATGGCTTGCCTACTCTCGTCCATATTTCTCCAACAAGCAGAAAGGATTGAGGGCTTTAAGATTTTTTTTTCTTCATTCGTTCAAAGGATATGGTGTTGCTGGCCGGTTCAGCATTTGTTACCCATTCCTGAGGGCATTTAAGAGTCAACTATGTTGCCGTGGGTCTGGAGTTACATGTAGGCCAGACCAGGTAAGGATGACAGATTTCCTTCTCTAAAGGACATTAGAAAACCATGGTTGTCATTAGACTTTTAATTCCAGACTTTTTATTGAATTCAAATTCCACCATCTGCCCTGGTGGGATTCGAGCCCATGTCCCCAGATCTTTCGTCCAGTGACAATACCATTATGCCGCTGAGCAATAGTTGACCACATAAGGGCCCTAATGGGCCTTGGGGTGGTGCCTTGGCCAACACACCAGTATTAAGGGGACTGAGTGGGGGAGTTGGTGTGAAAGGAGGTGGGCTAATCAAGCAAATCATTTTAAGTGCCCCCCCACCGAAGACACAGCTGGCGGGGGCCAGTAAAATCCAGCCCACAGTTCCAGAAATGGAAGCTGCTGCAAGTGCTTTTGCAGATTTGCAAGTCTATGAAATCACCACCTTGGTGTCTGAAGGTTGTATCAGAGGAAAAGTACAATTTGTTCAAAGGTTACAAAAGCACTGCACGTCCATCACTGTCAATTATCACTTATTGCCATATTGTGGCTGAAAAACTGGATGCACCAATTAACGAGCGTCAGTGCACAATTGCAATTATAGCTATAGGCAATGCGGCATGTTTCTTTGTGTCCCTTGTTAGGAGTTGAGACAGCATCTACATGTACACTGTAATTACAACTTTGGGATATAGCAATTTACAGAAAGCTATTTCAAAAGCTCTGGTAAAATTTTAAAACATCTACTAACACTTGTTGACTGCAGCTTGGTTTAAACTGACTTACTCAAATCCTGGGCACAATTTAATGCCCAAAAAACAGTTCCGTTTTGGGTGCGTGTAGCAGGACTTTGCTCAGCGTCTGCAGTGCCAAGAATGACCCCGTTATCAATGGGACTCTTGGCGAGGAACACTCTGCCGAGGTCGTACTTACCTCACTCCCTGCATGAAGAGACCAGGGCGCCATTTTTAAATGCCGTACTGATTGCTACACCCCCGTCAGAACCCCCACTGTGGCATCCGGAGATCCCCCACCACACCCACACCTATCTCTTAGGGGGTGCTCGAGTCCCCCTCACCACACCTGTGGGCCTGATCCCTGGCATGGGTAACCTGGCACCCGAGCACTTTACCAGTGCCTGGGTAGAGGCCAGGGCACACCCTGTCCAGAGCCCCACCCCCAGGGGCCTTAAATGGCCCGAGTGGCCCCACCAGGTGATGTTATGCCTAGTCCACGCTTGTGTAAACCGTGTTAAACTTCACCATGGCGAGGTTTCCCAGTCACGGGCTTCCGGAGAATCCGGTGCAGATATATTTAAGGGAGCCTAATTGGTCACCTAACATGTTAATCTGAATCTCGCCCATTTCGTTGGATCTCGCAAGATATTCTGAGTGTTGCAATTCCCGTGAGATTTAACAGCCTCGTCGCAGCACCAAGTCAGGCATGATGAGGTCTTTTGATTGTGTCCCTTATCTTTCAATCTGCGCTCTCCAAAGCTAGACAAGTAAAGAGGAATAACATTATAGTTGTTGCCCAATCAACATTAAAAGAATCACCGACACCCAACAGAACAACAATCTTTAGAGAAATGTAAAAATGCAGTCAACTGTCTTAATTCTGTTGATTGGGATCACATTCTGTGGTTATCATGGCAATGAATTGAATCTGTGTCGTTCTCAGAGAAACTATTATATTTGATTCATATTTGGTTTTATTTGATGCAGTATCCTTTTAAGGGGGCATGCACTTTTGCTTTATCCTTCTGTTTGTTTAATTTACTTTAAGTTGGTTCAACTCATAATAGTACAAACCAAATTTAAGATTAAACAAAAATCCTTTGGTGAAGTGTTTCAGCTGAAATATCATCCTGTTTCTCCCCTTCCCTTTGTGACTGACCTGCTATGTGCTTCCAGTGCTATGTCAAGGTTTCCTTGGTTTTGCTAATAATGGGTCAGAGGACACACTCATCAGGAATTTTTCAATCAGCCCTCAAATCCCCTCTTAGGAGCAGACACTCAACTATTTTTAAAATCTACTTAAAAGAGGTGGTGGTTAAAATGTAAAGGTATTTAGATATAAGTAGTCACATAGACTTATATTATAACCCCTACAAGATCCACGAGGATGACCTGATTGATCTTCCATGAGCTCCCACCCCCGTAAGAGGCAGAAGGCCAACAGCGGAGTTGGTTAATTCCCCACAATAAAAGTCAGCCCAAGAGGGAGCTGCTATCTCAGGATGGTCCGAGCTGGGTCTTGGAGTTGCTGTATTTACTAACTGTGAGTAGGAAATAAACTACTTTTGACCAATTCATGAAGTTATTCATGAAGGCCCTGCCTTCTCAACCTTGCCCCTCAGACCACAGCTGTATCTCAACACAGAGGAGCAAGGTGAGCACAGTTTCAAAAGTGCCACTCTTCGGTAGACTCAACGGTTTTGATGTGCGTGTGGAAAACTGGGCTCAGTACGCAGAGCATATGCCCTATTGTTTCAGGGTGAATGTCATTACTGGGGAGGACCATCAGAAGGTGATTCTTTTGACAGCCTGTGGTGCCCCCACTTTCAGCATCATAAAGAGCCTCACCTACCATTTGGCCCAGACAAAAAGATGTTTGATGAATTGGTGGCACTTGGAATGAACCACTATGGCCCAAACTGTCGGTCATTGTCCAAAGATACCAATTCAATATGACTGAGAGAACCGGGTGTGTCGTTACTGAGTTTCTGACACATTTATGAAAACTAGCAGAGCACTGTGATTATGCGCCACCCCGAATGGCGATGCTACTAGGTCGCCTTGTGTGGGGAGTTAACAGCATGGCGACCTAACGGATTTGTTGGTCGAAACATCTTTGGACATAAAAAGGGCCATCAAGATCTCCCTCTCATGGGAGAGTGCAGAAAAGGGAGTCCAGGAGCTTCAGGGGACATCAGAGATGGAGATGAATAGTGTAAGACTTCCCCATTCAGAAGAACGGCGCCCCATAGATCAATGCCTTTGGGACCCAGCCCTTGCCTGAACACTGTCAGGCCTAGGCCTGTTGACCAAGGGCTGCTGCAGCCAAGTGGGACAGCATAGAATCCCTAAAGTGCAGAACAAGACCAATCAGCCCATCGAGTCTGTACCAACCCTTTAGAAATACACTCTACCTAGGCCCAATCTCCCACTCAACCTTCAGACACTTTAGCATTTAGCATGTCTAATCCACCTAACCTGCACATCTTTGGACTGTGGGAGTAAACCCAAGCAGACACGGAGAGAATGTGCAATCTCCATACAGACAGCCACCCAAGGTCGGAATCGAATCCCGGTCCCTGGCATTGTGAGGCAGCAGTGTTAACCATTGTGTCCCCGGGCCGCCCTTTTCCCCTGAACTACTGGAGAAGGATGCACAGAGGTATGGCACCTGTGGTTGGAGAAACCATAGGACCAACAACACCAGGCCATACAACAAACACGTCGCCCGGGTTGAGGGATGTGCCCGCCTAGAGCCAGGATCCTCCATCTAAAGCAGCTCGATGAAGGCGAGTGCATGCTGTTGAATTGCATTGTTGCACCATGGGTTGCCCCCACCAAAGTCACCGTCGAGGTGAATGGTCACCCACACGTTATGGAACTTGACGCGGGGGCTGTGGTCTCACCGATAGGATGGCAGATGTTCAAAAAGATCAGGATGGGAATCCAGCGTTTGAACTTGAGGGACTCAGAGGCAAGGTTGGCAACATACATGGGGGAACCACTAGCCATCGTGTCTACAATGATGACCACAGTTGCCTATGGGTAGGATTCATCAGACTGCCCTTGATGATAATACGGGGCCCCGGCCTGAGACTGCTGGGCCATGATTTTCAGGACGGCAATGCGGGATTACACAAGTTCCTGGGAAAGTATCCGGAAGTTTTCCAGGTGGGCTTGGGTAATGTCAAAGGTGCCGTAGCCAAGATACATGTACGCACCGAGGCCCAACTGAGGTACTTCAGGCTCAACCCAGTTCCCTACACATTGCTGACAAAGTAGAGGATCAACTTAATGACTTAGTAAGCCGAGGAATCATCCGGCCGATACAATTTGCATATTGGACAGCGCCTGCAGATTCGGCACTGAAACCAGATAAAACCATCCGCCTGTGTGGGGATTACAAGCTAACAGTGAACAAGGCCTTTCATTTGGACAGATACCCGATATCGCGAATAGAGGACCTTTATGCAAAGCTGGCTGGGCTCACTCTTTTTCTAAACTCAACATGAATGATTCACACATACCTCCAATTAGGGCTAGACATGGCTTCCAGAAAATTTGTAACCATTAACAACCACAGAGGCCTCTATGAATATGAAAAGTTGCCATTGGGGGTATAATTGGCTTGAGCTATTTTCCAGAGATTCATGGACAACATCCTCCAAGGACTACTGTGAGTGGTAGTTTAGTTGGATCACACCCTGGTCACCAGAGCCACCAAAAAGGAGCACCTGAGCAACTTGGAGGAGGTTCTCTGCCGATTTACCGGGACAGGCTTAAGAGAGGAAACCATAGGGTACCGTGTGAATCGAGATGGCTTGCACCCAGTAGTAGAGAAGGTGAAAGGAATCAAACAAGCCCTCATGCCTGAGAACACACGGAATTGAGATCGTTCTTAGGGCTCGTGAATTGTGACAGGAAATTTATCCCTAACTTGGCGACGATCCTCGCACCACTGCATGCGTTACCAGGAGAGGGCATGGAGAGCATCGCACCAAGAAGCGTTCATCAAGATGAAGCAGCGACTGTCATCATCAGGTTTGTTGACCCACTACAACCCCTCAAAGCACCTTTCAGTCGCTTGTGATGCCTTCCTGTACGAAATCGGGTGGTGCTATCCCACTGCATGGACGATGGAACGGAGAGACCAATGGCTGTGCGGAGCACAGCTATGCGCAGAGTGAGAAAGAAGGGCTGGCCATTGTTTTTGCAGTGAAGGAGTTTCACCAGTATGTGTATGGACGTCATTTCGCCATCATAGCGGACAACAAGCCATTGTTTGGATGGTTTAAAGAAGATAAGGCAATTCCTCCAGTAGCATCTGCCCAGATTCAGCATTGGGCCATATTGTTAACGACATGCGAGTACGTCTCTGAGTATCATCCGGGCACGCAGATTGTAAAGGCAGATGGTCTGAACCGGCTCCCATTACCGACACACCCCTCAATCTTCACCAAGGACTGGTGAGGTCACATTAACCTTCAATGTTATGGCCATCTTGCCAGTCACCACTGCACAAGTTGGTGATTGGACACAGAAGGAACCATTCTTGCTGAAGTTATATCACGTGGTCTTACACGGGGGTCAGCAAGGGAAACTGCCTAGGGGTCTGTGTGTTTTTGAGGCCAAGCAGCAAGAGCTCAGCATGGAGGATAGCATCTTCCTGTGGAGAGCTTGCATTGTGATTTCAAGTCAGGGCAGACAGCCAATACTTCAAGATCTACACAATTGACACCATGGGTGTCAAAAATGAAAATGCTAGCCAGGAGCTACGTATGGTGATCAGGCCTGGATCGTGAGATCGAGCAACTGGCCCAGAACTGCACCTCATGCCAGGAACATCAAAAGCTCCCCCCACCCATGTGAATGGCTGGGCTGGCCTTGGGTACATCAGCAAACAGATTCTGCCAGACCTTTTCAAGGCTCAATGTTCTTGCTGATGGTGGATGCCCAAACCAAATGGTTGGACATCCATCGATGGTACTCCGTTCATGAACGAGGAGTTTGCACATATCATGAAAACAACTGGGGTGAAGCACATCTGTACAGCCCCACACTACCTTTCCTCAAGTGATCTGGCTGGATGAGCAGTGCAGACTTTCAAGAAGGGCATGAGGAAACAGGCCACGAGATCCATGGAGATGAAGCTGGCATGTTTCTATTCAGCTACCATACCACATCACATGTTACAACCAGAATGGCGGTGGTGGAACAGCTGATGGGCCAGGGACTCAGAATCCTCCTTAGCCTACTTTCCCCAATATTAGTGAGAAAACAAAATAGAGACAAGACTTCCAGAGGAAGCACCAAAGCAGACAGACACAGGACAGACGTTTTTCGACTGGGAGATGTGGTATATGGCACAGGACAGATGTTTGTCGTCTGGGAGATGAGGTATATGGCACAGGACAGATGTTTTTCGACTGGGAGATGTGGTATATGTCCAAGCCCTCAGAGGCGGTGCCTGGTGGATTCCAGGGACCGTGGTGAAACAGACTGGACCATTATCTTACATGATTAAAACACAAACATGGGCATTGTAGAAGCATCTGGACCATCTCCGGAGCAGGGAGCCAGCGTCAGGACCCACCCCACCGGAGGAACCATTGTCCAGCCCCGCCTGTCTGGGACAAGCAGGCCTGGAGACATCCCCCCCATCCCAGGGCCCTGACTGAGATGCTGGAGGTGGAGGATTCAGGATCCAACGTAGAGACTCAGGCATCCGCATTATTTTCGGACAAAAACCTTGCCAGGGAACAGTCACCGATGATGCCCCCCCCCCACAGATGATTAACATAAAAACAATATTCCCTGACATGCTACACGCCCTCTGACTCAGACAGTCGGAGGCGCAACCACGGGGTAAGTGGAGAAGAAAGCCTCCTCCTCTCCCTATGGCAGAGTGACTCGCGAACATTGTGGGGAAGAATGTTATAATGTCCCATGAGACCCGTGGGCTGGCCCAATTCCTCTGCGGATGGGACTCGTGAAATACGAGCTTCGCTGCTGAGGAGCGGAGGCCTAACAGCGGGGATGTTAAGTTCCCTGAAATATAAGCCATCCCAAGAGGGAGTTGGCATCTCAGGATGGACCCGGCTGGGACTTGGAGTGTTGTTTAGTTTCTGTGTTTCCTAACTGTGAGCAGGAAATAAACTACTTTGACTTACTTTTTTGGGTCTCGTCAAATAATAAACAACTGAAATGAAAGAGAAAATGCGGGAGAATCTCAGCAGGTCTGGCAGCATCTGTCGGGAGAGAAAAGAGCTCACATTTCGAGTCCGATGACTCTGTCAAAGCTAACAGACAGAGAGAGTGGGAAATATTTATACTGTGGTGTGAGAATGAAAGATGATTCATAGCCACAGAAACCCAGGGAAACGGGGTGCTAATAGCTACAGGAACCAAGGGGAAAGAGTGCCCAGTCCCCAGAGAGAACAAAAGGTGTGAAAGGCCAAACAGCGGAGAAACTAAAATTAGTGGAAAAACTGTGACAGATGTAGATGTGGGGGGAAGGGAAGGGGGAATCCAAAGGGAGAAAGGGTAAGGAAAGGTGGATATGATGGGGGGGTTTAATATATATTAAGAAAGACAAGAAAAAATATATATTAAATATATATTGAAATATATATTAAGATAGATATCTTAATATATATTAAACCCCCCCAGTGTGAACGGTGGGGGTTGGACGGATATATTGAGGGTGGCAGAGCAGTATAACCATGTAACCTGGCGGTTCAAGGAGAATACTCACCTTGCTAACATTTACTGCCTCTCCCCACCCCCATACCTGCCCCCTGATGCCTCATTCTCCCCGCAAAGACATTTATGCTCACTATCTACATGACCGCTGCAGCCATTGAGGACTGATGGAGGCTGGAAGACCATGGCCATCCCAGGAAGGATTCTGCACATAAGGAACCTGCCCCAGAAGAACAGGGGCCAGCTGGTGAAGTTTAAGTGCCGGCCGTTCAACAGGTCGAGGAGAAGATGCGAAGGAGGTGCCACCTGTGCCAATTGGTGACACACGTGACACCGTGGGGCTTTGGAGAAGGACATCTGTTCCCGGTGCCCGTCAAGGTGATGGTTGCCCTGGACATTTATACCTCTTACTCATTCCAGGGCTCAAGCGGGGATAGAACATAGAACATAGAACAATACAGCACAGAACAGGCCCTTCGGCCCTCAATGTTGTGCCGAGCCATGATCACCCTACTCAAACCCACGTATCCACCCTATACCCGTAACCCAACAACCCCCCCCTTAACCTTATTTTTATTAGGACACTACGGGCAATTTAGCCTGGCCAATCCACCTAACCTGCACATCTTTGGACTGTGGGAGGAAACCAGAGCACCCGGAGGAAACCCACGCACACAGGGGGAGGACGTGCAGACTCCACACAGACAGTGACCCAGCCGGGAATCGAACCTGGGACCCTGGAGCTGTGAAGCATTTATGCTAACCACCATGCCACCCTGCTGCCCGCAGGGTAAATGTCCTCGTAAATGATCTCGTAAATGTCCGCACGCAGGTGCATCCGCACTGTGATGGTGCCGAGCAGAGGACTACATCACGTTCAATCTGGATCAGACACACCAGGATACCTGCCCTAATGAGGTTGTTCATCTTCTTCCGGAATTGTGTCCTATTGATGATGCTGGCAGCACTGACTGCCTCTGTCACCTCCTCCCAGGTGTTGTTCAAGAGGGCGGACTTGAGTCTACAACTCAACATGGGGAAGAGAGTGTGTCCCCTCTCCTCAATGGCATTAAGCAGTCGGTTCACCTCGGACTCCTGAAATCACGGGGCTGGTCTTCTCTGAGCCATCTTCTTAGCTGGACTGAGTGTGTGTGGTGAGTGGAGCGCTTATAAACAGATCCAACTTGACAGGTTCTTTAACACTAATTCCGGCCCCAGCGAATCCGATGCCAACGGGGCTGGGAGTTGCTTGCAGTTCACACCGGCAGAGTGCTGGCCCATTTGCATCTCCTGAATTTTGTTCAAACAGCGCTCCCAGCAGGAACGTGAATTGCACGTGATTCAATTCTGCCAGGAACACTTAGGGCATGAGTCAGCAGCCTTGTTGTGCCCAACGCGGTGTCAGGACAAGGCTGTTGATTCTCTCGAGAGGCCTGCATCGAGATTCACAATGCTCAAAACAGCTCGCAACATTCAACAGAATTTCGCGGGATGTTGTGATCTGGGGTCTCGCTCAAGCTGGGCAAGATCCGGGTGCACATATTGAAATGAACCATTAGGCCTGGGATACACCGGCCCCGTTAGCGAAGCCTCAACCAGGCATTGTTTGGTACTGGTTTATCAAGTTATGAACCAGTTGTGATGGCAATCCAGGGGTCTCGCTGGGGAGTTGAAATCCCTAGGTGTTCAGAGACGGAGCAAGGAAGTACCCTGTCACCACCCCCCCCCCCCCCCCCCCCCCCCCGGCACCAGGACACCTTGGAACTGCCAGCCTGGCAGTTCTATGGTGCCCACGTATTCCAGGTTTCCCATGCTAGTGGTTGGGCTAAGGGGGGGGGCCTTGCCCCATAAGAGGTGGGGTGAGGGGTGCTTGAGGACCTCGGAAGAGATAGGTTGGGTGAGTTGGGGAAATCCTGAAGTTGTGGTGGGGCGCGGGGGGGGGCGGGGGTCGATAGATCGGGCTGCTTTAAAAACTGGTTCCCCAATCCGCAAGTGGTCTTCCTGCGCTGGCGACTTACAGAATGGCCTCGACGGGGAGTTCCTCGCCGAGGCCAAAAAAACACAAAGTTCCATTGAATAGCAGGGTCTTTCCTGGTGCTGCAGGTTCTGAGAAACACCTCGCTAAATGCACTGTGCAGCGGACTTTAATTTGAGTCGGCTGAATCGCGCCCTTAGACTCCCAAATGGACAATCCAGCCCTGTTTCTTTACTTTCCCCTCTTTTTCTTCTCTTTTTTGACTGTCATGTTGGCACTTTACTGTAACCACAATAAATTGCTGTTTCAGCTTCAAAGAGGGTGGGCTTGAGTTTACAGCTCACCCTGAGGAAGAGGGTGTCCCTCCTCTCCTCAATGGCATTGAGCAGTCTGGGGTGCACTGTCACCTGGCAAGACTTTTGTCCAAAAATGTGACTGCCTGAGTCTCCATGTCGGATCCTGAATCTTCCACCTACAACAAATCATGAGATTTTCTGGGACTATTTGTCAGGACTTCAACACTCCAGGAGCATTTATTGTGGAAATTTGGAAATTCTGTGAAGACTTCACTTGGAAAAACCAAGCGCTGTGCCAGGGAGAGAAGTAGGGTGCTTGGTCTTCTGCACTTTGTTTGGGTTCTTCCATGGTCTTTGTGAAGAATGAGAAGAATAAATGAGGCCAGCCTCCCCATCTCTCCGCCAGCCCCCTCCCCCAGGTACAAGATATCAAGACGTCCCCCTATCTTTTCTTCTTTTCCACCAAGACCTGCGATGTCATATCTGAGACATCTTGAACATAGAACATAGAACATTACAGCGCAGTACAGGCCCTTCGGCCCACGAAGTTGCACCGTCCTGTGAAACCCTTCTAAAGTCCCTCTACACTATTCCCTTATCGTCCATATGCCTATCCAATGACCATTTGAATGCGTTTAGTGTTGGCGACTCCACTACTGTTGCAGGCAGGGCATTCCACGCCCTGACTACTCTCTGAGTAAAGAACCTACCTCTGACATCTGTCCTATATCTATCTCCCCTCAATTTAAAGCTATGTCCCCTCGTGCCAGACATCACCATCTGAGGAAAAAGGCTCTCACTGTCCACCCTATCTAATCCTCTGATCACCTTGTATGCCTCAATTAAGTCCCCTCTTAACCTTCTTCTCTCTGACGAAAACAGCCTCAAGTCCTTCAGCCTTTCCTCATATGACCTTCCCTCCATACCAGGCAACATTCTTGTAAATCTCCTCTGTACCCTTTCCAATGCTTCCACATCCTTCCTATAATGTGGCGACCAGAACTGCACACAATACTCCAAATGCGGCCGCACCAGAGTTTTGTACAACTGCAACATGACCTCATGGCTCCGAAACTCAATTCCTCTACCAATAAAAACTAACACACCGTACTCATTCTTAACAACCCTCTCCACCTGGGTGGCAACCTTCAGGGATCTATGGACATGGACACCGAGATCTCTCTGCTCGTCCACACTACCAAGAATCTTACCATTAGCCCAGTACTCTGCCTTCCTGTTATTCCTTCCAAAATGAATCACCTCACACTTTTCTGCATTAAACTCCATTTGCCACCTGTCAGCCCAGCTCTGCAGCTTATCTATGTCCCTCTGTAACTTGTAACATCCTTCTGCACTGTCCACAACTCCACCAACTTTAGTGTCATCTGCAAATTTACTCACCCATCCTTCTACGCCCTCCTCCAGGTCATTTATAAAAATGACAAACAGCAACGGCCCCAAACAGATCCTTGTGGCACACCACTAGTAACTGGACACCAGTCATAGCATTTCCCATCAACCACCACTCTTTGTCTTCTATCAGCTAGCCAATTTCTGATCCAAACTGCTAAATCACCCTGAATCCCATGCCTCTGTATTTTCTGCAATAGCGTACCGTGGGGAACCTTATCAAATGCTTTACTGAAATCCATATACACCACATCAACTGCTTTACCCTCATCCACCTGTTTGGTCACCTTCTCGAAGAATTCAATGAGGTTTGTGAGGCACGACCTACCCTTCACAAAACCATGTTGACTATCTCTAATCAAATTATTCCTTTCCAGATGATTATATATCCTATCTCTTATAAACCTTTCCAAGACTTTTCCCACAACAGAAGTAAGGCTCACTGGTCTATAGTTACCGGGGTTATCTCTACTCCCCTTCTTGTACAAGGGGACAACATTTGCTATCCTCCAGTCCTCTGGCACTATTCCTGTAGACAAAGATGACTTAAAGATCAAAGCCAAAGGCTCAGCAATCTCCTCCCTAGCTTCCCAGAGAATCCTAGGATAAATCCCATCCGGCCCAGGGGACTTATCTATTTTCACACTTTCCAGAATCGCTAACACCTCCTCCTTATGAACCTCAAGCCCTTCTAGTCTAGTAGCCTGTATCTCAGTATTCTCCTCGACAACTTTGTCTTTTTCCTGTGTGAATAGTGACGAAAAATACTCATTTAGCACCTGTCCTATCTCCTCGGACTCTACGCACAACTTCCCACTACTGTCCTTGACTGGCCCTACTCTTACCTTAGTCATTCTTTTATTCCTGACATACCTATAGAAAGCTTTAGGGTTATCCTTGATCCTACCTGCCAAAGACTTCTCATGTCCTCGCTTGGCTCTTCTTAGCTCTCTCTTTAGAGCCTTCCTAGCTAACTTGTAACTCTCAAGCGACCCAACTGAACCATCACGTCTCATCTTCACATAAGCCTCCTTCTTCCTCTTGACAAGTGTTTCAACTGCTTTAGTCACCCATGGTTCCCTCACTCGACCACTTCCTCCTGCCTAACAGGCACATACTTATCAAGGACACGCAGTAGCTGTTCCTTGAACATGCTCCACATTTCCATTGTGTCCATCCCCTGCCGTTTTCCTCTCCAGGCGATGCACCCTAAGTCTTGCCTCATCGCATCATAATTGCCTTTCCCCCAGCAATAACTCTTGTCCTGCGGTTTATACCTATCCCTTTCCATCGCTAAAGTAAACGTAATCAAATTGTGGTCCCTATCACCAAAATGCTCACCTACCTCCAAATCTTGTTGGCCTATCTACATACTGCATCAGGAAACCCTCCTGCACACATTGGACAAAAACGGATCCATCTAAAGTACTCGAACTATAGTGTTTCCAGTCAATATTTGGAAAGTTAAAGTCCCCCATAACAACTATCCTGTTATTTTCGCTCCTATCCAGAATCATCTTTGCAATCCTTTCCTCTACATCTCTGGAACTTTTCGGAGGCCTATAGAAAAGCCCTAACAGGGTGACCTCTCCTTTCCTGTTTCTTAACTCAGCCCATACTACCTCAGTATTCGAGTCCTCATCAAATGTCCTCTCAGCCACCGTAATACTGTCCTTGACTAACAATGCCACCCCTCCCCCTATCTTACAACCTTCCCTGAACTTACTGAAATATCTAAACCCCGGCACCTGCAACAACCATTCCTTGCCCTGCTCTATCCATGTCTCCGAAATGGCCATAACATCGAAGTCCCAGGTACTAACCCATGCCGCAAGCTCACCCACCTTATTCCGGATGCTCCTGGCATTGAAGTAGACGCACTTTAGATCACCTTCCTTCCTGCCGGTACACTCCTGCAACTTTGAAACCTTACTCATGACCTCACTACTCTCAGCTTCTTGTGTATTGGAGCTACTATTCAGGTTCCCAATCCGTTGCTGAACTAGTTTAAACCCTTCCGAAGAGCAAACCTCCCCCCGAGGATATTAGTACCCCTCTGGTCCAGGTGTAGACCATCCCGTTTGTAGAGGTCCCACCTACCCCAGAATGAGCCCCAATTGTCCAGGAATCTGAAACCCTCCCTCCTGCACCATCCCTGCAGCCACGTGTTCAACTGCTCTCTCTCCCTATTCCTCGACTCGCTAGCACGTGGCACGGGTAACAACCCAGAGATAATAACTCTGTTTATTCTAGCTCTAAGTTTCCACCCTAGCTCCCTGAATTCCTGCCTTACATCCCTATCCCTTTTCCTACCTATGTCGTTGGTACCTATGTGGACCACGACTTGGGGCTGCTCCCCCTCCCCCTTAAGGATCCCGAAAACACGATCTGAGACATCGTGGACCCTGGCACCTGGGAGGCAACACACCAACCGCGAGTCTCTCTCGTTCCCACAGAATCTTCTATCTATCCCCCTAACTATGAAGTCTCCAATGACTAATGTTCTACTCCTTTCCCCCCTTCCCTTCTGAGCAACAGGGACAGACTCTGTGCCAGAGACCTGTACCCCATGGCTGACCCCTGGTAAGTCGTCCCCCCCAACAGTATCCAAACGGTATACATGTTACTAAGGGGAATGACCACAGGGGATCCCTGTACTGACTGCTTACCCCCAGCCCCTCTCACCATCACCCATCTATCTTTATTTTTTACCTCCCTGAGGTTTCTATCTATGACCCCCTCTGCCGCCCGAATGATCCGAAGTTCATCCAGCTCCAGCTCCAGTTCCCTAACACGGTTTTTGAGGAGCTGGAGTTGGGTGCACTTCCCACAGATGAAATCAGCAGGGACACTGAAGGCGTCCCTCACCTCAAACATTCTGCAGGAGGAGCATTGTACTGCCTTCCCTGACATCACCTCTAGATTTAAAAAAAACAAGAAAAAGAAAGGAAGAGCTTACCTGATATTCCCTCAAACCCTGCTCCCTCTGAAAGGTAAGCAAATTTAAAGGCACTCACTCACCTTCACGACAGGCCCCTGCCCCCGCTTCCCAACGACCGTGGTTTTTTTTCTAGTTAGAGGAGGAGGTAGGGGGGCAACACTGAGGAAGTGTTTCGGGTTTAACTGTTACTTGACAACAGCCCCTCCACAAACCACCTTCAAATTAGGCTGACCGCACTGCACGTATGCAAATTTCCCCAGAACAGCCAATCAGTAGCTCTGCTCTGCTGCCCTCTGCTGGATGCTTGCCTTCACTCGAACTCCTCGGGTCTCTTTCACAGGTACACCTTCAAATTAGGCTGACCGCACTGCACGTATGCAAATTTCCCCAGAACAGCCAATCAGTAGCTCTGCTCTGCTGCCCTCTGCTGGATGCTTGCCTTCACTCGAACTCCTCGGGTCTCTTTCACAGGTACACCTTCAAATTAGGCTGACCGCACTGCACGTATGCAAATTTCCCCAGAACAGCCAATCAGTAGCTCTGCTCTGCTGCCCTCTGCTAGATCTGTCTCATTTCTTCCTGGACCCTTGAGTACACCGACAATGTGCTTTGTTCCAACCGTTATTGGAAGTGTGCATGAGCATCTCACATAGATTATGGGCTGGATTCTCCATTATTGGGACTATGTCCCCATGCCAACATCAAAACGGTGGAAGTTCACGCCAGAAAAATTGGTGTGAAAGGACCACTAATTGCCAGCCCTGCAGGGGGTTAGCAAGGACCTGGCAGAGATCTAGCAGAATTTTCTGCAGATACAAGCGCCTGCACTGCCGGGTCGGAGGCTACGCATGCACACGGCGGCGGCATCCATGGTGGACTCTGACTCGGCTGCGGAGCTGGACCCGAAAAATAAAGCCCGAAAAATGTGAGTTGCGTCTGTTTCCCACAGATCCATTAGCTATATGCCATTCATATCTTTCTAGTCATGGTCTATGATTGACAGCTCCTACAAACCATCTGCAGCTTTGATTTATTCACCTCCCTTCATGGTTCAGTGGCCTAAATAGTGAAACTCCAGTCTTTACAAACATTGAACACATCATAGAAAGGTAAGCGCAGTCCAATCAAACACTTACATATTGGAATGCACTTAGTGCTTGAAATATACTTACCTAGCATTACTGTGGCCAATATTTGTAAACATTGGGGTTTCACCATTTGCAGCCAGGCAATCCGGGGTTGGGGGGGCTGCGATGCGGGAGTGGTTTTGGGGCTTTTTTGCAGTGTGGTGGTGTGTGGCTGGCTGCGGGACCTTGCTATCGGGCCTCCCTCTCAAAATGGTGGCTGAATAGTGGGATTCCCTTGGGAATCCCTTGTATTCTATGCCCTGCATAAATTTGCCGAGGAACCGTAAACCATTTAAATTCACCTCTGGTGGGAGAACATAATAATAATAACCTTTTATTGTCACAAGTAAGAAGTTACTGTGAAAAGATCCTCGTCTAGTCTCCAAAGCAGAGCATCCAGCCCAGTGAGTGTGCGCATGTGAAAGTGCCTGAGTGTGTGCGAGTGGGTCCATAAGACATAGGAGCAGAATTAGGCCACTCGGCCCATCGAGTCCGCTCCGCCATTCAAGCATGGCTGATATTTTCTCATTCCCATTCTCCTGCCTTCTCCCCATAACCTGGCCTAATTTTGCTCCTATATCTTATGAGCTTATGAGTGTGTGTGAGAGTGAGTGTGTCTGCGTGTGTGAGAGTGAGCGTGTATGTGTGTGTGAGAGTGAGCATGTATGTTTGTGTGGCAGTGAGTGTGTGTATGAATGAGTGAGTGTGTGCGTGTGAGAAAGTGCATGAGTGTGTATGTGTGAGTGTGTGTGAGTGAGCAAGTGTTTGTATGTGTTTGTGTGTGTACATCAGGGTAAGTGTTTATGTGTGTGAGAGAGAGAGTGAGTGAGTAAATGTCTGTGTGTGTGTGACAGAGAGAGAGTGAGAACCCAGAAACTAGGAGCAAACCAGATACACACACCCTTTCCCTCCTCCTCCTCTCTCCCCAGAAACATCCACAAAGCAGGTTGGGAGAGGAGGAAAACCCAGGCTGAAAGGGCAACCCTTTCCCATCCCCATTTTGATTTGAATTCTTCCAACGCCAGCATGGATAGAATCATAGAATCATAGAAGTTACAGTGCAGAAGGAGGCTATTCATCCCATTGAGTCTGCACCAGCTCTTGGAAAGAGCACACTACCCAAGCCCACACCTCCACCTTATTCCCATAACCCAGTAACCCCACCCAACACTAAGGGAAATTTTGGACACCAAGGGCAATTTAGCACGGCCGATCCACCTAACCTGCACACCTTTGGATTGGAGTGTGTGTCCTACCAGAGGGGAATGCGCAATGTCAGTGTTAGTTAAACCCAGCACCTCAGCTCAGCCATAGTTCCCATCTCTTGCTTGCTTACCATGACTTGGGGCCCAGTCTGTCTCTCTCACTCTGCCTCTTGAGCGAAAAGGCTAAAAGAGATTTCATTGGTTAGCTCTGCAGCTTGGCACTTTTTAATGATTATTTTTATTAATTACTCTTTTATTAAATGATCAATTTATTACTTTAACTTATATTATTTTTTTTTAAATTCATGTTCCATGCTGCGTCAAATCTTGTCTTTCCAAAGTTTGCTCATTGGCGCCTTGAATGAGAAAAGAATTGAAATGTCGTCCTTCTCACATGGAAAAGTTGAACAACCCTGATTCAAAATCGACCCTCATTTCATCTGCGACAGAAGATTGTTCTTTATCTCATTTTCCTTTCTTCTTGGCCTTCCATCTAGTCATATTGCAATTATCTCTCCCTCGGCACACCTCCACATTTAGCTCATCTACCTGATCTCATGACCAGATTACGTTGTTTAGTTTACAGCTAAGTTTCTATTCCTGTTATTGGAGAAGGAAGATATTGACATGGCCTGATAGCAGGGATTAATTCTGGCCCCTGAATCTGTAGGCCGAGGTGCACTCAATAATGAAATTTGGGCCACATTTAAATGAGAGGATTGAGAATAGTTAAAAGAGGGATTAGATATTCGGGAACGCAAACGGCCTGAATGGTCTGTTTCTGTGCTATAACAACCCATGACTTTTTCTGTGACTGTGGCACTGTGATAGATTCTGTAGTTTCCCCTAGTGTTTGTGAATACATAATGTGTACTTTTATAGCAAGAAATTTATTTGATGTTTAGGCCAGAAAATTGCAATTCTGGTAATAGCAATGTGCAGACTGCCGGTATAAACAAAATCAAAAATCAGGTGGTAATTGCACCTTTGCTTTAAATGTCAGAGTGAGAATGACTGAACCATATCCTGTAACATAATTTCTATTTATAATCAGCAATAAAATTCAATGTAGAAAAATCTAAATTTATACCAGTATAGTTTAAGCTGATGGATATAAACTGCATTATTTTTCATTTGGTTTCTTAGGCAGTCCAGAACATTGACACAGAATTGAAATAAATGTAATCTACGCTTATCTCAAGTTCAAGCACACTATCATTACTCTTTTAGTTAGTTGCTGTGTCTGCTGAAGCCTTGGACAGGATTTTTCGATTTGGCTCCAGACCGTGACATCAGGATCTAATATAGGTCGCAACCCCGCTCCATGTCGGGGCAATAACCCAACATAAATTTTTGGAAAACTGAACAATTACTGGCCAGCTCATCATCAATGGGCAGCACGGTAGCACAAGTGGATAGCACTGTGGCTTCACAGCACCAGGGTCCCAGGTTCGATTCCCCACTGGGTCACTGTCTGTGTGCGGAGTCTGCACGTTCTCCCCGTGTGTGCTTAGGTTTCCTTCGGGTGCTCCAGTTTCCTCTCACAGTCCAAAGACGTGCAGATTAGGTGGATTGGCCATGATAAATTGCCCTTAGTGACCAAAAAGGTGAGGCGGGGTTATTGGGTTTGGGGATGGGGTGGAAGTGAGGGCTTAAGTCGGTTGGTGCAGACTCGATGGACCAAATGGCCTCCTTCTGCACTATATGTTCTATGTTCTATAATGAAGTATGGTGAGTGGGTGCCCGAGCCTGGGGAACGAATTACAGGACCTCCAGCGATAACATATCTGCAACCCCACTCATACTCTTCAAGTTGTCCAAAATTCTGTGATAAGTGTCTTGTCCTTGTTTACCCATCAACTCCAACTTTGATGACCTGTTTTCACTCTACATCCTATTGCTTCAAGCTTAAAGCCCTTATCTTTAAATCTCTTGTGTTGCCTTATCACTCCTTGGATGGAATTTTCTGAAGAAAATGGCTAAGTGTCAGGTTCTGACTGAGAACTGTAGGGTAAAGACAGGTTTTCTCTCCAGGTCGGGGCAGCACGGTAGCATGGTGGTGAGCATAAATGCTTCACAGCTCCAGGGTCCCAGGTTCGATTCCCGGCTGGGTCACTGTCTGTGCGGAGTCTGCACGTCCTCCCCGTGTGTGCGTGGGTTTCCTCCGGGTGCTCCGGTTTCCTCCCACAGTCCAAAGATGTGCGGGTTAGGTGGATTTGCCATGCTAAATTGCCCGTAGTGTCCTAAAAAAGTAAGGTTAAGGGGGGGTTCTTGGGTTACGGGTATAGGGTGGATACGTGGGTTTGAATAGGGTGATCATTGCTCGGCACAACATCGAGGGCCGAAGGGCCTGTTCTGTGCTGTACTGTTCTATGTTCTATCTTCCTGCACTTTGTCAAAAAAAGCAGGGGGCATGTCTTGTGCCATCATTCTTGAGGGGTGGGGCCAAAACACATCAGTAAGCCTGGCCCCAGAGAGATTGGGCACCCTTTTTAAAGGGCGACTTCTCTCAAATTGAAAAGACAGGCCCCCCTCCCAACCTACAGACATCAGGACCCCCACCCCAACCCCCTTACACCCTCGCTCAGCAGTACATCATTAAACAACATAATCTGAATGGGAGCACTAAAGATTAAACCAAATCAGTGGCTGCTGGAAATTTGAATAAAAACAGCAAGTTCTGCAAAAACCCAGCAAGTCTGACAGTATGTGTGGAGAGAGAACAGTTAACGGGCGCATCTAGCAGGAGAAGCACTAAGTGCCGTAACGGTCACAACTTCCAAGGTGCTTCCCAACAGCCGACCTTATCTAATGGCAAACAGTGCCGCAAATCATCCTTCACGGGCTTCACGGGGGAAATGGCTGTCCCGCCGGCTGATTCACCAGGACCGCCCCCAGCTGCTCCCACTAGCAAGGGGGAGCAGCTCTTAAAGTGCTCCCTCCCCAAACACACTCCAGTCAGCAAACTGACATGCCACCATAGAGACCTGCTCCATGTTTCAAGAGTGCTGACCTTGCCGGGCTGCTGGATGCCGCGGAGGCGAGCGGGGCCACCCTGGTCTGGATTCTCCGATTCTGGGGCTATATGTCCCTATGCAGGTGTGGGGACGGTCGCGTTTTACTCCAGAACAAATGGCGCAAACGGCCACCGATTCCCTGTTTTGCTGGGGGCTAGCAGGACAGCAGCTGTCCTGCTAGCCCCCAACTCTAGCAGCTGATACACCCGGGGAATTGCCGGGTCCGTGGCCATGCATGCTTAGGCTGGCGGCCTGCAGCAGACATGCTGTGCTACTTGGCGCCGGCCATTCGTGGACCCAGTTCGCGAAATAGGCCCCCCCTTCGGCCAGCTTGTGCACCCCAGACCACCCGCCCACAGTGCTCCCAGCCCCAAACAATGTCCCCCAGTGTGTGCCACGCCGTCGGGAACTCAGCCGGTCAGGGTCGGAGCATCAGGGGCAGGCTTCAGGCAACATCCTGAGGCCGTTGGTACCCGTGCCGCAGCATACTCCGAGAGCACGGGGCTTTGGAGGGGGAAGCGCATCGCAAAAGCGGCGCCGTCTCTGATTTGGTCGGGAACTCGGATTCTCCAATTGGAGAATCAAGCCCGCTGTTCCCCCGAGGGAGTCAGAATAACAGCAGCAGGGCTGCCAATGTCTCGATTTGCCATCCTCTGACTCCTTCCCATGGTCGCACTTTCCACTGTCCACCTGGGTGATTCCTGCATGTGAACTGGCCATTCCATCACACGGTCCCATCGAATCCCTGGGGTGGCAGAGGTGGGGATGTTGTTGGAAGGGGAGATGGGGGGATACCGGAGTACTGCCTGAATTGCGGTCCCTGAGACAAGTTCACCCTCAACATTCAAACATTCCACCCCCCAACCCATGTCCCCTCTGCAGCCAGCCCAGACTAGCCCACCCATCACGCCCTTCTGACAGAGCACCGAGGCAGGTTGTAACATTGTACACAGGTGTTTAATGTGAAAATATACATGCAGATATGTGCCCCAGCCCCTATCACTGAACTGCCCTCTGCACCTATGCCAACTTAACGTGTCTATGTTTCTGACCTTATAAGCTCTAACGAAACGTCAAGGTGAATCCACAAACATACATCAGGCATGGAAGCGGTCTGCTCTGATTCCTGCCCTGTGACCTGGGTCCCCGTTAGCAGCTGTCTTCCGGAACGACCGGGCCTGGATGGGATCAGCTGCTGTTCGGGTCTCCCAGGTGACGTGGTGCCACGCTGTTCTTCCTGCTGCCCACCAAATGTACCAGGGACAGGAGGGGGGAGACCAAGGTGCCGCAGTCTTCCAGCACTTCCACTTCAAGGAGTCAGCGGCACGGACACCATCAGCACCTTCTTCCATGCGGTGTCCGATAGCCCCCAGGCATCTCCATGGGTCGGGAGTGCGAGCGAAGCTACCTCTGAGGCTCTCCCGCCAGTTGGCGCTGCCAGTCATGGAGGCCCACTCTCATCTAGGTCAAAGTTCACATGCTCGCAGCCATGGAGCGTAGGGGGTGCACCACCTCAGCCTGGGACTGCGACTGCTGCGACTGTGCCACCACCTTCTGGGTTTGTGCCACATCAGCCAGTGATATGCCATCTCCCTCTGGGACAGAACAAGGGCTCCCTCTGCGACTGTGCCACGTCGGTCTAGACAATGCCACCGATGCTCTCAGCTCTGGCCAGCTGTGACTGGGCCACACTCAAAAGCACCACTGCAATGTCCAGGTGGCTCTGGCACATGGCTGCCTGTGAGAGGGCAGCCCTGTGCTGGGCTTCAGCCACTTCTACATAGATTGCCCCAGGCCTTGAACATGCAGATCCAGCGCCAAAACCCTCGTCCCCACGTCTTCCACCGCAGACGCCACCCGTGCGGTGTTGGCCTGGGTGGCATGCATGGTCGTCACTACCACCTGCTCCTGTACACATTCTGCTCCTCCAACTGCATCTGAAGGTTCTAGCTGCTGGCCTACAACCCCTCATGTTGTCCCTGGCTCTGCAAATACATCTCCACGATCGATGGGAAGTCCATTCCAGAAGGGCAAAAACCGTCTGGAAGGCAGCTAGTCACTGGGATCAGCCTGCCCTCCGACTGTCCGGCCCATCGGGTGTTCCTCCCTCCTGCATGTGTGTGCAGCGCACCATATAGTGCGCCAGGAGCCTCTTCACATAAGTGCCCAACCAAGGTGAGTGCCTCTGGGATGGTGGAGACAGTTGTGATGCGAAATCTGTGTCATCATCGGACTCGAGCTTCAGTATGGCCTGGGTTTCGGGTTCATGGCTCTCGTCAGTGTCGGCATCATTCTCGTCACTGCTCAGCACCCGGGGCTCTGGCTCTGGCTGGGGGCGGGGGACACCAGAAGTACCCAGACTGCTCAGCACCTGGATCTCTGGCGGGAGGCAGGGACACCACTAGTACCTACCCCATCATCAGCAGGTCCTGCAAGACACAAATCAGGACACATGATTAGACCGCCGGCCTTGGAGGGAGTCAGATGGTGGTGGTGTGTGGAGCGGGGGATGTAGGGTGGTGCGCGTGTGGGGGTGATGTGGGGGTCGTGTGGGGATGAGGGTGGTATAAGGCTGATGGTGGTGTTGTGGGAGGTGGTGACGTACATGTCAAAGGGAACCACACTCCGCATGCGGGGTGTCACTTACACGTCCAACGCCAATCTTGACCCCGGCCACTGCCCTTTCCTCGGGCCCACCAACCACGTCCAGGTCCCGCTGCTCTGCCGTGGTGAGGGGTCGCAGGTGCAGCGGTCCCCTTCCTGTCTTCTCCCACTCCCCACACTCTGGGGGAAGAATGTTCTTCTCACCTCAGTCCTAAAAGGTTTACTCCTCATCCCCAAACTATGACCCCTAGTTGTGGACTCCCCCACCATCGGGAACAATCATTCTGAATCTATCCTGTCTAATCCTGTTAGAATTTTATAAATTTCAATGAGATCCCCTCCCATTCTTCTAAACTCCAATGAATATAATCCTAACCGACTAAGTCTCTCCTCAGATGCCATCCCAGAAATCAGACTGGTAAACCTTTGCTGCACTCTCTCTATGGCAAGAACATCCTCCCTCAGATAAGGACACCAAAAATGCACACTAGTATTCCAGGTGTGGCCTCACCAATACCCTATACAATTGCAGAAAAACATTGCTATTGCTTTACTCAAATCCTCTTGCTATGAGGGCTAACATACCATTTGCCTTCTTTTGCCTGCTGTACCTGCACACTTATTTTCAGCGACTGATGCACAAGGACACCATGGTCTCACAGAGTATCCACCTCTCTCAATTTGCACCCATTCAAATAATAATCTGCCTTCCTATTTTTGCCACAAAAGTGGATAACCTCACATTTATCCACATTATACTGCATTTGCCATGCATCTGTCCACTCACCCAGCCTGTCTAAATACCACTGATGCATCTCTGGATCCTCCTCACAGCTCACCCTTCCACCCAACTCTGGAGATAATACATTTTGTTCTCTCATCCAAATAATTAAGATATAATATGAACAGTTGGGGTTCTAGCACAGATCCCTGTGGTACCCCACTCATCAGCAGATGTCAGCGACAATCCGGTGAGTGCATAGCCGATTGGGTGCAGGAGATTGGGCCGGTAATGCCTGGTAAGGATGTCAACACTGCTAGGGTGGTGACTGCAGTGGAAAGCTTGGAGCACAAAATCAATGCCATGAGTGGCAGTGTCTCAGGCGTGGCTCAGTCAGTAACGGCCATGACTGAGGCCTCAACATCATGTCCCAGGTGCTGGGGGACGTGTCCCAGGCACAGGTGGACATTGCCGAAGCACTGCAGAGCATATCCCAGTCATTGAAAGATGTGTCCCAGATGCAGGTGGGCATTGGCAGGGCAGTGAGGAGCATTACAAGAAGCAGCAAGCTACCTCTGACATGCATCCTGGGCACACACCTGGACGTAGCGACAGAGCACAGAACCTAAGGTTGATGATCACTGAGTGGGCACTGAGGGGATAGGGGAAGGGGGCACCATCAGTAGCTGGGGACAATTACGGTTTTGAATGTTCACGATTAAAATGTGTACACCTAATATAAGTGAAGCCTTTGTCATGTTAATCTGCATGGCAGGCCTGTTGCCCTCTGCTCCCCTCCACATCCCCCCCCCCCCCTCCCGGTGCAGTGGCCCTAGATCAGGAGCCTCTGATGGTAATACATGCAGGTGATGGGTGTGCGCACACTGTCATCAGAAAGACAGGAATCAGACTATGATATAGACTGAGGAGCACCACAGCTTACCTCACAGTGGTTTATCATCACTCCCAGCCTTATATAGGCCAACATGGACCCATCACCCTGGAGTGATGTTACACAGACCCTGGGAGGGTGGAACAGGGTAGTTGGGGGTATGGGGAGGGTGCGGGGGGGAGGGGGGGGATTGGGTGGGAGGGTGGGGAATGGATGTGGGAGTGGCGAATATGGGGAAGGGGATGATCAGGGGAGGACTGGGGAGGAGGGGGAGAGGCGGTGAGATGGCGGACAAAGTCCCGTCCTATGAAACGCAGGCAAGGATGAGGGCCTCCCTGACCCTCCTGATAGGCCGGACACTGACCACCGCTGCCGCCTGTCCTCCTTCCCCTCCTGTTCCTTCAGGTCCTCACTGGGCTTGTCCTCTAGTCCCTCCTCATCCACCTCCTCCTCCTCAGACAAGGTTGATGTCCCTCCTCCTCCTCCTCCTCCTGCAGTACATTGCACCATGGAGGTTGTGGAAGCCATAGTAGACCACCACAATGTGGGAAATCCTCTGGGGGTGTACTGCAGAGCACCACTAAAGTGGTCCTGGCTTCGGACTGCATTTTGAGTAGTCCGATGCACCACTCAATGACTACGGCAACATGGGCCTCGTTTTACTCAGTTATTGCCTCCGTCTCCAGCCTCCCTACTGGCATCATCAGCCCAGAGCTCAGCAGGCACCCTTTATGCTGGAAGAGTCAACCCGCCATCCTGGAAGGCAACATGAATGCCATCTATTACCCCCGAGACCTTGGTCTTCCTGGAGATGGTGGCAAATCCAGCTGCCCAGGCACCTTGATGAGTTTGGTCCAACTTGAAGTTGATATAGTCAGAAGCCCGGGCAAACAGGGCATCCATGACCCCACAGATGCATTTGTGGGCTGTAGCCGAATGCCACACAAGTCCTCACTCGAGCCCTGGAAGAAACCAGTGTCATAAAGGTTCACGGCTGCGGTGACCTTAACGGCCACTGGGAATGGGAGTCCTCCTCCTCCAATGGGTATCAGGTCTGCGAGGACATGGCACAGGTGCTGCACTATATCTTTGTTGAGATGGAGCCTCCTGCGGGATATGCTGTCCAACATGGGTGGGGTTGCTAGGTTACGAGTTAGGGTGGAGGTGTGGGCTTAAATGGGTTGCTCTTTACAAGGGTCAGTGCAGATGGGCCAAATGGCCTCCTTCTGCACTGTAGACTCTATGATTCTCTGATTTCCTCGAACAACCAACGATGCCTGTACACCTTGGGCCACTGCTATCTGCCCCTCTAAGTCTCTCCTCGGCCTGATTGGCGGCCGGGTTTGCGGGGTGTGTGGCGGTCCTTTGCACATGGGGTGCCATCTCGAGGTTGTGTCGATGCTGCCTCTGCCTGGGATGCACCAGCACCACCAGGGCTGCTGATGCGGGGCCGCCAGCACCATCCACATTGTTCTCTTCTGTCCAAAGCAGATGTCTCCGATACCATCCCCTCAAATCACCCAAGCCCCCCCCCCCCCCCCCCCCCCCCCATACGTGTCCCGCCTTCTCTCAGGGTGCCATCCGGTGAGCCTCTTGTGCCTAGCCCTGCACACACAGCCCCAGACACAGCAGGAGCCCCGAGACCCCGGACCCCAGACTCCAGACGCCAGACCCCTGCCCAGAATATTAGGGGGACTAAGCCTAGGTGCCCTCACTGATCCACACACTCACCCTCTGGTCGCGGGGAATCTCCAGGTCTGCAGCTTACCTATGGAGTGTTTGCTTGTTGGCTGTTGCCTCTGTGGTGTTGACACCCCAAGGTTCAGGCAAAATGTCCAGGCCTCACCATTTGATTGGAATGCTCGGCAATCAAACTCTTCTGAGACGTGTAACCCCGAGAATGCACCTGTTTATTAAACGGTCAACAGTAACGAAGATTTGAAAATCAACTACATTGCATTCCAGATATCACACTAACCACTAAACAGCAAGAAAACATCATCGTTCCATATTGGCACCAATACAAAACTATATCAGCTGATTTACACAGACAGAAAAACCACAAGGTATCACCCCTCACTGGTTCCTCAACAGAAACGGAGGATAAGCCTGAGAATGTGTTGGTATGTCCAGAACTTCATCGTCGGAATCATCTGTCCATCAATTTATTACTTGTTCCACATATCAGTGCCAAATTCTGTCCGGGAGTCACAGCTGTGTAGGCCCTTCCACACCGGAATCAAATCCTGGCATCCACATATTCCACTGGTGCTCAAGGTGCAGTTGAACATCCTTGACTTCCAGCGTGTTTAACCCACGGTGACATGCCAGTTGCATGAAGCACTCACCACACCAGCAACAAAAGCATTTACAATCTATAAAATCATTTCTTCAACGGTGTTAATAGGTGGCCAACTTGGATCAATATCTCGCACCAGGTCCCGCGGTGCCTTCTTGCTTCAACCGGTATTGCCTTATGGACTCAAACCTCCCCCTGAGCTCCGTGTTCCAGGACCCAGGTGTAATGATATTTATATAGTCAGGCTGCTGAAGGGGTAATAATTGCATCTATGTGTAAATCAAACACTAGAGGGCATTACTTTCACTGTATTGAAGACAGCCGCTTGGGGAATTCTGGGAGAAAGTTGATTAGAGATATATACCACAAGGTCAAGTCATAGTGTAGTTAGTAGCTGGGGGCTGGTCAGCAATCTGGGGGCTGGTCAGCAGGACTGACAGGCGCTGAACCCGTCATCCACCTGGCCTAGGGCCTCTGACCCAGTCCCACCCCCCTCCCCCCGCCCCCTCCGGGGTCCCTCAGTCCTGCCCCAACCTGCAAGCACTAGAGCAGCAGCTCCAGCACAAGATGGTGCCAGAGCGAGGCGACACTCTGCAAGCTCTCCCTAACAGATCCACTTTTCACTTAACTTACAATTGTACTAATCTTTTAAAATTTAATTCTAAGACATTATAACATTGTTACAAACCTTACATTGTGTACCTTGTGTTACCCTATTATGTATTTTCTATTATTTTCTTTTCTTTTCGTGACCTTAATGATCTGTTGAGCTGCTCGCAGAAAAAATACTTTTCACTGTACCTTGGTGTTGTGTTGGCTTGTGTAGGCTTGAGAGATGAACAGAGACTTCCAACAAAGATGAAGGTTCAACTCGATCTTATTAACTCCTTCTAACTAAATAACACACGATGACTGCGGGTTTAAACGATGCTAGTTTAAACTAGAGACCTAAGCCTTGTCTGAACCAGTTGATTCTCTCAGCACATGCTGTGAGTCTGTGCTGGGCTGAATAAGTTCCTGTTACACTCAGAGGCAGCACCCGGAATGAGCGGGAACCGTGGTGCCCTCTGCCTTTATAGTGTCTGTAATCTAACTGGTGATTGGCTGCGGTGTTTGTACATGTTGATTGGTCCCTGTGTGTGTCCATCAGTGTGTGTCTGCACCATGATATATTGGTATATATTATGACAGCCCCCCTTTTATAAAAAAAATGTTGATCTATGCATGTGCTAATAAATAGTGTGGGTGTATGGAGAATGTACCTAGCTACGTGTGAGGTGCGAAGACACATGTACAAAGCTACATACAGGGAACAAGACTATTTACAGAGGAAGGTGCCTGGTGCAGATGACTACCATGAACTGGAACAACCAATGAACCTATTTACAAATCACTGGATAACAAAAGCAACAACAAGGAATATGGGAAAAAGAACATTTCAAAAAGTCCACATGTGTGCAGAATTCATAAGTTCGGTCTCTGAGGTGAGCGACGATCTCTGGTCGACCGCCTCAAGGGTGGGGCAATGGCTGGCGCCTCAGGAGCCGGGTGGGCTGCAGCACAGTCAGGGGCAGGCAGAGTGACCGGAAGCGCCACACAGTCCACGGCGGGGTCGGTAGAAGAGCCGGTCGGAGGATCCCGTGACGACCCTGGAATCAGGCGAAGAGCACGCCTGTTGCGGCGCCGAATGGATCCATCCGGTAAGCGGACCAGGAAGGAGCGGGGGGCCACCTGCTTTAGAACAACAGCAGGCGCAGGCCAGCCACCATCCGGGAGGTGGATGCGAACATTGTCGCGTGGATGGATGTTGGGAAGGTCAGCAGCCCGTTAGTCGTATGAGGTTTTCTGCTGCTGTCGAGACATGTGCATGCGGTGGAGCACGGGGACATGGTCGAGGTTGGGAGCAAGAATTGATGGCACCGTTGTTCTGAGGGTGTGGTTCATTAGCAGCTGAGCAGGCGACAGGCCGGTGGAGAGCGGGGTGGAGCGATATGCCAACAGAGCAAGATGGAAATCTGAGCCGGCGTCGGCGGCCTTGCTGAGGAGCCGCTTTACGATGTGGACCCCCTTTTCTGCCTTCCCATTGGATTGGGGGTACAGGGGACTGGACGTCACGTGCTGGAAATTGTAACGTTGGGCGAAGCCAGCCCATTCCTGGCTCGCAAAACAGGGGCCGTTGTCCGACATGACCGTCAGCAGAATGCCATGTCGGGCAAATGTCTCCTTACACGCATTGATCACAGCCGAGGATGTGAGGTCGTGCAGCCTAATGACCTCCGGGTAACTGGAGAAGTAGTCGATAATGATTACGTAGTCCCTGCCCAATGCATGGAACAAGTCGATGCCCACTTTGGTCCAAGGCGATGTGACGAGCTCATGGGGCATCAGGGTCTCCCGCGGTTGGGCGGGCTGAAAACGCTGGGAGGTAGAGCAGTTGAGCACTACATTGTCGATGTCATCATTGATGCCCGGCCAGTTCACGGCCTCTCTGGCCCTGCGGCGGCACCTCTCGATCCCTAAGTGCCCTTCATGGAGTTGCTCCGACACCAGCTGGTGCATGCTTTGTGGGACGACGATGCGATCCAATTTCAGGATCACCCCGTCAACAACCGCCAGGTCATCGCGGACATTGTAAAATTGCGGGCATTGGCCCTTGTGCCACCCGTCCAACATTAGGCGCATCACCCGCTGCAGAAGTGGATCAGCCGCTGTCTCGCGGCGAATTTGCATCAGTCGTGCATCCGTAGCTGGCTGCAAACTGGACGTGAGCGTTTATTTGGCCAAGTAAGCTGTCATTATCACATGGAGTTGTGATTGACCTTGAGAGAGCATCGGCAACGGCAAGGTCTTTGCCCAGGGTATAGATCAGTTGAAAGTCGTACCTGCGCAGCTTGAGCAAGATACGCTGGAGGTGAGGCGTCATATCATTCAGGTCCTTCTTGATAATATTTACAAGGGAGCGGTGGTCTGTTTCAACCGTGAATTGTGGAAGCCCATAGACGTAGTCGTGGAACTTCACGACTCCGGTGAGAAGGCCGAGACACTCTTTCTCAATTTGCGCATAGCGCTGCTCTGTGGGAGTCATCGCCCGCGACACATACGCAACGGGGGCCCATGACGAGGCCTCGTCTCGTTGCAGGAGCACGGCACCAATGCCCGACCGACTGGCATCAGTAGAGATTTTGGTCTCTTTTGGCGGGTCGAAAAAAGCCAACACTAGGGCCGTGGAAAGCTTGGCCTTCAGCTCCTGCCATTCATGCTCGTGAGCAGGGAGCCATTGGAAATCTGTGGTTTTGCGAATCAGGTCTCTGAGGGCCGTGGTGTGTGAAGCAAGATTCGGGAGGAAGTTCATCATCCCCAGGAACCGGAGAACCGCTTTCTTTTCCTCGGGCGTCTTCATGGACGTGATTGCTGCAACCTTGTCCTCGTCCGGACGCACCCCTAGATGGGAGATGTGATCCCCAGAAACTTGATGCTTGACTGGCCGAAGAAGCACTTGGCCCTATTGAGGCGGAAGCCGTGTTCGCGGATGCGCCTGAAAACACGCTGAAGGCGGGCAATGTGTTCCTGCGGGGTGGTTGACCAGACGATAATATCGTCGACATATACCGATATCGATCCCCTCCGTCATCTGCTCCATGATCCGGTGGAAAACTTTGGACGCAGGGATGATGCCGAATGGCATCCGGCTGTAACAGAACCTGCCAAAGGGTGTGTTGAACGTACACAACTTCCTGCTTGACTCATCTATTTGGATCTACCAGAAACCCTTCGAGGCATCCAGTTTTGAGAATAGCTTGGCGTGGGCCATCTCGGATGTGAGCTCCTCCCGTTTCGGAATCGGGTAGTGCTCCCGCATGATATTCTGATTTAAATCTTTAGGATCAATACAGATCCGCAGCTCGCCGGACGGCTTCTTGACACAGACCATGGAGCTTACCCAGTCTGTGGGTTCCTTGACCCTAGAGATGACTCCTTGGTCCTGGAGGTCCTGGAGCTATTGCTTGAGGCAGTCCTTGAGGGGCGCTTGGACTCTGCGAGGTGCGTGAACGACAGGCATGGCGTTGGGCTAGATTAAGATTTTGTACGTGTAAGGGAGCGTGCCCATGGTATTGTTGGATGATGGAGTTGAGCTGCGCCCTGAAGTCTGTGTCAGAGGATGCAGGTGTATCACTTGAAGAGGGAGAGTGTACTCTCTGCACTAAATGGAGCAGCTTGCATGCCAGCGCACCAAGCAAGGAGGCTTTTGAGGCAGCAACAATCCTGAATGGGAGAATGACTGTGTGAGCACGATGTGTCACCTCAAGGCAGCAGGAGCCGCTGGCAGCGATGGCATTGCCATTGTAGTCCAGCAATTTACACGCAGATGGCAGGACAGCAGGCTGTACGCAGAGCTTGCGGAAATCAGGTGACGCGATGAGATTGGCAGAAGCGCCAGTGTCCAGGCCGAACCTGACAGGGGACCAGTTGACCGTAAGGGTGGCACACCACTCATCATCCTGGCTGACGCTGTGGACGTGAACAGGTTCAGTGCCACGGTTGGGGTACATCCTGTTGGTAGTAATGACGCCAATTTGGAACGGGACCTGTGGGTCATTGCAGGCACAGTCTGAATCAAGGTGTAGAGTAGGATCATTGATGGCAGGCTGGATAGCCCTGACGTCTCTGTGGGGCTGGGTGGACCTTCGAAAAGCAGCAGGCATGGAAGATCTGCACATTGCCTCACGGTAGCATGGTGGTTAGCATCAATGCTTCACAGCTCCAGGGTCCCAGGTTCGATTCCCGGCTGGGTCACTGTCTGTGTGGAGTCTGCACGTCCTTCCCGTGTGTGCGTGGGTTTCCTCCGGGTGCTCCGGTTTCCTCCCACAGTCCAAAGATGTGCGGGTTAGGTGGATTGGCCATGTTAAATTGCCCGTAGTGTAAGGTTAATGGGGGGATTGTTGGGTTACGGGTATACGGGTTACGTGGGTTTAAGTAGGGTGATCATTGCTCGGCACAACATCGAGGGCCGAAGGGCCTGTTCTGTGCTGTACTGTTCTATGTTCTATTGCAGCGTAGTGGCCTCGTTTGCCACACTGCAGGCAGGGTTGGGACTTTTCGGGACATTGCCGCTTTAAGTGGGCGGAGCCGCAGTTGCTGCACGCCGGAGCGTCGGTACGTTCGTCATGCCACCGCGCATGCACGGGGCGGTCCAGCGTAGCGCGCACCTGCGCGCAGCGGTCCATGACGTCAGCGTGCTCGCTGCGTGAGGGCGCGGGACTCCGCGATATGGCCGCCATCATTCAGGTCCAGAGCCTGAAGAGATTTGATCATCTGGACCCGTTCTGCCTCGTAGGGGGCTTGCCGCGCCATTTCAGCAGCCTGGATGCATGAGTAATGTGTGGAGGCATGTTCATGAAGCACACAGGTCTCAATGGCCGTGGAGAGAGTGAGCTGCTTTACTTTTAGTAGCTGCTGGTGCAGGGGCTCAGATTGAACACCAAAAACAATCTGGTCACCGAGCATGGAGTCAGCAGTGGACCCGTAGTTGCAGGACTGCGCAAGGACGCGGAGGTGGGTAATAAAGGACTGGAAAGGCGCATCCTTACCCTGAGTTCGCTGCTGGAACATGTATCTCTCGAAGCTCTCGTTGACCTCGACCGCGCAGTGGCTGCCGAACTTCAAAATTATGGTCTTGAACTTCAATTTGTCCTCCCCATCATCGAAGGTGAGCGAGTTGAGAATGTGCAGAGCGTGGTCCCCGGCTGTGAAGAGGAAGAGAGCAATCTTCTGTGTGTCCAAGGCAGTTTCCAGGTCCCTGGCCTCGAGGTACAGCTGGAAGCGCTGTTTGAAAAGTTTCCAGTTCGAGCCCAGATTCCCGGCAATGCGGAGAGGCGGCGGGCGAACGGAGTCCATTCTGTAGGATGGCGCGAGACTGGTGGGAGGCAGATCACTGAAAGGTAGGTCTCAGAAGTAGGTCTCATCCCTCAACCTCTGGTACCATGAAGTGTTGGCTAGTGTAGACTTGAGAGATGAACAGACACTTCCAACACTGATGAAGGTTCAACTCAATTTTATTAACTACTTCTAACTAACTAACACACAATGACTGTGGGTCTAAATAATGCTAACTTGAACGAGAGACCTAAGCCTTGTCCGAACCAGTTGATTCTCTCAGCGCGTATTGTGAGTCCGTGCTGGGCTGAATAAGTTCCTGTTACACTGAGAGGCAGCACCCAGAATGAGCGGGAACCGTGGTGCCCTCTGCCTTTATAGTGTGTGTATTCTAACTGGTGATTGGCTGCGGTGTTTGTACATGTTGATTGGTCCCTGTGTGTGTCCATCAGTGTGTGTCTGCACCATGATATATTGGTATATATTATGACACTTGGCACATGTGACAATAAACAAATCCGATTTGATCCTGTGCCCTTCGGCTCCACGGCCAATTGTGAAAATGGCGACTCACCTCCTCTGATCCCCAAATCAACAAGTACGTTAGCTTCCCCTTTTTTAAATAGGGGTGCTAAAGGGTGCTCTGGTTACCTCCTGTTGGGGAGGCCATTAGTTAGTGCACCCGTCTTGTTAATAAGATGGAGATTGCCCTTAATTGGTAGTAATCAGTTTCTCACCATGCCGAGACAGGATCTGGAACCTGCCAACCAGAGTGGATGGGTTTGATCGCAAACCGATCAGTGTCTTGGCGCAGATCCCAATTTCTGCCTCTCCCACGATCTAGCCTTCACATGGATCCACGCTGAGCGGAATGCGGCCATTAAATCGTGCCCAACATTTCGAGTCCGTACAACAGTCTCTGCACAGATGCTGGGGGGCCTGTTGAGCTTTTCCAGAATTGTTTTGTTATTATTGATAATCAGAATGGGAATTGGCGAACATCTCACACCTTGACGCAACATCGCACAACAACAGGGGCTGGTTTAGCACAGTGGGCTAAACAGCTGACTTGTACTGCAGAACAAGGCCAGGAGCGTGGGTTGAATTCCCCTACTGGCCTCCCCGAACAGGCACTCGAATGTGGCGACTAGGGGCTTTTCACAATAACTTCATTGAAGCCTACTTGTGACAATAAGCAATTATTATTATTTCATTTTTTTTAACCAAAGGCAAGGAGATCTGGTGAGGCTTCCCTAGCAATCTTTTAAACCAAATAACTATTTAAAGATTGCTGAAGGGAAGAATGGTAAAAGGTTTGATTTGATCGAATCCACTTGTATGTTTCATGCCTACTGTCTAATCATCAAGTACCACTGATGACAGCTATCTGTAAACCACATCTCCTCACCATCACAGTGTGTATCATGGGGTTTGATGAATGGCCCACAGGGATAGAACATAGTGAGAAAAAATACACAAGCAACTAATGAAAGCTTTAAAATGAAAGTAATAAATTTAATGAAATCTTAATGGCCTCAACAGTAAAGTGGTTAATGGGACATAATAATATATCATGGGAAATGTCAGTGGTAATATGGAAAACACAAAGATTAGTTGCAGCAAAATTATACAACTGTCAAAATACAAAAATGGAAAATCAATTCACGTTACTATCCACAGGGCACCATCTGACGAGATTGGGGACACAAAGGCTCCAGGATGATTAATGTCAATATTCAGTTAATCAACAAATGCATCATTCAGTTTTAGAAAGGGGAAATGCCAGAAAGACAATGTAAGCACACCAGTTTTCAACGTAAAAGCTCTGCTGAACTACAGCTTCCAAATATAATGGATACTAGTTTGGAAACCATGCAAAATACACCCTCCCTGTGATTCCAAACACTATTCTAAAGATAATGACAGGTCGGTGAACCAGTTTCAATCTGGTTAAGAACCACGATGATAAAGAGAATGATGTACCAGCACTGGTGTGGATGTGCCGTATTGCAACAATGTCAAAATAATTATTAAAATGCGTATCAATTTTAAAAGAATGCTATTCCTCCGATCTACTGTATGGATAAAAGCATTCATACAATGTCAAATCTACATTATGCAAATTCAGACAGCATGACCCTGGTGCTCCTATGCTTCTATGTGCAATCCTGCTGGTAACTGCGTTACAGATAGTAGATCCTGCCTTGCAAACTCAGCTATGCCCTTGCTATGATGACAGGATTAAAGAATGCCAGATCCTCCTCCGCCAACACTCACACAAAAACGTTTTTGGTTAAACTTAATGGGCGGGATTCTTCATTTCAGAGACTAAATTCTGATGCCAGGAATGAATTGGAGGACTTCTGCGCTGGCAAAATTGCCGCCATTCTAGAGTAATTCAATAACCGTTAATGGGCTAGCACTGGCGCCACACGAAACGTGAGCGATTCCATTGAAAAATGGTGTCTGATTTGCCAGAGTGTGGATTGACACTCGAGAGGCTGACAAGCTACAGCCCATATTAGCACTCCACTCCCCACACAAACATTCATCCCAGCAAACAAGATGGCAGCACCAGGTTTGTGGACACCGAGCTGGCGACCTTGCTGGATACTATGGAGGAGAGGCAGGTGACCCTGTACCTCAGGGTGGGAGGGAATCAGCCATCCGTCCCGTACACCGGGTCTGGGTACAGATGACAGAGTGCCGTGGGCCCCACGACCAGGTCAGCAGTGCAGGAAGAAGCTGCATGACCTCCTCAGGGTAGCCAGGGTGAGTAGACAGCACTGTGCCTTTCACCAACCCTGTCCCACACACCCAAAACCACGTTCCCCCCCCCCCCACCTAGAGGACGACCGAACTCCATCCACCGGCAGTGTGCGCGCTCCCCACCGTGCACCACAAGCCAGCACCCATAGAGGCTGCCATGCTGGAGTGCCTTGGCCATGAAGGTAACCAGTTACCCACACCCTCTGCTGCATGCATCCGACTGCCTAACAATGTGTGATTTCTGTCTCCTCTCTCCCAGGTTGGTGCACAACCGCCGGGAGAGAGCAAACACCCAAGGGGATAGCCGGACCTACCTGTGGCCCCTCATCACAGCGGAACTGAGGGCACTGAACCAGAGAGAGGGCAGTCGTCTGGCGATGAGGTTGGCCCGTCTGGTACATCGGCACCCGACACCAAGCACAAGCAGATAGCAGTGAGGAAGTGGAAATGGAAAACGACGGGAGCCCTCGAAACACAGCCCAAGAATCCCAGGAGCACCAGTCCGGGGATGGCACTGATTTCCCATTGTAGCTGTATCCAACAGCCTCCAACATCCAGAGATTTGTTCACCGTTTCGCAATAGACACCTGCACACAATGTTCCACCTCACTCCATGCTCTGTCAGAAGGGTGTGAGGGATTGCCTGGGCTGGGCTAGCTGCAGAGGGGGCACTGTGGGGGAGGGGGTAGATGGGCGGATGTTAGGTGTGGGCTTGGGCCAGGGACCCCAGTTCAGCCAGCGCTCACTGCTCTGGTGCCCCAACCCCATCTCTCACCACCCTACACCCCCCACCTCCCTGCCTGCCTCCCCCACTTCCACCCGCACCTGCACCACCCCAAGGTTTCAGTGGGGCCGTGTTCTGGAATGGCCAGCTCGCAGGCAGAGACGGTGCAAAGTGCTGCCATGGGCAGGAGTCAGATGGTATGAAATGATGTGGAGCACCAGAGCTCATTGCAGACTAACCCATCATCAACCTCCATTCCATGGACCAGACCCTGTCCACCCACGTCCTTCCCTGCATCCTCCACATCGGACAAGGCCTAGTGTTCATCCTCCTACTCCAGCACATCGCCAATCTGCTGTGCGATGTTGTGGAGGACGCAGCAAGCCACTACAATGTGGAAGACCCTCCCAGCACTATAACTAAGGGCCTCTGCAGAGCGTTCCAGGCACCTGAACGGCATTATCAGGATGCCGAAGCACCATTCGATCACGTCCCTGGTTGCGGCATGGGCTCCATTGTAGTGGGTCTCCGCATCAGTCTGTGGGCTCCGGATAGGCGTCATCAGCCATGACCCCTGGTGCATAAGAGCCAACCCCTCAGCCGGGGTTGAGCCTCCAAGATGTCAAGAAACGTTGAGTGGGCCAGGACGAAGGCACACTGCCCAGGTATCAGGTGCCATCGTGCATGATGTGAATCTGATGGTCACAGACCAGCTGCACATTCATGGAGTGGTACTGCTTTCGGTTTGTGAAGATCGGCTTGTTATGGGCCACTGCGCATAGGGCGATAGGCATCCCTTCGATCACCTGGGGCATCTCAGCGATGATGGTAATAAATTCAGGTGTCTTTATTGTGTCTGTCTAAGCTGATCATGTTAAAGTCCAACATGTTTGTTTCAAACACTAGTTTTCGGAGCACTGCTTGGATAAGTGTGCGTGTGGGAAGTGTAATGTGTATGTGCAGCTGCAACTTGTCAGCTACCTGAGTGTTGATCATGGACCCGGCAAGCCCGCACCGCTTTTCATTGCAATCGAATGTGTTCCACGCGGCACCGGTGCTAGCCCCTCAACGTTAGCAGAATCGGTCCAGGTGCAGCGCCTCTTCAGCCATCACAAGTCATCCTTTCTCTGGAACCAGTTAGGCAGCATACCCTTCAGCACCCTTGTTCCTGACTGCAGTGCATTTTATCTATTCTGACCTACCTATCGCCACATTTCTGTTTTACTCTTCCTCTCAACCCTTGAACAGCCTTTTGAGAACCGTGTTTTTTTTTTTTAAATTTAGATTACCCAATTATTTTTTCCATTAAGGGGCAATTTAGTGTGGCCAATCCACCTACTCTGCACATTTTTGGGTTGTGGGGGCGAAACCCACGCAGACACGGGGAGAATGTGCAAACTCCACACAGACAGTGACCCAGAGCCGGGATCGAACCTGGGACCTCAGCGCCGTGAGGCGGTTGTGCTAACCACTAGGCCACCGTGCTGCCCTTTGAGAACCGTGTTTGACTACAGTCTTTCACCTTGTACTCACAGGTACAAAGTATCTGTTGAACAGGACCAGTGTCTGCAGAACCACCTTCTCAGGTTTCTCCTATTTCCTTCCTATCCATATTACTTTCAGCCAGCCTTTCCTTTCAGTCAGTCTTTCCTTTCAGTTCTTCAGCCATTTGTTCCTTCCCTCCCAGCACTAAATTGCTTGAGAAACTGTCAGGATCATGGGCTGGCTTGCCCCCCTGACATTTAACTGGGGTGGCAGGGACCTATAAAATCCAAGCCCTAATGTTTGTTCTGAAAAAGCATTGACATGAGCTTGGAAGGATTGGTAAGGCTGATCAAGCTTTAAAAAAATGTTAATTCAGCCAGTTTAAGTTCTACATAGCATATTTTGAAAATTACAGAAATTGACACAAACTGATGTTGATTGATGATGTCAGGGCTTATCTTCATCTGAAATGCAAAGAGGTTCAACCATGTGGATTTTTCTGTCCCTCCCAGTATCTGATAAATCTTTTTTTAAATTCTCCAAGCAACAACTTGTGCAAAGTCAGTAATTTGAGGGACACTGATTGTTTAATTATGTTGAAAGCTGCTGTTGTGTGTATTAATTATTTTAAAAGTCCTACAACATCAAATAAGGATTGAAAATTACTGAATAATGTTTAAAATAGATGTATATCATCGGGGCAGATTCTAATTCTGTGGTCTGAACAAATAATTTTACACCATATTGGATGATTGTGGCTTAAGGTGGATTTTGACAGGACAGTATGAAGGTATCAATTAAACCTTCTGTCACCTTGGAAGGAAGGGCATAACAAGCATTGTAAAAAGTAATTCAGGGCTGCAGCCCAGCAATTTGGTGAATTGCTGAAGGTATGGTGAGAGATAGTATGCTGACTGCTAGGTGGGTGATTATATGTATAATTCCTTCCAATGCATTTGCGAGTAACGGGTATACTACTAACAGGTGTGTTGTATTTTTTGTTCGCATTATTCTTACCAAACTGTAAAGGTTGTGTTTAATTTGGGCTTTAAGTGTGGTCCCATAATTCTCACATTAATAATAATAATATTTATTAGTGTCACAGGTAAGCTTACATTAACACTGCAATGACGTTACTGTGAAAATCCCCTAGTTGCCACACTATGGTGCCTGTTCAGGTACACTGAGGGAGAAAAGAGTAGAGTAACCTATTACTCTAGCTACCTATTACCAGGGGCTGGTTTAGCACAGGGCTAAATCACTGGCTTTGAAAGCAGACCAAGGCAGGCCAGCAGCATGGTTCAATTCCCGTACCAGCCTCCCCGACCAGGGGCCGGAATGTGGCAACTAGGGGCTTTACACAGTAACTTCATTTGAAACCTACTCGTGACAATAAGCAATTTTCATTTCATTTGTCAAAGGTAGAAGTTTACATCCTACAGCAGGAATCTGATAGTTATCCATATTTGGGGTTTATTCCCTAGTACAATAGCTGCCTGTATGCTTTGAAGTAAGATTAATTCATACTGTGAACTCTGCAATTTACCAGCATATCTGCCAACAACTTGTGGCTATTTGCAACATGAAGATCATCATTAGTTTGCATCCCTGGGATGGCTATTCATCAAACTCAATAGGGTATTCAAGGCATTGGAAATCTGGCAATGAAAAGAAAAATATTATACTCGAGAGATGAAAAAGATCCCAGTGATGCCTGAATTATACTACAAACATATATTTATACGGTGATGTCACCTCGGGCAAGTTTGCTTTGGGAACTTTCTTTTAACCTGCTCATTGTTAATGGATAATATTCCAATTAAGAACGTTTTTTTTCCCAATAAATGTTCTTTTCTTTAGCTGCAACCACTTCAGTAATTGTTAAAAAGGCTTGCAGCTGGCAGGTCAACTGGATAACTGTCAGTGCCAGCTGCCTTGCCAGGAGATTTATTTTTAACTATTGAATGCAGAACTATATTGGGTTCATTTTTTTTCTTTTATTCATTCTTGGAATATGGGTGTCGTTGGCTAGGCCAGCATTTATTACCCATCCTTATTTACCCTTGAGAAGGTTATAGTGAGCTGCTTTATTGAACTGCTGCAGTCCATGTGGTGTATGTACATCCACAGTGCTGTTAGGGAGGGAAATTGAAGATTTTGACCCACTGTCAGTGATATATTTCCAAGTACAGTGGTGAATGGCTTGGAAGGTAATGTCCAGGGGGTAGTGCCCCAAACATCTGCATGGTGTAGCCACCTGGGTTGGCCACTTCCCGATTCCAAAATGGAAGCCCGCTAAGAATGCAGGGAAAACTGGTCAGACACAGGGAAACAAGCAGGTACAAGGTTTCTTGTGTATTAAGACTTGCACAGACCCAGACAGAACCGAAACCAGCAACCATCTGCATATTAATGAGCGATCCCCAGGAACAATTGGATACATTAAAGTAATCGAGACCAAACCAGACTCCCCGGCGCCAGCGGGAGCCAAGACAAAGGAAGGCCAACGGACACATAGGAACTGCCCAGCGATCAGGGAACAGCTCCAGTATTGAAGAAATCGATTGAAACGTTTAGGACATGGTCCAATTAATTGGGACCAAGTACGGGGTCCGCCCAAAAGGGTGCAAAACCCCTGGGGACTATAAAATAGAGTTCCCAAGTTCAATCCGTCCTTCTTGGCAGGTCTTCTTGGCAGGGTCTCTCAGCAGCTCGAAACAACTCTTGACCGTGATTCTCAACAACGAGAGACCTGCCTAGCAGCTGCACCAACCAAGTAAGTCTCCAGTCAATGCATGCTACGAGATAGGTGCTCCTAGCTACTAGTCCATACCAGCTTGAAGCCTGCAGAATCAGAATCGAACGAAAGGCCATTGTTCCCCTGACCTGGTGGGCCATTTCCAAAACTAAGTATAGGCCTTTTATTGTTAGAGATAGTCTAGTAAGTAGAGTTTTATGCATGAGTAGTGATTGACTGTGTATATAATACATGTATTTTGGTTTGAAACTTACTAACTGATATATTGAGTTATTGATCAGCACTTGAACTTGAACCTCGTGGTGGTATCATAAAGATACCTGGCGACTCTAGAGCAAGGTGATTAAACAGAACAAATTAAGTAAAGCACAACGAGCAACAATGGTAGTGGTGGTGGCTTTGAAAGGTGCTACCTGAGGAACCTTGGTGAGTTCCTGCAGTGCATCTTGTAGGTAGTACAGATTTCTGCCACTGTGCTTCGATGGTGGAGAAAGTGAATATTTGTATATGGGGTGCCAGTCAAGCAGGCTTCTCTGTCCTGGATGGCGCAAAGTTTCATGTGTGTTGTTGGAGTTGCACTCATCTAGAAAAGTGGACAGTATTCCATCACACTCCTGACCTGCGTCTTGCAGATAGTGAATAGACTTTGGAGAGTCAGGAGATGAGTTACTGTCCACAGAATTCCCAGCCTCTGGCCTACTTTTGTGGTCACAATATATGTATGGCTAGTTCAATTTAGTTTCTGGTCAATAGTAACCCCTGATATGTTGATATTTGGGATTCAATGATGGGAATGCCATTGTGTGTCAAAGGGCAGTGGTTACACGCTCTCTTGTTAAAAATTGTTATTGCCTGCCACATTTGTGGAGTGAATGGTATTGCCGCTTTTCATCCAATGCCTGGATATTTTTCAGGTCTTGCTGCATTTAGACATGGACTGTTTCAATAATTGAGGAGTTGCGAATGGTGCTCAACATTGTGCAATGATCAACGAACAAAATACCTCTGCTCATGGTGGACAGATGGCAAAATAATGGAACTCGGTTTTCATCTTCCTTGTTTATAACAGGCACAAAAGCAGAATACTACAGATGTAGTATTCTTGGGGCCTCACGGTAGCATGGTGGTTAGCATCAATGCTTCACAGCTCCAGGGTCCCAGGTTCGATTCCCGGCTGGGTCACTGTCTGTGTGGAGTCTGCACGTCCTCCCCGTGTGTGCGTGGGTTTCCTCCGGGTGCTCCGGTTTCCTCCCACAGTCCAAAGATGTGCGGGTTAGGTGGATTGGCCATGCTAAATTGCCCGTAGTGTAAGGTTAATGGGGGGTTTGTTGGGTTACGGGTATACGGTTACGTGGGTTTAAGTAGGGTGATCATTGCTCGGCACAACATCGAGGGCCGAAGGGCCTGTTCTGTGCTGTACTGTTCTATGTTCTATGTTCTATGTTCTATGTGCGAATTCTGAAATAAAAACTTGGCTAAGGAGTTAGGTTTAAGGAGTATCATAAACGAAGACAGAGAGGTTGAGAGGCAGTGAGGTTTAGGAAGAGAATTCAAGAGTATAGGCCACCAATTGTGCAGTGTTTAAAATTAGGGATGCACAAGTAACCAAGATGAAAGGAATTTGGTTATCTTGGAGGAGATTCCAGAGATAGACAGGGAATGAGGCCCTGGAGGAATTTGTAAGCAAGGATGGAAATTTTAAAATCGATGTTCTGATGCAAGGTCATCAAACTGAAACGTTAATAATGTTCCTGTCATAACAGACACTGCCAGCCCTGCTGAGTATTTCCAGCTATTTCTTTTTTTATTTCAAATTGGCAGACTGCAAAGATCCACATGATGTACGCAAATGAGTTGAGCTGGAATGTTAGGCTTTAAAGTGGCAATTTGATTGAAAAAAAAAATGCAAGATGCCAATACTTTGCATTCCTTCAATGTTGGCTGCAGCCAGTTTGAAGCAGAATGTAATTATCTAAAATAGTTATGCCTGAGACCTATAATCAATGGATTTGTGCTTTGTTCTTTTGCAAGTCAAGGTGTTCCTTCTCAATTCCATCTCTATATCACCTTCTCGAGCCACATCAGGTTGTTGTGCACTGAGTCAGTGTCAAGTGGAAATTAGCCAAGCAATTATTTCAAAAGGTGTCAAGGATTGATGGTGCTGCTCACCTTGTTCCTCAGAAGATGATGGATTCCTTTGGCTGGGGTTGGCTCCATCTCTAAATCAATGACTTGCAGAAATAAAGAACCATTAAGATGGTCATTTTGGAAGGGAGATGATAAAAACTGCACATTTATATAGTGTGCAAATATATCCAGAGAGATCTGTGGGAGGGTGATTCACTCCCAAACTTAGAACATCACATTGTAAATAGCAGTGTAAATGTGATAATGAATCTTAATCCGGCACCTACTTATAATCCATAGAATCCTCACAGTGCAGAAGAGGCCATTCAGCCCCTCGGGTCTATACCAACCCTTTGAAAGAGCACCCTGCAGGCACCCTACATAAGCCCACTCCCCTGCCCTATCCCCTTAACCTCAACTACCCTGCCGATCCCTGGGCACTAAGGGGCAATTTTATCACGGACAATCCACAACCTACTCAGCTTTGGACTGTGGGAGGAAACCCAAGCGCCTGAACGATGGAGACATGGGGTGAACGTGGAAACTCCACACAGTCAATCAAGGTCAGAATTGAATCCTATTCCCTGGCGTTGTGAGACAGCAGCGCTAACACTGTGCTGCCCCACTCACATTATTCCACTATTCTTTATTCCAGTGGTCAATGTTGTAAACATTGGGATTTCACCACTTTGAGTCACTCATCACTGAAGGGAGATAAATGAATCAAGGATGCCGCTGGTTTTTGGAAGCTGTAAATCACAACCCACTACAAGAAAGGAATGGATGGCTTGCAGCTAATGGATCTGTAGGGTTGAAATACAGGCACAGCGGTTCTCCTTCAAGGAATGGCCCATTGGAGCTTCCAGGTAAGTGTAACAGCTGTAAGTTTTTTCACTGACCCTGTCTGGACTGCTCTCTAGGTTCTAGACAGGGAGCATTTTCTGGGGGAGAGGGGGGGTCTGTGGTGGGGTGGGTCTATGGGGGGGTCCATTTATTCAGGGAGTCTCTGTGGGGGTCCCGGTAGTCAGGCGGTCTCTGAGACGGGCCCTTTAATCAGGGGGTCACTGCAGGGGCTCCTATATTTAGGAGGTCTCTGTGGAGCGTCACTCTGTTGCAGGGGTCCCTGGGGGGGGGGGGTCTCCCTATTACATAGGTCCCTGGGGGAGGTCTCACTATTGCAGTGATCTCTGGGGGGTCTCCCTATTACAGTGGTCCCTGGGTGGTCTCCATATTTCAGGGGTCCCTGGGGGGGTCTCCCTATTGCAGGGGTCCCTGTGGGGGTCTCCATATTGCAGTTGTCCCTGGAGGGGTCTCCCTATTACAGGAGTCCCTGGGATGTCTGCCATTACAGGGGTCCCTGGGGAGGTCTCCCTATTGCAGTGCTCTCTGGGGGGTCTCCCTATTGCAGTGGTTCCTGGGTGGTCTCCATATTACAGGGGTCCCGGGGGGGGGGGGGGGGGGGGGGGGGGGGGGGGGGGGGGGGGGGGGGGGGGGGGGGGAGAGGGTCTCCCTATTACACCGGTCCCTGGGGGAGGTTTCCCTATTACAGTACTCTCTGGGGGGTCTCCCTATTGCAGTTGTCTCTGGAGGGGTCTCCCTATTACAGGAGTCCCTGGGGTATCTGCCATTACTGGGGTGCCTGGGGGTCGGTCTCCATATTGCAGTGGTCCCTTGGGGGGCCTCCCTAATACAGAAGTCCCTGGGGGTCTCCCTATTACAGGGTTCCCTGAGGAGGGGAGGGCGTGGGGGGATGTTTGGGAGCGGAGGGGAGGACAGACTGTGCATTGTGGGGGTGGGGGGGGGGGGGGGGGGTGGGGGGGGTGGGGGGGGGGTCCCTCAGATGGACCTTGGGGGGAAACTCCCCTAAAATGAAATGAAATGAAAATGAAAATCGCTTATTGTTATGAGTAGGCTTCAATGAAGTTACTGTGAAAAGCCCCTAGTCGCCACATTCCGGCGCCTGTCCGGGGAGGCTGGTATGGGAATCGAACCGTGCTGCTGGCCTGCTTGGTCTGCTTTAAAAGCCAGCGATTTAGCCCAGTGAGCTAAACCAGCCCCACCAAAAGTTTGCCCCACCAAAAGGTCCACCATGACCAGGCCATGCTGGTAGAGACTACAAGTGATCCATACCCAGCTGATCCCCAGCCCCGAAGCCAGAGGGTGGGCCCACTAAATGAATGCAAATGTGTCATTAAGACTCATTTACATCCTCCCGCCAGCGTGCGGTCATGGACCTCGTTCCCACCCCATGCAGGGGTTGGAGCATTGAGATCAGATTGATGCCGGACATTAATCCCGTTTCTCCCCCACGCCCGATTCTCTGTCCCATTAGGAAATGCGATTCCGGCATCCCAGGACGAAGAATCCCCAACATTTTTTTCAGTTTAACATGGAAAGAGGTTGGACGGATTCTCCATTGACTGACGCTGAAATCGCAAAATTCTATTGTGCGGATAATGTGTTCCAACGGCAAAATCGTGGCTGGCGCCGATTTGACGCCAAATCGCAATTCTCCATCACCTCATCAGTGGCGCAATGTGTACATACAGTAAACACTGTTTGCATATAATTAGCAGGCTTGACCTGGTGTTCTCCGGCACTTCCGCGATTCCCTACCTCCGATGGGCCAGTTCCCGATGGCGCAGTTCACTTGTGCTTTTATAACTCGTGAAACTGGTGTCGTGGCTGCTGAGGGAGAAAGAGGGGTACGGAAAGCGTCCAATATCGCCATAGTTTGCTGACAGTTGGGCCGTTGGCCGGGGGGCTTCTGCCAGGGCCACTAATGGGCTGGCCAGTAGTGGGGTTGGCCAGGAGGTGGGCTGAGGAGACAGAGAAACATGGAAGATAGGAGCAGGAGGAGGCCATTCGGCCTTTCGAGCCTGCTTCGCAATTCGTTACGATCATGGCTGATGGTCTAACGCACTAGCCTAATCTTGCTTTCTCTCCATAACCCTTGATCACATTTGCCTCAAGTGCCATATCTAGCCGCCTCTTGAATGTATTCAATGTCTTAGCCTCAACTACTTTCTGTGGTCATGAATTCCACAGGCTCACCACTCTTTTGGTCGAGAAATGTCTCCTCATCTTTGTCCAAAATGGTCTACCCTGAATCCTCAGGCTGTGACCCTGGTTCTGGACACACCCAGCATCGGGAACATCTTTCCTGCATCCACTCTATCACCTGAGGAAGGAGCAGTTCTCCGAAAGCTAGTGTTTGAAACAAACATGTTGGACTTTAACCTGGTGTTGTAAGACTTCTTACTGTGCTCACCCCAGTCCAACGCCGGCATCTCCACATCATGGCTACCATCAACACCGCAAACTGCCGGCTCAAAGTGGAGAGAATCTCCAAGAAGATCGCGCATATAGACACTGACATTAAGTTTCTCATTGTCTGGCATCTTTGAATTTGTCTATATAGATGTTTCTGGAACATACCTCTTCATTCACCTGAGGAAGGAGCAGTGATCCGAAAGCTAGTGTTTGAAACGAACATGTTGGACTTTAACCTGGTGTTGTAAGACTTCTTACTGTGCTCACCCCAGTCCAACGCCGGCATCTCCACATCATGGCTACCATCGACACCGCAAACTGCCGGCTCAAAGTGGAGAGAATCTCCAAGAAGATCGCGCATATAGACACTGACATTAAGTTTCTCATTGTCTGGCATCTTTGAATTTGTCTATATAGATGTTTCTGGAACATACCTCTTCATTCACCTGAGGAAGGAGCAGTGATCCGAAAGCTAGTGTTTGAAACGAACATGTTGGACTTTAACCTGGTGTTGTAAGACTTCTTACTGTGTTAGAATTTTATAAGGCTCTATGAGATCCCCCTCATTTGTCTGAACTCCAGTGAAAACAATCCTTACCTAGTCAATGTCTCCTCATACGTCAGACCCGCCATCCCCGGAAGCAGTCTGGTAAACCTTTCGCTTCACACCCTCAAGAGTAGGAACATCCTTCTTCCGAAAAGGAGACCAAAACTGCACACAATATTACAGGTGTGGCCTCACCAAGGCCCTGTATAATTGCAACAACACATCACTACTCTTGTACTCAAAACCTCTTGCAGTGAAAGCCTGCATACCATTTTCCTTATTTACCGCCTACTGCACCTGCATGCTTACCTTCAGCGACTGGTGCACAATGACACCCAGGTCCTGCTGCACACTCCCCACTCCCAATGTACAGCGATTCAAGTAGCAATCTGCCTTCTTATTTTTGATTCCAAAGTGAATAACCTTACATTTATCCAAATTATATTGCATCTGCCATTGATTTGACACTCACCCAACCTGTCCAGATCATGCTGAAGGACCTCTGCATTCTCGTCACAGTTCACCCTTCCACCCAACTTGGTATCATCTGTAAATTTTGAGATGTTACATTTTGTTCCCTCATCCAAATCATCAGTATATATTGTGAATAGCTGGGGTCCCAGCACCAATCCCGGTGACTCCGGCGTCGGGGCCTTCTTTTAAGCCCTAAATCTCCGTTCCCGAAAGGGCCAGCAGCGGACTGACGCGATACGCGTCAGTTTCACCAGCTGCGGAAGTGGCGCGTCGGTTGATGTCGGGCGACATCATCAACGCCGCCTGGCGTTTGGGGGGGGGGGAGGAGGAGAGTACTGGCGTTTTGGGGGGGGGAGGAGAGTACTGGCGTTTGGGGGGGGGAGAGTACCGGCGTTTGTGTGGGGTGGGGGGGGAGAGTACCGGCGTTGTGTGGGGGGGGGAGGAGAGTACCGGCGTTTTGGGGGGGTGGGGAAGAGAGTACCGGCGTTTTGGAGGGGGGGAGGAGAGTACCGGCGTTTGTGTGGGGTGGGGGGAGAGTACCGGCGTTTGTGGTATCATCTGTAAACTTTGAGATGTTACATTTTGTTCCCTCATCCAAATCATCAATATATATTGTGACTAGCTGGGGTCCTAGCACCGATCCCTGTGGTACCCCATTAGTTACTGCCTGCCAAGTTGAAAAGTCCCTGGGGATTTATTAGTCTTCATTCCCATCAATTTCCCCAGTGCCATTTCTCTACTAATACTGATCTTCCACAATTCTTCCCTCTTACTAAATCTCATATTCGCCAACATTTCTGGTATCTGATTTGTGTCCTCTTTTGTGAAGTCAGAACCAAAGTATGTATTCAGTTGCTCAGCCATTTATTTGTCCCTATTATACATTCCCCTGTCTTTGCCTGTAGTGGGCCTACATTTGTCTTTACCTATGTCTTTTTCTTCACGTATCTATAGAAATTCTAAGTATTAGTCTTTATGTTCCCTGCAAGCTTACTTTGTCACTGTATTTTTCCTTTCTTAATCAATCCCTTGGACCTTTTTTGCGAAATTCTAAACTGTTCCCAATCCTCAGACCTATTATTTTTCTTGGCCAATCTGTATGCTTCTTCCTTGGATCAGATACTAGCTCTAATTTCCTTTGTAAGCCATGGATTGGCCCTCTTACCCATTTTGGTTGTTGCAGTTGTTGCAGTTCCTCCATGCATTCCTTAAATGTTTGCCATTGCCTATCCCTGGCATCCCTTGAAGTAACTCTCCCCAATCTATCAAGGCCAACTCACACCTCATATCCTCAAAGTTTCCCTTGTTAAGATTCAGCACTCTAGTCTCCGAATCAACTACTTCACTCTCCAGCTTGATAAAAAAATTCCATCATGTTATGGTCGCTCAACGCAAAGGGTCTCGCACAGCCAGATTGGCAATGATTCCCTTCCCATTACAGAGTACCAGTCTAAGGTGGCCTGCTCTCTAGTTGGTTCCTCTGCATATTGGTCAAGAAAACCATCCCATAGGCAGTCCAGGAATTTCTCCTCCATGGCATTGTGACTAATTTGATTTGCCCAATCTATGTGCATATTAAAATCACCCATGATCACTGATATTCCCTTATCACATGCATCTCTAGTTTCCTGTTTAATGTCATTCCCAGCATCACCACAGTTCGGGGCTCTATATCTGACACGCACTAGTGATTTTTGCCCCTTGGTAACAAACCAGGATGTGCCCTCTGGCCCCAGCCGACCCATCAGCTGCATGGGCACACTCCAGCACAATCTGTGCCATCTTGTTGGTTGGGTTGAGTGTGTGTGGGGATTGTAATGAGGGCAGACCGGTAGCACCGTGGTTAGCATAGTTGTTTGCACATTCTCCCCGTGTGTGCGTGGGTTTCCTCCGGGTGCTCCGGTTTCCACCCACAGTCCAAAGATGTGCAGGTTAGGTGGATTAGCAATGCTAAATTGCCCTTAGTGTTGGGTGAGGTTACTGGGTTATGGGGATAGGGTGGAGGTGTGGACCTTGGGTATGGTGCTCTTTCCTAGAGCCGGTGCAGACTCGATGGGCTGAATGGCCTCCTTCTGCACTGTAAATTCTATGAATACAAAAAATAAATTCACAGCTCCAGGGTTCCAGGTTCGATTCCCAGCCTGGGTCACTGTCTGTGTGGAGTCTGCACGTTCTCCCCGTGTCTACATGTTTGCCTGGCCCACCGTAGAATGCGCTCCTTGTCCAGGTACCTGTGGAATCTCACCACCATTGCCCGTGGGGGGGGGGGGGTCACCCCCACATGGCTTCCTCGCTAGTGCTCTGTGCGCCCTGTCCACCTCCAAGGGTCGGGAGAACATCCCCTCCCCCAGTAGCTTCTCAAACATAGCCGCTATGTATGCCCATGCGTCTGTTCCTTTGGACCCCTCCGGGAGCCCAATGATTCTCAGGTTCTGTTGGTGGAACCTGTCCTCTAGGTCCTCCACCTTCTCCAGGGACCTTTTCTGCTGGTCTCTCAGCATCTCCACCTGCAACTCCACTGGAGCTTGGTGTTCCTCCTGCTCAGTCAATGTCTTCTCCACTTTCTGGATTGCCTGATCTTGAGCATCCAGTCTGAGTTCCAGTCGCGAAATCGACTCCTGAATCGGGTCCAAGCATTCCTGTTTCTGCTTCACGAAGCTCTCCTGTATAAACTGCATCAACTGCTCCGTCGACCGTTGGGTCGTCAAGCCAGAACCACTACTTTCTCCCATTTCAGTCTCAGCCCAAGCCTTCTCCGTTTGCCTATTTCTTCCTTTTCAAGCACTCCTGGACCGCTTCCCCATGCACTGATGTGGGATTCCTCTTCACAATTGCGTCCAACATAAACTTTCCACTTCAGATCCGGCAAAAAATCGGGGGAAAAGGTTTAAAGTTCCGACCCAAGCGGGAGCCACCAAATGTGCGACCTGCTCCTTCATAGCTGCCAACAGAAGTACTTCATTGCAGTGTTAATGTAAGCCTACGTGTGACAAAAAATTATTGTGTAAAGGTGTTGGGGTGGTTCGGGTTTGGGCAGGGGTTTGTGAATTGGGTTCGGTTGCTATACAGGGTGCCTAAGGCGAGTGTTCGGACAAACAAGGTCAGCCTGGATTATTTTGGGTTACACTGGGGGACAAGGCAGCAGTGTGCGCTCTCTCTGCTGCTCTTTGCCTGGCGATTGAGCCACTGGCAATGGTGCTTCGAACAGGGGACAGCGGTATTGAGCAAAGGGGGGGGTTGAGCACCGAGTTTATTTGTATGTGGATGATTTCCTGCTGTGTATTTTTGACCCGATCGGGAGCTTTGACAGGATCATGGGAAATTTGGGGACGTTTGGCCGCTTTTTGGGGTACAGGTTAAATATGGGGAAAAGCAAGGTGTTCCAAGTTAATGCACGGGGACAGGAGAGGGTGTTGGGGAACTGGCGCTTTGGTTGGTGGAGGCGTGTTCTCGCTACCTTGGGATACAGGTGGCTCGGAGTCGGCATAAATTAAACTTGCCGCGGTTGGTGGACGGAATGAAGTCGGACTTTATAGGGGGATGTGTTGCCATTGTCGTCGGCGGGCTGGGTCTAGATGGTAAAGATGACAGTCTTGGCAAAGTTTTTGTTTGTACTCTAGAATCTCCCGATTTCTGTGCCCAAATGCTATTTTAGGACGGTGAATGGGATGATTTTGCGGTTTGTGTGGGCAGTGAAGGCTCCACAGGTTAGGAGGACGATCTTGGAGTGGGATCAACAGGGGGGGGGGGGGGGGTCTAATTTTGTCGACCTCTATCAAGTCACCCCTCAACCTCTGTCATTCCAGTGAGAACACACCGAGTTTATTCAACCTCTCATCATAGCTAATGCCCTCCATACCAGGTAACATCCTGGTAAATCTCTTCTGCACCCTCGCTAAAGCCTCTACATCCTTCTGGTAGTGTTTGGAGGCAGCCTTGTGTAAGTGGACCAGAAGAAGGGCAGTGTTTTTGGCACCCCTTCCGTTCAGTAGTCCATGAGTCCAATGGTGGTATCAGCACTGAGGGTTTGGAACCAGTGTCGGCGGCACTTTGGATTGGAAGGAATTCTTCTGTGGGTGTCGATTTGTGATAGTCATAGGTTTGCGCTGGCAGGTTGAATGCGAGGTTCTGGGGGTGGCGACAGCTGAGGATAGAATATTTTAGGGATTTTTTTATTGGAGGGAAGTTTGCGGACTTGGAGGAGCTGGAGAGGGTGCACCAGTTGGAGTGGAATGGGTTTAGGTATCTGTAGATTAGAGACTTCATGAGGAAGGGGATGCCATTGTTTCTGATGCTGCTGCCCCAGTGCTACAGGATAAGCTTCTGACTGAGGCTGAAATAGGGGAGGGCAGGTTTATGGACATGTATGGGGAGCTGATGAAGAGGAAGAATGCTCCTGTGTCGGAGGTTAGGCGTACGTGGGAGGAGGAGTTGGGTGGGGTGTTGGGGGCCGGAGAGTGGAGTGAAGCTCTACAGAGGGTGAATGTGTCCTCATCGTGTGCAAGACTAGGCCTTATCCAATTTAAGGTGGTGCACAGAGCCCACAGGACGATGTGCAAATGTTTTGGGTGAGTCCGAGGATAAAGGGGGTTTTGGAAGGGATTTTTGGATGTAATGTCAAAGATTTTATGGGTAGAGGGAGCCCCGAGTCCGGATATCAGAGGATCCAGGAGTGCAAGTGGTGAGAGAGGTCGTGTGTTGGCCTTTTTCCCTGATAGCCCGGAGACGGATTTTGTTGTGTTGGGGGACTTGGAGCAGCCATAGGCAGGGGAATTGGTGAGCAATTTGGCAGAGTTCCTGCATTTGGAAAAGATCAATTTCGCCATTCGAGACGCGGAGGAGGGGTTCACCTCGAGGTGGACGCTGTTCATCGACATCTGTAAGGAGTGGTGAGTCATCAGCGGTGGGGGGGGGGGGGGGGGGGTTTGTTTCATTTCCTGTTGCGGGGGGGGGTGAAAAACTGGAAAAGGGGGGTGGGTGCCAGGTTGGCAGCGGGGTGAGTGGGGGATGTTTGTTGGGGGGGGGGAGTAGATAGAGAGGGAGGGTGTTTTACTGTTGCTGCGGTTGGTTTTTGTATTTCTTGGGTTATGCATGTTTTGAAAATGCCTGAAATAAATTGTATTTTCAAAAAAAAACAGATGTGCATTATGTTAAAGCGGTGGTCACATATCAGTTGAACATTAAGGGAATGGAACCCTTTCTGATTGGCAAAGGGCACTCCCTGATGCCACGACTCCTTCAATGCCACATGTGTCCCATAAATAGTCCCCTGGATCTGTGGCATTCCAGCAATGGAAGCAAATCCCATAGCACTCTCATTCTGATGGGACTGGTCGAGGTCATAGTGGATATTGTCTGAGGCCTGGGCATATAGCGAATCAGTGACCTCTTGGATGCACTTGTGAGCTGAAGATTGTGATATCCCACACGGTTCACGTGTCGAAACCTGGAATCATTCAAAGGTAAGAAAGCTGAGGTCTGCCGTGACCTTCCCTGCCACAGGGAGTGGGTGCCCTCCTCCTGCATATGGCCTGAAGTTTGCTAAGAAGTGGCAGAAGTGTCGCACTGTCTCCTTGTTGAGGCAGAATTTCCTGTGGCACATGATGTCCAACAGCTCGAGGAAGGACATGCGGAACCTATATACCTGAGGTTGCCTTCTCCCACACTTCCGAGCGCCCTTTTCAGCAAGATGAATGGTTAGCCCTTGAGTATTCCCAGTAGCCTCTTGTCCTGGCTCAGGCGCCTCCCTGGGTTGTGCTTCACTGAGTCAGTGGAATTTCTCCATCTCCAGCGTTGTTATCAGAATGATGGTCTATTCTACTAGCTCCATCCCAAAACAAGTCGGTAATCTGGGAAAGATTGGCGAAAGAGAGGAATAAAGTCAGTTAGGTAATCCATGTTGTTGCCCTCAAACCCTCCCAACACCTCTTACCTTCTTTGTCCTGAAAGCTGACAAAGCTACAACGTCTGCAGTGGGCCAGCACTACCTCAATTCTTTGCTACCCTTCCCACAATTCTCTGCTGTCCATCACACATCATCGCTTGACTGGCCACTGTCACTGCCCTCTCTCTTCAGAGTAACCTGTGGGCTCGGATATGGTTGTTCCCTCCCTTTATATCAACAGCAGTAGGGTCCATTAATAGTTGCTACACATGCATGCCCATATGAAGCTTGAGTTCTCTTGGAACCTCCAGGACATTCAAGTGGTCACAACATGACCACAACAACGTCCCTTCCCCTACATCTTTGACACTGAAGGTTTCAACACCTCACTTTCACTTTGAACTATTTTGTTGTCACGATTGCTTTGAGACTTTGGGCTGCTAACATAGTTGAGAATTAAATTATCTTGTGAAATTAGTTGGACAAGCAAGATTCTTAGGAATGTCAGAGGACAGAAGTACTCTCTGTGTAAGAGAAAGGCAGCACTCATCGGCACCATTAATACTCAAGTTTTATAAGGAAACACCGATCAACCTTTTTTTAAAATTTAGAGTACCCAATTCATTTTTTCCAATTAAGGGGCAATTTAGCGTGGACAATCCACCTACCCTGCACATCTTTGGGTTGTGGGGTGAACACAGGGAAATTGTGCAAACTCCACACAGAGCCATGATCAAACTTGGGACCTCGGCGCCGTGAGGCTGCAATGCTAACCACTGCGCCACCATGCTGCCCTCACAGATCAACCTTAACCACCATCCTGGGGGAGACCCCCGACCTTCCCACCCTTCACCTGCCTTAACTCTGAACCCCCAACCTTGAACAATCCCCTCTCTGAAGCTGGCCAGCGGTTACATTCCCATTGTGCAAAGGATTAATCACTTCCTTTGTCCCTCTCAGAATCCATGGTGCCTGATCCACATTTTAAAGAGCAGCAGTAATTTTCTCGTGACATCATGCAGTCGGGTAGGGAGATTCAACATCTGACTTAAACCCCGCTAATAATACTGCAATGCATTCAAATTAGGTTCTTGTCCTTTCTGGGTGTGAACCTGATTATGTCAGCGAGGAGGACTTGGGAAGCTGGAAGCGAGGAGAGCTGGTTTAGCTCACTGGGCTAGACAGCTGGTTTGTAATGCAGAACAAAGCCAGCAGCGCGGGTTCAATTCCCGTACCAACTGAGAATTCTGAATTCTCCCTCCCTGTGTACCTAAACATGCGCCGGAATGTGGCGACTCCATGGCCTTTCCCAGTAACTTCATTGCAGTGTTACCGTAAGCCTACTTGTGACAATAAAAGATTATTATAACTATAAGACTGCGTTCAGGGTTCTTGCCAGCGCAAATCCCATTTTTGGCCTCTCGTGAGATTTAGCAGCCATTACAGGATTTGCCACTGCGGCGAACGGGCCCAGAAAATTATGGCCAAAGTCAAATTAGTAGACATGACCCAAGCTTGTCAGAGAGATACAGGAGCTCCACCGTCCACCAGGAGAAGACTGCAAACAACCTCCGGGAGCGGGAGAAGACAGAGGGGGACCGCCAGACCTACGTCCCCTCACAGTGGCCGAGCAGAGGGCCCTGAACGTGGTCAGCAGCCTGGAGGAATGGGAGGTGAGGTGGAGCTCAGCCGCGGGCTTGGTTGACCATGAGACATGTGTCAACCCCCCCAACACGACCCGCACCACCCTCAGCTCCATACCACCACCCCAAACCCTCCTCCCCCACCCCCCCGGCCCGTGGTTTAATTATGCGTCTAGTCTTGTGTCTTGCAGGATCTACTGGGGATGGGACGGGTCCATCAGGCATCCCCATCCCCCAACCAGTGCCACAACCTGAGCTCTCTTGTGAGCCTAGCAGTGACACTGAGAGCAGCTTGGACACCAGCCCTCCGCCCGAGATTCAGGAGACCCGGAGCTCGGGTCCGAGGATGACACAGATTTCCCATTACAGCTGTCTCCACCATCCCAGAGACACTCACCTTGGTTGGGTATTTCAGTGAAGAGGCTCCTGGGAAACCCTCTGGTGCGTACCACACGGTTGACCCAGTACAGCAGGCGGAGGTAGGAGTTCCCGAGGGGGCAGAGGGTCGGAGGGCAGGCTGATCCCAAAGACTAGTTGCAATGCAGCCGGGTATCGAGCTTCTGGAGCAAACAGTCCCATCCCGAGTGGAGGTGAAGTCACAGAGCCAGGGACTACATGAGGGGTTGTCAGAGAGCATCTAGCACTTGTAGGTGCAGTTGGAGGAGTCCAAATGCTTGCAGGAGCAGGGGGTGTTAATTGTCACGTGTGCCACCCAGGCCAACACTGCATCGATGGTGTTCGTGGTGGAAACATTGGGTTTTGCCTATGGATCAGCATGTCCAAGGTGTGGGGCATTGTGTGGAGGCGCTGGCAGATGCTCAGGACAGGGTTGCCGCCTCACAAGCCCTGGAAGCATCCCCTCCCCTCTCCCACCCCAGCCAGCCCTGCCAGTGTTCGGTCCAGCAGCCTGTTTTTTTTTTTAAATCGCCGGTTTCACGATTTTTAAAAGCATAAGTGAATCGCGCCATCAGGAACCCGGCACCGGAGAATACCGGGTCGGACCTCCTAATGATATGCAAATGGTGTTTACTGTACATGCTTTCCAGAACACATTGATGCCGCTGTAGAGGTGACGGAGAATTGCGATTTGCCATTAAATCGGCGCCCACTGCTATTTTGGCACCGGAATCGACTCTCCACCCAATCACGTTCCCCGATTTCCGTGTCGGCCAATGGGGAATTTGCCCCATCTGTGCTGTATTCTTCTATGTTATCATAAATTGTTTTAGTCATTTAGGCAATGATCCTTGTTCACGAGTTATCGTCAATGAATGTTTCATTGTTTGAACAAACCTTCCAGCCAGCCCATTTGTGGCAGGATGATAAGGAGCCGATCGGATATGTGGATTCCGTTCTCCTTTAGATAATTTGTGAATGGTTATGAAATGAATTGAGGCCCTTTGTCACTAACATGTTGCTCAAGGTAACCAAACCTTGCAAACATCTCAGCCAAACTTTCTATTTTTCTCTCCGAGGTCCTAATCCACATAATGCTGACTTCAGGCCATTTTGAGTGCTTGTCTACCACAATGAAAAACATTCATCAAAGAACAAAGAAAACTACAGCACAGGAACAGGCCCTTTGGCCCTGCAAGCCTGCACCAACCATGCTGCCCGTCTAAACTAAAATCTTCTACACTTCCGGGGTCTGTATCCCTCTATTCCCATCCTATTCATGTATTTGTCGATGCCCCTTAAATGTCACTATCGTCCCTGCTTCCACCACATCCTCCGGCAGCGAGTTCCAGGCACCCACCACCCTCTGTGCAAAAAACTTGCCTCGTACATCTCCTCTGAACCTTGCCCCTAGCACCTTAAACATATGCCCCCTACTAATTGACCCCTCAACCCTGGGAAAAAGTCTCTGACTATCCACTCTGTCTATGCCCCTTATAATTTTGTAGACCTCTATCAAGTCACCCCTCAACCTCTGTCATTCCAGTGAGAACACACCGAGTTTATTCAACCTCTCCTCATAGCTAATGCCCTCCATACCAGGTAACATCCTGGTAAATCTCTTCTGCACCCTCGCTAAAGCCTCTACATCCTTCTGGTAGTGTGGCAACCAGAACTGAACACTATACACCAAGTGTGGCCTAACTAAGGTTCTGTCCAGCTGCAACATGACTTGCCGTATGCCTTCTTGACTACCTTCTCCACCTGTGTTGCCCCTTTCAGTGACCTGTGGAGCTGTATACCTAGATCTCTCTGATTGTCAATACTCTTGAGGGTTCTACCATTCATTGTATATTCCCTACCTGCATTAGACCTTCCAAAATGCATTACCTTACATTTGTCCGGATTCAACTCCATCTGCCATCTCACCGCCCAAGTCTCCAAATTATCTAAATCCTGCTGTATCTGACAGTCCTCATCGCTATCCGCAATTCCACCAACCTTTGTGTCATCTGCAAACTTACTGAGCAGGCCAGTTACGTCTTCCTCCAAATCATTTATATTTTCCACGAACAGCAAAGGTCCCAGCACTGACCCCTGCAGAACACCACTAGTCACAGCCCTCTAATCAGAAGAGCACCCTTCCATTGCTACTCTCTGCCTTCTATGACGAGCCAGTTCTGTATCCATCTTGCCAGCTCACCCCTGATCCTGTGTGACTTCACCTTTTGTACCAGTCTGCCATGAGGGACCTTGTCAAAGGCCTTACTGAAGTCCATATAGACAACACCCACTGCCCTACCTGCATCAATCATCTTTGTGACCTTCGGGCAGCATGGTGGTGCAGTGGGTTAGCCCTGCAGCCTCACGGCGCTGAGGTCCCAGGTTCGATCCCGGCTCTGGGTCACTGTCCATGTGGAGTTTGCACATTCTCCCCGTGTCTGCGTGGGTTTCACCCCCACAACCCAAAGATGTGCAGGGTAGGTGGATTGGTCATGCTAAATTGCCCTTTATTTGGAAAAAATGAATTGGGTACTCTAAATTTATAAAAAGAATTTAAAAAAATTTCAAAAATCTTTTTGACCTTCAAATGGTGCAGCATAATTCATATGACGTCTTTGCGATGGTCCTTTTGGCTATTCCCATGAGTGTAATCGTGGTGGTGACAGCAGGTTTTGAACCTTCGCACAAGCCGAACGGTTCTTGTCTTCTCCTTGATTTCTCTATTGAGCCCTGGCCACCAAAAATAGCTTCTGACTGTCCCGTTCATTCTTACTGTCCCATAATGACCAGTATGAAGTTGGTTCAGAACACATTGTGGTGAACGTAATTTCCTTAACAATGATGATCCTCCTTCTCCAGAGGAGACAACCAACTTGAACGGATAGTTTGAGTCGTTGGGTAACATGTGGCTTCAACTCCATGTTTGCTGCCACAGTCTTGCCACGAAGCACCATGTCCATAACTTCTGACAGTAGTGGATCATTTCTGTTATACTTCTTAACTTTTTCAGGAGTTACAGGAGTGTTATTGACTTCTTCAAATATTAGTGTAAGGGAGAAAAGTAAAGCTGCTCGGCTATCGTGTACTTCACTCTCTAATTTTCAAGAAAACCAGATGGAAATTCTTGGAGTTTCAAACAAGGCTTTTATTTCAAGCCATAGAAAGGGCTGTGATGTTCCAAATTGGCAAGAGCCCTGATACAAGGACTACACAGGCAGTTGTACTTCACATCCGATTACAAGAAATGAGCATACACATTTGTTACCAGTTATTCATGTCCACTCATGCCTATCAATTTGGTTTTCATTATGCATAGTATGTGAGAACTACAACAAATATAACAATATACAAGAAATGTAGATGTGAGATCTACTTCATTATAATATCCAATCAATACAAAAACATGTACATGCTGTCCTTTATTATTTATCACCGTTTATTTCACTATCAAGCCTGTACACAACAATCACCTCTCCTGTCCCTAACGTATAATGGCTGTTCCCAAGGTAAGGATGGTACAGCAACAAACAGTTCTGTGTGATTATCAAGTCCCTTTCTGTCCACGCCAGGCAATATGGCATCAGAGCAAAACGTGACAGATCCCACATTGCCATCGCAATCCTGGAGAATTACCATTTGTCACCTCCCTTTCCTGGGGCCCCCTTTACAAGGCAGATGTGTCCTTGGCATGTTTTCTTACAGCTAGCAACTTGAGGGGTAGCATGGTGGCATAGTGTCATATATTATGACATCCCTCCTTTTTAAAAAAAAATTTGATCTAGGCATGTGCTAATAAATAGTGTGAGTGTGTGGAGAATGTACCTAGCTACGTGTGAGGTGCGAAGTCATATGTACAAAGCTATATACAGGGAACAAGACTATTTACAGAGGAACGTGCCTGGTGCAGATGACTACAATGAACTGGAACAACCAACGAATCTATTTACAAATCACTAGGTAACGAATGCAACAATAAAGGATGTGGGGAAAATAACATTTCAGAAAGTCCACATGTGTGCAGAGTTCACAAGTTCAGTCTCTGAGGTGGGCAACGTACTCTGGTTGACTGTAAGGGTGGCACACCACTCATCATCCTGGCTGATGCTGTGGACGTGGACAGGTTCAGTGCCACGGTTGGGGGACATCCTGTTAGTAGTAATAACGCCGATTTGGACGGGACCTGTGGGTCATTACAGGCATAGTTGAAATCAAGGTGTAGAGTAGGTTAATTGATAGCAGGCTGGATGGCCCTGACGTCTCTGTGGGGCTGGGTGGACCTTCGAAAAGCAGCAGGCATGGAAGATCTGCACATTGCAGCATAGTAGCCTCGTTTGCCACACTGCAGGCAGCATCGGGACATCGCGGGACATTGCCGCTTTAAATGGGCGGTGCCGCAGTTGCCGCACGCCGGAGCGTTGGGACGTTTGTCGCGCCATCGCACATGCACGGGGCGATCCAGGGTAGCGTGCACCTGCACGAAGCGGTCCGTAACGTCAGCACGCTCGCTGCGTGTGGGCGTGGTACTCCGCGTAAAACGGGCTAAATGGCCGCCATCGTTCAGGTCCAGAGCCTGAAGAGACTTTATGATTTGGACCCATTCTGCCTCGTAAGGGGCTAACCGCGCCGTTTCAGCAGCCTAGATGCATGAGTAGCGTGTGGAGGCATGCTCATGAAGCACACAGGTCTCAATGGCCATGGAGAGAGTGAGCTGCTTTACTTTTAGTAGCTGCTGGCGCAGGGGCTCAGATTGAACACCAAAAACAATCTGGTCACAATAGAGTCAGAGGTGGACCCGTAGTTGCAGGACTGTGCAACGACGCGGAGGTGGGTAATAAAGGACTGGAAAGGCTTGTCCCTACCCTGAGTTCTCTGCTGAATGGGCAGCATGGTAGCATGGTGGTTAGCATAAATGCTTCACAGCTCCAGGGTCCCAGGTTCGATTCCCGGCTGGGTCACTGTCTGTGCGGAGTCTGCACGTCCTCCCCGTGTGTGCGTGGGTTTCCTCCGGGTGCTCCGGTTTCCTCCCACAGTCCAAAGATGTGCGGGTTAGGTGGATTGGCCATGGTAAATTGCCCGTAGTGTCCTAAAAAGTAAGGTTAAGGGGGGGTTGTTGGGTTACGGGTATAGGGTGGATACGTGGGTTTGAGTAGGGTGATCATTGCTCGGCACAACATCGAGGGCCGAAGGGTCTGTTCTATGTTCTAAACATGTATCTCTCGAAGCTCTCGTTGACCTCGACCGCGCAGTGGCTGTCGAACTTCAGAATTATGGTCTTGAACTTCGATTTGTCCTCCCCCTCATCGAAGGTGAGCGAATTGTAAATATGCAGAGCATGGTCACCGGCTGTGAAGGGGAACAGTGCAATCTTACGTGCGTCCACGGCAGCTTCCAGGTCCCTGGCTTCGAGGTACAGCTGGAAGTGTTGTTTGAAAAGTTTCCAGTTGGAGCCCAGATTCCCTGCGATGTGGAGAGGCAGCGGTGGGCGAACGGAGTCCATTCTGTAGGATGGCTGGAGACTGGTGAAAGGCAGATCACTGAAGGGTAGGACTCAGAAGTGCAAGCATTCCTCAACTCCTGGTATAATGATGTGTTGGCTGGTGTAGGCTTGAGAGATGAACAGACACTTCCAACACTGATGAAGGTTCAACTCAATTTTATTATTGACTTCTAACTAACTAAGACACGAGGACTGTGGGTCTAAATAATGCTAACTTGAACGAGAGACCTAAGCCTTTTCCGACCCAGTTGATTCTCTCAGCACATGCTGTGAGTCCGTGCTGGGCTGAATAAGTTCCTGTTACACTCAGAGGCAGCACCCAGAATGAACGGGAACCGTGGTGCCCTCTGCCTTTATAGTGTGCGTATTCTAACTGGTGATTGGCTGCGGTGTTTGTACATGTTGATTGGTCCCTGTGTGTGTCCATCAGTGTGTGTCTGCACCATGATATATGGTATATATTATGACAAGTCCAAAGATTAATTAATTCATAATCTCTATTGTCTCAAGTAGGCTTATATTCACACTGCAATTAAGTTACTGTGAAAAGCCCCTAGTCGCCACATTCCAGCGCGTGCTCGGGTGCACGGAGGGAGATTTCAGATTGTCCAAATTACCTAACAAGCACATCTTTCGGGACTTGTGGGAGGAAACCGGATCACCCGGAGGAAACCGACGCAGACACAGGGAGAACGTGCAGACTCCGCACAGTGACCTAAGCCAGGAATCAAACCAGGGACCCTGACGTTGTGAAGCAATGGTGCTAACCACTGTGCAGGTTAGGTGGATTGTCCATGCGAATATTGCCCATAAAAGGTTAAGTTGGGATCAGGGGATAGGGGTGGGTGATTGGGCTTAGGTAGGGTGCTCTATCGGAGCAAGTGCCAGTGTAGACTTGGTGGGCCAAATGGCCTCCTTCTGTGCTGTAGGAATTCTATGAATCTATGATTCAGCTAGCAGCTTGTGTGACACTGATAAATGCCGAAGATTTTGACCCCTTCAGCAATTGGTGGATAACTGGAGTCTTTTTGAAAACTAATTCTAATATAATATTTAAAACTCTCCCCTTTCAGTCCCTCGTTTTGGCCCTCGGTTTACCTAAAAAGAGAAATTTTATGTTGAAATTTCCTCTCCCCAAACCTCTTACTTCTGAGCAGCAGACACTGCAAACAGAATTCATAATAATAATCTTTATTATTGTCACAAGTAGGCTTACATTAACACTGTAATGAAGTTACTGTGAATATCCCCCAGTCGCCACATTCCGGCGCCTGTTCAGGAATGCTGAGAGAAAATTTAGAATGTCTAATTCACCTAACAAGCACGTCATTTCAGTTCCATACTCTTTTTTTTAAATACATTTAGAGTACCCAATTCATTTTTTCCAATTAAGGGGCAATTTAGCGTGTTCAATCCACCTAACCTGCACATCTTTGGGTTGTGGGAGCGAAACCCACGCAGACACGGGGAGAATGTGCGAACTCCACACAGACAGTGACCCAGATCCGGGATTGAACCTGGGACCTCTGCGCCGTGAGGTAGCAGTGCTAACTACTGCGCCACCGTACTGCCCTCTGTTCAATATTCGATGCGAAACTTGGTCAGTGAAAGTTTAGCTTATTAACTAATTAGAAACTGCAACCTACAGTCTGATCAATCGTGTTTGTGGCCAAGTTGGGCATGTTCTATTTTTAGTTTATTTCTGGTGATAGCCATTTATTGATAACACTTCCCATAGCCACCTAAATCAAATAAACTCAGGGATCCCATAGTCTAACTGGCTGGCTTTCTAAAGTATCATTTTCTTGTGGGACTATTCCGCTCATTAAAGTTTGTTTCTGTTACTCCTTTTTAAGATAAAATAATGTTATGATATTTCCATGACTGATATCTTGAGCCCATCATCTCAAAATCTCATTTAATTGGTATTAATTCAGACCATTATTCGTGACTTTATGTTTTGTACAGGATGTCTGAAGGTTGCTATTAATCCTCTCTGGCTACTTGGAATTCATCACTTTACTTCTAAATTACACAAAGTCTGTATTAAATGCATGCCAAAACATGACACAGTACATTCAGCTAACAGACATTAAAATTTCTAAACTTACAAAATCAAAGATGATGACACGGTATGAAAATAAAGTGACTTCCCTGAACATCACAAGTTAAATTACTCTAATTCAATGCACAAGGCTGAATATTTTAATATTTGTTTTCCTTTGTATAATGGACTTTGAATGTAGAGAACAAAACTAATTATTTTAATTGCAAGGAAGGTAGATAGTTTGTGCGAGTAATTATTGAACTTTGACATTTCCCATCACTGCCTTAAAGCCATATATTCTTTCTCCCTTGTCAATTGGGAGTATGACAGTAAGACCAAGTCATGTGACGAGCCTGCGTCTCAGAATTCAGTGTAAAATATGTGTATTAATTAAACTAAAATTAATCATTTAACATTCGTTTTTCTACCTTGAGGCTGAGATTGAACTCTACTGCTATGCATCAATTACCTCTCATTGTGCTCTCTCCTGTAAGTGTGGGCGAGAGACTGGCTTCACCAGTGTCATTATAACTCACAAATCATCATTTGTGAAAGATGAAATTTGACCGGTTGTTAGGCTATTAATTTAATTCATTGCTTCCTATGTGGATTAAATGTCATTTCAACTTGTGAGTCAGGTATAATAAGGCTCCAGCTTTCACAGGATGAGATCTTACTCCTTCACTCCTGGTCTTATTATTATTGTTGATCGCTTTCTTTCTTTCTCTCGCCCTTGAGTGGGGTGATCTCGGCAACAAGAAAATTCACTCTTTTTTCCGTTTCCTCTTCATATTTGTGTTACATTCCATTATATTCCATAATCCATTGTAATTTGAATGTGATCTCTGAATAATTAGATTGATGCTCCTTTCTCACTGACACTCCCCACCTGCAGATACCTCACTCAATATCATTCAAAATAACTATAGTCTTTTAAAAACTAATTCCGATATAATGTATAAAACTCTCCCCCTCAATTACCACTTGAACTATGAATTGAGGACTCGTTAGGTAAAGGTAATCTCGAGAGTACATGAAAATTTGATTGACGATATTTTATCGTGTATGTATGCCCTGACAATAGTGTAAGGATCCTTGCTGTTTATTACTTGATTTCCCCTTTCTTTTATCTTGTTGTTATTATTTTGACCCATGGATGATTGATGGACATGCCTCTTTAAGGAAGCAACTTGTATCCTTAATTCCAGCAGAAGAATCCAGAGGTTACAGGATAATCATTTCCCTAGTCTGCGCTGTTAAACAGAAGCTGCAGACTTGTTGGCACCAAAGAGAGAGATGAGGTGGGACTCGGTGTGATTGATTGGCTGGTGGCCAGCAAATTGACCAAAAAGGCCTTCCTCTGCTCGGTAACATTTGGTGCTTGGATCCTATCCCAGTGGAATGCTTTTCAGAGCACCCAGGACTTTTAGTTTGATCCGAGCAGCACAGAGAAAGTTCCTGCTATGCTCTCCCCTCAATTTATTCACCAGAAAATCTGTGTGGGTTTATTTCTGAACTGGCGGAGAACCTGCATGAATGAATCTACAGGGAAACCATTACGGGCTGCAAATAAAGGGCAGAACCTGCTATCTCTCTCCAGAAAGACTGTGAGTGCTGCATTTATAAATTACAGAGAACCTAAATGAATGAGAAGACGATGACAGGCTGCAAACAGAGACTTTAACCTCCAGGCTTGCTGTGAAGGAAGGTGTGTTAAAAACCATCATCTGAAACAAAGACATTTTTTCCTTTTCCTTGTGATTTTTACGCCTTTCCACCCCACTGTGGTTGTCTGTCTGTGTATGTGTGTGCAGAGGGTGAGGACAAGTTAAAGTAAGTATTAAGAATTAGGTAATCGTTAACCAGTTTTATTTACTGCATATTTCATTACAGTTCTTGTTATAAATAAACAGTAAATGTGATGACATTTCTAAACCTAGTGACTGTAACTATTAGGCAGGTAATGACCAAAGATATTGGATATTTTTCTAAGAATTATTTGTTAATCCACTTGCATTGTGACTCCAGTTCAAGTGGGGCTGGAGTTGACCATGCACTCGCTCAGAGTGTTGCAACAACAGCAAAGCCCATCTCTGTATTCGGCTCGCTGGTATAGATAGAATACCTGTGTGCAGCCCAAGTATGATGATCTGTCAGTAAAGTAAATTTCCATCCATATAGGTATTGGTAAAAAACATTTGATTCTGAAAATGAAGCCGAGAGCTTCTTTCTTTATCTGTGCATAGTTCATTTCTGCTTTGTTCAAGGATCTTGATGCAGACATTATAGTCTTCTCTTTACCATTGGGCATTACGTGAGAAACCACAGCTCCCACCCCATAAGCTGACAAGTTAGTTGCAAGGGTAACTTGGATCAAAGTATGTCCAGACTTCTGACTTAAATAATGTCTCCTTAGCTTGTACAAATGTCTTCTCACACTGATCCACCCATTTCCATTTCCTGTTTTGACACAATACATTGTGTAAAATCTTGAAAATAGTTATATTAAGGACAACAACCAGAACACTACAAACAGTTACCCTCATATCCAACCAAGGAACACACCTGCCAACTTAACAGACTGATCAGGACCTTGAATACAGACCTTCAGAGCACAATACATGCTCTCATCCCACTGCCTCCCGAAAATACACAAGGCAAACACAACAGGCTGTCCTACCATATCAGGCAATGGTACCCTGTGTGAGAACCTCTCTGGCTACATCGAAGGCATCTTAAAACCCATCGTACACGGAATGCCCAGCGACACAACGGACTTCTTACAGAAACTCATCATCTATGGACCAGTTGAACCTGGAACATTCCTCGTCACAATGGACATACCGGCACTCTGCGCCATCATCTCCCATGACAACAGCATTGCTGCAACAGTCTCAGTACTCAACACCGACAACTGCCAATCTCCAGACACAATTCTGCAACTCATCCGCTTCATTCTGGATCACAACGTCTTCACCTTCAACAACAAGTTCTTCATCCAGTCACACAGAACAGCCATGGGGACCAAATTCTCACCTCAATATGCCAACATCTTCATGCACAAGTTTGACCAAGACCTCCTCATTGCACAGGACCTTCAACCAACATTATACACCAGATACATAGATGACATTTGTTTCCTTTGGACCCACGGCAAAGAATCACTGAAACCACTACACATTGACATCAATAAACTCCATCCCACCATCAAACTACTCTCCAGAATCCGTTGCATTCTTTGACACACTCATCTCCATCAAGGATGGTCACCTCAGCACTTCGCTTTACCGCAATCCCACGGATAACCTCACGATGCTCCACTTCTCCACCTTCCACATTAAAGAAGCCATCCCCTATGGACAAACCATCCGTATACACAGGATCTGCTCAGATGAGGAGGTGCATAACAGACATGTACAGTCGCTGAAAGATGCCCTCGTATGAACGGGATATGGCACCCGACTTATCGATTGACAGTTCCAATGGGCCACAGCAAGAAACTGCACCGACCTCACAGAAGACAAACATGGGACACAACCGACAGAGTACCCTTTGTCATCCAGTATTTCCCCGGAGTGGAGAAACTATGACATCTTCTTTGCAGCCTTCAACAAGTCATCGATGAAGATGAACATCTTGCCAAGGTCATCCCCACACCCCCACAACTTGCCTTCAAACAACCGCGCAACCTCAAACAAACCATTGTTTGCAGCAAACTACCCAGCCTTCAGAACAGTGACCACGACACCACACACCCCTGCCATGACAATCTCTGCAAGACGTGCCAGATCATCGACATGGGTACCACCATTACACATGAGAACACCACCCACCAGGGGCGAAATTCTCCGACCCCCAGCAGGGTTGGAGAATCGCCTGGGGGCGCCTAAAATCCCGCCCCCGCCGTGGCAGAGATTCTCCGCCACCCGGGAAGTGGTGGAGGCGGAATCTCGCCACTCCGATCGGAGAGGCCCCTGCGGTGATTCTCCGGCCCGGCTGGGCCGAAGTCCCGCTGCTGGGAGGCCTCTCCCGCCGCCGAGGTTTAAACCACCTCTGGAACGGCGGGCTCAGTCGCGCGAGCAGGCCCCCGGGGTCTGGGGGGGGGGGCGGGGGGCGATCGAACCCCGGGGGGTGTCCCCACAGTGGCCTGGCCCGCGATCGGGGCCCCCCGCTCAGACTCCGGGCCAGTGCCCTGGCTGCACTATGTTCTTCCACGGCCTCCGCCATGGTGGAGGCGGAAGAGAACATCACATCGCGCATGCGCCGGCAGTGACGTCAGCGGCCAGCTGCCGCTGACGTCACAGCCGGCGCATGCGCGGACCGGCGAAAGCCTTTCGGCCAGCCCCGCTGCCGGGGGCGCCGGTTTTTTGCGCCGGTCTTCTGGTGGCAACCGCTCCGTCGCGGGGCTGGCCCCCAAAGGTGGGGAGAATTCCCTACCTTTGGGGAGGCGCGACCTCTGTGTGGTTGGTGCCACTCCCCTACTCCGGCACCCTCCGTCACGCCGGGTAGGGGAGAATGCCGCCCCAGGTATGTGGTACATACTCATGCGACTCGGCCAACATTGTCGACCTCATATGCTGCAGGAAAGGATGCCCCAAAGGATGGTATTTGATGAGACCATGCAGACATTGCGATAACGAATGAACGGACATCGTGCTCCAATTGCCAGGCAGGAATGTTCTCTTCCAGTCGGGGAACACTTCAGCAGTCAAGGGCATTCGGCCTCTGATCTTCGGGTAAGCGTTCTCCAAGGCGGCCTTCAGGATGCGCGACAACACAGAATCGCCGAGCAGAAACTTATCGCCAAGTTCCGCACGCATGAGCTGGTGTTGTAAGACTTCTTACTGTGCTCATCTTAGTGCAATGCCGGCATCTCGACATCATATCTTTTACCAGCAGTGTTAACGATTTATTTTATCTTTAGAAATAAATTTAGAGTACCCAATTCATTTTTTCCAATTAGGGGGCAATTTAGCGTGACCAATCCCCCTAGCTGGCACATTGTTGGGTTGTGGGGGCGAAACCCACGCAAACACGGGGAGAGTGTGGAAACTCCACTCGGACAGTGACCCAGAGCCGGGATCGAACCTGGGACCACGGCGCCGTGATGCCGCAGTGCTAACCCACTGCGCCACCGTGCTGCCCTGTGTTAACCATTGATTTGAAATCCGCTTCCAATAAAACACAGGAACAGGAGTAGGCCATTCAGTTACACAAACTATTGATACATTTTTCCAGTCAAATTGCCAGGATTAATCTTCAGTCTTATTTGTCAGACTATTTCTGATAGTCTCCAAGTCCAAAATTATTTTTCTCATGGTGGCATCTGCTCTGTAATATTAGGCAATTTGCCTCGCAATAGGCAAAGCTCTACAGATGGTGAAAAAAAAAACTCTTGGATATGTTATCATCTCATGCAGTATATTAACTTGATCGGGTCTTGATAGTTTTTTTCGTCAGCCTCTTTGTTTTACTGTCAGTCCTCATCATTCAGGAATGCAGATATAAAATGTGAGAGGGTGGCTTGGAGTCCAAACTATTTCTTATATTGGCTTTATTACTATTTGGCTTGTTCTGAAGCACTTCAGCAAAATGATTCCAAGCTCAGCATGTATAACGTGTACTTTCCAGTATTTTCCAACCCGAACTGTACTTTTAGTGTTGCTGGAGCAAACCATTTTTAACTGCCTTGTGCTATGGGGTTGAACAGTGGGCTATTGCTTTTTATTGCACCATGCTCATTATTAGCATACTTTAATGTCTAATTTAAGCAAATTTACATGTCACACATGATTGTTCAATGAACATTGAACTATCCAGTGCAGTGCCCAAAATGTGCTCGAGCTCACCCCCAAGACAGGTCATTGCAAAAATCTTTTTTCATTAAATCTTTCAGCAGAATCTCTGACATTGGTACTGTTATTGAGGCATACTCTTGGCACATGCTCTTATCCTGCTAAATGTAGTACTTCCAATAAATATTTGATTTTTTTTCCAGAATGCACCCACACCGAGGGACAGAAAATCATTTATTCTGCTGGCTGTCACTCCTAAAATAACAACTGTTTCCTAATCTGCACCAAATTTTTGTATTCAATTTAACAATAGAAGGTGAATTCCTGAGAAAGGTAAGGTTCGGGATGGAAAACTCAACCTGCTCTTTAAAAAACAGCCCTGTGTGAAAGGCAAAAGGATAATAAAATAAGATTACAATAATGCTCAATTAGGTGTTGAACAGGAAGATTCTCAACTCATATTTATGGTCTCCAGACTCTGTTGGTCTCAGCTAGCATCAAACCACAAAGGTTCCGGTTAAGCAGCAGGATTCAATTGAGAACATTGCTGCTCTATGCCGTGACAAACATAATGAGATATATAAATGCCTGAAGTGAAGCTTAAGGGTATTGTACCCAAGTTGCTGCCTTTACTTAAGAGTCACTGCTACACTTATTACTTATTTCATTAATCCAGCAGTGTCAGCATTAAGAATTTGTGGCAAATTGTCTCGTTGGGAAATATTTGATCATTGTGTTATCAAATCCAAAGATTATTCTGTAATGATATCACCCACCAATATCTTAATTGTTACTTAATCTCTCATTGTGCACAATATTATTCTCTACATAGTCCGGGAAAAAAAAAATCAAAAATTTATTGGATGTACTTCATTTAGCAGGATACGAGTATGTGCCAATAATAGTACCATAGAACATAGAACATAGACCAGTACAGCACAGAACAGGCCCTTCGGCCCTCGATGTTGTGCCGAGCAATGATCACCCTACTCAAACCCATGTATCCACCCTATACCCGTAACCCAACAACCCCCCCCCCCCCCCCCCTTAACCTTACTTTTTAGGACACTACGGGCAATTTAGCACGGCCAATCCACCTAACCCGCACATCTTTGGACTGTGGGAGGAAACCGGAGCACCCGGAGGAAACCCACGCACACACGGGGAGGACGTGCAGACTCCGCACAGACAGTGACCCAGCCGGGAATCGAACCTGGGACCCTGGAGCTGTGAAGCATTTATGCTAACCACCATGCTACCGTGCTGCCCCAATGTTAGAGATTCTGCTTAAAGTTTTAATGAAAAAACTGATTTTTGCCACAGATGATTAAGGCCAAACAAAGTGAGACTTTCACATCAACCTACCCCACAGGCATGTTCCCGCAAAAATGAAGGATAGAAATGGCAGGATTCGGGAACCATGGATGACAAGGGAAATTGTAAGCTTAGTCAAAAGGAAAAAGGACATATACAATAGAACTAGACGTCTAAAAACTAATGAAGCCCTTGAGGAGTACAGAGAAAGTAGGGAGGAACTTAAATGTGGAATTAGGAGGGCTAAAAGAGGCCTTAAAATGTCTTTAGCAAACATAGTCAAGGAGAATCCCAAGGCTTTTTATGCATGCATTAGGAGCAAGAGGGTAGCAAGAGAAAGAATAGGCCCACTCAAGGACAATGGAGAGAGGTTATGCAAGGAACCACAGCATGTGGGTGAAATCCTTAATGAGTACTTCGTATCAGAGAGAAGGGCATGACGGATGTTGAGGTAATGTCAATATATCAAAGGAGGAAATGTTGAGTATCCTAATTTGCATTAAGATTGACACGTCTGGACTTCCGGTGGCGGCGGGTAGAAGGAAGCCGCATGTTGGAGGGCTCCCGCCGAGAATTGATTTTTCGGAGTTTTGAAGCCCATCCCAGGAGCAGTGTTTGATGAAACAAGGGTAGAAAAGCACAGAGAAGTGAGATGTCCAAATCTCAAAGAAAAATGACCGTGAAAAAGGGGGCGAATGAAGGTCCGCCAGTGGGTGGAAAGGCCGGCTCAGGAACTGGAAGGAAGGCGGAGGCGGGAGCGCCGGGTGATGCTGCACTGCTCATGACAAAAAGGATGACCGACGCAATGAGGAAGGAGATGGGGGCGATATTGAAAGTGCTGGTGGAGGAGACGATTACCCCGGTGAGAGCAACGGTATCAAGTGCAGTGGCTGAGGTGCGGGAGCAGATTGAGACATGAAGGAAGTGGAAGAGGCACCATCGCAGAGTCTGAGGACCGTGGGTCTGCCCGAAGGGGTGGAAGGCCCGAGGGCAATGGAGTATTTTGCCATGATGTTGGCGGAGCTATTGGAGAGGGGAAGATCCCTCTCGATACGAACTAGATCGGGCTCATAGATCGTGGATGCCGATACCAAAGGCGAGTTAGCACAAAGAATAGTGATTGTTTGTTTCTGTAGGCATGGCGTGAAGGAGAAGGTCCTGTGCTGGGCAAAGCAGAAGCAGAAGGTGCAGTGGGCTGGAGCTGGTATACGCATATACCAGGACTTTACGGCGGAGTTGGCGAGGAGGCGGGTGGTCTTCGGCCGAGTGAAGACGGCACTGTATAACAGCAAGGTGCGGTGCGGCATAGTGTATCCAGCGAAGTTGAGGGTGACCTACCAATTCAATAGGGCAGCACCGCATCATAGTGGTTAGCACAATTGCTTCACAGCTCCAGGGTCCCAGGTTCGATTCCCGGCTTGGGTCACTGTCTGTGCGGAGTCTGCACGTTCTCCCCGTGTGTGCATGGATTAATTCTGGGTGCTCCGGTTTCCTCCAACAGTCCAAAGGTGTGCAGGTTAGGTGGATTGGCCATGCTAAAAATTGCCCTTAGTGTTGGGTGCGGTTGCTTGGTTATGGGTATGGGGTGGAGGTGTGGGCTTGGGTAGGGTGCTCTTTCCAAGAGCCAGTGCAGACTCGATGGGCAGAATGGCCTCCTTCTGCACTGTAAATTCTATAATTCTATGATTCAAAGACTTTCATTTTGAGACGGTGGAAACGGCGGAGGTGTTTGTGAAGGCAGAAGGACTGTGGCAGAATTGAGAAATGGGACTGAGGACTGGTCTTGTACTGAGGGTAGGTGGTTGGTAGGAGAGTATGTAGCTGTATGTAGCTTTATCTTTTCACTGCATGTTGTTGTATGTACTAAATGAGTCGATGTTATCTATTTGGACAAGGTAAGAGTTGGGACTTTCCTTTGCAATGATGGTTCTTTGGGGCTTGAGTGATGCTTGGGTTGTGTGTAAAAGGGGATTTCTCTGTTTTCCTGGGACTGGGCAGGGGTAGGAGACCCAGGCGGGGGCCTCCACACTGGCTGGTTTAAGCTGGCCAGTGAACGGGAGTGAGGTGGGGGGAGGGGCTGCGGCCATCAGAGCCTGGTGGAACATGATGAGCCTAGCCGGGGTGAAAAGTTGGGGGAAGGGACCAATACTGGGTGAGGTGTTTTCGAGAGGAAGTGGAGGGGAGGTGTCTGGGAGGGAGGGTGGGGGGCTTACAATTTGTTGGTGTCATTCATTGTACACTTTCGGGGATGGGACGGCCTTGGATATTAGCGGGGGGGGGGGGGGGGGTGGTTGGGTGCGTGGTCTATATATGTTAAGGGTGACCATGTGTGATTCCTGATTCCTGTTCTGGTTTTTTTTTTATGCTTATATTATGTCATGCGGGCTGTGGTGTGGGGGTTGGTGGGAGGATGGGATCGTTGTTGTTAATAAGGGGTTTTACATTGTTTCCGTTACTCTTTACTGTTTATTGGTGGGGGGTAAATTTTGAAGAAAATGTGGAAAAGGAGAAAAAAAACATTTTTTAAAAAAAGATAGACACATCCCCGGGACCGGATGGGACCTATCCCAGGTTACTGCAGGAGTCAAGGGGAGAAATAGCTGGGGCCTTAACAGATACCTTCACATCCTCTTTGTCACAGGCGAGGTTCCAGAGGATGGGAGAATAGACAATGTTGTTCCCTTGTTTAAGAAAGGAAGCAGGGATAATCCAGCAATTTATAGGCCCCTATGCCTATAGGTGGTGGGGAAGCTTTTGGAAAGGATACTGAAGGACAAGAGAAATGCACATTTGGATGAAAATGGACTAGTTAGTGACAGGCAGCATGGTTTCGTAGGGGGAAGGTCATATCTCATGATCTCGATTGAGTTTTTGAAGAGGTGACAAAGAAAATTGACGAGGGAAGAGCTGTGGATGTAGTTGATATGGACTTTAGTAAAGCATTTGACAAGCTCCCAAATGGCAGACTGGCCCTCACATGAGTTTCAAGGTGGGCTGGCTAGATGGATACAGAACTGCCTTGGTTATTGAAGATAGAGAGTAATGGTGGAAGGGTGTTTTTCAGAATGGAGATCTGTCGTTAGTGATGTTCCGCAGGGATCAGTGCTGGGACCTCTGTTGTTTGTAGTATATATAACTGATCTGGAGGAAAATGTGGGTGGTCTGGTTGGTAAGTTTGCAGATGACACAAAGATTGGCGGAGTTGCTGATCGTGCCGAGGATTATCAGAAGATACAACAATTATAGATAGATTGGAGACTTTGCAACAGAAATGGCAGATGGAGTTTAATCCCGATAAATGCGAGGTGATACATTTTGGAGGATTAAATCTAGATATGAATTATACTGTAAATGGCAGAACCCTTCAGAACGTTAACATACAGAGGGATCTGGACATGCAGGTCCACAGCTCCCTAAAAGTGGCAACACACGTGGCCAAGGTGATTAAAAAGGCATATGGCATGCTTGCCTTCATCAGCCGGAGCTTTGAGTAGAGGAGTTGGGAAATCATATTACAGCTATATAAAACCTTGGTTTGACCGTATTTGGAGTATTGTGTGCAGTTCGGGTCACCACATTATCAGAAGGATGCGGAAGCATTGGAAAGAGTGCAAAGAAGGGTCACAAAAATGTTGCCTGGTCTCGAGGGTGTTGGCTATGAGGAGAGGTTGAATTAACTAGGATTGTTTTCACTAGAAAGACGGAGGCTGAGGCGAGACCTAATAGAGGTCTGCAAAATTATGAGAGGCATAGACAGGGTGGATAGTCAGAGGCTTTTTGAAGGGCGGAAATGTCAATTACAAGGGGGCACAGGTCCAAGGCGAGAGGGGGAAAGAGTTATGGAGATGTGTGGGGTAAGTTTTTCACACAGAGAGTGGTGGGTGCCTGGTCTAGGAGTGCTTTCAAGACCTGTGTATTGAGTCAGCTTCCACATGGGGTTATTCCCTGTGGCTCAACTCAGTAAAGAGAGGAAAAAACACATCGACAACCTGGACAAGATGGCTATTTAATCAAGCTTGTTACGTGTACACGGAGAACAGACCTGGATATCGGCCAAGATCTGTTCTGCTGAACAAAGGCCAGAACATAGTACTTATATAATTTTCAAAAATCAAAAGCCCACCCTAGTTGGATGCGATACAATCCCTGAAGCAGCTACGTTTAAACTTATCCAATATAGTTGCAAGCAATGTTTAAACTTCAACCAATAGAATTGCAAGCAGTGCATGATTGATCCTCACCCTGACAGCTTTGCTTACTAGTAATTTGCTGTGCATTCATTGTCTATGAGAAGCAGGACAGCAAAACCCGCATACTGCATTGCTTCACAAAGACAAGATATCAGAAGTGATGTCCTTCCGGACAAGTTAGCTATCCTAAATCCCATTTTATTACTTATTACTGCTATTTCCTAAAATACATGTTTAATGGTTAACAATAATTACTCAGTCCTATAATTCATCTCAATCCTTAATAAAGTAACTTATGTAAAACTACTCCAGTGACATCCCATTCAGTTTTAAAAGGTATCGCTGAACTACCCCCCCCCCCCACCCCCCGGAACTCAAACTCGCTGCCAGAGGATGCGGTGGAAGCAGGCACATTAGCAACATTTAAGAGGCATCTGAATGGATACATAGGAGGAATCAGGGGGGTACGACTGATTAAGGGCAGAAGGTTTTGTTTTTAGTTAGAGCATCATGAATAGCACAAACTTGGAGGGCCGAAAGGCCTGTTCCTCTGCTGTACGTTTCTTTGTAAATTGTACTTCACTGACAATTATATAAATATTTCACTGAAGTGAACCTAGTTCTCAAGGCTTTGCTGTGTTATTCAGTAGCACTTTAAACCACTTTCTTAGCCACATTTGTCATTTTTGTGCATTTGCATGGTTTTTTCCTATGATCATCATCCACACTATCTATTGAGGCAAAGTTTCATAAGCTCCAGCAGCCATCAGATACCTCACCAAGTGACTATTCTTCAATTATGGACAGCGATTGTTTGATTCTGGAGGGCGAAGCTCAGCTAGATCTTATTATGCTCCTCTGGGCTGATTTAATACATGTGCACACCTAACATAGAGCTTCCTCTGGGTGGAGCAGAAAATACAATTTGACAGAGTGGTTGGATTACCTTGGGATTCACTTTGCATTACAGAATAGCATACACAAAGTGAACAAAAAATTATTTTTGTCTCCCCAAAAGTACAGGTCATGTGCCGTGCCAAGCACATGTTCTGCTAATCACTGCTGCCATGATGCCTTCAGTTTGTCAAGAATTCCATTCTCCTTGCTGAATCCAAACCTGCAGTTTGGTTGGCTGCTCAGGGATTGGATGCTTCTTGCAACTTTAGCTCATGACCACTGTATGGAATCCCAGAAATCTCCTTATAATTTTGTTGAGTCAGAAGATAACAGCAGCATTACCCCTGGCTCCACAAAATGACTGCAGGCCATTGCCGGTCAATGCCCACACCTCTCCCGATCACGTCCCACCATCCAATATGCAGTGGCCTTGGTGCAAAAGAAATTGGTAAAACCTCAACAGAAAAGATGCATCAAAGTACTTGAAGCAGTGCCAACAGCACACCTGACTTATCCTGATGATGTCCAAGGACAATTCTAGTGTTGTCTTCAGGCCTCACCTTTTGACCTGTCATTGGCGTACGCTGTCCGCATTGCACTTATTTTATGGTACTGGAGAATTTAGATCTTACTGTTACTGTCATGATCCCTCACCTACAGCAACAAGCTAAAATAGCTTTCTTTCCACAGTATTACTCCAAATCATGCCATTCGTGGGGAGGGTACGAAGGGAACCAGGAAATGTCATTATTTGGGAAACTCAAGCTGTATGATGTGGGTGGGGAGGATTGGCCCCAGTACGCCGAAAGAATGTGCTATTTCTTTTGTGCGAATGGCATACAGTATTACAACTGGCAGAAAGTATCTTATTGACTGCCCGCGGAGCCCAAACATTCAGCATTTTAACAGCCTGACTTACCCAGTGGCCCCGGACTCAAAAACGTTTGCTAAGTTGGTGGATTTAGTGAGGAATCACTGCAACACAATACCATCAATTATTCTCCAATGCTTAGGGTTTAATACAGCTGGAAGAATCCCTGAAGAACCTGTGATAGAAATCCTCACAACGCTCATAAAACTGGCTGAGCACTGTTAGTATGGGCGAACCCTGCTGGAGATGCTACAGGGCTGAATGGTATGTGGGATAAACAACGTGGCATCACAGAGAAACCGTCCTTAATCTTAAAGGGGCCATAAAACTGGCGCTGTTCCTGGAAAATGCCAAAAAAAAGGGCCCAGGAACTCTAAGGTTCAATGGACTGCAGTGTGTTCAATGTTGGATGTCCCCAGTATTGGGAAACTGGACACCCTATGGACAACACCTCTGTGGTCCGCCCATTACCTAGACATTACCCAGCCTGGGCACACAAGGACATGGGCCGATGACTGCAAAACTCTCGGGCTGGGATGGAAGCTTCCTCTGAGGACGTCAGGGAGCAGTCACGAGTGCAGTACCTGTGGCCAATGATTACAGCCAATCTAAGGATGCTAGAATTGTCCGCATTCCCAGGCTGGAAGCCAAAGCCAGCTCAGGCCCAGGCCCTGCAAATCCACCAGCCCGAACAGAACAAACTAATGCAGTTGAACTACATCACCACCCCAAAGTTGCCCCGGTCAAAATTAAACTCCAGGTCAAGAGTCACCCCTTAGAAATGGAAGTGGAGATGGAAGCCACCACCTCCATTGTAGAGGAACAAACCTCCAGGCACATCTGAGCTGGCATCATGTCCTGTGCCTATGGGGCACCAGTGCCAGGTTGATCATTTACACAGGGGAGCCTCGACGAATCATAGAAAGCACCGTGACCCCAGTCGCCTCTGGGCAACAGATCATCTGACTTCCCCTAATAGTTGTGAAAGACTTCTGGGCATAGACTGGCTGCAAAAAAATCCAATTGACCTGGCAGCAGATCTTCAGGATGCAAATCGGGGGCCTGTATGAAGTAACCGGGAAATATCCTGATATCAATATCAAATATTTAGGGTAGCACTGAGGCACAGTGGTTAGCACTCTCTGGAAAATATCCTTCGAAGGCTGCCTAGGTGGCAGTGTTTCGAGATGATGTGTTAATTATGGGAGCCAGTGAGAAAGAGCACCTGGAAAACTTGGAGGAAGTCCTGTGACGATTCTCAGACACAGGTATCCGCCTCAAGTGGGAAAAGTGCCTGTTTTAATTGGGCAAGGTGACATACCTCAGTTTCGCTGTCGACAAAGACGGCCTGCCCCCTGAGGACAAAGTAAAGGCCGTAAAAGGGGCGGCAATCCCGCATTACGCGATGGAATTGAAGTAGTTCCTAGGTCTCATCAATTGGTATGGGAAATTTATCCCCAACCTGGCCACCTTACTGACACCCTTACACACATTTCTAAAGAAAAACCAGAAGTGGTTGTGACACATACCACAGGATGAAGCACTCACAAAAGTGAAGCAACAGTTGCTGTCGTCCAATATCTTGCCGCACTCTGATCCCACAAATCCACTGGCACGAACATGCAAGGTCTCTCCCTGTGGAGTATGGGCAGTGCTGTCCCATTGTTTGGACGATGGCACAGAGCGATTGATTGTGTGTGTGTCATCAATCACAGAAGATGCAGAGCGACACTGCACAAAGTGTCAAGTGTCTAGTCGTGATATTCAGAGTGAAGAAATTCCACCCATACGTTTACGGCTGACACTTTATGGTAATCATGGATCATAAACCCCGGTTGTGCTTTTTTAAGGAAGACAAATCAATCCCACCCATTAGCATTGGGTATTCTTGTTGGCAACATACAAATACTTCTAGCACCGCCCAGGAACGCACAAAGCCAATACTGATGCCCTAAGTCACTTAATGTTACCCATAAGCCCCACTGAGAATGGAATAGGTCATCATGACTTTGAACTTTTTGGACACCCGGCCTTTGTCTGCCAGGCAGATCCAGAAAAACCCACGTTGACGAAACTATGCCATGTGATCCTAAGCAGTGGAATCCAAGGATACCCTACGGAGGACATGAAGCCCTTTCTATCCAAATGAATTCAGTGTGGAAGATGGATCCTCCTGTGGGGATCCCAAGTGACTCTCCCTCACCCTGGCCAGCGCACAATCTTAAAGGAGTTTGACAGTAGTCGCCCAGGAGTCTCCAAAATTAAGATGCTTGCAAGGAGCTATGTCTGGTGGCCCGAGCTTGATGAAATGAAAAACAAAATGAAAATCGCTTATTGTCACGAGTAGGCTTCAATGAAGTTACTGTGAAAAGCCCCCGGTCGCCACATTCCGGCGCCTGTTCGGGGAGGCTGGTACGGGAATTGAACTGTGCTGCTGGCCTGCTTGGTCTGCTTTAAAAGCCAGCGATTTAGCCCAGTGTGCTAAACCAGCCCCTAAGCCAGCCTCTTGATTCAGACATTAAAGGTTTAGTGAAACAGTGCCATATCAGAAGAATCAGAAACTCCTGCCATCAGCCTCGCTACCCCCATGGGAATGACCAGGAAGATCTTGGACTCGGGTATATGCAGACTTTGCCAGTCCACTTATGGGGTCAACATTTTTGACATTCGTCGATGCCCGTTCCAAATGGATGAACATATATCAGATGTTCTCCACGACTTCTAGCACCACAATAAGAAAACTTCAGCAATCATTGTGCATTCATGGGATACCAGATGTCCTCGTGTCCAGTGGAGAATTCCAGGCGTTCACATAATCCAATGGGATGAAGCACATTTGGACGAGGTCCTATCATCCATCTTCTAATGGCTTGGTCAAGTGGGCAGTCCAAACGTTTAAAAACAATATGTAGAAACAGACCACCAGCTCGCTCGACACCAAACTGGCTCGGTTCCTTTTCAACTACAGGATCATGCCATATGTGCCAATGGGGTTTGCACCAGCAGAATTGCTCATGAACCAACACCTTCGGACTAGATTCAGTCTACTGTTTCCCAACCTAAGTGGGAAAGTGGAGTCAAAACAGGAGACTCAAAAGAAAATTTATGACACTTGACGACCTGATAGGAATTTCAGGCCAGGAGTTGCCATCTATATTCGCAATTTCGGAGATGGGCCCCCTTGGATCCTGGGAATGGTAACTGAGAAGACTGGCCCCATGTCATACAGGTCAAGTCCAGGGACAGGACCGTAGAAAAGCACATGGATCATCTTTGCAGCATGGAACCCTTGACTGTAGAGACTACTCCAGACAGGGTGACATCCTCAACATCTTTGGAACCTACCACCAGGCAAGGGACTTAGCCTATGGTACACCCAAGAGTCATCCCCCTGGAAGATGAAGACAGGCTCTGACATGGAAACTGAGGGTACGGACACAGCCGAAAATTTATGTTAGGATTGAACCCCAATCAGTCGACTTTCAGTGAGGAAGCGATTTTTCCTCATCGGCTTTACGTCCCCAGACCTAACTTCACTGACGATGGACTTAAGGCCATTTATGAACCAGCGTAGGAGGCCTCCTGGTCGCAGGAGCGAGGTGGAGGATCTGGACTTGGGGCAGAATGATGTGATGACATTCACGAGGGTCATGAGGAATCGTTTATTGATCTCTCTGTGGGGCTCGTTGAGTACAGGTTCCCTTGATACAGCCTGAGGCCCATGCAGCTGGGACTTGTTATCAAACATTTTCAATACAGTCCAAGTCCCCAACTGAGAATTCCTGTTAGTCCAGGGCTGGGACACTGCTTTTGTATGCTGCAGGTGCGGCGTTACTTTTGTGTTAAAATAAATTTGGTTTAGGGCAGTGGTCAGCACTGCTTTCTCACGGTGCTGAGGACCCGCGTTCAATCCCACCCTCGGGCCACTGTCCTTGTGGAGTTTGTACATTCGTTGTGTCTGCATGAGTCTCACCCACACAACCCAAAGATGTGCAGGGTAAGTGGATTGGCCATGCTAAAAATTGCCCCTTAATTGGAAAAAGAAATAAATTGGATACTTTACACTTGCAAAAAAATTCTGCTTAACGTTTATCTTGGTGTCTCCTGGATTACTATAGTCCTTAACATTTTGAACTCAAAGCGACCAGTCCTGTTTGTTAACAAGAGTTGCAAGAAATAATCAGCTATTAAATCATATTACAAAGAAGTAGCAGCCCACTTCTTTTTAATAAATTTAGAATACCCAATTCATTTTTTCCAATTACGGGGCAATTTAGCATGGCCAATCCATCTAACCTGCACATCTTTTGGGTTGTGGGGGCGAAACCCACGCAAACACTGGGAAAATGTGCAAACTCCACACGGACAGTGACCCAGAGCTGGGATTGAACCTGGGACCTCGGCGTGAGGCAGCAGGGCTAACCACTGTGCCACCGTGCTGCCCCACAGCCCACTTTTTAACATATTTTACAACTCCAATTTCATCCACCTATGAATACCATAGATTTCCTGAATCATAGAAGACCTACAGTGCAGAAGGAGGCCATTTGGCCCATCAAGTCTGCAGCAGCCCTTGGGAAGAGCACCCTACATAAGCCCACGCCCCACCCTATCCCCGCCATCCTACCTAACTTTTTGGACACTCAGGGGCAATTCAGCATGACCAATACACCTAACCTGCATAACTTTGGACTGTGGGAGGAAACTGGAGCACCCGGAGGAAACTTACGCAGACACGGGGAGAAAGTGCAAACTCCATACAGATCACCCGAGGTTGGAATCAAACCCGGGTCCCTGGCGCTGCGAGGCAGCAGTGTTAACCATGCCACCCCTAAACATCTGAATGATTTTCCAAAGGGCCTTGAAGGTTTTTCAAGTCAGGGAAACAGACTGATGGAAAGTTCATCTCATGTGAAGTTTCATGATGCACAAATGTATTCTGCATAGTTTAATTTCTGAACATGAAAGATTACCACTACGATATACTTTTGCAGGAATTGTTATGAACCTGCCTGTCTTCTGTGCACAAGTGGCCTCTTGTCATTTATTTAAGCTGAGATGTGTTTTAAAGGGGATTTAATTGAAATTCAGTCCCAGCCCAATGCAATTTACTGCTGTTTGAATGTATGCGATCAATTGGCCTCAGCTGGGCTCTTGTGATTATGCTTAATATGAAATTTCATGAAATGTTGATTAGCCTGTACAAGCACTATATTTATGAAGCATCAAGTCCAGTTCAGGCCTTCATTTAGTTCTAACCCTAAGGTGAATGGTTCTGAATGAAATAATCAGCTAAAAATGTATGTACATTAATAATATGTTTGTTATGATAATAGGCTGCTTGAGTCTTTTTAGCCAATAGAGAATGAAGTAAATTTAAGTAAATGATAGGCATTAGCTCCCGCGACCTGTCACTGAAGGAGGAAAATTATTTTAGGTGAATTTGTCGGTGCACTTTCAGAAACAAGGATTTGTGTCCCATGGACATTTCTAATACCCTTGCAATACTTATTCAATAGATATGTTCAGATCCCTTTTTTTGTTGATGTTTATTATCTTCAAATAAAATGGTGGTTGTACACAATTTTGTATTGGAAATTTCTTGCCATGCAAATTCCTAAGTAGGAATGAGAGGAAAGCAGGTCAATCAAGAGAGATCTATAACCCTTCCTCCTTCAACACTTCTCAAGCAGCTAAGTGGCTAGTTGTGCAGAAAATACACTCCAGTTGGTCTTTGGATTGGAGAAAGCAAAGGTGGAAACCATTGCATTGGGTTGGATAGCGATGCTTGCGACAGGGATGGGAACAGTGAAGACTCTACTGGAAGCAAGGAAATCAAGGGCAGGGTTGAGGGCCTGGTTAAGCAAATAAAAAGGGGCTAAAGGGGAGGGGTGAAGGTGGGGTGAGACACAGACTAGGCAGTTGAGAGTTCAAACTTGCAGTTGCAAGAGACTTGGGGCGGTGCGGGTGGCGGGTTGCACTGTTCTTTCCCAGAGGCAAAAGTAGAAAGGAATGGGATTGGGAGCGTATAGAAAAATATGAGTTGCAAGGGTGACAAATGACTAGTTGGAAATGGCTTTGTTCTTCTTGTGACCACAGAAAGACTTGCATTTCTATAGCGCCTCTCTGACCACAAGATGCCCCAAGGCACTTTACAGTGAGTTGGTTACTTTTGAAGTGTAGCTCGTATTGTAATGGAAGAAGAGAGGCCACAGAGCATGGCAGTGTCATGGGGATGGCCATGAGCATGAAAAGGAGAGTTCCTATGGAGGAGAGTACAAAAATGCAAAGCATTCTGTGGAGACAGAACAAGCATGAAGATTAAAATCACCAATGAAGGAAGAGTCATTCAATACTGTCAGTGGAAATGAGGAAGGATGACTCAGGGAGGAACTGGTGATGATGATGTGGTGGTGGTGGTGGGCCAAGGCCTCCATGGTGCCAGCCACCGATGGGGCCGGGGTGCAGAGATAGGGGAGAGGGACTTATGGGGGCAGAGTCGCCGGTGACAATTGGTGCCACCCTGCAGCATGGTGGACCTGGTTGGGCACAGGGGAATGCACCATGCTAACATGTCTTTCACCCCTGCAGACAATGGATATTGGAATTCAACCAGCAATGGTGGCCTTCCTGCTAGTTGCCACAGCCCTGCGGGGATGCCCTACGGCTGTCTGAGCTGGCACTGCTTGAGCAGGAGGAGGAGGCTGCAGCAGCAAAATGGCAGGAGCAGAGCATGCTGCAGAGGAACAGGTGGCAGCTGCCCAGGATGGAGAGCGAGCCGCACAATAGACCAAGGAGCAGGAGGTGCCAAGGAGGCACTGCATGAGAATTTGTGTGTACGGGCACTGCCTGTCATTCAAGGACCAGCTGCACCGGCAAGTCGTTGAATATTCCGGCTGAGCAGGGAGACAATGCAACATTTCTGCCAGATGATGGCACTCCTGGCATCACTCCCGGTGGCCGTCAAGGTGACGGTCGCCCTGGACGTTTACACCATGGGGTCCTTCCAGGCGGCGAGCCCTGCCATCCATCACTGGGATGCCTCGGGTCCAGAGGGTGATCGAAGGGATTCATGTCCCCTACGTGCACCTGCAGGTGACAGGCCGCTCGACATAAACCGAAAGGGATTTCACTGGATGAACGTGCAGCTGATACGTGACCATCAGCTGTGCATCATACACGTCTGTGCCCGATACCCGGGCACTGTGTACGACGCCTTTATCCTGGCACACTCTACGATTCCTGACAAGTTCAAGACCCCTCATGGCCAGTTGGGGAGTTGGCTCTTGGGCGACAAGGGTTAGCCACTGGAGTCTTGGCTGATGACGCCTATCCGGAAGGCCACAGACCGCTGTGGAGACCCGCTACAAAGATGCGCATGCTGCGACCAGGAACATGATTGAGCAGTGCTTCGGCTTCATGACACTGGGAGGTCACCTGCATCGTGGCGGCCTGCTATGTCCTCCACAAAAATATCGTCCAGCAGACGTGCGACATGCTGGAGGAGGCAGATGAATACCAAGCCTCATTCAATGAGGAGGATGCAGAGGAGGTTGAGGGTTGGCAGGACATGGGGCCCAGGCAGGCACGGGAGGCTGCATGACCTGTGCGCCAGGGCCAACGCGAAGTTTACGGGGTGTTCGCCCAGATTCACCTACTGTGGGAGGGGTACTGGCCAGAGGCTTGGACACCGCGTTCCCCCCCCCCCCACCCGCAATTCCCTTTGTAATACATACCTGCCGCACTACGGGATGGGGCCCTGAGTTGGCAGTAACAGTGGGTCTAGTCTATGGGATCCTAGAATTTACAGTGCCTGCACCGGTCCTCGTAAAGAGCACCCCACTTAAGCCCACGCCTCCACCCAATCCCCGTAATCCAGTAATGCCATCTAAACCTTTTGGACACTAAGGGCAATTTATCATGGCCAATCCGCCTAACCTGCACATCTTTGGACTGTGGGAGGAAACTGGAGCACCCAGAGAAAACCCACGCAGACACGGGGAGAACGTGCAGACTCCGCACAGATAGTGACCCAAGCCCTATGGAGGATGATGACAACCCGTTCTGCGATGAGCTCTGATGCTCGAGTGGGGAGGGGCGTGTGTGTGGGGGTGGGGGATAGTGTGTTGGTGGGGTGATGGTGGTGTGGGGATTAGGGCGGGTGCGAGTGAAGGTGGTGTTGCGGGGAGGGGGAGGTTGAACCATAACTAAGCGGGGTCTCACTTGAGCTCCACCTCGGCAACCTCCCTTTCCTCTGGGCCACCCGTCACTTCCAGGGCCCTCCGCTCAGCCATGGTGATGTGCCAGTCACCAGTCGGCAGACATCAACACTCAGGGGATGGGCAGTTGGTGGCCTCAGTGGCCAAGGCACCCAGCCATGGAAACCAGTATGGGTGCCGGCATGTGGGGTAAGGTGGGGTTTTGGCCGCCCTCCGGATTAGGGTGGTAGGGTGATGCGTGTGTGGGACGGGGGTTTAGTGCCAGGGGTACAGTGCTGTCTACTCACCGTGGCCACCCTGAGGAGGCAGTTTTTTTCCGGCCAGCCAGTCAGGACTACGTTGCCCGCGGCGCTGACCGCCTCTGCCACCCGCACCCCGGCACAGCAAATAGCGGCAGCTGGCAGCCTCCTTCCCGGGCTGGGGTACAGGATCTCTCCCCCATCACGTCCAGGAGGGTCTCCAGCTTGGCGTCTGTGAAGCTTGGATCTGCTCTCCTTGCTGCCATCTTGTTGGCTGGGATGATGTGTGTGGGGAGTGAAGGGTGTATATGCGACTGCAGCTTGTCAGCCTCCTGAGTGTCTAACATTAGAATCAATTGTGTTCCACGTGACGCCGGTGCTAGCCCCTTAACAGTAGCAGAATCGGTCCAGGTGTGGCACCAGTTTTGCTGTTGTGAAAGTCTCCAAATTCTGCATCGGCGTCAACACTTGGAGAATCACGCCAATTAGTTTCATTTCTGTGGCATGTGGCATGCAGGCAGATTTTGATTCTAAGTGAACAGAACAATTACCTCTCCCAGAAGACTGCTATAGAAGAAAACATTTTCAAGACAATTTTTGTGTTGTATTTCTGCTTTCCAAAAGGGGTTGTTTAGCTTATTACTGTATTCTGTAAAAACCTGGTGATAATTCATTCAACTCAGAACAGGAACTGATCTGAAGTTCAAGCTTTCAATTATTTCTAGTGTCTTCAAGCCCCTTATTTATTTTCTTTTTAATTATTTTATGTATGGGCTTTGGTCAGTGCTGGCAGTGCCAGCAATTGATGTGCACCCATAATTACGCTTCTGTAAATGTTAGAGACCCACCTTCTTGAAGTGCCTGAGTCTATGTTCTGAAGAGATACCCCCAGCGCTGTGAGGGAACTTCAGGATTTTGATACAGTAACAATGGAGGAATGGTGATGCATTTCCAAGTCAGAATGCTGCTTGCCTTGGAGGAGATATGGAGATGATCATGTTCCCATGCACCTGATGTCCTTGTCCTTTTAGAGGATGCGGAATTGAGAGCTGCTGATGAAGGAGTCCTGGAGAAATACAAAGAAACATAATTAGAAAATAGAAGCAGGAGGAGATCATTCAGTTCTTCGAGCCTGCTTCACCATTCATTATGGTCATGGCTGATCATGAAGTTCAATATTCCCTTATTCCGCCTTCCCCGCATACCCCTTATCACTTTAGCCCCAAGAGCTATACCTAATTTCTCCTTGAAATTACACAACTGTTAGCCCTCAACTACTTTCTGAGGCAGTAAATGCCACAGGGCTTAAAGGGGTCATGAAAAGTCATTGACAAATAGGGTTAAGGAAAATCCCAAGGCTTTTTACACGTACATAAAAAGCAAGAGGGTAGCCAGGGAAAAGGGTTGGCCCACTGAAGGACAGGGGAGGGAATCTATGTATGGAGCCAGAGGAAATGGGCAAGGTACTAAATGAATACTTTGCATCAGTATTCACCAAAGAGAAGGAACTGGTGAATGTTGAGTCTGGAGAAGGGTGTGTAGATAGCCTGGGTCACATTGAGATCCATTGAGATACAGAGGACGGACAGTGACGACTTTCATGGCTGTGCGTTGCCTGAAGGTCAGGCCGTGAAACAGGACAGGACGGGGTCAGTCGACCCAGACGCACAGAGGACGGCGACGCAGTCAACTGGCTCATCTGATTCTGTGCTGTCCGTCTGCACGACTGACGATGCAGGTGGTAGTGGTAGTGTTCAGCGATGCCGTTGCACGCGACACGTGAATCTTGCAGCCACCAATGCGTCGCGTGCCTGCTGTCCTCGCCGGTGCCGTCGTGCAGCCTCCTGGACATTACCAGCACCCGGATTGTGTGTGTGTGCTGCACCCGACGCACCACCAACCTCCTCAACCTCCTCCTCCTCCTCCTGCTCAGTGTTGGCACCACTGCCAGTGGTTTCTCCCTCCGACTCCTCCAACAGGGCATCTCCCCTCTGCATCGCGATGTTGTGCAGCGCACAGCATACCACGACAATGCAAGCGACCCTCTCAGGCTGGTACTGCAGGGCACATCCGGAGCGGTCCAGGCACCTGAATCTCATTTTCAGGAGACCAAAGCAGCGCTCCCCCACACCCCTGGTTGCTGCATGGGCCTCATTGTAAAGGGTCTCCGCGTTGGTCTGAGGCCTCCGTCTGGGTGTCACCAGCCAAGACCTCAGTGGCTAACCCCTGTTGCCCAGCAACCAGCCCCTCAGCCGAGGGGCCGTCCATCAAACATAGCAGGGATGAACGACTGCGCAAGAATGTACGCATCATGCACACTCCCAGGGAACCTTGCATGATCCTCATGTGGGGATCGCATACCACCAGTTAGTGAACACTTCCCTGTTGTCTGCAGGCGGGCGCATGGGGACGTGAACATCATCAATCACTCTCTGGACCATCGGTATCCCGGCCACGTTGGCAAACCGACGGGCTTGTGCTTCTTGATTTGCTCGGTCCTCGGGAAAGGTTATGTAACGGTCCGCGATGGCGAACAGGGCGTCGGTCACGTCCCGGGTGCACCTGTGGACCAATGCCTGCGATATCCCAGATAGGTCCCCACTCGGAGACTGGAAGGAACCAGTAGCATAAAAGTTAAGTGCCACCATCACCTTGACGGCAACCGGTATCGCGCGTCCTACACCCGTTCGACGTAGGGCAAGGTGCGCCACAAGATGGCAGATATGTGCGACCGTCTCCCTGCTGAACCAGTCTCCTCCTGCAGGTGATGTCCAGCAGTGCCTCGAAAGAGATCTGGTCACGGTACACCCTAGGCCTCGATCGTCGCCTCTGGCGCCCTGGCTCCACCATCAATGTCTCCTCCGCCTCCTCCTCCCCCCCATGCTGCTCGACATCAGTGCCCGCATCCTGTGCCATCCTCAGCGTTTGGGGTTCAATGTTCCCCTCGGCATCCCCCTGGACATACCGGCCATGAGTGCCTGCGGTCTGTACGGCGACGATGGGCCACTCCGCGGCCATTCCCTCTGCTGCTGCAGCTGCCCCTGCATCCACTGTGGGATGTCGCTGTGGACGCTGCTGGCTGTGCAACTGCAGTGCAGCGGCCCCAACCACTGCGGTGAACATCGCCGTTCAGTTCAAATACATTACGGTCACTTACAGTAGGGTGGTGGGGGGCAGAGAAACAACATGTTCGATGGAAGTTAGTCGACAACCCGCCAGCCGCCAGCCACGGGATACCTGTGTGTCCCGGTGGCCTGGCCGCGCTGCTGTCACATGGCCAGCCTAACCCCTGGTCACTTTCTGCGTCCAACGGGCAGTTAACAACACGTCCTCCTCACCGGTGCTTCAGTGGGCTGTGCCATCAGTCACAGGGGAACCAGCGGCCGTGTCCTGGTCACCATCCTGCCATGGCAGGGCAGCTGACATGTTGCATCCAGGGGTAGACGACCCACTCCACTCACTCCCTCTCCTCCCCCTCCCACTACTCGCTCCCTCTCCCTCCCACTACTCGCTCCCTCTCCCCCCTCCCACTACTCCCTCTCCTCCCCACTACTCCCTCCCCCCTCCCACTACTCGCTCTCTCTCCCCCCCCTCCCACTACTCCCTCTCCCTCCTCCCCACTACTCGCTCCTTCTCCCCCCCCCCACTACTCTCCCCCCCCCCCACTACTCCTTCCCCCCCTCCCACTACTCGCTCCCTCTCTCTCTTCCCCCCCTCCCCCCCGATCCAGCTGCTGCGTTCTCGGGGAAGCCTTACCCCGTCTGCGGAGACTCCGGGACGGTCCGCTCAAATCCTCACTGTTCGTTAGCCAGCACGACTGGCTGCCGACTATAAAAAGCAGGCGTGGATGGCGACAGCGTGAACTGCGGTCACGCCGTTGGGACTTCGGCCCATCCAGGCCGGAGAATAGCGGGAGTTCTGGAGATTCGCCATTTTGGGTGCCTCGGGCGATTATCCGGGTTTTGCCGCGCGGAACACGACGGAAGCGATTTGGCCGTTTGGGAAAATCGCGGGAGCGTGTCGGACCGGCGTCGCGCGAAAAACCGGCGTGGGGTCGGAGAATCGCGCCTATAGTGCTGCCATTCTCACACTGCACGGGAATGAAGTGCCGAGCGCCATGGTGGTTCACGGAGCATGGCACCGTGAAATGACAAGGAGGATGATTTGCTGGTGAACAAAGTGATGCTTATTTACATGTTCTTTTTTATAGTGGTGACTGATCTTAGCGAATGCCTATGCTCACTCATGTCCACCATGGGCCTACTGTATCTTGCTCTTCCTAATCCTCATACTTTGTCTCGGTGTTTCCCCAGGATCCACAGTTGAGGTTGAGTTTGAGGCGGCCTGCTGCCTTCCTTGTCATGTTGCCTGATGACGTTGCCAAGTGTCTCCGGGGGTGTCTGGATTTGAGGGTCCGGGCGTATTTTTGGGCAGCATGAATGTTGCAGTGCTGCCCTCCTCAGTGTTCGGAACAGGAAGTATGTCGCTCACAGGGAGGGGGATGTCCGATAAGCTGGACACGGCTGGGGACTCCTGGGGGCCCGGGCTGAAATCCTCTTCCCTTCAGGTGCCCGGGGACCCTTGTACGCCTCCATGTGATAGAAGGACAGCTTGAGTGAGATCCAGAAGTGCTCCTGTCCTCTGACGCTGATATACATGGATTTCCACCAGCCGCTGAACCATGTAGTTGAAGCCCTGCACCTTGGAGCTCATTCGCTCAACCATATAGGTCATGAGCTGAGCCCTGGAGTGGACATCCCCGCCATGGAGTGCATGTCCTGCACCAAGCATCCACTGTGGATGCCACCCTCCCAGTGTTGGCTTTGTTGCGCGGAGTGATGGCTCCATCTCCTCAGACAGAAGGCGACTAGACTCCTCCAGTCAACCGTGCAGCCCAAGGAAGGATGCCGTTATCCCTTCCTGATTCTTGCGACTCTACCTTTGCAGTTCCATCAGCGCGGGGTTGTCCGAACCCAGGGGCGGATCATCAATCAGGGGCTCAGCAGTGTGCAGTGCCCTGGTATTCCTCCGAATGCCAGGTCCCTGGAACGGCCCTGCCTCCACCTGCTGTGGATCATCAACTGTGATCTGGAACAAATATTGGGCAGTGCTACGGAGGCCTTTAAATGGAGCTCCCCAGCGACTGCAGTGATTAAGTTTCCCTGGGACGAGTGAACCAGTGGGAGGCCAGGAAGAGCATGGTGTGATTCACATGGGGAAAAAAAAGTCTCTTTAAGAGGCTCTAAATTCCATGCGAAATCCCACCGATGGTGTCAGCGGGATTAGCACCATTTTTCTCACCAGAACTGCCTCTGACATTGTTTTTTCCGATTTTTTCAATGTGCTGTGATTGAGATAATTAGCCTACAACAACCACAACTATCTTTCTTTTCGTTAGGTATGAATCCAGCCTGTATATTCCTTTTAAGTGCCATTGACTTCAGTTTTACTGAGATCTTTGGTGCTACACTTAGTGAAATGTTGCCTTGATATCAAGGACGGTCACTCTCAATTCACTTCCAGAAATGAGCTCTTCTGTTCATTTTTCAAATTCATTCACAGGATGTGGGCAGCATTTATTCGCCCTCCCTAATTGCCCCTGAGAAGATGCTGGTGCACCACCTTCTTGAACCCGTTTGGCCCATGTTGGGTATGTACACCGAGAGTGCTATTCGGAAAATGTATGGTCAAAAGCAGTAATGAGATCAGGAGCTAAATGGTACTTGCAGAATTCAAACTGAGTATCGGCGAGCAGGTTATTGGTGAATAAATGCAGCTTGACCACACTTTCAATTACACGTTTCAGCACTTTGCTGATGATTGAGGGGAGACTGATTTTTTTTTTACATTTAGAGTACCCAACAATTTATTTTTCCAATTAAGGTGCAATTTAGCGTGGCCAATCCACCTATCTGTACATCTTTGGGTTGTGGGTTTGAAATCCATGCAGACAGGGGAAGAATGTACAAACTCCACCCGGACAGAGCCGGGATCGAACCCGGGTCCTCAGCACCATAAGCAGCAGTGCTAACCACTGTGCCGCCATGCCAAGGGTAGACTGAGATAATGGTAATTGGCTAGACTGGATTTGTCCTATGATGGTGAGGACCTTAGGAGGCCAGTGGGACAGATTATCCAGATTACACGTTTTACTGAAAGTAGGTATAAATGCTTCAGCCTTGTTGTTGCACCTATGTGCTGAACTATGCCATTGTTCACATTGTGCATTTTAATTGAGCATTATTTTCCCCATTAGTTGCTTCAGTGTCTACCACCATTCATGACTGTATGTGGTGGAACTGCAGAACTCTTCTGTGATAAGTTGGCAGTTGGATTGCTTGGCTTGGTCCTTATCATGCTACATCTTCTGTTTAGTATGCATAAGTCCAGTGTTGTATCTTCACCAATTTGGCACTTAATTTTCAGGTGCACCCAATGCTGCTCTTGATATGCCCTTCTACATTTCAGACCTCCACACACAAGGCTTCATGCCGCACCTCCCTTGCACCTGTTGGGCAGCCGGCCCCCCATCCAGAGCGGCTGCCTCCTGTTCCTCTGGGGCAGTCTCGGCTGCTCCAGCGTCCTCCTCAAACAGCTCCTGCTTGAACAGCCTCAGTGCATTGTCCAGGGCTGCGGCGATTAGGATGAAGGTCACCATTCTGAAGTTCATTGTCTGCAGGGGGTGAAAGGCAGACATGTTAGCATGGTGCGTACCCCTGGGCTTAGCCAAGTCCACCAGGCTACCCATTGACTCCGGTCTGCACTGCAGCCCCTGTCTCTGCATGTCCTCCTCTCCCCATCCTGCAACCCACACCCAACCCTGGCGGTTTCCCCTGCACTCTGCCCACCACATCCCTGGTCCCATCAGTGCCCGGCACCGTGGCAGCCTCTGGTGTCCATCCCTGCTGCCGGGAGTACCAATAGCTGGTGCTACCCATGCCAGCGGGACGCTCTGAGGCTTCCGATTGGCGCCTTCTGTATCCACATGGGGTGGCCACTGTCCAACACCAAATGGAAGATTGCAAGGAATGCAGGGAAAATGGACATGTTGGAAAGCAAGCAGCTTGCAAGGCGATTGTATATTGGGACGACTGCAGAAACCAGTTTTGACTGTTGCAGAAACCAGACAGCACTGTGAAAAGAAACCAGTTAACATACTAATGAGGCGATACTGGGCGAGTCCCAGATACAATGGACACAAGTTAAGCACAAATCGATACATTCTATGGAAGGCCAGACCCAGTGGCGCCAGAGAAGCCCAAAACAATAGGTCCCAAGAACCGCCCCAGTGACCGAGGAACTGCCCTATGATTGGGGGGTTCAAACATAATCGATTGGGAAGAGACCCAATCGATTCCAAGCAGGTAAGGGAGTCCGCCCAAAGGGGCGCGGATCCCCTGGGACCTATAAAAGAAAGGTCCCACACATGGTTCAGTCTCCTGTCTCCGGCCTCCTGTCTCCTACTCCAGCCATCGAGCAGCAGCCACCAACAAGTAAGTGCCTAACGACGACCGCTACCAGAAATAGGCACTCCTGACCCCCTTTTCAATTGATAACAGTCTGAAGTCTTCAGACCAGAGCAGAGCAAGAGGCCTTGTTCCCTGACCCAGCAGTTCCTTCGAGATAAGTATTAGTTGTTTAGCGGTAGGAGTAAGTTTAATCCTTTAGCGTGTGCATGGGTAGTTATTATAATTGTATTATAATAGGGCAGCACGGTGGCCAAGTGGTTAGCACAACCGCCTCACGGCACTGAGGTCCCAGGTTCAATCCCGGCTCTGGGTCACTGTCTGTGTGGAGTTTGCACATTCTCCCCGTGTCTGTGTGGGTTTCGCCCCCACAACCCAAAAATGTGCAGAGTAGGTGGATTGGCCACGCTAAATTGCCCCTTAATTGGAAAAAATAATTGGGTAATCTAAATTTATTTAAAAAAATAAAAAAATAATTGTATTATAATAAACTCTAGTTGTTTGGACTTACTAATTGGTGTACGGTTTTATTGCTTTGAACTTCACCTTGAAGCTTGTGGCGGTGTCTTAACGGCACCTGGCGACTCCAGAGCTTAGAACAAGAAACAGAGCCAAATTGAGTGTTAAGCACACTCACCCAGAACGACCAACACTTACTACAGGAGCTACTTTCGACATTTCTCTTGGACGGGCCACATATTTCCCCGCCAGTGTCCGAATTTGTGGGGGTGGAGGGTGGGAGCTGGGGTGCAGGGGATGGTGGGGTGGGGGCACCCATACAGTTGGTGTCAGCCCCGTTACCCTCCGCTGCCACCCAGGGTTGATGGGGCTGCCAATCCCGCACCCCCAACCCCCCCCCCCTCCCCCCCTGCCTCCCGCCAGCTTTGCCAGCGGTAGCACTGGCTGTTTCTGCGTGTTGTATCTCCTCTCTCTCCTCACCAGCCATGGGGCCTGTTTCCCGATTTTTAAAAGCACAAGTGACACTCACCGTCGGGAATTGCCCCCAGTGGTGGCAGAGCATCGCGGAGGCCCCGAAAAATACCAGGTCGGGCCCACTAATGATATGAAAATGGCATTTCCTGTATGAGCGAGGAACGCATTGACACAGGTATCGAGGCACCGGAGAATTGAAAATTGGCTTTTGCCCGGCGCCCGCCACAATTTTAATTCACAACCGATTCTCCACCCAATCGCCTTTGCCGATTTCGGTGTTGGCCCTGGAGAATCCCGCCCATTGTATTTTCCCAACTAATGTCCATTGACTCATTTGGGATAGAAAGAAACATCTTTGTAGAAGTGGAAAAGGACAAAAGCCCCTGGCTGCCTTTCATCCATTTATATATTTAAAATGTGATTTCTGTCGTATCAGATAAAGGGGTATATAATTTCTGTGAAACCAGCATAACTCTCATGTTGCTGAGTCAGCTAAAATGTGCATTTGTAATGACAGGAATGTGGCATTGCTCACAGTTAGCTGCAATGAGGATAAGGTGGTTTGAGTGCAGGTTGCAGAAGCTCGACACCACAAACTCAGCAGGGAATGCCCCTCGCTGCATTCCTCTTGTTAATTGTGCTCACATTTTCTCATTACTTACTTCAACCAGTGAGAAAAGTAGCATCTGATTTATTTTTTCCAGTTAATATGCACCCATATTAATGTGCTACCTACAAAATATTTACTTATGTTCCATTGTTACCATTCCCTTTTCAAAGAGATTTTTTAATGTTCAATGTCATATATTATTTTTAGTAATTTGCAAATTACGTATTATTTTATTATTCAATTTGTATGAAGGCCCAGAGCAGTTAATTGTAATCTAACAATTTGTAACTACAATATCTTGCAAAATCACAGAACCTTGCAAAGATCATTTAGTCCATTGGATACCGCCAACGTACAGCACATCAGTTGCACCATTGTGGAGGCTCTGGAATTTAGTTCATCTCCTGGGAAAGGCAAATAATACAGAATCTCAGAAAAAATTGCCTGGATTGCTGAATGTAATTGAGTGAAACCTCACGATATTGATTGAAACTTATACTATCCAACCTTGACCAATTGCATTTCTTAAATGTCACTTCTGTGGGCCCATCAGTGCAAGAACCCATATTCCACTGAGCCTTTGATCATCTGTGTCTATCCTTATCATTAAAACCTTCAGTCTTTTTCTTAATCAGATATTTATGTAGTGCCATTCTAAAGGATTTAATTAGCACAGTATTAACAGCTTCTGAAGGAAGTCTATTCCACACATCTACCACTGAGGAAACACATTTCTTTTGATCTCTAGTCCCATTGCAAATCACTGGTACAGTGTTCAGCAGCGCCAACTTGATTATTGATTTATACATTGAACAGGGACAACTGCATGATGGGACAGCCTAATGGGACATTGCTCGATTGGCCAACATGTAGTAATTTAGGCCAAGTGGCTATTTGGGCCTTTCGACACAAGTTAGGCTTTATTTCATCAGCAGAAATTAGTTCTACATGGTTCGGAATTGTTGCAAATGTTGCCAGAATGGAGAAGTGTGATTGCAACATTTCTAAGCTCATTATTTGCACAATTCTTCATTTGTCCAAGCACAAACTTGAACATCAAAGGAGGACATTAGGAATAGGATTGAAAACTTATTTTCTAATTTTCCTGGAGACAGGTTTTGAGGTGGGATGGGGCAGGGGTGCAGCGGGAGTAAACTAAGAAAACAGGGGAGATCTAAGTTGTAATATCTTCCCGACACATTCCTGCCTCCCGGGGACTTTCTCAACGGGCGGGGTTGAGAACCAGGACAGCCTTACACTCCATGGTGATGCAATTAAGGCCCAACGTCAGATACATTTTGCATCAGGAACAGTATTTTTGAGGCATTGGAGCCGGGAGCTCAATCCAGACAAAAATACAAATTAGAGGGCAGCACGGTGGCCTTGTGGTTAGCACAGCTGCCTCACGGCGCTGAGGTCCCAGGTTTGATCCCGGCTCTGGGTCACTGACCCTGTGGAGTTTGCACATTCTCCCCGTGTCTGCGTGGGTTTCACCCCCACAACCCAAAAATGTGCAGAGTGGGTGGATTGGCCACGCTAAATTGCCCCTTAATTGGAAAAATGAATTGGGTAATCTAAATTTTTTTTTAAAAATACAAATTAGGAGTCGGCCACTCAATCCCTTGTGCCTGTTCCACCATTCAATAAGATCTGATTGTAACCTCAAATCTACATTCCCACCTATACCTGATAACCTTTCACCCCTTACTTATCAATCTAGCTCTCCCTTAAAAATGTTCAAAGTAGTAAAAGGGTGATCCCTTACTTTCAAACTGTGATCCCTCGTTCTTGAGTCTCCCACAAGAGAAAACATCCTTTCCACATTCACCCTGCCAAGAACCTTCATGAACTTACATGTTTCAATTATATCACCTCTTAATCTTCTAAACTTCAGCGGATGAAAGCCTAGCCTGTCCAACCTTTCCTCAAAAGTCTACCAGCCCATTCCAGGTATTAGTTGAGTAAAAGTTATCTGAACTGTTTCCACTGTATTTACATCCTTCCTTAAATCTAGAGAACAATACAATGCACAGTACTCCAGCTGTGAAACCATCAGAACCAAAGACTCCATCCCGCAGTGATGAGGCCAATGAGATACATGTGTCGGGGTTGCCCCTCCGACCCAATGGCCATATCTGCTTTGGGCCTCTTTAATTTGTAACCTCTATATAATATGTAACCTCTATGCCAAAGGTGCATCTGATTGGGCCTGCATTGTTGGGAGCTCTCCCATCATTCATGCAATTAGGAGGCTACTTCCTGGAAGACTGTGCCAGTGGGTGTCCTGAAGACATGAGCAGACTCAGGACCCCCATACGGGACTGACATCAGGCTCCTGACACCCACTGGACAAAACTAGGCCTGAATGTAAGTGAAACTCAAAATTGGGGCAGCAGCTCAATGATGGATCAAAACTTCTGAAAATCTTGAGAGAACCTCAAAAGATGGGCGGTATTCTCTCCCCCCCCCCCCCTCCCCCCCCACGCTGGGTGGGAGATCGCCGGGGCACCGCGCGAGTCGCACCACGCCGCCCCGACACCCGCACGTGATTCTCCCACCCCCCTGAAACCAGCGCTGCGAGAATCAGGCCGGGCCACTTGGAGAATCATCGCAAAAGGCGTGCGGCGATTCTCCGGCCCGGATGGGTCGAGCGGCCGGCAAAAAGAACGACAGTCCTGCCGGCACCGTTCACCCCGGCCGCTGCCGGCGGGAACTGTGCGTGAATGCTGGGGGGGGGCGACCTGTGGGGGGGGAGAGGGGGTCTTCTTCACCGGGGGTGGGCGCCTCCAATGGGGTCTGGCCCATGATCGGGGCCCACCGATCGGCGGGCCGGCCTCTCCCTCCCTGGGCCTACCTTCTTCCACGTCTGGCCCCAGAACCCCGGCGCCATGTTGATGAGGGGCCGGCGCGCCTAAGAAGTTCCCCGCGCATGTGCAGCATGGCACGGCCCAACTGCGCATGCGCAGGAATGAGCTGCCCCAACTGCGCATGCGCGGGTTGTCGTGGCACCCATTTGGCACCACGTAAGGAGGCTGGAGTGGCGTGAACTGCTCCAGCATCGTGCTGGAGAATAGTTCATGTCCAGGCCCTGTTTGCGCTGTCGTGAAACGCTACGACGTTCATGACGGCGCGGGCACTTAGCCCGGGAGCGGAGAATCCCGCCCAATATCTTTCACCATTTAGAAGTTTTGTCCCTAGGTTGAAGAGATGGGAACAATAAAGTAACAGGCCAAAATAAAAGGAAAGGAAACTTAGGTGGAAACATAAATCTGCTGTTAAATGATACGGCAGCTCTGCATCCAACCCCATGTTTAATGATGCTATGATGGAGTTGGGCCTATATGAAGCAGTTATGAGGAATATTCCCTCCATTATCACCCATATAGGTCAGCACGAGGTGTGGAGTGTGTTAAATTGAGGGACAATACATAAACCTAAAGAGAAAAGTTAAGGCTAAAGTGCAGTGTAACATGTTGGGCCTGGATAAACATCCCATCGTCTGTCATTGAACCACAGCATGCAGATGATGCTTACATCTGAGCACACTCGGAGGCCAAGCTTTAAGCCATCATCAACATAGAATTCCTCAGTGAAGGTGGGCATTCGGCTCACCAACTCTGACCTGACCCTCTGAAATAGTATCCTGCCCAGGCCCACTCACCTGCCCTATCCCCTTAGCTCCATCTAACCCGCATATCTTTGGACACTAATGGGCAATTCAGCATAGCGATCCACCTAATCTCCACATCTTTGGACTGTGGAAGGAAACCAGAGCACCCAGAGGAAACCCATGTAGACACGGGGAGAACATGCAAACTCGGCACATACAGCCATCCAAGGCCGGAATTGAACCTGGGCCCCAAGCACTGTGAGGCAGCAGTGTTAACCACGGTGCCACCGTGCCGCCCCATCTTCACCATGGGAGCATGGGACTTACAGTAAACATCATAAGACAAATGTCTTCTACTAACCTTCCATCGCCACACAGCACTGCTGACCAGTTATCAATATCCACAACAAGGTCTCGAACAACATGAACCACTTCCCAGGCCTTGGGCAGACATTAGTCAAGCAGCCACTTCTCTGTAAATGGTGAGAACATCAAACTCATTAATCTCCATATGTTAATTTGTCTTTCTTATGAGAAATGCTTTGTACATTGAGATAAAATGCTTTTTTAATTTTAACTTCTAAACTATTATTTCCTGACGAAAAGGCGGCTGTGGCCGACGAGTTACGCTATGCAATTCTGGGAAACTTTCACCCGTGATGGGAGCAGAGCAATAGTGAACACTTTAAATAAATATTTTGAATTCTCAACAAATCTACCTTTTGTTGGATGATTTTTTAAAATCTCCACGGGAAAAGAGTTCAACCCGTGAATAACTGAAGAGGTTCAGGACAGTGTTGGGATAAGGAAAGAGGATCATTGCCGAGGAGAGTAATTTACACGAGAATCTGGAAAATTTTAGGTACCAGCAAAAGATGACCAAACACGATAAAAAGGGAGAAAATAGAATGAGAGTAAGCCAGTCAGAAATACTAAAACAAATTATAAGTGCTTCTGTAAGCATGTGAAAAGCAAAAGAGCAGATCCCCGAGGTTGAAGCAGGAGAAAATATAACAGGGAATTATGAAGTAGACATGACAGGAAACACATATTTTTTGTGTCTATCTTTACAGCAGAAAACGTAAAAATGCATATGTCACACATAGTAGGAAAGCAAGAATCTAATGCAAATAAGGAATTTAAAGTAATTAGTATTGCACAAAAAAAACTCATAAAATGAATGGAACTGAAAACTAAAGAAAACCCAAACTTGATAGCCTACATTGTCAGATGCTATATAGGGGGTGCACCAGCTGAGGTCCTGGTACATTGGAATGAAGCAAACATATACCACAATTCAAGGAAGGAGGGAGAGAGAAAGCAGAGAACTACTATTTAGTCTGACATCAGTAGTCGGGAAACACTAATTCATTATTAAGGAAGAGGCAACAGGCTACATAGAAAATCAAATATGATTAGTCAGAGTCAACATGGTTTTATAAAAGCAAAAATGTATTTGGCAAGTCTATTAGAGTTTGTTGAGGATGTAACTCGCAAAGTCGGTAAAGGGGAACAATTAGCTTTAGTGTTTCTGGTTTACTAAAAGGCATCTGATGGCATGCAACACAAAACATTGTTGCACAACTTTAGGGCTCAGGGGAGAGACGAAGTAAAATGGACCTATACTCTGGAGTCTAAAGAATATGAGGCAATTTCATTGAAGAATGTGATATTCTGAAATGCCTTGAACAGGTCAGACACTGAGAAGCTGTTACCCCGGCAGAAGAGACTAGAACTAGAGGCGTCAGGACAAGAGGGCAGAATTTTCAAATTGAGTTAAGAAGAAGCGTTTTCACAGAATTATACTGTGCAGAAGAGGCCTTTTGGCCCATTGGGTCAGCACCGATGCATGAAAAACAACTTTTCTGTCTATCTAATCCCATTTGTCAGCAGTTGGCCCATATCCTTGAATATTATGACGTGCCAAGTGCTCACCCAGGTATTTTTTAAAGGATGTGAGAGAACTTGCCTCTCCCACCCTCCCAGGCAGTGCATTCCAGACCGTCACCACTCTCTGGGTAAAAAGGTTTTTCCTCACATCCCCCCTAAACCTCCTGCCCCATATCTTGAACTGGTGTCCCCTCGTAACTGATCCTTCAACTAAGGGGAACAGCTGCTCCCTATCCATCCTGTCCATGCCCCTCATAATCTCATACACCTCGATTAGGTCGCCCCTCAATCATCTCTGCTCCAACAAAAACAATCCAAGCCTATTCAATTTCTCATCACAACTTAAATGTTCCATTTCAGGCAACATCCTGGTTAATCATCTCTGCACTCCTTCCGGTGCAATCATAAAGAGATGCCAGAAACATGAAGTCCAGCTAATTAAGGAAACTAGAGAAATTAAGAGAAGTTTCCAAGAAGTCTGCAATTAACGGAAGAGAAAACTGGGAACATGAACAGATTGCTGTTCAATACGTCACAGAGATTTGAAAATGCTTTGAATCATGAGAGGCCAGAAAATTATCTGCAGTAATACAGTACAGTTTGTGAGAAATTAGTCCAGTTTGGAAGACATTCGGCTGGATTCTCCCAAAATGGGATTATGTCCCCAGGCTGGTGTAAAAACACTGGCGTTTTCTCTCAAGGTTCCTTGGAAAATGTGGAGCTGATTCAATGACCTACAGGGGGCTAGCAGGGACCCAGGGTAATTCACGCAGCTTTAGCTGTGGATACGGACTCTCGCACGTCCGATTTTGAGTCCGCGGCGGCCTCGCCGAGCACCATGGCGGACTCAGACCGCGGAGGAAGACATAGAAATTAGAGCCCCCTGATCGGACATGCGCCTGAAGATCTGACCGCGTAGATCTGTCCTCTGGCACCCTATGAGGCCCCCCCGGTGTCAGATCTCCCTGCCCCCACCAGAACGGCCGCAGACTGTGTCCGCAGCAGCCACGCAAGCATCCTGACCGGCAATAGGTGGTTAGTTCCAAGCCATCGGGAACTCAGCCGGTCGGGAGCGGAGGATCGGTGGGCGAGCCTCTATCAGTGAGCCCCCAGCCGCGCAGAGTACTCCGTGATCACGCCCATTCCCAGGTCCCGGAGAATCGCCGGACCGGCGCCAGGCCCGATTTCGACGTGAAAGTGGATTCTCCGCCCCCGTGCCGAACACGATTTCGGTGCGGGTTTGCGTAGAATCCAGCCGATTATTTGAAATAATTGTGGAAATCCGTGGCTGAACTTTGGAAGGAAGAATAAAGGAGCTGAATATTATTTAAATAGAGAAAAGCTGCAGCGCAGAGGAATTTGGTGGTTCCATTGTATGAAGCTAGCATCAAGTTTAGCAGGTAATAGGGAAGGCAAATGGGATGTTAGTCTTTATTTCATAAGGAATGGCGGATAAAAATAGTAAAGCCATGTTAAAACTATACCAGGCACTAGTTAGACCACACCTGGAATACTGGCTGGAATTCTCCAGTCGTCAGGATTCACTTTCCCACTGGCAGCACAATCCGGCCAACGGATGTCTTGGTGGCGTGGGTTGGTTACAATGAGGAATCCCATTGACAAACGGCAGGAAGATAAAATCCCGCCACTGGCGAATGGCACGCGGCTGAGAAATACGTGGCTGCGGGACTGGGGAATCCCGCCTACCGTGAACAGCTTTGGACCCTTTTTCTAAGGAAAGATATACTGGCATTGGAGACAGTCCAGAGAAGGTTTTCTAAGTTGATCCCGGATATGCAAGGATTTTAATATGAGAAGAGTCTAATTAGGTTTGGCCTGTACTCAGTGGAATTTAGAAGAATGAAGGGTGACCTTAGTGAGACATATGGGATTCTCAGGGGCCTTGACAGGGTAGATGCTGAGCTATAGAGCCTAGACCGTTAAGTTTGGTTAAGGCTAGAGCACTGTGCCTACGGCGCTAAGGACCCGAGTTCGAATCACGGCTCTGGGTCACTATCTGTGTGGCGTTTACACATTCTCCGCATGTCTGTGTGGGTTTCACCCCCCCAACCCAAAAATGTGCAGGTTAGGTGGATGGCCATGCTAAATTGCCCCTTAATTGAAAAAAAATAATTGTGTACTTTAAATTTTATTTTAAAAAGTTTGTTTAAGGCTGAGATGTACACATTTTTAATAAGTGAGGGAATCAAAAGTCATGGGGATAAGGTGGGAAAATGGAGTTGAGAATTATATCAGATCAGCCATGATCTCATTGAATGGCAGAGCAGATTTGATGGACCGAATGGCCTACTTCTGCGATACGTCTTATAGTTTTATGGTCTTTAGGACCTCAGAGTTTGTGTAAAAACCTTTAAGACAAAGGAAACCTGAAGGGAGAGGTGTAAAACCTGAAAGCAAAACCTTGATGGAGGCAGTGGAGGGAAAGGAAGATTTGAAAGTCTGACTTTTAAAGCAGAATTTGAAATCGCTCATGTGGAAGCTGGAGTTCAGTGAGACAAGATGAATCACAGCATAAGGATCGTTTGGGGGGATTTTGAGGAGAAATCCTCAGACATACACTTGGGTTCAGAGAAGAGTGTGTCTTACCACTATTATGGGCCAGGGTTTAGAGAACCCCAAAGTGTATCATGGAGTTCACCTGACCCACAACTTTTAATAGATTGTAGTATGGGGAGCACATGGCCCACTCTACAGGTGTGGTACAGCAGAAATGGAAAAGTATTTTTTAAAGCAAAACAATGCTTATTCTATGAACTTAAGTTAACCTTTTTAAAACATACAGTGAACATCTTAGCAACCATTAATTCAAATACAACCCCCAAAGACTATAACACTAAGTAATCCTTTAAGCTTTCCTTTTAACATCCATAAGACTTAAAAACACCTATTTACAGAAAGACATCAGGCTTAACTTCACTACTGAGAACAGTTGCCACATTGAAATCAGCAAAAGATCACTCATAAGCTTGCAGCGATTCACACACATCCTGCTGAGATTGCAGCTTCTCCAAAACTAAAATGAAACCAAACCCACCCAGCAGCAAAAAGCCTAAAGCAAAAGTAAAAAGCTGACAGACAGCCCAGCTCCACCCACTCTCTGACATCACTGCAGTAATAAACACCCATTTATTAAAGGTACTCTCACTACAGATATTTATATACACACCCATTTATCAACACCCATTTATTAAAGGTAATCTCACATGACACCACACAGTTATCCTGTGTGTGATCATAGATTTTACAGTGCAGAAGGAGGCCATCGACCCATCGACTCTGCACCGGCCCTTGAAAAGAGCACCCTACTTCACCCCACACTTCCACACTATCCCTGTAATCCAACCCAAACTTTTTGGACACCAAGGGCAATTTAGCATGGCCAATCCACCTAACCTGCACATCTTTGGACTATGGGAGGAAACCGGAGCACCCAGAGGAAACTCACGCAGACACGGAGAGGGCGTGCAGACTCCGCACAGACAACTAATCGAACCTGAGACCCTAGAGCTGTGAAGCAACTGTGCTAACCATTGTGCCCCCGTGCTGCCCATGACTTTTTGTGTGCTTCAAAGGCTTTTTGTGTTAATGAGATCATTATAATTTAAAATGTACTTTGTAATCCATGTTAATTTTAAAATCTGTGTATTTGTTAAGCTAAGGGGGAGTAAAGGGGTATCATTGCCCAGCTTTTCCATGCTTAATAAGTGCTTTTTTCTTATTTTTAAAGCTCGTTAGCAATCCTGTGACTTTGTTCCTCCATAGTTTATAACAAAAGTGAAAGTTACGGGGCAGGATTCTCCGCTGGCGGGATCCTCCTCTTCTCCAGCAGCTCACTCACATTCTTGGATTTCCCGATGGCGTGGGGGCGGCCACAATGGGAAACCCTATTGGCCGGCTGCCGGGAAGGAGGATCCTGCTGACAGTGGCGGCACGCCGCGCCAGAAAACGGGTCTGGCAGGAGGGAGAATCCCGCCCATGGTCTTTCGAGCCAGGGTTCCATTCTGGGATCTTCTCATCCAGTTATAACATCAGCTGGAATAGTAAAATTCATATCCGTTGCCATGACACCCGCATCCTGTGAATGAATAAATAAATATGAGGACTGGGTGGAAAAACTGAGTTGATCGTGAGGATAGGCCATAGTAATATTAAATGGCAGAGCCGGTTCATAACAATATAAGAGCATAAGAACTAGGAGGAGGAGGGGGCAATTTAGCAACCTCGTGCCTGCTCCACCATTCAATACAATCATGTCTGATCTCATCTCAGCCTCATCTCCGCCTTCCTGCCCGCTCCCCATAACCCTTCATCCCGCTACTAATTACAGACCTAACAGTCTCCCCCTTAAATCTGATAAGTGTTCCAGCTTCCACTGCACTCCAGGGTAGAGAATTCCACAGATTCAGTGAAGGAATTCCTCCTCATTTCTGCTTTAAATCTGCCACCCCTTAGCCTAAACTATGGCCTCTCGTTCTACAATATCCAAGAAGGGGAAACATTGATCATCCTGTCAATCCCCTTTGACATCTAATATACCTCAATTAGATTGCCTCTGTTTCTCCTAAATTCCAAAAAGCATAGGCCTAAACTGCTCAATCTCTATTTATAAGAGAAGTCTTTCATCCCTGGAATCAATCTAGTGACCTTCTCTGAACTCCAGTAATGTATTTACATAATTTGAGGGGCTGAAATACCCACTCCTGCTCCTGTTTATTATGTTCTTCTGTTCTTAGCATTGCAGCATGCCGACATGTAGGCTTCCAACCCCCCCCCCCCCCCCCCCCCCCCCGTCACCCGCTGCCTGGACCTGGGACCTGTTTATGGCAAGTTTCGCCAGGAGCAGGTTCACAAGGAGGTTCTCCACCTTCCCCTTCCCCTTCCCCACCCTTCTCCGCAAGGGGTGCCCGTAGATCAGGAGCAGGGGGCTGAAGTGCAAACCAAACTTTAACAACAACGTTGTAAGGAAACTATAAATGGAGTGCAGCCTAGAACAAATGTGTCAGAGATTACAGAAGTAATTGATGGCTTTAGTTGCCAGTGTATCCAATCAAGTTGCACAAACTCTTGATCACCCGAGCATGACTTCTTTCATGTAATGTCATTGAAGTGTAACATTGCTTCTGAGCTGGTGACATTATAGTTAATGAGGTATTTGCATATCGTTGTGATGTCCAGTGGGCCGTTACCTTCACAGCTTCTTTGGGGTGGAACATCTTCCACCATCATTAGTAGAAATAGCAGTGGGTAAACACAGAGCATCTTCATTACAGCCGGGCCTGCCTCTCCTCCTATTGCAGGTTCTTCTTTCCTGTCAACTACATCAACATGAGTGATCTGCATGGGGAAACTCTGTTGGTGTCTATAATGAATCTGAGATTAAAATTAAATAATACAGCGCAAATAGTTCATGACATCCCAAGTGCCAACAGAAAAAGTCTGTCAGAGAAGAAGTGGAGTAAATTCTCTGAAGCACACAAGGAAAGTCTGTGGGTGGGATTTTCAATCACCCATGAAAGCAGGATCGGGTGCTGGCTTGCATTGAGAATTACATTGCAGTGCAAAAATCCAATAAAAGACATTTTAAAAAAAATTACATTGCTGCATGGTGTCACTGGATCATGGTGTCACTGGATCATGGTGTCACTGGATCATGGTGTCACTGGATCATGATATCACTGGACCATTGTGCCTCTGGAACATGATTCGATTTTGAAAGGGATTCTGGGTGAATTAGCAACCCACACCCACCGATTAACTAGTTGTGGAGCTCATTAACAGTCTTTGGAAAGCAGTTTTAGATTTTCAATCAAACCATTAATGAGCAGCAGTCATGAACACAGTGAGGTATTAATCAATGTACTAATCAACATATTTTAAAAATGGAGATTTAAACTCAGCTGCGCAACCAACCAGTGACACTGAGTTGCCATCGCAGGTGCTAAGAGGCTACCTTTTGCTAACTGGCAGTGGGTGTGACCTTCAGGGGGATATGAATGCGCTGGCATTATTTGGGCATCAGAGCTCGGTAGATGAAGCTCTGGTGAATGAACACGCACCAGCTGAGGGAGTTGAGATGGAAGCAGGCTAATCTGACACTGGACACAACAGTGAAGAGGAGCATCAGTAAAGTTGTCCTCCTGGTCTGGAGGTCAGAAAAAGTGAGCGGCAACCAGGGAAACCAAGAACCATCCAAGATATGAAGTATACTACCCAAGAGTAATTCACATGGAAATGATAGAGAGCTAGTGTCGTAGGAGGCGACACCTTTCCAGGCTGTTGGTCTCAGGCATTGGCAGTGTGGTCCACAATGAGTTGATATCTTGTGGCATATTAGTCCCATAACAGCACTATCACCCTGAATTTTCATGCGCCTGGGTCAATCTAGGGATTAGTTGCAGACCTGGATGGCATCGCTTCCACAGAAGACATTGGAGTTTATCACACATACGGATTCCCTCAGGCCCAGCGGTCATTGATTGTACTCATGTAGCAATCAAGACATCAACAGAGTAGGCAGCCAGATTTCTGGATCAAAAAGGCCTCCCCACACATTGAATGGTCAGTTGGTCTGTTACTTCAGGAAGTCGATCTTGCAGGTCTGCACTCAGTTCCTAAGCATCCCTCATGATGCCTTTATTCTTCGAGAGTCCCAGGTGCCACACATTTTCAGGCCAGTGCCCAGATTCCTTGGGTTTGCTGGGGGATAAACGTTATGCTCTGAGGACGTGGCCCTTGATGCCTGTCCGGTCCCTAAGCATGAATGCAGAGAGGCGCTACAATGAAAGCTATCTCCTAACACATACCTAACACTCTTCACCTCCGTCCCCCAACCGCCATAACCACTACTTCCCTTTTGACATCAAACGCATCTGATCGAGAACCTAAACCATTATTATTACTGGAATAACGAACAAACAAACAAATTGAGAAATGTTACTAGCGAGGGAGTTTCATTCTCATCTGCTTCTTTTTGATGCTCCAACGCTTCATGAATGAAGATAGGGTGAAGGCAGTTTACTCCATTTTCTCTGCATCCGGTTGAGATGATTGGGGCTTCTGTCCTAATCGTGGAAGTGCCCGTGTGGGCTCTTCCACAGGCTGATGGACCATCATTGTTGCAGGTGCAGCTTCATTCACAGGACCTTATTGCTCCTGAGTCGGAGAATCTGAGGAGGAGAGGGATGATGCTGGAATAAATCAGTGGCTATTTTCGGGCATGGGACTGAGGGGATTTCATGTAGTAACAAGTGTTCTCTGTCCTACTGTGGTTGTATCTGGCATATATGGCATGTTCGTGTCAATCTGTCAATGTCTTTGTTAATAACTGGCTGACAAACGTATTCTCTGGCAATATGTTTTGTTCATTCTCTGCTCATGTGCCTAATGTGTAGGTAACTTAACGTGGTTTGACGGATTGCCTGAGGTATGGGGACTTGCTTGCATTTGAATATAATGCTTCTGGAGATGCCCAGTTCATGTCTGTAGTGCCAATAGGATTGGATACTTTTGTGAACATTCTTCATGTGATCAGGCCAATCAGCAATAATAATTTGCTTCAGCAATTGTAGCCGCAGGTTTTCTTGGGTGGTTTATTGTATCACTTCAGATTGAACTTACCCAAAATAGACCACGTTGACCTCATATTCAATTTTGTTCTCTTGGAGGTCCAGAAGCCCATCCTTGTTGTTGGCTGGGTTTGGTAACCAACTCAGGATGTCAGAGATTACCTGTCTGTCACTTATGAGGGTAATTCTTCCTTCAATGCTTTTCTCTTCAGTGGTAGTGGCCATTGCCACATTGTGATCGTAACCATTTGCTTGTCACTGCACACTGGCAGACGAATACTTGCCAGACCACCAGCTTCCACGACATAAGACATCTCTGATGTCCATCTGGATCCCATTGTATTGACATCATATTATCATGAGGCCAGTGCATGGGATGTCAGTCCCGTTGTAGACGGTACACCTGTCAGATGTTAACTGTACTACGGCGTGTCATTTTTCCACGTGTGTAGTGTCGAGAATTTGCATTGGTAAAATGTTGGTATTGATTTTTGCACGTATGGTTTACTATCCATAGTATTACAGATGCCCAGTGTTTACAATGGCAAATTCTTCAGCTCGTCTGACTCCATCCACGTGATGAGTGAGGTTGACGATATGTACATTTTTGCTTAGATCTGAACATTGTGGTGTATTGGGGGTGTCTTTCACTTAATTGATATGGGACGAGCCCTGGAACTGTCATTTGTGTTGGATTTTTGTGGAATCTTTCTTTGTGGTGAGTTGGGTCTGTCTGGTTTGCTGTGTTTGTGACACATTATTGCCCAATTCTCTTTGGTGGAGCATAGATTGCTCATATCGAAAAACGTTGGACATTGCCTCTGTAGGTATGTAAGACCACAAGACCACACGGGCTGTTTAGCTCACAGGGCTAAATCACTGGCTTTGAAAGCAGACCAAGGCAAGCCAGCAGCACGGTTTGATTCCTGTACCAGCCTACCCGAACAGGCGCCGGAATGTGGCGACTAGGGGCTTTTCACAGTAACTTCATTTGAAGCCGACTCATGACAATAAGTGATTTTCATTGTTTTCATTTCAAATGCAGGTGCTGAGGGTGGATGAGAGTTTGCACTTACTGCTTGATTGTTGTCTCTGTACTTTTGGAGAACAAATGTTGCAGCAATGCAGTACTGTTTGTTTATAACCTGTGTGCTGCTGAGGGAAAAAGCTTGCCTCTCCTTTTGCTGTATACTTTAAAAATAGCACTTGAGATGCATGGCTTTTTGTACTCCTTACTAACATCTGGAGGATTGTGCCAAAGTCTCACAGCTAGTCAAGCAACAGCCTGACATAATCCTACACTCTTCACTGAACCAGGGTTGATCTCCTGGTTTGGTGGTGATGGTACAGTGGGGGATATGCCAGGCCATGTGGTTGCAGATTGTGGTTTGATACAATTATGCTGTTGCTGATGGCCCACAGCGCCTCATGGATGCCCAGCCTTGAGTTGCTAGATCTATTCAAAGTCTATCCCATTTAGCACGGTGATAGTGCCACACAACACGATGGAGCATATCCTCAATGTGAAGATGGGACTTTGTCTCCACAAGGACTGTACCGTGGTCATGTCAGATGCATCTGAAGCAGGCAGATTGGCGAGGATGAGGTCAGGTATGTTTTTCCCCCAGAGGCGGCATGTGGCGCAGTGGTTAGCACTGTGACTGCGGCGCTGAGGACCCGGGTTCGAATCCCAGCCCTGGGTCACTGTCCATGTGGAGTTTGCACATTCTCCCTGTGTCTGCGTGGGTTTCACCCCCACAACCCAAAGATATGCAGGTTAGGTGGATTGACCACGCTAAATTGCCCCTTAATTGGAAAACAAAGAATTGAGCACTCTAAATTTATATTTTAAAATAGTATGTTTTTCCCTCTTGTTGGTTCCTTCACTACCTGCTGCAACCCCAATCTAACAGCTGTGTCCTTTAGGACCCAGCTAGCTCAGTCTGTGATGGTACTACCAAGTCATTCTTGGTGATAAACATTGAAGTCCCCCACCCAGAGTATATTCTGTACCTTGGCACCCTCAGAATTTCCTTCAAGTGATGTTCAATATGGAGGAATACTGATTCATCATCTGATGGTGGACGTTGCGTGGCAATCAGCAGGAGATTTCCTTGCCCATGTTTAACCTGAAGTTATGAGACTTCATGGGGTCTAGGTTCAATGTGGAAGATTTCCAGGGCAACTCACTCCCAACAGTATACCACTGTGCCACCACCTCTGCTGGATGTGTCTTGCCGGTGAGTCAGGACAGACCCAGGAATGGTGTTAGTGGTGTCTGGGACATTGTCTTTGAGGTATAATTCTGTGAGGATGAATGTCAGGCTGTTGCTTGACTAGTCTGTGAGACAGCTCTCCCAACTTTGGCACAAGCCCCCAGATGTTAATAAGGAGGACTTTGCAGGGTCGACATGGCTGGTTTTGCCGTTGACTTTTCTGGTCCCTGGGTCAATGCCGGGTGGTCCATCCCGTTTCATTCCTTTTTTGTGTTTTCGCCGTGGTTGAATACAACTGAGTGGCTTGCTGGGCCATTTCAGAGGGCATTTAAGAGTCAACCACGCTGCTGTGGATCTGGAGTCACATATGGGCCAGACCAGGTAAGGATGGCAGATTTCCTTCCCTAAAGGACATTAGTAAACCAGTTAGGTTTTTACAGCAATTGACAATGTTTTCATGGTCATCACAAGTTTTGTAAGGAGCAACTAAAGGAGTCCACAACAAGTTATCGACAAAAACAAACTTATTTTTATTTAACACGTTAACTATATACACAGCTGCAGTAATATCCCCACTAGTTCTTCGCCAGTTGGTGGCCGACTCTATTTAAACAAAGGCACATTGCCTTAGTTAAGGGTCCCCTTCCCCTTCTCAGGGTAGCTCATATTCTGCAATCTCCATGGGGTAAGTGGACCACCCCTCCCCTGTAAGACCTGTACTGGTTGTAACAATTAGACTTTTAATTCCAGATATTTTATTGAGTTTAAATTCCACCATGTGCTGAGGTGGGATTCAAACCTGGGTCCTCAGATCATTACCTGGGTCTATGGATTACTAATCTTGCGACAATACCTCAATGCCACCGCCTCCCGTAAACATGCTGTTTCATCCAGGGAGACCTGCTAGTGAACATCTCACACAGAGACTGCACCTTTTATCCTCCAGTCTTCCCCACAGTGATATATCGTGATGCAATCATGCAGCCTCTTGAAGTTATATGTCATTCTGTGCATTGACATGAGTACAATATGACAATAGTCATGGCTGTCGCTTGTCTTTTCATAGAGCCCTCGGCCATCAGTCCACTCCTGATGCCTCTCATCAGATGATGAACTCACCCCGGGGCCAATTAGGCTTTCAGATATCTATATCGCGTTGCATCACTGACGGTGATGAACCGTCAGGTTCATCAGGTTCAGAACATGGAAACAATCTGGGCTTTGGGTTGCCAATCCTGGATTGAAAATCCACTCCTGCTTTTCTGATAGAAACTCTGCTGAAATAACCCAACCCATCCATTAAACAATATACTTGAGTAATGTTGCTGATTAATCCAGTGTTTATTTTTCTATTGAATCCAATAAGTTATAGTTAAACCTGCTGTTGTTGTAAATCTGCTGTCAGTGATTTTTTTTACACTTATCCATTTAAAATATCTGTTTAGAGCCTAAGCTATGATCTTGTTTAATGTTTATTCTGCAGTCTTGGAAAGTAAGGGTAGATCGCATGAGGGGTAAACGGTACAATCGATCCTGCAAAGTATCATTATTATGGCTTTCTTTTCACTCCTCCGCAAGCTAGTTTCAAATTACCTAGATATTGGGCAGAAGCAGGTACACTCTGGCAGTAAGGAGCAAAGGCTCACCTATGAGAAAGGTCTGAGCTGCTAAACGCAGGAGAAAAAAATAGAATGTGGAGCCTAAAACATAAGAGTAAGCTTCATTTGAGTGTCAGGGAGCCAGGATCTAACATTTGTTCCTCTTCTGTCATTGTGGGATTGGAGAAGCTGCTTATCAGCATTGCCAGTGGCACAGAGCAAAGCATTCTGTGTCCCTATCAATAACGTTTGCAAACACCACATGGCTGCATATATCCCAGAGGATGTAATTAGTAAGCTGGAAGTGGCAGCACCAGTACAAGTGAAACGAACAGATGAGAAGCAAACCGAGATGGCAGAGGAGCAGTTCGGGCCTAATAACCAAATGCCCATTTGAATGTCAGCTACAGTGCTGTGCACTCTGGGAATCCCTGGCCTGATGCTTCATTTCCTTTGGGAAAGCGATGAACTTGTTTCTTTTTGAAAACTTGCTTGGTGCATTGTGGATAGGCAGCCAGCTGCTTTGGCATATTATTCTGGATGTGGCTTAAAGCTCAGGCGACTTAGAAGTTCACTGCATTTATGGACTTTACCCCTGTGGGACAGGTTGTCTGCAGGTCTCCCTCCGTGAAGCAGCATAGATATGTGTCTGTTCAAAGCAAATTCCTGTGGATGCTGGAATCTGAAACAAAAACAGAAAACACTGGACAATCTCAGAAGTTTGGACATGCTGTCACGCCTACTGAGACTGACCAGTATTTTCTGTTTCTGTAGCCATGTGTCTCCTTTGTAAAGCAAATGAACTCACTTAGCCAGGAAATATGGGCCTTGGGTAAAAATAGGCACATAACTAATGTATGAGAAATTGCTGCATCTGTCTGTCTTGTCTCTTCGAATCTAGGTGTAGCAGAGGAGACTTTTGTGCTTGCATTGACTGTCAAAAGTAAAATGACACCTGGAAAAAGTTATAAGAATTGGAATGGGAAATTAAAATTTTGGATCAGATGTCAAAGCAGAGATGAATATGTAGGTAAACCAATACAGTAATGAGGGGGGAAATCCAGCTTTCCTCACAGTAAGGATACTCGGCAGGTTTCTCAGTTCCTGAGACTAAGTGCTGGATTCTTCTGCCCTGTCTGACCCAAGAACGCTCTGGGCGAGACGCGGACAATGGAGAAGTCCGTTGACCTTGTGGTGAATTAGATTCACACGGTATTATAAGTTACCAATGTCACTCTGTTCCCATTGTATATATGTACTGATATTGTAAGTGCAGTTGCACTACCTGACCACCAGGGGGAGTAGCTCTGGGAGTACTCGAGAGTTTGTACTGGGCTCCCCCCTTGGCTCCGCCCAGAACGCCTCCCCCTGGAGCTGCTGTATAAAGATCCGTGCCACAGAGTCAGCCAGCCAGTTCATCGAAAGTTCAACGGCTAACAGGCTGGCTCTGTTGTAATTATATTAAAACCGCTATTCTAATCCTACAAGCACGTGTCCGTAGAATTGATGGTTCCATCAGACCTCATGCAGGATTCTCCGGTCGTCGGCAGATGCGGCCGGAGAATCCTGCCCTAAGTGTTGATGCCGGGGTAGGATTCGCAGAGTTCTATGACAGCAAAACTACCATCACACCTGGGCCGATTCAGCTACTGTTGAGGGGCTAGCACCGGCACCACTTGGAACACAATCAATTCTAATGAGAAACGGTGCCGGATTCGCGGGGTTTGTGATTGACACTCAGGAGGCTGACAAGCTGCAGCCACATATACACACTTCACTCCTCATGCACACCATCCCAGTCAACAAGGTGGCAGCAAGGAGAGAGGACCCGAAATTTATGGACGTTGAGCTCAAGATCCTCCTGGACCCCATGGAGGAGAGGCAAGTGACCCCGTACCCCGGTCCCGAAAAAGGCCACCAGCCGCTGCCGTTTGCCATCCCACCAGCAACATTGTGTGGATCGGCCAGCAGTGCCGCAAAAAACTGCATGACATCCTCAAGGCGGGCTGGGTGAGTAGTCAGCACTGTGCCCTGGCACTAATCCCAGTCCCACACACCCGGATCTCTACCCACCCACCCCTCACCCAGAGAGTGGCAGAACTCCCACCCTGCACCACATGCCAGCACTCGTACCAGCCACCATTGCCAGGTGCCCTGGCCATGAAAGCCACCAGCTACCCACTCCCTGGATTGCATGTGTTGGACTATTGAACACTGTGAAATTTCTGTTTCCCCGCCCAGGAGGAGGATGTTCATAACCGCAAGGAGCGGGAAAAGTCAGGAGGGGGACCTCCGGACCTGCGGCCCCTCACTGTGTGAGAGCAGCAGGCCCTGGACGTGGTCAGCAGCCCCGAGGGAAGTGGCCAGGGTTGAGTTCTACCTCGGGCGAGGAAGTGAGATCCCGCTTAGTTGTGGCCTTGACATGTGTGTCAGCCGCCCCAAACACCACCCTCAACTCCACACCCCCTTACACCAACACCGTCCTCACCCCCACACCACACCACACCACCACCCTCCAGCCTGCAGTTTAATCATGCGTCTTGTCCTGTGTCTTGCAGATGCCTCAGGGGTTAACTCCACTCGCACACCCCTCCCATGCAGTGGCCCGGGACCATCATGCACCCGGAGGGAGGAGGAGGTTATGGAGCCTGTACCGGCGAGAATCACAGCAGGCCGCTTTCCCTCCTGATGTACTGACTGGGGATCACGTAGACGGAGCGTGAGTGCCCATGAGGCCAGAAGGTTAGACACCAGTTAAGTTGGCACAGTTTAGTGAGAGAGACTAGGGATGTGTCTGTATAAACTTTTTCACTTTATGGGCTGGTGGGGTTGGGGGGGGGGGGGGGGGGGGGGGTAGGGGGAGGGGGGGGGAGAATGTATGGGCAGATGTTGGGGGTGGGCTGGGCTCAGGGTTTCAATTCATCCGGCACCGCTCCAGTGTCCTACCCCCCCACCATCCCTATCCCTGACAGCCGAGGAATTTGATGGCACCATGTGATAGAATGGCCAGCTGGCCAGGTGGACGTTGGGAAGAGCTACCGTGGGCAGGAGTCAGACACTGTTGGACGATGCCGCATCCCAGCTCTCATGGCAGAGCGGGGATTGTCATCATCCTCCATCCCTTGGACTATACCCACTGTTACTGCCAACATAGGGCCCGCACCCCTGTAGTGCGGCAAGTATCTATCATGGAGGGCATTATGGATGATGGGAGGAGGGGGGGGCAGATGCCCCTGATCAGTCCCGTCCCGTCCCCCACTAAGTCAGTGAAGCTGGAGCCAATCAGTGTGTCCCATCTGCATTGGCTCTGGCGTGCATGTTGTGCGGCCTTCCGTGCCTACCTGGGTCCCATGCCCTGCCCATCCTCACCCTCCCCTGCATCCTCCTCGTCGGATGAGAACTGGCGTTCATCCTCATCCGCCAGTACATTGCCCCTCTGCTGTGTGATGTTTTGTGGGATGCAGCAGGCTGCCACAATAGGGGCGACCATCCCAGCGCCATGCTGGAGGGCCATCCAGAGCGGTCCAGGGACCCGAACTGCATACTCAAGATGCCGAAGCACCGCAAGATCATGCCCCTACTTACTGCATGGGCGTCATTGTAGCGGTTCTTCGCCTTGGTCTGTGCCCTTCGGATAGACATCATAAGACACGACTGCAGTGGATAACCCCTGTCACCCTGAAGCCAACCCCCCGTCCCGGCCAGCCAGGGCTGCGCATCGAAGAGGCCAGGAATCGTCGAGTGTGCAAGGATTAAGGTGTAATGCAGACTTCCCGGGTATCGGGCACAGATATGCATGAAGCGCATCTGATGGTCACATATCAGCTGCACATTCATCAAGTGGAACCCCTTTCAGTTTGTTTGGAGCGGCCTGTCATCTGCAGGTGACTATAGGGGAACATGAATCCGTCAATCACCCCCTATACCTGGAGCACTCTGACGATGGCAGTGACCATTCTTTAATGGCCACAGGAGCGGGTATCCTCCTCCATTCTCCGCAGTGCCAGGTGCACCATGATCGAGCAGACATGTTGCACTATCCTCCTGCTCAGCCAGAGTCTTCGACAGCATGCCCGGTCCGGCAGGGCCTCGTATAACAGGCGCTGCCGGTACACACGAGGCCTCATGTGGTGCTTCCCCCTCAGCCTGTTGGGCGGCCGGCTCTCCATCCTTAATGGTTGCCTCCAATTCCGCTGCTGCAGATTCCTCCTCTTCTCATACCCTCGCTCCTGCTGCCAAGGGTACGGTCGGTTGCCACTGCCCTTGCCAGCGGTATGCTCCGTGGCCCTCGTCCGGTACACCCAGCGGGAGTGGGGGGGCATTACCTGGCTGGCTGCCAGCTGGGGAGGGTGGGGTAGTATACGGAGTGTGGGCTGCAGGATGGTGGGGTGGAGCGTGGGGGCTGGGGCGCAGGGGTGGAGGGTGGGGGCTGTGTGTATCGGACATGCCTGAGGAGTTGGTGAAGGCAGAGAGACCCCAGGGTGCCGGAGGTCAGAGAGTTTCTGGAGATCAGGACGATGCTGATCCTGAGGCAGATGATGAGCCTCTGGAGTCGTCAATCAGGCAGAAGATGCTGGATGTCCAGCAGGGTGCAGGGGAAGATAGAACATAGAACAGTACAGCACAGCGCACACCCTTTAGCCCATAACGTTGTGCCGACCATTTATCCTGATCTAAGATCAACCTAACCTACACCCCTTCAATTCACTGCTGTCCATCTGCCTGCCCAAGAGTCGCTTAAATGTCCCTAATGACTCTGACTCCACCACCTCTGCTGGCAGTGCATTCCACACACCCACCACTCTCTGTGTAAAGAACCTACCTCTGACATCTCCACTATACGTTACTACAATCGCCTTAAAAATATGTCCCCTCGTGACAGCCATTGCCACCCTGGGGAAGAGTCTCTGCTATCCACTCTATCCATGCCTCTCATCACCTTGTAGACCTCTATCAAGTCACCTCTGCCTTCTTCGCTCCAGTCCTAGAAAAGCCCTAACTTCCTCAACCTTTCTTCATAAGATGTGCCCTCCAGTCCAGGCAGCATCCTGGTAAATCTCCTCTGTACCTTCTCCAAAGCATCCACATCCTTCCTGTAATGAGGCGACCAGAATTGGATACAATATTCCAAGTGTGGTCTAACTAGAGTTTTATAAAGCTGCAGCAAAACCTCGCGGCTCTTAAACTCAATCCCACTGTTAATGAAAGCCAACACACCATCCACCTTCTTAACAACCTATCAACCTGGGTGACAACTTTGAGGGATCTATGTACGTGGACCCCAAGATCCCTCTGTTCCTCCACGCTTCCAAGAATCCTGCCTTTAACCCTGTATTCATCATTCAAATTCGACTTTCCAAAATGAATCACTTCACGTTTATCAAGGTTGAACTCCATCTGCCACTTCTCAGCCCAGCTCTGCATCCTGTCAATGCCCTGTTGTAACCTGCAACAACCCTCAACACTATCTACAACTCCCCCAATCTTTGTGTCATCGGCAAACTTACTAACCCACCCTTCCACTTCTTCATCCAAATCATTTATAAAAACCACAAAGAGCAGAGGTCCCAGAACAGATCCTTGCCGGACACCACTGGTCATCGACCTCCAGGTGGAATACTTTCCATCCACTACCACTCGCTGTCTTCTTTCGGCCAGCCCATTCTATATCCAGACAGCCAAATTTCCCTGTATCCCATGCCCCCTAACTTTCTGAATGAGCCTACCATGGGGAACCTTCTCAAATGCCTTACTGAAATCATTATACACCACATCCACTGCCCCGCCTTCATCAATGTGTCTCGTCACATCTTCAAAGAATTCAATGAGGCTTGTGAGGCATGACCTGCACTTCACAAAGCCATGCTGACTATCTTTAATCAAACTATGCTTTTCTAAATAATCATTAATCCTATCTCTCAGAATCCTTTCTAATATTTTGCTCACCACATACATAAGACTGATGGGTCTGTAATTCCCAGGAATTTCCCTATTCCCTTTCTTGAATAGGGGAACAACATTCGCCTCCCTCCAATCATCCGGTACTACTCCAGTGGAGAGTGAGGACACAAAGATCATCGACAACGGCGCAGCAATCTCCTCCCTCGCTTCCCGCAGTAACCTTAGGTATATCCCGTCAGGCCCAGGGGACTTATCTATCCTGATGCTTTACAAAGTCTTCAGCACATTCTCCTTATTAATATCAACCTGTTGGAGTCTATTAACTTGGCTCACACTGTTCTCATGGGCAAATATGTCCCTCTCTCTAGTGAATACTGAAGCAAAGTGTTCATTCAGGGCCTCCCCCATCTCTTCAGACTCCAGGCTCAAGTTTCCTCCACTATCCCTGATCGGCCCTACTCTCCCTCTGATCATCCTCTTATTTCTCACTTAAGTGTAGAACACCTTGGGGTTTTCCCTAATCCTTCCCGCCAGGGCTTTTTCATGCCCCCTTCCAGCTCTCCTCAGTCTATTTTTGAGTTCCTTCCTGGCTACCTTGCAACCCTCGAGAGCCGAGTCAGATCCTTGCTTCCTCAACTTTACGTAATCTTCCTTCTTCCTCTTGACTGGAAGCTCCACTTCTCTTGTCATCCAAGGCTCCTTCACCTTACCATTCCTTCCTCGTCTCAGTGGGACAAAACTATTCAGCACTCACAGCAAGTTCTCATTAAACAATCCCCACATTACTGTTGTGCATTTCCCCAAGAACAATTGTTCCCACTTTATGCTCCTCAGCTCCTGTCTAATAGCAGTATAATTTCCCCTCCCCCAATTAAATACCTTCCCATACTGTGTGTCCCTATCCCTCTCCATGACTATGGTAAAGGTCAAGGAGTTGTGGTCACTGTCACCAAAATGCTCTCCCACCGAGACATCTGACACCTGGCCTGGAAGGTTGCCAAGCACCAAATCCAATATGGCCTCCCCCTAGTCGGCCTATCCACATATTGAGTCAGGAATCCTTCCTGTACACACCTGACAAAATCTGCTCCATCTAAACTATTTGCAGTTCCAGTCAATATTAGGGAAGTTGAAGTCACCCATGACAACGACTCTGTTACTTCTGCACTTTTCCAAGATCTGACGCCCAATCTGTTCCTCTATCTCTCTGCTGCTATTGGGGGGTCTATGGAAAACTCTCAATAAAGTGACTGCTCCTTTCTTGTTTCTGACTTCCACCCATACTGACTCAGTAGACAACTACCTCCTTTTCTGCAGCTGTGGTGCACTCCCTAATTAACAGTGCCATTCCCCCTTCTCTTTTACTTCTCTCCTTAATCTTCTTAAAACATCTAAACCCCAGAACATCTAACAACCATTCCTGCCCCTGTGAAATCCATGTCTCTGTAATGGCCACAATATTGTACTTCCAAGTACTGATCCATGCTCTCAGTTCATCTCCCTTATTCCTTGATGTACCATCAATAACGACAGAGGACGAGTTGAGAGTGAAACTGCGGCTTTAATTAGCTTCAAGATACCTGCTGGCAGCCTGCCCCAGACTGAAGGTAGGGCCAGAGGTTGGCCACCTTTATACATGAGTCCGAGGGGAGGAGCCACAGGCAGAGCCAGCAGGGGCAAGCCCAGGCATGTTACATACAGCAGGTATAATACAACACAGTGGTTTACCACATTCACCCCCTGTTAAAAAGGAGTCCGGCGGGGGTGAAGTGGACGGATTGAATTATATATCGAGTCTGTCGGGGGCTTTGACTTTCCGCAGTGACCGGCGCAGTCCCGGCTGTGGTGTGGATACTGGTTTTGGATGAACTGTTGAGGCCTGCGTATCCAGGAGCGTGTCGTCTTCTGCGTCACCAAGTAGATGAGTGCTTGGCGACGGACCCTGAGGCTCTGGCGTGCCATGCACTGGGACTAGCGGAGTATGCCATGGCCCTGGTGCACTATAGTTAGCAATGGAGGGAGAGGTTGTAGGGTTGGGGGTAGTGGTGATGGTCGCTGGGGAACCTGCGGGTGCCAAATCCCGAAGGGAGACTGTCATAATGTGCCACATAGGCAGACTCAGTGCCAGAGACCTTGCCGCTAGGATCTTCTCTCAGTAGGTCATCCCCCTCAACAGCATCCAAAACGGTATACTTGTTTTGAAGGGGAACGGCCACAAGGGATCCTTGCACTGTCTGCCCGTTCGTTTTCCTTTTTTCTTGCTCCTGACTGTAACCCAGCTACTCTAGTCCTGTACCTTGGGTGTGGCTACCTCCCTGTAACTCTTCTCTATTACCCCCTCTGCCTCCCAGATGATCTGAAGTTCATCCAGCTCCAGTTCCCTAACACGGTCTCTGAGGAGCTGGAGTTGGGTGCACTTCCCACAGGTATAGTCAGTGGGGACACCGGTGCCATCCTTCACTACCCACATCCTACAGGAGGAGCATGCAACTGCCCTAGCCTCCATCCCCTCTTACCTTACAGAATATAGCTGCCCGATAGACCAACTGGAACTCCGCCCTCTGACTCTGCTCCCAGTCATCTGCACTCTCTGTAAAACCTCGGCTCCCTTCACACTCTTTGAGGAAGTGTAGGAAACAAAATGAAATGATCATCTTACTCCCTCCTCACCTAACCCCCTCAGTCACCAAACTCTCACTATAGCACTCAAATGCACCCAAATTCAGCACTGCAGAGATCCCTGAGTGTGATGATATGCATAAAGCAATTCTGTACATAATATTATATACAATCTCTGATCACCAGATAGCACTGTAAACTTACCATGTGACCCTGTGTCTGGGGAGTTGGGAGTAAGTCATGTTGGTGGATAGACATATTGCTCTAAAATAGCTAGTGTTAGTAGTTTGTTCTTTTATTTATTCAAATTATCTTTACCAAGCAGTTGTTTCAGAATAAATTATTTGAACTAGATGTTCTGGACTGCATGATTCATACCGGCCAGTCTACAGAATGACACTGAGGGTCTGCATGTCATGGTTGTAATGTTGGAGGAGTCCATGTGGGCCCTGAGCACTGTGTTGGCCCAGATCTCAGAACGCACAGATTCCTATATCAAGAGAGTGATGACTCTCATGGAGAGGCAGCTCTGGGAACTTAGTCAGGGACTTCTGGGCTCATGTTCAGACCTGCTAGAGCACGCACTGACAATGACCTCAGCAGGATAATGCCAATATGAGGGATGGATGAGGTACCTAGTGACTCTGCTCATTGCTCGTGAGCAGGGAAGTTCAAACCAACCTCAATGTTGGTGAATAAGCTGCAGCTCACATCTGGCGTCTCCTCTCAACGTGCTCTTGATGATGGCAGCAACTCCTCTGCCTGTGGTATAGAATCCATACAGTCCAGAAGGAGGCCAGTCGAACCATCGGGTCTGCACTGATCTCCGAAAGAGCACTCACCTAGGCCCAATGCTCCACTCTATCCCTCTAACCCCACCGAGGGGCAATTTAGCATAGCCAATCCAGTTAACCTGCACATCTATGGACCGTGGGAGGAAAGCAGAGCACCCCAAGAAAACCCACGCAGACACGAGAAGAATGTGCAAACTCCACACAGTCAATGATCACATAAGGGGTTTCATGAGTGATTAGCTTCTCCTTGGCATGTGTGTAATGGTGAATATTACATATAATACGTCTCAATTATTATATGCAATGGATATAGTATTCTTCATGCAATTGTTAGAGAAAAGGCGTGTGTCACAAATATAAAGGGTTGCAAAGTTTAATTCTGAGGTATGGACTTGAGTTAACTGGGACAGGAGTGCCTTATCAGGACTGATCAGTTAGGTGGCATGTCCCTTGGCATCATGTTGACTCCTTGCTTTAGGTTCCTAACTGAAGGTTCTCTATATCAAGACCCCCCCTGTCTCCCTGCCTCCCATGAGCATCTTCATGTTGGGATTCCGCTCCTCACCCTGGGGCTCTTCTGGTTCTTCCACAGACACAACAATGGAATTGTTACCTGTGGCCTCTGTAATAGAATTGATGCCTTCATCCTTCAAAGAACATCCCCTTGATAGTTCAAGATTGCACAATGTGCTTCAGACAACAACATTAAGGGAAACACACTCAAGGAAATATTAATGTGATCGTTCTGATATGTCAAGACTGTGAAACATCATCTTAAGTAGGTCTATAGTCCTCTCAATTGTATCCCTTGTGAAGGCATGACTGCAGTTGTAGATCTCCTTGACTGAAGTCCTTCGGTGTTTCAGTGGCATCATCAGCCACCGTTTCAATGGATATCCTTTGTCCCTCAGGAAACAACCATCCATACAGACGAAGCAATGAACAACCTTGGTACCTGGGAGACACAGGATGTTTATACATCATGGCAACATCCTGAATACTTTGTCCAAACCTTAGTATCTGACTCTTATAGTTACAAACATATTGGACATTTGGGGATTATAAACCCTTTCTATTGACAAAGGTACCCAACTCCCCAGCTGGCACCTATATGGGCACATATGGCTCCCTGTATTTGGGGAAGTCCTGCAATTGCAGCGAAGCCTCTGGTTCACCATGCCTGGCTGGCCCTGTTGGTCCTGAAGTGAATGAAGATGCTGACCCTTTGGAACAGAGCATCAGTGATCAATTTGATGCAATGGTGGGCAGTGGATTGCGAGATTCCACTGACCTCTGGAATGAACCTGAGGAATAAATGTTCAGGGCCACTATCACCATCAGAGCCACTGACATAGGGTGGACATCTGCACAGTTTGAGGCAACTTTGGGGCTGATCATGTCACATAATGAGGTGACAGTGTCCCTGCAGAGGTGGGGGCCCTTCAGACACTGAACCTTTGACATGTCCAGGTAGCTGCCTGTAAACTCTGCCGACTGCGCAATGGTGCCTTCTCCGGACCCATCTGTTTTGCAATTCCTGCTGGCCTTCCAAATCTTCTGGCAGTTCATCTGGGTCCATAGTTGCCTGCTCTTCTCTCTTCTGGCCCTTTCGGCCTGGTCCCTCCAGCAGAGTGCACAATCCCCATGTCTGGCTAGATAGTTGCACAATTTTCTGCACTTCGGTGGGGGGGCCTATCTCCTACAGAAAGCCTCTGCAAATGCCTAAATATCAGAGTTCTCCAAAACACCAAAAAAAGCCAGAAACCATTTCTATACCACTTGGTAATAACTCACAGCAGAACTCTTAACTCATCATCTTACTAACATCCTGTGGGCCTTTATCCAGCCATGTTGAATGAATGAAAAACATGAAAGCCGCTTAGACAATTGGCCTCTGCACTGGACGTAAAAATGCATAGACCACTCCAAATTGCAGTCAGTCACCCTTTAAAAGGCCTTAATTGATCCTTTAATTGTTGGTGGGTATTGTCCCAACTTCCACTCACGCCCGCCACCTGAAGTATCATTATGTGGTACAATGACATCAGGACCTCCTCTTGACATCATCATTGCCCATTTTAAGATTGTTCCTATCTACCACCTAGCAACTTGGACAGCTCAAAATTCTGGCCCATGGTCTGAATTTTCAATTGGTCAGCTGTGGCCAGTGATGCACATTGAAAATCACGGCCGGGATTCTCTGCGAATGGGGCAGAGAATGGGGTCTCAGACCCGCGATCGCATCCGATGCCGGGACGCGATTCTCCACAGACCGGAGAATCGGCACCAGCCGCATGCATGCGGTCGACAGGCCGTCAGTGAGGGGCCATTGAAAGAGGCCCCCACGGCGATTCTCTGCGGTCGACCAGCCGAGTTCCCGCTGAGTTCCGCCAGCGAGGTTCCTGTATGGTTTCACCTGGCGGGAGCTCGGACTCGTGGCTGTCCAGGTGGGGGGGGGCAGGGGGGTTCAGACTCCGGGGGTCCTCCACGACGGCCAGGCCCGCCATAGGGGGATACCGATCGGCGGGCGCGCGCGATCCGGGCGGGGGCCTATCTTCCGTGCTGGCCTGCTGGGCCGGCACGAAAATGGCAGCCACATGCATGTGCGGACCCACGGCCAGACTTGCAAGGCCCCGTATTGGCAGCAGGAAGTGCGCGGCGCACGCTGGGGCCCTGCTATCCCTCTTTAAATCGAAGAACCACTCCGGACTTTTTCAAAAAGTCCTCCAGAATACAATACAATTTTCATAAGGAATGTAGGGGGAGCAGGGGGTATTTGGAAAGCCAAAGGCCTCTAATTAATTGGCTGCTGAGCTTGTTGTTGAGCGTAAAGTGCACCTAACTGTGTGGCACCTTTGTCTCTGTACATATCTACATGCTGCTCCTTTTGTAGCTGAGGATGAGGTGGAGGCAAGCCACTTTAGTCCCTTGCATCTGATCATACCTGCTATGCCCATTTCTTTCCTCCTGTTCATGGGGCCCCTCCACAGGCTGGTGCAGCAGCTTCTGTCACAAGGCATTGTGGCAGAGATTCCTGAGACAGATGGCAGATACAGCGAGTGCTGGCGCTGACGCCCACTGTGAGATGGTCCCTTCAACAGCCTCTTTGACTGCTTCCACCTTTCATGATGCCATTAATTGCTGGATGAGGCTACCAGCTGGGATGCTGCTGACATCACTCCAAGCATCTGTGAGCCATCCGCTCCAAACATCTGTGTCCCATCCGCTCCAAACATCTGTGACCCATCCGCAACACTAAGTAATCTGTGCTCTAGAAGGTGTCACTCTTTCTGTGCCTACCGAAGTGCTTCTGTGGCAACCACTCAAAGTGGTGCTGAATGTGGCCTTCCATGAGGCTGACTACTTTCTCAGTGAAGGAGCTTTTAACATAAAGTCCAGTATCTTTCCTTTCACTGACAGTAAGCTGACCAATCAATAGTTCCAAGGTTTGAAATTATTTCCCTTTTAGTATATTGGAATAACATTAACTGTCCTCCCGTGCTTGGCATGGAACTCTTGAATATATGGATTTGAAAATCCTCGCTGGTTTTCCTGAATATGAATGGGTGCACGCCATGTGGATCATGGATTTTATCCTCATGTGGTTTGTCAGCTTGTCAACTATTTTCTGCCTTTGGCTCCCAACTGGATTAATATTAATTTTATGCTCATCCTCTGGCAAAGGTTCTACTTTGCTGTTTCATCCATGACTTTCCTTCCGTCATAAGGTCAGAAGTGGAGATGTTCGCTGCCTATTGCACAATGTTCGTTACCATTTACAACTCCTCAGATACTGAAACATTCTGCACCTGTGTGTTTCAAGGCCCGGACAATATTCAGGCTTGGGCTGAAAGGTGGCAAGCAAAGTTCACACCATACAAGCGCCAGGGAGTGACCATCTCCAATAAGAGAGTCTAACCTTCTCGGCTTGACATTCAGTGGCATTTTCATTGCTAGAAAATGGATGCATTGGCGACAATCTTTCAAAATTCTATAGATTCTGGAAATATTCTTGTTTTCATGGAAACCCTACAGTGCAGAAGGAGGCCACTCGGCCCATTGAGTCTGCACCACCCCTCTGAAAGAGCACCCCACTCCCCCGCCCTATCGCCGGTACCCAACCCAATGTGTATATATTTGGACACAAATGGGCAATTTTAGCATGGCCAATCCACTTAACCTGCACATCTTTGGACTGTGGGAGGAAATCGGAACACCTGGAGGAATCTGAATGGCCTCCTGCACTGTAAATTCTGTGATTTTATTTACGTTCAATGATTTTTCACTTTGTTATTTATTGTTCTGTACGTTGGGGTGTGGTTTCATCATAAATCCTCAAAAACATTGCTAAAGTAGCCATTCTTCAAACATGAACTCAATTAGTGAGCGTGGCTGACTATTTTGCATGGGAATTAGCACAATCCTCACACATTACCAGGAGGATTCACTGGATAACAATTAGGAGCAGGAATCTTATCTGATTTTTTTCCTCATTTAACGCATAGGCACTGAGGCCAATTGTGGCACTTCATTTATATCTTGCTGAGATTAATTAACTCAATACAAATTGGAGGTCAAACTAGAAGTCTTTCTTGTCTGTATTGGTCAGTTGCACAATAGGTAAGCACAATGTCAATGAATTAAGTTCAATCTCTCTAGGGGTGCGCTATTGATTTATGCAAACTGGAGGAAAGTGCTGTTAGCCGACTGCGCAAACCAGATGACATCTCATCAAAGGCTTTGTCCCCATGAACATTCAGTCAGATAATCGGCAAGATTCATAATTGGAGTACAGATGATGAAGATCTCTGTGCACACAAAAGAGAAAAGTGGATTTATTCCACTTGTGGGCAAAATTTAATTTGACAGTATCAATGGGAACCTGCAGAAAATATGAGTTTAATCTGGACAGATATCTGCAAGACATTGCACTTAATATATTTTTCCATACATTCTCATCAATATTAAGCATACCATCACATTGTTTCATATTACAATCGTAAAGAAATGTTAATATAGTTTATTTTGCCTTAGCACTAAAGTATCAGGCTTTTCTTTAAACCTTTATTCTCACAGTTTTCTTACATTTCAATATGACAAAGGAAGCATTATAAGGAAAGCAATGCCTATAAATGATGGCAGCCAGAAAACACATTGGAACAGGCAAACACTGTAAAGGTCACAATAGCAAGAAATGATGGAAAATTTTGTTTCTACAAAAAAAAATGTTTTCAGCTACATACAGTCTGAAATTTGTCAAGATTGTCCATGTCTGATTTCCAAGGTGACTGCCAGTTTTGTGGATATAACTCATTTCTGAGGGCTTCTGTGCGGCAAATTTCTATTGACTGTGCTCTGAATTCACTGATGACTTTATCGCTTGTGAATTATGGCACCCTTTTCATTCATGGAATATATTGTGTATCCATTCTTATGGAACATATTCTTGATGTTTGAATGCTCCATCTCACCATAGCCATCAGTAAAGTGCCGATGTTTACAGATACATAAGTCTGTACTCAGGAAAGAAGCAAGGAGCTTTTGGGAAAACAGTACTTCTGAACAACATTCTCTACCTGCTCCACAATGACATGCAAATTGTGATCCTCACCAATGGAATCACCACAGACCTAATGCATGTGCAAACTGGGGTCAAACAGGGCTGTGTCATCACACCAATGTTCTTCTCCATCTTCCTCACAGAAACACTCCACCCCATCATCCTGAAACACCCCGCTGGAGTGGAACTAACCTACTAGACAAGCGGAAAACTGTTTAATCTTCGATGACTCCAGGCCAGAACCAAGACCACTGCAACTTCTGTCATTCTTCACAGGGAATGCCTGTGTGTGCGCACACTCAGAGGCCAAGCTGCAAACCATCGTCGATGCATTCACCGAGACATATAAGAGAATGGGCCACAGACTAAACATCCAGAACACAAAGTTTCTCCAACAGCCCACTCCTAACACACAAAACTGCCCGCCACCAATCAAGATCCAGGATGAGCCCTTGGACAATGTGGATTATTTCCCATACCTTGGGAGCCTCCCCGGAATAGAAGCAAATCATCCTTGACCCTGGGGGACTGCCCAAGAAGACTTCTGAACAGCTCAGCAAAAACAAATTTGAACTATAATGTTGCTCTCACTAGAAATAATAGCTTTCTGCAGTGTTATACTATTCACAATGATTAAGATTTCATGGCACAGTGGCTAGCACTGCAGCCTCACAGCACCAGGGACCCGGGTTCAATTCCCGGCTTGGCTTCTGTCTGTGCAGAGTTTGCACATTCTTCCCATGTCTGCGTTGGTTTCCTCCGGGTGCTCTGGTTTCCTCCCATAGTTCAAAGATGTGCAGGTTAGCTGGATTGGCCATGATAACATTTCCCCCGAGTGTCCAAAAGGTTAGGTGGGGTTATGGGACAGGGCTTGGGCCTGGGTAGAGTGCTCTTTCGGAAAGGTTAATCAGACTCGATGGGTTGAATGGCCTCCTTCTGAAATGTAGGGGGTCTATGAAGTGCAAAGTTGGAACATTACTGTTAAGTGATGTGACAGTATATAAAATGTTTAACATGTGCAACTCCTTCCTCCTCTACTTTAATGCAGAGCTTAATATCTATTTAATGTAAAGGGCAGACGCCTCCAATTAAATATCAAACAAATGAAGGTATCAGGCAATGGTGACATGAACTTTTATATGGGTTTATTTCAAATCGTCAAAAATATGCATTATGTTACATCAGAGATGTCCAATCCATTGGAGATCGGGATTAGATGCACCTGTAAAAATCAATGAGCTGGGTCCATGTGATTGGACAATAATATGAGCTGACATACACAGAGCAAAGTCTCTCAAGTGAGACTCTATACCCGCTTAAAGTGAGACAAGTAGACATGAGATTGTTATGATCACGAAGACTCGTAACTTGTTTTTAAAAGAAGAAATATGAAATACCAATCATTTACTGAAATAATTAAACCAAAATATTAAACAGTATTGAACAAAATAATTTTTTCTGTACAAGAGTCAAAAAAACGCTAAGTGCTATCTTAATTAATTGCCTATACATGAACATTTAGAATCAACATAAATTAAACATGAATTATCAGGCAAATTGTGGTTAATTATAACAGACATATGGGGGCTGGTTTAGCACACTGGGCTAAACAGCTGGCTTGTAATGCAGAACAATGTCAGCAGCACGGGTTCATTTCCTGTACCGGCCTCTCTGAACAGGTGCAGGAATGTGGTGACTAGGGACTTTTCACAGTAACTTCATTGAAACCTACTTGTGACAAGAAGCAATTGTTATTATTATTATTATATTACACATTAAATGACAAATGCAGCTAAGATGGATCTTAGGAAATGGCAGGGCAGTTCACACAGCAAATGCGTCATTAATATCAGATATAAAGCCCTATAAAGCTCTCCTGTCTCACAAAGAATTGAAGCTCTTCTTTAAGGATTTAGTCTGATTCATAGCCAACAGCAGTGTGCAACCAACCTGAGTTCAACTGGCGCAGTCTTCACCAAAGATGGTGCACATCTGTGAAACCTCAACTCTGTTCATGATGGTGTAGATCTATCAATGTTATCTTCAAGTAACACAGACAGTTGCAGCAACTGCATACTTGCCTGTTCTCAACTTCTGGATCTACTGTTGCTCGTTTTGCTAAGTGTGCTTTACACTTAATTGCTCTGTTTATAACCTTGCTCTAGAGTCGCCAGGAATCTTTATGATACCACCACGAGGTTCAAGTTCAAGTGCTGATCAATAACTCAATACACCAGTTAGTAAGGTTCAAATCAAAACACATTTATTAGATACACAGTCAATCGCTACTCATGCATAAAATACTACAGAACTAGACTATTTCTACCACTAAAGGCCAATACTTAGCTTTGGAAAAGGAACCCACTGGGTCAGGGAACAATGGCCTCTCGTTCGTTCCTGAGACTGCAGGCTTCCAGCTGGTATGGACTAAGGGTTTGGAGCGCCTATCCCGTGGCGTGCGCTGACTGGGCACTTACTTGTTGGTGTAGCTGCTAGGCAAGCCTCTCCGAGTTGAGAGTCATGGTCGAGTTCTTTGAGGGCTGCTAAGAAGACTTGCCAAGAGACCGAATTGAACTTGGGGACTCTACTTTATAGTCCCCAGGGGATTTGCGCCCTTTTGGGCGGACCCCGTGCCTGGTTCTAATTGATTGGACCATGTTCCAATCGATTGGTTTGATTTCCCCAATACTGGGGCTGTTCCCTGATCGCTGGGCAGTTCCTAAGTGTCCGTTGGCTTCTTTTGTATTGGCTCCTGCTGGCGCCGAGGAGTCTGGCTTTGCCTCGATTATCTTAACTGTTGCTATTGTTCCCGGGGATCGCTCATCAATATGCAGATGGTCGTCAGTTTCAGTGCTGTCTACTTTCTGCGAATCTTAATATACAGGAAGCTTTGCATTCTGCTTGCTTCCCTATACCTGTCCATTTTTTTCCCTGCGTTCTTAGCGAATCTCCATTTTAAAGTCAGGAAGTGGCCAATCCAGGTGGCTACACTACCCTGTGACTTCTTCAGCCAACCTGTACTGCACCACTGGGATCATGTGAGTTCTGATGTTTCTGCATCCATTTTATATGGTTTCAACCAGTTTCAGTTTCTCCAGAAGTTTTCATTTCTAATTTCAGTTTCCCTTCTCAGTTTACCACTCCAGTTTCACATTTCTATTAGATTTGTCTAAAAAAAAATACAAGCTTTGAAATTATCGATTCCGTCACAGAACATCCTGCACACATAACAGAGGATGACCCTATTTGCACAACCAAGAACTTTCACTATTTAGAAACCACAGAGGCTCCCATTCTTTTTTCTTCCTTCATTCTCCCTGCTCCAAAGCCTGAAAATGTGAAAGCTCCAGTTCTTTGCAGCTCCCGATTGATGCATTTTGACCATTCTGGGAGCTATGTTTAACCAGTAGGAGAAAATCCCCAAATGTTATGATCCCCCTCCAGGACAGCCCCCACACACTTACCTTCCAGGTCCCACCGTGTGGGAGGTGAATAACCAACGGCGGCGGGACTCGGGCAAACTCATCGGCCACTCGGCCTATCAGGGCCCAGAGAATCATGGGGGTGGGGGGGGGGGGGGGGGGGGGGGCAGTACCCCAGTGAGAATCAGTGCGTGTATGGAACCCGTACACCGCCGGCGCCCGAAAAACGGCGCCAGAGAATGGGGAAGCCAGCGCCAGGTTAGACAATCCTGGCCACTGTCTCTGACTGGGGTACGGGTTACACACACACACACTGACTCTCACTGGCGTACGCATTCATAACACTGACTCTCACTGGGGTTCGCGTTCCACACAAACTGACTCTCACTGGAGTATGGGTTCCACAGGCACACACTGACTCTTACTGCTGTACGAGTTCCATACACACACTGATTCTCACTGGGGTATCGTTTCCACACACACACTGACTCACTGGGGTACGAGTTCCATACACACACTGACTCACTGGGGTACGGGTTCCATACACACACTGACTCACTGGGGTACGGGTTCCATACACACACTGACTCACTGGGGTGCGGGTTCCATACACACACTGACTCACTGGGGTACGGGTTCCATACACACACTGACTCACTGGGGTACTGGTTCCACACACACACTGACTCTTACTGCTGTACGAGTTCCATACACACACTGATTCTCACTGGGGTACGGGTTCCACACACACACTGACTCACTGGGGTACGGGTTCCATACACACACTGATTCTCACTGGGGTACGGGTTCCATACACACACTGACTCACTGGGGTACGGGTTCCATACACACACTGACTCACTGGGGTACGGGTTCCATACACACACTGACTCACTGGGGTACGGGTTCCATACACACACTGACTCACTGGGGTATGGGTTCCATACACACACTGACTCTTACTGCTGTACGAGTTCCATACACACACTGATTCTCACTGGGGTACGGGTTCCACACACACACTGACTCACTGGGGTACGGGTTCCATACACACACTGATTCTCACTGGGGTACGGGTTCCATACACACACTGACTCACTGGGGTACGGGTTCCATACACACACTGACTCACTGGGGTACGGGTTCCATACACACACTGATTCTCACTGGGGTACGGGTTCCATACACACACTGACTCACTGGGGTATGGGTTCCACACACACACTGACTCTTACTGCTGTACGAGTTCCATACACACACTGACTCACTGGGGTACGGGTTCCATACACACACTGATTCTCACTGGGGTACGGGTTCCATACACACACTGACTCACTGGGGTACGGGTTCCATACACACACTGACTCACTGGGGTACGGGTTCCATACACACACTGACTCACTGGGGTACGGGTTCCATACACACACTGACTCACTGGGGTATGGGTTCCATACACACACTGACTCTTACTGCTGTACGAGTTCCATACACACACTGATTCTCACTGGGGTACGGGTTCCACACACACACTGACTCACTGGGGTACGGGTTCCATACACACACTGATTCTCACTGGGGTACGGGTTCCATACACACACTGACTCACTGGGGTACGGGTTCCATACACATGTTGACTCACTGGGGTACGGGTTCCATACACACACTGATTCTCACTGGGGTACGGGTTCCATACACACGCTGACTCACTGGGGTACGGGTTCCATACAGACACTGACTCACTGGGGTACGGGTTCCATACACACACTGATTCTCACTGGGGTACGGGTTCCATACACACACTGACTCACTGGGGTACGGGTTCCACACACACTCTGACTCACTGGGGTACGGGTTCCATACACACACTGACTCACTGGGGTATGGGTTCCATACACACACTGACTCTTACTGCTGTACGAGTTCCATACACACACTGATTCTCACTGGGGTACGGGTTCCACACACACACTGACTCACTGGGGTACGGGTTCCATACACACACTGATTCTCACTGGGGTACGGGTTCCATACACACACTGACTCACTGGGGTACGGGTTCCATACACACACTGACTCACTGGGGTACGGGTTCCATACACACACTGACTCACTGGGGTATGGGTTCCATACACACACTGACTCACTGGGGTACGGGTTCCATACACACACTGACTCACTGGGGTACGGGTTCCATACACACACTGATTCTCACTGGGGTACGGGTTCCATACACACACTGACTCATTGGGGTACGGGTTCCACACACACTCTGACTCACTGGGGTACGGGTTCCATACACACACTGATTCTCACTGGGGTACAGGTTCCACACACACACTGACTCACTGGGGTACGGGTTCCATACACACACTGACTCACTGGGGTACGGGTTCCACACACACTGACTCACTGGGGTACGGGTTCCATACACACACTGATTCTCACTGGGGTACGGGTTCCACACACACACTGACTCACTGGGGTATGGGTTCCATGCACACACTGACTCACTGGGGTACGGGTTCCATACACACACTGATTCTCACTGGGGTACGGGTTCCACACACACACTGACTAACTGGGGTACGGGTTCCATACACACACTGACTCACTGGGGTATGGGTTCCATACACACACTGATTCTCACTGGGGTACGGGTTCCATACACACACTGACTCACTGGGGTACGGGTTCCACACTGCTTCTCACTGGGTTATGGGTTCCACACACACACACAAACAGACTCTCATTGGGGTACGGGTTCCACACACACTGACTCTCACTGGGGTACGGGTTTCACACAAATGTCTCTCACTGGTGTACGGGTTCCACACACAGACTCTCACTGGGGTATAGCTTCCACACACACACTGACTCTCACTGCGGTACGGGTTCCACACACGCAGACTTTCACTGGGGTATGGCTTCCACACACACTAACTCTGACTGAGGTATGGATAGGTATGGGGCAGCATGGTAGCATGGTGGTTAGCATAAATGCTTCACAGCTCCAGGGTCCCAGGTTCGAATCCCGGCTGGGTCACTGTCTGTGTGGAGTCTGCACGTCCTCCCCGTGTGTGCGTGGGTTTTCTCCGGATGCTCCGGTTTCCTCCCACAGTCCAAAGATGTGCGGGTTAGGTGGATTGGCCATGCTAAATTGCCCGTAGTGTCCTAAAAAGTAAGGTTAAGGGGGGTGTTGTTTGTGTTACGGCTATAGGGGGGATACATGGGTTTGAGTAGGGTGATCATTGCTCTGCACAACATAGAGTGCCGAAGGGCCTGTTCTGTGCTGTACTGTTCTATATGTTCTATGATTCCACTCACAGACTCTCACTGGTTTACGGGTTCCACACACACACATTGATTCTCACTGGGGTATGGGATCCACACACACTATCTCACACTGGGGTACAGGTTTCACACACACTTCCTCTCACAGGGGTATCGGTTGCACATACACTGACTCTCACTGGGGTATGGGTTCCACACTCACAGACTCTCACTGGGGTATGGGTTCCACACTCACAGACTCTCACTGGGGTACGGGTTCCAAACGCACTAACTCTGACTGAGGTACGGGTCCACACACACTGATTCTCACTGGAGTACAGGTTCCACACACACTGACTCTCACTCGGGTACAGGTTCCACAGGCAAACTGATTCTCGATGGTGTCTGGGTTCCTTATACATACACACACACTCACACACACACACCCTGACTCTCACTGGGGTACAGGTTCCACACTGCTTCACACTGGAGTACGGGTTCCACACACACTGACTCTCACTGGGGTATGGGTTCCACACCCACTGTCTCTCACTAGATTACGGATTCCATGGAGTGCTGGTGTGGTTGGCGCCAGAGTGATTGGTGCCGGAGTGGTCCCCACAGCTCCAGCCGGCGCACAATGGCCCGCACGTGTTCACGCTTTCGCAGAACGTCCGCCGTATTTTAGCGCATGCACGGAACAGCCGGTGTGATTCGACGCATGCGCGGGGGTTCCCTTCCCCGCGCAGACCCTTGGGCAATATGGCCGAGCCCTAGAGGGTCCCGACACGGAGTAAAGTGGGCCTCTACGGAACCAGCCCGCACGCCGATAGATAGCCTCCGATCACAGGCCAGGCCACCGTGGGGGTCCCCCACCAGGATCGGATTCCGCTGTCCCCCCCCCTCCAGGATGGCCCCTACACACTCACCTTCCAATTCCCGCCGTGTGGGTGGTGTGTAATCCACGCCGACAGGACTCGGCCAAGCGCGTCAGCCACTTGGCACATCGAGACCCGTAGAATTGCCGGGGAGGCTGCTGTTAGCGGCCCCCAACTGGCGTGGCGTTGATCCCACCTGCGCCCAAAAAACTGCTCCAGAGAATGGGGAAGCCAACACCAGGTCGGACAATCCCGGCCACTGACTCTCACTGGGGCACAGGTTCCACACACACACAGACTTTCACTGGGGTATGGGTTCCGCACATACTGTTTCTCACTGGGGTACGGGTTCCACACACACTGTCTCTCACTGGGGTGTGGGTTCCACACACACTGGCTCTCACTGGATTATGGGTTCCACACACAGGCACACACTGATTTTCACTGGGATACGGGTTCCACACAGACAGATTTTCATTGGGGTGTGGGTTCCACACACACAGACTCTCATTGGGGTATGGGCTCCACACATAGACATAGACATAGAACAGTACAGCACAGAACAGGCCCTTCGGCCCTCAATGTTGTGCCGAGCCATGATCACCCTACTCAAACCCACATATCCACCCTATACCCGTAACCCAACAACTCCCTTAACATTAGGACACTACGGGCAATTTAGCATGGCCAATCCACCTAACCCGCACATCTTTGGACTGTGGGAGGAAACCGGAGCACCCACGCAAACAGGGGGAGGACGTGCAGACTCCACACAGACAGTGACCCAGCCGGGAATCGAAACTGGGACCCTGGAGCTGTGAAGCATTTATGCTAACCACCATGCTACCCTGCTGCCCCTGCTACCCTGCTGCCCCTACACACACAGAATTTCATTGGGGTACGGGTTCCACACGCACTGTCTCTCACTGGAGTACGGGTTCCACACACACTTCCTCTCACTGGGATATGGGTTCCACACACACAAACGCTGACTCTCACTGGAGTACGGGTTCCACATAAACAGACTCTCACTGCAGTACGGGTTGAACACACACACACTGACTCTCACTGGGGAGCAGGTTCCACACACGCACTTTCACTAGGGTACGGGTTCCACACACACTGTCCCTCACTGAGGTACAGTTTCCACACACACACATACTGACTCTCACTGGCGTACGGGTTCCACACGCACACACACGCTGACTCTCACTGGGGTACGTGTTCCACACACACAGACTCTCACTGAGGTACGGGTTCCACACACACAGACTTTCACTGGGGTACGGGTTCCACACATACTGACTCTCACTGGGGTACTGGTTCCAAAACACACTGTCCCTCACTGAGGTACAGTTTCCACACACACACATGTTGACTCTCACTGGTGTACGGGTTCCACACACACACACACACACACACACGCTGAGTCTCACTGGGGTGCGGGTTCCACACACACAGACTCTCACTGAGGTACGGGTTCCACACACACAGACTTTCACTGAGGTACGGGTTCCACACACGCTGACTCTCACTGGGGTACGGGTTCCACACACACTGACTATCACTGGGGTACGGGTTCCACACATACTGACTCTCACTGGGGTACTGGTTCCAAAACACACTGTCCCTCACTGAGGTACAGTTTCCACACACACACATGTTGACTCTCACTGGTGTACGGGTTCCACACACACACACACGCTGAGTCTCACTGGCGTACGGTTCCACACACACAGACTCTCACTGGGGTATGGGTTACACACACACTAACTCTCACTGGGGTACGGGTTCCAACACACTGTCCCTCACTGGGGTACGGGTTCCACACACACAGGCTTTCACTGGGGTATGGGTTCCACGCACACACATGTTGACTCTCACTGGTGTACGGGTTCCACACACACACAAACGCTGAGTCTCACTGGCGTACGGGTTCCACACACACAGACTCTCACTGGGGTACGGGTTTCACACACACTAACTCTCACTGGGGTACGGGTTCCACACACACTGCCTCTCACTGGGGTACGGGTTCCACACACACAGACTTTCACTGAGGTACGAGTTCCAACACACTGTCCCTCACTGAGGTACGGGTTCCAACACACTGTCCCTCACTGGGGTACGGGTTCCACACACACAGAATGTCACTGGGGTATGGGTTCCACACACACACTGACTCTCACTGGGGTACGGGTTTCACACACACTGCCTCTCACTGGGGTCACAAAGACTCGAGTGAAGTACAAGAGAGGCTTTATTGCTTTGAGATGCTATTACTCCAGTGGCAGCTGTAGAATAGTATCTCAGTGAAGCTAGCGCATATTTATACACAAGCTCCCTGTGGGCGGAGCTAGCCGGCAGGGGCTTACCGGAGAAACCTGTATTACAGGTACGGCCATACATCCCCCTACTGCAAGCACACATATATACAGTGGTTGTATCACCACACTGGGGTACGGGTTCCACACACACTGACTCTCACTGAGGCACGGGTTCCACATGCACTTCCTCTCACTGGGGTATGGGTTCCACAAACACAGACTCTCACTGAGGTACGGGTTCCACACACATTTCCTCTCACTGGGGTATGGTTTCCACACATACAGACTCTCACTGGCGTATGGGTTCCAGATACACTGACTTTCACTGGGGTATGGGTTCCATACATTAACTCTGACTGGGTATGGGTTTCACACACACTTACTCTCATTGGGGTATGGGTTCCACGCACACTAAATCTCACTGGATTACAGGTTGTACACACACTGACTCTCACTGGGGTACGGGTTCCACGCATACTGATTCTCAATGGGTATCAGGTTCAGACACACGGCCTCACACTGGGGAACGGTTTCCACACACACTGCCTCTCACTGGGGTATGAGTTTCATACACACACTGCCTCTCACTGGGGTATGAGTTTCATACACACACTGCCTCTCACTGGGGTATGGGTTCCACACACACTGCCTCTCACTGGGGTGTGGGATTCATGCACACACTGCCTCACACTGGGGTATGGGTTTCATGCACACACTGCCTCTCACTGGGGTATGAGTTTCATACACACACTGCCTCTCACTAGTGTATGGGTTTCATGCACACACTGCCTCACACTGGGGAACGGTTTCCACACACACTGCCTCTCACTGGGGTATGGGTTTCATGCACACACTGCCTCTCACTGGGGTATGGGTTTCATGCACACACTGCCTCTCACTGGGGTATGAGTTTCATACACACACTGCCTCTCACTGGGGTATGGGTTTCATGCACACACTGCCTCTCACTAGGGTATGAGTTTCATACACACACTGCCTCTCACTAGTGTATGGGTTTCATGCACACACTGCCTCACACTGGGGTATGAGTTTCCACACACACTGCCTCACACTGGGGTATGGGTTTCATGCACACACTGCCTCTCACTGGGGTATGGGTTTCATGCACACACTGCCTCACACTGGGGTATGGGTTTCATGCACACACTGCCTCACACTGGGGTATGGGTTTCATGCACACACTGCCTCACACTGGGGTATGGGTTTCATGCACACACTGCCTCTCACTGGGGTATGGGTTTCATGCACACACTGCCTCACACTGGGGTATGGGTTTCCACACACACTGCCTCACACTGGGGTATGGGTTTCATGCACACACTGCCTCACACTGGGGTATGGGTTTCATGCACACACTGCCTCACACTGGGGTATGGGTTTCCACACCCACTGCCTCACACTGGGGTATGGGTTCCACACACACTGCCTCACACTGGGGTATGGGTTTCATGCACACACTGCCTCTCACTGGGGTATGGGTTCCACACACACTGCCTCACACTGGGGTATGGGTTTCATGCACACACTGCCTCACACTGGGGTATGGGTTCCACACACACTGCCTCACACTGGGGTATGGGTTTCATGCACACACTGCCTCACACTGGGGTATGGGTTCCACACACACTGCCTCACACTGGGGTATGGGTTTCATGCACCCACTGCCTCACACTGGGGTATGGGTTTCATGCACCCACTGCCTCACACTGGGGTATGGGTTTCATGCACCCACTGCCTCACACTGGGGTATGGGTTTCATGCACCCACTGCCTCACACTGGGGTATGGGTTTCATGCACCCACTGCCTCACACTGGGGTATGGGTTTCATGCACACACTGCCTCACACTGGGGTATGGGTTTCACACACACTGCCTCACACTGGGGTATGGGTTTCATGCACACACTGCCTCACACTGGGGTATGGGTTTCATGCACACACTGCCTCACACTGGGGTATGGGTTTCATGCACACACTGCCTCACACTGGGGTATGGGTTTCATGCACACACTGCCTCTCACTGGGGTATGGGTTTCATGCACACACTGCCTCTCACTGGGGTATGAGTTTCATGCACACACTGCCTCTCACTGGGGTATGGGATTCATGCACACACTGCCTCACACTGGGGTATGGGTTTCATGCACACACTGCCTCACACTGGGGTATGGGTTTCATGCACACACTGCATCTCACTGGGGTATGGGATTCATGCACACACTGCCTCACACTGGGGTATGGGTTTCATGCACACACTGCCTCACACTGGGGTATGGGTTTCATGCACACACTGCCTCACACTGGGGTATGGGTTTCATGCACCCACTGCCTCACACTGGGGTATGGGTTTCATGCACACACTGCCTCACACTAGGGAACGGTTTCCACACACACTGCCTCTCACTGGGGTATGGTTTCCACACTCACTGCCTCACACTGGGGTATGGGATTCATGCACACACTGCCTCTCACTGGGGTATGGGTTCCACACACACTGCCTCACACTGGGGTATGGGTTTCATGCACACACTGCCTCACACTAGGGAACGGTTTCCACACACACTGCCTCTCACTGGGGTATGGTTTCCACACACAGTTACTTTCACTGGGGTACGGGTTCCAAACACACCAGGCGGGATTCTCCCGAATCGGCGCTATGGCCCGATGCCGGCGTTAAAAATGGCGCGAACCACTCCACCGTCGAGCCGACCGGAAGTTGCGGAACTCTCCGCTCGGCCCATCAGGGTCCGGAGAATTGCCGGGGGAACCGCTGCCATCGGCCTCCGACCTGCCAGGCTTGATCCCCGCACCCGCCCGAAAACCGACGCCGGAGAATACGGCAGCCAGCATCGGAGCGGCGGGGCGGAATTCATGCCGCCCCCCGGGGATTCTGCGACCCGGCGGGGGGTCGGTGAATCCCGCCCACTGACTCTCACTTGGGTACGGGTTTCACACACACTGCCTCTTACAGGGGTATGATTTCATAGAACATAGAACAGTACAGCACAGTACAGGCCCTTCGGCCCACGAAATTGTGCTGACACTTTACCCTAATCTGAGATCAACATAACCTACACCCCTTCAATTTACTACTGTCCGTCTGCCTGCAAAGAGTCGGTTAAATGTCCCTAATGACTCTGACTCCACCACCTCTGCTGGCAGTACAGTCCACTCACCCAGCACTCTCTGTGTAAAGAACCTACCTCTGACATCTCCCCTATACCTTCCTCCAATCAACCTAAAATTATGTCCCCTCGTGACAGCCATTTCTGCTCTGGGGAAAAGTCTCTGGCTATCCACTCTATCCATGCCTCTCATCACCTTGTACACCTCTATCAAGTCACCTCTCTTCCTTCTTTGCTCCAGTGAGAAAAACCCCAGTTCCCTCAACCTTTCTTCATAAGACATGCCCTCCAGTCCAGGCAGCATCCTGGTAAATCTCCTCTGCACCCTCTCCAAAGCATCCAAATGCTTCCTACATTGAGGTGACCAGAACGGGACACAATATTCCAAGTGTGGTGAAACCAGGGTTTTATGAAGCTGCAGCAAAACCTCATGGCTCTTAAATTCAATCCCCATGTTTATGAAAGCCAACACACCGTACGCCTCCTGAAAACCCTATCAACCTGGGTGGTAACTTTGAGGGATCTATGTACGTGGACCCCAAGATCCCTCTGTTCCTCCACACTTTCAAGAATCCTGCCTTTAACTCTGTATTCAGCATTCAAATTCGACCTTCCAAAATGAATCACTTCACATTCATCTAGGTTGAACGCCATCTGCCACTTCTCAGCCCAGCTCTGCATCCTGTCAATGTCCTGTTGTAACCTGCAACAGCCCTCGACATTATCGACAACTCCACCAACCTTCTTGTCATCGGCAAACTTACTAACCTATCCTCCACTTCCTCATCCAAGTCATTTATAAAAACCACAAGAGTAGAGGCCCCAGACAGATCCCTGAGGGACACCACTGGTCACCGACCTCCAAGCGCAATACTTTCCATCCACTACCAATCGCTGTCTTTTGGCCAGCCAATTCTGTATCCAGACAGCCAGATTTCCCTGTATCCCATGCCACCTAACTTTCTGAATGAGCCTACCATGGGGAACCTTCTCAAATGTCTTACTGAAATCCATGTACACCACATCCACTGCCCAACCTTCATCAATGTGTCTCGTCAGATCCTCAAAGAATTCAATGAGGCTTGTGAGGCATAACCTGCCCCTCACAAAGCCATGCTGACTATCTTTAATCAAACTATGTTTTTCTAAATAATCATGAATCCTATTTCTCAGAATTCTTTCCAATATTTTGTTCACCACTGACTGGTCTGTAATTCCCAGGGATTTCCCTATTCCCTTTCTTGAACAGGGGAACAACATTCGCCTCTCTCCAACCATCCGGTACTATTCCAGTACAGAGCGAGGACGCAAAGATCATCGACAACGGTGCAGCAATCTCCTCCCTCGCTTCCTGCAGTAACCTTGGGTATACCCCGTCAGGCCCAGGGGACTTATCTACCCTGATGCTTTTCAAAATTTCTAGCACATCCTCCTTCTTAATATCAACCTGTTTGAGTCTATTAACCTGGTTCACGCTGTTCTCATGAACAACAAGGTCCCTCTCTCCAGTGAATACTGAAGCAAAATATTAATTTGGGCCTCCCCTATCTCCTCAGACTCTGGACACAAGTTCCCTCCACTATATATGATCGGCCCTACTCTCACTCTGATCCTCCTCTTATTTCTCACAAAAGTGTAGAATGCCTTGGGGTTTTCCCTAATCCTTTCCACCAGGGCTTTTTCAAGCCCCCTTCTAGCTCTCCTAAGTCCATTTTTGAGTTCCTTCCTGGCTACCTTGTAACCCTCTAGAGCCATGCCAGATCCTTGCTTCCTCAACCTTACGTAAGCTTCCTTCTTCCTCTTGACTAGAAGCTCCACTTCTCTTGTCATCCAAGGCTCCTTCACCTTACCATTCCTTCCTCGTCTCAGTGGGACAAAACTATTCAGCACTCGCAGCAAGTGCTCCTTAAACAACCCCCACATTACTGTTGTGCATTTCCCCAAGAATAATTGTTCCCACTACATGTTCCTCAGCTCCTGTCTAATAGCAGTATAATTTACCCTTCCCCGATTAAATACCTTCCCATACTGTCTGTTCCTATCCTTCTCCATGACTATGGTAACAGTCAAGGAGTTGTGGTCACTGTCACCGAAATGCTCTCCCACCGAGACATCTGACACCTGGCCTGGTTTGTTGCCAAACACCATATCCAATATGGCTTCCCCCCCTAGTCGGCCTATCTACATATTGAGTCAGGAATCCTTCCTGTACACACCTGATCAAATCTGCTCCATCCAAACCATTTCCACTAAGGAGGGGTTGGATTCTCCCCTACTGGGCGGGGCAAGGGGTCCCGGCGGGATGGAGTGACGTGAACCACTCCAGCGTCAGGCCGCCCCAAAGGTGCGGAATCCTCCGCACCTTCAGTGGCCAAGCCCTCACCTTGAGGGGCTCGGCCCGAGCCGGAGTGGTTCGCGCCCCGCCGGCCGGCGGGAAAGTCCTTTGGCGCCACACCAGCCGGGGCCGAAGGGATTTCGCCGGCCGGCGGAAGTCCGCGCATGCGCGGGAGCGTCAGCCCTGCACATGCGCAGGGGGGGGTTCATCTCCGCCTCAGCCATTGCGGAGGCTGATGCCCGACACAGAAGGAAAAGAGTGCCCCCACGGCACAGGCTCACCCGCGGATCGGTGGGCCCCAATCGCGGGCCAGGCCACCGTGGGGGCACCTCCCTGGCCAGATCGCCCCACGCCCCACCCAGGACCCCAGAGCCTGTCCACGCCATCAGTCCCACTGGTAAGCTAGGTGGTATGATTCACACCGGCGAGACCTGCATAACAGCAGCAGGACTTTGGCCGATCCTGGGCTGGAGAATCGCTGGGGGGGGGGGGGGGGGGGGGGGTGGCGCCAGCCAACCGGCGCGCCGCAATTTCCGCCCCCGTCACATATCTGGTGCCAGAGAATTCGGCGGCCGATGGGGGCGGGATTCATGCCGGCCCCCGGCGATTTTCCGGCCCGGTGGGGGGTCGGAGAATCCAGCCCGAGGTTCCAATCAATATTAGGGAAGTTGAAGTCACCCATGACAACAGCTCTGTTACTTCTGCAACTATCCAAGATCTGCCGCCCAATCTGTTCCTCCCTCCATCTCTCTGCTGCTATTGGGGGGTCTATAGAAAACTCTCAATGAAGTGACTGCTCCTTTCTTGTTTCTGACTTCCACCCATACTGACTCAGTAGACAAACCCTCCTCGACTCCCTCCTTTTCTGCAGCTGTGATGCACTCCTTAATTAACAGTGCCACTCCCCCTCCCCTTTTGCCTCCCTCCCTATTCTTCTTAAAACATCTAAAGCCCGGAACATCTAACAACCATTCCTGCCCCTGTGAAATCCATGTCTCCGTAATGGCCACAACATCGTCGTTCCAAGTACTTCCAAGTACTGATCCATGCTTCGGGTTTTCCAAGTACTGATCCATGTTTCTACACACACTGACTCTCACGGGAGTGAGGGTTCCACACACACACTGACTCTCACTGGAACATCGGTTTCACACACACTGACTCTCACTGGGGTAAGGGTTCCACACACATACTGACTCTCACTGGAACATCGGTTTCACACATACTGACTCTCACTGGGGTACGGGTACAGCACACACTGACTCTCAATGGGATCGACTTCCACACACACTGACTCTCACTGGGGAATGCGTTTCACACACACTGACTCTCACTGGGGTACGGGTACAGCACACACTGACTCTCAATGGGATACAGCTTCCACACACACTGACTCTCACTGGGGAATGCGTTTCACACACACTGACTCTCACTGGGGTACGGGTTCCACACACACTAACTCTCGGTGGGATACAGCTTCCACACACACTGACTCTCACTGGGGTATGCGTTTCACACACACTGACTCTCACTGGAACATCGGTTTCACACACACTGACTCTCACTGGAACATCGGTTTCACACACACTGACTCTCACTGGAACATCGGTTTCACACACACTGACTCTCACTGGAACATCGGTTTCACACACACTGACTCTCATGGAACATCGGTTTCACACACACTGACTCACTGGGGTACGGGTACAGCACACACTGAATCTCACTGGGGTACGGTACAGCACACACTGACTCTCAGTGGGATACAGCTTCCACACACACTGACTCTCGCTGGGGTACGGGTACAGCACACACTGACTCTCACTGGGGTACGGTACAGCACACACTGACTCTCACTGGGATACAGCTTCCACACACACTGACTCTCACTGGGGTATGCGTTTCATACACACTGACTCTCACTGGGGTACGGTACAGCACACACTGACTCTCAGTGGGATACAGCTTCCACACACACTGACTCTCACTGGGGTACGGTACAGCACACACTGACTCTCAGTGGGATACAGCTTCCACACACACTGACTCTCACTGGGGTACGGGTACAGCACACACTGACTCTCACTGGGGTACGGTACAGCACACACTGACTCTCACTGGGATACGGTACAGCACACACTGACTCTCACTGGGATACAGCTTCCACACACACTGACTCTCACTGGACTATCGGTTTCACACACACTGACTCTCACTGGAATATCGGTTTCACACACACTGACTCTCACTGGAATATCGGTTTCACACACACTGACTCTCACTGGAACATCGGTTTCACACACACTGACTCTCACTGGAACATCAGTTTCACACACACTGACTCTCACTGGAACATCGGTTTCACGCACACTGACTCTCACTGGAACATCGGTTTCACACACACTGACTCTCACTGGGATACAGCTTCCACACACACTGACTCTCACTGGAATATCGGTTTCACACACACTGACTCTCACTGGAATATCGGTTTCACACACACTGACTCTCACTGGAACATCGGTTTCACACACACTGACTCTCACTGGTACATCGGTTTCACACGCACTGACTCTCACTGGAACATCGGTTTCACACACACTGACTCACTGGGGTACGGGTACAGCACACACTGACTCTCACTGGGGTACGGGTACAGCACACACTGACTCTCACTGGGGTATGCGTTTCACACACACTGACTCTCACTGGAACATCGGTTTCACACACACTGACTCTCACTGGAACATCGGTTTCACACACACTGACTCTCACTGGAACATCGGTTTCACACACACTGACTCTCACTGGAACATCGGTTTCACACACACTGACTCTCACTGGAATATCGGTTTCACACACACTGACTCGCACTGGGGTACGGGTACAGTACACACTGACTCTCACTGGGGTATGCGTTTCACACACACTGACTCTCACTGGAACATCGGTTTCACACACAGTGACTCTCACTGGGGTACGGGTACAGCACACACTGACTCTCACTGAGGTACGGGTACAGCACACACTGACTCTCACTGAGGTACGGGTACAGCACACACTGACTCTCAATGGGATCGACTTCCACACACACTGACTCTCACTGGGGAATGCGTTTCACACACACTGACTCTCACTGGGGTACGGGTACAGCACACACTGACTCTCAATGGGATACAGCTTCCACACACACTGACTCTCACTGGGGAATGCGTTTCACACACACTGACTCTCACTGGGGTACGGGTTCCACACACACTAACTCTCGGTGGGATACAGCTTCCACACACACTGACTCTCACTGGGGTATGCGTTTCACACACACTGACTCTCACTGGAACATCGGTTTCACACACACTGACTCTCACTGGAACATCGGTTTCACACACACTGACTCTCACTGGAACATCGGTTTCACACACACTGACTCTCACTGGAACATCGGTTTCACACACACTGACTCTCATGGAACATCGGTTTCACACACACTGACTCACTGGGGTACGGGTACAGCACACACTGAATCTCACTGGGGTACGGTACAGCACACACTGACTCTCAGTGGGATACAGCTTCCACACACACTGACTCTCGCTGGGGTACGGGTACAGCACACACTGACTCTCACTGGGGTACGGTACAGCACACACTGACTCTCACTGGGATACAGCTTCCACACACACTGACTCTCACTGGGGTATGCGTTTCATACACACTGACTCTCACTGGGGTACGGTACAGCACACACTGACTCTCAGTGGGATACAGCTTCCACACACACTGACTCTCACTGGGGTACGGTACAGCACACACTGACTCTCAGTGGGATACAGCTTCCACACACACTGACTCTCACTGGGGTACGGGTACAGCACACACTGACTCTCACTGGGGTATGCGTTTCACACACACTGACTCTCACTGGGATACAGCTTCCACACACACTGACTCTCAGTGGGGTACGGGTACAGCACACACTGACTCTCACTGGGGTACGGTACAGCACACACTGACTCTCACTGGGATACGGTACAGCACACACTGACTCTCAGTGGGATACAGCTTCCACACACACTGACTCTCACTGGGGTACGGGTACAGCACACACTGACTCTCACTGGGGTATGCGTTTCACACACACTGACTCTCACTGGGATACAGCTTCCACACACACTGACTCTCAGTGGGGTACGGGTACAGCACACACTGACTCTCACTGGGGTACGGTACAGCACACACTGACTCTCACTGGGATACGGTACAGCACACACTGACTCTCACTGGGATACAGCTTCCACACACACTGACTCTCACTGGACTATCGGTTTCACACACACTGACTCTCACTGGAATATCGGTTTCACACACACTGACTCTCACTGGAATATCGGTTTCACACACACTGACTCTCACTGGAACATCGGTTTCACACACACTGACTCTCACTGGAACATCAGTTTCACACACACTGACTCTCACTGGAACATCGGTTTCACGCACACTGACTCTCACTGGAACATCGGTTTCACACACACTGACTCTCACTGGGATACAGCTTCCACACACTCTGACTCTCACTGGAATATCGGTTTCACACACACTGACTCTCACTGGAATATCGGTTTCACACACACTGACTCTCACTGGAACATCGGTTTCACACACACTGACTCTCACTGGTACATCGGTTTCACACGCACTGACTCTCACTGGAACATCGGTTTCACACACACTGACTCACTGGGGTACGGGTACAGCACACACTGACTCTCACTGGGGTACGGGTACAGCACACACTGACTCTCACTGGGGTATGCGTTTCACACACACTGACTCTCACTGGAACATCGGTTTCACACACACTGACTCTCACTGGAACATCGGTTTCACACACACTGACTCTCACTGGAACATCGGTTTCACACACACTGACTCTCACTGGAACATCGGTTTCACACACACTGACTCTCACTGGAATATCGGTTTCACACACACTGACTCGCACTGGGGTACGGGTACAGTACACACTGACTCTCACTGGGGTATGCGTTTCACACACACTGACTCTCACTGGAACATCGGTTTCACACACACTGACTCTCACTGGAACATCGGTTTCACACACACTGACTCTCACTGGAATATCGGTTTCACACACACTGACTCGCACTGGGGTACGGGTACAGTACACACTGACTCTCACTGGGGTATGCGTTTCACACACACTGACTCTCACTGGAACATCGGTTTCACACACAGTGACTCTCACTGGGGTACGGGTACAGCACACACTGACTCTCACTGAGGTACGGGTACAGCACACACTGACTCTCACTGAGGTACGGGTACAGCACACACTGACTCTCACTGAAACATCGGTTTCACACACACTGACTCGCACTGGGGTACGGGTACAGCACACACTGACTCTCACTGAGGTACGGGTACAGCACACACTGACTCTCACTGAGGTACGGGTACAGCACACACTGACTCTCACTGAAACATCGGTTTCACACACACTGACTCTCACTGAGGTATGGGTTTCACACACATTGGGCTGGATTCTCTGCAGCCCGATGCTGAAATTGCGGCCGGTGCTGGGGTGGAGACTCCAGTTTGATGCCGTAATCGGGCCCGGCACTGCTCCGGCTATTCTCCGGGCACCAAAATGCGGCGTCACCGAGTACGCCGAGCCACCGGGGGGCCATTGCCAGAGGCCCGCTCAGCAATCCTCTGCTCCCGACCGACCCAGTTCCCGATGGCGTGGAACTAACCACCTATTGCCGGTTGGGATGCTCGCGTGGCGGCTGCGGACTCAGTCCGTGGCTGCCGTGGGTCGGAGACCAGTGGGGGGCAGTATAGGCGGCCGTGGATTTAATGTGCGGGGATTGAGGCTCCTGCGCACGGCCAATAGGGGGTTCTTTTTCTTCAGTCTGGCTCCGCGGTCCGAGTCCGCCATGGAGCACGACGCGGCCGCTGGAGACCGCCATCGTGCGCATGCGCGGCCTCTGACCCGGAGATGCAGGGGCCCGTATTTGCAGCAAATGCTGTGAGATTCACTCCGGGTCCCTGCTAGTCCCCTGCAGGTTTATGAATTTGTTTAACTTTCTTGCAGGAATTTCAGGAGTAAAACTCCATCGGTTTTACGCTGGCGTGGGGACATAGACTCAATGTTGGACAATCTAGCCCACTGACTCTCACTGGGATAGAGGCCCAGCCACACTGACTCTCTTTGGGGTATGGATTCCGCACACACTTGCTCTCACTGGGATACAGGTCTCAGACGCACTGACTCTCACTGGTGTGTTGGTTACACACACACATTGCCTCACACTGGGGTACAGGTTCCACACTGACTCTGACAGGGGTATGGGTTCCATGCACACACTGACTCTCACTTGACTACGGGTTCCACACACATTGACTGTCACTGTGGTACGGGTTCCACACACACTGACTGTGACTGTGGTACAGGTTCCACACACACTGCCTCTTACTGGGGTACGGGTTCCACACACACTGCCTCTTACTGGGGTACGGGTTCCACACACACTGCCTCTTACTGGGGTACGGGTTCCACACACACTGACTCTCACTGGGGAACGGGTTCCACACACACTGACTCTCACTGGGGTACAGCTCCCACACACACTGACTTTCCCTGGGGTACGGGTTCCACACACACTGACTCTCACTGTGGTACGGGTTCCACACACACTGACTGTCACTGTGGTACAGGTTCCACACACACTGCCTCTTACTGGGGTACGGGTTCCACACACACTGCCTCTTACTGGGGTACGGGTTCCACACACACTGCCTCTTACTGGGGTACGGGTTCCACACACACTGACTCTCACTGGGGAACGGGTTCCACACACACTGACTCTCACTGGGGTACGGGTTCCATACACACTGCCTCACACTGGGGTACGGGTTCCACACACACTGCCTCTCACTGGGGTACGGGTTCCATACACACTGCCTCACACTGGGGTGCGGGTTCCACACACACTGCCTCTCACTGGGGTACGGGTTCCACACACACTGCCACTCACTGGGGTACGGGTTCCACACACACTGACTCTCACTGGGGTACGGGTACCACACACACTGCCTCTCACTGGGGTACGGGTTCCATACACACTGCCTCTCACTGGGGTACGGGTTCTACACACACACACTTTCACTGGGGTACGGGTTCCACACACACTGCCTCTCACTGGGGTACGGGTTCCATACACACTGCCTCACACTGGGGTACAGGTTCCACACACACTGCCTCTCACTGGGGTACGGGTTCCACACACACTGCCTCTCACTGGGGTACGGGTTCCACACACACAGCCTCTCACTGGGATATGGGTTCAGAATTCAGATTTGCACATGTGTAAAAAGACAAACCAATATTTTCCATCTTTCAATAAAAATGCAAAAATGATAAGAAAATTGTGAGCTGAAGGAAAGGAGTTTGAAGGAAGTAGAGTGGTTTGCAGGCTGGAGCTAGCCTGTCATTTTCTTCCTTGACACTGAAGATGGGAAGTGGGATTGGTAGTGCTTGTTGTTTGGGCTCTGCAGTTGCCCTTTTGTAACCAAAGTAGGATCCCATGTACACATGTAGACTTCTGGGATGAATTTGCATCAGATGCCATTTTGGTAAAAGGCAGACAAAATGTGTCCTTAACCCTCAACTGAAACAGGCATTAGTCATTTGATTATACATATAAATTAATGTAGCTTGTCACCCGTGCTCTAATTTTGGGTCACCTGAGGTAGCAGCGACAGTGTTGATGCTTCCAGGATAAACATCGCTCAACACCACTCATGTAAGAAGTGCTTCTGCCTTTTTGGCTGACTCCCATCACCAAGCCTCTCCCCAATATTTCCCGCGACTTGACCGCTAGCCCAGCCTCAATAGGGCTAGAGGTCATGACACTCCACTGTACTCTGGAGACTTGTGATTTTTCTATCCAATCTGTCAACCATAATCCTGAGGTCTGTGACCTTTCTACCCATTACCCGATAGTACTCCCAATCCTAACCATACTCCTGCAACATTCCTACCTGATGCCCCTCTTAATCTTGATCATGAACTTTGAAGCTGACCTATCCTCTTCCAGAGGTGATCCAATCATTTACCTGGAAATCGGAGCACTGACTAATGTGGATTCCTATTGCCCTACGATGAGGTCTTAAGGCCTAAAATCTGATGCTCCTCAGATCTCCTCGTTTTAGTAGAAGATATTCACACACTGTAGATAAGGCACCCTAAAATAGGCACACCCACATTTCTCCATCCACTGCTGCAGACATCATGCATAAACTTCATTATTTGCAACAGGAGCAAACTAGTTTGTGTTAAAAAAACTTTCTTAAAATTTTTTAAATTGTTTGTGAACTGCACTTTTAAAATCTTCTGACTCTTTCTTAATTTTCTCTCAGAATAAATTCCTTCTGCAGTTGTCAAGGCGCAGTAGCTCTTGAAGCCTGGTGATTGATAGGATGTTTTGGATTAACATATTGCAGCCTTCCCGTGGTCCTGCAACATTTCAAGTAACACCAGGTATTCACAGCTCAACTGCTAATTTATTTAATATACATAATGAAATAATTGAAATGCATTTTTATTTTCTAACGCTCATTTCTCTTGTCAATTTGTCAATGTTTATGTCAAATAATGGTTCGAGATATCTTGTTTTTTTGCCTGAAATGCCATGTTTGCACACTAAATGGAAGAAAGGAAGCAGGTAGGGAGTCTGTTCTCTCGTAATGATGTAATTTGTATTTTGGTCATTAAATGAGAATGCTGAATTTTTTTTAATTCCAGACATTGGTTTCCCGCATCCCTCCTAATTGCTTTTCTTGCATTTTCTACCATAGAATCAAGAAGAAACTAATGATGTGGAACTGGTCGGCTTCAAGAAGATGATGAGCTCCATCTACATGGGGGGAAAGCTCCTAATCTCGACAAAATGGCAGATAACTTGCAGGCGGCTGGTGACAAAATGTGGTCTGTGCCTGGTGACTGTGTTCTGTCTGAATAATTTATCAGATTACCCGGGGCATGGATACTGATACATATCCCAATTTGCTTCCATTTAACCTACTGTGCTTTTTAATACTGCTTCAGGACACTTCAATTCAGGCTGGATCTGTTGTTCTATTCCTTTGAAGGCAAAGCAAAGGGATATTTTTCAATAAATGAATTGTTTTTCACCTTTTTTTTACTGAAGTATTCTTGACATATACATATAATGTGAAAGGAATCATTGGTTTCCTTAGACTGTAGAGCCTGATTATTAAAGGTTTATTTCACGGAATGTCAGCACCACTGAGAAGGCCAGTTTTTGTTGCCTTTCCCTGATTGCCCTTGAAAGTGGCTTGCTGGGGCATTTCAGAGGGAAGTTAAGATTCAACCTCATCACTGTGCATCTGAAGTCACATGTAGGCGAGACCAGATAAGGATGACAGGTTTATTTCATGAAGGGCATTCGTGAGCCACTTGGGCTTTTACAACAATCAATAATGGGCAAATTTTTCGTGACCCATTCCCCGTGCGGGCTGATAACTCTTGTGAGCGGGCATAATGGGATTTGCGGTGGTGAGATCTCATTTTGAGATCTGCCCTGCACCCCCCCCCCCCTCCCCACCCCCACTCCATGACGTACTCAGGTTCAAGCCCACTAAGGGTGTGAATCTGATTAGCATGAATTTGAATTGATCTTAATAGTCATAAACAACTTCATGTCGTTGCTTCTGGGGTTGTCAGATGCTTCCCCCACAGTTAAGATTTAGGATACCGGACCAGACCCCAACATCTGTTAGGATACCAGTTAAGAACCCCAAACATTTCTTTTAAATTGTAAAACTGAGGAAAGGATACTTCACCACAGACAGGAGCGTTGACTCTGACCAATGAGTATCTTTTATGTTTAAACAAACATAATCACATTAACTTCAAAAGAAATAGTTTTACAATTATCAGTGAAACAGTTCTTAAAAACAAGGAAAATCTTCAACTTACTATCTATGCCTGCTACTAACTCAATTAAGAAACCCAATTCAGTTCAAATGTCACTGATGAATAAAGTTAACAAACTTTAATTTTAGTTCCTTAGTTGTGTATAGATTTTTGGAGAGAGAGAGACCCTTTCAGGAGGAAAACCAGTACAATTCTGCTCAACCTAGGAGCAGGGGCTGGTTTAGCACAGGGCTAAATCGCTGGATTTGAAAGCAAACCAAGGCAGGACAGCAGCACAGTTCAATTCCCGTACCAGCCTCCCCGAACAGGCGCCGGAATGTGGCGACTAGGGGCTTTTTACAGTAACTTAATTTGAAGCCTACTTGTGACAATAAGCGATTTTAATTTCATTTCAACATTTGGCAAAACTGCTGTTCCACTTAAAATCCTTCTGTCTTGTCAGTCACAAAACCTTTGGTAAACGGGATAACTACAGACAGACCTGGCTCCTCCCATTAATTACATCACTTGCAGCCCACTAAGATGTCACATGACCTGCTTAGCTAGAACTAAATACAGCCCCTCATAAATTATCTACTCTCCAGGAAATGTCCAACAATCAGAACAATGTTCATTAGTTATCTATACGTAAACAAGTAAATGGTTAGAATCAATCATGACCTCACCTTTTAAGATTTGTTAATTACAGTTTTAGCACACACAAAGTCTGGATATCTTAACCTGGGTTCTTTAATAACATTAGTGCAAAAATATATACCTTCATCCAAGTTGTATACACAATATACAACAATTTCTACATTCATCACACCACTGACGTGACATAATGCCAGCAGGAATCACTACTTGCTTCCAAACTGCCAGTGGCCAGGACCCAGGTGGGGCCATCAGGGGGATGGCCCCAGGTGGGTTCCAGAGGCAGGGCCATAGGTGGACCCTCTAGGGAACCCCATTGGGGAGTTCACATTATCTGGTGGGAGGGATGGAGGAGGAGGGAGTTGTTCATGCATGGCGGGCGGAGGGGGGGGGGGGGGGGGGGGGTGGTCACTTAGAATGGAATAGTTAGAATCGGGGGCGGTGGTGCCCCGATGCCAGTGAGGATGGGGGGGTCAGGGTTGGGTCACCCCGATGCCTGCATGGTCTGGGGGCGGGTTGACCCGTCCATTGAGCAGTGGGGGGGAGTTTGATGCCCTATGTTGGAGGGTTGGGGCTGTTCCCCTTGTCTTCCAGGGGTCAATGGCTGGAGGGGAGAAGCGGGGGGGTTCTTTAATAAGGACATGGGGAGTCCACACCAAGTAAGAATAACAAACTTTGGTTTATTTACAATTATATACAACTGGGGCAGCATGGTAGCATTGTGGATAGCGCAATTGCTTCACAGCTCCAGGGTCCCAGGTTCGATTCCGGCTTGGGTCCCTGTCTATGCGGAGTCTGCACATCCTCCCCGTGTGTGCGTGGTTTTCTTCCGGGTGCTCCGGTTTCCTCCCACAGTCCAAAGATGTGCTGGTTAGGTGGATTGGCCATGATAAATTGCCCTTAGTGTCCAAAATTGCCCTTAGTGTTGGGTGGGGTTACTGGGTTATGGGGATAAGGTGGAGGTGTTGACCTTGGGTAGGGTGCTCTTTCCAAGAGCCAGTGCAGACTCAATGGGCCGAATGGCCTCCTTCTGCACTGTAAATTCTATAAAACTCCCGGTAGATCCCTAATAATTCTACAAAGAAACATACATAGAAAATAGAAGCAGGAAGAAGCCATTAGCTCTTTGAGCCTGCACCGCCATTCCTTATGATCATTGCTGATCATCAAGTTCAATACCCTGAACCCATCTTCCCCCCCATTTCCCTTGATTCCTGTAGCCTCAAGAGTAAAATCTAAATTCTTCTTCAAATTACACAATGTTTTGCCCTCAACTACTTTCTGTGGTAGTGAATTACATAGATTCACCATTCTCTGGATGAAGATATTTCTCCTTAATTCAGTACGAAAAGGTCTTCCCCTTATCCTCAAACTATGACCCCTCGTTCAGGATTCAAAGAACAAAAGAACAAAGAACAGTATAGCACAGCCCTTCGGCTCTCCAAGCCTGCACCAATCGTGTGTCCTATCTAGACCAACCGCCTGTATCCTTCTATACCCCGTCTGTTCATGTGCCTATCCAAATCAGTCTTAAAGGTTGCTAATGTATCTGCCTCAACCACAACGCTTGGCAGTACATTCCAGGCCACCACCACCCTCGGTGTAAAATACTTCCCCGCACATCTCCACTGAGCCCCTATCCCCCCTCACTTTCAACTTGTGCCCCCTTGTAATTGTCATTTCAGCCCTGGGAAAAAGCCTCAACTGTTCACCATATCTATACTCCTCATAATTTTATAAACTTCGATCAGGTCACCCCTCAGCCTCTGTCTCTCTGGGGAGAACAATCCCAGTTAACTCAATCTCTCATCATAGCTAATACCCTCCATACCAGGCAACATCCTGTACTCTCTCCAAAGCCTCCACGTCCTTCTGGTAGTGTGGCGACCAGAATTGGACACAGGATTGCAAATGTGGCCCAACCAATGTTCTATATAACTGCAACATAATTTGCGAGCTTTTATTCTCGATATCCCGTCAAATGAAGGCAAGCGGTACCATATACTTAATTCGCCCACCATTCTTTCTGAATCTACCCTGTCTAATCCTGTTGGGATTTTATAAGTTTCCATGAGATTCCCTCTCATTCTTCGAAACTGCAATGAATATAATCCTAACCGACTTAGTCTCTCCTCATATGACAGTCCCAACATACCAGGATTCAGCTTGGTAAACCTTCGCTGCACTCCGTCCATAACAAGAACATCCTTCCTCAGATAAGAAGACCAAAACTGCACACAATTCTCCAGGTGTGGTCTCACCAATGCCCTCTACCATTGCATTGTAACCTCCCTATTCCTATACTCAAATCCTCTCGCTATGAAGGCCAATGTACCATTTGCCTTCTTTGCTGTCTGCTCTACCTGCACGGTTACTTTCAACGACAGATGCATGAGGACACCAAGGTCTCACTGAGTATCCATCTCTCTCAATTTACACCCATTCAAATAATAATCTGCCTTCCTATTTTTGCTACCGAAGCGGATAACTTCACATTTATCTACATTATATTGCATTTTCCATGCATATGCCCACTTATTCAGCCTGTCCAAATCCCACTGACACATCTCTGCATCCTCCTCACAGTTCACCCTCCCACCCAACTTTGTATCATCTGCAAATTTGGAGATGATACATTTAGTTCCCTCGTTCAAATCGTTAATATATAATGTGAACAGTTGGGGCCCTAGCACTGGTCCCTGCGGTACCCCACTTATCACTGCCTGCCAATTAGAAAAAGACCCAATTATTTCAACTTTTGCTTCCTGTTTGCTAACCCCCTTTCTATCTATCTCAAGACATTCCTTGTAATACCATGCGCTTTACCTTTACATAGTAATCAGCCGTGTGAAACCTTGTAGAAAGCTATCCGAAAGTCTAAATAAACCTCATCCACTGGTTGTCCCTGGTCAACTCTACTAGTTACATCTTCAAAGAATTCTATATTTGTCAAGCATGATTTTCCTTTGGTAAACCATGCTGACTTTATCTGATTACATTATTTTCCAAATGCTGCGCTACAAAATCCTTGATAATAGACTCTCGCAACCCAATTACCAAAGTCAGGCTCTCTGGTCTGTAGTTCCCTGTTTATACTCTACCTTCCTTTTTGAATAGCGGGATTCTATTAGCTACCCTCCAATCTGTAGGAACCATTCCAAAGTCCAAAGAATTTTGGAAAATGATCACCAATGAGTCCAATATTTCTCGGGCCACTTCCTTAAGTCTCCAGGGTGAAGATTATCCGGCCCTGGAGATTTGTCCGCCTTCAATCCCGTTGATTTCCCCAAAACCATTTCTTTACTAATACTAATGTCCTTCAACTCCTCATGAAAACTTGTGTTTCCCAGAACCTCCGGTACGTTATTCATGTCTTCCTTTGTGAAGACAGAAGCAAAGTACCTCTTAGTTCCTCAGCTATTTCTTTGTTCCCTGTTATGAATTCCTCCGTTTCTGACTGTAAGGGGCCTCCATTAGTTTTTATCACTCTTTGTCTCTTTACATACCTATAGAAACTTTTACAGTCAGTTTTTATGTTACCCACTAGCTTACTTTCATATTTTATTTCCCCCTTCTTAATCAATCCCTTGATCCGCCTTTACTGAATTTTCAACTGTTCCAGTCCTCAGGTCCATGGTTTTTTCTTGCTAATTTGTATGCCTCTTCTTCGAAGCTAATACTATCTCTAATTTCCCCTCTAAGCCATGGTTTGGCCACAGTTCCCTCTCTACTCTTGCGCCAAATAGGAATAAACATCTTTTGGAGTTCACTCATTCATTCCTTGAATGCTTGCCATCATCTGTCTACTGTCCTTCCTTCCAGTAATGTTTCCCTGTCCATCATAACCAGCTCATGCCTCATACCATTATAGTTACCTTTAAAGAGGTTCAGAATCCTAGTTTCAGAATTAACGAACTCACTATCCACCTTGATAAAGAATTCCATCATATTATGGTCACTCATCCCCAAGGATTCTCTCACAACTAGATTTCCAACAAATCCTTTCTCATTGCACAACATACAGTCTAAGATGGCCTGTTCCCTTGTTGGTTCCTCAACATATTGGTGCAGAAAACCATCCCTTATACGCTCCAGAAATTCCTCCTCTATTGTACTGGGACTAATTTGAGTCACCCAATCTATACGCAGATTAAAGTCACCCAGTATGTTCCCTAATTGCATGCATCTCTGATTTCCTGTTGAATGCTATTCCCTACATTACCACTGCAGTTTGGTGGTCTCTATACCACCCCGACAAATGTTTTTTGCCCTTTGATGTTTCTTAACACGACCCAGACAGATTCCACATCATTTGTACTGATGGGTGGATTCTCCCATTTGGTGGCAGAGTGTCCACGCCGTCCGAAATGCTGTCGCATTTCACAATGGCGTGAATGGGCCGCTGGGAGCACCGAGGGGGCCAGCACAGCGCTGGAGCGCTTTACGCCGCTCCAGCCTCCCATCCCGGTGTGAACTGTATGCCGCGGGATCCGTGCATGCGTGGTGGCCTCCCTCAATGCGCCGGCCCCGACGCAACATGGCGCGGGTGTTCAGGGGCTGGCGCGGATGAAAATAGGCCCGGGGAGCAAGATAGGCCCGCCGATCCGTGGGCCAGGCCCCATCGGAGGCCCCATCGGAGGCCCCCCCTGGGGTCGGAGCCCCCCTCCCCCCCACCACAGGTCACCCCCCGACCCTGCGTGCAGAGTTCCCGCCGGCTGCGACGAGGTGTGAACGGCGCCGGCGAGACTCTGCCTTTTTAGCGCGGCCGCTCGGCCCATGCCAGGTCGAGAATCGGTGGCCCGGCCGCGTACAGTGGCCCGCGACTGACGCCGCGCCAAACGCGGTGGTGCCAATGGCGCCGATTCTCCGCTCCACAGAGAATCACGTGGAGGAAGGAGCAGTGCTCCGAAAGCTAGTGTTGGAAACAAACATGTTGGACTTTAACCTGGTGTTGTAAGACTTCTTACTGTGATCACAGATGCAGACAGAACTGCTGAGTGTATCCAGCATTTTCCATCATCATTGTACCTCTATTTTTCTGATGGTAATAATAGTTTTTTCTTATTCATTTTTGGGATGTGGGCTTCACCAGATAGGCCAGCATTTATTGCCCATTCCTAATTGCCCTTAAGATGATAGTGATGAGCTGCCTTCTTGAACCGCTGCAGTCCATGGAGAGGAATGCCCATTGTGGTGTTCGGAAATGGGTTTCAGGATTTTAACTCAGTGACAGTGAAGGAATGGCAATATATTTTCAAGTCAGGATGGAGAGTGACTTGGAGGGGAGATTCCAGGTGGTGGTGTTCCCATGTGTCTGCTGCCATTGTCCTATGGAGGGAACCCGCGGACAGCTGTCAGTTAAGGCTTTTTTTAATACTTAAGTATATCATTAACTGCTGTTTTATCCAGCCATTCTGGCTTTAACAAAAAGCAGATTCATTTCCTGAGCTGTCAACAACTTGCTAGGGGCAACCAGGCAAGTGCACAATGCAAGGAAAATCTTCCGTAATGCTGACAGACAGGGAAACCTGATTAGTGGAACTGAAGGGCTGTAGCCAAGGTCAGATGAAAGGCTGCTACTGCGAACATTCTTTCTTGGAGTGTGCTTTCATTGCTTGGAATGTGATCAGCAACTTCTTGCAAGTCACTTCACCAACGAGCACTTGACTCACAATCAGCTGCACTTCCCTGCTGTCAGCATTCACCACAGTATGGGAGCAGCTTACATGGTACTTCCGATTAGGAACACAAGGAGGAGCAACACCAACAGCTCCAGTAGCAGCAGCAGGAGGAACTGCAACACCAGTTGCCTTTTCCTCAGTCACATGCTGTTCCACTGCGCAATGGGGATGAACACAGAGATCGAGCTCCACGGAGGTCGCTCAAGATCTGCATGCAGAGGATTAGCTTTCTTGACTTTCTTGACAGTGCCTCAGACAATGGCTCAGGTTTTCACACCTTGCCATCGTTGACATCTGCAGCCTCCTGGAACAAAATCCCCTTCCCTGTGGTCCAAATGGATTCAAAATGCCAGTGACCAGCAAGGTGTCTGCAATTGGAGGACCAACCAACCCCAGGTCTCCGCCTCTCCCATAATTTGTGTGATTTCTTCTCCTGCAAGGAGATAAAGTAGAGTTAAGAGTGTTAGTAATTGATTATGTGGAAAGGAGGGTGGCTGTGCGAGAGCAGCTGAACAAAAGGATGATGGAATTTGTGAGTGTTGGTTCAGGGGGAGATGTGAGGTGTTTTTAGAGAGAATGGAGCTGTAAGGTGTACTGTTTTGAGCAGTGCTGTGCAGGAAAATTCTGGAAAAATGAGTGTAGGGTTGGCACATGAAAGTGTTATGTTGCCCACCCTTCCCATCGTCCTGAGGTTCTGGGTTCTCTTGTGCACGTCTCCAGTTAGGAGGGACTGCACTCCTGCTGTTGACTTGCTTGGTCTCTTCCATTCATGCCTCCCTGATTTGAGGTCTTGCTGCTTCCTCTTGCTCTTGAGAAACATTAGCTCACTGAAATTCCTCAGTTCCCACAGCAGATTCCGCACATCCACTTAAAAGTCAGAATCTTGGGGCGGCATGGTGGCACAGTGGTTAGCACTGCTCCCTCACGGAGCTGAGGACCTGGGTTCGATCCCGGCCTTGGGGAGTTTGCATATTCTCCCCGTGCCTGCATGGACCTCACCCCATAACCGAAAAATGTCCACTGTAGTTGGATTTTCCGCACTTAATTGTCCCTTAATTGGAAAAAAAATGAATTGGAGACTAAATGTATTTTAAAAGTGAGAGTCTTGGAACAATATTATCAGGTCCCTTCTCTAGTCTTGCAGCCTCAGAAATTAAAGTCAAGTTGAGCCTTACTGACCATGGCTGGATCCCTTTAATTAGAAATCCTTTGACAGATTTGGCAGACCATCCAATTTTCTGTGACTGATTGGGAAACCTGTGAGTAGGATGATAATACCATGGTTTAATTAAAAGAGCCATGGTAAAGCCCACTCCTTCACTGTTCGATTTCAGCAGCGAATATCTCTAGAAAATTCCACCCTTAGATTCTGCCTCTATTGCATCTTTACTATGTCGCCTATAATCTTTCTCCTTGGTTTGCTGGTAGTCATGCTCTTTTCATTAATTCTAGGATCTATCATTACTTCTAAGATCTGTGACACTATTTTGAAGAAGAACAGGAGAACATGTCGACCAGCCGTCCTGAAGACTAGCGGATCATGTCAAACAGCATATCCTTTGGCTGTTTTCAACAGGCAAGGTGCTGACTAAACCCAACCAGACCATGTTTGCAAAACTACAACATTGGCTGTGACTCTGCTATTGGACAATATCTGCTAAATAATCCTGAGTGTGCTAAGAATTACTCTGACAACCAATGCAAGATTATCAGTCAGACTCACAGTATGGCACACTTATGCATGCTAGAAGCTATGTTACTACACAGAGCCTTCTTCCTTGCAGACAGAAAGAACATGTACACACATTGCACTTGTTTCGACTGAATAAAATAGGTGACAGCAATTCTCTTTCACTCCTCAGAGCAATGCCTTGACCAGAGTCAACCTTCCTGGTTTGATTTTTAACAAGGGTTTGCAGTTAACTGTCAGTCTCCTGTTAACTGGTGCATTCTCTATGGTAATGCCTCTACCAAACAAAGTCCACTTGCCCACCAATCTCTTCTTATGAAGTGTAAATTGGTGTTCCCTTTACATTTGGTATTTTTGAAAATGTACTGAGAAATGCAAAATGAAAACTTCAACATGTCTTTTTTCAATTCAAGAACAGGAACATTATCCTTGGTGTCCTGTCCAATAGAGTATCTCGTCATTGTCATGTTGCTGGTTGTGGAGGCTTGATATGTGCAAGCTGCTCTTACATTTCTGACATTGCAGCATTTCAAAAGTACTTCATTGGCTGTAAAGCACTTGGAGACATCGCAAAGCCATGAACGGCACTACATAAATGGAAGTCTTTCTTCCCTTCTTTCTAACTGACACATTTTTCTGCTAAAGTTCCATAAGAATTTTTGTCACCTGTGGTCCTCACATCAATCATAACTAATCACAACATAAGACCATAGAAATAGGATTAGACCGAGAAGCCTCTTGATCCTGTTCTTTCATTCAAACATACCTCAACTCCATTTACCTACCTTGGCTTCATGTCTTAGTCTTGTGAAAATATGGGGCATGAAATTGTAATGCTTAAATCAGGAGTATGTGACAAATATAATGAATTGACATATCATAGTTCAGAGTGCAGGTAAAGCATCCATTTTCCCACAACATTAAGCAACTGCTTTTAAACTGTGGCATAGTTTGGGTTTCAGGGCACAATCAAAGAATGGAAAACAGTCTGGAACAGGTGATATCACTCCAGCTGCTTTAAATGCTTGTGAGTCAGATTATGAATGCAACATTTTGTGTCTGCCCAGCACATACAAACTTAACAAGCCTGTGTATATAGAAAGTGTGCCATTTTTAATCAAGGACAAGCAGTTCAAATCATCTAATTAGACCAAACTTCCAATAATTTTTCAAATAATCTAAAGTGAGTAAATTTGGATGGTTTATTTTTAGTTTGGATCAAAACTCAATAAGTGTTCTTTATGGATGTCGGAGGAAGATTTCCTTAGGCTACCTGTGAATCCAGAAATGCATCTGTGGTATTTTTTTCTTAATAAATATTCATTTGTATCTTCAATAATGATAATTTTTTTGTGACCTCATCCTGAGAAATGTTCCTGAACCTTTTAGTTCTAAAATAAAAATGCCCCCTGTAGCTAACTGGTTTGGTCACTGTCAATGAATAACAATGAGGAGGTTATCAAGATAGCCGTAACAATCTCAATTTTAAAAAGTTTACAAGTTTGTAATCTAATGTCACATTGCTAAAAGGCAGAAAACTAATTAATTTCTTGCTAAAGAACTATTAGTTTCACAAATAATTTTGCAGAAAACTGTTTTTTTTTTAAGGACCCAGAAAAGTTAATTTTTGCTGGATACATGTCCATGTTTCCATGGGCAGTTTGGATTGATACCACACCATGGCAACCTCTGCAAGTCGTGCCCAATCATCGACATGGATACCGCCATTACACGTGAGAACACAACCCACCAGGTACGCAGTAAATACTCATGCAACTCGACCAACATTGTCTACCTCATATGCTGCATAAAAAGATGTCCCGAGGTGTGGTACGAGGCGGGCGGGCACGGCAGCACAGTGGTTAGCACTGTTGCTTCACAGGGCCAGGGTCCCTGGTTTGATTCCCGGCTTGGGTCGCTGTGCGGAGTCTGCACATTCTCCCTGTGTTTGGGTTTCCTCAAGGTGCTCCGGTTTCCTCCCACAAGTTCCAAAAGACTTGCTGTTAAGTAATTTGGACATTCTGAATTCTCCCTCTGTGTACCCAAACAGGCGCCGAATGTGGTGACGGGGGGATTTTCACAGTAACTTCATTGCAGTGTTAATGTAAGCCTACTTGTGACAACAAAGATCATTTTTATACATTGGTGAGACTATGCAAATTTGTGACAATGGATGAACTAACATCGCGCAACAATCACCAGGCAGGAATGTTCCCTTCCAGTCGGGAAACACTTCAGCCTCAAAGGCATTCAGCCTCTGATCTTCAGGTAAGCGTTCTCCAAGGCGGCCTTCAGGATGCACAACTTCGCAGAACTGCCGAGCAGAAATTGATGGCCAAGTTGCGCACACGAGTACGGCCTCAACCGGGACCTTGGATTTATGTCATATTACATTCACCCCCCCCCCCCCCCCCCCCACCATCTGGCCAGAGCTTGTGAAATCCGACCAACTGTCCTGGCTTGAGACAATTCACGCATCTTTAATCTGTGGTTATCCCTCTCTCTAGTCAGTCCATCTGGACCTGTAAAGACTTAATTACCTGCAAATACTTGCATACAAAGTATCAACTTGCATCATTGGCTTTGTCTTTATATCCTGTGTTTGCGTAACCTACCTCTTCAATCACCTGATGAAGGAGCTACGCTCTGAAAGCTAGTTATTCCAAACAAGCTTGCTAGACATTAACCTAGTGTTGTAAGACTTCTTACTGTGGCTGAGAGGTCAGCAACTCCAGGCATAGCCTCCACACAAACCTTGCTGGTCATTTCAGGGTGGGTGTAGCTCTTTACCCCAGGACATTTTGTGACCAGGCGGAATGCTGATAGGATTGTAGGAACGCGGGGGCTGCAGAGTCAGCTGCTTTTGCGTATGCTCTTGTGGAGCGTCCCCACCAGCGGTAATGGTAATGCCACAATGGAGCTCTTGAAAAGCTTGATGACTGGTGATGGCATTTCCAACGGGTATGGGGTACACAAACCCAAAGCGCTTGTGTTGGTTGACTGTATGATACACTGTGGGGGGGGGGGGGGGGGGGGGGGGGGGGATGGAGTGGCAAAATATAATTCTAATATTGAGTGGGGAGGATGTAAAAGAAAAAGGGAAATGAGCAGGGAGACACAGGAGGGGAGGAGAAGAATGCAGGGTGGGTGGGTGTCATTAAGTGAGGGGAGGAGTCTATCCTGTTGCGGTTGTTCTCCTCAATGAGGCAGCAGGAACAGGCTCTCAATGAGGCAGCGGCAGGAAGAGGCTCTCAATGAGGCAGCAGGAACAGGCTCTCAATGAGGCAGCAGGAACAGGCTCTCAATGAGGCAGCAAGAACAGGCTGTCAATGAGGCAGCAGGAACAGACTCTCAATGAGGCAGCAGGAACAGGCTCTCAATGAGGCAGCAGGAACAGACTCTCAATGAGGCAGCGGCAGGAACAGGCTCTCAATGAGGCAGCAGGAACAGGCTCTCAATGAGGCAGCAGGAACAGACTCTCAATGAGGCAGCGGCAGGAACAGGCTCTCAATGAGGCAGCAGGAACAGACTCTCAATGAGGCAGCGGCAGGAACAGGCTCTCAATGAGGCAGCAGGAACAGACTCTCAATGAGGCAGCGGCAGGAACAGGCTCTCAATGAGGCAGCAGGAACAGACTCTCAATGAGGCAGCAGGAACAGACTCTCATTGAGGCAGCAGGAACAGGCTCTCAATGAGGCAGCAGGAACAGGCTCTCAATGAGGCAACAGGAACAGGCTCTCAGTGAGGCAGCGGCAGGAACAGGCTCTCAATGAGGCAGCAGGAACAGGCTCTCAATGAGGCAGCAGGAACAGGCTCTCAATGAGGCAGCAGGAACAGGCTCTCAATGAGGCAGCAGGAACAGACTCTCAATGAGGCAGCAGGAACAGGCTGTCAATAAGGCAGCAGGAACAGGCTCTCAGTGAGGCAGCAGGAACAGGCTCTCAATGAGGCAGCAGGAACAGGCTCTCAATGAGGCAGCGGCAGGAACAGGCTCTCAATGAGGCAGCGGCAGGAACAGGCTCTCAATGAGGCAGCAGGAACAGACTCTCAATGAGGCAGCAGGAACAGGCTCTCAATGAGGCAGTGGCAGGAACAGGCTCTCAATGAGGCAGCAGGAACAGGCTCTCAGTGAGGCAGCAGGAACAGACTCTCAGTGAGGCAGCAGGAACAGGCTCTCAATGAGGCAGCGGCAGGAACAGACTCTCAATGAGGCAGCAGGAACAGGCTCTCAATGAGGCAGCAGGAACAGGCTCTCAATGAGGCAGCGGCAGGAACAGGCTCTCAATGAGGCAGCAGGAACAGGCTCTCAATGAGGCAGCAGGAACAGGCTCTCAATGAGGCAGCGGCAGGAACAGACTCTCAATGAGGCAGCAGGAACAGGCTCTCAATGAGGCAGCAGGAACAGGCTCTCAATGAGGCAGCAGGAACAGACTCTCAGTGAGGCAGCGGCAGGAACAGGCTCTCAATGAGGCAGCGGCAGGAACAGGCTCTCAATGAGGCAGCAGGAACAGACTCTCAATGAGGCAGCAGGAACAGACTCTCAATGAGGCAGCAGGAACAGGCTCTCAATAAGGCAGCAGGAACAGACTCTCAATGAGGCAGCAGGAACAGGCTCTCAATAAGGCAGCAGGACCAGGCTCTCAATGAGGCAGCGGCAGGAACAGGCTCTCAATGAGGCAGCAGGAACAGACTCTCAATGAGGCAGCAGGAACAGACTCTCAATGAGGCAGCAGGAACAGGCTCTCAATGAGACAGCAGGAACAGGCTCTCAATGAGGCAGCAGGAACAGGCTCTCAGTGAGGCAGCAGGAACAGGCTCTCAATGAGGCAGCAGGAACAGGCTGTCAATGAGGCAGCAGGAACAGGATCTCAGTGAGGCGGCAGGAACAGGCTCTCAATGAAGCAGCAGGAACAGGCTCTCAATGAGGCAGCAGGAACAGACTCTCAATGAGGCAGCAGGAACAGGCTCTCAATGAGGCAGCAGGAACAGGCTCTCAGTGAGGCAGCAGGAACAGGCTCTCAATGAGGCAGCAGGAACAGGCTCTCAATGAGGCAGCAGGAACAGGCTCAGTGAGGCAGCAGGAACAGGCTCTCAATGAGGCAGCGGCAGGAACAGGCTCTCAATGAGGCAGCAGGAACAGGCTCTCAATGAGGCAGCAGGAACAGGCTCTCAGTGAGGCAGCAGGAACAGGCTCTCAGTGAGGCAGCAGGAACAGGCTCTCAATGAGGCAGCAGGAACAGGCTCTCAATGAGGCAGCAGGAACAGGCTCTCAATGAGGCAGCGGCAGGAACAGGCTCTCAATGAGGCAGCAGGAACAGGCTCTCAATGAGGCAGCAGGAACAGGCTCTCAATGAGGCAGCAGGAACAGGCTCTCAATGAGGCAGCAGGAACAGACTCTCAATGAGGCAGCAGGAACAGGCTCTCAATGAGGCAGCAGGAACAGGCTCTCAATAAGGCAGCAGGACCAGGCTCTCAATGAGGCAGCGGCAGGAACAGGCTCTCAATGAGGCAGCAGGAACAGACTCTCAATGAGGCAGCAGGAACAGACTCTCAATGAGGCAGCAGGAACAGGCTCTCAATGAGACAGCAGGAACAGGCTCTCAATGAGGCAGCAGGAACAGGCTCTCAGTGAGGCAGCAGGAACAGGCTCTCAATGAGGCAGCAGGAACAGGCTGTCAATGAGGCAGCAGGAACAGGATCTCAGTGAGGCGGCAGGAACAGGCTCTCAATGAAGCAGCAGGAACAGGCTCTCAATGAGGCAGCAGGAACAGACTCTCAATGAGGCAGCAGGAACAGGCTCTCAATGAGGCAGCAGGAACAGGCTCTCAGTGAGGCAGCAGGAACAGGCTCTCAATGAGGCAGCAGGAACAGGCTCTCAATGAGGCAGCAGGAACAGGCTCAGTGAGGCAGCAGGAACAGGCTCTCAATGAGGCAGCGGCAGGAACAGGCTCTCAATGAGGCAGCAGGAACAGGCTCTCAATGAGGCAGCAGGAACAGGCTCTCAGTGAGGCAGCAGGAACAGGCTCTCAGTGAGGCAGCAGGAACAGGCTCTCAATGAGGCAGCAGGAACAGGCTCTCAATGAGGCAGCAGGAACAGGCTCTCAATGAGGCAGCGGCAGGAACAGGCTCTCAATGAGGCAGCAGGAACAGGCTCTCAATGAGGCAGCAGGAACAGGCTCTCAATGAGGCAGCAGGAACAGGCTCTCAATGAGGCAGCAGGAACAGACTCTCAATGAGGCAGCAAGGAACAGGCTCTCATGAGGCAGCAGGAACAGGCTCTCAATGAGGCAGCAGGAACAGGCTCAGTGAGGCAGCAGGAACAGGCTCTCAATGAGGCAGCAGGAACAGACTCTCAATGAGGCAGCAGGAACAGACTCTCAATGAGGCAGCAGGAACAGGCTCTCAGTGAGGCAGCGCAGGAACAGGCTCTCAATGAGGCAGCAGGAACAGCTCTCAGTGAGGCAGCAGGAACAGACTCTCAATGAGGCAGCAGGAACAGACTCTCAATGAGGCAGCAGGAACAGACTCTCAATGAGGCAGCAGGAACAGGCTCTCAATGAGGCAGCAGGAACAGGCTCTCAATGAGGCAACAGGAACAGACTCTCAATGAGGCAGCAGGAACAGACTCTCAATGAGGCCAGGGCAGGAACAGGACTGCTCAATAAGGCAGCAGGAACAGGCTCTCAGGAGGCATCAGGAACAGGCTCTCAATGAGGCAGCAGGAACAGGCTCTCAATGAGGCAGCAGGAACACGGCTCTCAAGGAGGCAGCAGGAACAGCTCTCAATGAGGCAGCAGGAACAGATCTCAATGAGAGCAGTCAGGACAGGCTCTCAATGAGCAGCAGAACGGCTCATGACTCAGAACAGACTCTCAATGAGGCAGCAGGAACAGGCTCTCATGAGGCAGCGGAACAGCTCTCAATGAGGCAGCAGGAACAGGCTCTCAATAGGCAGCAGGAACAGGATATCAATGAGGCAGCAGGAACAGGCTTCTCAATGAGGCAGCAGCGGAAAACAGACTCTCAATGAGGCAGCAGGAACAGGATCTCAAGAGCCAGCAGGAACAGGCTCTCATATGAGGCAGCAGGGAACAGGCTCATCAGTGAGGCAGCAGGGAACAGGCTCGCAGTGAGCAGCAGGAAAAAGGCTCTCAATGAGGCAGAGGAACAGACTCTCAATGACGGCAGCCACGACAGGCTATCAATGAGGCAGCAGGAACAGGCTCTCAATGAGGCAGCAGGAACGGGCTCTCAATGAGGCAGCAGGAACAGACTCTCAATGAGGCAGCAGGAACAGGATCTCAGTGAGGCAGCGGCAGGAACAGACTCTCAATGAGGCAGCAGGAACAGGCTCTCAATGAGGCAGCAGGAACGGGCTCTCAATGAGGCAGCAGGGACAGGCTGTCAATGAGCAGCAGGAACAGGCTCTCAATGAGGCAGCAGGAACGGGCTCTCAATGAGGCAGCAGGAACAGGCTCTCAGTGAGGCAGCAGGAACAGACTCTCAATGAGGCAGCAGGAACAGACTCTCAATGAGGCAGCACGAACAGGCTCTCAATGATACAGCAGGAACAGGCTCTCAATGAGGCAGCAGGAACAGGATCTCAGTGAGGCAGCGGCAGGAACAGACTCTCAGTGAGGCAGCAGGAACAGACTCTCAGTGAGGCAGCAGGAACAGGCTCTCAATGAGGCAGCGGCAGGAACAGGCTCTCAATGAGGCAGCAGGAACAGGCTCTCAATGAGGCAGCAGGAACAGGCTCTCAGTGAGGCAGCAGGAACAGGCTCTCAATGAGGCAGCAGGAACAGGCTCTCAATGAGGCAGCAGGAACAGGACTCTCAATGAGGCAGCAGGAAACAGGCTCTCAATGAGGGGCAGCGGCAGGAACAGGCTCTCAATGAGGCAGCAGGAACAGGCTCTCAATGAGGCAGCAGGAACAGGCTCTCAGTGAGGCAGCAGGAACAGGCCTCTCAATGAGGCAGCAGGAACAGGCTCTCAATGAGGCAGCAGGACGGCTCTCATAGCGCGGAACAGGATGCTCAATTAGGCACGGCAGGAACCCTCAATGAGGCAGCAGGAACAGGCTCTCAGTGAGGCAGGCAGGAACAGACTCTCATGAGGCAGCAGGAACAGGCTCTCATGAGCAGCAGGAACAGACTCTCAATGAGGGCAGCGGCAGGAACAGGCTCTCAATGAGGCAGCAGGAACAGACTCTCAATGAGGCAGCAGGAACAGGCTCTCAATGAGGCAGCAGGAACACGGACTCTCAGTGAGGCAGCAGGAACAGGCTCTCATGAGGCAGCAGGAACAGGCTCTCAATGAGGCAGCAGGAACAGGCTCTCAATGAGGCAGCAGGAACAGGCTGTCAATGAGGCAGCGGCAGGAACAGGCTCTCAATGAGGCAGCAGGAACAGACTCTCAATGAGGCAGCGGCAGGAACAGACTCTCAGTGAGGCAGCAGGAACAGGCTCTCAATGAGGCAGCAGGAACAGACTCTCAATGAGGCAGCAGGAACAGACTCTCAGTGAGGCAGCAGGAACAGGCTCTCAATGAGGCAGCAGGAACAGGCTCTCATGAGGCAGCAGGAACAGGCTCTCAATGAGGCAGCAGGAACAGGCTCTCAGTGAGGCAGCAGGAACAGACTCTCAATGAGGCAGCAGGAACAGACTCTCAATGAGGCAGCAGGAACAGGCTCTCAATGAGGCAGCAGGAACAGACTCTCAATGAGGCAGCGGCAGGAACAGACTCTCAATGAGGCAACAGGAACAGGCTGTCAATGAGGCAGCAGGAACAGGCTCTCAATGAGGCAGCAGGAACAGGCTCTCAATGAGGCAGCAGGAACAGACTCTCAATGAGGCAGCAGGAACAGGCTCTCAATGAGGCAGCAGGAACAGGCTCTCAATGAGGCAGCAGGAACAGGCTCTCAGTGAGGCAGCAGGAACAGGCTCTCAGTGAGGCAGCAGGAACAGGCTCTCAATGAGGCAGCAGGAACAGACTCTCAATGAGGCAGCACGAACAGGCTCTCAATGAGGCAGCAGGAACAGACTCTCAATGAGGCAGCAGGAACAGGCTGTCAATGAGGCAGCAGGAACAGACTCTCAATGAGGCAGCACGAACAGGCTCTCAGTGAGGCAGCAGGAACAGGCTCTCAATGAGGCAGCAGGAACAGGCTCTCAATGAGGCAGCAGGAACCGGCTCTCAATGAGGCAACAGGAACAGGCTGTCAATGAGGCAGCGGCAGGAACAGACTCTCAATGAGGCAGCAGGAACAGGCTCTCAATGAGGCAGCAGGAACAGGCTCTCAGTGAGGCAGCAGGAACAGACTCTCAATGAGGCAGCAGGAACAGGCTCTCAATGAGGCAGCAGGAACAGGCTCTCAATGAGGCAGCAGGAACAGGCTCTCAATGAGGCAGCAGGAACAGACTCTCAATGAGGCAGCAGCAGCAACAATGTTAATTGCAGCTTAGGTTCCAGTGCAGGTTTAAACAAAATAGTGAAGTAGAATAGTAGGCACTCCCAGCGCCTTCACCAAACAAAAAAGCAAATATGAACATGCTTCCAGAGGGGCTGTACATCTGTGCTCTGCTCGAAGTGAAACAAAGACTGGATCACTTGGCACATTTCCTTGAAACTGTAACTCGTGGACGTTCCATTGGAGGCAATAATTATTGAGGCTGCTCGGAGGTGCTCAATCGTTGTAAGCTCTTGCTTCTGTCTATTCTTCCTCTAATGTTTACTTCAGAATTAGAAAATAACATATTTCAGATTTTATAGGAATGTAGGAATATGCCATACTGCCCTTCAAACCTCTCTGCCATTACATGCACGTATGGCTAATCTGAAATTTTTGATTGAGCTGACGTTATTTCTTGCAATAAATCTTTCCTCATTATAAGGTAGATCATTGTAGCCAGTGGCGAACTGGTTCTAAAAATATTGGTTGCCAGGAGACAAAGGCGGCCCACCCACAACTACAATGCTATCATTTAATTTTCATAACGAATGAATAAAATTTTCAAAAAATACATAAGGTAAAAAGGGTACAATTAAAATATTTGTGGAAAAAATGTGTATTTCTTAGTAATTACAGTGTACATGTACTGTACATATTACTGCCAGTAGATACCAAATGTAAATACAGAATGTTATAATTGAATTTTTAATTTTTAAAATTTTTTTAAAGTAATTTTGATATTTTTAAATAGTTTCCTGCACAATTTACACATTAACAGATAGTTCAAAAGCACAATAGAGCATTGCATGCAGTCCACTATATTAAGAGCAATCATTTGTGTTCGCTAGATGATTGTGCGAATCTGCCAATAATTGCTTCTGCATCCAATTCATCTAACAATTCCTTTTCAATGGATAGCAACATGTATGATTCCAAATTCTCCTCAGACAGCGAATTTCTTAACCTTGTCTTTATGATCTTCAGCTTTGAAAATGTCCTCTCACATTGGACTTGAGTAACTGATAGTGTGCAGATGACTTTATAAAGTTCATAATGGTTATCATATGCCTTGTCGTGAAGTCTGTTGGATGCCAGAATTTTTAGTACACACGATGGGCAAGTGCTGCAAATTTTACAATTATTGCAACTGGAATCCATATTCTCACCATCATTAAGCAATAGTTTTAATACCTCAAAGTTTGAAGCAAAAGAAAACAATTCCAATATTACTTGATCTTTGCTGTTTTGTGGAAACAGCTTAATAATACCTTCCAATGCTTCATCTTCAAGGCCCTTCTCTGCAATAGTTTTGAACTTTGCTGGATCCAAGCAGGACAAATCTTTATACAACTGTTTGTGTTGTACAAAGCGTGATTCTAGTGACTGGACAATGCGATCCATTATTAGGTTAAACACATTTACTCGAAAATCAGCTAGAGAATCTGAGGAATTTCTTTCATCATCAATAAGCTCATCTGCCATTCTTTTCTTCTTCCTCTGCCTCTTAACTGGCAATGCTGTTTCCAACGCATCAATTTCCAATGTTTGATTTTCATCCATATTCATCTGTGAAATCCTGTCATTACATTTATTTACAAATTCCAAAGCCTTGCTGTGAACGTTATCAAATGTTCTTGTCTGTTCCTTCAACTTTGTTGTAGCTGAATCTACCAAACTCCATGCAGTAAACATATCTAAACCACTTGTCTGTAGATAACTTGATAACGGGGTTGTAGTTTCAAATATATACAAGTAAGTAAATGCTGTCAATATGGTTTCAAACTTTAGAAGACTTTGAAGTAAAACATTTGCTTCATGTTTTGTTTTTGCATCAAACTTTTCTGAATCTTGTATCATTGATAAGCATGTCAATAGATTTACGAAAGTACTGGCAGCGGCATCATCAATACGTCCAAATATAGTTCTTGCTGCATTGGATTTTCCTGACCATCTGGTCTCACCAATTAGCTTTAATCATTTCATTTTTTCTTGTCCTAGATGTTTTCCAACAACTTCTATCCATACAGCCATTCTCTTGTATGATGCTTTCACAAAAGTTGCTATATTCTGGAGCAAATTGAAAAAAGAAACAGCAGGCACACAACATTTTGTTGTTTCAGTTATTACCAAATTCAAGACATGGGCATAGCACCATATATGAACATGTTGATCAGCCACATCAGCAATGTTACTTTGTAAACCATTATACTGGCCATGGTAGCTTGCAGCGCCATCTGTGCAATCAGATAAACATTTTTGGGGGTCAATTTTAAGATGCTGTAATGTTTCAATCAATAGATCAAAAAGTCCCTGTCCTGCACCATCATTACTTGGCACAACTGAAAGTAGTCGCTCACAGATAATACCTTTAAGCACATACCGAATAATAATGCTAAACTGATCGATGGATGAATTATCTTGTGTTGAATCAACCTGAATAGAATAATATTTTGCTTGAGAAACTTCATGACTAATTCTTTCTTGTATCATATTCTTCATAATTTTGATTAACATGTTTATAGTTGTTTTACTCGGGTATGTAACAAGTCCACCACGGCCTTTACTTTGAGCCTTTCCTTGTTGCTCTAATCGTTTGATTCTTTGTTTAGACTTGTTTTGCACTGCAGCAACGTGAGCTGCCATAATGGGGTCATATTTTGCCATCAACTGCACTGTAGCTAAAAAATTGCCATGATTCAGAACCTCATTATCTAGAGTGTAGGCCGATTCATTTCTGTGACCTCGAAAAGGAAGTGCTTGCTTTCCTAGCATCTTTATGATGTCTATAAGCCTCATGAAAATACTTCTCTGCTTCAATACTTCTTCTTTCCTTTTAATTAGTGATGCTGCAAAAAATTTATCTAAGGTGCCATCATTAACCACACTGATATATTGCTGAGCATTTCTGACATGTGTTGATGTCGATTCATGTAAAGTCAAGCTCTGGCTAATACGCCTGTACTCACTAAAGCCACGTACAAAGGGTGATGGATTACAAGTGTTGGGAAACTCAAAGGCTAAGCAGTATGAACAATATAAGCATCTATTTTCTTTGTTATATGTTAGCCATTTTCTTGGGACTGAGTCATTCATAATTTTCCTCTCATACAAACGAGCATCAAATGGCAGATCATCAAGTGGCTGAAGTGGATGTTCAGCAAAAAACTGTTTTAGCTTTGCTCGTGATGGATATTGGAAGATTCCAGTAATTGATCTTTCATTTTCTTGCGTAGGTTCATTTACAGGATGTGCTTCAGAAACCAAGTCATTTATGCTTGAAGGAATATCTGATTCCCTGTCACTAGTTGAAGCTATGTGTTCAGATGTTGCAACTACAGGCATTACAGATACCGGAACAAGGAAGCCAGAAGAAATATTGGGCCTGGGTTGATTAGTAATGGATGCACTTGTATTTGTCTCTACATTCAAAGTAGCTCTTCTCTGTTCTTGTAACTCGCATGTCATTGCATCATCACCATGAGCATTGTTTCTTGCTTCTTGATTATTTGTTGCAGAACTGGATATTGATGTGGATTGTGCTTGTGGTATTATAAACTCTGTAATAGGCCTGCATCGCTTGGCTGATTCCTTCCTTTCTGCTTCTTTTTGTTCTTTGCATTTTAGTGACCCAGATTTATGCTTTTTCTTTTTCATGCTGGTAGGGGTAATATTCTTGAAATAAAAACTTAATTAAAAATAGCCCACATTGGGAAAAATGAATATTGATGATTGCAAGAATAACTTGAAGGAATGCCAGATAAACCCCTACTTGATAAAACATATAAAATAACTTACTTACACTTCAATAGGCTATGTTCATTAGTCAATACTACTGTGGCCTATGCAGCTTCAGAAGAGGAGACAATCCACTGTCCAGTGTTCACACCAGCAAGCAACTGAGACAACTGTTGAAACTTAGAAGTTTGGTCCGACTATAGTAAGACATTAAGAATCGTCCCACGACCAAGGTTAACATGTCCAGTTTGATACCAGTGTTACAAGTCGCAACCCTTTGAGTTTACCGATCATGGCTTATCACTTCAATATCTTTGACCTCATGATTCACGGTCAAAGGTACCGCTTCTCCTTTTCGGTGACCTCACGACCTTATGTACTGCTTGATATCCTTTCAAGTTGCCGACCATCTCAAATCACGAACTGTAACTTTATCTTTAAATTCACACACTCTTGCTGAAAACGTGGATTTCCAACTATGTCCGACCCGGGTGAACCAGACCCCCCCCCCCCCCCTCCCCTCCACTCCTTTTCACATCCGTTTAACACTGCTTCGTTCCTTCATTCACTGAGTCCTTATTTGTTTTTTTCTTTATTGCATTTTTATTTGGTATTGCTCTTTTTAAAAACAATTATATTTTATTAAGTTAGAATACAAATCTCAGGAAAAAAGTTGGAGATTTATTTATCTAATTAATTATAATTTTTAAGGGCCCTTCAGAGATTTACGGGCCCCTTCTTGGCTCTCCAGGCCCCGGACCGATGTTCCGACTGAACCAAGACTACTGCTGGATATCCTTTGAAGTTGCCGACCATCTCAAATCACGAATTGTAACTTTATCTTTAAATTCACACACTCTTGCTGAAAACATGGAATTTCCTTAATTATGCCCGACCCAGGCCACCCTATTCCACATCCTTCCACTACCTCGCCTGCTTTGTTCCTTTTCATGCACTGCTTATTTGTGTCCTGTTCTCTTTTTTTTCTTATTCCTTTTTATTACTAAAACAGTTGTCTGTGTTTGTTTCTTTATTGCATTTTTATTTGATATAGGGGGCCCACTTCATCAGGGGCCCACTTGCCATCGGGCAAGCTGACACCCTGGCCAGTCCGCCACTGATTGTAGCTGTAATGGAGCAGCTTGTCTATGGGTTTGCCTAATGCTGGAGCACAAGTTTTCAGTACGACAGCTGAGATGCTGTCAGGGCTTGAGATTTCCCCAAAACCCATGTTTTCAGCCATTTGTTGATCTCATATGGAGTGAGTCAAATTGGCTGAAGACTGGCATTTGTGACACTTGAAACCTTTTGGAGGCCTTGTGTGATCATCCACTTAGCAGTTCCAGTTGAAGATGGTTGCAAATTCAGCCGTATTGTTTGTACTGAGGTGTTGGCCACCCCACCATTGCTGGTCAGGATGTTTGTGGAACTACCTCCTCTGGTTACTTGGTCAATAATCCACCACCGTTGATGACTGGATGTGACAGGACTACAGATGAACGTCAAACACACCTGGTCTGACCGTTCGTAAAAACGGCCGTAAAGTCCCGATCTGGGTAACCATGGCACCGATTGGCACGGCAGTACCACGGCCGTGCCAAGGGTTCCATGGGCCAGCGATCGGTGGGCACCGATCGCAGGCAGCGGGTACTTACCCCGCGCACTCTTTATCCTTCCGCCGCCCCGCTGTATCCATTCGCGGGGCAGCTGAGGGGCATACCGGCCCGCGCATGCGCGGGTTTCACGCAAATGCATGATGACGTCATCCGCGCATACGTGGGTTGGAGTCTTCCAATCCGCGCATGCGCGGCTGACGTCATGTGACGCGTCAGCCATCGCAAACTCTGCCCAGCGGGCTTAACGAAATTCGTTAAGCCCGCGATGCCGGAGTTCACGGCCGCGGCATGTTAGCCCCGACCGGGGACCAGAATCGGTTCCCGGTCGGGGGTGGGACGGAGGCTGGTGTCAAACCTGCCCGTTTTTGACGTCAGCCTCACGATTTCTCCCGGGTGCGGAGAATCACGCCCAATGTATGAGGGTAGCAGACTCTTCAGTAAATTCATGGAGTGAAACCTCTCTCTACTCATTAAGAGGGGAGAATTGGCGTGACTGGGGACTGTTTAACCTGACATATGCATCAGACTTAAGGGAAAGCTGCTGTGTAATTAAAGTACTCAGGAAAGCCCAGGCCTGCACGGAGAAGCCAAAGATAATAAGAGAAGGCCAGAAAGGTGTCAGTGAGGTAGGCTTGTTTCTATATGTTTTTGGAACTTTATTCTGAATGATAGTGCTCCTCTGGACCCCACAAGGTAACCTTTGACCTTCTCCATCCAGGCGAACGCTGCCGCTTCCTCCGACCACAATCACTGATAGATCATCCCTTGCCATCAACATTAATGCCAGAGTTCACTCCTTTTGATCCTTGGGGATCCCTTCCTATCAACCACTCAGCAATTTTGGTTGGAATGCTGGCCAGCAGCACCTGGCTCAGGCGTAGCCATTGTAGCACAGAAATTGCAAAGTGATTCTATAACAAGTGAAGCGAACACCATGGCAACTTTTCAGAGCCCAGCAATTTCTCCTGTTCCCATGATCACGTGAAATCATTTTACTTATTCTATGATATTGAAGCAGGCTGGTCTGGAACTGTTTTATGTAGCAATGACGGCACCTTTCTGTGAAGGACACCCTGCAGCGCAACTTTGAAAGCTGCATCCTTTCACTTGGTGGAGCCTTTTCACCCACGGAGTAGAAGAGCAGCTTTACAGGCAAATTGCAGCTCCGCAGGAGCTCCTGGCCCGTTACCTCAGCTGTTGAGCCTTGTGCTGCATTTGACCCTGCTCTAGGACGACCTTCATTTCATAATAATATTATTAATAATCTATATTAGTGTCATAACTAGCTTTACAAGCACCTGGAGGAAACCCACACGGACACGGACACAGGGAGAATGTGCAGACTCCACAGACAGTAACCCACGCCAGGAACCTGGGTCCCTGGTGCTGTGAAATAGCAGTGCTAACCATTGAGCTACTGTATATGTGTAAGCTGACCTCTCCTTGAAGCACTGGGTCTGCTTTAAGCAAGACAGGCATGCTCACACAAAGTTGCTCACACATTAATGGTCTACATGTAGATGATAAAAGCAGTGACATAAGGGCCATGCAAACACAACACAGTAAGCTATGCATATGGATGATGAAACAAATGGATTCCTTTCAACAATGTGGTTCCTTTTATGAGCCAACATGGCAGCTTACGTGCCAGCTCAGCAGCACGAGCAATGCACCAGTGCATTAAAGGTTACAGTCAGTTTTGCCACTATGGCCGGGAATTTCCTGCCCCACCCATCGCCGACCTCTTTGGGTCCTGCCAAACGTCAAAGGGGTCACGCCGCGTAAGGGCTGGAAAATCCTGACCCCAGGCTCACTTGACTTGTTTCAAAACCATACAATCCAAACATTATAGAAATTGTCTGTCATCATACTTACAGTTGACCAAATCTCATGGTTTTAAAATGGTCTTAACCTTTTTAATCTTTTTAACACAGCACATAAAGATACTATGAGATGTGAAAAGTATCCAGGCTGTCATGTTAAAATCGGTGAAATTTCTCACTCAGAACTGAACTCTCTCATTCTCTTTAGAATGTTCCTTCTTTTTCACTTGCAGAAAATTCAAGAAATGCTGTTGGATTTCAGCAGCAGCAAAAAGAGAAGTGCTCTCAACAGAAGGGGGCACAACTGCACACAACAGAACCCAGAATAAAGTCTCTAATTTTCACACTTCAAATTGCAAAACCTTCTTTCAGAATTCTAGACACTGGTTTTAATTGCTTTAGTCCATATTTTTTCCTTGTTTAGTTTTCAGAATTTAAGTTCTAGTTTTGTGAATGTTAAATATCAATGGCTAATTCTTAACTCAAATCCCATTATTTAATGGAAACTGAAAAATGACAATATACAAATGGTCATTATCATATGTCCTTGCATACTCACATTACAGGGGGGTGGGGCGAGAGGCAATAGTTGGGCCAGCCATTTACAATTTGCGTGGCATCTGTGCTGTATGTGGATTATTAGCCAACATGATTTACAGGCTGACTTTGTGGCTACTTTTCAGAGATTGCACAGTTTATGAGATTAGTGTTGCAGCACTTGTTATTGTTATAAAGCAGAATTGAATTACACCATCCACCCCTGGAGTTTGGAGTTGGAGTTAGCGCCTTGTCAATTGGGACCCAGCCTCAGGAAGTGAGTGACAGCAGCTGATATTCACGCACCTGCCCTTTCTTTTGACCCCGTGTAGTGATATGAATAAGGAATTATATATGTAAATATGTTTAGCCTCCAACCACTAGGTATCAGGCAAGAAATAGCACAAAAAACTGTAACCTAGGGGGGAGTCTGAAGGAGGATTCATCATGGTTACTTGTGTTTGCGTTTATTCCAGTTTGTCAGCATTAGTTTCCAACCCACGGTTTGTTATAAAATAAGAAATGTAACTGGTCTAGAACTAGATGTTCTTTGCTACGCTGACTCAGCGATTGTCTCTGCACGAGATCATAACATGGTACCTGGATGGGTGATCAAAAATTGCAGATCTGAAGTGTGAACATTTGAAAGACACAGTCTTCGAACTTTGGGAAACAGTGCTAAAAGAAAATGTGGAACATCGGAGGTAATCTCTGAAAATGCTAAACCAGTAAAAGAAGATGGGAAGTTTGAAAATTCCTGAGCATCATCGAGTAACCGTTAATGTAGATGGCAAGTGGTGCGCATTTAAGCAACAGTTCACACTGTATGTCGCAGCCTTAGGATTTCAAGCACAGCCAGATGCACGGAGAATAGCGTTGTTGCTAATGGTAGCAGGACCCCAGGCAATAGACAAAATGGTTTGTTACTGAGGCAAGGGAGAATTGGAATTCCACAGTCTCTGCGCAAAGAAATACTGCGGAAAGATTTGTGAGGGTCACCTTGGAATCGAGAAATGCAAGAGAAGAGCACGAGATACAGTATATTGGCCAGGAATATATAGAACATGGTGGAAAGGTGTACTACTTGTCAACGATATCAATATTGACAAGCAAAGGAACCGATGGAAAGGGGTGAAATTGTTTCAGTTTCTTGGCAAAAGGTCGGGATAGATTATTCTACCTTAATGATAAAAAATATTCTCTAGTAGTGGACTACTATTCAAATTATCCAGATGTAGCACAACTATCCAGCTCATCAGCAAATTGTGTAATCATGCACACAACAGCAATGTTTGCACTACATGGAATACCTCAGGCAGTTATGAGTGATAATGGACCATGTTTCAACTGTAAAGAATGGAAGGCATTTGCACAGCACTATGACTTCAGGCATGTAACATCAATCCAATCAAATGGCAAAGCAGAAAAACTGATTGACACTGCTTCAAGTAAGGGAATAGATGTTAGGGCAGGATTCTCCAGACCTGCTGCAGTGAATGTAATGTGAGGTTCGGCTGACCACCAAATTCTCCGTACTTGCTAGCAGCAGTAGCCGGACGGACTCGCAATGGAGAATCCCAACCTGTATGTTGCCTTGTCCTGGTGGCAGCCTTCAGTCTCGGAAGATGATGGTTTGCGCATGGTGGTGAATTATGTGTTAAGCATCGCCTGCTGTGACTCAGGTGTCCCATTCTGGCATGGCAGCCTCTTCTACTTTTGCTGCAGATAAAGACAGTGACTGAGAAGGTGCAGGATTCTCTGGGCCCTCTTTTCAGCCAGCACACCCCTATCAAAAAGTCAGCCTGTAGAGGTCACAGTCACTGGATTCTGGAAGGGCCCTGGTGGATTGGAAACATGCTAATGTGATGCCCCTATTCAAAAAGGGAGAGTGCCAAAAAACAGTAAATTATGGACCAGTTAGCTTGACCTCTGTGGTGGGGAAGTTGCTGGAATCAATCATTAAGGAGGAGATGACTGGATATTTGGAAAGACAAAACTCAATCTGCCATTGTGCGCTAGGTTTAATATGGGGTAAGTCATGCTTGACAAACTTACATGAGTTATTTGAGGATGTAACCAGCAAGGTGGGGATAATGGGGAACCTGTGGATGTGGTATATCTAGCCTTACAGAAGGTGTTTGATAAGGTGCTGCATAAAAGACTGATCCAGAAGGTGAGATCACAGAGGATTGGAGGAAAAGTTACAACTGGATTGAGGATTGACTGACTGACAGAAAGTAGAATGTTGGGCTAAATGGGTCCTTCTCTGGCTGGCAAAATGTAACTAGCGGGGTGCCGCAGGATTCAGTCCTCGGATCTCAACTATATACAATTTATATAAATGATCTGCAAGCAGGGACATAGTATAAGTAGGCAAAATTTGTGAATTATACTGAAATAGGTGGGAAAGCAGGCAGTAGGTGACATGGCAGCACAATGGTTATCACTGTTGCTTCAAAGCGTTAGGGAGTTAGTTTCAATTCCCAGCTTGGGTCACTGTCTGTGCGGGGCCTGCACGTTCTTCCTTTGTCTCCGTGGGTTTCACAGTAACTATATATAATAATTATTATTATTATTGTCGCAGGCTTTTAAAGCAGACCAAGGCAGGCCAGCAGCATGGTTCAATACCCGTACCAGCCTCCCCGAACAGGTGCCGGAATGTGGCGACTAGGGGTTTTCACAGTAACTTTATTTGAAGCCTACTTGTGACAAGAAGTGATTTTAATTTCATTCAAGTAGGCTTACACTAATACTGCAATTAAGTTACTGTGAAAATTGCCTACTCTCCACACTCCGGCGCCTGTTTGGGTACACTGAGGGAGAATTCAGAATGTCTAATTCACCTAACAGCATGTCTTTCGGGACTTGTGAGAGGAAACCAGAGCACCCGGAGGAAACCCATGCAGATATGAGGAGAACATGCAGACTCTGCACAGACAGTGACCCAAGCCGGAAATTGAACCTGGGACCCTGGCGCTGTGAAGCAACAGTGTTGACCACTGTGCTACCGTACCACCTGTAAGCCTACTTGTGACACTAAAAAAATATTCTTATTGTTATATTTATTGTTAATAGATAAAGCTTTTACAGACGGATATAGATAGACTCGGAGATTTGGCCAAAATGGGTAGATGGAGTTTAATATAGATAAGTGTGAGGTTATCCATTTTGGCCGATAAAATAGAAAGGCAAATTATTATCTCAATGGAAGGCAGATTCAAGGTGTATCTGGACAGAGGGATCTGGGTGTCTATGTTCATGAATCTGAGAAAGTTGGTATGCAGGTACAGCATGTAATTAAAAAGGCAAATGGAATGTTAGTGTTTATTGCAAAAGGACTGGAGTATAAAAGTAGAGAAATGTAATTGCAATTGTATAGGGTGTTGGTGAGACCACATCTGAGTATTATGTCCAATTTTGGTCTCCGTATTTGAGGAAGAACGTGGTGGCATTGGAGGCAGTTCAGAGGAGGTTCACCAGATTGATTCTGGGGATGAAAGGGTTGACGTATGAGGAGAGATTAAACTTTAGGCTTATCCTCGCTGGAGTTTAGAAGGATGTGAAGGAACTTATGGAGGTGTATAAAATACTAAATGGGATTGCTGAACTAAATTTAGACCAAATGTCCCTTCGTGTAAGGAAATATAGAATGAGACATCATGGATATAAGTTGAGAGGCAGTAGATTTAGAACTGAGATGAGGAGGAACTACTTCTCGCAGAGGGTGGTGAATTAGTGAAAATTGTTGCCCTATAGTGCGGTAGAATCTGAGTGATTCAATGGTTTCAAGAGGGTGATCGACATATTTTTGATTAAACAAAACTGTTTAAAGACCAGGAAAAGATCAGCCATGATCTGATTGAATGGCGGAGCAGGCTCAAAGGGCTAAGTACTTTTACTACTAATCCCTATGCCCCATGTCAGTAATAGTCTCCCAGCTATCAGAATCGATGTTTGCCATCTTCATATCTACTTGTCATGGAGATATGGATGGCCATTTTATTGCATAAAAGGTCTTTAGATACATGGCCGTCATCCATCCGATTAATGTGATAGAGCCAGTGCAGAGTTTTTCGCTTTGTAATGTGTATACTGGTGGAATTATCTTGTTCTAAGACCTCTAAGTTGGTCACTTTGTACTGCCAAGAGATGCTGATCACAGCTTTGAGAAAGGGTCATCTGGACTCAAAATGTTAGCTCTTTTCTCTCCTGACAGATGCTCCAGACCTGCTGAGATTTTCTAGCATTTTCTCTTTGGTTGCTGATGACAGGCTGACACAGCCAAGATGGAAACTGTTGTACCTTTTCTCCTGCTTAGCATTTATTGTCCAGCTCTCCCCACTGTAGTGGAGTGTGCTGTGGACAGCTTTGTAGTCTCACAGTTTGGTGATCTTTGTCAGATTTCTCTTGTTCCACACTTTCTTACTCAGCTTCGAAATAACAGCTGCAGCTTTTGTGACGTTTGTGTTGATTTCAGTATCAAGTCACAGATTGCCGGTGATTGTAGAGCCTGGATATGTTAAGCTGTCAGCAGCCTCCAGCGTCACACTATCATTGCTGATGCCTGGCGGTATGGCAACATCCTGGACCATGACACTTGTCTTCCTGATGCTGATGGTCAAACCAAATTCATTTCAGGGGTGAGAGTCTGCCCATTTGCCACTGTAGATGTTCATCAGTATGGAACATTAGTGCAGCAATGACAGCATGGGGGGAACTCTGATGAGGACTTGAAGTACCTTTTGTCTTGGATCTCAGGAGTGCAAGGCTGAACAACTATCTCAGAAGATGGCGCCGGAGCAAGGCGACTCTCTGCGAACTCTCCCCAACAGATCCACTTTTTACTTAACTTATACTCGTTCTAATCTTTTAAAATTAAATTTTAAGACTAACATTATTACTAACCTCTCTCTTTTATATTTTTTTCCAGGCTTGACATTGTATACCTTGTGTTGCCCTATTATGTATTTTCTTTTATTCCCTTTTATTCCCATGTGTTTAATAATCTCTTGAACTGCTCGCAGAAAAATACTTTTCTCATACAAGTCTTCATCAGAGAGTTCCCCCCGTGCTGACATTCCTGCACTAATATTCCATACTGAGGAACATCTACAGTGGCAAATGGACAGATTCTCACCCCTGAAATGAATTTGGTTTGACCGCCATGCATCAGCAATGATAGTGTGACGCTGGAAGCTGCTGACAGCTTCACATATCCAGGCTCTACAATCACCGGCAATCTGTGACTTGATGCTGAAATCAACACAAATGTCACAAAAGCTGCAGCAGTTATTACGAAGCTGAGTAAGAAAGTGTGGAACATGCTGACTAAGCTCACCAAACGGTGGGTGCGATTCTCCGATGCCGTGCCCCATCGGGAAAGCCGTCGTGAACTCGGCCGAGTTCAACACGGCGCGTAACGGCCCCGTTCGCGATCGATTCTGGCTCCTGGAATGCGCTAGGAGCGGGGCCGCGGGAAACACGGGGAGTGGTGACGTCTGAAGCCCGCGACGCCTGACTGACGCCCGAATGACGCCGCTCTGTGTCGTAAAAGGGCGCGGGAGGGGGTGAAAATGTTGGAGCCACGGAGGGCCGCCCCAAGGTTCCGTGATACGGACCTCGAGACCCTCCTCAATGAGGTGGAGCAGCGCAGGGGCATCATCTGCCCAAGACGAGGGCATCGCCACCCTTCCAGCGTTGTGCAACGGGCCTGGCGTGAGGTGGGCACGGCAGTCAGTGCTGTGGGGCAGACCCCTCGGTCTGGGGAACAGTGCCGCAAGATGCTCCATGACCTCACCAGGGCTGCCAGGGTAAGTGCCACGAGGGTGCCCCCGGGTCACAACCATCCCCCCCCCCCCCACCATGTCCTTCATCACCCACCTGCCCCCCGGGCACGAGGGGGAGGGGGGACGAGAGTGAGTGGAGGGTGGTTAACAAAGTTGTCACAGACCCACATGAGCGCTGCGACCCCCTGGAGAGATGCCATGATGTAGCTGCAACTTTCCCCCCACCCTGTGCCAATATCTGAACGCCCTGATGATACCTGCCTAATTGTGATGATCGATCTATGCCACCCCCAACAGGACAAGATTGCTCACAACAGCCGGGAGCACAACAGAACCGGAAGGGGTCCACCCATTATGTACACCCTGACAGTGTTCGAGCAGAGGGCACTGGACCTTGCTGGGGGATCTGCCACCCGGAAGGTCGCGCAATGCGAGGTTGGAGGTGCAGAACCAAGTGAGACAACCCTGCATGACAACACCCCGCCCACCCCCCAGCCTATCCTCTGTCCCCTCACACTCTACCCACTGGACCCCCCATCCTCTGTCCCCTCACACTCTACCCACTGGACCCCCCATCCTCTGTGCCATCACACTCTACCCACTGGAGCCCCTATCCTCTGTCCCCTCACACTCTACCCACTGGACCCCCCCATCCTCTATCCCCTCACACTCTACCCACTGAACCCCCCATCCTCTGTCCCCTCACACTCTACCCATTGTACCCCCCATCCTCTGTGCCATCACACTCTACCCACTGGAGCCCCTATCCTCTGTCCCCTCACACTCTGCCCACTGGACCCCCCCATCCTCTATCCCCTCACACTCTATCCACTGGACCCCCCATCCTCTATCCCCTCACACTCTACCCACTGGACCCCCCATCCTCTGTACCCTCACACTCAACCCACTGGACCATCCTACGCCCGGCCGAGCGTGTCTAACTAACCCTGTATTATTCTGTTCCCAAGGGCGTGCTGACAAACGTCCAGGGCCGTCTGGTGCCACACGCAGGCGACCATCCGTGATGACCACCGCACCCAGGGCCATATGCCAGAGGGTGGCAGGAGGTCGGCCAGGAGTGCCACCCTCCAAACCGGGGTCTCTCGAGCAGGACGCACAGAGGACGGCGACGCAGTCAACGGACTCACCTGACGCTGAACCATACATGGGCCGCGTGCGCCCTGCGCTGGGACATGACTAGGACCAGGACCATCCTGAATTTCTGATGGACGAGGACCTAGAGCTTGCGGCACTGCTGTCTCCCACACCATCCACCATCCCAGAGACACTCACCTCGGTTGGGCAATTAAGTGATGAGGCTCCTGGGTCACGGTCTGGTGTGCACTACACAGCTGAGCCGGTACAGTGGGTGGAGGTCGGAGCAGCCGAGGGGCTGAATGGTCGGAGGGCAGCCCAGGCCCAGCATCCAGCTGGCGACCAGACATTTCCCGGGTTCCTGGATTTACTCGACCCATGTGGACAGCCAATGCATTTTGAAACCCAGGGACACAATGACGGGATGAGGGCCGTCTTCCAGCAGCTGCAGACGCAGTTAGAGGAGTCAAACCGCGTCCAGGACCAGGGAGTGGTGCCGCTCATGGCAGCCACCCAGGCCGACACCGCACAGTTGGCGTCCACAGTCGAGGCAATGGGTGAAACGGTTTCGGCCATGGGTCAGGTTATGCAAGGCGTTGGGCGTAATGTGCACGCGTCATCCATGGCCCTGGAGAGGGTTGCCCTCCAACAGGCAGCAATGCGCCAGAGCCAACATGACATTGCCGGCGCGCTACGGGCCCTGGCTGAGTCTCACAAGTTCATGGCCCAGTCCCAGCAGGCCATGGCACAGTCCCAGCAGTCAGTCGCGGAGAGCATCGACCACCTGACGCACGTGCTGGATGGCGTCGCGCACTCACATGTTGAGGTTGCACAGTCCCTGGTGGGAATGTCTCACTCCCTGGACTTCGTCTCTGTGAACCTTCGGACCCTGGTTGATACAGTTGCAGGCCTCCAGGACTGGCAGCGCCAGGTTTTGGTGGGGTGATGGGGCACCTCCCCGCTCGCACCTCCGTCCCACGGTGAGGCCCGGGGGCCACCGGGCTCCCCGAGGAAGGAGGAGGATCTGGGGCCCGTCCCATTAACTCCATCACATCCCTGAATGCTCGACCTCCCCCCCATCCCATCCCTAGTGCATCGGGTGGGCAGCGGGCAGAGCAGGGTGGCACCAAGACATCCAAAATGCCCACGGAGCAGCCTGGCCCACCAAGGCCGGGTCGCCCCAGGAAACGAGTGCTGACGGGGAGACATGTCGCAGGGCTTGATTCTCAGCAGTCCACCTCCACTCCTGCTGTACCATCTGGGGATTCACTTAGACATAGTGGTAGGGCCGTAAGGCAATGAAGAGGGACACATAGTAAGTTGGCACGGGTGAACGGCACTGTTTAGTTGTAGGGGCTAGGGCATCTGAACTTAATATTTACCATTCAACTCACTGTTGCACCTAACTTGTAAGACTATGCGATTTTTCCGTTGACACGGGGATCGTGATGGTGACCGAGTGTCGCTGGGGTTGACGAGCGGTGAAACTTCGTTGCCGGGTGTGCAGTCCCTTTCCCCCACCCCCTCCCACAGCTACCCCACGCGGGCACGTGATGGAGTATCCCTGACGAACTCAGCGACCACTGAGATGGATGGTTCAGCTATTGCCATGAGTCAGACTTTGTCTAACGATTCTGAGCTCACAGCTCATCGCAGATCGGGCTGTCATCATTCAACATGGCACTGATCACACCCGCTGACACAGCCATCAATGTCGTGCCATACCGTTGTGCCGCAGTGGTAAGGGTGATCTCAAAGTGTCCGTCTGCACGACTGGCGATGCAGGTGGTAGTGGTAGTGTTCAGCGATGCCGTCGCACGCGACGCGTGAATCTTGCAGCCGCGTGCCCGCTGACCTCGTTGGTGCCGTCGTGCAGCCTCCTGGACATTACCAGCACCTGGGTCATGTGAACACAATCAATCGCTCCCTGGACCATCGGAATCCCGGCCACGTTGGCAAATCCACGGGCTCGTGCTTCTTGATTTGCTCAGTTCTCGGGAAAGGTGATGTAGGGGTCGGCGATGGCAAACAGGGTGTCGGTCACATCCCGGATGCACCTGTGGACTGATGCCTGCGATATCCCGGATAGGTCCCTGCTCGGAGACTGGAAGGAGCCAGTAGCATAAAAGGTTAGTGCCACCGTCACCTTGACAGCAACCGGGATCACGTGTCCTCCTCCCATTCCACGTGGGGTGAGGTGCGCCACGAGGTGACAGATATGTGCGACCGTCTCTCTGCTCAACCGGAGTCTCCTCCTGCAGGTGATGTCAGGCAGTGTCTCGAAAGAGAGCCGGGCACGGTACACCCTAGGCCTCGATCGTCGCCTCTGGCACCCTGGCACCACAATCAATGTCTCCTCCTCCCCCTCCTCCTCCTCCCCCCCATGCTGCTCGACGACGGGCCACTCCGCGGCCATTCCCTCTGCAGCTGCAGCTGCCCCTGCATCCACTGTGGGATGTCGCTGTGGACACTGCTGGATGTCCCACTGCCTTTAGGTTCGAATACATTATGGTCACTTACAGAAGGGTGGTGAAGCGCAGAGAAGTGACATGTTAGACGGAGGTTAGTCAACACCTCGGCAGCCGCCTGCCACGGGATACCTGTGTGTCCTGGTGGCCTGGTCGCGCTGCAGACATGCGGCCAGCCTAACCCCTGGTCACTTTCTGCGTCCAATGGGTAGTTAACAACGCATCCTCCTCACCGGTGCGTCAGTTGGCTGTGCCCATCAGCCAGAGAGAAAACAGCGGATGTGTCCTCATCACCGTCCTGCCATGGCAGGGCAGCTGAGATGTTGCAGCCGGGGGTGGACGACCCACTCCGCTCCCTCCCTCTCCCCCCTCACACCTCCGCTCCCTCCCTCTCCCCCTCACACCTCCGCTCCCTCCCTCTCCCCTCACACCTCCGTTCCCTCCCTCTCCCCCTCACACCTCCACTCCCTCCCTCTCACCCTACTCCCACATTCCACTCCCTCCAGCTCACCCCTCCCACATCCACTCACTCACTGTCCCCCCTCACCACTCTCTCCTCTCACCCCTCCCACTTCTCCTCTCCCCCCGCACCACTTCTCCCTCTCCCCCCTCTCACTTATCCCTCTCCCCCTCCCACTTCTCCCTCATCACCCCCCCACTTCTCCCCCTCTCACCCCCTCCCACTTCTCCCTCTCCCCCTCCCACTTCTCCCTCCTCCCCCCCTCCACTTCTCCCTCTCCCCCCCTCCCACTGCGCCCTCTCCCCCCCTCCCAACTTCTCCCTCTCACCCCCGCCCCCACCACTTCTCCTCTCATCTCTTCCCCCCCCCCCCCCCCCCCCCGGCCGCTGCGTTCTCGGGGATGCCTTCCCCAGTTTGCGGAGACTCCGGGACGGTCCGCTCACCTCCTCACTGCTCGTTAGCCAGCACGACTGGCTGTCGACTTCAAAAAAGCAGGTGTGGATGGCGACAGTGTGACCTGGCGTCACGACTTCGGGACTTTGGCCAATTCGGGCCGGAGAATAGCGGGCGTGCCGGAGAATCGCCATTTTGAGTGCATCGGGCGATTCTCCGTGTTTTTGCGCGCGAAACACAATGGAACACATTTGGCCGTTTGGAAGAGTAGCGGGAGCGCGTCGGACCGGTGTCGCATGAAAAACTGGCGCGGCACGCTATTCTCCCAACCGGCGCGGCATCGGAGAATCGCGCCCAAAGAGTCTACAAAGTTGTCCTCGGCACATTCCACTACAGTGGTGAGATCTGGACAATAAATGCTAAGCAGGAGAAAAGGTACAACAGTTTCCATCTTGGCTGTCCCAGCCTGTCATCAGCAACCAAAGAGAAAATGCAAGAAAACCTCAGCAGATCTGGAGCATCTGTCGTTTTACCTCGGTACACGTGACAATAAACAAATCTAATCCAATCAATTCTGGTATGTAAATAGGCACCTGCTTGATTTGATCTGAAGGCATATGGCAACAGCAAAGAGAAGAATATGCCAAAGAATGTAGATGCCAGAAGACAAACCTGTTTGTCCCCACTGCGGATTTCAAAAAGTTCCGATGATGCGCTATTATGACTAACCGTGACCATCATATTGTCAGAGAAAGAGGAAATCGCATTGAGCAGCTTCGGTTGACAGTTACTTTACTCCAGTTTACACATACTGCCTCTGCTTACATAGTCAAATGCCTCTTTGAGATCAATGAAGGCAATGTATAATGGCCTGCTTTGTTCACAGCAACTCTCTTGCTGCTGCTGGACTGAGAAGATCATGTCAATTTGAGATCCTTCAGTTTTGAAACCACATTTGAATTCGAGGTGGATGCATTCAGCCAGGATCCTCTGTCTGACAAGGACAACACAAACAAATACTCCCCATGACGCTCAGCAGGGAGTTGCCTCAATAGTTGATGCAAACACTGTGGTAGCCCTTGTTCTTGAACAGGTCATAATTGTTGCATCACAGATATCCTAGGACACTGCTGTCTCTCTCCAGCAGAAGCAGATACCTTTATACAGATGCTGCAGGAGTGCCAGTTTCCTGCATTTGAGTTGAGGTGGAATAGCAATAACATCTGGAGCTTTGCCAATGCTAGATAAGGCAATAGCTTTGTGCAGCTCCTCCCCTGTAAGTTCATAATCCAGCTCTGCCATGCCAGGCAGGGTCTCTATTATGCCTGCAGTGATCTCCCTGGAGTATAACTCAAGGTGGTGTTCCACCCATCTCTCCAACTGTTTATTGCATTGGTGATGACCTCCCCTGCCTTTGTTTTCAATGGAACATTTTCTTTGCAGGTGGATCTGTTGCCTTTTTAATCCCTTCATACATGGTCTTGAATTCCCTGCGTCGAAGGGCATCTGGATATTCTGGTAAAGATTTTAGTTCTGCATGGTCTGTTAAATCAACAACTACACCAAGGGACTTTCAACAAATGGAAGATTTATTAACTAAACATCTTAGGTGGGATTCTCCGCCCTGGTGCGGCACTCCCCCACCAGCAGCTGGACTCTCTGTCCCACAAGCTGGCCAATGGGGTTTCCCATTGCGGGCACCCCCACGCCGTCGGGAAATCTCCAGGCGTGGCTGCACTGCTGGCGCAACAGAGAATCCAGCCCATTATCTCTCATTAACACACCTACTCTGCTTGAGGTCCCAGGCAATCCTGCCAAGCTCCATCCACAGTTCTGGGCCAAGAGGAGCAGTAGTGTTTCCTTCAGCCCAACAAGCTGTCCAGTAGTCACGTGACAACCCGGTCTACAAAGTTGTGACCATTAATTTACCACCTAGGACTTTGTTGGACTTCACTTCAAGAGGCTCTGAGTGAATTCAGAGTTTTTGCGCTTGGATCACGCTTGTAATTAAAGAGAGTCGACTGCTTGGCCATCACAGTAATGTTAGTCTTAAACCAATCAGTATGTTTCTGCTCTTGCTTCCCATGTGTTGAGTGTGGTATTGTAGAAGGTATCTTGAAATATGTTCTATTTTGCTTCTATGCTCTGTGTGGGAATGTCAGAGAGCTCCTGTTCAACTCGATAGCCAGTGTGGCTGATGTTGATACAAGTATGGCAGTTATGCTTTGAAATAATGAAAAAAATGCATGTCGCCTTAAGTGCAAATAATGTGAAATACAAGGAGATAGAAAAAATAGGCAAAATAAAGAATTATCCTCCTCAGAAAATGCAATGGAACTTCAATTTGAAATGAGGTTCTTTAACTCTTTAAGATCTCAAAATAATGAATATATTGTGGAAAACAAATTAAGTTTCTTTGCTGTCCATCAAACATGTTTTATGAACCAAATTAAGTTAACATCTAACAGGTGTACTCTTTACAGACTTGGTCCTTTTCCAAATAGTTGAGCTGTTACTATGGAAACAAGGGGTGTTTCTAGAATGGCGGTCTTGGATGAAGGTCTCTAGTCCTACAGGAGGGCATGTAGATGATGATGAATAACATTCTAATAGCAATTTATCAAGCTTTCGTACAACATAAATACTAGGTTTCACATCACCCTGTCATTGTCAAAAGTGAAAACAATGCAAAGTCTGTGGTGAAAGGTCTAAACTGTCATACAAAACATAGTTAATGGCTAAATGTGGGATAGCGCTGCAATTAAATTCAGCCTCGAACAAAGGCTTACCCTCATACGAAGTAAATTACACGAGAAAATAAATGAAATGGAAACATATGGACAGAACGTGGCAAAAATAAAGTTTGCTTGATATAATACATTCACTCTCAGTAATTTGTACTCTTGTAGTTAGGTAGGCTAAACTCAAAAATAAAGAATCTCTTCAGTTTTATGATATTTTAAATAATAAATGTTGGTGAACAAATAAACAAAATATTCATATTCTTGGTAGAATTACAAAGCATCATGGGCAGGTAAATATTAGTCATGGACCTTAATATAGTGATATTTCACAGTATCCACTAGTGAACAAATTCTAATAATCTTGCAATAATTATGCTTTGAAAATAATTGTTCAGTGAAAATACAGTTGCAATTACATAAATGGAACATCTAATGTACTAGTCACCAGAAAACAAACAGAAGCATACATCAAATTGGATTTCTGTTTGTGCTTTGCTGTAAATCTCATTGCAGTATCTTCTCACAAGAAGTGATAATTAGATGTGAGTGATCTGATCTTGTATAAATAAAATTATATCAAGCACATATCAATAATAGGCTAATGGAGTCCATTAAAGATTAGGAACTGGATTTCTTAATATTAAAATATTAGGGGCTGGATTTTCTTCATACTTAAATATTAGGGGCTGGATTTTTTCCATATTTAAAGATTAGGGGCGAGATTTTCCGCGCTGTAATTGTGCAGTAGGCTTACTGCTGCCTCCCTGTCCCAAGCTATCCTTTGCTTCCAATGGAGATCAGTTCAGGGCATTCATTCTCTGCCCATCACAAGTGAATGGCAGCATGCACGCTGGGGCTTTTGTGAGGGGATGTGAGAGTGCCCAAGCTGTAGGTACATTTGCTTATTGGCTTCTCTTTGAATTGCCTACACTCCTCAAACCGCCTGGTGGAAGATGGTGTTGGCCTGGAGCAGTGGCAATAATGGCCGTAATTTCTTTAAATGGACAAAGAGCGCCAAATAGAGGTTTGTTCTCGCTCCATGTTGGTCTTGAGCATTTACTTTAAAGACCTCCATCTCAATCTTCACCTTCAGGGAGCTTCTATCTCTTTAGTTCCTTGTTGATTCTTGTGGTGCTGCAGCACTCCCCTAAGAAGCCAATCCCTATGGCCAATGGCCTCCCAACCAAGGACAATGGATTGGGGTGTAGAGAATTTTGAGTGGCAGGTGAATGTCACACCCTGCTGCTTCTCTGATATTCGAAGGAAATTCCAATCGAAACAATCACAATGATGGTTCCATTTAAATTTCACTATATAATTATCCTGCAAACTGTTTATCATTGTATTATCTAATGTTCTATCTAACCCATCTTGCATGTTGTTACGTCAAATTACAGAAAATTATTTTTCTGTATTCATCCATCTTTGAAAACTTTTTGTTCCTTTTCATTTCCAAATGAGTGTGCAGTTAACGCGCCATGATGTGGCAACGTCCATGTTTGCAGAAACCGGGGAAGGCAAATTATAGCATTTTTGTTAAAGCAGCTCTGATAATAATGTGTTGACAATAATATGATAGATTAGCAGTGCAATCATCTACAAGACCTGGGTTTGATTCAATATCATAAAAATGTATTGTATTCTTTATTGGGATGTGGGCATCTCTGGCAAGGCCAGCATTTGTTGTCAATCCCTAATTGTCCTGGACCTCAACGGCTTACTTGGCCACTTAAGAGGACAGTTAAGAGTCAACCACACATTTCTGTGGGTCTGGAGTCACCTGAAGGTCAGACCAGGTAAGACCAGCAGATTTCCTGCCTTCAACAACATCAATGAACCAGGTGGGTTTTTATGATAATCCATGACCGTTCCATGGTTATCATTACTGATACTAGGGCCAGGATTTCCATTGCAGGTCTTCCCCACTACTGCTGCTAGGGGAGACGGATAATTTGGCGCTCAGCCAAATCTCCCATTCCCTGCAGTCGGTCCGGAGAATCCCACTGCTAGGAACGGACAGAAAATCCTGCCTTCGCTATCGATTCCAGATTTATTAATAAAGTTAAATTCCAGGTGCCAGGGCGGTATGTGGCGCAGTGGTTAACACTGGGACTGCGGCGCTGAGGACCCGGGTTTGAACCCGGCCCTTGGTCACTGTCTGTGTTTGCACATTCTCCCCATGTCTGCGTGGGTTTCACCCCCACAACCCAAAGATGTGCAGGTTAGGTGGATTGGCCACGTTAAATTGCCCCTTAATTGGAAAAAAAATAATTGGGTACTCTAAATTTATTAAAAAACAAAATTCCAGGTGCCGTGGTGGAATTTGAACTCAATTCCCCAGAGTATTAGCCGGGGTCTCTGAATTACTAATACAGTGCCATTCCCACAATGCCACCATCTTCCCAAAATATAAAAGTAACGGGAACGAAGGCAGACGTGTACATTTCTGTCCTTCCCACCCAGGTGATGACATAAAGTAGTTGAAAAACCTGCTGGATTTTCATTTCTGCAAAGGGGTCCACAAAGTGCAAGTGATCCAGCAGATTACCATACACGGGTTTCTTTTTTTTACATATGAATAAATTTTATCCCTGAGACTCTCAACAAAGAGCTGGATTTACAGGTTTTTTTTTAAACCTGTCAACAAGAAGAACAGCAACAGCAATTTGTATTTCTGCAGCACTGCTCAGAAAGTGGGAAAATAACAGCAAACATCTATGCAGGAACGCAGAGGTAAAACAGGGAGGATTGGGTCAGTGGAATGATGTTGGGCGGAGCAGTTGCAGATAAAGTGAAGGAATTTAAGGATGATTTAAATAAAAATGGCAGAGACTGAGTTGGTCAGAAAGAGGGAACTGGGTTGTGAATTGTAAAAACCAACAGCATCGTGGCTAAACAGACAACAACGCCAATGGAAGAGCTGGAAGCAGGAAGAGCCCAATGTTGGAGAACCAGGTTCATCTGAAGACAAGGAGCAAGAAGTTACTAAACTGATTAAAGCAGAAGTGCTCAGAATGAAACATTTAAATGCCCAATCAAAGTACTATGTTCACACTGTTTCCAGCCTAAGCCTCTCTGACAAAGATAAGTAATTTGAATCCCAGCAATGAGACAGAATGTGCATACCATATGGGACCTCAGAAATCTTTGAGGTTTCTAAGATGCTTGGTTTGGAGACTGTAAAACATGGTGAGAAGTTCTTATGCGGATCAAGCATATCAGAAAAAAAGAAAAGAAATTGCACAATCCCTGTGAATTTACATAAATAGGCTTTTATTCAAAGCGTTCTTCAAATTTTCCAAATGGGTGTCTGAATTTACAGTCACGTCCTTCAGCTGTGATAGATTGCTAGATGTCACTGGGGCCAAACTTTGGCGACCAAAGAGTTTGATACTAAGTGTCATTCACATATATAATGAAGTTTAAGTTGCTTGTCTCACTTGATTAAACCTAGTCTTTTCATCAAAATATCAAATGTGTCTGTTTCCTTGATTTAATTGACAGTATTAGGACTTTAATGTCAAAACAACTGTTTTGTTCCATTATGGAGATTTATATGAGACAGAGAGATAGGAAAAGTGTCCCAATTTGTCAGTATCAGGATTTCTTTGTATTTTGACATCAGCATCTCCCAATCATAACTGAATGTATAGAGGATTGTGGAGTATTGAGTCTATAACACATCAAAATCAACCAACAGAAGTGTTAGCTTATAAAGGGAAAATATTCAGGATCAGACAGCATCTGTGGAGGGAAAAAGAGTATTCTTGGCCCGTAATGTCCGGCGAGCGATGGGAAACCATGGGCCACTGATTTAAAAAGGGAAAAATGTGCACTTACCTGCGCTCAGATATCACACCCAACCTTCCTCTTGGTGCGGGAGCCTCGGGCCTCCAGCTCCCTGGTTTACGCAGGCTCCAGCATGGAGTATTGCAGGAGTATTGCAGCCCCAGCCCCTTATGATGGGGCCAGCTTGGGAATGGCCATTGAGGGTAGGCATTTAAACAGCAGATTTATAATCAAGACAACAGCAACATAATAAGTGCTTTCAAAGGCAGCACGGTGTTTAGCACTGCTACCTCACAGCGCTGAGGACCCGGGTTCGTATCCCGGTCCTGGGTCACTGTCCATGTGGAATTTGCATATTCTCCTGTGTCTGTGTGGGTTTCACCCCACAACCCAAGATGTGCAGGATAGGTAAATTGGCCATGCTAAATTGTCACTTAATTAGAAATTTCTTTTGAAAACAAGTGTTTCAAAAGTATACTGTAGAAGTTGTTTTACCAGTTTGTTTTGCCCTATCTTTTATACAGTAATTGCTGTTATTGATTCTTTTAAAGTAATTTGTATTTTTACGATTAAAGGTCATTATTTGTAAGTGAACATAGGTTTGATTATTTGTTTTAAATCTGTGAAATCGTTTTGCTGTCACTGTCCTTGTAACATCTAATTTTTTAAAATTAGTGTTTTTAGAATCACTGCAGTGCAGAATAAAGCGTTCTGCCCATCGAGCCTGCACTGACACTCCGAAAGAGCAACCTACCCAGGTCCACACCCCCGCCCTATCCTCATAACCCCACCTAACCTTTGGACACTAAGGGACAATCGAGCAAGGTTAATCCATCTAACTTGCACATTTTTTCGACTGTGGGAAGAAGCCGAAGCACCCAGGGGAAACGCCGGCAGCAAAATGGCATAGTGTTTGCACTGCTGCCTGACAGTGCCTGGGACCGGGTTCTATTCCAGCCTTGGGTGACTGTTAATTTGGACTTTGTATGTTCTTCCTGTATATGCGTGGGTTTCCTCCGGGTGATCTGATTTCCTCCCACAGTCCATGGGCGGGATTCTCCAATCCCGCGGCAGAGTGTCCACACCGTCGTAAATGCCGTCGCGTTTTACGATGGAGTGTACGGGCCTCTCCCATGACTAATTCTGGCCGCTCCAGGGGGCCAGCATGGCACTGGAGCGGTTTGCGCCGCTCCAGCTGCAGATCCCGGTGCAAACTGTGTGCCACAGGATCCGCGCATGCGCAGTTGCGCCGGCGCCAATGAGGACATGCGCAGTGGCACCAGCGCCAACGCACACATGTGCAGTGGCCTCCTTCAATGCGCCAACCCCGACGCAACATGGCGCAGGACTACAGGGGCAGGCGCGTAGGAAAGGAGGCCCCCAGCCAGAGAGGCCGGCCCACCGATTGGTGGGTCCCGATCGCGGACCAGGCCACATCGGAGCCCCCCCCCCCCTCCCCCCCCCCCCGGGTCAGACCCCCCCCCCCCCCCCCGAGGCCACCACCTGACCCTTACACGCTGAGGTCCCGCTGGCCCAGAGCAGGTTAGAACAGCGCCAGCGGGATTTAGCCCTTTTCTTACGGCTGCTCGGCCCATCTGGGCCGGAGAATCGGTGGGCCGGTCGTGTAGAGTGGTCCACAATCGGCGCCACATCGACCACGCCGGTGCCAATGGTGTTGATTCTCCGCTCTGCGGAGAATCGCGTGCCGGCGTCGGGGCGGCGTGGTGCGATCCAGCAGCCCACCGGCGATTCTCTGACCTGGCACAGGGACTGAGAAACCCGTCCCATATATATGCAGATTATGTGGATTGGCCATACTAAGTTTCCCCTTAGTGCCCAGGGATGTACAGGTTAGGTTCTGGGATAGGGCGCGAGTGGGCTTAGGTAGGGTACTCTTTCAGATGGTAGGTGCAGATTCGACAGGCTGAATATCCTCCGAAAGCACTGTGGGGATTTTATGGTTCTATTCCATGATTCTAGGAAACCCATGCAGACACGGAGAGAATGTTCAAGCACCACACAGTCAACCAAGGTCTGAATGAATTTAACACTGGTCCCTGGTGTTGTGAGGCAGCAGTGCTAACAAATGTGCTGTAGCCACCTGGGGTGGCGACGTCCCGATTCAAAATGGACATTCGCAAGGAGTGCAGGGAAAAACGGACAACACCAGAGAACACAAGCAGGTGCAAGGTTTCCTGTGTATTAAGATTTGCATAACCTAGACAGAACTGAAACCAATAGGCATTAACATATTAATGAGCTTTCTCCAGGGACAAAAAGAAACATTGAAACAATCGGGACTAAGACAGACTCCCCGGCGCCAGTAGGAGCTAAAACAAAGGCAGGCCAACGACCACCTGGAGCGCGCCCAACGATCAGGGAACAACTCCGGTATTGGAGAAAACGATAGGAACGATTGGGACATGGTCCAATTAATTGGGACCAAGTCCGCCCAGAAGGGCGTGAAACCCCTGGGGACTATAAGATGGCGTCCCCAAGTTCAGTTCGCTCTCTCGGCCTTGGCTCTCAGCGAGGAGAGACCTGCCTAGCAGCTGCACCAACCAATTAAGTCTAAGGTCAATGCACGCTACAAGATAGAAGCTCCTAGCTACTATTCCGTACCAGTTCAAAGCCAGCAGTATCAGAACCGGACAGAGCAGGACAGGAACCAACTCATTTCTTTGTTCCATGACAATCATGGACATCAGGGAATTGAACCCACTTTAGCCCACCTCAGACAGCTCTGTTGGTGGCCAAATTTAAAAGCTGACATCACCCACAACGTTGAGAATTGCTTGATCTGTGCCTAGAACAATCCGGACAGGTACGCAAAGAAAGCTCAACTTAGCCACACCCGCCCTGTTAATGGCCCATGGACTAACCTCCAGATCGACTTTATAGGACCTTTACCCCTTGCAGAAATGGATATAAATATGTGTTGGTGGTCATCGACACATTTACAAAATGGGTAGAAGCATTCCCATCACCCCAAGTCAAGTGGTATTGTTGAAAGAATAAATAGGACACTAAAAGCCACCCTCAGGAAAATGGTTCATCAGAACAATAGCACCTGGGACTCAGTTCTACCTTTTGTATTGATGTTTTTACAAAACACGGTATCCACGTCCACAGGATACACCCCCCACGTTCTCATGACCGGACGCCCCATGAAAGGCACAGAATATTTATTGGGTTTAGACTTGACCAGTCCAAAAGTGACGGCTCTCACCCACGAGAACGCTGTGCGACAGCTGATAGAAAATGTTAAAATGGCACAACTAGCAGCCGCAGTAAGATTGGGCAAGGCTTGTTTCGACAAGACAGTGCATGCGACTGAGTTTGCAGTAGGTCAGTAAGTAAGCTCTCCCTTTACAACCCCAGCACATTCCTGTCACCTAAGTACTCAGGTCCGTACTCCATTTCGGACAAAGTAAGCCCCTCTGTCTACAAGATAAAGTACCCCAATGGAAAATCTGCGTGGTTTCATATTAACCAGCTCAAGGCTTATGGCTCGCAGTCCAACCATGCACACCACATCCTGCTCGCCGCAGCAGACAAACTCGCCCCGCCCACAGGAAACGCATTCCTATCCTCCCCCAGCCTGTCCAGCCCATCCACGGACTCAACTTCGACTCCGCCCCCTGAGACCCGACTCCGCCTATCCCCGCCGACAGACAGCAGCGAGAATGACAGTGACTGCGAAAGCACTGACGACAGCCATAAGCACACCACAATACTATCCCCCTGCAACAGGCCCCAGTCCCAGCGACTCCGAGAACAATTCAAGTGATCCCTTCGAGATCACATACATTAAAGCCCCTGACCCAGACCCACCGCCCAACAATGACGAACTGAACTCCAGTACCTCCCAACTTGACTCACGAATATGGCACCGCGACAACTCATTCAGGCTCATCAGGAACGATGACATGAACCCCAAGTCACCCCATGCAGTTTTAGCAAGACTGATACAGTCAAGAGTATGGCAGCCGGGAGAAGATGATGACATTGAGTCTGACTCCCACCACGCGAATCCCTTTGCGACCCTGTTCGCAACAGAAAACTGAGGTGTCCAGATGATGTTCAAAAAGAACCGCTAGAGAGAAACGGTGTCCTTTCTGATGGAACCTGCACGATATTCGTTGCATGTTTGTTTGTTTGTGTTTGTCTCATGTTCAGTGTTTGAAATTGAAACAGGTTTTTCACAGCCCCACGCCTAGTTTGTCCGCAGATACCTCTGAAAACTTGCCAGCAAGCGTATCAGCCAAAACCGCTGAGAACTTGCCAGAAACCAGTTCGTAACTGCTCTTCCGATTTGTCGGTAGAGGCAGTACTGCAACCCCCACGATGACGGCATTCTTGCCCGTTCTCGCAGGTTACTCAGGCAGTGGAGAAACGGCACTGGTCCCCGCCCTGTCTGAGGACCCCCCCTCTGGTCAGCTAAGCTCGGGTAGAGCACATCCCACCCTACCCGGGAATTCCATCCAATTCTTACCCGTCGCGGCCCATACGCACCTCATTTTGGCTCTTTTGTTTCAAAAGTTTTTGGTTTGTTTTATAGTAACCCTTCGGTTGCTTCCCCCCCATGCTATTTACATCCTCAAACATTGGATTGGTAAATCGCACAGGCTGCGAGACGGCTCACACTGTTTCAATATTTTTCAAGGATGTCTTGTCCAGAAATTCGGTTTTTTTAAAAATGAGGGAGTCACAGATGGTGACCAATTATAAAGGGTAATTGGCACTAAAGGACAGACAGACAAACAATTGAGATCTTAAGCAAGATAATAACAGATATTATGCTTGTATTCACAGAATTCCAGAAGCTCAAAGGACAAGAAGAGAAGAAAGGAGAGAAAAGAGAAAAGAAGATGAAGACGACCTCCATCTTTGTTGTAGGGATCCTAGGATCCATTTGGTTGTGCGTGAATGTGAACCCCCTCACCCCCACTTCACAGGCCGTCAATGATTCACTCCGCCATAGCACACAGAGCCCAGTAACAGTCAACAGTACCCCGACCTGGTGTGATAAGTTTATCACCATAGATATCAACATATCTCGTATGTTGTCGAAGCACTTCTAGCACTGCCGATACTTTGCAGTATCGTGCAGACCATTCGCATGAAGAAATGACAAAGGAGAGCCTACCGCTCTCGCACCCCGGTATACAGAATAAGATTCCCTATTTTCGGTTTCAACCAGGCCCCCGAACCCCTTGACGTGTAATAAAGTACATTCGTTTTTTGTTTGTGTGTCTTCATTGTTGAATAAAGAAATGTAAACTCTGCGTTTGACTGCCAGACCAGAGAGAATTTGAATGCTGCTATTTGTACAGTTAAGAAGTTAGTATATTTTTGAATGGTTTAAGTGAGAATAGTTTATTGAGGATAGTTAGAGGTTCCAGTTTTTTTGTTTTGTAATGCATGTCCTTAATGATATAGCACCCCATAGAGTTTGATGATGTGTATGTAAAATTGTTTAGTTAAAATTTTACTGCATATTCGGGTCAGAGTAGAGCCAAGAGATAAATGCCCGCTTGGTCAGAGGATGAAGACATCGCAGTAATGTGATCCTTCACGCTTCGCATTGAGGATCAGAAGGACGTAGTGTAGCCACCTGGGGTGGCCACGTCCTGATTTAAAATGGACACTCGTAAGGAGTGCAGGGAAAAACGGACAACACCAGAGAACACAAGCAGGTGCAATGTTTCCTGTGTATTAAGATTTGCAGAACCCAGACAGAACTGAGACCAATAGCCATTAACATATTAATGAGCTATCTCCAGGGACAAAAAGAAACATTGAAACAATCGGGACCAAGACAGACTCCCCGGCACCAGTGGGAGCTAAAACAAAGGCAGGTCAATGACCACCTGGGGCCCGCCCAATGATCAGGGAACAACTCCGGCATTGGAGAAAATCGATAGGAACGATTGGGACATGGTCCAATTAATTGGGACCAAGTCCGCCAAGAAGGGCACTAAACCCCTGGGGACTATAAGATGGCGTCCCCAAGTTCAGTTCGCTCTCTCGGCCTTGGCTCTCAACGAGGAGAGACCTGCCTAGCAGCTGCATCAACCAAGTAAGTCTAAGGTCAATGCACGCTACGAGATAGACGCTCCTAGCTACTATTCTGTACCAGTTTGAAGCCAGCAGCATCAGAACCGGACAACGGCCATTGTTCCTCTGACTGAGTGGGCCACTCGAAGTTAAGTATAGGCTTTTAGTAGTAGTTGTAGTTTAGCAAGTAGAGTTTATGCATGAGTAATAATTGACTGTGTGTGTAAATAAATGTGTATTGATTTTGAACTTACTAACTGGTGTATCGAGTCATTGATCAGTACTTGGCTTTGAACCCTGTGGTGGTATCAGAAAGATATCTGGTGACTCTCGAGCAAAGGTGATTAAAACAGAGCAAATGAAGGGAAAGCATAACGAGCAACAGTGCCACCATGTTATCCATGTTATCATGTTTCTGCTTTGTTTACTTCAATTATCCTATTCATTTATAATCATCTCATAATTAAATGCTGTGTCCTGATGTTTCTGGAAGACATTTGCAGAAACTTGTAAAGTTCAAAACATTTATTTACAAACATAATTATAAATACAAAACTTTGAAACCAGTTAATATTTAACTCAACCATTAACATTGTCAGCTGATCAGTGACATTCAACTATTTCAACTTTCACAAATTTCTTGCAATAAACTATATTTTCTCACTTAAACGTAATGGTCAATAAAATATATTTCTCTGCACAAACACAAAGGTATTTCTATCTGTAAAGAGGCAGGAAGGGGAGCGTTTTGACATATTAATTATTAATGTTCCGAGCTCAAAGTGCAAAAGCAGCAGCTGCTGAAGCGCAGTGTCCTGGCACACATCTCCTCTGGCATCAATTTGGGATGTCCTTTGGCAGTACATTCTTAGAGGTAGATAATTGGTTCATTGCAATTACTGTCAGAGAGATAGTTCACATTAGCTTACAGGAGGCTTGCATATGTCAACTCAGGCATTACACTTTATTAAATGATTTGAAATAATCATTCAGGCTTGTAAGGATGAATATTTCACCAGGGAGACTCTTAAACAACAGCTTTAAATACATTGCAAAATCCAAATGTACTTTAGCTTTGACTCAACTGGGAGATGATCATGCCAGCATTAGTGTTCTTGAAGGAGTCAATAGCACCGGTATAGAGACCATTATCACCTGAAACCAATTGCGTTGATTTGCCCATTTGCTTAAGATGTCAGAGTCACGACTGCCAAAGCAAATCTTCTTTGTCAAGCTCAAGAGAGGACCCTGAACAAGAGAAGGAAAAGGAAGCTCTTCAAAGACACCTTGAAATAGAACACAGATGTCAATGCCTGGGAGATCTTTGCTCAGAAGAGACCCAGTTGGAGGAACTTTTTATTGAAGGGTCACAATTCTTCGAGAACACCCGACGGCAAGAGGAGGCCCGGAAAAGAAGCCTGAGAAAGGAATACCCACAACCCAGAGTTCAAGGACCGATCCCAACATTTGGAAACTGCTGCCAAGTGAGTGATTGAAGATGTGGCTCTAGGATCGGGCTCAACAGCCACAAAAGGACCCACAGAACCCATGACCAGTAACACTGAGTATCTTAGATGAACAATCATACCTGTTAGCGAATGATCACCGCATCAATCCATTATAGTTTCTTTAATGGATTTAACATCCTCATGTCAAACCAAAGTTTAGAAAATGTATAAATAAATCTTTCTTTCACTTTATTTGTACTTCAAACATATTTATCAATGCTAAACTCTAATAATATAAACATTAACCTATCAAAAAAGTGTCTCCTGATGTCTCCTGCTTCAGTCAGACCGAAAAATAAAAGTGCAACTAAAAAGGTGTAAAAGCGCATCTAACATCGGGGCAAGTCGTCCAAGTCAGCGCTGTCACAAATCTTTCATTCAGCAGCTCCAGACCAGCGCTGGGTGTCAAGCAGGGAAAAAAATTCACCTGGAGTTTGATGACGTGCGCTTCCAGCGCACAATCCCATATGCCCGCACTTTCGGGTAATCAAGCCGTTCATGTGCGGCGGACCAGTGAGTTAAGTCAGTGAGAAAGCCACGGGCCAATGTTTCTGGGTGATAACCTTCTGTTCTAGACTTACTTTATAACTCAAAATTGATGCTCTTTGACTCCATGTACTGCATATTGTGTCTTCTTTCCTTCATTCACAACCCAGTTGGACTCTAGAAGTTTTTCCCAACGATATTTCTCTACCTGCAAAGATTCCGAAAAACCTTACAATTTGGTCAGACTTTCAATGAACCTCGCTAACCTCTCTCCTGAGCTATACATAGTATCCACCATTCCCCTGTTCATTAAATAAATGGTGCAATATCAATGCATATTTTTATTGCATTTAAATATTTGAAATGATCTATTTCACATCCTGAGTGAGGGAAATTATGTAACAATGCGATCTCTATGGTATAACACGATACTTAAACTTTATGAAAAATAACACTACTTGAAATTGTTAGGCGGGCAACTGCAGCTTTGTTTATCAATTTTGAATCCCTGGAGGGTCTCCTTTTTCTTACGTGCTCGCTCACGGGCGAGGGTGACTTACTTCCACACTAAAAATGAGATTGTAGGTGACTGAAGAATCCAACGCATGACATGAAAGTCGTCATGATCCCCGATTACCATCGGCCACACTCCTCCTTTGAGAGAGAGAGCTGACTGGTGGTGGCTTAACTTGAGGGTCACCACACCTCAGACGAAGGTCAAGATTGAGACGGAAGGGCTTTCATGAATAACTTCTGCTGCTACAGGAATTGAACCTGCACCGTTGGCAATGCTCCGCATCACGAACCAGGCATTCAAAGCATGACCGACAGTCTCTGTCACAGGTGGGGTAGACGATGGTACGAGGAACTTGTGGGTGGGGTGCCCAAGTTGCTACACACTCCTTTTGCTGTTGATGCTTAGTTTCAGTTTGCTCTGGTGTTGAAAGGCGAGGTGCTCAGCTCCTTCCCAGATGCTTTACCTTCACTTCAGGTGGTCTTGTGCCAGGGATTCCCAGATGATGATGGGCATGTTGCAATTTTTCAAGGAGACTTTGAAGCATTTCCTCTGCCCTCCTGAGACTCACTTAATCTGCATAATACTTTTTAGTTCTCTTCAGAGGAAGACAAGAAGAGCTACTCAAAAATATTCGAGCAATTCGATAACTATTGCCATCCGCAAAAGAACGAAACCTTCGAGCGTTATCTTTTCAGGGTGAGACTGCAGAAATCAGGCGAAACATTTGACTATTTTGTCTCAAAGCACAATCCTGCAACTTTGCAGACCTCCATGATTCATTGATAAAATACCAAATTGTATACCATTTACAATGTGATAAATTATCCGAGCAATTGCTGAGAGAAAACGATTTGAAACTAGCAGATGCCATAAAAATATGCAAGACCAGTGAGATTTCACAAATGCAAATCAATGAGATTCAGACACTAGAAAGTGGTGAGAAAAAAAGAGGGCACTGCCCACGCCAACTTTGCTGTTTTGCAGCAGGATCAGAAAAGTGGACCGGACGGTGGCCATTTTGAGAAATTTTCAGAGTACGCCATTTTGTGCCGGAGGTGCGGCAGAACGCATGATCTGAGAAAATGCCCTGCATTCGGCAAAACTTGTGCCAGAAAAAAACATTTTGCCCAGCAATGCCTGTAATGATTGCAAGAATGCAGCAGCCTGAGAGTATTAATGCGATAACCGAGGCTAACAAAATTAGTGATTCATCAATTATGCGAAGTGCAGTCCTGAACAGGCAAGCTGAGTTTAATGCTGTACCAGATGGCCTGGAACGTTCCTTTTTTGTGGATATGATCAATGAAGGCGCTGAACAACGAAACACGAAAATAGAAGACGAAATGGCAAACCACTTGGATAATTGGACGATTCCGCTCATAATTAATCAAACCATCACAAACATCAAACTTGTCACAGGTGCCAGAGCGAATTTAATCAATGAAGCATACCTGCTGAAGATGTGGATTCACCCACGAATAGAGGATAACGATTGTAATCTCACCGACTACCACGGCGCAACAATCAAGACGTTGGGAACATATAACCTGAAAGGCGAGTGAATACAAAAGTATTGACAGTTAAATTTGCAATTGTTGAAGCAGACAAGTGATCACTGCTAGATGCAGCAGCATGTGAGTTCCTGCAACTAGTACAGCGATTAAACGATACAGACACTGACTATACAGGCATTGACGATGCAGACACCAACTTAACTGACACCGAAGGTACAGTCCACAACTATATACTGAATGTGCACACGGCAGCCATTGATGCAAAGTTAGTACAGACTCCAGAGAAACAATCCAAGACAGGCCACAGCTTCACACACAGCGAATGACAAAACAGGTTCTCGTGAAAGGGTGGTGGACCCAAAAAATACAGGTGCCCTCGAGAATATGAAACAATGCATAAATACTGTAATGATATGTAGACAGACATGTAACTAAAGGATTAATCACAACACCTAGATATGGCAGTACCACTAGAGGGCATTACTAGATCCACTATATAACTGAATTCCCAGAAGCTCTAGCTCTTTCAGCTTTTTTTCCATGCAGGAGTTCCCAGATAGCAGCAGTGTAGTAGACAGGATCTCAGCCGAGACAACACGTTTAGCTTAGATACAGTTTGTACAGTTCTTTATCCTTACTTTATTGCTAGAGTTAGTTCAGTGGAGTGTCAAACCCATTTATTCGTTTTATCGTTACTTCATAAATTCTTTCAGTTTAGTTTGAAGACTCGAGTGTTCTCCAACATCATCTACAGTTAGTAATGACGTGTATCACTTAAACCCAGTAATATAACATGCTACCAGGAGTAGCAATATAATATAACAAATACTAAGTTGGAAGTCAACAGAAACAAAATCTGCAAAGCAAAGCCAAAGGCGGCTTCAGAAGATGACTCGTGTTCTCGAAGCAAATGTCTCCTCGAAAAGAAACATGTCAGTGATGACAATGACTGCTCGTCAAACATCAAACAGAAATGTCGGGCCAGAACAATAGAATAGAAAACAAGAACAAATGGTCTGAAGAGCAGGAGAAGCAAGTGTTTGAAAGGAACGGAAAGAAATCAAATAAGCCATGAAGCACTGATCGGCAAACAAAAAACACCTGACACAGTGTGGCATCTCACGGCCTCACAAAAGAAAATGTTGAACTTTTGGAATTGAAACAGCACCATGAGCTGGAAATGAAGGAACTAGGGAGGACACGAGCTGTGCTACGGGACGAGAAGAGGGAACAAAAATCCCTGCTACTTGCCTCTCAGTTTCAACGAGCAGAAATAGTACACCAGAAACAGCTTATTGAGGAGGATCGGCAAGTCATTAACCAGCTGAACACAAAAATGAACTCCTTTCAGCACAGGGTTGCATGTCTAGGCAGAGAGAGAAGCCACATGAAAGGAAATTGCCTTGAATTGGAGGTGGTTCAAAGAGAGACAGAGACCTTATGGGAACAACTTTTCTCAGCTAACAAATCCCTGCAGCTGGTCACCCAGATCCAGAAAGCTCTTGGTGGGGAACAAGCGAACAAGCTTTAAAAGGATGCGGGGGGATATTATAGAAACACACAAAATTATGAAGGGAATAAATAGAATAGATGCGGGGAGGTTGTTTTCACCAGTGGGTGAAAGCAGAACTAGAGGGCATAGCCTCAAAATAAGGGGAAGTAGATTTAGGAACTTCTTCACCCAAAGGGTTATGAATCTGTGGAATTCTCAGCCCAGTGAAGCAATTGAGCCTATCTCGTTAAATGTTTTCAAGATAAAGATAGACAGTTTTTTGAAGAATAAAGTAATAAAGGGTTATGGTGTTCGGACGGGAAAGTGCAGCTGAGTCCACAAAAGATCAGCCATGATCTCATTGAATGGCAGAGCAGGCTCGAAGGGCCAGATGACCTACTCCTGTTCCTAGTTCTTATGAAATGTTAACACAATCAAGTCAGGAAGTTGAACTGGCTGCAAAAGACCATGAGATAAACAATTAGTTGAGGATGTACAGCGGTTGCAGGCAAACCTAACCAAACTCCATGAAACCACAGCAAGTCAGGTCTCACAACTGGACCAGTTCATGCTGAAGAAAAATATAGACAGCAATCTTGTCTTGACAGAGAAAACAAAAATGAACAAAAGTTCATGCTTCAGCAACAGATCATTCAAGAAGCAAGAAGTCAATGGTTCTTCAAAAATAGAGCAAAGAAAACAAGAAGTCAATGCATATTTCAGTGCTTTCCTAAGCACAGGAAAAGACCACATCAAAGCAACAAAGAGGGTTCAGCAGCAGAATCATTCAGAAAGCTGATCGATTGAACTGATGAAATGTCAAATTTGCATGCATGCAGTTAACCTGACTAAAATCACTGTATATGTGTATTGTTTGAAAGTACATACCTATGATTCAAAATCATTTTGAAAGAAAGGATAGGATACGCAGACTATCATCTGTATATAATATAACAAGTTCATCATCACTGTGAATTCTATGATCTAGGATCTGCATGGGTATTATGAGTAATATGTTGTACAGTTGTAGTTCTAGCATCCGACCAAAAGGTGGGGTGAGGATGAAGCCCATGAACCCTGATGCACCATGTGTTCTTTCAGAAGGTGTTTGTTGGGAGTTGATAGCAGTTGCATCTTAGAGTAGCTCTGTAGTAGCCGAGTGTAAGTTAGCGTTAGACATTTATTTCTAAATGTATTCATCTGAGACATTTTAGTTATTGCTTAGTGTAATGGTAATGATAAATAACTTTGTTTACAATACAAAATCTAATGTTCTTTCTTTACATGGCAACATCGAGATTCCACATCATAGCACATAGAACATACAGCGCAAAAGGAGGCCATTCGGCCCATCGAGTCTGCATCGACCCACTTAAGCCCTCACTTCCACCCTATCCCTGTTACCAAATAACCCCTCTTAACCTTTTTGGTCAATAAGGGCAATTTATCATGAACAATCCACCTAACCTGCATGTCTTTGGACTGTGGGAGGAAACCGGAGCACCCGGAGGAAACCCACGTAGACATGGGGAGAATGTGCAAACTCCGCGCAGACCGTGACCCAGCAAGGAATCAAACCTGGAACGCTGGTGCTGTGAAGCCACAGTACTATCCACTTGTGCTACCGTTATGCCCTAAACAATCAGCCCAGACAAAGAACATTAAAGAGTAATGTGGAGTGGATGTCCAAAGAGAACTGCTCCTCTCACTCTCTCTCTCTGTTAATGACCCACTGCTCCTCTCACACTCTCTCTGTTAATGACCCACTGCTCCTCTCACTCTCTCTCTGTTAATGACCCACTGCTCCTCTCACACTCTCTCTGTTAATGACCCACTGCTCCTCACTCTCTGTTAATGACCCACTGCTCCTCGCACTCTCTCTCTGTTAATGACCCACTGCTCCTCACTCTCTGTTAATGACCCACTGCTCCTCTCCCTCTCTCTCTGTTAATGACCCACTGCTCCTCTCACACTCTCTCTGTTAATGATTCCACTGCTCCTCTCACACTCTCTCTGTTAATGATTCCACTGCTCCTCTCACTCTCTCTCTGTTAATGACCCACTGCTCCTCTCACACTCTCTCTCTCTGTTAATGATTCCACTGCTCCTCTCACATTCCCTGTTAATGACCCACTGCTCCTCTCACACTCTCTCACTGCTAATGACAAACTGCTCCTCTCACACTCTCTCACTGCTAATGACAAACTGCTCCTCTCACACTCTCTCACTGCTAATGACAAACTGCTCCTCTCACACTCTCTCACTGTTAATGACCCACTGCTCCTCTCACTCTCTCAATGATTCCACTACTCCACTCATTCTCTCTCTCTGTTAATGACCCACTGCTCCTCTCACTAACTCTCAGTGTTAATGACCCACTGCTCCGCTCACATTCTCTCACTGTTATTGACCCACTGCTCCTCACTCTGTGTTAATGACCCACTGCTCCTCTCACACTCTCTCTGTTAATGACCCACTGCTCCTCTCACTCTCTGTTAATGTCCCGCTGCTCCTCTCTCACTCTCTCTCTGTTAATGACCCACTGCTCCTCTCACTCTCTGTTAATGACCCACTGCTCCTCTCACTCTCTGTTAATGACCCACTGCTCCTTTCACTCTCTCATTGTTAATGACCCACTGTTCATCTCACTCTCTCTGTTAATGTCCCGCTGCTCCTCTCTCACTCTCTCTCTGTTCATGACCCAACTGCACCTCTCTCTCTCTCTGTTAATATCCCACTGCTCCTCTCTCACTCTCTCTCTGTTCATGACCCAACTGCACCTCTCTCTCTCTCTCTCTGTTAATATCCCACTGCTCCTCTCTCACTCTCTCTCTGTTCATGACCCAACTGCACCTCTCTCTCTCTCTCTCTCTGTTAATATCCCACTGCTCCTCTCTCACTCTCTCTCTGTTCATGACCCAACTGCACCTCTCTCTCTCTCTGTTAATATCCCACTGCTCCTCTCTCTCACTCTCTCTCTGTTAATATCCCACTGCTCCTCTCTCTCACTTTCTCTCTGTTAATGACCCACTGCTCCTCTCTCATTCTTTCTCTGTTCATGACCCACTGCTCCTCTCACTCTCTCTGTTCATGACCCACTGCTCCGCTCTCTCTCTCTCTCTGTTAATATCCCACTGCTCCTCTCACTCTCTCTCTGTGTTACTGACCACTGCTCCTCTCATAGATTTCATAGAATTTACAGTGCAGAAGGAGACCATTCGGCCCATCGAGTCTGCACCGGCTCTTGGAAAGAGCACCCTACCCAAGGTCAACACCTCCACCCCATAACCCAGTAACCCCACCAAACACTAAGGGCAATTTTGTACACTAAGGGCAATTTATCATGGCCAATCCACCTAACCTGCGCATCTTTGGACTGTGGGAGGAAACTGGAGCACCCGGAGGAAACCCACGCACACACGGGGAGGATGTGCAGACTCCGCACAGACAGTGACCCAAGCCAGAATTGAACCTGGGACCCTGGAGCTGTGAAGCGATTGTGCTATCCACAATGCTACCGTTCTGCTCCTCTCTCTCTCTCACAGTTAATTTCCTGCTGCTCCTCTCACTCTCTCTCTGTTCATGAGCCATGCTCCTCTCACTCTCTCTATCTAATGACCCACTGCTCCTCTCACTCTGTGTTAATGTCCCATTGCTCCTCTCACTCTCTCTGTTAATGTCCCGCTGCTCCTCTCACTCTCTCTCTCTCTCTCTCTGTTAATGACCCACTGCTCCTCTCACTCTGTGTTAATGTCCCATTGCTCCTCTCACTCTCTCTGTTAATGTCCCGCTGCTCCTCTCACTCTCTCTCTCTCTCTCTCTGTTAATGACCCACTGCTCCTCTCACTCTGTGTTAATGTCCCGCTGCTCCTCTCACTCTCTCTCTCTCTCTCTCTGTTAATGACCCACTGCTCCTCTCACTCTGTGTTAATGTCCCATTGCTCCTCTCACTCTCTCTGTTAATGTCCCGCTGCTCCTCTCACTCTCTCTCTCTCTCTCTCTGTTAATGACCCACTGCTCCTCTCACTCTGTGTTAATGACCCAGTGCTCCTCTCACTCTGTGTTAATGACCCACTGCTCCTCTCACTCTGTGATAATGACCCGGTGCTCTCACTCTCTCCATCTAATGACCCACTGCTCCTCCCACACACTCTCTCTCTGTTAATGACCCACTGCTCCTCTCACTCTGCGTTAATGACCCAGTGCTCTTCTCACTCTCTCTCTGTTAATGACCCACTATTCCTGCCATTCACTCTCTGTGTTAATGACCCACTGCTCTCACTCTCTCCATCTAATGACCCACTGCTCCTCCCACACACTCTCTCTCTGTTAATGTCCCACTGCTCCTCTCTCACTCTCTCACAGTTAATGTCCTGCTGCTCCTCTCACTCTCTCTCTGTTCATGAGCCATGCTCCTCTCACTCTCTCTCTCTCTGTTAATGACTCACTGCTCCTCTCACACTGTGTTAATGACCCACTGTGCCCCTGACCAGCTACCCCCCTCCCCCCTAGTCGGGCGGTACTGTTGTGTGGCCTCCCGTGCCTGGCCAGGCCCCACGTACTGCTCATTGTCCCCGTCCTCCTCCTCGTCTGACGAGGCCTGCCCTTCCTCCCCATCCTTTTCCAGCATATCGTCCCACTGCAGGGCTATATTGTGGAGGACGCAGCAGACCACCACGATGCGGGCGACCCTCCTGGTCGCGTACTGGAGGGCGCCTCCGGAGCGGTCCAGGCACCTGAAGCGCATCTTCAGGACCCCGAAGAACCAAGCGCCTCTCGACCACAACCCTGGTCGCTGTATGGGCATTATTGTAGCGGGTCTCCATGCCAGTCTGTGGCCTCCGGATAGGCGTCATTAGCCAAGACTGCAATGGGTAACCCCTGTCGCCCAGCAGCCAGCCCCACAGCTGGGTGGGGTGTCTCTCAAACATGTCGGGGATCACCGAGTGCGCCAAGATGAACGGGTGATGCACACTGCCTGGGTATTGGTCGCAGAGGCGCATAATGTGCATCTGATGATCGCAGACCACCTGTATGTTCGTCGAACGGTACCACTTCCTGCTTGTGAATAGCGGCCTGTTATCCGCCTGTGGCCGTAGGGCAACATGCATCCTATCGATGACCCCCTGGACCCGGGGCACCCCGGTGACGGAGAAAACCACACTGCCCGGGTATCCTGGTGGGTGCGATCCACAGGGCAATTGATGTACCGCTCCGCCTGGGCATACAGGGTGTCAATGATGGCATGGATGGACCTGTGCACCGATGCCTGGGAGATGCCGGACAGGTCTCCACTCGGTGACTGTAAGGATTCCGTCACGGAAAGGTGCAGCACAACCGTTACCTTGACGGCTACCGGGAGCGGGTGTCTTCCCCATACCCATGCGGGGCCAGGTGTGCCATCGTCTGGCAGATGTGTCGCATTGTCTCTCTGCTCAACCGCAGTCTCCTTCTGCATGCCCGGTCCCGAAGGTATTCAAATGACATGCATTTGCTATACACGCGTGGCCTCATCAGGCTCCTCCTTGGCACCTCCTCCTCTCCTGTTGGGTGGCTGGCCCTCCAGCCGGAGCGGCTTCCACCTGTCTGTCTGCAGCCTGCTCGTCTGCTGCACCCTCTGCCTCCTCTCTGAGCCGCCCCTGTTCATCCTGCCACAGGGCTTCATGTAGGGCAGCGGCCATTACCATGGCGACCAGCATCGCAGGTTGATGTCCGAAAGCCATAACTTCCTGCAGGGAGTGAAAGGTAACATGTTATCATTTGTTATGGGCCAGAGTTTAGAGAACACCAAAGGGTATCACGGAGTTCACCTGATCCACAACTTTTAATAGATTGTGGTTATGGGGAACACACGGGCCTACTCTGCAGGTGTGATGCAAACAGAAATCTACAGTACTTTTAAATTAAAACAATGTTTATTTATGAAACCAGTAAACATCTTAAAAACTATCAACACCAATAAATCCCCAAAGAATACAGTACTCGATGGATAACCCTTAATAAATCCCCAAACAATATCGGAAGACAAAAGACCCTTTTTAACACGAAGATCAGGTTTAAAATTCACTATTGAGAGCAGTCAGCACTTTGAAATCACCCAATTGATTTGGAGAAAGTCTTTAGTTTGCAGAGAGACCCATGCACATCTGCTGACTTTCACTGCAGCTCTTCTCTCTGAAAACAAAACTAAAAACTCACTCTGTAGCAGCCTGCTCAAAAACGAAAGTAAAGCAGACAGACAGCCCAGCTTCACCCACTCTCTGACATCACTGCAGCTCTCTAATAAACACCCATTTCTTAAAGGTTCACCCAGTACAGCTAATCAATAAACTCCCATTTCTTAAAAGGTACTCTTGTATGACACATGGCGCACATCAATGCATGCACAACCAGGTCCATGGGCTACACGGTGTCCCTGGTTGGCACTGCGGACCCCAACCAAGCATGACCCCCACCCCCCCCACCCCGTCCCTGGTCCTGATGCCCGTCCCTGCTGCCAATGGCACCGTCGAATGGCACTGCGCTCTCTGAGGGCTCCGGTCGATATGGTCCTGGGTGCTCCCCAAGTAGGTGGCTGCTGATTGGGTTGGGTGGAGGGGGGGGGCAGCCCAGGGGCCAGGGTGGGTGGCCAACAAGGTGGCTGCCCTAGTGGTGGTCTGTGCCTTGGCACCCCTCTGTCCTGTTGGGGTGCTGACTATCATAGAATTTACAGTGCAGAAGGAGGCCATTCGGCCCATCGAGTCTGCACCGGCTCTTGGAAAGAGCAGCCTACCCAACGTCAACACCTCCACCCTATCCCCATAACCCATTTACCCCACCCAACACTAAGGGCAATTTTGGACACTAAGGGCAATTTATCATGGCCAATCCACCTCACCTGCACATCTTTGGACTGTGGGAGGAAACAGGAGCACCCGGAGGAAACCCATGCACACACGGGAAGGATGTGCAGACTCCGCACAGACAGTGACCCAAGCCAGAATCAAACCTGGGACCCTGGAGCTGTGAAGCAATTGTGCTATCCACAATTGCTTCACAGCTCCAGGGTCCCAGGTTCGATTCCAGTTTGGGTCACTGCTTGGCCTGTATCCCCCCATCCCCTTCCCTTCCCTCGATCTGGCAGGGACCCCGCCATCCCCCCACAGCCAGCACAGCCAGTGTCCAAGCCAGAAGCCTGGAGTCACCCCACACCACTTCCTACCTCCTCTCTCTGCCGCCGCAACCAGTATGCCAGGTTCACTAATTTCTATAACACATTAGAAACACGCCGTCGGGAAATCGATACATCCGAGGCACTGAATCGCGGAGGCCCCGGAGAATCAGTCATCAGGCCCACTAATGATAGGCCTACAGCACTTTCAGGTCGCGTGTCAGTTGCCGCGATTTTGTCGTTTTTGGAGGGGCTGGGGAGTCCCGATTTGGCATGAAACCGGCGACTGTCTCGATTTCGGCATTGGAAGGTATTCACTGCCTGATCACGTTTCCCGATTTCGGCGATGGCTAACGGAGAATCCAGCCCCAGATTTTCCACATTACACAAAATATTCGCTGCACTTTTAACAGCGAATCCAGTCCAGAGTTTACACCAACTCCTTTATGATTTCTTGGTGTTGACTACTCATAATTGCTTTAACTCTGGATTCCAAGACTGTTTTGAAATTACATTAAGCCTACCTTTGAAGCCTGTTGTCCCACTTGTAAGGATCCTCTTTGTCATCTCGTGCTTCCGATCCCGGACAAGCTCCCAATGTTACAATACCCTGGGCAAATGCACAGTCAATTCCAGACCCACAGACTCTGGGGTGCCATTGAATAGCAGGACCTTTCTCGGCATTGCAGATGCCAAGGACAAACCCGCTCAATACTTCATTCAGCAGACTTCAACTTGAGTCCGCTGAATCGGCCCTATATAATTAATAGGAGGAGCCAGGTCTGTCTGTAGTTTGCATTTTGATATGGGTTTTACAGTCTGCTCGGAGAATTTTTGTTGAACAGCGGCTTTGCCAACTGCTGTCAGATTAGGCAGGAGCTTCTGAGAAAATAAAAGGATTTTCAGGTTCCGCTTGAAAGGTTCTCTCTCTAAAAGGTCTCTGCACAGATGCACCAGTAAACCTGTTCTATTAACTTTATTTATTTGTAGCATTTGAACTATATTGAGGCTGCTTAGTTGGATTATTTGGCAGGTGTACAATGTAAGTTTACGTTTTTCCTTGTTTCCTTCATCCCAGGTGGCACTGGCTGCCCTTTGGCTCACCCCCCAGTACCTTCGGGAAACAGTCCATCCCTCCTGGCCGCCACCGCATCGAGGAACCTCCATGGGTTTGCATATGCGAATCGTGGGGCCGGTCGTCACGTTACGTCCCTTGGATGCGAGCTGAGTGGGGTTGGCAGTGCAAGTCCTGTTTAAGTGCTGATTGACCTTGTTAACGGGGGGCAGCTGGTGAGCCTTAATTTGCTGCGAGAGGCCCATGGGGCCTCGTTAAGTGGACCAATTAATATTAAATAGCGTTCCCGGCCTTCCTGTGCCGAACTTCGGGAAGATTGCGACATTTCCCACTGACTACCACACTTTCCGGAGAATCGCGCCCAAAGGCAATTCACCTGACGGTCCGATGTTAATGTGCTTAAATAGTAGTCGTACTATAGTGGTATGGTCAGCTCTGAGAGGGGTCCAATTGGCCCAAAATAGCAGGCCAGGTGCAAATAACCATTAGATGGTGAGTCTTCCCACTCTGTCTGCTTCCAGCAGGTGCACAGCACAAATGTGCTCTCATCTTCCCAAAGATGGTGATCAACAGTTGCAGAAGTGGCCAGAAATGATCTTTCACCATTTTCAGCCACTATAGCACTGAAGCCACCAGCACAAGGGAGACCAATTTTGCAGCCTTGTAAGTGTCTCGTGAAATAAAACATCACAATGTGGGTATCTATTTGCTGCGGGAAATTGTTCCACATTTAATTATTAAGAAAGATTTGGAATGAACTTCAGATATTTAAAATTTATGGTTGTCCCTCTCTATTGCTTACATGACTGTTCTCATGATTTATGTAATTAATAGGAGTGATGTAGTCACTCTGCCCAACACTGAGGGACTTTTTCACTGTTGAAAATGAAAGCAAAACAATTTCTGAACCATCGATAACTTTACCACTCACTTAAGCACTGACCAGAAAATAATTCCTTGAGGGCTGGATTGGAAGGGAGGGGTCAATCCTTTGTTTTGATTTGTGATGAAGTCACAGCATATGGCGAAATAAGTACTTGCAAATAGATGTTTGTCTGTTTATTTTAAATGGATTTGTGTCTTTATTAAAGGAATGGTTAAATGCTGATCCATTAAGATAACAACACCAATTTTGAGGATAACATCCTTTATTGCACAGCGCTAATTTCCCTGCAAGTATTGAACAGGGGTCCTACTTCTTGCAGGTGGCAATTTTTTAATATCATGCCACTTCCAAAGCCAGTTTACCACAACAATAAATGTTAGCTACAAGTCTACCACAAGATTAAATTGAAATTTTATGTTTTGTAAGACCTGTACTACTGGCATTGGTTCCTGATATGGATGGTAAGAGCTTTAGATATCACTCACATCCATTTTACTGCATCTATCTAGCCATCAACCGCATGGCAATCCTGGCAAATTTTGAAAATTGAGTCCAACTCAAATCTTTTGATGGATAGAAAAATGCAGCTGATAAGATAGCGAGGGATGAGGGCTATGAGTTCTAAGGTCAGACTAAAGATGCCAGGGTTCATTTCACGAGAAATTGAGAGGTTATTAGAAAGGTCACTGGAGATGTGCAAAGGTATGAGAGAAAATATTGAGTTGGATGGGATAAAATTTAAATCTCCCCAGAAGAGAAAACCTGAATTTCTAGTGGGGTAGAAAGGGCTTCTGGATGAGCGAAAATGGCACCCAAACCTCTATTCCAGCAGTTCCGTCCCTGGAGTTGAAGCCGGTGCCCATCGTTTTCCCCAGGGAGGTATGAGGGCCTGGTTATCATGGCCCCACCTCCATGGTTCAAGGAAGTAGCTGCAGATTGAAAAATGCAGCTGTTTTCAAATAGATCCAATGGTCAGTAGTGGGATGTTGAAAACATGACTCAGGGACTTAAGGCCTTTGAGGAAAAGGCTTATAGCTGCTGGAGTTATTTGGAAAGATAGGACCATTTGGGAGAGTTTTTGGAGACCTTTGGGAGAATTGTAGGTACCCCTTTGGAAGAGACAAAGTGCCCCTTGGGAAAGGAAAGTGCCCTTGGGGAGTGGTAAGATGCCCTTCGGGATTGGTGAGAGTAGACATGAATGTCCATAAAAAGTGGATAAACTTTGTGAAAATTTTAATGCTTGTAGAAACTTTATATCACCTGCCCTTTAAATTTAAAAAGTGTTTTTGACTCTGTCTGTTGACATAAGTCTGAGGGGTACATTATAGGATTTGTGGTGCATAACTAATTCCACAATTTATCATCACCATGTAAAGTGCCTGTCAGTTTACAATTTGATTGACAACTCAAAGTGGTTCAAAATGTGGGTGTATGAGTACAAATCTTATTTTTAAAGCAGATTAAGTACTTGATATAAATGTTTGTTTTTATAGAGGATTAAGTAGTTTAACATATTTAAATGTATTGAATGTTTTTTATGAATGAGAGTTTGTTTTAAATACGGTCTGCACTGGACACTTAGAACTTTATTTTATTTCAATTCAGCATAGCTCCTGAGGTCTGCCCATGGTGGATACTGGGTGAGTTGGTATGTCGGGAGTAAGGTTAAAGGGTGATGGGTGGCGGTATGAATTGTCACCAATTTACCATAGATGGTATTAGTGTCCACAGGCTGTGGTTAGAAGAGCATAGGTTAGCATAGTAGGTGAGGTGCTATGGAATTGGCAGAGGTTGGCGGGGGGGGGGGGGGGGGGGGTATGAGGGGCCCATTGGATAGGTATAGAGTTATAAATTAGCAAAGGACACAAAAGAGGCTATTGGAATGAGTAGAGGGGCATAGGTGCCAGTTGTGGTATGAGGGGCCATGGGGAGTTTTGTTAAGGGCATGAGCAGGCATGATTTGGGATGGATGGAGCATTGGAAATGGTGTTGTTGGGGGTGGTAGTGGGGGGGACGGAGGGAGGAGAGATGAGGGAATAAAGGGGTTTGAGGGCTAGAGGGCTGCTTTTTGTTTTATTATCTTTCTTCCAAATCCCGGAGCACCAAATCAGCCTTTCACACAACATTCTTTTTAAAAAATAAATTTAGAGTACCCAATTAATTTTTTCCAATTAAGGGGCAATTTAGCGTGTTCAATCCACCTACCTTGGGTTGTGAGGGCGAAACCCACGCAAACCCGGGGAGAATGTACAAACTCCACACGGACAGTGACCTAGAGCCGGGATCGAACCTGGGACCTCGACATGCGCCACCGTGCTGCCCTCACACAGCATACTTAAACACCCAACAGCCCCTGGGGCTGCCTCTGAATTAATTTCAGGAGCTCCCTGTTAACACCCGCAACCAAATGCACCGCACCCACCACCAATTCCTACCCCACAATACCCATCCCTGCACCCCGCAGATTGAAATCTAGAACATCTGAGGTATTTGCCCTGAGTCAGGGATGTGAAATCGGGAATTTTCACGATTGTCTTCCCAACTCAAAAGCGAAAATTTGGTCCTAAACTGGATTTAACAAGGAAGATCATTGCTAGCAGTGAGCTCCATGGGTGAGAGTAGGTTTGGGTGATTCTAATATGTGGCACTTTATCAAATGTCTTTTGAAATGACATGATTTTTGTGCACAACATGCACATGTACTACCTTCATCAACCCTCTTTGTTATTCGATCGAAGAACTCAACTTTGTCAGATACAGTTTGCCTTTAACAGATTCATATTGACTGCCATTTACCAACCCATATTTTTGCCAAGTGAAAATTAATACCTTCTGGATTATGCTCTCCAGAAGTTTTCTCCACTACTGCTTTAGGCTGATTGGCCTATAGTTTATCCCTTCCCCCATTCTGAACAGTGGTGTAACACCTCAAACCTGTCAATCCTATGTTATCACTCCTGTATCGAAGGAAAATTTAAATATTTTAGCAACAGCCTCTGCTTTTTGCAACTTTACTTTCCTCCTGAGAGCATTGCCAAACTTTTAAAGTACCTCCTATTTATCCAATGCAATATCTCTAAACATTCCTTATTTACTCTGACATTGGCAGCATCCTGCAAGGATGTGACCAACATACTCAAAAGTAACTATGTTAAAATAGGTGCATCTTTGGTGGTCTGGCTTTGGCCAGTCATACGCAGTTCTGTGACAATTCATTTTTTATGAAGACAGAAGATTCAAATCTAATGGGGAATTCGGAAGAAACCTATTTGCCCAAAAAGTGATTTGAATGTCAAACTCACTATCATCAACAGTGGCTGAAGCAATTAGTATAGATACATTTAAAGGGAAGTTAGACAAGGGAGAAGGGAATAGAGGGTTACAATGATAGAGTTAGATGGGTAAAGGTGGAAGGAGAGTCAAGTGGAGCATAAATGCTAGCATGGACTTGATAGGCCGAATGGCCTGTTTCTCTGCCATAACCTGTGCAAACCTATGTGAGATCACGTTGTCCTCTGTATTTTTGCAGTTACCATTTTTCATTCAACAATAAATTTTAAAATGATCAAACTGGCCTTGCTGACTATTCAATTTTTGCTCCAATTTCAGACAGCCTTTTAGTTTTATAATCATACATTTAGAAATGCATAGACATCGGATTCTTTTACTGAGAATTTCTCAATTCCAAATACTTAGAAAGATTAAACAAGGGTGAATACTATTCCGGTGCATATTATTACAAATTGCTGTAACACTAACAGATGAAATTATTTTCACATTGCTAGATAATCATTAATATATACGGTGCTATCTGAGATCAGTAAAATATTGTCAGACACTTAAAGACTCCACTCCTTGAGAAGCAGCCTCTTGTCTCAGACAGATAAATATCTGAAGTAGATTTGGCAGCCGGAATCCAATTTTCAAAAACAGACAAAAGAGGTGACACTTCAATACCAAAAATAAATCTCTTAAAGGACAGACCTCATATGCCCAGGATGAACAATGATGCAGCTTCTTCAATACAGATCAAATGGCCTTTTCTTTCTCGTTCAATTGTAACCATTTCAACACCAATGCCAGTTTAGAGTGAGTCAGTTTAGAAAGCTACAGATCAAATGCTTTGAACAAATGGGAGATGATTTTCAGGCAAAGTTCAAAATGATGGGGTGGAGTGGGTGGTGGTTGGGGCATAGCAGTGTCTTGGCTGTCCTGTTCTGCCCAAGGCTGGACTGATATGTATGACACTCTGGGCAAGTATGCAGTCAATTCCTGCCCCACAGACCATGGAGTCCCACCAACAGAAGTGAATTAACCAATAATTTATGTATTTTTCTGAGATCTATGATCCTTGCCTCTTCTAATGAGTTACGGGCACTGGGGCTGGGTTCTCCACCCCGCTGTACCACATTTCCATTTCAGCACGTCAGCGGGATGCTCCGTTATGCCAGCTGCTCAATGGGGTTTCCTATTGTGGGGCAGCCCCACGCTGTCGGGAAACCCCTGGGCTGCTGGCAAAATGGAGATCCTGACGGCGGAGAATCCAGCCCCAGATTTGTAAGTAAAATATGAACAAAACTGTATATTTATAACAAGAGTAAAAGATGAACATACAATGGTAAGAATGGAACAACGGAGTGCTAATCTAATTATTCCCTAAACTCCGTCTGGCCCTCCACCCAGACACACACACAACAGACACATAGTAAGGGTAGGGAAAGGATTAAAAATAACAGGGATGAAAAGGAAATTAGATTTTTTTTGCTGCTGAGGTAGTGGGCTTTGTAGCCGGTGGATCTTCCAAGGTCACAAAGTGGTTTGGGTCTTCCAATAGTTGGCTTCAATGAGAAAATTCAGGCTGTAGAATTCTCTCTGGGGAGTCATTTTCAATTGAATGACCTCCACCAGACTGGCTCTCGGACTCACTGAGACAATATTAGAATATTTCACCTGAGAATTTCAAATAGGTTCCTAAATAGCCCCTCTTCCTGCAGGTGGATCTGGACTAGAACCTCCCACAGATTGAACTGACGGCAGAGAGAAAGGTATTTAAAACTGGCCATCAGTTGAGGAAATTCAGTTTCAGCTCCCAGCCTTTTAATGAGAAGTGAAAATTTCACAGACCTGGCCGCGTTGAGTGTTTTAAATCTGACTCTTCAGACAGAGACACATCATATCAGAGAGATCAGGGCTTGTACCCTCTTGCTACTTGATCCAATGAAAAATTAACTTGGAAAAACAGTCTTTCAGAGAATGCCTACCAGCGTAGCTGAGGAGAAAACAGAGCCTCCAACTGCGTTTTTGAGAGAGATCCACATCCTTTAGGGAGAGAGAACTTAAAGCCTTCTTCAGCTCTGTCCTAACAAAATAAAACCTGTGAGCTAGCATGCCTGAATTTCTAGAAGCTTCTGAAAGATTCCATCAATTACATTGAACAATAGGGGTTGTCCTGGAATTCGAGGAGAGCCTATGAGCTGCTGACTAAACCTGTCAAAATGTGTCATTGGTGATACCAGAGCACACATTGCTATTGGTTTCATTTTTAAGTTAAAGCGGTAGGCCCCAGCAATGCCCAGGTGCAGAAAGTACAACAGCTAAAAGAGCAGGAATTTAAAGGGAAACAAGTGTCTGACGAGGCTTCACAAGATGGCTCTTTACAGATGTAATATTCAGGGTGTGAATGGATGAACAGCAGATCATCTATTTTGGGAGTGAGGTTGCTGAAGTGTGTCAACTGCAGTCCTGTGCTAGTTGTCAAACACTATTTGCAACCTTCAGGCACAACTAGGCACTACCTATGTTCCACTAATTTCTATCAGGCAGTGAGTGAACTAACCTATGGTTCTTAAATTGGCAGACCTCATAAGAAAACTGCAGCTTTATGCTGATGAGTACTTGCCTCCCTCCAAAACCCAACCTGACATCATTCCTGAATCAATGAGGAGTCGCTCAAAACTGACTTTGCATCTGTTTTGGCAGCAAGTTGGCTATACCTTTCTCCACTCCAGCCATTGAGCTTTTTAATCATCAATGGTACTTTGACATTTTGTTACATATAAAGGTATCATAGGTGAACACATAGGGCGGATTCTCTGACCCCCCTGCCGGGTCGCAGAATCGCCGGGGGGCGGCGTGAATCCCATCCCGTCGCTCCGACTCCGGCTGCCGAATTCTCCGGCGCCGATTTTTGGGCGGGGGCGGGGATCGCGCCGCGCCGGTCGGGGTCCACTGGCAGCAACTCCCCGGCACTTCTCCGGGCCCCAATGGGCCGAGTGGCCGCGCAGTTTTGGCTAGTCCCGCCGGCGTGGATTAGATAAGGTCCATACCAGCGGGACCTGGCTTCGAGGGCAGCTTGCAGATTCCTCGGGGGGGGGGGGGCACGGTGGCCTGATCCACGATCGGGCCCCACCGATCTGCGGGCGGGCCTGTGCCGTGGGGGCACTCTTTCCCTCCCCTCTGCGTCGACCTGTGTAAGGCTCCATGATGGCCGACGCCGAGAAGAAACCCCCTGCGCATGCGTAGGAAACACACTAGTGGTTTCGTGCATGCGCCAGAACATGCCGGCGCATGCGCCAACTCGCGCTGGCTGGCGGAGGCCCTTTGGCGCCGGTTGGCACGGTGCCAATCACTCCAGCGCCGGCCTAGCCCCCGGAAGTGCGGAAGATTCCGCAGCTTCCGGGCGGCCCGACGCCGGAGTCGTTCACGCCACTCTTTAGTGCCGATACGGCCCAACCCGCCGAAATCCCATAGTGTGGGATTTTCTCCTTGTTCCATTGGCTCACATGACTTTTTGCTAGTCAAGGAAGCTGAACATGTAGCTTCAAGATCTCCAGCTTAAGATACCTGTGAGTTACATAGAAACATACATTGAAAATAGAAGCAGGAAGAGGCCATTTGTCCCTACGAACCTGTCTACCATTCATTATGATCATGGCTGATCATCAAGTTCAATACTCTGAACCCGCCTTCCCCCTATATCCCTTTATCCCTTTAGCCCTAAGAGTTATGTTTAATTCCTTCTTGAAATTACACAACGTTTTGGCCTCAACTAATTTCTATGGTAGTGAATGCCATAGATTCACCACTCTCTGGGTGCAGAAATTTCTCCTCACCTCAGTCCCTTATCCTCAAACTATGACCCCTAGTTCTGGACTCTCCCACCATTGGGAACATTCTTTTTGAAGCTATCCTGTCTAATCCTGTTAGAATTGTGTAAGTTTCTCTGAGATTCCCCTCTCACTCTTCTAAACTCCAATGAATATAATGCGAACTGACTTAATCTCTCCTATATGACAGTCCCGCCATTCCAGGAATCAGCCTGGTAAACCTTCGCTGCACTCCCTCCATAACATCTCAAATGAAAACTGAGCTGATTAAGGAAGGTGTCAAGCTGGCTGCAATGCAAAATAGTTGGCCACATCTTCAACTGATGTGGCAGAAAGAAAGGCAAAGGAGTGGCAGTAGTAGAAAGAAAACAAGTCAGGTGTGTTGAAGGAAGAATTTTCAAATGAGAAAATAATTAAAGTGGGAATTCGGGACAGCTAAGGGGTTTGTTCGGGTGGAATCAATTACACAATCCAATGTATTAGATTCAGCTTTACCATCCAGTGGTTAAAGATCAAAAATATTAAAACCTAACTGCTGCAACTTTTCACTCCAAGCATTAGATTAATTAATTACTTACGTTGTGTTCACTCATGCGATATGGTGTTTGGCTTTCTCAGACATAATTAATCGGGCTTGATCACTGTTTATCTTTTTAACAATTTATTATTGATCTGAAGTAGGGAATATTACATTGGCAAAGACTTTGTGGTCAATAAATTATTCACATTTCTTTGTAAAATGTAAAACAAATTGCATAATTTATGTAGTTAATAAAAGCCCATAAGTATTTATCATAATTGCAATCTAACAAATTTAGATTAGCTCTTATCTATTAATCACACAATATGTTCATGCATGGTAAGGTACAAACACAGAAATAGGAGCAGGAGTAGGCCATGTGGTCCATTAAGCCTGCTTCGCCATCTAATATGACTTATTTTCAAACATTTCTTGCCGACCCTGTGATTCCATTAGAGTCTAAAAATCCATGAATTCCAGCTATAAATGTGGCCAATGACTGATCATTGATAGACCTCTAGGTAGAGAATGCTAAAGATGCACAATCCTAAGTGGAGAGATAAGGGGCGGAATTCTCCGAGCTAAAATGGTGATCGGTGCGGGGGGGCAGAGAATGGGCGCCAAACCCAAGATAGGGTCCGGCGCCGCTCCCGCGATTTTCCAGTCCCCGGAGAGGCGCCGCAAATCGCGCGCGCACGTAGTACACTGCGCCGGTCAGGGGCCATTGAAAGAGGACCCCGCGGCAATTCTCCAAAGTCAACTGGCCGAGTTCCCGACTGCGTGGTTCTCACATGGTCCCACCTGTCAGGAACTCGGCGTGGCAGTTGCGGACTCAGTCCGCGGCCGCCCTGGTCGGGGGGTGTGGGGTGTGGGTGGGGGATCATTCACCGGGGGGGGGGGGGGGGCTCCAGGATGGCCAGGCTACCGATCTTGGGCCACTGATCCGCGGGTGCGCTCGATCTGGGGGGCCTATGTTTTCAGTGCCGGTCCGTGGTTTGGGGCATGTCGCATGGCTATGTCGCATGGGGCAGCCAACAAAGGCCACCGCTTACCCCCAACCGGAAGTGCAGGGCCCCGCATCAGCAGCTGGATCTCTGAGAAGCACTCCGGGACCCTGCTAGCCCCCTTGAGGTAAGTGAATCGCACCGGACTTTCTTCAGGAAAGTGCGGAGTGATTTGCCCGTGTTTATTCGCGGGTGTGGGGGCATAGCCCCATTATTGGAGAATCCCACCCCTGCTTTGGTAATAAAGTTTTTTTTTACACTTTTTTGGGATTTTAATATTCATCAATCAAGATGAGAGCAGTTTTCTCACAGTTTTCGCAATTATAAAGCAATTAACCCAATGCTAAGAATTCATGAGGAAGAAATTGGGGAAATTCAGCTAGCTGTGAACAGCTCAATTACAGGGATGTTGTTTGAAGAACATAGGTGTAGAAAGAAACTTAACAATCTGACATGAGTTATCAATGGAATGCGTTCATGTTACAGATGCCTCGCCAGGTCTCAACAGTGACTAAGAGACTGGACCAGATGCCATAACTTTTTTTAAGTTTTAAAAAGGTAGAAAGATTGATTCATTCCAGTAGTAATAATATAAGAAATTGGGTTTGTTATTTCATAAACAAACTTTATGGAAACAAAAGAAAAGAAAACGATATTTAAACTTTTACTTCAGCTCTAACGCTAACAGATTACATGCAGTTTCTTAACCTTAACACAACAGTTCCCATTAGACGACAATGCAGAAGAACATGCAGCTCTTGTGCCACTTTAACAAGAAGTCAAAGGCAATACTTGCATTTACAAAGCAACTTTCCTTCGGGTAGGGACATTCATTCTGAACTCTTTTCCAAAGTCTGCCTTAATGGCAACTTTCATGACCTCTCTGTCAGTTTTCAAAGCCTTCTGTTGTAGTTATTCAAAACAGCATTTTTTCCTCTCTCTTTCTTACCCCCCTCAATCAGAGGTTCTCCCCTGAGGTGACCAGACTTGAATACCTTATCATTATCTTGGCTGATTGGCCACTCCCATTTATACAAAAGACCAGGGGCGAGATTCTCAATTATGAAATTGTCGATCAGACGGAGAATCCCTTTTTACGACAAAATCGGGAGTGGCGCCGGTTTGACCCAGGTTTCGCGTGCTCCCCCCTCTCCAAAACTGCAAAATCGTGGCACGCACCGCACGCCGTTAGAACGGCCTCAGCACATCACCTGAAGGCCCATCCCAGATGCTCTGCCCCTTATGGGCTGCGTTCACGACAGCACAGGGGTCGGGTCGACCCAGCCATGCGGGAACCCGGTGTGGCAGCTGCGGACTGTGTCCAGCCCCACCACAGTCGACCGGGAGCCGTACAGCTGGCCGGGGGTGGGGGGGGGGGCTTCCGCGAGGGCTGAGGGGACTAGTGAGGATGGACAGGGGGTGGTGAAGGGTTGTCCAGGGGGGCACTATCTGGCAGATTGGGTACCCAACAGCCGGCACCTTGTTGTACTGCGCGACTGCTGAGGGTCATCGCCATGCGCATGCACGGCCACGGACCCAGCAACTCACCAACCTTTTATTTTGTGGCGACCAGGAGTTTTACATGGCATGACTGCTAGCCCCTCACCGGTCGCAGCATCGGTAAGGGGGTGGCGCCAAATATTTCCACGTAAAACCCCACAATCCTTTGCACTTAGCCTCAGAATCGAAGAATCTGGCCCCCAGCTGTGACACTCGTATGCAACTAACCATCTCTTGATAGACAAATAGGTAATCAGACTCTGTCATGGTGTAAAGGCTGGTCATACAAGGTTGTCTCAACCAACAATAGATCTTGCATAGATCACCTTGGCTGAACTGGGGCATCATGTGGATTCCCGCTGTTGATGTTTATTCCGAATGGGACAAGATAACTCAAACTGTGGGCGTTTCATTCTGGCTCACCTGCTAGCAGTCTTTTTAACCCCAAAATTGCCTGCTATATCTTAAACATAAGTTCCTAATATTTCCCTATTATGACACTACCCTTCCTAGAAAAAGAAATGCACCATTAATATACACAGATGGCTTCATTTTCTGAAACCTTTTCAATTTTAAATATTTCTTACTTGAAGTTCACATTCTATATGGCACATGTCATTTTTTTTTTCATTTTTAAGCAAGCATCACATGAATATAGTCCATTGTCATTTTTTCTAATGTCACAGTTGTGATAAGGCATCGGCAATCACATTCCCTCTTCCTGGCACAGGTACAATTCACAAATGGAATGGTTGGAATAATAAACTTCATCTGAAGAGTCTCTCGTTTTATGTTTTGAATTTGTCCAGGAATTTTAAGGGATTATGGTCCATATATACAAGTGTGTCAGACACATTGTTGCTAATATAAATGTCAAAATGTTGTCGATCTCCTTTTGCACCTGTCTGAGTTTTAGTGGATTGAGCCGGTATGGGTGTTGTTTGATGGGAACAACATTTCCGAGATCTACATCATGTATAATTACTTTTGTACGTCCTAGATTATTTCCACACACCACTCCATGTGACCCTAATAAGAATTTCATGTCATTTTGATTGTCTCCTGGAAGGTAACTTAATATTTTATCCCAATTTTTGAATGCCCCCTCAGTGTCCAATTTAATTTAAGGAATATAAAATTCAGAATTGTCTGGAATTATCTGTTCTCCCTGAGTCACAATGACTAACACGTCCGCTTTCTTCCCTTCCCTATCAAAAAGTGCAATTCTCCAGAAAAATTCCTGAGAGTGGTAGCGAGAGGGAATTACCACGATTGTCCCGGCACTCAGTCCAGCAAGGCTGGCCAGGCAATTCAACATTAATTGGTCCACTTAACGAGGCCTCACGGGTTTCTTGTTGCAAATGAAGGCACGCCAGCTGATTCTCCAGGACCCCTATCGCCAGCCCCCCACTAACAAGGTCGAACAGAATTAAGCTGTACTTGATCAGCTAACCCCAGCCAGCTCACAATAATGTTGAGCGCAGCGAGGCTTGAGAATCGCACCCTTTGTGGTGCCTGGAAAACAGGCACTCCACATTGGGCGCAATTCAATGGAAAAATTTCAAAGTGTGGCTTCTAGTGCATTTGGCAGGGTGATTTGAGATGGTTGCAAACGCCGAGATGGAGACAGCTTTTAGCTTTTTTTGTGCTTTGGGGAGCTTCTCTCCAGTCACGGCGACACTTTGGGTGTGATTCAGCAACCGCCTTATGCCGGGCATGGATCGGGGTGTGCTTGGTGAATAATGGGAGACAGCAAAATCAAGATTTGCGCCAGGCAGGAACCATTTTGCAACTCATCCAGCCAGTTTCTTTTTTAATAATCTTTTTTCCAATTAAGGGGCAATTTAGTGTGGCCAATCCACCTAACCTGCACATCTTTGGACTGTGAGAGTGAACCCCCCACAGACACAGGGTGAATGTGCAAGTTCCACATGGACAGTGACCCAGGGCCGGGATCAAACCCAGGTCCTTGGCGCCGTAGGCATCAGTGCTAACCACTGTGCCACCGTGCCGCCCTCCCCGACCCATTTCTGATGGCGAGTTCCTGAAAATGGGAAGAATATCATTAGCAGTCATTTGCATTTATTTCTGTCTAATTAACGAGATTGAAGTCAAATGCAACGACCTTACAGTAATTACACGATCCCCAGTGGGAAGTCGCGCAGGCGTTGTTTAGTTCTCTTTTTCAAAAATGGGAAGCTGGCACAATGGCTACTGAGGGGAACTGAGGAGGTGAGTAGCCAGCATGCAGCTCATAAACACTGGAGCTGCTGCCCCAGTGCTCGGGAGTGAGGGGTGGGGGATTGTGCGTGTTCGGGGGGGCTCAAGCGCTCCACGTGAGGAGTGCCGTGGGAAGATGAGGGGCTTTGTGTCCTTCAGTGACTGGGGCATGCTGTCGAGGCCCTCAGACATAGTCGTCGCAGACTGAGCCACGCCTTGGACAGCACCACTGAGGATACGGATGTCATGCTCCAGGTTTTCCACTACGGTCGCCACACTAGCAACGTTGACCTTGGTGCCACGTACTCCCGGCACCATCTCCTGCACCTGCAGCCTTTGGGGTTCCTCCAATCGGCCTTTAGCCTTCTGGAATATCAATGACATCCCCTCCTGAATCTTACTTCTGTGTCCTTTCATCTACGTCAGCTCTGGGACAACCTTATCCTGAGGCTTGGCACCTGACTGGGACCCAGCTGTGTCCCAGCTGGGGCCTCCAACTGCTGTGCCACTTGGATGTTCCTGCCTCCATCTGATGTGCATCAGCAACTGTGCGCTGCTCATTAGGTTGTGCTCCAGACATCTGTCCACTAATGTTATCCACCGAGGTGTGTGTCTCTGCGCTGGTGGAAGGTGCGGGTGGTAGCTATGGCCTGTGGTCTCCTCGGAATTCTGCTCCGAGATATTCTCTTGGGTGGCAGTGAGGTAGATCCTGCGAGACAATGGACATGTCGTCAGTGAGCGGGAAGGATAATTTTGTTTGACATTAACAGAATACTTGAGACAGGTCATCTTGGTAAAGGGCAGTGGATGCTCACCTCTCATACGCAGGCCAACCTCACTGTCAGTCACTGCTCTCTCCTTGGGCAACCCTGCGATTTCCAGAGCCCATTCCTCATAGCGGGTGAGTACATGAAACTTGGGATTCCATCCCCGGACTTGGTTCTTTCCTGTTTGTTACGGGCTATTTTCTCCTGTAGGGATAAAGAGAGAGCATTGTGAGTCACACGCTTGATGGGTCAGGGGTTTATAGCAGGTAGCATGTGTGGGCACCCCACCTGGGCATGCAGGGGCTGTGTTGGTGGGTGCCAGTGGGTTCTGTGGAACAAGCATGAAGATCGGATGTGAGGGGTCAGTCAGTGGATTGGCGGGGGGGTGGGGGGGCAATCCTGAACAGCAATCCTGCTTGTCATGCCGCCCGCACTGACAGCCACTGTCACTGCCTCCCAGGTGGCATTGCTGAGCCTGCTGCCGATCCTCCGACACCCTGAGGGAAGCAGGTGATCCACCTCTCATCCGCAGCGTCGAGAAGCCTTGTGAGGTCGGCATCCCCAATGCAAGGAGCAGGTCTGCATGCTGCCAAGCTTGTGTGCTGACTGGGAGTGAGTGGTGAGGGAACGTTTAAAAGCAGCTCCCCCTTGTTAGTGGCGAGCTACTGAGGTGGTGTCCAGCAAATCAGATGGCGAGACAGCCAGTAATGTCGAGAATCTCATGGGGACTCATTTTTAGCACTAAGTGCTGTTGAATTCGGGCTGCAATCTCACCAATGCGCTGTCCCAAAACACCTCTCTGTTGCTCTCTTCCTTCCGGAACACTTTCTGCATTTCGCATTACCTTCTTCCTGAAAATCACTTCCACATAATCTCTGTATCAATTTGTCCCACCTGATCACTTATCACTTACTCCTCTCCTGGTTATTCCCTTGGTCCCAACACCTTCCCAGGCACCCCACTGAAAACTGATTGTTTTTCCTTCTCCCCATCACCCCATCCTTACCACTCACTTTTCCCTTCTCCTGGTCACTGCACATCCATTCTCATCCCAGTCAAATTCCACCCCCTGTCCCTCAATTCCAGGACCGAGCTGAGTGCCATTACCAGGAATAAATTGTCCAGAAATTGAAATGATCTTTGTCAGCGGCATACTTTGAGGACATCCATCAGGCACCTGCAGCTTGCCATTCTGATGTAAACGAGGCACAAGACCAAATATGAGGTGTACCTCAGGCCTACCCATCTATCAAAGGGTAGTATTATGGGTAATACTGTAAGACAGCATGGTAGCACAGTGGGTAGCACTGTTGCTTCACAGGGCCAGGGTCCCAGGTTCGGTTCCCGGCTTGGGTCACTGTTTGAGTGGAGTCTGCATGTTCTCTCCTTGTCTGCGTGGATTTCCTCCGGGAGCTCCGGTTTCCTCCAAGAAGTCCCAAAAGACGTGCTGTTAGGTGAATTGACAATTCTGAATTCTCCCTCTGTGTACCCGAACAGGCGCCGGAATGTGGCGACTAGGGGCTTTTCACAGTAACTTCATTGCAGGGTTAATGTAAGCTGATTTGTGACAATAAAGATTATTATTATTATGAAGGAGGCAACTGGAATTAATCTCTAACACATACTGCAGTTGAAGCACAAAGTTGTACCAATTTTGCCAATCAATTTTTGGAGGGGAGGAATGGAGAAAAGTCCTGCTAATATAATTCACAAGTCACTTCCATAGAATACTGGGGAGTGACTTTCTTGTTTCATGAACATTTTGAAGGAGAAGTTCATTTGCCACATCTCACAGAACTATGTAAACATATGTGAATTCACTGAGGCAGATAACTGTGGACCACTACCCCATGGTCTGCAGCATTCTTCAATTATATCAATGAAGAATGTCATGCAGGCCAGCCCTTAGCAATGCAAGTGCCTGCGGAATTGAAATAAGTCTTTCTATTGCCACGACAAGTGATGCTACATGAGAAAAGTGCCTCCCCTCTATAATTCCAATTGTTTGTATGTGAAGTGCCCAATAATAAATAAATAAATATGGGGAAATTGTGATTTTTATTTCAGTTGTGAACCAGTGCATCATCCATTTGACCCAGTGGAATCTACTCCTGGAGTGCTGTGCTTTTCAAAAACTGAGAAAACCAGAGAGGTTTTCAGAGCAGCAAGGTATCATTGGTGATTATGCCAATGTGGCTTTTTGCGAGAAGAATTCGAAACAACTCACATTATCTCACACTTTCCACTTTTCTTTAAGTATCTAAATATCACAAAATACTTTAAGGTGCCTGCCTCAAATGGCAGCATATCCCATGCTCTATCCTCTCTCTTCAATCTCTTTGTGACAATTTTAAGTTAATGACCCTTGTACTACAAATGAAATTATAGATAGCATCTATAAAACGCTTTATCACATTTCTCAGCTATGTCTCAAAGAATTTCACATAATCTTTATAATGTTGTCTATAGGCATTTGTGAAACCCATTTTGCACACACCAGGAGGATGAATTTTGTTTCTGGTGTTATAAATTGCCCTGATCTTGCTGTTGATCTTCTTCACGTAGTTTCTCCCTTGGGTTTACCTCTCATCATATGTGCTCTTTGATCCTCAAATATCTTTAATTTTCTAATGATTTTCCTGTTGTCTGAGGTAAAGATCATACCACCTCCTGTGTTGCTTCCCAGCTGGTTGCAGGTCATTCCACTGATGCTTCCACCTTGTGTTTTTTTCTTCTTCCCTTTGTTCTGAATCTATTAAAATGCTTGCTTATCAGTAACTTTTTCCAGTTCTTTAAGCAGGTTGGTGCCAGAAGTGTCAACTTAGCTGTTTTCTCCATAGTCACTGATTGACCGACTGGCTCGGATTTTCCGCTTGTTGGTGGGTCAGTAATTAATATTAATCAACTACCCCAACCAAAAATTTCCATGAAATAGGTGTTTAAGTTCTGAAAGGAACACGTGCTATATATAACATAACTGAACACATTGAGCTAATTTATTTTACTGGTAAACACAGATGCTCAATTATGTGCCAGTGTTTAAGCCAGAAAATAAATTAGCAGAATAATTATAGTATCTGAGACAGCTTTTGTTGATGTTAGGTATGTTGTTCTCATTGAAATAAAGAATGCCAGAAAAAGGGATAACTAGGAATGGAACATTGGGTGGGCCCCAACTCAAATTCTGATATCATAGCAAAGCACTTTTATCATATTGAACAAATAATTCAAGTCACCATTTTGTTTTAGATTCTGCTTCTAATCTGCAATACTGAAATATTTTTGAGACAGAATGGTACATTTAGAGGTTATTCCAATATTTCCTGGTGACGAATCGCCCTCATAGTGGGCACTATTCAAATAATTGGGAACAAAGTCCCATAGCGAGCGCATTTAGCTGTGTGTTTCCCAGCACATGGCTATACAACGTGACTCACGTTGTATACAGGGCCTCAGTGGGGAATGCGCAGCCGAGGCTGCACAGAGCCCCTATTTGTACACTGAAGAACTCCACTCGCCAGAACTCCCCAGTGTAGTGAAAGATCACGGCGGCAATCTCTGAGACACCCGAAGCGACCTCCAACTCCACCCCCCCCAACTCGAACACACTATGGGAGGTTCTCCGGGCCTCCTGAATGACCCCCTACACCCACGCAGGGCACCTCCAACCCAATCGCATGTGCACTAAAAATGCCAGTTTGGTATCTTTGCAGTGTCAGACTGGCACCCTGGTAGTGCTCATGTCAGATGGCAGTACCACCTGGGCACCTTGGCAGTACCAGGCTGGTACACAGGTGGCACTGCCAGGATGCTATGCTGGCACTCCAAGGTGCCAGTCTGGCACTGCCAAGGTGCCCAGATGGCACCAGCAATGGCAAAGCACCAGCCTGCACAAAGGGCATGTGTATGGGGGCCATGGATCCCTTGGGAAACCCCCACGAGTGCCGTTATGTCTGATCCCCGTTTATGGAGACCAGTACCAAATGGTGCTTGCCCAAGATCTTTGAGGTGAAGGGGATGAATTCCAGAACCTCAGTAACCTCGGGGTCTGCCCCTTAAATTGAGACCAGCTGTTTCAGTTTAATATGCAGATTTGCCAAAATGTGATCCTGCCCACAAAAATCGTGAAACCAGCATCGCCATAGTTTTCTGACAGTTGTGCCACTGCCTGGGAGGCTTCTGCTAAGGCTGGGGGGAGTAGTGGGGGATGGCCAGAAGGTGGGCTGTGGGGTCGGGGTGGACGGGCACAGAGCACCATTGCCGCAGCCAGAAACGCAACCATGCAGCTGTGCACACCGCTAACAGCCCACTTTGAACCTAGTGGCACGGGTCATATAGGTGTCCCCCAGGGCACCCCCCCTGGGTGCCCTCTGGCCCCAGTCAACCCATCAGTTGTATGGGTGTACTCCAGCAAAACCAGTGCCACCTTGTTGGCTGGAATGAGTGTGTGTGGGAATTGTAATGAGTATGTGCGGCTGCAGCTTGTCAGCTTCCCGAGTGTCAATCATGGATCCGACGTTACCGACACCATTTTTCAGTGGAATCGAGTGTGCTCCACGTGGCACCCATGCTAGACTCTCAATGGTACCAGAATCGATCCCGGTGCGGCGTGATTTTTCTGTCATAAAAGTCCGCGGATTCTCCATTGCGTCAACACAGAAAAGAAGAATGCAGCCCATTGTTTCTTCATGAGATTATTCATGAAGGCCCTGCCTTCTCAACCCTCACCTGAGGTGTGGTGATCCTCAGGTTAAATCACCACCAATCTGCTCTACTCGTCAAAGGGAAAAGAAGCCTATGGTCATCTGGGACTATGGCGACTTTACTTTTACTATTATATTGTTTACAGGTGAACAGACTAAAAGACAGGGGTAAAAACATTATGTCTGCCAGCCTTCAGTGGGATAGGTAAATATTTGTTTAATATCTCTGCCATATCTTTATTCACCATTATAATTTTCCTTTCTCATCTAAAAGAACCTCATTTACTTTTGTTACTCTCTTCCTCTTTATATACTTGGAGATGCTCTTGCAATTTATTTTATATTTCTGCACTATTTACTTTCAGATTCTATTTTCTCCCTTGTTTCCAATGTTTTCATCATTCTTTGCAGGTATCTAATGCCTTCCCAACCCTGAATTTTATCCTTTTCTTTTAATATTTTATTTTTATTTTTCAATGGAATGCAAAGTTGTTGAGAATGATTACATATTTCTTTAAATGTTTGCCATTGTTCATCGACTGTCAGAACTTTTAAATTCATTTCCAAATCTGCCTCAGCTAATTTGCTCCTCATACCCATAAAGTTGGGTTTATTTACGTTTAATATTTGAGTTTCAGACTGACTCAGTCATTCACAAACTCAATCTAAAATTTGTTGATATGTGATATGATGATCGCTCTTCCCCAGAGAATCCCTTACTACTTACTAGTTGCAAATCAACCCTCTTTCGTTGATCAAAACCAAATCTAAAATGGTCTATTCCTGGTTGGTTCCACTGGCTTGAATGCATTGCATGAACTCATCCTCCAAGCTCTTTTTGCTGATTTAATTTGTCCAGTGTATATGGAGATTAACATCCCTCACAATTATTGCATTGCCTTTGTTGTAAGCTCCTCTAATTTCTTGATTAGTACACTGGCAAACAGTAAAGCTACTGCTCGTTTTCCAATAAACTAATTTCATCAATATTTTCAGCTCTCTTTTAATTCATTATCGCCACCCATAATGATTCTAATTCCTGCCCTTACAAGCCAAGACTCTTTGTCACTATTGTCTTTATGTCGTTCTTTATTATCAAGGACAAACCGTATCTCCCCATCTATCTTGTTATATAATACTTTGTTTTACCATGTTTCCCTGATTTCATCTTATTTATTGATGTTCTATTATCAATAATTTGTTTGTCTCTTCCTGTCAGACTCTGCTTACCTTTACCTATATCATTGCTCTGCTCTGTGACTTTGGCCTTTCTCTTTAGATTTATAAACTTTTCATCACTTGAATCATGCCCCTGCCTTTTGGTTTAAATCCCTAGCTTGAACTTTAGATTACAATTCGCTAGGCCACTGATTGCAGCCAGTTTAAGTGGAGACAGCCCCTCTTTCCCCAGTATTAGTTCCAGTGTCTCGTGAATTAAGATCTCTGTCTCTCAAGCCATTATTTCAATCATGCATTCAACTCTCTGATCTGTTTGACCCAATGCTAATTTGCATGTGGTTCAGGTAGTAAGGCAGATATTATTTTTAGGGTGCTTTTGTGGTACTGTGTTTTAATTTGATCCCTCGTTCTTCAAACTCCCTCAGTAGAACCTGATTCCTTGTCCTACCTATATCCACTGTGGACCACACCACTGGATCCTCCCCCTCACATTCCAGATTATTTTCTGGCTGTGAGAGATGTCCTGAATCCTGGCACCAGGCAGGCAATTCCTGTCCACAGTTGCAGTGAATAGTATCTACTCCCTTAACTATGCTGTTCCCTAACATTATCATATTTCTTTACACTTCCCTACTTGAATGATTTCCTGTATTTGTAGTGATCTGCATATCTGGATATACACAAGGGGTTACAACTAAATAATCACTAGAGGGCAGCACTAGAGATGTATAAATAGACAGACTGAAGCCAGGATCAGTCTCTTCACAGGAACAGGGTCTAGTGACCACAGGCATAGAAAGACAACTCAGCACAGGTGTAGAAAATCATAAGTATTTCTTAATCAATCATGTTCATGGAACATCTAGTTTATGCATCGGAGTGAGATAAGGCAGCATGGTAGCATTGTGGATAGCACAATTGCTTCAATGTTCCAGGGTCCCAGGTTCGATTCCAGCTTGGGTCACTGTCTGTGCGGAGTCTGCACATCCTCCCCGTGTGCGCGTGGGTTTCCTCCGGGTGCTCCGGTTTCCTCCCACAGTCCAAAGATGTGCAGGTTAGGTGGATTGGCCATGATAAATTGCCCTTAGTGTCCAAAATTGCCCTTAGTGTTGGGTGGGGTTACTGGGTTATGGGGATAGGGTGGAGATGTTGACCTTGGGTAGGGTGCTCTTTCCAAGAGCCGGTGCAGACTTGATAGGCCGAATGGCCTCCTTCTGCACTGTAAATTCTATGATTCTATGAGAACAAACTCACAGTTAATGAGTCAATATTACTCAATGAAGTATCTGCTCTAATTGGAAGACTATGAGTGTTAATCAACATTGAGTAAAAGATCATCCTGGAAGAAGCAAGTAGCACATGTTGCACAAAGCAATACAACGTTACTATCAGAAATAGTAATAGTATTGTGGTGCGTTTTGCTCATCCATCCTACAGACCTTTCCGCCATCCAGGTAGGCAGCAAGAACCTCACAGCTGTTTAATATTGGCAAAGGCCAAGACTCTTCCAACACTGCACCTGGGATTGCCTTACCTGCCTGACTTACAATCATACCTTTCTGTCCCTGATCACTAACCAGACTTTTACTAATTCCTTACTTAAGGGATGTGGTTGCTTCATGGATCAAAGTGTCCAGGTAACACCCCCGCCTTCCTGATGATCCTCAATGTCTGCATTTCGGACTCTGGCTCAACAACTTTGAGATGACATTCTTTTCGATATAGTCACTCCCCTCAGATATGGTTGTCTGATTTGCAGTGCACTCCATAACCTCCCACATACTGTAGGTAACCACCTGCTTTGCCATCCCTGTATCATCCTGCTTTATTTCATGAATTAATTAGTCATATATTTTGTGAACTTAATTTATACATTCTAGTCTTTCAAATAAGTGCTTGATCTTGTTGAATTTATAGGTGGATTGAATTTAATATTTACCTCTAACATAAATCACAGCAAGTATTGGAGTTAAAGAGCGGCATCTCACCCCCATTTGTACCAAATTCCCAACATTCACATTCTGTTTATGATACATTCTGTTTATGATTTCTCTGTGTTGAGCACAGTGATCTTTCAGTGAGACACTAACAGTGGCTGATGTGAGAAATAGAAATATTTATGCTCTTGCACTGGAGGTAGTCTTCAGAGCTAAATATGAAAGCACACCTGAGGGAGTTTCACTTGCTCGACCTTACCTGAGCAAGGAAACTTTATTATTATTTTTAATAGATTTTTAGATGGAACATTTGCATTCATGGCAAGGCCAGCATTTGGTGTCCATCACCTAATGCCACTTGAACTGAATAGCTTGTTAGGCCATTACAGAGGGCAGGTACAAGGCAATCACATTGCTGTGGATCTTGAGTTAGTCACCAGCAGATTAGAGGACATCAGTGAAGCAGATGGGTTTTTATAACAATCGATGATAGTTTCATGGTCACCATGGACTCATTTACAATTCCAGATTTTATTAATTGAATTTAAATTCCACCAGCTGCAAGAGTGGGATTTGAACCCATGACTCAAGAGGATTAGTTACCGGTCCAGTGAAATTGCCACCATCTCGCCATTAGAATACTACATTTTTTTTTACAAGTAGTTTATTTGTAGGTGGATATCAACTTTTTCATTATGTTGAACTCATATACACTATGGTTAACAGGCTGTGCTGGCAATGGTAAAATGGACAGGCAAGTTTAGTTCAGTTAATGTGCTCAATTATGGGGGGAGGGGGGATGAAAGGAAAAGTTCAAAGAGAATCCGCTTTCCCTTTGTAACCAGTATCAGGCAATTATAAGTTCCATTTGCATGATTCATTCCTGTCAAATCATATTTGACAGTGATTAATTCAAAAACATAATTCTTTGGGGCAAGCTGAAAGGAAAATACAACCAAATTTAGCAAAAATAAAAAAAATGAATGCACAAAATTTGTCCCTTGTCCAGATACAACTAAAATACCACATACAGTGCTTATTTTCCTCTCTTCAAATAAAGAAATTATTTTACGTTGACAAATGCTTGACACATTCGATGATTAAAATGTATGCAGCAAAACATCTCAGATTTCTAAATTCAATGTTTTGGCCTTCTTTTCAGACTAAAATTGAGCATTTTTTTCAGCATTTTCTTACATACAAAGAAAAAGGAGGTAATCACTATCAATCAGTGACTAAGCAACAGATTGAAGGCTTTGGAAAGACTCATTCATACACAGATTTTCTGCAGCGCGCAGTTATTCTGATTAGAATCTGTAGATTTTAAATTGTGGCTAATTAGGCTGTCATAGGTTCATTACTAGCTCTACTGATTCAGCACTCTCTCACCTGCATGCATATTAAAACTCATTAGCTTCCTTGTCGAAAATACCACCTGCATTAATTGCGACTGATGCACTGCTACACTTTACAAGGGTCTTCCTGACAACCAGCCTACTTGCTTGTTCAGGACAAGCTTGCTTCAGCTGCCTTATTACCATGTTCACATGACTGTGCATGTGGAATCAATAGCAGAACCAGCTGGGAGGTCACTGATACCAAACGCTGCTATTCCTTGGGTCAGTAATTCAAAAGCTACATCAACGATATACACGCCTGGTGAAGTATTTACATAGGTGTATAATTTTAGCATTGTTTGCTTTGCTAATCAGGCAGTAAACCTGTTTGAACAACATTAAAGGTGATGGCCAGATAACATGGAAGATGAACGAACATTAGCTGATGTTCATTAGAATTGTCCTTGTCCAGATACTTTCCGTGGGTTTTTGTACTGGAAGTTGGAGATCCAAGTGGTGTGGCACTCTCTATCGGATGATATCCAGGACTTTGTGAATAAGGCAAGTACCTGTGCATCTCCTTAGCCAATTAGATTGAAGAAAAAAATGGCACGCATGCCTGATCAAGGTCTTGTCAGAATATTAAATTCAATGTCAGATCAGGTACAGAAAGTGAAATAAAGAAAAAGAATGAAAAATGGGATCAAGAGATCAAAGAGACAAATGCATTTTTAAAAAATGTTACTTAATCTTTTTGAAATCTTCAACTACAAATCTAAAGGATTGAGACTTCACATTATAAAAGTTAATTTTCAGTCGAGGAGAGTTGTTTGACAGCAGCTCAGACTAATCAAGCTGTTAAAAATGGTATTTAAAATGAAATGGGCAAGTTTCACCTTTTCAGTGGAGAGCTTGGTATCTACAAAAAAGTACAGGAACTCCAAGCCATTTAATACATTCTGATGCTAAGCCAGACAGCAAGGTGCTATTTACATGAAGCTGACAGAGAAGTAGCACATCTGAGACGTCACACCCCTATTTTTTGCGTTTAACCTTGTATCTACCCTCACCTGAATTTGCTGTGCGATTGGCACATAAATTAAATTTTAAGTGTTGTTAGCTTTATCATTATTTGGACATAAATTCTGGGATTCATGGAAGATCCATATGAACAGTATCCCCAAAATAACTCTTCTCACGATATCTGGACTAGTATGAGTTTGACCTCCAGTTCCAGAGATTTCTGCCTATATACAACATTTTCTATCAGTACTATAAACTACAAATTCTACCCTTGAAAAATGGTGCGCTGCAATCCCAGCAGTTATACCAAGTATATGTGTGATGACTGAGATGGCATCTCATTAGCACAGGATCAGTGACTGCTGACACCACTAAAAGTACATATCATTTTCCCACTTGTCCTGTGATTCCAGAAACTCTGGCACCGTGATGCCAGCACAGATCCCATACAGTTCTACCCCTTGGCATTTTGTGTAAGGCAACCAATCTATAACTTTTGATTCAGAAAAATGTTTACTCTTCTTCAAAGGTCTAGGCCTCCTGTGTTAAACTTAGTACTGAATGGGCCAGAGAGGCAGTAACTTTAAGCATGGAAACGCAACCTGTATGTGCAAGTGGCCTTCCAAATGACAGGGAAGTGGAAATTTCCAAACTAAAGTCCAGTCCTGGGACCTGCAGCTCCTGGTCGTCTGCTGAACTGATCTGCCAGACTCTTGTGGAATTCTAAAGCTGAACAGAGCAGCTGAAGGAATTTGGCTCAAAACTTACCAGGTAGGTTAGACAATAAAGAAGGAAGAAGAAGGGACCCCAGTTCGGTCTCCTACTTAAGATACTTGTCTTCAGTTCTGCTGAGAAACATGGGCTGGATTCTACAGCCCCATGTTCCTCGACAGTGCGTCCTCGCTGGTAGTGGGATTCTTTGTTCCCGTCACCTGTCAATGGGATTTCCCATTGTGGCCACCACACACTGCCGGGAAACCCGCAGGCGTGGGTGCGCTGCTGGTGGAATGGAGAATCCCGCCAATGGAAAATCCAGCCCCATGTGTTTAAAGCATTGTCATGTGACCTTCCCTTCTCCGACTGCCAGAGAAATTAAAAACAATTGTGTGTGTATTTCAAAGGTGGCTTGATAAGCCCATGTCTGGAAGTTAAGTTAAACAGGGTCCCATTGTCAAAGTCTTGATGGTCCATCTCCAACAGTTCAATACCTCAGGTGTTGTCTTGGATGCTTTGCTAATGAGACAGGAGAGGAGTCCTTCACACTCCCCTGAGGTCATTGGGCGGGACTTTCTGGTGCCACCAAAAGTGACCCCTCGCAGCAGGGTTCCCAGCATTGGGATGGGTGAGCCAAGCAAAGATCCCACTGGTGGCCATGGCAAGCCACCTCTGCTGCCGGAGTGGGGGGTAAAATCTGGCCGTTTGTCTTTGATGGGTTTTTAGTCAGACTGATTCCATTCCAATGAATCGGATTGTGGAATATATGGGTTAGCCATCTTGGACTGTGAAGTCCAGACACTTTAACCGCAAGGTTTAAAAATAATCTGTTTTAAATGTTCAATTCAGGGTTACAGGGTTGAAAATGATTACTTGGCACAAAGCACATCTTCATGACAGTTCAATATTATACAATTAAAAATTATTATTTTGATGAAGAAAGTTAAACAATTAAAAGACCATATGGAGCTCAAAACTGAATTGAGAAAACAGTGCTATTAATCTTCAAAAAAATGGTTAGTTTATGTCTAATTCAACATGAGTAAAAGCATGTTCATAGCATTAAAACCATTTTGTTAGGTTTTGCAATAAGGCCTGTGCCTTTTTATGTGAGCTGCTTTATTCTTTCGAAATTCTGCCATGGATCTACTTTAGCAATAGGTTCTGTCTTAGATTAATTACCCTGATCTAATTCATTTTGTACAGGACAGCTGTGGTACGTGGGTTGCCCACTGATGTATTGTGTTAAATGACTGCCATCTGTCATCATAGCATATCAGCATGGATTCAGTGTCATCCACTTCATTGGCTCTGCAGAGATGTGAAGTGCTGGTACAATGTTTACTACCATCACTAATTTAATATCTACACATCTAATAACCTGACTGCTGTCAGTCCCTGAACAATGATACATGAAACATAGCAAAAAGCCAGATAGAAGACATTAACCCGATGACAGTTCAGACCACTCTGTACAGCTAATTAAAGGACTACTTGGTAAAACCACAATCTCAGGTCAGTCATGGTCATTCTTTTCTTTTTAAGAATATGTGTCATTTTATTTCATTTCTGTCTCTATACGTCTTTCAAGATGATGTGGGTCAAGGCTTCTGTCATTAATGCTGGTCAGTTGCAGTTAATTAGTGGTACTCTTTGTGTCGTTGGATAAGAATTATTTTCAAACTCATTCCTCCGGCATATGGATTTCCCTTCACTGGGATGTGCTCCATCTAAAGTGACTTAGGTAAAACTGTGAAAGACATGTGTACAGAGGGGTAAGGGACGGAATTTTGGGTGCAGTACAAATTTTATAGAATGTTAGCTTGGATAGGATCCGCAAGCAGGCAATTAACCCACACCAGTTCACTGCACTGCAGACAGTCCTGTAAATCTGCCCTGACTCTTCATTTTCTGCACATATCAGCAGTGGACCCAATGGGTGGAATTTTACCCAAAAATGGCAAAGTGTCAGTCCTAGCATTAAATTTCTCATGGAATCTTGAGCCTCCTAGAAAAGAAAAGTAAGTGGGCGTAGTTAACGCTGTAACTGTGGTGAAGAAAGGACTCGTAGAGCCAGGAATCGAGGAGGCATCTTTTTTTTTAAAATTTAGAGTGCCAAATTCATTTTTTCCACTTAAGGGGCAATTTAGCGTGGCCAATCCACCGACCCTGCACATCTTTGGGTGGTAGGGGCGAAACCCACGCAAACACTCGGAGAATGAGTGACCCAGAGCCGGGATTGAACCTGGGACCTCACCACCGTCAGACAGCAGGGCTAACCCACTGTGCCACCGTGCTGTCCTGGGGAGGCATCTTTAAAGGGTGCCCTGACCATGGCTGCAACCAAAAATCACCCAGGTCACATCGCGGTCTCTGAACTCTCCCCGCCAACAATCATCAGAAGAAGATCCCCCATCCCATGACAGTCATCACTGGCAGACGATCCCCATCAATGTCCGCTCTCCCGCCCCGCCCACCATGCATATACAAATCCCACCACCTCCCCAACCGCCATTTGATAGCTTCCTTACCGACTTGCGGTTGAAGGCGCAGTCGCGCAATTTTAGTACCCGCCAGTCATCAATGATACGCGATCAGATCATTTTCAGGATCTCCAACGATAAGGTGAGCGAGCAGCTTCTAAGGGAAACAGAGCTTTAACTCAAAAATTCTATCCAAATATGTCACACTAGCAAACTTGCAGCAAAATAAATCAGCACATTACTGTGATGATGCAGTTGAATAAAAAGCGTACTCCCAGTGTGGGTGGCCATTTTGAGCAGCTGACCCGAACCTCCATTTTATACCCACGATGTGGCCAACAGCATTTTCCATGACAATGCTCAGCGTTTGGAAAGACATGTTCCAACTGTAATGGCTGAAATCATTTTGCAACACAATATTTTTCCAGGAGAAGGCTTAAACAAAGAAAAAGTATCAACACAGTTGATGAAGTGTGCCTCGAGAACACCTTTTTTGTTGACATGATTTCCAGTGAAGACAAGGAGACTCAAGTCGTGCTAAGCAACAATGTGTTTGTAACAATTTGTAGCAATAGTGAATTAACGGCAAATAACCATAACCATTCTCACGGATGGAGGGAGAGGGTTCAAAATCACTCCTCATATTACAAATGGCTAGTGATACTTAAAGGGAGCCTACACCTTGTAAAGAGATGCATTATGGCTTGAGTGGATGTTTTATAAGTGAACCTGTCCTATGAACAAGGGAAGAATGGCTGACCATGAGTGTGAGCTGAGAATCATGGAATGGTTAGAGGACAGAAGGAGGCCATTTGTCCCATTGTGTCCATTCCAGCTGTATGTAAAAGCACCTCAGCCAGTTCCACCTCCCCACCTATTCCCTGTAACCCTGAAGATTCTTTCTCTTCAGGTAATGACCAAATTTCTTTTTGAAAGCCACATTTGAATGTGCCTCCAACACACTCTCAGGCAGTGTTTTCCTCATCCTAAGGACACGCGGCATTAAAAAATCATTCTCATCTTGCTTCTGATTCTTTTGCCAATCAGTTTCCATCAAAGTGACCTGGTTGCCAATCATTCTGCCAATGGGAACAGTTTCTCACTTTCTATTCTTTTCAGACTCTTCATGATTCTGAATACCTCTATCAAAACTCCTCTCACTAAGTCTCAGTGAAGGGGAACAACTCCAGCTTCTTAATCTGCCCATTCCTCAGAGGTCCTTCAAACCTGGAACCATCCTTATAAATCTATTCTGCACCCTCTCTCGAGCCAACACAGCCTTTGTAAAGTGTGGTGTCCGGGACTAAACGTTAGTGGGTGGATTTCATGGAGCCCACAGGAGTGGGAAACATGGCATGGAGGGTGAATTAATTCGGCAGGAGCTGAAATTTTGATTTCCCAGCAGCAGGTTAAGATGCAGAGATAAAGTGAGTGGCATGTTTGTGGCATGTAAAGCATTAGCCTGCCCTGTGATGGGTTTCACTTGTAATACATTTGTATGCCATAACACTCCTTAGCATAAAACAGTTTTTTGAAAAATCCTACTCTCTAGATAAAGTCAGCAATACGCAAGAATCTTGTGGCACTAAGTCCATGATCACTGAAATAGATCGTGCATCTGTCAGCTTTATCCAGTTGTGTGTAAGGTCAGCTGTTCTCCTTGTTTCAGTCTACAGCAGGAGATTAAACTCTTACATGGAGGCTTGAGCCTGGCTAGGGCGAGTCAGTGGTGGTGATGTTGGGGGGGTTATGGAGTGGGGTCAGGAGCATGGAGGAGTGTAGGCCTGGTGTCCTGGGTGTGGTGATGGTTGGTGGAAACAGTCAGTCAAGGTAAGAAATGAGGGGCAGTGTCAGTCCCGTCCAAATGGGTGTCCAACGCACGATGTTGGCTGGCAGAATCCTTTCAAGGTCCTTTGAGTTTACCTACATTTCAACTGTACCCAGTGAGATTGATCTCAGACACAGGGTGGCACAGTGGTTAGCACTACTCTCTCACAGCACTAGGGACCCGAGTTCAATTCCAGCCTTGGGTGACTGTGTGGAGTTTACACATTCCCCCTGTGACACCACAAGAAGGCTACTCCACTGGTGCTCTGGTTTCCTCTAACAGCCCATGGATATACAGGTTAGGTGGATTGGCCATGCTAAAATTTCCACTTATGTCCAAAGATGTGCAGGTTGGGTTGGGATACCGGGATAGGGTGAGGGTGTGAGCCGAAGTGGAGTATTTTTTCAGAGGATTGTGAAGACTTGATGGGCTCAATGGCCTCCTTATGCACTGTCGGGATTGTATGAATCTCATTTATAATGTATAGAAGTAAGAGCCATAATGAGCCTACAGGTTTAGCCCTGTCCCACGGAGTGGCCTGTACAACACTGGGAACTCGTACGAACATTCGGCACAGAAGTTAGCACTGCTACCTCACAGCACAAGGGGCCTGGGTTCAATTTCGGCCTTGGGTGACTGTATGTGAGGAGTTTGCATATTCTCCCATTACCGCATGGTTTTCTTCCAGGTGCTCCAGTTTCCTCCCACAGTCCAAAGATGTGCAGGTTAGGTGGATTGCCCATGCTAAAACTCCCCCTTAGTGTCCAGGGATGTGCAGGTTCGATGGGGTTACGGGGATGGGGTGGGGCGTGGGCTTAGGTCGGATACTCTTTCAGAGGGTTGGTGCAGACTCGATGGGCTGAGTGGCCTACTTCAGAACTGTCGGGGTTCTATGTTCTAAAGAATGAACACAAAAACAGATGATTTCTTCAACAATGAAGGAAATGTCCCAGACTCCACTATAACCATCAATGTGCAGCAAATATGTGGCGTGGCAGTACATTTAGCTCTCTCACTAAATCTCAACAAATAACAATGAAGCGCGCATGGATAAAGTAAGAGCAACTTATTATATTGATGAGTTAAACAACAAAACATGATTTAATATTGCACAAGTACAAACATACAAAAATAGACTTAAAAGATGTTTCTGTGTCATATGTTTATTATAACTAAAATGTTCTGTATTCAACAAACACTTCCAAGTCTCACCTTTTTATAATTTTTAATGACGGGAATGATGCTGAAAATTTGCTCACAAATTCATTTAAAATTGGGAGTTCTGCTGGAAGAACTGGACTCTGATTTCAGACATGCACATACGCACGCACTCACACACGCTCACACAGTCACCCTCACACATCCTTTTCACTCTCAGAGCACACATCTCTGTATTACATAGACAAACTCTCAACCCTCTCGCTCACATGTCAGTAGTCCCGTTTTGTCCCCATGTCAAACTCCCACTCCCACCCAATGGCTAACTCTCCCCTCTGGCCTGATGATGGCCTACCTTCCTAAGCTCCCGCCCCCTTCCCACACTCCTGCTCCAATTCGCCCCTTCTCCCAATCTCTGCCCCGCCCCGGCTTCACATACTGCCTTTCCACACTCCCGCTCTGATGCCCCCATCCCACATTCCCTCTCTGATGCCACCGTTCCCGCACTCCCTTTGGCTCTCCCCATCACTCTGTGGATCTTGAAATTTGAAGACTTTAATTCATTCTGTTTACAACTCATCCAATCAGAGACTGGATTCTGGAGAAGTCAGCCACTGATTGGACAAGCGGCTTGGCGGCACTATTTTCAAATTTTGCATGTCTGCCTGTCGTGCTGCAGAACCCCTGGGAGTATCCTGAAGAGCCCCAGGATTCTGCGGAACCTATTGAATTGGCAGGGCAGGCTCGAGAGGCTGAGTGGCCTACTCCTGCTCCTCATTCATATGTTTGTATGTAAAAGAGGCAATGGGCTCTGAGTAAATCATTCTCACAACACCAGGATAAAGTCCAGCAGGTTTGTTTTGAATCACTCACTTTCAGAGCGCAGCTCCATCCACCTTCCTTCAGGCGATGAAGGTAATCAAGTTGCTTCACCTGAGGAAGGAGCACTTCTGAGCATAGCCCAGTCATAGCAGGCCACAGCTGGGAACGTCAGCTGCATTGCCCGGGTGCAGACACAGAGGGAGGTGGCCCAGTCCCAGAGGGAGATGATGCAGTCACTTGCTGATGTGACACAGACTCCGAAGGTGGTGCCATAGTCAATCAGTGATGTGGCTCAGTCCCAGGTGGGGATGGTCCGCTCCCTGTGCTCCATGTCCTCGAGCATGCAGAGCCTAGTCAAGACCAGAGAGGGCCTCCAGGACTGGCAGCGCCAGATGGTGGGGGAGCCTCAGAGGATAGCCCTGTTTGCACCCCCATCCCATGAAGTAGCTCGGGGGCCAGCGGGCACCCTGAGAGGGGAGGAGGAAGAGGTGATGGGGCCTGTGCCGGAACACCACAGCACCTCTGACTCCTCCCTCCCCCTCCTGTCCCTGACGCATCTGGTGGGCAGCCGGCAGAACAGGGTGGCTTACGCCACCTGCGACACCCGTACAGCAGCAGTTCCTATCCAGGCCCGTTCACCCCAGAAGAGGTCCGATAACGGGGACCCAGATCGCAGGGCAGGAATCACAGCATGCCGCCTCCACTCCTGATGTACCATCTGGGGATCCATCAAAACAAAGCGTTAGGGCCCGTAAAGCAAGAAAGTTAATCAGCAGTTAGGTTGGCATGGGTGCCGGGCACAGTTTAGTGATGGGGGCTAGTGCACAAATCTGTATACATGTCACATTAAAGACCTGTTTCCTCTGTGCAATTTTAGATAGTGTGAGGGGTTGGCTGGTCTGGGCTGGCCACAGGTGGGTATGAGATGAGGGCCGACGCTGTGTGTTGCTCTCCCTACCCTCACCCCACATTCCCTGACCAACCTAACAACAACATCCCAGTGGTCCGATGGCACCGTCTGATGGAATGACAAGTTTGCATGAAGGGATCACCCAAGTGGATGGTGGAAAGTGCTACCATGGGCAAGGGTTCTACGCTGTCAAGCGATGCGGAGCAGCAGAATTCATCGCAGAGTGGGTTGTCATCATCCTGCATCCCATGGACGAGACCCGGTGTTACTGCCAACCCAGGCCACCGCAGCCTATCGTGCGGCTGGGATGTATCACAAAGGGGCTGTTAGGCGGTGTGGGGGGGGGGGGGGGGGGGGGGGCAGGGACCGATGAGGGGGAGGGGCGGTATGAGGTTGGCATACGGTGTCCGTGCCCCGAGCCCGTGTTCCGCCACCCTGCTAGGCGGTGAGCCTAGAGGCGATCAGAGCGTCCCATGAGCATTTGCCCTGGTGCGCATGTTATGCGGCCTCCTGTGCCTGCCCATGCCGCATGTCCTGCCCACCCTCCCCCTTTGTGGTGAACCACGTATTGCTACTATATATTCATCCTACTTTTATCCACCATTGTATATATGTTCACTGTTGTTCTTTTTCACTGTTACTTACTGTAGTTGTGTTGATGCTTCCGTTGGCTCCGCCTGTGGCTCCGCCCCTCGGGGGAGGTATATAATTGGCAGACCTGTGGCCAGCTCTCAGTGCGGGAGCAGCAGCAGGCTGGCATACTTCTTAGTTTAATAAAACCACTGTTCTATTCTACAACTCGACTCGTGTGAATTGATGATCCATCAATTTAATAAGCTAAGATATCACAATGGACACTGCTCTTCAGCCTGACCGACCTGAACTCCACCCGCAGGCAGCTTAAGCCACTGCAATCTTTGAGCATTGGCTAAGTTGTTTCGAGGCCTACCTCGACTCCTCGACCGACGGTGTCTCCGGGGTACACAAGCTGCATCTCTTCAACGCTCGGGTGAGCCACAAAATTTTCCTATTAATCAGAGACGCGGCCTCGTACGAAGAGGCGGTTGCACTGTTGAAAGGACAGTTTGTGAGGCCGGTGATTGAGGTGTTCGCTTGACATCTTCTTACCACGCGGTGTCAGTGCCCTGATGAATAACTGGCAGAATTTCTGCATGACCTGAGGGTACTCACCAGGAGTTGTAACGACCAAGCAGTTACGGCAGTGCAACACACAGAACTCATGACCCGGGACACCTATGTGGCCGGAGTCTGGTCCAGTTATATCCGGCAACGACTGGTCGAAGGGAGTGCTCCTGATCTCAAGGACACAGTACAACTATCTATCTGGTTAGAGGTAGCATTCCAGAGTTTGGATGCCATCACACCTGACCATGTGGCATCCTTGTGGACATCGGAGGCATGGCCATCGCCCGACCCGGGCATGTCCATGCCTGTGCCGCGCGGCTGCCCGCCAACTCCGGAGGGCGGTTCTGCTACTTCTGTGGCCAGGGCCAGCACCCCAAGCAGCATTGTCCAGCTCGGAACGCGACCTGCAACGAGTGCGGTAAGAAGGGGCATTTGGCCAAAGTCTGCCTGGCCCGAACTAAAGTTCTCAAATCAAAAGCCTGCCAGGCCCGACCTGAAGCTCACAATCCCGCAGTGTGGCATCGTGCCTGCCGGTACCGCCCCCTTCTGACTCATCACCCACCTCGTGCAGTCCGTGGGGGCCACCATTCTTCCGCCATCTTTAACGCGGCCTGCCACGTGCGACCCATGGGGGCCGCCATCTTGGCCGCCATCTACGACGACGCCCGTCACATGCGACTCATGCTTACATTCCGTGCAGATCTGGGGGTACTGTGTCGCAAACCTTGTGATACAGGGCGTCGAGTACGCCAACTTTAAACTTTACGTCCTCCCCATCTCTGCGCTCCCCTCTTATTAGGACTAGATTTCCAGTGTAACCTCCGAAGCATGACCTTGAAGTTCGGTGGACCCTGCCCCCTCTCACCGTCTGTAGCCTCACGACCCTTAAGGTCGCCCCTCCCTCGCTCTTTGCGAAACTCACCCCCGACTGTAAGCCCGTCGCCACCAGGAGCCGACGATACAGTGCTCAGGACAAGGCCTTTATCAGGTCAGAGGCTTGCCTGGCCTTCGACCGCATCAAGACAGACATTGCCAAGGCCACGATGCACGCTGTGGATGAGTCCATTCCGTTCCAGGTGGAGAGCGATGCATCGGACTTTGCCCTGGCCGCTACTCTCAACCAGGCAGGAAGGCCCGTGGCTTTCTTTTCCCATATCCTCCATGCCTCCAAGATTCGACACTCCTCTGTCGAGAAGGAAGCTCAAGCCATTGTGGAAGCTGTGCGACATTGGAGGCATTACCTGGCCGGCAGGAGGTTCACTCTCCTCACTGACCAATGGGCGGTTGCCTTCATGTTCAATAACACACAGCGGGGCAAGATCAAGAACGACAAGATCTTGAGGGGGAGGATCGAACTCTCCACCTATAACTACGATATCTTGTATCATCCTGGGAAGCTCAATGAGCCCCCAGATGCCCTGTCCGATGGTACATGCGCCAGCGTGCAAGAAGACCGACTTCGGGCCATCCACAATAACCTCTGTCACCCGGGGGGTCACCCGGCTTCTCCATTTCATCAAGGCCCTCAATCTGCCCTACTCCACCGAGGAGGTCAGGACCATGATCAGGGAATGCCAAGTCTGCACGGAGTGCAAGCCGTGCTTCTATCTGCCAGACAGAGCTCACCTGGTGAAGGCCTCCCGCCCCTTTGAGCACCTCAAGAGTCGATTTCAAAGGGCCCCTCCCCTCCACTGACCATAACGTGTACTTCCTCAACATTGTTGACGAATACTCCCGTTTTCCCTTTGCCATCCCACGGGGGAGGTATATAATTTATCAGACCTGTGGCCAACTCTCAGTGCGGGAGCAGCAGCAGGCTGGCATACTTCTTAGTTTATTAAAACCACTGTTCTCTTCTCCAACTTGACTCGTGTGAATTGATGGTCCATCAGTGTCCATCATCCTCCTCCAGCACGTCGCCCATCAGCTGCACGATGTTGTGGAAGAAGCAGCAGTCACTACGATGAGGGCGATTCTCTCAGAGTCATACTGGAGGACCCCGCCAGAGTGGTCCAGTCACCTGAACTGCCTCTTTAAGAGGCCGAAGCGCCACTCCATCACTCGCCTGGTGGCTGCAAGGGTATCATTCTAGCGAATTTCCCCGTCAGTCTGTGTGTCATTAGCCACGACCGCAGTGGATCACCCCTGATGCCCAGGAGCCAACCATCTAGCCGGGGGGGGACCTCAAACATGTCAAGAATTGTCGAGTGTGCCAGGATGAAGGTGACATGCACATTGCCTGGGTATCTGGTCATATATCAGCTGCATATACATCGTGTGGAACCCCTTTCGGTTTGTGTAGAACAGCCTGTCATCTGCAAGCGCTCATAGGGAGACATGCATCCCGTCGATCACCCCCTGGACCCGGGGTATGTCAGCGATGGTGGCGAACCCCACTGTTCGAGCATCCTGGTGAACTCAGCTCACATTGAAATGGATGTATTGAGCCGACTGTGCATACAGGTGTTATATTACCCTTGGTGGTAATATGTCATTGCTCTTTGCCTTTTGATTCAGAATGGTCCGTTGAGTTGATGACAAGGAAACCACCAATCATTAGATTGAAACAAAACTAATTTATTGGATAACAATAAATTAAATGAAGTTCGCACACGCTACAGAGCTATAGTTAATAATAAAGTAATATTGAATAGCAGTAATGTCTTTCTAACTCTCTCTAATCTAATCTACTCCTTATGCTGTTCTCAGTCGTTCTCCGTTGCTAACTACCAAGCATTCCCTGAGATCTGATATATATACCCTGAGAACTGGTGGGGCCCTCTAGTGTTTGAATTACACTAAGATGTAATAATTAATCCTCCACTGGCGCCTACATACATATCTTTACAATAGGGTCTCGGTGACAGCATAGATGCACCTGTGCACCGAGGTCTGTGAGATCCTGGACAGGGCCTGGAAGAAACCCATGGTGTAAACGTTCACGACGACCATCACCTTGATGGCCACCGGCAGTGGGTGTCCTCCCCAAACCCCACGGTGCCAGGTGTGCCATGTTATGGCAAATATGTCGCACTGCCTCCCTGCTCAGCCTGAGTCTTCGACAACGTGCCCAGTCTGCAGGTCTCAAATTACAGGCTCCGCCGGTACACTCAAGGCCTTATGCGACACTTCCTTTGCTCTTCCTCCTCCTCGGTCTGTTGGGTGGCTGGCACTTCCTCCAGGGCGGCTGCCTCCTGTTCCTCTGGGGAATGCTCTGCTGCTGCAGCTTCCTCCTCGAGCAGCTCCAGCTCGTACAGCCGCAGGGCATCCCCCAAGGCTGTGCCGGCTAGCAGGAAGGCCACCATTGCTGGTTGACTTCCGATATCATTGTCTGCAGGGGGTGAAAGGCCAACATGTTAGCATGGTGTGAACCACCGTGCCCAACCAGATCCACTGGACTACATGGTGCCTATAATGACATGTAGCAACAGGGGATATAACAGGATACATAACAGTGTGTATGATGAATGTATATTACCTCCAACCACTAGGTATCATGCAAGAGGAACAGGACACTGGAACCGGACAGAGCCAGTCTTGATCAGAGTTACAGGAGCTTTTAGTAGCATAGTTAGAAGCTCCACAGTTTGGTTAGCAATAGATTTGTCTACCCACAGTTTATTCAACATGAAATTACTAGTCTTGAACTAGACGTCTGTCATACACTGATTTATTTATTATCAGAGAACACAAACATAACAGTGCCCGCTATTGGCACTGCGGGCTCTGCCCCCACATGTTCCACCCCCCCCCCCATCTCCGCATCCCTTTTCCCGTCATTGCCAGGCTCGGTGGGGGCCTCTAGCCCTGGCGCCCGTCCCTGCTGCCAGGGTAAGTCAGCTGGCACTGCTATTGTTAGCGGTATGCTCTGCGACCCCCTTCCCGGAATCTCCATACAGTGGGCGTTGCCCTTGAGTGGTCAGTATGATGCCCTGCCAGTGGGTAGTGGCCAGGTTGGGGGGGGATGGCGGAAGATGGGATGGGGTGGTGGGGTCACACATACGGCTGGCATCACTCTGCAGAACCAGGGGCCAAGGTGGGTGGTCAGTGGGGTGCACAGCAAGATAGCTGCCTTGCAGACTGGGGTAATGGCTGTCCATGCGTGGACACTGCCCCAGTCCCGTGAGGGCTCATCTCGGCCTCACAATCCGTTCTGTGGTCAGCCCCCGGCCCTGGCAGGGCACCCCCCCCCCCCCCCCCCCCCCCCCCGCACCCCAGTCAGCCCAGCCCATGTCCAGCGCCTTTCTGTGTCCTGGCTCCTCTTTCTCTATCCCTCATCAACGACAACACCTGTTTCACGATTTTTAAAAGCACAAGTGAACCACGTCATCGGAGGTGGAGAATCATGGAGGCCCCGAAGAATACTGGGTCGGGCCCGCTAATGATATGCAAACAGTGTTTAAATAGGATAAAGAAAACAACCAATCCTCAGTGGGAAATATTTAAATTACATAGAACATAGAACAGTACAGCACAGAACAGGCCCTTCGGCCCTCGATGTTGTACCGAGCAATGATCACCCTACTTAAACCCACGTAACCCGTATACCCGTAACCCAACAATCCCCCCATTAACCTTACACTACGGGTAATTTAGCATGGCCAATCCACCTAACCCGCACATCTTTGGACTGTGGGAGGAAACCAGAGCACCCGGAGGAAACCCACGCACACACGGGGAGGACGTGCAGGCTCCACACAGACAGTGACCCAGCCGGGAATCGAACCTGGGACCCTGGAGCTGTGAAGCATTGATGCTAAATTAGAGAAGGGAAAAGGTGCAAATCGCATTAACTTCAATGAGAAATGCAAGGTGGATTGAGAATGTGACGATAGGCAGACTATCATAATATGAGTAGTTCATCATCACTGTAAAATCTATGATCTGCATGTGTCTTATAAGTTATTTGTCTTACTGTTGTAGTTCTACCATCCAAACAGCAGGTGGCGGGATTACGGAGTCCCAGGACCCGGTTGCACCATGTGTTCCTTCGGAAGGTATTTGTTAGAAGTTGATAGCGGTCATAGGTTAGAGCAACTCTGTATCTTAGTGTAAGTTAGTGTTAGACATTTATTTCAGACTGTATCCATCTTAGACATTTTAGTTATTCGTTAATATAGTGTTAGTAATAAATAGCTTTGTTTACAAAATAAAGTTTAATGCTCTTTGTTCACATCAGCCCAATCAAACAACATTACAGAGAACACATACATGCCCACGCATATCGTTCCACTAAGCTTTGTTCGTGTTTCACCGGAAAAGAAGAAAAAGAAAAGCACAAAAATACGTGGCTGATTTAGAGCAGTAATTCTCTTCACTGCCCATACAAGTGGGAGAGAGGTTTCTGAAACAGTCATACCAGTGAGTGGTCACTCCATATCACGATAAGCAGGAAAGAAGGAGTGTAGGAATAGTAGGAGAGTGGCTTAACATTTGTCAGAGGAAAAGAGACAGCAGGTCCAGAAAACCCAGGACTCCTTGGAATTGTCGAACAGGTATGAAAGTTTCGATGCCTAAGAAGTGAGCGACACAACTGAGCCAGGGGTAGATGACCCAAGAGGAAACCACGGTACCTAGTGTCCGACACTGCTCTGGGAAAAGAGAGGGAGGCTGGTAGGCAGATTAGAAAGGTACAGTAGTGGGTAACCCAGTAGTTTGAGGGATAGACTGTCTAGTTTGCAGCTGAGATCGTGAGTCCCGTATGGTCTGTTGCCTCCCGGGTGCAAGGATTCCGGACACAACATATCGGATGGGCAAACCTCTGGAAAGGGAGGGTGAACAACCAGAGGTTGTGGTTCATGTGGTAACCAACAACATAGGGAGGGACAGTGTGGAGGTTTTGTAGGCCTAGTTTCAGGAGATAGGGAGTGAATTGAAACACAGGTGTCATGTGAGAGTGCCTTTAAGAATTGGATGTTTCAGAAATGTACCTATAAGAAATTAGGCTGATCATATTACTGAAGTGATGTCACGGGGGGAGGAGCTGAGCTCACTTCTGCTTTTTGGTAGTTTTAGTTTCAGTTTGAAGAAAGCTTGGGTGTGGCTGTGAGCTGCATTGCTGGTGAGCTCTGCCATGAAGGACTATCTCTTAATCCTTTGGTGAAATCGGAATTGTAAAAAGGTCTCGGTATTGAATCTAATGTGCTTCTGTTTGAAGGATTTGTTAAGTCTTTTGGATGTGTAAAGGAACAGTTTGCAGGATTGAGTAGTGTTGTATTATTTTTGGGGTTATCTTTGTTTTGTTTTAAAAAGCACGTGTCCATAATTGTAATACTTCACCTGGGGAACAAGCCGTGTGCTTCAAAAGCAACAATCCATTAAAGGTGAGGGTTGGTTGAACTCCATGATACATTTGGGGTTCTGAAAACACCTCTCCCATAACCCACGAGGTTCACCATTTAGGCAAGGGCAGATCAGGGATGTGGTGTTCTTTGTGATTCTGTCATCGTTCTGTCATCAGGATGGATGTCATAGTGTTCACAAAGACCACAGAAGCTTTACAGTATGAAGCTAACTTTTATTTACACTACTTAAATTAAACTCGACCACTTAATCCTATAGTAAACAATAATTATAGTAATCTACACCCTAATAACACTAGTTTCTATATTCTGACTGTACTCTATCCTTTCTAGATCTCTCCCATGCACTCTACTCCAGCTTTCACTCTCCCAGAAGCCTGAGAGTCAGCACTTTATATAGTACTGCATCTAGTTCCTTCCAGTGGCTAATTGGAACATGACATTAACTCTTTGTATACTGAACATTTCTATAATGTCACATCCCACTTTCCTTGAAAATAAATGTTTGAATCTTTTCTGACATTTTTTTACATACACAGTTCAGAATGTGTTCATACAGTTCATGCAAAAAGTTATCCCATATCATGATTACAATTATAGAGTTGTAGTAGTTTAGTGCCTATAAATTTAAATCGTTCAGCCGTTTTCTATTCCTTCTTGACCTTCTCAATGTCATTTCAGTGTCATTGGAATTGTCCCTTGTATTTGATAACAAAGCTGTTAGAAAGTCAGTGGTAGAAAACAAGTTGTCCTGGTTTGTTGTTGGCTCTGGAAATTGCACTGGATGTTTCACTTTCAATAATGCTTGTCTGTTTCTGCGGAACATCCATCCAGCTACAGTCCTTACCACATATGAGGTGGGATTCTGCGAGAATTGGCAGGGCGGCCAACTCCAGTGGGAAGGAGTGGCATGAACCTTCTTATCATCAAATGCCTTTTTGAGCAGTTGTTTCACTATTCCACCTCCCTTTTCAGCTTTCCCATTCGATTGAGGATATAATGGACTTGAGGTAACATGTTGGAAGTTGTATGCTTCGCATATGATGACCATTCCCAACTACTAAAGCATGGTCCATTATCCGTAACGACTATTAAAGGAATGCCGTGTCGAGCAAATACAGACTTTGCCGCTGTTACGGCTGAGCGAGCAGTTGAATCTGACAACGTAATGACTCAAGGATATTTGGAATATCTATCATGATTAAATAATTATTTCCTCTGAAATAGAATAAGTCCACCCTGACCTTTGCCCATGGCTGTGTGATTATCTCACTTTCTGCAAAGGTTTCTTTACTCTGGGATAGCTGATGTGTTTAACAAACACTACACTCTTGCACGTAGTTGCCAACATCTTTGTTAATGCCCAGCCAGTATACTGACTGCCTGGTTTTTCTTCTAAACTTCGCGATCCCCTAATGCCCTTCATGTATCTTTTCCAGAATACTCCTTTGTAGGCAGGACGGTATCACAATTCTGTCTCCTTTCAACAGGAATCCGTTTATGACAGTCAGATCATCCTTTCCACTCCGAAAACTGTTACAACTACCATTAGGTCAGACTTTTCTTAGGTTTTGGATCACTCGTTGAAGTATAGTGTCTTGTTCAGCTTCAGCCCTTATTAATTTTAACTTTGCATCCGACACAGGTAGCATTTCAGCAATGAAGGTTGCTTGTGCATCCACATTGATCACTACTGCTGTTGCTTTCTCATCATTGTAAGTCGTGGCTCTTCTTTAGGCATCTGCAACAACTAGTTCTTTGCCCGGTGTATAGACTAATTCAAAGACACATCTATGCAGTTTCATCATCATTCACTGAAATTTCGGTGACATGCCACTGAGATCTTTCTTTATGATGTTAACCAATGGACAATGATTTATTTCTACAATGAAGTGTGGTAGACCACAAACATAGTAATGAAACTTGCTTATTCCTGTCAGCAGAACTAAGCATTCTTTCTCAATTTGTGCATGTCTCTGCTCCGTCAGAGTCATAGAGCGAGAAGCATAGGCAGCTGCTTTCCATAAGCTATTCTCTACTTTATGTCACAAAACTGCTCCATTGCCATTTTGGCTGGCATTAGTTGATCTGTCTGTTTCCTTCGTGGAATGGAAAAATGCTAAGACCAGAGCTGTAATTAAAGATGATTTCAAATCTTGCCATTGTTGGCATGCTTTTTTCAACGTTCTTTTTTATCAGATTTCTCAAAGCAGTGGTTCTGCTGGACAGATTGGGAATAAATTTACCCAGGAAGTTAACAATGCCTAGCATCCATAGTATTGCTTTGTTGTCTTTCGGCACTGGCATCTGACCATTGGCTTGCATCTTGCTTGATCAGAGTCTGGCCTTTATTTTGTTATGTCATCTCCAAGAAATTTGAGTTTCTGGATTCAAAATTGGCATTTTTCTTAGTTCAGCTTTAATCCATCGGAATTTATTCTTGTTAGGACCTTCATTACTCTCACAGTATTCTTCCTGTGTGTTGGGCCATATTATTACATTGTCTACATATACATTAACATTCCTTTAATGATAGTTACCATTGCACGCTGGAAAATCTCAGAAGCTGATATGATTCCAAAAGGCATTTGGTTAAAGCAATATCTTCCAAAGGGAGTGTTAATGGTGCACAATTTTCTGTTTTTACTATCAAGCCATAGTTGCCAGAATCCCCTGGAAGCATCTAACTTTGTGAAATACTTGGCATGTGCCATTTCTGCAGTTATCTCTTCTCTCTTAGGTATGGTATAGTGTTCCCTTTTTATGTTATTGTTTAGATCTTTGTGATCCATACAGATTCTTAAATCCTCATTCGGTTTTCGCACACATACCATATAGCTAACCCAGTCTGTCGGCTCAGTCACCTTCAAAATGATATTGCATTGTTGCATCCTACCTAATTCGTCCTTGAGCCAGTCTCTTAGTGGCGCTGGCACTCTTCTGGGCACATGTATGACTGGTTTAGCATCATTCTTTATGTTAATGTGCCCATTCCATTGAAGACATGTTTGAATTTGCTCAGTATTGTATCAATTCTGTCCTTTAGTGAACCATTTAAAGTTGTGGCTGTGTATATTCTCTATACCAAATTCAACTGAATGCATGCATCTACCCCAATTAGCGATGACTTTGTTGTATTCACTATCTCAAATTCTAGTGGCAAATATATGTCACTGTTCTTCACTGTAAGGCAGCAGGAACCTTTCGTCACTATTGCATTCCCACTGTAGTCTGTTAATGTACAATTGGCTTTTTAAAGTTTTGGAAGCCTGCCTACTTTCTTCAAATCTGTTTCTGTTATTAAATTCGCATGTGCGCCTGTATCCAACTTGAATTGCACATCAGACACATTTACATTAAGCATGACAGTCCAATCTTTAATTAAATCAGAGAGCTGAAATATTGTTTTATCATCAGTGCCCAGTGTATTAACTCTCATTATTGCTTTTACCATAAAGGTATTCTACAGAGTACACTCAGAGGAATCATTATTGGAAGTAAAAAAGTGTCTTCATTTCCTGCTTTTTGTAAAGCCAGTGAGTTATTTGCTGTATCGCTGAAGCAAAACGGCATTGTGAAGCAAAATGATTTGAATTGTTGCATCACGAGCACATTTTTCCTTTCGGACAATTTTTTTTCTATTGTGGGTGGGCCACAAGATGTGCACATCATGATGTCGCTGGCATCACACTCAAAATGGCCACCATCTGTGGTACACTGTTTTCAGAACTGCGCCACAGAGTCAATGGCGCCAACTATGTTGCTCCAGTTCATGCTTTTTTCTGTCGCTCTGAAGTTGCATATTCGTTAGAGGCTTGCTTTGCACAAGTTTTTGCTTCTTCTAAAGTCAAAATTGGTCTTCTTAATAATCATTCGCGCAATCACTCACCATATACACCAAACACTATTTGATCTTGCAACACTGAATCCATAACAGAGGAAAAAGTAGATGACTGCTCTCGGAGCCTTACATTTCCTTTGAGCCGCATCCTTTTTGCAAACATATAGCGCTCACATGTCTCATTGACTTGTGCTTTGCAATTAACATCAAATTTGTCCATGACCCTTTCATACTTTTCTTTATCCTCACTGTCTGTGAATTCAAAGAATTAAATAATTCAAATACCTGTGGACCAGCCAAATTGAGGAGAAGTGCAATTTTTGAAAGGTCAGGAGCTGAGCCTAACACAGAGGCAGATTTAAAAAAAACTTCAAATTGCTGTTGAAATTTTTCTAGTTTTCCAACTCACTGCTTTGTTTAAGGAACACACTTTCTGGTACCATGTTGTGCTCTTTTTACTTTAAGATTCCCACTCCTGGTAGTATGTGGTGTCCTTTGTGATTCTGTTATCAGGATAGATGTCGTAGTGTTCATAAAGACCACAGAAGCTAAGTTCATTAACAAAGCTAACTTTTATGTAAACTCCTGGTGGAGGAAGTAAGAAAAGACCTTCAACGGTGGGGCTCAAGGGCAGCACGGTGGCGCAGTGGGTTAGCCCTGCAGCCTCACGGCGCTGAGGTCCCAGGTTCGATCCCGGCTCTGGGTCACAGTCCATGTTGAGTTTGCACATTCTCCCCGTGTTTGCGTAGGTTTCACCCCCACAACCCAAAGATGTGCAGGCTAGGTGGATTGGCCACACTAAATTGCCCCTTAATTGGAAAAATGAATTGGGTACTCTAAATTTATAAAAAAAAACCAAAAAAAAAACCCGGTGGGGCTCACTCCCACTGTCCCTGGAAGGGAGAGTGCAGATGATCAAGATGAACGTGCTGTCAAAGTTCCTCTTCCTGTTTAGATCCATCTCGATCTTCATCCCCAAGGCCTTTTTCCAAAATGTAGACAGTCTAATCATGGTGTTTGTGTGGGGGAAGGGGGTGGGGTAAGAACCCGAGAATTCCAAACCGACACTGCAAAGAGGAAAGGTTAGAGGGGGCCTGGCTCTACTGAACCTACAATACAACCACTAGGCAGCAACGGCAGGAAAAGTGAGGGGATGGGTACAAGAACCCGACAGAAATTGGGTACAAATGGAGGAGGCATCCTGAAAAGGAACGACCCTCCGGGCCCTGGCTACAGCAGCACTCCCATCCTCCTCAGCAAGATACACAACGAGCCCAGTGGTAGCGGCCACCCTGAGAACGTGGACCCAGCTGAGACAACACTTCGGGATAACCAAAATGTCCCACATGGCCCCATCTACGACAATCTCAAATTCCCCCGCAGCCATGCTGGATGCCACCTTCAAATGATGGAGGTGAGACGGGGGCACACTGACGGTCTGGGACTTCTATGTAGGGCGCAGACTGACGACACTGGACGAACTGACAAGGAAGTGGAAAGTAGCAAAAGGACAAGAATTGAGACAACTCCAAATAAAACACTTCCTCCGCAAAGAGACAATAGGGTACCCCGGGGCCCAAGAAACACACTACTAGAGGACCTGATAGGCACAAGCAATGAGAAGGGTGGGCTATGTGGGAAAATATATGGACAGCTACTGGACAGAGCTTGAACACCACTGGTCGAGAGTAAACAAAAATGGGAGGACGAACTGGGAACAGAGGTAGGATGGGAACTCTGGAGCAAAGCACTGAGCAGGGCAAACTCCACCTCCTCCTGCACAAGGCTAAGCCTAATGCAGCTCAAAGTGGTGCACAGAGTGCACCTGACCAGAACATGAATGATCAAATTCATCCCGGAGGTGAAGGCCAGAGGGGCACGGTCAACCACGCCCACATGTTTTGGACTTCCCCAAGCTTGCTGGGTTCTGGACAGCCTTCACCTGAGCATTCTCTGAGGCCTTCTCCGAAGCAATATCCAAGGTTGTGAGGGTGAAGCTATACCCAATAATGGCAATCTTCGTGGTATTGGAGCAGCCAGAGTTACAGAAAGGGAAGGAGGCCAACGCCCCTGCTTTCGCTTCCCTAATCACACGTGGAAGAATCCTGCTCGGCTGGCGATCGGCAGCACCACCCACAGCTGCAGACTGGCTCGCTAACCTTTCAGAATTTCTCCACCTGGAGAAGATTAAGTACGCCATCCAAGGGTCAGAGGAAGGCTTCCTGGATGCTCGGGGGCAGTTCGTCGGCCTGTTCCAAAACCTGTTCGAGGCCAACAACGAGGAGTAAGCTAGGAAAAAAAAAGATGAGGAACCAAAGAACTGTGCAACCCGGTGGTGGGTCGGGGGGGGGGGGGGGGGGGGGGGTGGGATCCACAAGAGAAGAGGAAGGGTGCTGAAGCCAATGTAGAACAATGTAGAACAATCCAGAGAGAAACAAAATGTACATAGTTAGTTAAATGAAGGACAAAACAAACCTCTCTGTAAAATAAAGTAAATGAGCGCAGGCAAGAAAAATGTAATGTATATACACAACTGTTTATAGAAATGAGAAAAGCCAATAAAAAAAATTCAAAAATAAAATTAAGCTCAACCACTTACTCCTGTAGTAAACAATAATTATCATAATCTGCACTCTCCTAACACTAGTTAGTAGAGTGCTGTAACTGTAACTTACTAACTGTAACTGTAACTCTAACTGTACTCTATCATCTTTAGATCTCTCCTATGCACGCTACTCCAACCTTCTCTCTTGCAGAAGCTTGAGAGCAAGTCCTTTATATAGTACTGCATCTAGCTCCATCTATTGGTTAATTGTAACATGACATTAACTCTTTTTATACTGAATATTTCAATAATGTCACAAGGGAGGTTAATGCATGGCTTGAGGGATGGTGGAAAAGAGAGTGGTTTAGATTTTTGGGACACTGGGATCACTTTTGGAAAAGGAGAAAGCTGTTCAGAAGCAATGGGCTTTACCTGAGCTGAAATTAGACCAATCTCCTGGCTCAGAGAGTAAATAGTGTAGTGAGGGTGGATTTAAACTTATACGGCAGTGGGGTGGGTTGACTAATGGACCTAGTTTCAGAAATACCAGTGAGGGCAAAAGAGAGAAGATGGGGAATAGGAAAAAGGAAGTTGGGGAAGGCTTGAATGTTGTCAGTGAATAAAGAAATGACTGCCTCCCAAAGGGCAAGAAAGAAATAAGGGCAGGGTTAAATTGTTTGTGTGTAAATGCACGGAGTGTAGTGAACAACATTGGGGAACTGGAAACAGAAATTGCTCTGCGGCATATGATATAACAGCATTGACAGAAGCGGGGCTCAAGCTAGAACTGTACTGGATACTTACCATCCTGGGTTACAAGTTTTTAGCAGAAACCGGGTGAGTAAAAATGGAGGAGGTGCAGCAGTCTTGGTCACAGGTAGTATCATAGCCCTTGAACGAGATGCAGTTTCTGAATTAGAATTTATATGGTTGGAGGTGAGACACAGCAAGGGAGCGGTTACCTTGTTGGGTATTTATTATAGACCTCCAAATAGTGGGGAGAAAGTGGAAGACAGCATTTGTAGGCAAATCATGGAAATCTGCAGGACAAGTAGGGCTATGATAATTACCCTAAGGGTGACTGGGAGATGGGTAGAGTGTGGAGCATGGAAGGGAAAAATTCCTGCATGTGTGCAGGAGAACTTTCTGGAATAGTACATTTCTACGAAGCTAGGACTGGGGAATGGGTAGCTCTTTTGTGAACCAGTGCAGACACAGTGGGTCTTACGTGCTGTAAAATTCTATGATTCTATAATAAGTTCTTCCATCCCCCAAATATTGACATGTAAATGATATGCACAAACTTAGTAAGATTTAAATATTTTCTGGGAGAAGAACTAGATTATAATTTACTCTGCAACTTTATTGTCTGAGTCTTGCAAGCCATACCCAATCTATCTAAAGCTCCTCAATGGTAATAACCTTTGTCAAGTAGGGAGAAACATATACTTTAGGTAGCCATTGACCAGCTCGTACCACATAAGTTAAGAACAATAAGAATCCATAATTCTAGTTCAAAAGACAGCCAATATATATTTACTAAATGCAAAACACTTTTGGCAAATAGTTTCCGGGTAATTAACCATCTTTATAAGTCATAAGGAGAAAGTTCTCCACTCAGAGTTGAGAATCTTTAGAATTCTCTATCCAAAGGATAATGGATGCTCATTATTCAATGAGCATATTCAATCAAGGCTGAAATAAATAGATTTTTTGACTCTGTATGTAATCAAAGGATAGGATGATCAGATAGAAAAGTGGATCATTTATGATTTTATTCAATAATGGAGAAGTCTCAAGGGACCTTTTGGCCTACTCCTGCTCTTACTTTTAACGTTATGTTGATTGTAAATATATGAGACATTTCATGCTGTGGGCAATTGAAAGTGAGCCACTGAGTTTCTTAATATGGGATGGTTTCACTTACTTGTTATGTTTATTTGATCTTCAAGCTGCATCCGTGATCAAATTCTAGGTTTCCTAGAAGTATGTCAATATCAACACTCAATAATAATATTTATTGTGAAAAACATAGAATCAATAACCTGTCATCAGAGATGTTATGAGACCGTTTGGTTTGCGGCATCAACAACGTAGCCAGCCAGAGGAAACATTTAGCCGAGCCGACATTGAACTTTCAACAGGCTATCCAGCTAGTGTTGTCCAGAGAGAGCACAGAACGGGGAATGCAAGAGCTACAGGGAATGGAGGTGCATGTCTTGGGGCATGCCCTCTTCTGTCCAAAAGTATCTGTCCGTACCCCTACTGTACCTTGGACAGGGTTCCATAAGGACATTCCTCCCCAAAGAGAACTTTCTCCAGAACCAATGAATGAGGAGCCGTGTTGGTGTAGACCTGTAGGTGATGTCCCCGGCACGGATGTCGGTACTAGCCACGTCAGAGGACCAGCCATTCTGGCAGGAGCTGGGACCAACCCAGGGCCCGAATTTTCCATTTGGATGAGCCCAAGGGTGCTGGTCCCAAGGATGAGGAGATGAAAGATGACTGCCTGCAGCTGCATTGCGTGTCAACCCCCTGAGTGGGGCCTATTAATGTGATGGTACATCTAAATGGTCACCTGCCCGAGATGGACAGCTCCCAGGCGAGTTGCTGGTATTTTCACCCAAGCTGCCAAATTCAGTGTTGAAGATGGTATCCTGTTTAGGGGGACACATGTGGTCGCCCCAGATAAAGAGCAGGAAGCAGTACTAAGGACCTCCACAATGCTCATCCGGGGATGAACAAAATAAAAATGTTGGCATGGAGTTATGTCTGTTGGCCAGGCCTCTACGCTGACATTAAGAAGATGGCCCATCACTGCTCCATTTGCCAAGGGCATCAGAAGCTTCCGCCAGCCATGTCTCTACATCACTGGGAAGGGCCAGGGAGGCCTTGGGCGTGCTTGCATGCTGATTTTGATGGCCCTTTTCAAGGATTTATTTTCCTCTGATTGATTAATTGCCCAATCAAGGCACAATGGATGGTGGTAATCAAAGCAAAAGGAGGAAAAGGAGATGGCGTGAATCCCACCAAGAGAGAAGACGTTTATATTCTGGCTGACGAGTCAGAGAATACTCACCGTGCAGCAGCAGCAAAGACTGTTGTGTAAGGACACGAAAAAAGAAAAGCTGGTGACGCAGGTGTGGCCAACAAGGATACATACTTTCAAAAAGCATTGCATCAAAAAGATAAGGAGCAAGAGACCGGCACGGAAACCAGTCTTCAAAAAAGCTGACAAGAGCCCAGACAACCAGTAAGGTGATCCTGTGAGGGAGGCACAATGAATTGTGCATAAGAAACACGCGTCTAGCAGGCATATCATATCTATGGATGCTTTGTTAAATCTGTTTTATACATGAGCCACATGTGTAAAGTAAAGATATTAATCATGTTTGTATATAAAGATCAACATCTCCAAAGTAAGGGGGATGTGGTGATATGCCTGTGAATAATATTGCATAAACTCAGCAAGGTGACCTCCCTCCAGCAGGTGGTGTCAGATGTCAGTCATGTGACATCCGGCCTTTACCAGAAGGTTGTAAGGCATACTTCAGGACAATCACACATAAGGATAGTTCCAGGAGAGTCTATGTAACTCAATCAATAACTCAGTCTGCATCAAATTCTGATAGTTACCTTACCACGGATACATCAATAAATCATCATTCTAGTTAAATCACCTGCTGTTCTGTATGAATCAGCGCAAAGACACGGGGCGGGATTCTCTGAGCCTCTGTGCCGAAATCACACTCGGCGTGGGGGCGGAGAATGGGGCGTCAGTCCCGCAATCGTGTCCGACGCCTTCCTGTGATTCTCCGTGGACCGGAGAATCGCTGCCAGCCGTCCGCGCGCATTCGACACGGCACGGTCAGGGGCCATTGAAAGATGCTCTTGTGGCGATTTTCAGCCAGCAGCTGGCCGAGTTCCCACCAGCGTGGTTCCCTCATGGTTCCACCCGGCGGGCACTCGGAGTGACGGCTGCGGACCCAGTCCACGGCCGCCCTGGTGGGGGGGGAATCCATCACCAGGAGGGGCCTCCAGGACAGCCAGGGTTCCGATCGATGGCCACCGAACTGCAAGAACGCACAATCTGGGAGGAGGGTGGGGGGGGGGGGGGGGGGGGGGGGGGCTATATTTATGGGCCGGCTTGCTGTGTGGATTTGCCATGGTGCGCGGGGCCGCCGCTCCAGGCGGCCGAGCATGCAAGCACGGACCTGTGGCGGAAATGCAGGGCCCTCTATTGGCAGCCAATTCCAGGAAAGTCCAGAGTGATTTGCGCCCGTTTTCTCACGGGCATGGAGACATAACCCCCATTTTTAGAGAATTCCGCCCAAGGTTACAGAACACAAAATGACCACTAACAATTTCACTTCTTTTGCAAGTGAGGAGTTCGACGGTTTCATGAAGATGAACGGGATACAGCAATTCGCACTGTTCCATACCACGCGGCTTCCAATGGGTTGGTGGAGCACGCAGTGCAGTTATTTAAGGGGGGCCTTAAGAAACAACCTTCTGGGTCCATGGACACCAACTAGCTGTTTTTTTTGTTTCTGTAAATGCGATGACGGAGGTAGCTCCTGCGGAACTCCTAATGGGCCTTGGACTTCATACCTGCCTCAGCATGGTTTTCCTGGACATTGGCAGAAAAGTACGGCAAAATCCGGAATGGCCCTTCTTGATCCTTCTTGACATCGACCGATCCGGCAGTTTGCGCCCGGAGACCTGGTGTTTGTTGGTGGCGCTCAGTGGGTCTCCGGTATTATCCTTTGGCGAACAGGGCCAATCTCTTAGCAGGTGCAAGCCCAGGGTCTTATTCAATGCAAGCATTTGGACCATATTGTGTCCAGAAGGCAGCCTCTTCCACAGATTCCCTGTCCCTGGAGATCACTTCTCCAGCTGCAGCAACTACCGGATTCAGATACAATGGATGCTCATCCTCGAGATCTCACTCTGGCGCCACGCTCACATCCTGCTTGGGTCATTAGAGAACCCCACAGATATAGGGAGGCTGAGGTGATGGAGGTTCTCGACTCTGATGGACACGCAACACGCCTCCGAGCGGCAGCCCTCGGTTCCACAGCCCACGGACTTGCAGCTGATTCGGCCTTCATCTGGGAAGCACCGTTCACCTTCTCATTCTCCACCAACCAATCCGCTGCCTTGTGTGCATAATGCCCAGCCAGCTATAAAACGAGTCCGTGCCCTCCTCTACCGAGGTCTTCGGCAGATTCCTCAGACTTTGGCAAGGATGAATGTTATAATTGGCCTGGACGGGGCAGCACGGTGGCCTAGTGGTTAGCACAACCGCCTCACGGCGCTGAGGTCCCAGGTTCGATCCCGGCTCTGGGTCACTGTCCGTGTGGAGTTTGCACATTCTTCCCGTGTCTGCGTGGGTTTCGCCCCCACAACCCAAAAATGTGCAGAGTAGGTGGATTGGCCACGCTAAATTGCCCCTTAATTGGAAAAAATAATTGGGTAATCTAAATTTATAAAAAGAAAAAAAATAATAATAATTGGCCTGGACCTTATTGGCTGGGGACCAATGGTTCCTTGGGGAATATGAGCTCCCCCAATGAGGGACGCAGGGCAATGAATAGTAATTGCAGCTCTATAAATAGAGCTTGCCAGTGTGGTACCAGCTCGAAAAGGAAACAGTGGTGAACAAATGCTGCTGTATGTATATCTATCATCGTAAATCAAGTTACTATCTGTTTGACTACAAACACTTGCTGGATTCTTCGTGACCCTCACCAAATTTTCATTTGTTTCACTGATCCCTTTTCCCCTCACCGTTGTCTCTCCTCCCCCCACTCCACCCTACTAGGGCCATCTGTTCCCTGCTCCTAGTTGTCCTTTGACACACTGCCTATCCCCGTTTTGCCATGAACACATTCTGATCTCTTAATGAACCACTATTGGCACCCTTCTTAGTCATTATCACCACCCTTTACATTCCCTTTGTCTTTCTGTCTATGACATCTTTGTCAATCTCCACTCAGACTCGAATTATTAGCTCCGTTCTCTCTCCACATAATGCTGTCAGACATACTGAGATTGGCCATCATTTTCTGGGTTTTTTTTTCCAGCATCCACAGTAATTTGTTTTTATCTCCCAACTATTGCCTTCTCAAACTCTCAATTGGGAGCTGATCTGTTTGTATCTAATGACTAAGTTGTTCTCCTTGGTTTCTGATTCTTCTTCTCAACGTGTACAAATTTTACTCTTGGTCCATTTGTTTCATGTCAGTGTTAGTCCATCAGCATTTCAACCTTGACTTCCAGCTCTTTGCGAGGAATTCCCAATCCACTGGAATTTTTCATCAACTTAAAGCCCTTTACCGAACAGCTCGGAGTTCTTCATCAATCACTGTAGCTTTCTTTTTGCCATAACAATTTTGTCTTGTCAAAAAGATTTCATTCATTCTCAAGTCTACTGTCCTGCTTTTGCAGTTAATTCAGTCTATCCGTTTGAGTTTCTTCCACGGTAAATCCAATATTCTGACAACATTTGATAATGATCTGTCCCTTCTCACGCTTTGCATGTTTTTCAGACCATTGCCACGTTACTTTTGTTATAGTTGCATCAAACTTTACTTCTATATTAAACATTTCTTCATTCTTCATGTTATATTTATTGGACAATTCTCCTGAATTGCCAATTTGTTCCATCAGTTGTGTTCTCTCTTTGGATTCGTCCATCGCCAAGTCCTCCCCAGCACCCTCAAACACCGGACAGTTTCTGCCTCTCCGCAGAATGCCATCATCTCCAGTTCATTTGTATTTCCCACAGGACTGGCAATTCAATCATTCAATTGGATTTCAAAGGAATTCCCAATAATGGCTCTGGCAAATGATAGCTCTGCTCTGATTTCTGCTTCAAAGGGTGATGACCCTTGTTGTAGATGATACAGGATGTCCTCCACAAGTTCCATGGATCAAATCTTTAATGCATTTCACAATGAGATGAGCAGTTCTCTCATCCATCAAAAAGCTGATAGCCACCATTACATGGGATTTCCTTGGTTCTACTCGAGTTCCATGTTCTGCCCCGTTGTTGAGTTCTGCTGTTGCTTTTTTCTCAACACTTTTTTCTTTACATCTTTATGCTCTAACTCTAGTTCCCTTACTGTTGCTGATGAATTTTGTGCTGCTTCTTATTGGCCTTGATTGACTTCCTAGCCACTTCCACCTTCTGCATTTTGCTTGTGTTTTTTCCTTGACCTTGATGTAGCTGGGCTGCTTCTCATTTAGATTAGGGTCACAAGTGTTATAACGCCCTGGGCTAGTGCACGGTCAATTCCAGCCCCACGTGTCCCAGAGTCATGAGTGAATCAACCAATAATTCTCAGAAAAATACCCAAAGACTTTGGCCCTTGGCTGTCCAATAATTACTGTCACCGGGTTTGTACATGTAAACACAATTACTGTTTATTTATAACAAGAACTATAATGAAATACACAGCAGATATAGGTGGTTAACCACTAACTAATACCTAACTCCCACTTTACCCAACCTCTACACATGTAAACACACACAAGGGGAGCGATTCTCCGCACTCACGACGGTGCGGAGAATAGCGGGGGTCGTAAATTTTTACGGCCACGCTAGTCTGACGCCCTCCCGCTATTCCCCCCCCCCCACGCCCGCCTCCCGACACGAATCGCTGCTCGCCGTTTTTTTACGCCGAGCAGCGATTCTCAGCTGGCCGATGGGCCGAAGTCCAAGCCCTTTACGGCCGTTTTTCGGAACGTCAAACACACCTGGTCTGACCGTTCGTAAAAACGGCCGTAAAGTTCGGATCTTGGGAACCATGGCACCGATTGGCATGGCAGTACCACGGCCGTGCCAAGGGTGCCATGGGCCCGCGATCGGTGGGGACCGATTGCGGGCAGTGGGTACTTACCCCGCGCACTCTTTGTCCTTCCACCGCCCCGCTGTATCCATTCGTGGGGCGGCTGAGGGGTATCCCGGCCCGCGCATGCGCGGGTTTCGCGCAAATGCGCGATGACGTCATCCGTGCATGCGCGGGTTGAAGTCTTCCAATCCACGCATGCGCGGCTGACGTCATGTGACGCGTCAGCCGTCGCAAACTCTGGCAAGCGGGCTTAACAAAATTCGTTAAGCCCGCAATGCCGGTGTTCATGGCCGCGGCATGCTAGCCCCGACCGGGGACCAGAATCGGTTCCCGGTCGGGGGGGCGGAGGCTGGCGTCAAACCCGCCCGTTTTTGATGCCAGCCTTACGATTTCTCCCGGTTTGGGAGAATCTCGCCCAAGACATATGAACACAGAGAGGTGGAAAGGGGTAACATCATAGGAGTGATGGAAAGGGGCAACATCATAGGAGAAAGGAAGAAAGGGTCTTTGTTTCAGATGATGGTTCTTAGCACACTTCTCTTCAATTCTCTTCACATCAAGCTTGCAGATTAAAATCTTTGTTGCCACCTGTACTGGTCTTCACTTTAGATTAGGAATACAGTACTCACAACTTTCCTGGAAAGGCAGAGTTTTTGTTTCATAAAATATTGCTTTTAGTTTGTGGTTGTCCTCGGGGCTCTGCAGTTTAAAAGACACAGCACCCACAGGCTACTGGAGAGAAAGAGACTCCCCTCACAGCAGGCTTTCTAGAGAGAGTTTGCTGGAAATTTCTGGAGAGAATTACTTGGGTCTGTTCACTATTCTTCCAGAATAGAAACTGATACCTTCAGGTCTCTGAGAATCATAGCATTCGGATAATATCCAATCACCACCTGTTACTGGGCAGTAACTCAGCAAATTTGGCAACCATCTCTTCATCCAAGTGGGTTCAATACATTTTAAACAGTTGTGGTCCAAGCATTGATCCCTGTGGCACTCCAATTGTTACATCTTGCCAACTTTAAAAAAGATATTTTTATGCCTACTCTCTGTTTCGTGTTTGTCAGCCAATCTGTGCGTTCCAAAATGTTACCCCCTATACCAAGAACTTTTATTTTCTGAAATAACCTTATACCTGGCGCTTTAGAGAATGCCTTCTGGAAATTTAAGTCCAGTACATCCATTGGTTCCCCTTTATCCACAGCACATGTTACTTCTTCAAAGATCTCCAAAAGATTGTTTAAACATGATTTCCCTTGCACAAAACCATGTTGACTCTGCCTAACTACCTTAAACTTATCAAAGTGCCCTGTTAAAACCTCTTTAATCATGGCTTCTAACATTTTCTCTACGAGAGATGTTAAGCTAACTGGCCTGTTGTTTCCCACTTTATGTCTCCCTTCCTGACATTTGTCATCTTTTAATCTAATAGGACCTTTCCCAAATCTCTGACTTCAGCTGATGAGTAAAGATCCCACTGCATCTGTTGACAAAAATAAAGAGATTTGTCCTCAAACTCGCCAAATGTCTTTGAAGTTTTGAGGGCTTACACTTTCATTTGCCAATGCTTCCCTGCATATAGCACACATTTTTTTTCTTTTATAAATTTATAGTACCCAATTTATTTTTTCGAATCGGGGGAAATTTAGTGTGGCCAATCCACCTACCCTGCATATCTTTGGGTTGTGGGGCGAAACCCACGCAAACATGGGGAGAATGTGCAAACTTCACACAGACCATGACCCAGAGCCAGGATCGAACCTGAGACCTCGACGCCATGAGGCAGCAATGCTCTCCATTGCACCACCATGCTGCCCCTGCATATAACACACGTGAACTTTAAATCCAGATTTGTAGTGGCACAATTAATAAACCCACACCTTAAGTATTCATCTTTATGCTGCTTTGTTCCTGTTTTCAGCTTCTTCTTCATGGGATGTTCACTAGGGGCCCTAGAGTTCACACTTGCACTGCTGGCAGCAGCAAAATGGAGGAATCTCTGTCACAACCAGAGAACGTGACGTCAGCATTTTATTTTTAATGTAAATTTAGAGTACCCAATTCATTTTTCCAATTAAGGGGCAATTTAGCATGGCCAATCCACCCACTCTGCACATCTTTGGGTTGTGGGACGAAACCCACGCAAACATGGGGAGAATGTTCAAACTCCACATGGACAGTGACCCACAGCCGGGATCGAACCTGGGACCTCAGCGCCATGAGGCAGTAACGCTAACCACGGCGCCACCGTGCTGCCTGACGTGACGTCACCATGACCTTCTTTCGGCCGTTGCTCCAAGCAGGAAGACTCCAGCGATTTAAAAAAAAATTTTTTTTAATCTGCTCCTGGGTCAGCGCGCTGACATCAGGAGGAGGTATCCTGCCACACTGGGCTCTGTGCCTGTGCACTGCTGAGGGGGCCTGCATGTGTGGAGCGGCTGGTATTCTGAAAGCCAGGCGGGCCGGCATTTTTAAAAGCCAGTTGCGCCGTTGGTAACTTTTTCCCCGTGATCGGGAAGGCCGATGAATGGCCGCACAACCCTCCCGATACCCGCCCGTGACCCACCCACGGGTCACGATCCTGGGTTTGCTAATGACTGCTTCGTAGTGAAAATTGTTGCAAAATACCTGTTAAAATTAATCTGCCATTTCCTTCCTTTCCATGATCAATTCTCCAGACTCAATTTCTATGGGGGCAATGCTCACTTTAAGTTGTTTATTTTTAAAAAATATTTGTGGAAATTCTTTTTATATTCCAGGCTAGCCTACTATCATTTTCTAATTTTTCCATCCTTATTAATTTTTTAATCATCCTTTGCTGTTCCTTATATTCTGTCCAATCTAATGGCCTGCCACATGATTTTTCGCTCAGTTTTATACCCCCTTTAACCTTTCTGGTTAACCATGGATGGTGTATACATCCCCTGGACTTTTTCTTGCTCATTGAAAGGTATATGTTTTGTGTATTCTGAAATGTCCCTTTAATGTTTGCCACTGCGTTTCTATTGACCTATCCCTTAAAGTAATTTATCAATTCGATTCAACTAGTTCATTGATTGTGGAGCCTTTAAGAAAGTTGGCAGTGTAGATTTCCCCAGAATGAACGAGATTTTCAGGTTCCCAAGAAATCTTGCTTTATCTTGGATTATTTATGGTGTTGATGCACACGAACTGGATGCTGAGGCAGTAATCCTTTTTGTTCCTGTCAAGGACAGTCCTCTCAGCAGAACCACAGAGGGCACCACCATCCCAAAAAATAATCAATTTTTGCATTTTGGGGAATGCAGTAAGGTGATAAAACCTTTATTGTTGGTCTCAGAACTCCACAGGGAATTCAATCCTTTGATTAACAATGGAGAATAATGTATCTATCATCTTCTGGATGTACTGTTGTCTAATGTTGGCTGTGTCAACAATAGTCCTCTGACATTTACCATAGCATGGAAATTTAATGCCAAAGTAATCTAGACTGACACTAGTAGAAGCATATTAAATGAATAATGTGGCTTGTTATGCTCTTGACAGAGACCATTAACTTTTAAAAGAAATTTGAACACCCACATATTAACTAAAATAATTATACTACAAAATGTCACATTTTAAATGAAAACTTTTATTGTACAAGCATTAAACAAAGCAAATGTTACTAACTTAATGCTTATTCTTTGTGACTGAAAATCTCAACAGGGCACTCCCAGTTCTACTTTTATTCTGACGCAAGAGTTCCTCTATATGCTACAGGATCTTAAAGTTTTTGTCACTTCTCATCAGAAAAGTTTACAGTGTGGCACAGCTCTCAGGAATTCACTGGTTCTCTTCAATGCTTCAGCTATTCTCAGGGGTATGAGTTCTTGGGGTCCTTCCACTAACATTCAGCCAAGTGACCCAATGAGTCTCTTTAAGCACTTCACAATTGTGATGCTGCAGTTTAAGCATGGACTTCACTACTTTTTTGTTTTGTAGTCTACAGCTCTTTGCCTATTTCCAAGCTGTTCCAGCTCCAATGTAAATTAAGCTTGGGAAAAAGCTAATCCCTGGTTCATTCTCCATGGCAATGCCTTGACCAATCAAAGTTGACCTGCCTGGTTTAAATTTGCACAAAGCCTTGGCAGTTAACTGTTCCTTGGCACTGTATCCATGACAAAACCTCTAGCAATCAGAGTCCTACTTGCCAATGAATCAGAACTCTTCTCATGCAATAAAATCGTGGTCCTCTTTACTTTTGATATTCGAGTCCAAAAAGGAATTTAGCTCCAGCCTCAAATAATCCTTGGCCCAAATGCTAATGGTCCATGATGATCTTCCATGGTGACTTCAGTGACAAAAGTAGAAAGGATTCAGACGTCTGGGGAGGTGAAATTGGGGAGTAGTGAAATCAGATACCAATGGTACCTTGCTCCTGACAAATAATAATAATAATCTTTTATTGTCACAAGTATGAAGTTACTGTGAAAAGCCCCTGGTCGCCACATTCCGGCGCCTGTTCGGGTAAACTGGTACGGGAATTGAACCCATGCTGCTGGCTATGTTCTGCATTACAAACAAGCTGTCTAGCCCAGCTGAACTAAACCAGGCCTGCTTAGAACAAGGCCTTGTCATAACTGACACCTTTTTCTGTCAAAGAGGCAAGTTCAAAGCCACAGACATTAGCGAATGCTTGACTATGGCATTGTCCAAGCAATGGACCGCAAGACCGTGCATACCACTGCGCAACAACTGGAGCCAATGACTGTTGGACCATCAATCAGCACTGTGATCAACATCAATGGAGCCCCAAAACAGCGATGGCAACAGAAATAACGCCGCAGTGTTTGATCTTGGTTCCGGACAAAGCTCGGCACAACATCGAGGGCTGAAGGGCCTGTTCTGTGCTGTACTGTTCTATGTTCTATGTTATCAGCATCTACGTATTCAGTACTGTGAACAATTTTGGTCCCCTCATCCAAGGACAGATATTCTGGCATTGGATGCAATCCAGAGAAGCTTCACTAGGTTGACCCTGGTGTGGAAGCATTTTCTTATGAAGAGAGGTTAACTAGGTTGAGCCTGTGCTAAAACTATACAAGGCACTAGTTAGACCACACCTGGGATACTGTGAACAGTTGTTGTCCACTTATTGAAAGAAAAGATATACAGGCACTGGAGACTTTGTTGCTCCTGGGTATGGAAGGATTTCTTATGAGAAGAGGTTGGGAAGGTTGGGCCTGTACTCATTGGAAATCAGTAGAATGAAAGGCGGAGAAATATAGAATGCTCAGGGGACTTGACAGGGTAGACACTGAGAGGTTCTTTCCCCTTGTGGGAGAGTCTTGGACCATAAGGCATTATCTCAGATAATGATGAGGAGGAATCTCTTCTTTCAGAGAGTAGTGAACCTGTGGAATTCTTTATCGTAGAGAGCTGGAGAGGCTGGGTCATTAAATATGTTCAAAGCTGGGATAGACAAATTTTTAATCAGTAAGGGAATTAAGGGTTATGGGGGTAATGGGGGTTGGAAAATTGGGTTCAGGGTTATCATATCCGATCAGCCATGATTTATTGACTGGTGGAGCAAATTCAATGGGACGAAGGCTTACTTCTGCTCTGACGTCTTATGGTTACCTGGTCGGTTGTCAAGACCTCCATAGTTAGTCCCTGCAAAGAGACGCTTTGTCACTCAACCAGGAAACACTAAAACTGGTTCGGTGAGATTGACCAGGAGTTCCAGGAGCTCGAAGGCACAAGCACAAGTCTTTCCAACCTGAAACAGCAACCCAAGAGTAAGGAAACAGCTCTACAGATGAGTGAAGGATGAGGTCCAGCACAAATGAAAAATTAATGAATGAAAAGAAAATCGCTTATTGTCACGAGTAGGCTTTAATGAAGTTACTGTGAAAAGCCCCTAGTCGCAACATTCTGGCGCCTATCCGGGGAGGCTGGTACGGGAATCGAACCGTGCTGCTGGCCTGCTTGGTCTGCTTTAAAAGCCAGTGATTTAGCCCAGTGAGCTAAACCAGCCTCAGCAGTTGGCTGACAACCATGATGCATAAGGTTTCTTTAGCGCAGTCAAGACCTCAGCCATGCACACAAGGCCCTACTCCAATGCTAACCAAGAACAGAGAAGTGCTCATAAAACCGAGAGGAAAGAGCTTCGTAGGCCTCCTTACAGAGACTCTGTCTACAACGTGAGTGGCCTTGACTCCATCCTGCAACATGCTACCCACCACCCATCTCAGCACAACCCCACCCGGCATGAGGTAGAAAAGGTAATCGACAGCTAAAACACAACAATGCACCAGGAGTAGATGGAATGCCAACTGATGCACTATTGGCATGAATACATGACCAAATGTCTCATCCCAAGGAGGAGTACACGCCAGGAGATCTCAAAGACCTCGTAATCATGACCACCTTCAAGAAAGTTGGCAAGTCTGACTGGAGTAACTACAGAGGAATTTCCCTATTGTCAGCCACATGGTAGGCCATCGCAAGAGTCCTCCTTAATCGCCTTCTCCCTGTGACTCCCTGTGACTAAAGAGTTCCTCCTTAAGTCACAAAGCAGATTCCACCCACGAAGTAGCACATTGGACATGATGTTCATCACGTGGCAACCACGAGAGAAATATAGGGAACAGCACCAACCCTTGTACATGGCCTGCTTTGACCTCACAAAGGGCGTTCAACACGGTCAACCCAAGGGATTTTGGAACATCCTCCTCCATCTTGGCTGGCCCAAAAGCTTGTCACCATCCTCCACCTGCTCCACGATGACATGCAAGCCATGATCCTGACAAATTGATCCACAACAGATTCAATTCACATTGTACTGGGGTCATACAAGACTGTGTCACCATACTAATCTTCTTGATTCTCCTTGCTGCAATGCTTCATCTCACCCTCAGCAAGTTTTCTACCGGAGTTGCACGAAACTACAGGACAAACATGAATATGTTCAACCTCCGCCACCTGCAGGCCAGATCTAAGATCGACACCACCATCTGTCATTGAACTACAGTACACAGATGATTCTTGAGTCTACACACACTCAGAGGCCAAGCTCCAAGCCATCGTCAACCACTTCACCCAGGTGGAAGGAAACATGGACATTATGCTATATTAAGTCAGAAAATGAAGTTAGATGTCAAAATGACATTTCAAGAATAAGAATAAGAGCCCCACCAATATGGACACTGCTGAAATGTGACAGGATGCAGGGAGGCTCTTGAACTGGAGATTAGATGTCAAGGTCTCTGTCCAGATTTCCTGTTTGCTGAAATAGGTAGTGATTAAGTTTAAATCACACCTAAAGTACAGTCATTTGTTTGAACCACCAGAGGGTTGTTGTATCTGTGAACCTTACAGGTACAACTTATTTACAGCTGGCCATCTATCATTTGGCCGTATTGCATGACTTGGGAATTGTGGCCTCTCAGATGTTTGAATAAAGTCATATTTCTAAATAAAGAGATATATTTCAAACAGGTTGAAGCTAAATAATATCCATGCTATGTTTTATGTTCTGTATTCGAGATTAAAATATGTTGACATTTCTCATTGGATTAAAACTTCTGCACTGTAAATTCTATGTAAACTATTGAGAAAAGACCAATATGTTCTCTCGGTTTTCTGAGCTATTGGTCAATACTTTAGGATCAATGCTCTAGGTTCCCTTTGGGCATTCCAGGTTCCCAGATCAATGGCCCAAATTTTACGATTAAAATGATCAGTGAGGCTAATAATTTATGCATTATTTATGCATAAATGCAAACATATAAAAGTCGCTGTCCAAATTATGCTGCTTGACCATTAGCTTTGCAAATTATCATTTGGTGTCTGTATTAATGATGTGAAGTTGCCATATTTGTATGTTAGATGCAACTAAACTCACCGCAGATGTTTAGCAAGTACCATACGTACCTTTTTAATTAACTGAGAGTTGTTAATTACTGTCAATCAACTTTTCTGACACTGCAAGGTAAAAATTGCATGCGTGGAGTCTCATTCTTTCCGATTTTGAAATTTGAGGGAAATGTTTAAAATAACAGTTATATTTTCTTATTTTTCTTTTCTCACATTGTTTTCTCTCTCTTAATCAAATATTTTATTAAGTCTCATGGCATTTTATGTACCTGATTTAAATTCAATTCACTGACTCAAATTCACCCTCCTTCTCGATCTTTCTGTTGTTTACTCCACAGAACCAAAATCTCATTATTAAAGGGATAATCTTTTGATAGGCTCTTTCCCTCACTGACATTATCAGCTTGCATTGTCAGTGGTTTTCCAGTCAAAATTGGCTCTGGATGCAGAGTGAAGTCGAACTAATGGCAAATTCAATTAAATGGCCTGCTTCAGCAAAATCTAGGGCAAAGTCTTGAATTGAATTCAATAAATATTTTCAGCTATTTTGCTTATTGCTTACTTCCCGACAAAGACTCTGGTAGAATATTCCCCCAAAATGGCAAAGTGACAGGTTATGCCTGAAAACAGCATGTTTCTCACCGGAAAAACAGCCAGGTTTTCTCTCCAGATCTTCTGACACATTGTCAAAATAAGCAGGGAAGGGGGGCTCGCACTGTCACTCTGGTGGCGCAAGGCCTCATGGAGCCAGCATGCACGGCTCTACAAAGATCTTATTAAAAGGTGCCCGATCTAAAGTGACATTAAAGGTGCCCCACCCCCCCCACCACCCCCATCCCCCTCTCCCCACCACCATTCCCGGCATCAGAGCCTCAGTGCCCCCAACCGTCACCATTGTTGGCACCCCCACATGGCGAAAACCACTCCACCCATGGGGTTACCTGGAGGCCCTGCCCTTGCCCCCCCCCGGCTCCACCCTTGGCAGTGCCAAGCTGGCAGTGCCAGCTGAGCACTGCCAGAGTGCCAGCCATGCCCTGGCCAACGAGGGACAATACTGGCCTCTGCACCCCCAGCATGGTCATCTTGACTGCTGGAGAGCAGTGGTGATTCTCGCCGGCATGCATCTGATGCCCCAGAAGATACGGTGTTATGCCATTTAGGAATATTTAAATGCCTGAAGATTAAAGGCAATCCCTGTGCGTGGAGCTCAGTATATTTCTGACATGGGGCGGGGAAGATCTAATTCTGTGTGCTCTCTCTGGTGCAAACGGCGTTATAACCCTCTTGCGAGAGGGATTTGTGCCCACGGTGATTTGACCCAGAAAGTCCTGCCCTCTATCCTTCCACTCACGGCAGTGTTGAGTTAAAGTCAGCTTAACGGTGCATTTAGTGCAGTATCGCTCGGCACCTGCAGTGCCGAGAAACATCTCATTATTCAATGGCACTTTGCCATTTTTGTTGCTCTCTGGGAGATTATCTCCACTGAGGCCACAATCAGAGGGATTGGGGCACCATTTTGGAAGATCTACTGGTCTCCTGCCGATCTCCCGCCGCCCCATTACACCTGCTCCATGTTTGTTTGGATCAGTACAAATCTGCGGCCTGGCGAGGTCCCACAGGCGCAGCCATTGAGACCCGGGTGAAGCTTGAATCCCGCAAAAGTATATTTAAAGGAGCCAAAAATATGCTGATCAGGACCATGGCCAGTGAGTGCGAAATCCAGATCACAAAGTCTCACGGTATTCCATTAAACCTCATGAGACATCTCTGGCAAGATCCGATGGCCTCCTCACGCCACCAAGGCAGGTGCAGCGAGGCCGCTGATTCACGCTCATTATTTCCAATTCACAATATTCCAGCTCTTTTTTCATTGGGACTATATTTCCATTGATTTAAGCAAACTGATCATGGTCCTAATCTAATTTTGTGACAGAGATAAACAATAAAATCTATCGTCGGGATTCTCCCAAAAAAATTCTATGTTAATTTGTGGTGGGTTTTCAGGCTGTTTCCCACCGGCTCTGTCAGCGAGTTCCCCACCGCGATTCAATTACACTTTTTTGGGCCTTGGGAAATTTCTCACCTTAGAATTTTTTTAGCACTGGGGAGCTAAACATAGAAATCGGACCACCATTTTGAAAGGGTGCCCCGATCTCGAACTGAGCTTGTGGGTCTCCACACCTTCCGCCCATGGCCAGAGTCACCCTCCACACACATGGACACTACCCCACAACCCCCAAGTGAGGACCCCCACTATGGGTTCCCTGGGGGTCCCCCCTCTTCAGGGCCCCCAAGCTACCTTACAGCACCCCCTCCATTCTAGGGTGCTCACCCATCACCCACCCAACCTCCCGAAGGCCCCTACTTACCTATCCTGCACTCCTCACTGTTCAAACCCCCCTTCCACCCTCATTTCATGGGCATGTCCCCCCCCCCCCCCCCTTACCCCCTGGCCCTTAGCAGTGCTACTCTGCAGCCGGGCACCCTTGCGCAACCACCCTGGAACCCATGCAGTGCTCCTGCTGGCTTGGCAGTTCCATCTGGGTACCTTGGCAGTGCCAGGGTGGCAGTGCCAAGGTGCAATATGTGCAGTGCCAAGGTGTCCATGTTCCATGGGTCCACCCTGCACTTACCCTGACCACCCAGGTGTCTCCGATGGCCTGGGACACCACCCCCCACCCCCCCACCCCCGGGTGCTGTTCCGCATGGACCATGTTTGTGTGGACCAGCACTGATTGGCGCCCGGCTGCAGCTGCGGAGGCCGGAGAATTGAGGGAGGCCGGTGGATCCTGGGCAGGTGGGTCGTAAGTAGGCTTACGATCTACTTCGCGAGCGTTATTCGGTCCTTCCCATTTGGGCCGGAGTTCTGACTCCGACGCCTCACGGGAATTTGGAGAATCTCACGAGGCGCGGAGCCTGTTGGAAGGTTCACTGCAGGCTTCTCCCGAGATTCCTGATCCCCTAGAGACTCGGAGGATGAGCCACAAGGTAGCCAGTGCTGCCTGGGATAAGGTGCCGGCAGCAGACAGCTCGGGGAGTGTAACCAGGAAGACTGGGCTCCAGTGCTGGAAGAAGGTCAATGACCTACACCGGGCAGCAGGAGTGAGTGGACAGCAAGCCCCTCCCCCCCCACCCAAGGGAGTTTCCACCCCTCGCAACCTCCCCCCAACAACTGTGAATCATGCGTGTAGCTAATAATGGGCAGCATGGTAGCACAAGTGATTAGCACTGTGGCTTCACAGCGCCAGGTTCCCAGGTTCGATTCCCAGCTTGGGTCACTGTCTGTGCGGAGTCTGCACATTCTCCCCGTGTGTGCGTGGGTTTCCTCCGGGTGGTCTGGTTTCCTCCCAAAGTCCAAAGACATGCAGGTTAGGTGGATTGGCCATGCTAAATTGCCCTTAGTGCCCAAAAAAGGTTAGGAGGGGTTATTGGGTTACGGGGATGGTGTGGAAGTGAGGGCTTGGGTGGGTCGGTTCAGACTTGATGGGCCGAATGGTCTCCTGCACTGTATGCTCTATGTTCTATGTTCTAATGCCCTCTCTGTGTCTCAGGCAAAGCGGCAGGAGAGGGCCCAGATTGACAGTGGGGTGCCAGATTTGAGAATCCTCACTTCCTTCGAGGAGCGGGCACTGGAAGTAACCGCCCTGGCCGAGAACAGGTTGGTCACCCAGACGGAGGCTGGCGGACGCCGCAGGAGGTGAGAAACCAATGAGCTCCACCCGGAGGGCCTGTTAAATGTGAGTAGTGATTGCCTTACTGACTGACTGACCCAACCCTCCCATAGATGACATGTCATTCTCCTGCAGGTCCTCTAGCCGACGGTGCCGACCCATCCCGGGCGGCCACCTCTCCTGACACCTCGGAAAACACCTCGGAGGAGAGCTCAGAGGAAGCAACCATTATAGTCACATCACAGCTGTCATCCCCATCCTCCACCAGCACAGAAACACACACCTCAGTGGGGCATATAAGTAGACAGGCTTCTGGGGCACAATCTGGTGAGCACCACATCAGATGAAGGCAGGAACCCCCAGGCGAGACAGTAGTCGGTCCCAGCCTGATGCTGAGCCTCTGGAACAGGGTTACTCTGAGCTGATGGAGACGATAGGGAGATGTCTGGATATTCAGAGGGAGATGTCAGCGACACTCCAGCAGATCCACAGCCGCTTGATGATCCCAGAGGCTCGGGGCGCAGGAGATGGTGCCAGGAATGAGTGTACTGAGACCAACACTGCTAGGGTGGTGACCGCAGTGGAGAGCCTGGTGCATGATGTCAGCACCATTACTGATGGTATCCAAGGCGTTGCTCAGTCGATGGCGGCCATGCCGAGGGTCTGCCTCGCTGAGGGATGTCACCTGTATCAGGCTGACCTTGATGAGGTTCTGTGGGACATGTCCCGCTCTCTGATGGGCATGGTTGAGGCGCTGCGGAGCTTGTTCCAGTCGCAGATGGGCATTGCCAAGGCTGCAGAACATGTCCCAGTCACTGAAGAGCATCGCCGAGGGCGTCAACATGATGACGCAGACTATGGGGCTGGCACAGCCTGATGATGCAGGAGCAGCCGGGACTTTAATTAGCTCTGCCTCTGACCCAAGGTGGACCCCAGGGCATTGACCGGGAGGAGGGGGGCACCGAGTGCCAACCTGGACCCGTCCCATGGGACGGCGACGGTGGCCACCAGCTCCCCCCCCCCCTGCGGTTCCACCCCTCTGATGTGACTGTGTCTCGGAGTCAGCACACAGGACAGGGCAGCACGGCTGTGCATTTGCCGTCGGCAACTGAACTGTGGCCCTCTGGCCCACGAGCCCCCAGAGGACACCCGTCGGGGCATCGAAGGCTACGGGATGAGGTTACCAGCTCACTGCCTGCATCTCAGATGTGCATCCTGGGGAGACACATAAACGTAGTGGTAGAGGTAGGCGGGCAAAGCACATTGAGAATGACTGAATGCACCGGAAGGGATGGTGCAGTTAGGGAGTGAGGGGAGGGTGGGGGGTGAAGGGGTGGGGGAGGGAGGTTGAACCAACGGGAGAGTGGGGACATATATTGAACAATAAACACCCTTGTGCACAACCAGTAGGAAGCCTCTGTCACTTTCTTCCACAATGCATCACTGCGTAGAGGTGATGGGTGTGAGCGAGCACTCAGCAGACAGGCAGGGGTCAAACTATGGCATCGATTGAGGAGCACCAGCACCCAGCTCTGCAGGTTATCATCACCTCCCTGCCCTGGAGAGTGACCCGCTGACAGTGTCGATACAGTCCCAGCACCCTGGAGTGGAGTGAAGTGATACATACCCTGGGGAGGGAGGGAAATGGGGGTGGGGAATGCGGGTAAGGCTGCAACAATGGGCCAGGCCATGTGCACAGTGGATCGGGTGAGTATGAGGCCCTCCCTGGCCCTCCGGGCTTGCCAGACCTTCACCGCTGTCACCTGGCCTGCAGCCTCTGGCTGGGCTTCAGATTCCTCCCCCGGCTTCGTCCTCCAATCCCTCATCATCATCCTCATTCTCGTCTCCACCTCTTCCTCCACTGAAGTGGTCACTTGTTCCTCATCACCAACCTCCACCTCGTCGCCCTGTTGCTGTGCCAGGTTCTGGAGAACACAGCAGACCACAACAAAGTGGGCGACCCTCCGGGCATTGTACTGGAGTGCACGACCAGAGCAGTCGACTGATCGGGCCCGCATTTTGTGAAGTCCAATGCACCGCTCGATGACAGCCCGGGTGGCTACATGGACCTCATTGTATCAGGCCTCCACTTCAGTCTCCAGCCTCCGTACTGGCGTCATTAGCCAGGTCCTCAGTGGGTATCCCTTATAGCCCAAGAGTCAACCGGCCATCCTGGGGTGCTCCTCGAAGAGGGCAGGGATGAGTGACTGTCCCAGGATGTAGCTGTCATGCTCACTCCCTGGGAAGTGGCACACACGTGCATTATGTTCATCTGGTGCTCGCAGGCAAGTTGTATATTTTGGGTGTGGAACCCTTTTGGTTAAAATAGGGCCCCTTCAGATGGCGCAGTGAACGCAGAGCAACATGCGTGACACCTATGACTCCCTGGTCCTGGGACATCGCAGCGATGGTGGAGAAACTTGCTGCCTGGGTATCCTATTGGGCTTCGTTCATGTCAATAATGATGCAGTCTTCTGCCCGGGCATACAGGGCATTCGTGACCTGCCGGATGCACCTGTGGGCTGTGACCTGTGAGATGCCACACAGGTTCCGTCACGAGACCTGGAATCATCCCGTGGCATAAAAACTCAGAACTGCAATTACATTGATGGCCACCGGGCGAGGGCGTCCTCCTTCTCCTCTTCCACGTAGTGCCAAATTATGTCTCCTTGTTGAGGCGGAGCCTCCTGCAGCACACACTGTCTATCATTTGTTCAAATAATCAGCGATGCCTGTACACCCTGGGCCGTTGGGGTACCTCCCCCTCTAGGTCCCTCCCTAACCTGATGGGCGGCCGTGTCTTCAGGGTTTGAGGCGGGGAATGGTACATGGCCACTGCCTCGTGCATCTGCAGACGCTGCTGCCGCCTTCTCTAGCATCTGGCTGCATCGCATAGCATCGGTAACATTAGGGCAACCTCTGCGTCCAACATCCCTGCCATAGCGTTCAATATGTGTAAGCATTGAGAGAGGGTGTTTGACTGACAAGCAGTGGTGGCTCTCACACCGTGACCCCCACTCCCCAACTGATCCCCCCCCCCCCCCCCCCCCCCCGGCCACCTCCTATCAGGAATGCCCTGCCCACGTGCTGCAGGCTGCCCCAGACCCTGTACCCTGACACCCGCTCAACCGGACCGGGTGCTGGCCCCCTCCCTATAGCACTCACCACTCTCCGGCTGTGGACTGGTCCCCCGGAGCTGTGTTCCATCCCCTGGGTGTTCGGATGTTGGCTGCTGCGTGTGTGGTGTTGCCTCCCGCAGTGTTCAGGCACACTGTCCAGGCATTGCGTTCTGATTGGGAAGCTAGGCAATGACTCCCGCATGTTACATGGCCCTCCCTCACATCAGAATGCACGCAGTTTGTGTGAAGTGCTCACTTAACCACAATTGCCAATGCCCTATTAGTAATAGCCTTCAGCCGTGCAGCCAGAGGCTTCGGCAGTTTGTGGGAGTTATGGGGGGGTCTGGGGGCAGACGGGCATGGACAAGGGTTGTCCCCAGAACAGCTATACCCGATCCGGGGAATGGCATAGTAGTGCAGTGAGCGGTTGCCCTCTGGTTGCCACCCCATCCTCCCATGACGGCTGACCCAGGGCTCCTTGCCTGTGAGCAAAGATGGCTACTTACCTCCTCGGCTCCCCACAGAACCCCTTCCGCCAGGTTTACGTTTTTGAAAAGGAGTACTGATCAACACCAGCATGAGCACTTGCTGGGGAGGCTGCTGAATGACAGGAGGCCATTGACTATGGGGTGGCTCTTGTTAATTGTTTGGAAATGGGGCTTAAGTGTTGACAATTGATATCTCACCACACTTACGGCTTGGGCAAGCGCAACAATTATAGTGAGCAGTTTTGAACTCCGTACCTAAGGGAGGATGTGCTGGCCTTGGAAAGGGTCCACAGCTGGTTCACAAGAATGATCCCTGGAATGAAGAGCTTGTCATATGAAGAGCGGTTGAGGACTCTTGGAGTACTCTTTGGAGTTTAGAAGGATGAGGAGGATCTTATTGATTCTTACCGGATACTGAGAGGCCTAGGTAGAGTGGACGTGGAGAAGATGTTTCCACTAGTAGTAAAATCTAGAACCAGACGGCACAGCCTCAGACTGAAGGGACGATCTTTTAAAACTGAGATGAGGAGAAATGTCTTCAGCCAGAGGGTGGTGAATCTGTGGAACTCTTTGCCGCAGAAGGCTGTGGAGGCAAAATCACTGAGTGTCTTTAAGACAAGAGATAGATAGGTTCTTGATTAAGAAGGGGATCAAGGGTTATGGGGAGAAGGCAGGAGAATAGGCATGAGAAACGTATCAGCCATGATTGAATGGCCAAGCAGACTTGATGAGCCAAGTAGCCTAATTCTGCTCCTATGTCTTATGGTCTAAGAAGCCAAGAGCACCTGGTGAATCTAGAAGATTGCGGAGATTATCAAGAGTTGGGGTACACCTCAGGAGGGAAAAATGTGTTTTTTAAGCACATGAAGTGACCTACTTGGGATATTGGGCAGATAAAAAGGGTTTACATCCAGTAGAGGACAAGGTGAAGGCCATCAAGGATGCATTAACTCCAAGAAACACCACAGAGTTAAAATCGTTCTGGGATCGTAAATTATTATGGAACATTTATCCAAAATTTGGCCTCCTTGCTGACCCCATTGCACACACTGCTGTGGATGTACTGTAAAGATTCTCCTGTTAATTCCTGTATATCCCTTGTTTTTTATCCATTTAGTTTCTATTATTCTGCTATTTCAATTTTTGCACATGGACAATTAATGGGACCTATATCTTTAAGATGAACTGCACCTTAAATTTTAAAACAGGAAATGCCAGCAGGTTGTGCTGTTTGGTCTGACATCTTTGATGACACAAGTTGATGGACTTGGCTGGCATTCAATTAACTATTTTAAAATTGCCGGGCCTTGGCTGGTACTCAATGCTGATTTGTGCTGACCGTTCTGTAATGTTCTGCAGGGAAAGTGGGATTTCATCTGGTTTTCAGTTTTGTTTTGATAATTCTCCAGAACACCTCCAGATTCAGATCCACCCTCAACTGACCTGCGACCAATTGCCAAGCAGTGGGAGGAACATCCTTACGGCGGTAGTACTGTGGGTGAATTGGATTTGCGGGGGGAAAGATATTATGCTGGCCTTGAAGGACTTGGGGGATCATCAGTAGATTCCCCATGGCCTTCGTGGAACATGAGTTCCCTTATGAAGTGGGTGGGAGTTCGCCAAAGAGGGAATGATCATCAGGAGCTTAAAACCCACTCCTTGAACCTGGACCATCAATCTGCATGCCCCGGACTTGGACTCATGTTGCTTCTCTAAAAGGGTATAGTGCTGGAAGACTGGCCTTGGTAAGATTATTACAACGTCCAAGAGCTCATCAAGAAATTCCTCCCAGTAGATTACTCCTTAATAAGACAGAGTGTATTAGTAAAAAATAATAAACATTAAAATCTGTGAATACAAAAAGAAAGGAGGTAATAGAATCACAAGCAGATCGATCAACATTTTGAAAGATGTCAACACATGAATGAAGTCCTTCCATCCAGGTGGAAAAGTCAGTCAAATAAAACTATCTCTCCCTTTTTCAAAGTTCTGATTTAGAGCTCCAACTTTAAAATGCTAATCTACCTCTTCACTTTTTACATCTTGCTGTATTTCCTATGTGAATTCAACATCTTCTGCTCTTTCGTTTCAGGATGTTTTGCTTATATTAATGTAAAATATTTTGAGAATCTTCGTTATATAATGGTGAATCTTCTGCATCATTGAAAATTAAAAAGCCTTAGGAGACAATTATGTACTTTGCATGTTCTTACTCAATTAGATTTATTTGTTCACAGTTTCTTGATCATTGAAACTGCTGAACTGCTGTAGGCTTTGGTTTAGAAACAATCCTAATCCTACATTAATACTGAAACTATTGTTCCTTTAAAAATAGATAATTTCACTTCATAATGTAAATTGCACTGGTTGGTAATAGTATTATATTTATTTCCCACTTACCTTGTGCTTTAAGAGGAGAAATTTAAGTGAATAGTTTACTTATAATGTATTATGATTTATCACAGAATCAGGTAAAAATATGAAATGCAAAGAAAGCTGTCTGACGTTGGCAGCACGCTAGCCCAGTGGGCAGCATGGCAGCACAGTGGTTAGCATAGTTGCTTCACAGCTCCAGGTTCCTGATGTGTTGGGTATGCTGGGTCTGCGAGGACTGCGTTTACCATAGCAGTGAGAGAGATAGGCTTCCAACACTTGGAGAAATGCAATTCTATTTTATTGAACTACCAACTGTTAAACATGCTTTAACTGTGGGATGACACTCTGCTGACTTGACTGGAGACCTGAGGCTAACCTGACCAGACTATCTTACTACCACATGGTGGATGTTCGTGTTGTTGCTCACAGGCTCTGGCTGTCTCAGAGGCTGCATCCCAAGAGAACGGGAAAACTAATGCCCTCTGGCTTTATAGTGGTCGTGTCTGTCTGGTGATTGGCTGCTGTGTTCTGTGTGTTCATTGGTCATCCTGTGTGTCAATCACTGCCTGTCTGTGCATCATCATATACTTGTGTGTATATTATGACATCTCCCCCCTTTTTAAAAATATGTATATGTCAATAAATAGTGAGTATGTGAATGTGTCTGACTATGTACAAAGTATGTGAGCATATTTACATGAGTAGGAGCCTGACTATATACAAAAACGTGAACATATTTACATGGGAAGGTGTCCAGTGCAGATAGAGCGCATATAACAAATTAGAAAGAACAATATGTACAGGCAAGTAAACAAAGAACAAGACAACAAAACATTCAGTCTATAAGTTTAGTCTCTGTGGCGGGCGACGAATTCTGGTTGACCGCCTCAAGGGTGGGTCAGGGGCTGCCTGCACTGGAATCGGCGGAGCTGTATTGACTGTAGAGGGTGGCAAAAGAAGAGGCAGATCGGTGACCTGTTGGAAGGGTGTGTCCTGAGAAATCATCAGGCGAGGCGGGGTATCACGTTCAGGTGGCGAGTGTGGAAACAGCCGATGAAAAGAGCCATCATGCATGCGAACTAGAAATGATCTGGGGGCCACTTGCTTGACCACCACAGCTGTGGCAGAACAGCCACCGTCAGGTAGCTGAACACTAACTCTGTCAGCAGGGACGAGAGCAGGGAGATCTGTGGCGTGGGCTTCATACGCCGACTTGCATTGGGCCTGAGACAGTTGCATTCTTTGCAGGACCGGAAAATTGTCACGGTCCGGGATGTGGATAGCCGGCACCGTCGTCCGTAGTGTGCGGTTCATTAGCAGTTGTGCTGGGGACAGGCCAGCGGACAAGGAAGTCGCCCTGTAGGCTAGCAGTGCTAGGTGAAAATCTGAACCCGAATCAGCCGCTTTACACAGCAGTCGTTTGACAATGTGTACCCCCTTTTCAACTTTCCCATTTGACTGGGGGTAGTGGGGGCTCGAGGTGACGTGCGTGAAATTGTACCGTCGGGCAAAATCGGTCCACTCCTGACTGAAGAAACACGGGCCATTATCAGTCATGACCATGAGTGGAATGCCATGATGGGCAAAGGTCTCTTTGCACGCCCTGGTGGCTGTTGCTGATGTGAGGTCATGCAGTTTGACCACCTCGGGTTAGTTAGAAAAATAATCCACAATGAGTAGTCCTGACCTTTTGCGTGGAAGAGATCAATGCCAACCTTGGTCCATGGGGACGATACCAGTTCATGCGTCTGCAAAGTCTCTTTCGGCTGAGCCGGCTGGAACCGTTGGCACCTTGGGCAATTGAGGACAGTGTTGGCGATGTCCTGATTGATGCCAGGCCAGTATACTGCCACTTGGGCTCGCCGGCGACACTTTTCCACCCCCAGGTGACCCTCGTGGAGCTGGCCAAGGACAAGCTCTCGCATACTTTGTGGTATGATGATCCTATCCAATTTCATCAGTATGCCATCGACCACTGCCAGATCGTCTTTTATATTGTAGAACTGTGGGCACTGGCCCTTTTGCCACCCGTCTGAGAGATGGCGCATGACCTGTTGGAGTAGAGGATCCCTGGCCATTTCACGACGAATCTGCACGACCCTTTCGTCAGTGGCCGGAAAGTTGGATGCACAGAACTCAACATGGACGTCGATCTGAGAGACGAAGTCCGACTGCTCACACGGCGTGGTGATGGAGCGAGAGAGTGCATCGGCCACAATGAGCTCCTTGCCCGAGGTGTAGACCAGTTCGAAATCATAGCGTCTGAGTTTGAGGAGGATGCTTTGTAGGCATGGCATCATATCGTTGAGGTCCTTCTGTATGATGTGAACCAGTGGCCTGTGGTCCGTTTCAACCGTACATTTGGGGAGTCCATACACGTAGTCATAGAATTTGTCAATCCCAGTGAGGAGGCCCAGGCACTCTTTCTCAATTTGAGCATAGCGTTGCTCAGTAGGTATCATGGATCTTTATGCATATGGTACTGGGGCCCAGGAGGAGGATTCGTCGCACTAGGGGAGTACTGCCCCAATGCCAGACTGGCTCGCATCAGTGGAGATCTTCGTCTCCTTGGCAGGGTAGAAGAATGCCAGTACCGGGGCCTTGGTGAGTTTCGCCCTGAGTTCACTCTCGCTCATGAGCGGGGAGCCACTGGAAGTCAGTGGTTTTCTTTACAAGATTGCGGAGAGCTGTGATGTGAGATGCAAGGTTGGGGATAAACTTCCCAAGGACGTTGACCGTCCCCAGGAAGCGGAGGACCGCCTTCTTGTCTTCCGGTGCCTTCATAGCATTGATCGCCGCCATCTTATCTGCATCTGGCTGCACACCGAACTGCAAAATATGGTCGCCGAGGAACTTTATTTCTGCTTGACCGAACGAGCATTTGGCTCTGTTGAGTGGGAGGCCATGCTCGTGGGTCCTCTGGAACACTCGCTTGAGGCGATCGATGTGTTCCTGCGGAGTCGTGGACCAGACAATGATGTCATTGACGTACACCCACACCCCCTCGATGCCCTCCACCATTTGTTCCATTATTCGGTGGAACACCTCCGAGGCGGAGATGATACCAAAGGGCATCCGGTTGTAACAATACCGGCCAAACGGGGTTAAAAATGCAGAGTTCCGACTGGATGTGTCAAGTTGTATCTGCCAAAACCCCTTGGAGGCATCCAGTTTCGTGAAAAACTTAACGTGAGCCATTTCGCTGGTGAGCTCTTCTCACTTAGGGATAGGGTAGTGTTCCCTCATGATGTTACGGTTCAAATCTTTGGGGTCGATACAAACGCGCAGTTCCCCTGACGGTTTTTTGACACAAACCATGGAGCTAACCCAGTCCGTGGGTTCCGTAACCTTAGAAATGACGCCCTGGTCCTGGAGGTCTTGCAGCTGCTGCTTGAGGCGGTCCTTAAGTGGCGCCGGCACCCAATGAGGTGCATGAACCACAGGTGTGGCATTCGGTTTCAGAAGAATCTTTTATGTGTAGGGGAGTGTGCCCATACCCTCGAAGACACCGTGGCATCGTGCAATGATGTCATTTAACTGGATGCTGAAGTTGGCATCTGGTGAGGCTGATGCCTCAGCGGGCGACATGGAATGAACCCGCTGTACGAGATTCAGGGTCTTGCAGGCCTGAGCACCGAGCAGGGAAGCTTTGTTGGACCCTACAATTTCGAAACGTAGGGTGGCTCTTAAAGAACGGTGTGATACCACAAGGTGGCATGAGCCACTGGCAGCAATGGCATTGCCATTGTAGTCGAGAAGCTGGCAGGCCGATGGAAGGATGTTCAGCTTGACGTGGATGTTATCCAGGTCAGAGTGCGAAATGAGGTTAGCTGAAGCTCCGGTGTCCCGCCTGAAGCGTATGCGAGATTTGTTGACCGTAAGGATGGCACACCACTCGTCGTCCGGATCAATGCTCATCACTGGGAGGGGCTTGGCCTTTTTTGAGGAAAGCATCGTATGCTTGGTGATGATGCCCACCCGGAATGGGGATGTGAGATCCTCGGTGTCGGGATCTGCAACGGGTTGCTGCATGGTCCGGACATTCCTGCACTGCTGCTGGGAGCGATGTGAGGTGGACAGTTGAACAGATCTGCACAGGGCTGCGTAGTGTCCAAGCTTGCCACACTGGAGACAGCATTGAGATTTTGCGGGACATTGCCGCTTTAAGTGGGAGGAGCCACAGTTGTTGCACGTCAAGGCGCCGATGTCATGCGCGGTGCGGTCGAACGATGTGCACACCTGCGCAGTTCGGTCCTCGGCCTCGCTGTCCCCTCGGTCGTTGCGGGCATGCGCAGAAGCCCGGGAAAAGCGCGTGAAATGGCTGCCCTCATCCAGACTCAGGCCCTGGAGCTGTTTTACGGCCTGCACCCGCTCCGCATTGTAGGGGCCTTGCTGCGCCGTCTCTGCCGCCTAAATATGGGAGTACTAGTTAGTAGAACGCGCTCATGTAGGACACAGGTCTCGATGGCGATGGCGAGGGTGAGCTGCTTCACTTTAAGGAGCTGCTGGCGAAGAGGGTCAGAGTGGACTCCAAAAATGATCTGGTCGCGGATCATGAGTCGGAAGTGGAGCCGTAGTTACAGGATTGCGCGAGGATACGGAGATGGGTTAAGATGGACTGAAAAGGTTCATCCTTACCCTGAAGCCTCTGCTGGAACACATAGCGTTCAAAGCTCTCATTGACCTCGATGTCACAGTGGCTGTCGAACATCAGCAGGACTGTTTTGCACTTGGACAGCAAAGGTGAGGGAGTTTAAAATGTGGATAGCGTGGTCCCCGGCTGTAGAGAGGAAGAGAGAAATCTTTCTGGCATCCGATGCGGCTTCGAGGTCGGTGGCTTTGAGATACAGCTGAAACTTCTGCTTAAAAATCTTCCAATTGGCACTGAGGTTGCCGGCGACGCGGAGCGGCGGGGGAGGGTGGACGCTGTCTATGTTACTGGATGGCTGATCGCTGGTCAAAGGCAGACTATCTCGAGGTAGGTCCGTCAAACTCTAACATCACGCACTGGTACCATGACGTGTTGGGTAAGCTGGGTCTGCGAGGACTGCGTTTACTGCAGCAGTGAGAGAGACAGGCTTCCAACACTTGGAGAAATGCAACTCGATTTTATTGAACTACCAAGTGTTAAACATACTTTTTTTTATAAATGTTTTTTATTGGGTTTTTGAACAAGGTATATTTACCGTTATGTACACAGGATAACAAACATATATATATATATACACATATATATAGAAGAGAAGGGCACACCCTAACATACCAAAGAAAAGAAGATAGTACATAGTAAAAAAAAAATACAATAAAAAATAAAATAGAATAACTGGGAGGGTATTGTGCACCAGCTGAACAGCAGCAACTCTGTACACCTGGCAAAATTATTTACAACACTTAAGTAGGCGACTGTTTGCAGGGGGGGGGCGGTGGCGAGAAGGGAGTGGCGGGGATTGGGGAGGCAAATATACATTCGGGTGCCGGAGAGATAATTACAGTGGGCGATACACGGCTGTGTTTCATGTTGTTGTCGCTTGCTTCTCCCGGACGGATCTCGCTACCGTCTCGCACTCACCTCCACTTCTGCCGTTCCTCCCGTCTTCCGTCTTTATTCTCCTCGTTCCCTGCTCCTGGAGATGCCATGCTCGTTTTTGTATCCCGTGCCTTCCTTCCGGCTCTCATTTCCCTGCCTTCCCCCACCTCCCTGGTTCTCCTCTCTTGTTCCCTATCTCTTCCCTCTCCACCCCCCCCCCCCCTCCCCCAGCGGTTCGCCTTTCTTTCCTCAGGTTTAGCTGTCTCCTCCCCCCCCTCCCCCCACTCCCTGTGGTTCACCTCTCTTTCCTCAGGTTTAGCTATCTCCCCCCCCCCCCCCCCCCCCCCCCACCCCCACCTTCCCAGTCTATTTCCCTTTCATGCTTTGGCTACTTTCCCCTGATTCTTGGCTACTTTCCCCTGATTCCTGGCTACCTGGCTATTCTTCCTCTTGTTCGTTGGCCACAAACAGGTCCCGGAACAGTCGCGTGAATGGCTCCCACGTTCTGTGGAAGCCGCCGCCTGACCGGTGACACTATGCTGAGTTGGATGCGAAAATAAAAATAAACATTGCAAATAATGCCACCGGTAAATTAGTTAATTTATTATTTATTGAGGTTGAGGCACCTTGCAAAACATGTACTTTAGAACAGTGTAACTTTATACTGAGAGTTGATGCATGCATTCTACTTTGCTTAATGTAACAGCGTCTCTTCATTTTCAGTTTGATGTAATAAGGAGTGTAAGGAACTATTGTCCATGTCAACTGTGTTTGATTTTCATAACTTCTATATGTCGATTTAAAGTCTAAAAAAGATCCAGCAAGCTGGCTTGTGTACATCTGAAAGGTTTTTGAAAATGATTTAATCGCCTTTTCCTTTATCTGGCAGTATTAGGGATAAACACAAATGTAGCACTCCTATGTAGAAAATGCAGGCTTTCTTCACTTCAATGTTTGTATACCAGACGAGAAACCTATGATTGATGACTTTGATCGGTGGGTATCTTTTATCGGAAAACATATTTTAATTTAAACACAGAATTAACCACATCAACATCACAGAAACAGCTTTACAATTATCAGTTGAACAATTCTTAAATAAAAGGAAAAACTTTAAATTATGCCCTACACCTTCACTATCAATATTCCAACCAAGCAATTCAATATAGTTCAAATGTCACCGATAAATAATAGGTTTTACTTGCTTATCAATGCAGACCTTTGGAGAGAGAGACCCTTTCAAGAACAACCTGAAAATCCTTCTGGCTTGTCAGATTCTTCTGCGCAACCTAACAACAGACCTGGCTCCTCCCATTAATTACATCATCTGCATCCCAATAAGATGTCCCATGACCCGCTTTGGGACTAAACATATTCCCTCAAATTATCTATACCCCAGGGAACCATCCAAAATATAAATGCTCTTACATTAGGTCTTTATCTGTAACCCATAAGTGGTTGGAATGAATGATTATCTCACTCTTATGACACCTTAACATCCCAAATATAAATACTATTACATTAGCTCTTTATCTGTAATCAAGTAAGTGGTTGGAATTAATTATTACCACACTCTTATGACATCTTAATGACAGCATTGGCAGACACACAGTCTGGGTGCCTTAACCTTGGTTCTCTGATAGTAATACTGCAACAAATATGTACTGTAACCCAGACTTTTAATAACATTACTACCAGATATAAAATACAATAAATATAATAGTTTCTTACATACATCACATTAGTCATTGTCATATTTCTGCCCCCTCACACTTCAGATTAGGTTTGGATGGGTCGTGGGGCACAATTATTGTAGCAAATGCAAGAAAAGAAGATTCTTTATCTCATTATCGGCCCCCGCTGCCTGCTGTGTTGCCAAACATTCACAGTTGCAAAACGTTGCATCTTGCTTTAACATCATGTGTTCATGGGCCTCACTTGTCTCGTTAGACTCAGTTTTGACATATGCTTACGCATGGCAATTTGACTGAGTAAATATTTCCCTTGAAGAGTATGCCACATGCTATTGAACAAAATCTTACCTAGATCTTCCTTAATACATTCTCAGACCTGAATTCAAACCCTCCAGATGATATCACATTGTTAATTGCCAGGCACAGTTAATGTAAGTGTACTTTTTGGTCCAGGGCTGCCATCATAAGAAGAAAGATCCTCTTTTTATGTCTCTCCTATGGAAATCAAATTCCCTCTGTGTCTATTCCTATGCACATTTTGGTTACTTCTCCAAAAGCAGCCCATAAACTCAGTTCTCAAGTTATTTCTTTCTGACTGCACTTGGGCCACATCTCTTCCTTTCTGAAATAAACTGAATTAAATTCAGATTTTTCCCCTTTCCTATTGCCAATCCTTACATTTTCCTCTTTTCGATTGCCCACCTCAATCTCCATCCCAACCCATCATTATTACAATATCTTCCGTCTCTTCTCCAACTAGCTTGAATCTTCCTGGTCTACGACGATCCTTTGTGACTCCCTTGGCATTCTACAAAGACCTGTCATGAATCTGCCGAGCAACAGCAGTAAGTGAATTTCACAAAACGTAATAGGATGCGCCAAGTCCAGTATATGCCTGGAGACAGCAGTACACTGTATTCAAAGGGCCCCATTGATATGCGTCTCTCCCAATAATGAGATTAGAAGGCCATTTAGTTAATAATTAGGTGTGAATAATTTATGGAGAGAAACCAAAGAGAAAATGCTGGAAAATCTCAGCAGGCCTGGCAGCATCTGTAAGGAGAGAAAAGAAGGCAGCACGGTGGTACAGTGGTTAGCATTTCTGCCTACGGTGCTGAGGACCTGGGTTTGAATCCCAGCCCTGGGTCACTGTCTGTGAGGAGTTTGCACATCCTCCCCGTTTCTGTGTGGGTTTTGATGCTCGTTTTACTGGAGTGTATTAACACGCTTCCGTTTAAAGGCCGTGTGCTTAACACTGCTATGGCTCTGTGTATGTAATTATGCTCAGGAGTCGCCAGGTGCCGTATTTAGACACCTCACAAGTATATCAAGGTCAGGTTCAAAGTAATAAATCTGTACACCGATTAGTAAGTCCAAACGATTGATATTTATTATGACAAATATAATAAATACACATGCATACGCTAAAGAGACTAACTTACTTCTAATACTAAACAACTAAAATACTTATCTAGACAGGAACAGGCAAGGTCAGGGAGCAAGGCCTTCGTCCCGTTCTTGGTCTACAACTCTCAGGTATTTAAAGTTGTCAGGGTCTAGCAAAGTCTGGATCATGTAGCGATCGTTGTGGTGGCACTTACAGTTCGATGGCTGATGGCTCAACGGCTGGTGATGGAACTGGAGTCAGGATGCGATGTATCAGCAAAGCGAAGCCGGAGCGATGAAAACAGCGGAGAGCCGGAGCCAAAAACAGACCGAACCATGTGCGGGGTCTACTTTTATAGGTCCCCCAAAGTCCGTGCCCCTTCGGGGCGGTCTTTTACCTGCCATGTATCGATTGGGCCTTTTCCCAATCGATATCTTCCAAACCCCCCAATCTGAGGGTCGCTTCTCGATGGGTGGGGCGGTACCTATGATTCTTTGTGTTGGATACTATGGTGCCGTTCTGTCTGGGCGTCTACTCAAAAGTATCCATTCATACTTAAATGTTTCTATTGTGTGGGGTCTGGATCTGGATCACCTCATTACTATGTAGATCCTGTTGCCATTTACACCTTTGGCTGCCACTCTGCACCTGGCCACAAACTGGTTTCTGTACGTGCAGAATGCTAATTAGTCTCCTGCAAACTGCTTGTCCTTGCTAAGACTGTTTTCTCCCTGCAGTCTTAGCAGTTCTCCATTTGTAGCCCAGTGTCCATCTTAGGTGGCTACATTTTCACCCCCACAAGCCAAAGATGTGTTGGATAGGTGGATTGGCTATGCTAAATTGCCCCTTAATTCGAAAAAATTATTGGGTACTCTAAATTTTTTTTAAAAAAGGAGAGAAAAGAGCTAACGTTTTGAGTCCAGATGACCCTGTGTCAAAGCTGCTGTCTGGATTCTAAACATTAGTTCTTTTCTCTCCCTACAGATGCTGCCAGACCTGCTGAGATTTTCCAGCATTTTCTCTTTGGCTTCAGATTCCAGCATCCACAGCAATTTACTTTTGTTTATGGAGAGAAACAGCTTATAGACATTTTGGAACGGCCATGAGGTAAACATAGGCAGGGCTAGCGAGGTCTGCCTTATCAGAGGGAAGGTCTGGAGACTATGTGATAGTGAAGAAAGGTATATTGGGAGCAGATGTGTGAGTCCCGGAATTGTTCAGACAAGAATTTAGAGGAGTAAAAAGACAGGCTGAACAGACTTACCTTGAATTTGAAAAAGTTAAGCCAAGTCATTTTGATTGGTGGGTGCAAGCATCAAAAATAGGAGAAACCTATGACACCCTTGGAGAGATAGTTGTGTTGGAGGAATTTAAAGTTTTATTGCCTACAATGATTAGAACTCTACAATGATTAGAACTCATGTTGAGGAGCAGAACGTTAGACTGCCAGACAAGCCACGGAGCTTGTGGATGACTATGAGCTGGCTCTTTGGCCAAAGCCTTTCTTCAGTCCCAATTTTAAATTGCAGAAAGCTAGAAATTGGGACGATGGAAGAGAGGACAGGTCAGCCAGAGCGGGAGTGGTTGGAAACTCCAAACAGGTTTAATCTAAAAATACAACAGAACCTGTTGATAGGGTGAGAGATATGAAAAAGGTCAGACGTCTTCATTGGAATTAACTGGGCCACACCAAATCACTATGTTGGAGCCAGATGGTGTTACGAATCTTAAAGCAGGAAATATGAAATCAGAGGCTGCAGAACGGGAGAATTGAATTGAATTGAATTTGAGTTATTGTCACGTGCACCGAGAGACAGTGAAAAGTATTGTTCTGTTTACAGTCCAGACAGATCGCTCCATACATGTAGCCGAACAGCCAATAGAGAGACCTGCCACAGAGAAACCACAAACCACAAACTCCCTCCCCCCCCCCCCCCCGGAGTATTTCCGGATTGCACGGTGATGCATGGTGATCAGAGTCTCCTAAACTGAGACGAAAGAGGGGAAGTTGCGAGTCCAGGGTGAGGCCAATCAGATCAGGTGATCTGAGTACCATCTTTAGCAAGCTAAACGACAATGAAACAGATACTGAGAATGAAATGAAAATGAAATGAAATGAAAATCGCTTATTGTCACGAGTAGGCTTCAATGAAGTTACTGTGAAAAGCCCCTAGTCACCACATTCCGGCGCCTGTCCGGGGAGGCTGGTACGAGAATGAGGTAAATACATGCAATTCAAAGAGGTTTCTTGAATTGCAGCGGAGTAACTCAAAAGTAAAATGCTTATAGACAGCCCAGCAAGGGGTAAAAGCCCCGGCCGATATGAAAACCCACACTCCAGAGTTTTATACCTGGAGAGAGAGTGCTCAAGTTGTTAACTGTGTCAGGCATACCCATGAAGGCTAGATTCAGTGGGGCATGTTTCATTAAAAGGGAGTTGAGCGAAAAAAACTCTGATAAGCACTCCAGACAGATCAAATCACAGAGTGTGCCATGTGAACATGTTAAAACGATATTAGGTTAGAGAAGTGAGATCAAGCAGGAAGTCTTGTTAGAGGAAGAAGCGGGGTCAGATACTGACAGTGACTTCCCTATAATTCATTTGGACAATGAGGAAGTTCTAGACCATTTACCCCACAATCTCCCTGATAAGAGCCAGAGTGAACGGACAGAGTTACTGCAGTCCTATAACTGTATTTGCAGTAATGAACTAGGTGTAACGGGGTTCGCAATGCATGGCGTCAATGTGGGGGGCACCATTCCTATCAAACCATATTCACAGGTTACATCGAGCTAACTTATCACAGTTACAGAAGAAAAATTGAATATATGCTTAATAATGAGCTTATTGAACCAAGCCTTCATCTTCCCTTGCTTCTAGTGATTGGGGGCACCCCTCTCATCATGGTGCTCACACCGGGTGGAACCTAGAGACTGTTTGTGACTTCAGGTGAATGAATGCAGTAGCCCAGAGGGATTTGGTTCATATATCACATTTGGAAGACTGCATTGAAAGCATTGGACAGTTGCAATTCATCACCAACATTGGCTTGCTGAAGGGCTATGAGCAATACCTCTGACTGAGAGGGCAAAAAAGATAATCATTTGTGTGATACCCCAAGGACTTTATCTATTCAAAGTTCAGGCATTTGGTATGAAGAGACACCCCACAACTGTTCAAAGGCTCATGAACATGGGGATATGTGGATTGAGTCATTGTGCCGTATATATCGGTGGTGTTCAACCAAAAACTGATCCTGAGTATAAATTAGACTTTTGGGAACAGTGGGAACATTTTGGCGGTATCTATTCTGTTAATGCATACTCATGAATTTTGTAATTGTTAATAACATAGATGTAGTGAGTCAAGGGTAGAGAAATGAAACGTCTTTCAAATTAAGACATTGCATTTATAAAAAGGGGAATGTGTCATGAACCTGCCTCACAACAGCAGTAATCTATTTTACCAAAACATAATAGGGTGTGAAATGTCCAGCAACAGGTAGACATCTGCCTAGAGACAGCTGTGGACAGTATTTAATAGGCTCCATTAATATGCATCTCTCCCAAAACCGAGATTAGAAGACCGTTTATATAATTAGGTGTGAATAACGTATGAGTGAGGAGAAACGTCTTATAGACAATTGGGGACATCCATGAGCAATACATACATTAATAGGTAGTTAAGGAAATTGATAGGGGCAGACAGCCGAATACATAGAAAGCATAATCAGAGGACGGCACGGTGATTAGCACTGCTGCCTCACAGTGCCAAGACTCGTGTTCAATTCCAACCTTGGGTGACTGTCTTTGTCATGTTTACATATTCTCCCTGTGTCAGCGAGTGTTTCCTCCGGGTGCTCCGGTTTCCCCCATAGTCCAAAGATGAATAGGTTAGGTGAATTGGCCATTCTAAATTGTCCCTTCGTATCCAAAAGGTTAGTTGGGGTTGTGGGGTTATAGGGATAGAGTGGGAGAGTAGGCCTAGGTAGGGTACTCTTTCAGAGAGTCGATGCAGACTTGAAGGGCCGAATGGCCTCCTTCTGCACTGCAGAGATTCTATGATTCTATCAAAATATAAATGAGCCAACGATCAAAAGCCAGAAAGGCAGTTAAAATCTAACTGTCTCAGAAAGCGGACAAGTCAGTTTGCAGCCACCAAGCCTGTAGTTTTTCAGCTAGTAACCTATTAAATGCATTGTGCATAAATATTTTAAATCGCAGACTTCAGAGACTGCCACCTCCGGAGCCGTTTATGACTAATGCAATCATGTATAACTTTAACTATTTTATGAACAAGATCAATGTAAAGTCCAGTTGTACTTTATGTTCGACCGCTGGATTCAAGTTTACATGAAACAAGCCTCTAAAAAAGATATGCTTTAATAATCTGTAACTACAAAGTTGTAAGAAGCTGGTTTCTCTATATTTTAAATTAAAAAATAATTCTGCTTACTATCTCATTCTTCCGGCTGTACTTCGATCAACAATGATTCATTAATGTCTCATTAACCATTGCCCACTAAAATACTTTTTATCAGCCTTGCTGACCAAAATAGAGATCGCTCTGACCCACAGCCAGAAGCACAGTTATGTATAGTAATTAGCAAGCCCTCCTCTGTGATTTCCTTCAAGTTCAGAAGAAAAGTATTCATATTTCAAATCGCTCATATTTCCACATTCAGAAAATTATCATTCGACAAATACATGGTGATGTAGCGGTATTTTCACTGGACTTGTATTCCAGAGACCCAAAGTAATGGGGACTTGGGTTCAAACCCACCATAGCAATTCAATAAAAAATCTGGAATTAAAAGTCTAATGATGACCATAAAATCATTGTTGATTGTTGTAAAAACCCATATGGTTCACTAATGACCTTTAACGAAGGAAATCTGCCATCCTTACCCGGTCTGCCTGGCCGATGTGTGACTCCAGATCCACAGCAATGTGGTTGACTCTTAAATGCCCTCTGAAATGGTCAAAGGTAATTAGGGGTGGCCAGTGAATATTGACTCAGACAGCAGAGTTCACATCCCATGAATGAATAACAAAAAAGCACTGGTTTATGGAGGGGTCAGACATGTGGATTTCCCCAAAAGGCAAACCTCTAACTGTAGCAAGGTTGTCAGAGGTGAGTCAGTTGTGAAGCCCAATAGTTTCCTCACTGTAGTAGAGAGTATAAAGGGCTATTTATGCCAGGCCATTCTGAAATAAATCCTAAAAGCTGCCTGCAGAATAGTATTGTCAAGAGGAGATTGACAGTCCTGTCGTCTGCCTGAACAGCTCTGTTGGACTCCGAAAAAGAAGGGTAAATTAACATTAAAATATGGAAAAAATACTTTTAAAGTTTGATGCTGTTTATTCAACAGAGCTAGTCATGTATGTTTCAGCATACAAAAATGTCCTCTGCTGCAATATCTCCTCAGTACTGAAAAAATGTTCTTCTCTGTGCTCTTTTCCTCATTAAATATGAGTAACCCTATTTGAATGTCATATATAAAACTAATTTATACTGTACATTTTACTTCATGTTGCCTGATATGTCTTGCAAATTTATCAAAGCATATTTCATCACATACATTCATTTGAAAAGTGCAGAGCTCAACATGTTTTCTTCAGCATCCATCAGATCCCTGTTCACATTGAGAAAGAGGAGGGAGAGGCAGAGAAGGTTATGGGTCTACTGACAGGGAGCAGATAATTACGTTCAAGTCACATTGCTTGGTATTTTGAAGGTACAATTCTTTGTCATGACAACTATAGGCTTTTTTCTATACAAGAGTATTTTAGTTCAATTTAATTCTTAATTATGCAATTACCTGACTTGAAATTAACCCAATAAAATCAATCGATCTTTTGGATCAAATAAGACATAACCACGAGCAAGGTGGACTCTTGAATAGCAAATTAACAAAGAATGATTATTTTAAAAGTAAAAAGTACACTCCACGACAGAAAATAGACTTCAGAGCTTCAAACGAGTGAACCGATCCACGCTCGGTGGGCACCGCAGGATGTGGGATGCTTTATTGACCCTTTTCATCGCCTTTGGCTTGATTTTTTAAGTTTAATTTGCTCTTTGTTTCTGTTTAGGGCAGTATCCCTTCAAGGGGCTGTCCCTTTTCATTTGTCCCTCAGTCTATTAGATTTAGTTTAATGACTTGAACTAAAATAATTCAAACAAGTGATCAGGTCACTGAAGAGCAAGCTTCATTCCCTCATTGACAGCAATTGTTTTGACTTCTGCCTCAGGTGCATCCAGTTCCTGGCGAGCTAGCAAAGATATAATTCAAAGACTTTACTTTTATCCCCTAAATTATCAATACATCATCTCAGATGCCTGTGCAATTTCATATTTGGTTCATTTAATTATTGGGTTGCTTTAATTGGAGTTTGACTACCTGTGTACATTTTACTTTCAAAGTGATGTTGTTTCTTTCACAATATCTTCTGTTATCTGACTTTGCACAATTGTCTATTGTGCATTTTGGTTTATGCTGAGTTTAGCACAAAATATCTGGGGCGAAATTCTCCGACCCCCAGCAGGGTCGGAGAATCGCCTGGGGCCGCTGAAAATCCCGCCCCCACCGTGGCAGAGATTCTCCGCCACCTGGGAAGTGGCGGTGGCTGGAATCTCGCCACTCCGATCGGAAAGGCCCCTGCGGTGATTCTCCGGACCGGATGGGCCGACGTCCCGCCGCTGGGAGGCCTCTCCCGCCGCCGAGGTTTGAACCACCTCTGGAACGGCGGGATCAGCAGCGCGAGCGGGCCCCCGGGGTCCTGGGGGGGGGCGGGGGGCGGTCGAACCCCGGGGGGTGCACCCACGGTGGCCTGGCCCGCGATCGGGGGCCCCCGCTCAGACTCCAGGCCAGTGCCCTGGGTGCACTATTTCTCCTCCGCGGCAAGCGGAAGAGAACCCCACATCGCGCATGCGCCGGCAGTGACGTCAGTGGCCAGCTGCCACTGACGTCACTGCCGGCGCATGCGCCGACCGGCGAAAGCCTTTCGGCCAGCCCCACTGCCGGGGGCGCCGGTTTTTTGCGCCAATCTTCTGGTGCCAACCGCTCCGGCGCGGGGCTGGCCCCCAAAGGTGGAGAGAATTCCCCATCTTTGGGGAGGCCCAACCCCTGAGTGGTTGGCACCACTCCCCTACTCCGGGACCCTCCGTCACGCTGGGTAGGGGAGAATGCCGCCCCTGATCTGATGCCAATCTAAAGTAGAAATCTTACAGCGGCATTTAGTTCTGTTTAAACTTATAGGATGCGATTCAGCGACCGGTTGCGTGGTGGGTGAATCGAGAGGGAGGGAAAAATCGAGATTTGCCATTTTGTGATTCACCCAGCCTGCTCCAGATCTCGCCCTAAAATGGCGAGGATATAATTAACCCTCATTTGCATTCATTTCAATCCCATTAATGAAATTGAAGTCAAATGAAGCAGTCTCCCAGGAATTACCCAACTCCCCAGCAGGAAGTCTCGCGTCATCGTTTAATATCCACTTCTGAGGGGAAATGAGAAGGTGAGTAGCTGTTTCCAATTTTCGGCATTCAGCTCAAGGGCCCCGGAACTGGTACCTCAGTGCTCCGGGAGGGACAACGCTCAGAGGGTTGGGCTTGGTCAGGGGGCTGAAGTGTTCTTAGTTGGAGGTCGCCCCTGGGCCAGGAGATGAAGGGTTTTGCGTCTGTGAAGCCTTCAAGCCATCTTTAAATATTGTGGAGACACATAACAGGAGTAACCACAACTGCAGCCTCTCTGTCCCACTGAACTCTCCATGGCAGAGCCATGCTGCAACTTCTCTCTTGAAAGTCAATTTCACTCCCTTTGACTGTGAGCAGTTTCTATCTTCACAGCTGAAGGCTATTTCAAATGAGGAATTAGCCTTGTTAGTTTTGAAAGCACTTCATGCTCCTGAACTCTCAAGTGCTTCCTCGAAGGCACAGGAGCCATGTCTGAGAGGATGATTAGTGCAACCTTTGATGCCTGAACAGGCGTGTATTCAAAGGGGAAAGCAGCCTATGGTCATCTGGGACAATGGCAACTTTACTTAACTCTCGGAGCATTAACATCACAGGGTCAGCTGCCAACAATCAAACACTAAAGACCAGGGCTTCAGCACTGTATGCCGAGGCATCAGACAATATCAACTTCGACCTGGACCAGGCCCATCAAGATATCCGGCTGCAGAGTTTGCTGCCATCGCTGGGATGCCCCGGTCCATGGGCGATCGATGGTACACATGCCGTCCTGCATGCACCGGGGCATTAAGGAGTGCCCAATATTAACAGGAAGCAGTTTCATTCCCTGAATGTTCTGATCATGTGCGATCACCACCTCAGGTTCATACATGTGTGTGCTTGGTACCCTGGGAGTGTGCATGACAGTTACATCCTGAGGAATCCGGAGATCCCCGGTATCTTCGAGGACCACCCCAGGATGACGGGTTGACTCGTGGAGGACCAGAGTTACCCGCTCAGGGCATGGCTGATTATGTCAGTGTGTAGGCCTGAGACTGAGGTAGGGACCCAATACAATGAGGCCCACATTACCACCTGTGCTGGAGCTGAGCAGTGCATTGGACTGTTGAAAATGCGGTTACAGTGACTTCACCATTCTGGCGGTGCCCTGTAGCATACCTTCTAGAGGTCTCTCTTTTTGTGGTAGTCTGCTGTGTCCTCTAAAATCTTGCGCAGCAGCAAGGTAGCATGCTGGAGGAGGCGGAGGGATATGCAGCCTCATCTGGCAAGAAGGAGGTGGACTAAGAGGGGCTGGAGGATGTCCTCAAGGAGGAGATGGAACATGGAGGACAGACTGCGGTGAGGGTCCGACATGTGAGGAGGACCAATGAGGTCTTCACCCTCTCCAGATTCTCCTTGGACAAGGCCGTGTCCATCAACTCAATTCCCCCGAACCTCCACCCGCCATTTACTTCCCCCCATCTCCCTCTCCACCTCCTTCCCCCCTCCCATTTTCCATTCCCCCCCCCCCCCCCACAACCACCGCATAACACCGCTCCCTCCCTGACCATTGTAGGGTCTGTGTAACACCACTGCAGGGTGATGGGCCTGTGGTGTGTCAGCGGTTCACTATACAAGGTAGGGGGTTGGGAACCTGAATTGTAGCTCCAGTATACAGGAGGTTGAGAGTAGTGAGGTCATGAGTAAGGTTTCAAAGTTGCAGGAGTGTACCGGCAGGAAGAAAGGTGGTTTAAAGTGCGTCTACTTCAACGCCAGGAGCATCCGGAATAAGGTGGGTGAGCTTGCGGCATGGGTTAGTACCTGGGACTTCGATGTTGTGGCCATTTCGGAGACATGGATGGAGCAGGGACAGGAATGGTTGTTGCAGGTTCCAGGGTTTAGATATTTCAGTAAGCTCAGGGAAGGTGGTAAAAGAGTGGGAGGAGTGACATTGTTAGTCAAGGACAGTATTACGGTGGCAGAAAGGACATTTGATGAGGACTCGTCTGCTGAGGTAGTATGGGCTGAGGTTAGAAACAGGAAAGGAGAGGTGACCCTGTTGGGAGTTTTCTATAAGCCTCCGAAAAGTTCCACAGATGTAGAGGAAAGGATTGCAAAGATGATTCTGGATAGTAGCGAAAGTAACAGGGAAGTTGTTATGGGGCACTTTAACTTTCCAAATATTGACTGGAAACGCTATTGTTCGAGTACTTTAGATGGGTCCGTTTTTGTCCAATGTGTGCAGGAGGGCTTCCTGACACAGTATGTAGATAGGCCAACAAGAGGCGAGGCCACATTGGATTTGGTACTGGGTAATGAACCAGGACAGGTATTAGATTTGGAGGTAGGTGAGCACTTTGGTGATAGTGACCACAATTCGGTTACGTTTACTTTAGCGATGGAAAGGGATAGGTATATACCGCACAGCAAGAGTTATAGCTGGGGGAAAGACAATTATGATGCGATGAGGCAAGACTTAGGATGCATAGGATGGGGAAGGAAACTGCAGAGGATGGGCACAATTGAAATGTGGAACTTGTTCAAGGAACAGCTACTGCGTGTCCTTGATAAGTATGTACCTGTCAGGCAGGGAGGAAGTGGTCGAGTGAGGGAACCGTGTTTTACTAAAGTAGTTGAATCACTTGTCAAGAGGAAGAAGGAGGCTTATGTAAAGATGAGACGTGAAGGTTCAGTTAGGCCGCTCGAGAGTTACAAGTTAGCTAGGAAGGACCTAAAGAGAGAGCTAAGAAGAGCCAGCAGGGGACATGAGAAATCTTTGGCAGGTAGGATCAAGGATAACCCTAAAGCTTTCTATAGGTATGTCAGGAATAAAAGAATGACTGGGGTAAGAGTAGGGCCAGTCAAGGACGGTAGTGGGAAGTTGTGCGTGGAGTCCGAGGAGGTAGGAGAGGTGCTAAATAAATATTTTTCACCAGTATTCTGGAAAAAGACAGTGTTGTCGAGGAGAATACTGAGATACAGGCTACTAGACTAAAAGGGCTTGAGGTTCATAAGGAGGAGGTGTTAGCAATTCTGGAAAGTGTGAAAATAGAAAAGTCCTCTGGACCGGATGGGATTTATCCTAGGATTCTCTGGGAAGCTAGGAAGGAGATTGCTGAGCCTTTGGCTTTGATCTTTATGTTGTCATTGTCGACAGGAATAGTGTCAGAAGACTGGAGGATAGCAAATGTTGTCCCCTTGTTCAAGAAGGGGAGTAGAGACAACCCCAGTATCTATAGACCAGTGAGCCTTACTTCTGCTGTGGGCAAAGTCTTGGAAAGGTTTATAAGAGAAAGGATTTATAAGCATCTGCAAAGGAATAATTTGATTAGGGGTAGTCAACACGGTTTTGTGAAGGGTAGGTCGTGCCTCACAAACCTTATTGAGTTCTTTGAGAAGGTGACCAAACAGGTGGATGAGGGTAAAGCAGTTGATGTGGTGTATATGGATTTCAGTAAAGTGTTTGATAAGGTTCCCCACGGTAGGCTATTGCAGAAAATACGAAGGCATGGGATTCAGGGTCATTTAGCAGTTTGGATCAGAAATTGGCTAGCTGTAAGAAGACAGAGGGTGGTGTTTGATGGGAAATGTTCAGTCTGGAGTTCAGTTACTAGTAGTGTACCACAAGGATCTATTTTGGGGCCACTGCTGTTTGTCATTTTTATAAATGACCTGGAGGAGGGCGTAGAAGGATGGGTGAGTAAATTTGCAGATGACACTAAAGGTGGAGTTGTGGACAGTGCGGAAGGATGTTGCAGGTTACAGAGGGATATAGATAAGCTGCAGAGCTGGGCTGAGAGGTGGCAAATGGAGTTTAATGCAGAAAAGTGTGAGGTGGTTCATTTTGGAAGGGGTGACAGGAATACAGAGTACTAGGCTAATGGTAAGATTCTTGGTAGTGTGGATGAGCAGAGAGATCTCGGTGTCCATGCACATAGATCCCTGAAAGTTGCCACTCAGGTTGTTAAGAAGGCGTACGGTGTGTTAGCTTTTATTGGTAGAGGGATTGAGTTTCGGAGCCATGAGGTCATGTAGCAGCTGTACAAAACTCTGGTGCGGCCGCATTTGGAGTATTGCGTGCAGTTCTGGTCGCCGCATTATAGGAAGGATGTGGAAGCATTGGAAAGGGTGAAGAGGAGATTTACCAGGATGTTGCCTGGTATGGAGGGAAGATCTTATGAGGAAAGGCTGAGGGACTTAAGGCCGTTTTCGTTAGAGAGGAGAAGGTTAAGAGGTGACTTAATTGAGGCATACAAGATGATCAGAGGATTAGATAGGGTGGACAGTGAGAGCCTTTTTCCTCGGATGGTGATGACTAGCATGAGGGGACATAGCTTTAAATTGAGGGGAGATAGATATAGGACAGATGTCAGAGGTAGGTTCTTTACTCAGAGAGTAGTAAGGGCGTGGAATGCCCTGCCTGCAACAGTAGTGGACTCGCCAACATTAAGGGCATTTAAATGGTCATTGGATAAACATATGGATGATAAGGGAATAGTGTAGATGGGCTTTCAAGTGGTTTCACAGGTCTGTGCAACATCGAGGGCCTGTACTGCGCTGTAATGTTCTATGTTCTATTAAGGCAGGAAGTGATCATCACTCACTGCGAGGTAAACTCTGATGCTCCTTAGGATCTGCTAATGTCTTTCTGCTGAGAGTGTGCTCACCCCCATCCTCTGAAAGGAGTCTGTATCAGGACCTTTTGATCTTGGACCACTCTGCCCAGGTGGCCAGATTGGGGGGGGGGGGGGGGGGGGGCGGGGGGTGGAGTGGTGAGCGGAGAGGGTGGGGGTGCAGGCAGACCCTCTGAGGGGTTTTGCATCTGTGAAGCCTTCAAGCCATCTTTAAATATTGTGGAGACACATAACCAGGATAACCACAACTGCAGCCTCTCTGTCCCACTGAACTCTCCATGGCAGAGCCATGCTGCAGCTTCTCTGTCCCACTGAACTCTCCATGGCAGAGCCATGCTGCAGCTTCTCTGTCCCACTGAACTCTCCATGGCAGAGCCATGCTGCAGCTTCTCTGTCCCACTGAACTCTCCATGGCAGAGCCATGCTGCAGCTTCTCTGTCCCACTGAACTCTCCATGGCAGAGCCATGCTGCAGCTTCTCTGTCCCACTGAACTCTCCATGGCAGAGCCATGCTGCAGCTTCTCTGCTGAAAGTCAGTTTCATTCCCTTTGACTGTGAGCAGTCTCTAGCTTCACAGCTACAGGATATTTCAAATGAGGAATTAGCCTTGTTAGTTTTGAAGGTACTTCATGCTCCTGAACTCTCAAGTGCCTCCTCGAAGGCACAGGAGCCATGTCTGAGAGGATGATTAGTGCAACCTGTTGCTCGTTCTGGTGAGTGCGCTTTGCACTCAATTGCACTCAGTTAATCACTACTCGTACAATACTAAAAGACTAGGCTATTCCTACCACTAACAGGCCAATACTTATCTGAATAAGGGAACCCGCTGGGTCAGGGAACAATGGCCTCTTGCTCGATCTTGAGTCTGCAGGCATCCAGCTGGTATGGACTAAGGGGTCAGGAGCATCTATCTCGTAGTGTGCGTTGACTGGACACTTACTTGATGGTGCAGCAGTTGGCCAGGCCTCTCCTTTTTCGAGAGCTGCTAAGATGTTCTGCTGGCTGGGCCGGCTAAGAGAGTGAACTGAACTTGGGTCCTGTCTTTTATAGGTCCCAGGGGCTTTGCGCCCTTTTGGGCGTACCCCGAGCTTACTTCCAATCGATTGGATCCGATATCAATCGATTGGTTAGAATTCCCCAATACTGGAGCTGTTTCACAATCGCTGGGCGGTTCTTTCTGGTTTGGTTTGTCTCCTTTGTTTTGGACTCCCGTTGGCGCCGAGGAGTCTGACTTGCTATTGAGTGTCTTAAATGTAGCTAATTGTCGTAGCTATTGTTCCCGGGGATCGTTCATCAATATGTATAACTGCTGGTTTCAGTGCTGTCTGCTTTCTTTGCAGGCAGAATACACAGGAAAAGTCGGCAAACTGCTTGTTTCTCTAGGATTGTCCAATTTTTCCTGCTGTCTTTGTGTTTCTCCATTTTGTGTGGGGAAGTGGCCAACTCAGGTGGCTTCAAACCTGACAGAAGCTTCACATGTATGAGGTCTGACAGGTTTTAATAGTTAACATTTTGCTGTGACAGATTTCCATTCCCGTCGCTACAGATAGTGACACCACCAGTGCCCACTCAATGCTTCTCACGCTTCTTGATCTTTCGTAGTCGAGTGCTATGTCTAGGTGTTTCCCCAAGATACACATCAGACGTGGAGGCAGCCTGTTTCTTCCTGCATCTTGTGGCATTTGATGCCTTTCCGGCCGTCATCTGGAGGGATTGGGGCCAGAGTGGCAGGGACGACTTACCGATTTCACAGGCATCGCCATGCCACCCTGTTCTGCCCACTGCCACTGAAATGCACTGGTGACAGGAGGGACAGATTCGGAAGAACTGGAGATCGCCATAGTCTCCTTGGTGGCAAGTCCCTGGTTGGCCTCCAGTATTTCCTCCTTCCTGATGGTGGCAGTAGAGCCCTGGGGAACGGCATGGGATTGAGGGATAGCTGGAGTGAGCTCCAGAGGCCTCTGAGTCATCTGGCTTTACCAGTCCTGAAGGCTCCCCATTGTCTGCACCATGGTGTCAACGCCCTCAGCAATGATCCTCAGTGACTGGGCCATGCTGTGCAGTGCCTCAGCTGTCCATATGTGTCTGAGATACGTCCCTCTGTGACTGGGACATGATGTTGAGGCCCTCAGCGATGGCCGTCAAAGACTGAGCCATGCCATGGGCACCAGCACTCAAGACACGGACGGTTTCCCACTGCAGTCACCACCCTAGCAGTGTTGGCCTCTCTGAAATGCATTAATGGCACCATATCCTGTGCCTGAAGCCTTTGCGACTCCTCCAATCCGCCTTGCAGTTGCTGAAATGTTGCTGACAACCCCTCCTGAATCTCCTGGCTGTGTCCTATCATCTGCATCAGCTCAGGGAGAACCTTTTCCAGAGGCTTGGCATCTGGCTGTGACACAGCTGAGTCCTGGGCTCCTCTGACTGCTGTCCCACTTGGACATTTCTGCCTTCGCCTGATGTGCATCAGGAACGGTGTGGTGCTCACCAGGTTGTGCCCCAGGAGCCTGGCAACTACTGTTGTCCACCGAGGTGTCTGTCTCTGCACTGGTGTAGGGTGCGGGTGCCAGCTGTGATGCCTTGATGGTGGTCTCCTTGAAACTCTCCTCCAAGGTGTTCTCTTCAGTGGCGTTGGAGGGAAACGACTCTGGATGGCCCGGCCTCATCAGATGGATATCCTGTGAGACAATGGACATGTGGTCAGTGAGAGGGAAGGATTATTTTGTCTGACGTGAACAACTCAGTTGAGACAGGTCATGTGGGTGAAGGAGCACTGGATTTTCAACTGTCTGGCACAGGCCTAAGTTGCTTTCAGTCACTGCTCGCTCCTAGGCAGCCCTGTGATTTCCAGTGCATTCTCATATGGTGAGGACTCAAATATTTGGGATTCCTCCCAACATCTTGGCCCTTTCCCATTTATTAGGGGCTGTCTTCTTCTGTGGGGACAAATAGGAGGCATTGTGAGTTGCATGCCAGATGGTTCAGGGAGATCGACTGCAGGTGGCATGTGTAGACATCGCACTTGGACATGAAGGGCTTGTGCTGGTTGGTACCAGGGTCTTCTGAGGAGCAAGCTTGAAGATCGGATGTAGGGAGGGTGCGAGTTGTCAGCCAGTGGATTGGGGATGGATGGATTTGAGAATTTGAGGGGTGACAGGCAAGGAGAGAGGTGGCAACTTAACATTTCAGCTCACTGGAGGCCATTGGTCTTCTTCCAACAATTGATGTTGGTCCTCATTGTCATGTTGCTCAAAATAACAGCCACTGCCACTGCATCCCAGGCGGCATTGCTGACCCTGCTGTTACTCCTCCGACTCCCTTGGGGCAACAGGATGCCCCAGCTATGATCTACAGCATCAAGAAGTCAAAACAAGGAGCAGGTCTGCATTCCGCCATGTTGTCTGCTGACTGGGAGTGAGTGGTGAGGGAGCTTTTAAAAGCAGCTCCCCTTGTTAACGGTGAGCTGTTGAGGTACGAACCGGGTGAATCAGATGGCGAGGCAGTCAGTAATGTGGAGTATCTCATGGGAACTCATTTTTGGCACTAAGTGCCTTTGAATATGGGCCACGATCTCGCCAATGTGACCATCACGAAATCCCCGCTAAACCGCCCAAAACTAGACTTTAACTTTGGTCTGCTGAATCACACCAATAAGCTTTTAAATCCAGCCTGAACATAACTACATGATTAATTACTATTTCTTCAATTACAACTTAATTGTGGTACACTTTTTGGTTAATCATCTGTTTTTGGCTGGTTCCTAATTACGTAATAACCCTTAATTAATACATATGAGTAAATATACCAAACAAAACAAAATGGTTTATTTATCTCAGTGTTAGCACAAAATGGCGTTTTGGCTTTGTTAGCTTACTAAAATAAATGTAACATGAAAATAATCTATAAATTGTATATGGGTTTTTTAAGAAGCGATTGTATCTTGAGTGTAGAACTTAAAAAGGTGAAAGAATACCAATGTAATATTCAGTTTCAGCTCTGCTGTTTGAGGTTAATTCATCGGCTTGCCACCAAGTTACATTGCTTTCAATTAATCTGGCACAAGTTCCAGTATGTTATCACAGTTATAGGCATATGCATCTCTACATTGTTTCTACATCAAAATATATGAAGTATTAATAGTACATAGTGTGGTGATATGCCTGTGAAGAATATTGCATACACTCAGCAATGCGACCTCCCACCAGCAGGTGGGGTCAGACATCAGTCATGTGACTTTGCCAGAAGGTTGTAAGGCATACACCAAGACAGTCGCACACAAGGGTAGTTCCAGGAGTGTCTATGTAACTCAATCAGTAACTTAGTCTGTATCGAATTCTGATTGTTACCTAACCACTTGTTCGTCAATAAATCATCATTCTAGTTAAGTCACCAACAGTTCTGTATGAATCATTGCAAAGACAAGGTCACAGAACACAGCACATATTGCTTTGCTAACCCACAAAAATTCAAAATAAGTGTTCCTTCAGGTCATGTGTTGATCTAAAATTTCTGTTTCTAGCTGTGTTGACACAATTCACTGAAAGTTAGGTGAATTAATTTAAAACTGGCCTAAAAATGAGTGAAACAGTGGCTCAGTGACAAAACTGTTAACTTTAAGTCAGGAATGTTGTGGGTTCAAGCCCCATCCCAGCTTGTGCGCAAATCATAGGCTGGTGCTCCAATTGCAATGGAGTGCTGCACTGTTGGACGTACTGTATTTCAGATGAGACATCAAACCAAGACACATCTGTTCTCACATGTGAATGTAAATGATCTGCATGGCAATATTTCAAGAAGAGTAGGGAAGTCCTCAATGTCCTGCCTAATATCTATTTCTCAAGCAATCAGCTGGTCATTATCTCACTGTTTGTTGCTGGAGGTTGCTGTGCTAAATTCTGCGACCACATTCCCAACATATTAACAGTGAATTCACTTCAAACGTACATCATTGGTTGTAAAGCTCTCCACAATATCCTGAGGTCATGAAAGTTTCTGTAAAAGTACAACTCTTTCTTTCTTTCAGACCTTTGACACCTGAACAATATCAGGGTGATCTGCAATTTCTGAAGCCAATTTCTGTCCAACGCTTTCAAGGTCACTGCTTTTCTTATACAACATTTTCCAAACTTCAACTGCTGTGACACTCACCGATTATCTAGCTTTGGATTGCTCCATTATAAAGCTGGCACAGAAAGAGTTGCCAATTGGACTCCTTCTGGGTTGTAAGCTGTGTGGTTTGGTGGTTTTTTCAATCACTAAATCTGTTAGATAACAGCCGCTTCAGTACAAAGGGTGGGCCAATATATTAACTTCCTTACAACCCCCAGAGAGAGGACTGGGCAGGAATAGCAGGTGAGTCAGGAGTTTTATGCTGTTGTAAACTTCCCTCGTGTCCTTTGAACAATAGGTTGTATGTACTTGCATAAAATTAAACCATCTTCGGGAATTAGAAGTCATTTCATTCAGTTAATATGCAATTAGCTGTGCAATGCCAAGTACAAAATTACCATTTTAGTTGCCAAACCAGCTGGATCTTATAATGCCTCATGTATTTTAAGACAAGCAGAGAAATTTGAGAATGAAGAAATCATTGGAGCCTTTCAAATAAAAGTTTTATCTTTTTTGAAAGGGATTATTTTATAACAGTGACTAAAAGTTCCTTGTTTCCTCAGTATAATTCTCTTTGTCCTTCATTTATGATGGCGTAAGAGGGTATTGCTGATCATGGACTTCTGTTCAATTGGTCCATGGACGGTAGCATAGTGGTTAGCACAATTGCTTCACAGCTCCAGGGTCCGAGGTTTGATTCTCGGCTTGGGTCACTGTCTGTGCGGAGTCTGCACAATGTCCCTGTGTGTGTGTGGGTTTCCTCCGGGTGCTCCAGTTTCCTCCCACAGTCCAAAGATATGCAGGTTAGGTGGATTGGCCATGCTAAATTTCCCTTAGTGTCCAAAATTTCCCTTAGTATTGGGTGGGATTACTGGGTTATGGGGATAGGGTGGAGGTGTGGGCTTGGGTCGGGTGCTCTTTCAAAGAGCCGGTGCAAACTTGATGGGGGCGACTGGCCTCCTTCTACACTGTAAATTCTATGATTCTAATGATTCTGCCTTGCAAAGTATTGCAGTGGTTTGCTGTTGCATTCTGCTGTATAGCTGATCAGAAAACTCTATCAGTATTTCCACCTGCCATCAGACATATTGGAAGGATTTACAGGTTGCTAATCAACCTGTTTGATTATGTTATGCACACACTTTCTATAGCCATCAAGTTCTTAAGTGGGATTTGAACCCTGAGGTAGGGGTATTGCCACTGTTCCACAAAACCTCTCCTCAGTGCAAATAGGAGAACAAAACCAACAACTTTCAGTGCTTTACAACATTTGAAAAGTATTTTTACTGACCATTTTACTCATTAATACCTCTCTAATATAGATATGCCATTCTTAACTTCTGCTTGTTCTACTCCTTTAATGATTTCCCTTTAAGGGCAACACAGCAGAGTAAGGTTCACTTGGCCAGGATAACCAATTGGGGCTCAAGCTGGGGAATCAACCCAGGAAAAGGAGTTTCTCCCAGGTAGAGGTATTCTAGCATTAGCTACAAACATGCTGCTGCTTTACATTATGTGTTAATAAATCCATTGTTGTTCTTTAAAGAAGTCTCTGAAAGTGCACCTCCTTAGACCTTTTTAGTTTTATCTCAAATAAGGGACCATTTATCTTCCAGTTTCCAATTTGGATGAAAGGCTTGTATCCAAAGTATTATCTCTCTTAACTCTTCACAGTTGCTACTTGATGCGTTGTGTATTCAATTTTTCATCACTGTGTCCCATTTGCATTTTGTGAATAGGGAATACAGGCTTTAAGTTTGTAAATGAGCATTCTCAATTCAGATCTTTTGCACTGGGACACATATTTGAAATTTGGGTTCAGAAGATCATACAGAGTTTTGCTTCTATGAGAATAAATATACAGGAAATCATTTGTGACATACTGAACTCTTTCAGTTCTGAATTTGGATTTCAGGCAAACCTGCACCTTCATAAGACTTGTAGACTTTTTTGGCTTACGTTTCCAGTTTCTTTTGTGAAAACGGGAGCTGAACATATTCAAAATTTTCATAGAATTTTATGGAGCAAAGGTACATTTTGGCTCAGGTACCAGAAAACTACCGTTATGCAGGATTTAAGCACATAGAATGCAAGGAAGTTCCAGCACAGTGATCTTTTATTTCACCAGTATCTAACATCTAAATACAATTGTGAAAAAACTTATCCCAATGAAATTAACTTTTTAGAATGGATGACGTCTCACTTGACACTAAAAAAACTCTGAAAAGCCATTGAGAACTCATCAAACCGGGTATTAAGTCCCGTGGCGAGGGCATGCCTGACCTAATTAATTATTCAGCTGGAGGTTTAGCATTGAATTCTGTGGTAGGGCAGGCATGCTGGCTAGTTTCCCGCTATCATATCTGGTGCCATATTTAAAAGGTGAACAACATCACTGACCCACTATTGAAGAAACAAAACGTATCTATATCCTGACAAAGAAGATTGATCACCAGTGTTATGGGCCAGGGCTTAGAACTCCAAAGTGTATTATGAATTTCACCTGACCTATAACTTTTATGTTGAATTTGGCTAGGATGGGAACAAGAGCCTTTACTTCAGTTGTGATTTATCAGACTTCCAAAGATCTTTTATAATAACAAAGTTTATTATAAGAATGTAGTTAACATATATAACACACAGCAAGAATTTGTTATCAATTGCAAATTTAAAGAAAACACAACAGCAACCGTAATCTATGTATATCACCTTTAATGAATCCCCCTCAGTAGCTGTTCCAATTCAATACAAAATCCAATGAACCAAAACCCCTTTCAAGGGCATGGCCCAGGACTGTAATCTCACTTGAATGGCACTGGTTCTTTCCCTGAGATTCTGATCCAGTTCCAGCCAGCAGATTCAAAACTCCTTCCGGAAAGCAACTCTAATTTTAAAGTTACCAAGGCAGTTTGCCACATCCAATGTGCTCTCAGTTCCCTGGAACAACTTTAAAATGAAAACAGGGAAACACTGCTTATCTTCTGCAGTCCAAAGCAACAAACCAAAACCGTAAAACCAAAATCTGAACCTCCTCTCAACTGACAGCCACAGCCCAGCTCCACCTACAAATGACATCACTGCAGCCACGCTACAAACCTTTCTTAAAGGGACACTCACATGACATCAGGAACACTCTGATAGTCCTCCTCGATGACACTGAATTTGGACGATCCACCTGTAGATGCTCCCTCCACCAACTCTTGTGGTGTTTCGGGCTCCAGGGATGCTGGCCGCCTCATTTCAAGATCCAGAGGCAGCTCCAGGCATCATTCAGGTGAGTCTTGACTTCTGCATGTAACATTCTATCAGGCATGTTCTAGCCCGCTGTGATTGCCCACTGGCATCACCGAGAACTTTGACAGGCCTTCATCTGCATCCCATTAGCGGAATGAAAAGTAATTTCATGCTAGCCATTAGCAGGTTCCCGATGCGCCATGGCTGGCACTAGTGGAAGATCCTGCAGGAAATTTATGGCAGTATAAAACCGATTTCTGGTCCCCCAACTGAATTCTCCCCCTCAGCCTGACATTGAACATGCTGGCGCATGGGAGAATTCTATCCCTTGCCTCAAATTTTAAGTGTTACAAATTTGCTTGCAAAACAACGGGAGCCAAGGTTCCTTGAGTTCAGAAGTGCCAGGCTGTGATTTTGAAGCCTTTTCCTTTAACGCAATTCGCAATCTTCAGATCATGGGTTGGATTTAAAACTGGACTCGGAGCCTAGTGCAGAAATAAAGTTGAGAGCTAACTCCACTCATTGTGATTCATTATTGCTGTTTGGCCAGAAATACTCTCATCCATTACCTACCATTCACTCAGATTCCTTAATGATCTAGTTTGCTCAATAGCTTCACATGTGGTAAATGTTCAAAAGCCTTGGGAAAATCTAAGATAGCTAGATCTGTGGTGATGCGATTTCAAGGTTACAGGTTAGATCATGCACATTAAGGGTCATTGTGATTCTCTTCATCCAGCTTTACAAAAAAGCATGCTGTTTGTCGATAAGGATATTCTGCCCTTCAAAATGTTTCATTAGCTGACTATCAATGATATGTTCTCGCAAGTCACAGCAAACACGAATAAGCAAAATAGGTTGGTAGTTTGCTTGGTCAGTAGGGAGACTTTTCTTGTTAATTGGAGATCCATCAGCTCATATCAAGTCAATAAGGAGTTCTCCTATCTTTATTGATTGTTGAAAGATATATTGTAACATTGTACCAACCCACTGCTACAGTTTTAAGTGCATGGTTTGGGATGCTATCAAGATCATAAGGTTTAGGTGGATCAATGTTACGGAGGAGTTTATCAACATCATTTGTTGTAATAATTACATCAGGCATGTTCTTGTAAGTTTGCCCTCATATTACAGATTCGTACTCAGGTGCTCAGATTCATTCCTTGAAGATGCTCTGAAACTGCAAGCTGAGAGCATCAGATTTCCCTTGTCATCCAATAGTAACTTTCCCCTATGTGCAGAATTGGCATCCCAGTATTATCCTTTCTTTTTTGTTTAAGGTGGGAAAGCAAGGGGTGAGGACAACTCAAAGAGCCCACAGAGACGATTGATAGGTTAAATGAATGTGCAAAAGTTTGGCAGATGGAATATAATGCAGGAAAATAGGAAGTTATGGACATTGGTGGGAAGAATGAAGGGGCTGAATATTATTTAAATGGAGAAAGACTGCAGAAAGCTGCAGCATAGAGGGATTTGGGGGTCCTTGTGTATAAATTGGAAAAATGCTAGCTTGCAAGTTCAGCAGGTAATAGGGTAGGCAAATGGCATTTATCTCAAAGGAAATGTAGTATAAAAATTGGTATGTCTTGCTAAAACTATACATGGCACTGGGTGGATCACACTTGGAATACTGTAAAAGAAAATATATACTGGCGCTGGAGGCAATCTAGAGAAGGGTTGATCCCGAGTATGGAAGGATTTCTTATGAGGAGAGGTTAAGTAGATTGGGTCTGTACTCATTGGAATTTAGAAGAATGAGCGGTGACCTTATTGAGACACATATTGATTGTCGGGGGTTTGACAAGGTAGATACTGATAAGTTGTTTTCCCTTGTAGATGAGTCTAGGACCAGAGGACATAATCATAGAGTAAGGGGTTGCTAATTTAAGACAGAGATGAGGAGGAATTTCTTCTCTCAGAGGGTAATGAATCTGTGGAATTATTTAGTACAGAGGGCTGCAGAGACTGGGTCGGTAAGTATGTTCAAGGTTGAGAAAGATATATTTTTAATCGGTAAGGAAATCAAGGGTTATGGGGATAAGGTGGGAAAGTGGATTTGAGGATTATTTTATCAGATCAGTCATGATCTCATTGAATGACAGAGCAGACTTGATGGGCCAAATGGCTTAATTCTGCTCCTACATCTTATGGTTTTATAGCGCATCAGATTTTCCTTGTCATCTAATAGTAACTTATCCCCGACAGAATTGGTATTCCAGTATTATCCTTTCTTTTTCATTTAACATACCTCCAAAATTCCCTGGGGGTTTCTGCCATGGCCAGTTCCATTCATATTTGAACTTTGTGTGTCAAATCTCCCTGTGGCCACTGTTTTGATATTGTTCAAAGCTAGTCCAAACGTCTTCTTTCTTCAAAGGATCATCATTCCACCAAGAATGTATAGGATCAGTACCTCGGTTAGAACATAGAACAGTACAGCACAGAACAGGCCCTTCGGCCCTTGATGTTGTGCCGAGCAATGATCACCCTACTTAAACCCACGTAACCCGTATACCCGTAACCCAACAATCCCCCCATTAACCTTACACTACGGGCAATTTAGCATGGCCAATCCACCTAACCCGCACATCTTTGGACTGTGGGAGGAAACCGGAGCACCCGGAGGAAACCCACGCACACAGGGGGAGGACGTGCAGACTCCACACAGACAGTGACCCAGCCGGGAATCGAACCTGGGACCCTGGAGCTGTGAAGCATTGATGCTAACCACCATGCTACCATGAGGCCCTTGGAAGGTTCTTGGAAGCTTTCTTTTTGAGATAGCCTGTAAACCATGGAGTACTCCTTTATCCAGAATAGATTTTGTGAGGAACATATAGATTTACAATATTATTGACACATTTGGAAAACATTTATTTCTTGTCCACTGTAAGGTTATAGAATCATAGAATGTCGACAGTGCCAAAGGAGGCCATCCAGACCATCGAGTATACACCAGCCCTCTGAAAGATCACCCTACCAATGCCCACACCCCCACCCTATTGCCATATCTCCATCTAACCTTGGACACTAAGGGGAAATTTATCATGGCCAATCCACCTAAGCTGTATATCTTTGGGCTGTGGGAGGAAGCCAGAGTAACCGGAGGAAACTCACGCAGACACGGGGAGAACGTGCAAACTCCACAAAGACAATCACCAAGGCCAGATTTGAACCCGGGTCCCGGAAGTTGAGAGGCAGCTTTGTCAACTGTGCAGCTTGGCTCTTAAAGGCATCAATATTGACAACCTGCTACTGCTTTTCTTTGTGGTTTTCAGTGCAGTAATGCCTTAATGCAATGCTCATCGAATACTAAGTGGTGACATATCTCGGAATAGGGCGTGACACATCTCATTAGAGCAGGATATGTAACAAGAAGATCCAACGTACTCTCAGTTACATTGATCCACCTCCTAACAGATCAATTGTCCATCTGTATTAATAAGTGGCCATTTATGATATTTATTAACTTTTCCAAAATTTGTTTTGTTTTATATCATGGGCTGTTTTGAATTCAAGGAATATTAGGCACAGTAAAATGATGGACTGTGACAACATTATATCACAAAGCATTATTAGGCTACCATCTAGGTCACTTTGTGAATCCATGGGGTTTCTGGGTTTCCAATAGTAAACTCCAACAAAAACAACTCCCACGAAACCACACCCCTACAGAGGATCAATTGGCACCCTATTAACTCCACGTGTGTTGAGGACAAATCATGTCATGGGCCATGATGATGTCTGGTGTATGTGTGTTATTAGTCTTCAAATTTACTGGCCGATCAAAAATATATTGAACTACCTAAAAACGACTTTTTAAAAAGCGAGCAAAAATATTGACTTAAAATGCCTGCCACAAGTCACCTTACGTATTACAAGTTGACCAGTTTCTGGAAGGTTCCGATATGCATTACAATTAAGACCCATTAAAACAATGTGCGATGGAATTTCACACCAGCTGATGTCAAGGACTACTTTAAAATATTTACTGAAACTGTACTGGACCTCACCATTTGCATAGCTATAAAGGTACCTCACAAGAAGAGGCAGGATTTATTCTTGGAAACTAGCTATCTGGAAGGCATCATCAAGATTCATAGCAGATTATTCAGGAGTTAGTAATAATAATATTTATTGCCACAAGTAGGCTTACCTTAAGACTGCAATGACGTTACTATGAAAAACCCCTAGTCTCCACATTCTGGTGCCTGTTAGGGTACACGGAGGTTGATTTCAGAATGTCCAAATTACCGAACATCACGTCTTTAGGGCCTTGTGTGAGGAAACCGGAGCACCCGGATGAAACCCACACAGACATGGGGAGAACGTGCAGTCCCACAGCCCAAAGATGTACAGCTTAAGTGGATTGGCCATGATAAATTTCCCCTTAGTGTCCAAGGGTAGATGGAGATATGGCACAGACAGTGACCCAAGCCGGGAATCGAACCTGGGACCCTGGCGCTGTGAAATAATAGTGCTGCCCACTGTGCTACCGTGCTACCCATATGGCTGGGGCATTACAGCGTTTAATCATCTGGGCAATAAAACAATAGCCATGGTCTGTTCAGACCTGAGCTAATCAATTTCCTTCTGAAACCGTTATGGAGAGAGAGAGAGATCATGTGACGTGAATAACATTTTTGATATCCTTTAATACGGCACCCAAGTTGCTAAGTGGGAATCTGGCAGAAAGCTGCTAATGGAGCAGTAACATTCTTTCTCCCCCTCTCACTCTCAAGTATTCACTATTACAATTTAATATCCAACACAGCGATAGAAAATTTTCAAACAAAATGAACATCAGGTGCAAAGGAATCAACATCTGGAAAAGAGGATTATGCTTAAAAAATACAGTGCCCAGAGTTTTCCTAAACGCCCACCAACGGATTCCATGGCAATGGGGGACAGTATTTGTCAGGAGGTCCAAAAATCGTTTTATGCCAGCGTGAATTTATAGCAGGATTTTCCGTTGGTGCCCACCATGGCAGATCTGGAAACCCGCTGAAAGCTAATGGGATGTAGGTGAAGGCCCGGCCACCTACACCCAAATCTATGCTGTGCCAGTGGGAAAACACAACGGTGCAAAACACATTCAGAACAAAACGTGGTACTCAGAAGTCGGAGCTCACCTGAACAATGCCCGAGTTGTCTCCAGAGTCCAGATTGGAGTTTGATGGCAACTGTGGACTCAACACAGCAATGGATGGGGTTGCATTGATAGGTGGAACTTGCAGATTCGCATCGCTGGAGGGATTTCATCTTCCAGCCGCAGAATGTTCCTGAAGATCCATCTTCCTTTTCAGGAGGCCTACCTTCTTTCTTCAATCATGGGTCAGTGGTGTTGAGTACCTTTTCAATATGGCACCCAGATAAGATGGCGGACTATGCGCCATAAGGTCTGCCCTGGCACGGAATGTGGTGCAAAATACCGAGCAGAATAATTAATGAAGTCAGGGCTGCACAAGTTGGTGTGTTTTCCCACTGGCCCTGCAGCGGGAGATAACCCATGTTCCAGACCCCGTCATGTCCTCAGATGGGAAAATTCCGCCCACTTAGTTGACTTGGTGCCCACACTCACTGTGAACGCAAATGACAATGTGGGAACAAAATCTTGCAAGAATTGGAAAATGAAATTCTCACTGGAGAGATGAGGGGCTGGATTCACCGCCCCATCGCACAACATTTCTGTTTCAGCATGCCGGCGTAATGTTCCGTTACGCAGGCTAGTCAATGGGGTTTCCTATTGTGGGGCAGCCCCATGCCATCGGGAACCCCCCGTGCTGCCGGCAAAATGGAGCATCCCGCTGCCGGAGAATCCAGGGCCTTGTTTTTTGATTTTCCCCCTCCCTCATTTTCGGTGAAGCAATAAGGTTCCCACCCGTTTGAAAATATTCAATAAATTTTAATATACTTTGCAGGCTTCCTCGCCATATGTTCTCCTAACATTTAGAATTCCCGCCTTTGCCGATACGATGTCATGTCAGCAAGGTTCACAACAGGTGTTGAAAGACGTGTGAAGCAATAAAGGGGAGCATGCCAGGGAATAAAGGTAAGTATAGCCCCCAAGGTGAGAGGGACATGCCCAGGACCTGTCCCCTGGCATCCTGGAACTTCTCCTGGCAGTACCACCTTGGCAGTGCCAGGGAGGGCCTTCTTGGGAACTCCATTGCAGGGAGGAGAGGCTCCCCATATGTGTGTAGAGGTTGTCCCGGTGCTTGTGAGGGGAAGGGGTGGAATTGTCTGTTTCAGTGGGTGGTAAGTATTTTTCTGCACAGATTGGAACGCCCTTTTAAAATGGCACTCTGATCTCTGTGGAGCCGGTGCTGCTGGATCTATCATGTCCTGCCCCACCAGCAAGTCAGCGAAGACCACGGCCGGGATTATCCGAGCCCGCCCCGGGTTGGAGAATTGGCGGGGGGGGGCGAGACTCACGCCACGCCGCTCCGACACTGGGCCGCCAATTCTCCGCCGACCGGAGAATCGGCGGCAATCGCGCCGTTGCGATCGCTGCGGCGCCGGTCGGGGCCTGTTGAAAGTGGCCCCCGCGCCGATTCTCCGCGGTTGACGGGCTGAGTGCATGCTGAGTTCCGCCGAGTCCTGACGGCGTGGTTTACATATGGTCCCACCCGGCGGGACCTCGATGTTCTGGTTGCGGGGGCCGTCCTGGTGGCGGGACGGGGGACCGCCACAATGACCAGGCCCGCGATCGGGGGCTACCGATCGGCGTGCGCGCTCATTCCAGCGGGGGGGGGGGGTCAATGTTCCTACACGCTGGGTCCCTGTAGGGCTCCACCATGCTGCCTGGGGGCCGCCACGGAGACGGCTGTGATATGCATGTGCAGACCAGCGGCAGCCTTAGCGCGCATGCGTGGACCCACACCGGCCGTGGCGCGTATGTGTGGACCCGCACCAGCCATGTAGGGCCAGCTTTCAGCGCCGGAGCAGCACACAGCACTCCGGCGCCGTTCTAGCCCCCAAAGACAAGGAGAATGACTGGGCCTGGAGGCCCGTTGACTCCCGCGTCACTCACGCCGGTTTTGACACCGGCGTCAACACTTGGCTGGGATTCCGGAGAATCCCGGCCCACACCTCCAGAATTTCTTTGCACAGAGTGCCATAATGTCTGGAGAGAACCTCTGGCTGTGCAGCTGAAGAGCTGCACACCTGTTTTCTCACCTCAGCCAGCACTGTGTGCACAGAGTTCAAAATTCTGCCCACTGTCTACAGAAAATGTTGTTCACATGGGGTTCAACCCACTGCATTTTCAAAACCACTGTGGAAAAACTCTACTTCAGCCACAGATACATGGCAAGGGCTCATGATCATTGAACTCTCTTTCATTCTATCTTTTATCAGTGACTTTTAATTCAGCCAGAGAGTAACTCACTACTGTTTAGCCTGGAATTTTGCATGCAGGTGTGTGTCCATGTGTTGCAAAGATTGGAATGTGGATTTACCGACTGAAAAGTCTATATCCTTATCTCTGTATCTTTACATGGGTGGGTCTTTAGCTCAATTAAAATACTAACCCCTTTGTGTTTTAAACACAAGAATGCCTGTCAGATTGGTTTCTTTGCCATCAGCATGTAAATAGTTAAGGGCAGAGATTGAATTATTACTTTCATCCTTACCAATTCATTAAAAAAAAGGTCTGTTATGTTCAGATAATGAAAATAAAATACTGCAAATGCTGGAAATCTGAAATAAAAGCAGAAACTAATGGATAAACTCAGCAGGTCCAGCAGCATCTGTGGAGAGAGAAACTGTTAATTTTTCAAGTCTATATGACTCTACTTCAGAATAATAGTGATTTTAATAATGATCAGAGAGTCTGTTACAGATGTTGATTTTTTAAAAAAATCTAGAGTAGCCAATTATTTTTTTCCAATTAAGGGGCAATTTAGCAATTTAACCTACCCTGCACATCTTTGGGTTGTGGGGCTTAAACCCACGCAGACACGAAGAGAATGTGCAAACTCCCCATAGACAGTGACCCAGGGCCGGGATTGAACCCGGGTCCTCAGCGCCGTAGGCAGCAGTACTAACCACTGCACCCTCGTGCCGCCCCTACAGTGATGTTGATTGAGGGATTTACCAGGACACCAGGAATAACTTTCCTGCCATGGATGGAGTCTTTTTACATCCAGCTGAGAGGGTTGATTGGGCCTCACTTTCTGGTCTCATCTGAAAAGCAACACTTCAGGTAGTGCAGGACTCCTTCAGTACTTCAGTGGAGTGCGGACAGTGATTTATCTGCTCACATCCCGGACTTGAACACACAACCTCAGAATCACAGGCAAGAATTCCAGCAGCTGAACCATTGCTGCCATTTGAGAATGGTCAGGAGCAATGTGGACCCCTTTAAAACTGAAGATGATGACACTAATAATTGAAAAGAAAGGAATAGCAGACATGGTGAATAATGACTCTGCAGCAGTATTTTCAAAAGAAGAAGTCAGCGTGCGCAAGGAAACTAATATTGAAACTGGGACAGTGGGCAGAACTGGGGAGGTAGATTTGGCGTGGGCAAAGGGGGCGTCATAGACCGAAAAGGTAGCATGGGATTCGGAATCCAACACGAGCATGTCCACATCAGCGCCATAGGAATCTTTGTACAGTCGGGTAAGTCATTAAATTATGCATAGAGGCAATGATCTAATTTAACCTACCATTCTGGCTTAACAGGGAACACACAGAATTCTTGAGCCATGTGGAACCCACCGGGGTTAACAAGGTGAAGGCACAGTGAAGGAGTACTGCTTCTGTGAAATTGACAATGAAAAGCCCTGCCTGAGTGAAAGTGCACTGCTCTCAGCACTTTATCTAAGAATGTTTCCTCCTGTTTGACAAGTGATTTTCAGATTGTTGGAATTCAGCTCACCTGTCTTGTGTTTCACTCACCCCCTTGATCAGCACTTCCCTGCTGTCTGCCTTCACTACAGCATCAGAGCAGCTTCCACCACTAATAATGAGGATCAAGAGGAACATTCCAGTAACCCTAACAGCACTAGGGCAGCAGGGACAACATCAGCAGATGCACCACCCACCTTTTCCTCACTCACAAACTGCTCCAAAGGACATAGGGGGTGGACACAGAGATCCATGGCTCAAAGGAACAAGACTCCCATCACAGAGTCTACAGACAGAGGTTTCTGCAGTCTACAGGCTCTCATGACATGCATGGTCTCAGAAGGCTCAGGACTTCATGGCAGGTGAATGTTCCTACGACACCCTCTTCCCACTTCAACTCTGTCTCAACTCATCTGCTGCTGAAACCCTCATCCATGCCTTAATTTCCTGGACTATTCCGATGCATTGTTGCCCGCCTTCTACATTCCTGGCTTGTCTCCCACATTCTACCCTCTGTAAAATTGAGGTCATCCAAAACTCTGCTGCCTGACATGTTAGGCAGGTTGGTTCGATGTGGACTGCACTCGATGCAGGGAAGTTAGAAACAGATGTCTAACACTGGAGAAAATCCAACACTGTTTTATTCAACTATGGAACTGCTATACATATTCAGCTGTGAGTCGACACTATACTGATATGACTGGTGACCTTGTAGTAGCCTGACCAGACTTACTAGCTACCGCATGGTGTTTGCACTTGCTAGCTCGTGGACTTTGACTGTCTCAGTAGCTGGGTCCCGAAGGAGCGGGAAACCTAGTGCCCTCTGGCTTTATAGTGGTAGTGTCCTGTCTGGTGATTGGCTGTACTGTGTTGTATGCTTACTGGTCATCCTATGTGTCAATCACTGCCTGTCTGTATCTCATTTAATATATGAGTGGGTATTATGACACTGCCCATTTCTTAACTTGCAGCAAGTTGCGTTCCCCTGTCACCTCTGATGTGTTGGATATGCTGGGTCTGCGAGGACTGCGTTTACTGTAGCAGTGAGAGAGACAGGCTTCCAACACTTGAAGGAATGCAACTCTATTTTATTGAACTCTTAACTATTAAACATACTTTAACTGTGGGTTGACACTATGCTGAGTTAACTGGAGACCTGAGGCAAACCTGACCAGACTATCTTACTACCACATGGTGTATGGTCTAGTTGTTGTTCCTGGGCTCTGACTGTCTCAGAGGCTGCATCCCAAGAGAATGGGAAAACTAGTGCCCTCTGGCTTTATATAGTGGCCGTGTCCTGTCTGGTGATTGGCTGCTGTGTTCTGTGTGTTCATTGGTCATCCTGTGTGTCAATCAATTTCTGTCTGTGCACCATCATATACTTGTGTGTATATTATGACAACCTCCATACTTGCTGACCTAAACTGATTTATGGTCAAGCACTGTCTTGGTTTTAAAATTCTTATCTTTTTCAAATCAGCCTTCTGAGTTCCTCTCTTCCATTCTGGTTGCTACATCCTGAAGAATCAATGTATTGCTCACCTATTCTGACCTTTGTCAGGATCTATTTAACTAAAAATCTCTGACAGATTTGGCATGTCACGCTGGTCATGCTTGCTAATTGGTCAACAGAAGCAGCATGCTAATATTGTAGCTGATTTAAGGATCTTATTGAATGCCAAAACAAGCTTGAGAGCCTAAATGGTCTACGCCTCCTTCTATGTCCCTATGTTCCACTGGGGTCGATATTGTGAAATTATTGCTACTGGTGGAGAATTAGACAATGAGGAGGTATATTCTTAGAGTGAAATCAAGAATTATTTTTTTCACACTACATGTAAATGGAGATCTGAAAGAATCTCTTCCAAAAGGCTCTGTTCTCCAGGTCAAGGTTGAGGCTGCTGGACTTTTTGTCAGATAAGGGTATCCAGGAATACAAGTCAAAGACATCTGAATGAAATTGAGGTACAGTTCATCTGTAATCTAAATGAATGGGTTTAAGAGATTGGATGGCCTCTTGCTTGTCCTGTGCTCATATGTAATGTGTACACATCTATTGAACTCAATGGGCAAGAGATAGGTTTCAATCTCTTCATAAAGACAAAGGCTCCTGTAAATTTGCGATAAAAGTATATCTGTATCAAGTGACTGCATAACAGCCTAGTCCACTAGATAAATAGTGACACACTCATGACTTCTAAAATGATTCAGTAACTTGATGGAAGATGAATGATGGAAGATAACTCACTATTACTGAAATGAAATCTAAAATCTGCCTAGGGCAAGAAGCCTCACAGCAGCTGAAAGAAATATGGAGACAAATATCAATATTCAGGGGATGTCAGAAAGCTGTATGCTGCCAATAGTGATATATCAATCTGAATCTTGGACATGCCCCAAGGGAAAGAAAGGAGACTGAATGCCTTCACGATTATTGACAAGATGAATGACTACGAAGCATCTTAAACAGAAAAGTCACGAAGGAAGCTAATTGTACTGCAGTCTCTCTTAACAATGATTCACTGCCACAGAATAAAGTGCTTTAGCGATGCAGTGGGAGGAACACAAGCAAACCAGGGCAAAATAAAAACCTGTTGAACTTTATATGTATTTCAGAAATGTAGAATCAAAGAATTAGGTAGCAATGTACAGTAATTCCTATTGTCAATCTTCCCCAGTTTAAGCTCAGTCTGGCAGATAATTTTGGCACAAAATGAACTATTAACAAGGTAGTTATGGAAACTGAAGGGAAGCTCTCCTCAGACATTGTTAGCACCTCAGAATGACTCTGATTGATTTTATAGCCTGCAGGTTTACTGAAGCCATCTATCAGCCTAAGCAATTGCCATGCTGATGAATCAGCACAGACTGTTTGGGGATGTTATCAGACCACAGCCCTTCAAAGCTGGAGGGAGCCCAGGTTTTAATGTGCCAGCACATCAGACATTAACGCAAACAAGGAAAGTGGACTGTAGGCAGAGCTCTCTTGCTGCCCAACTGACGGCAAAGCAATTAAAGATCATCTGCTCAATATAAACTGGTGCCAGCCAATGGACTGGGGAAAGTCTGTATCTGGTTGGAGTATTATTTTCTCCAACAGTAATGGCCTCGTCCCTGGTGTCTCCATTTCTCTCTTCTCTTCAGCACCTCTTTTTACCTTTCCTCTTACCCACAGCCTTCCTGCGTGCCACTTCACTCTCAGTATAATTACTTCATTTTAATCACAGCCATTTATTCACGGTCATTTGGAAGTTAAGCTTTTTGGAACTGTTTCAGCTTTCCATGAACTTATTTGAAGTTTTAGGTTGGCATGGCAGGTTGCTTGGAAGAAATCAGTCAAGCTTTCTATTCTGGATTGATATCCCCCAGTTGCTATCATTGATCAAGATGTTTTGGCTGTTTGGTGAGGACAAGATCAGGCTCTGTTGTGCTGTTTCCTGCAATCAAATAGTTGCCAACACTTATTAAAGCTCTAACATAATAAAAGACAAGTTGGCTGAGGTGCACAGAGACAACTGGTATCTGTGAAACCTTACCATCCCAGGAAGGAAAAAGGGGGTGGGGACAAAAATTGGCAAGAACAAGTGGAGGAAACTGAGGTTATCCGATTCGGTCGTAAAAATAGGAAGGCAGGTTATTATTTGAATGGGTGTAAATTGAGGGAGGTGGATACTGATTGAGACCTTGTTGTCCTTATGCATCAGTCGCTGAAAGTAAGCACGCAGGTACAGCAAACAATAAAGAAGACAAATGGTGTGTTGGCCTTCATAGCAATAGGATTTGAGTATAGGAATAAAGAGGTTTTACTGCAATTGTATAGAGCACTGGTGAGGCCACACCTGGAGTAATCTGTGCAGTTTTGCAAAATTGAACGTCTGAGGAACGACGTTCTTGCCATGGAGGGAATGCAGCGAAGGTTTACCAGGCTGATTTCTGGGGTGGTGGAACTGTCATATGAGGAGAGAATAAGTTAGTTAGGATTCTATTCATTAGAGTTTAGAAGTGTGAGAGGCGATCTCATAGAAACTTACAAAATTCTAACAGGTTTAGACAGGGTGGATTCAGAAAGAATGTTCCCAATTGTGAGGAAGTCCATAACTCGGGGTCATAGTTTGAGGATAAGGGGTGAACCTTTTAGGACTCAGGTGAGGAGAAATTTCTTCACCCAGGGAGTGGTGGATCATTGGAATTCACTACCACAGAAAGTAGTTCAGGCTAAAACATTGTGTAATTTCAAGAAGAAATTAGATATAGCTCTTGAGGCTAAAGGGATCAAGAGATATGCGAGGAAGGCGTGATCAGGATATTCAACTTGATAATCAGCCAAAGTCACAATGAATGATGGAGGGCAGCATGGTGACACAGTGGTTAGCACTGCAGCCTCACGGCGCCGAGGTCCCAGGTTCGATCCTGGCTCTGGGTCGCTGGAGTTTGCACATTCTCCCCGCGTTTGCATGGGTTTTGCCCCCACAACCCAAAGATGTGCAGGGTAGGTGGATTGGCCAGGCTAAATTGCCCCTTAATTGGAAAAAGTGAATTGGATACTCTAAATTTATTTTTTTAAAAATTTTAAGAATAATAAATGATGGAGTAGGCGCGAAGGACCAGATGTTCTCCTCCTGCTTTTATTTTCTATGTATGTTTTGATGTAAACTAAAATTTACATTAAAAAAAAATTCATTTATGGGATGTGGGCGTCGCTGGTTAAGCCAGCATTTATTGTCCATCCCGCGTTGCCCTTCAGAAAGTGGTGATGAGTTGTCTTCTTAAACTGCTGCAGTCCTTGAGGTGTAGGTACACCCACTGTGCTGTTAGGGAGCGAGTTCAAGGATGTTGGTCCAGCAACAGTGAAGGAACGGCGACATATTTCCATATCAGAGTGGTGAGTGACTTGGAGGGGAACTTCCAGGTGGTGGGGTTCCCAGGTATCTGCTGCTCTGTAGAAGCTTCCGCCTATGAAGGTGGATACATTTTAACAGGTGCCATTATACAGTAGTTACTCGTCCCAGAGTGATGCCACTTAGACATTTCTACATAGTGACATGAATTCCCAAAGTACAGGTTCCACTAAATTGTTAATCTGCTGAAAATAACTCTTGTAAATCTGGAAGTTGAGGAAAACCAATAGTTTCATGAAACAGACAGGACATTTAATTGCCTTCAAACAATAATAATAATAATAATAATCTTTATTGTCACAAGTAGACTTACATTAACACTGCAATGAACACTGTTAAAAAAAGTGAGACGTGGGCACTTCTTACCCCTGTATTAACATCAGGCTGAAGGTAGACTGCAACATTACAGAAGCCACCTGGCATGAAGCTACCAGCTCTAAGACTAATCCACACTCTCATGTTATAAGATTGTTGGCCTGGCTCCAACATTTTATGGTTCTTTTGCATTGATGTTCATGCCAAACTGTTTCACAGTGACACAAAACTAATTAAGGCAATGGTGACATGAGAAAAAGCTTTTGTCCGCAACGCAAGATTCGGATTGGGAACGTACTGCCTGAGAGTATGATAGCAGAAAATTCAATTGAGGCTATCAAAGGCGAATTGGATAAATATCTCAAGAGAAAATAAATTGCTGGCATATAAGGAAAAGCTGTGGGATAGCACCAGCTGACTTGGTTTGCACAAAAGTAGCATGGACACGATTGGCCAAACAGCCTCCTTCTGTGCTGTAACCATTCTATGATTCCATTTCATTCTTGTATTTTGTGCTAAGAATTACACTGCTGGATGGAGCAAAACAGAAATGGGAGGACGAACTAGGGTCAGAAGTAGGGTGGGGATTCTGGAGCAAAGCACTAAGTAGGGCCAACTCCACCTCCTTCTGCGCATGGCTAAGCCTCATGCAGTTTAAAGTGGTGCACAGAGCACACCTAACCAGAATCCGAATGAGCAAGCTCTTCCCGGAGGTGAAGGACAAGTGTGAACGGTACCAGGGAAGCCCGGCAAACCATGTCCACATGATCTGGGTCTGTCACAGACTTGTCAAGTTCGAGACAGCCTCCTTCAACACACGGGTGGAGTCGTGCCTGAGAGTGGCAATCTTCAGGGTATTGGACCAGCCAGAACTTCATATGGGGAAGAAAGCCGATGCCCTTTCTTTTGCTTCCTCAATCGCCCGTCGGAGAAACCTGCTTGGCTGGCGATCAGAAGCACCACCCACAGCTGCAGACTGGCTGGCAGACCTGTCAAAATTTCTCCACCTGGAGAAGATCAAATGCACTATCCGAGGGTTGGACGAGGGCTTCCACAAAGCATGCAGGCAGGCTATTTGTCAGCCAATTCCAAGACCTATTCGAGGCAAATTGTGGATAGGAACTAAGGGGGGCAGCGGAGACCAATAGGAACCAAAAGGCCACACAAGGCAGAGAGGATCAAGGGGGGGGGGGGGGGGTGCGGGGGGTACAGCAAGGGAAGAACCCAGGGAGATGCCAGAAAGGTACACTGAGAAAGGGAGTAAAGGGGGCCAGAGAGCCCCCACAGAAAGTCATAGGGCCAACAACAAAAGATGCAAGACGAAAGATAGAGTACAACACCGATAGCGGAAGAAAGGGCCTAAAATGGAGTCTGAATAACAGAAAAGAGGTGGGGGAGTGGGGGGGAGGGGGGGGGGGGGGGTGCGAAAAAAGAACAACATGTACATTGTACATAATTACCATCTCAATCACCTGCTGTATAGGCGTACAGATGTGAAATTCAATACAAATATTTAACAAAACAAAATAATTCTACTTGATATCTACATCAGGAACAACTCCCAAAACCAAACATCACGTTCCCTGTCATATGGAGTGAACCTTGACCTGTTGAAGAATTTGGTAATGATAGCAAGTTACATCGATCAAACAGAGAACTCTTGTTACTGTGGTCAGGCCATCTGCATATACAATGCAGTGAGACATCATTCTTATCTTTCATATGCAGAATGAATATTATATACAATCAGACCATAACTCAGGCTATAAAACAATCAATAATTTATTGAACACGGAAAAGGTAAATGAATATTAATCAAAGCAAAACATTGGCACAGTAATTAAAACAACAATAAATTCCACATTTATGACATGTTCCCAGCTGGTGAACTTTGATTTGAATGTGATGGTAAATTTGTATTTTTTTCCCTGAGAGTTCGTCACAATGGTGTACACTTTGCAACTACTGTGCATTGATGGTAGAGGGTGTGACTTTTTAATGAGGTGCCAATGATGTGGGCTGCTTTATCCTGGATGGTGTCAAGCTTCTTGAGTGATTTTGGAACTGCACTCATCCAGGCAAGTGGATAGTGTTCCATCAAACTTCTGACTTGTACCTTGTAGGTTGTGGGCAGGTTTTGGGTGACACGAGCTGAGTTAATCGCCACAGAATTCCCAGCCTCTGACTTGCTCTTGTAGCCAGAGTATGGCTGGATCAGTTCAGTTGCTGGTCAATGCTAATACCCCCAGGGTGTTGAGAATGTTGGATTCAGCTGTAGTAATTCCATTGAATACCACGGGGCATTAGTTAGGTTCCCTCATGTCATAGATGGGTATTCTATGGCACTTGTGTGACTTGAATATTGCCTGTCACTAATCAGACCAAACATGACCGTTGTCCATTTGTACTTCATTTGGACATAGACTGCCTCAGTATCTGAGTAATGATAAATAGTGTTGAATTTCATGCAATCATCAGCAAACCTGGCCTTAAGATGGAGAGACGGTTATTGATAAAGTAACTGAAGGTGGTTGGGCCTAGGACACTACTCTGAAGAACTCATGCAACATGTCGTGGGACTGAGATGATTAATCTCCAACAATCACAGCCACCTTCCTTTGTGTTTGGTATGACTCCAAATACTGGCAAATGTTCTTCCTGATTCCAATTGACTCCAGTTTTGCTCGGGCTTCACAATACCACACTTGGTCAAATGTTGGCTAAATGTAAAGGCAGTCACTCTCATCTCACTCTTGAGTTCAACTCTTTTGTCCATGTTTAGATCAAGGTTGTAACAAGGTCAGGAACCATATGGCCTTGGCCAGACCCAAATTTACCATCAGTGAGCAGATTATTGCTGTATAGGTGCAACTTAGTAGCACTGTCACTGACACCTTCACTTTGCTAATGTTGAGAGTAGGCTGATGGGGCAGTAATTGGATTGATTGTATTCCTTTTGCTTTTTGAGGACAGGACATACCTCGGCAATTTTTCAAATTGTCGGTTGATGCCAGTGTTTTGGCTGTACTAGTACAGCTTATTTCGGGCCATAGCATGCTCTGCAGCACAAATCTTTAATACTATTCCGAAATATTGTCTGTGCCCATAGCCTTTGCCATATTCGGTGCCTTCAGCTATTTCCTTGAAATTTAGTGGAGTAAATCGAATTGTCTGGAGGCTAGCATTTGTGATGCTGGGGACCTCAAAAGGAGACCAAGATGGATCATCCACTCAGCACTTTTGGCTGGAGATTGTTAATGTTTCAGACTTGTCTTTTGCCCTGATGTTCTGGGCTCCCCTGTCATTGATGATGGGGAGGTTTGTGGAGCTTCCTCTACCCGTGATTTGTTTAACGTTCCACTACCATTTACCATTGAATGTAGCAGGACTGTCGAGCTTTTATCTGTTTCGTTGGTTGTGGAATTTTTTCAATCTGTCTATGGCATTCTGCTTTCATGGTTAGTCATGCAAGATGTCCTGTAGCTTCACCAGATTGCTACCTCATTTTTAAGTATGCCTGGTGCTGCTCCCACATACTCTCCTGCTCTCTTCATTAACCTGGATTAATCCCACAGCTTGTTGGTAATGGTCGATTGGGGGATCTGTTCGCCCATGAAGTTGCAGATCATGGTAAAATACAATTCTCCCGCTACTGGTGGCTCACAACACCTGATGGATTCCCAGAATTAAGTTGCTAGATCTGTCCTAAATCTATTCCATTTAGGCTTGTGGTAGTGCCACACAACATGATGGGGGGAATCCTCAATGTAAAGACGGGAATTAGGTTCTGCTATGTGGTGGTCACTCCTACCTAAACTGTCATGAATAGATGCATCTGCGACAGGGTCAGTTGGTGAAAATGAGGGAAAGCAAGTGTTTCCCTCTCGTTAGTTCTCTCACCACTGCTGCAGATCCAGTTTAGTAGCTATTTTCTTCAGGATTCGGCCAGAGGTTGGGAGAGCTAAGGCTATGAATGGAACTGAAAATGTGGCTGAGGATTTTTAAAATGAGGTGCTGCTGGACCACGAGCTATTTAGGACATGAAGCGCAGAGTCGATAGTTATGGTTTGAGTTATGATACAGACAGCAGGGTATTAGCTAAGGTCAAGTGTAACCAAAGGTGCAAGACAGGAAGCTGGTCTGGAAAGTACTGGAATAGTCAGTCCAGAGTACATGAAGGAATGAGTGTGAGATTTATCAGCAGATATTCTGAGGCAAAATGAAGGTGGAATTAATGATGCTGAGGATATCGAGTTGAAAGCTCGATATCAAATTGTATTCAACAGCTCCAATGTTCTGGTTCAGCTCCAGAGAACGGTCAAGTGAGTCATGATTAGGGAATAGAGATTTTGTCAAAGCCAATGATGTCCATCCTCTCAACATTTATTGAGAGGAAATCTCTGGTCAGCCAATACTGGATGTTAGACAGGGTACATGACAAATCAGAGGCATCACAGAGGTGGATTTGGAAGGGGTACAGTGAATGACAAGAGAAACGGTAGTGAGATGGCGATCAGTGTCTTAAGAATGCATGTGGAAGCTATCATAGTGGTTTCAGGGGATGTCACTGAGGGGCAACATTTAGTTAAGAAATAGGAGGAGGTCAGGGATAGAACCTTGGCTGGAGGGCTCTAAAGGCCATGTTGCTGGATTGGGAAAAAATGTAATTGCAGGAGATTATCCTGGGATAGACAGATAGCAATGGAACCAGACAAGGGCAAGTCCCACGTACCTATACAGATTTTTTTGGGGGATATGGACTTCACTGACTCAGCCAGCAATTATTGTCCATTCATAATTGCACTTGGAAACATGGTGGTGAGCTGTTTTCTTGAACCACTGCAGTCCATATGGTGTAGGTGCACCCACAGTGTGTTAGGGGGAAAGTTTCTAAATTTTGAACCAGAAAAAGTGAAGCAACAGCGATATAGTTCCAAGTTGGAATGGTGAATGACTTAGAGGGGAACTTCTAAGTGGTGGTGTTCCCATGTATCTCCTGCTTGATGGTAGTGGTCATGGGTTTGGAAGGTGCTGTCTCAGGAACCTTGGTGAGATTCTGCAGTGTATCTTCTAGATGGTGCACAATGCTGCTATTGTGTATCAGTGCCGGAGTCAGTGAATATTTGAGGAAGGCATGTCAATCAAGCGGGCTGCTTTATCCGGGATGGCGTCAAATTTCTTCAATTTTGTTGGAGTTGCATTAATCCAGACAAGTGGAGAGTATTCAACAACGCCCCTGACTTGTGCCTTGAAGATGGTGGACAGGCTTTGGAGAGTCAGGAGGTGAGTTACTTGCCGCAGGATTCTTAGCCTCTGACCAGCTCTTGTAGCCGCAGTATTTAGATGGCTAGTCCAGTTCAGTTTCTGGTCAATGGTAACCACCATAATGTTGATAGTGGGGGATTCAGAGATGGTAATGTAAAGGGCGATGGTTAGATCCTTTCTTGTAGGAGTTGGGCATTTCCTGGCATGAATGTTACTTGCCACTTGTCAGCACAAGCCTGGATATTGTTCATGTCTTGTCGCATTTGGACATGAACTGCTTCAGTATCTGAGGAGTCACAAATGGTGATGAACATTGTGTAATCATCAGCAAACAACCACATGTTGATCTGACAATGGAAGGAAAGCCATTGATGAAACAGCTGAAGATTGTTGGGCCGAGGACACTACCTTGAGGAACTCCGGCAATGATGTCCTTGAGCAGAGATGACTGTCCTCCAACAACCACAACATCTTTCTTTGCATGATATAAGTCCAACCAGTGACGTGTTTGCCCCCTGACTCCCATTGACTCCAGTTTTGCAAGGCCTCCTCGATGCCATACTCAGTCAAATGCATCCTTGATACCGTCACCTCACGTCTTGAGTTCAGCTCTTTTGTCCATGTTTGATCCAAGGCTATAATAAGGTCAGGAGCTGAGTGGCCCTGGTGAAACCCAAACGAAGTGTCAGTGAGCTGGTTTTGCTCAGCAAGTGCCGTTTGATTTCATGGTTTATGACCTCTTCCATCACTTTACAGATGATTGCCTTTTCCACGATGCTGGCACATTTTTTAATATTCAGGTAATCATCTAATGTCCTCTTTAATTCCTTGATTGAACCTCAACCATACTTCCAGGCAGTGCACTCCAGACGCAAACCACTCGTTGTGTGGAAAAGGCTATTCTCACCTAACATTTGCCTATTTTGCAAATCACTTTAAATCTGTGCCATCTCGTTCTTGATTCTTGGAAGAGAGAGAACAGTTTCTCCCGATCTACTTTGAGCATCCCTTTCAAGATTTTGAACACCTCTATCAAATCTCCTCTCAACTTTCTTCTCTCGGAGGAGAACAGTCCCAACCTCTCCAAACTATCCTCATAACTGAAGTTTCTCATCCATGGAATCATTCGTGTAAACCCCTTCTGCACTCTCTCCAATGTATTCACATCTTTCCTGCAGTGTGGCACTCAAAACTGTTCACAATATTCCAAATGAGGTCCAGCTAGTGCCTTTGCCGGGTAGATGGCAGTGTTGTAGCTGTACTGGAACAGCTTAGCTAGGTGCGTGGCAAGTTCCGCAGCACAGCTATGCAATACTATTGTTGGAATAGTGTCTGTTCCATAGCCTTTGCAACATCAAATGCCTTCAGCCTTTTCTTGACAGCATGTGGAGTCATAGAATTATAGAACCATAATTTTACAGTGCAGAAGGAAGCCATTCGGCCCATCGAGTCTGCTCCGCCCCTTGGAAAGAGCACCCTACTTAAGACCACACCTCCACCCTATTCCCATAACTCAGTAATTCCACCTAACCTTTTGGGCACTAAGGGGCAATCTATCATGGCCAATTCACCTAAACTGCCCATCTTTGGACCGTGGGAGGAAACCGGAGCACCCAGAGAAAATCCACACAGACACAGGGAGAACGTGCAGACTCCACACAGACAGTGACCCAAGCTGGGATCAAACCCGGGTGCCTGACGTTGTGAAACAACAGTGCTAACCACTGTGCTACCGTGCTGTCTGAAGAGTGGCATCTGAGATGCTGGGGACCTCCGGAGGAGGCCGAGTAGAATCATCCACTCGGCATAATGTTGGGTAGGCGTTGGAGGAAGAAGGTGTACTCAACTTTATCATTGGTCAAGAAGGATGATGAAGGATAATTTACCATGATCACAGTTACATAGGATATAACTTGTGACTTTACTAACTTTAATTTAACAAACCTTACTAGTCTCGTTGATACATATTGAAGCGAAAATGATGTTATTCTGATCAATCTTTAAACATAGATTAAAAATGAGATTAAAGTAAGAGTTTGTCATAGAATCATAGAATCCCTATAGTGTCGAAGGAGGACATTCGGCCTATCAAGACTGCACCTACACTTCGAAAGACCACCCCGCTTAGGCCCAATCCCTCCACCCTGTAATCCCACCTATCCTTTGGACATTAAGGGACAATTTAGTATGTCCAATCCACCTAATCTGCACATTTTAGGACTGTGGGAGGAAAGTGGAGCACCCAGAAGAAACCCATGCACACACAGGGAGAATGTGCAAATTCCACACACGCAGTCACCCGACCCGTGCTGTCCCGGCCGTGGCCCCGTATATTGTATATTCCATCTTCATGATATCCTGAAATACTTTCCAACCAATAGATTATTTTTTGACGCAGAGTCACGACTGTTGTTTTAAGCAGAAAATGTCAGACCATTTATAGACAGAAATGAGATAAATCTGTTTCATTGTTGTTGGTTGAGAGATAATTGCGTCCCTTCCTTTTCAGATGTTGCATGCAAAACATAGTTCACTACTTGTTTTGCTATTGTGTCAAACCTGTTCCGACTCTTTGTTGGGTATAGAGTGACTAGTCAGACTCAGGCAACAACCTGTAAACTCCCAGAGAGATGCTGTTGAGAATTGAGTGTTGTGTTCTTAGAGTGATATATGTCCTTGAGCTTATTTGCTGCATAGGATACAAGGCACTATTGTTCCGAAGGGATTAGGTTAACATGTTATTGTATGTCATTAATATAGACCAGGCACATGAGAACAATCTTACGGTTTGTAAAGCTTGGAGCTAAGAAAGCTGTTTTGTGTGCTCTGTTGCTGGAAGTAAAAGTGAAAAGAAAACTGGAAAACACAATGCATACATCATTTCCCTTCTAGTGATGTGTACAGGCACACATTCATCTTCTTTCAGGCATCCTACAACACTGAGCTGCGTATCAAATGGCTACAACCAGCCATTGAGCCTGCCCCCTCTAATAGCCCTGAGATACAACTCTAAATCCACATCATATCCCAGATAGACTTGACTCTCTGATCATTCCGGATTAAGTTGACTGACCAATTTTCATGATACGTTGATAATATTACTGAACAAAAGACATTAGCAACTGAAGGATGTCAAATGACATAGATCAACTGCTATTTTGTAGTACTCACAAACCAAGACAACAGCAGGCTTCGACATCCATGTGGTTTAGAAGATTCAAAATGTAAAGCATTGACATTTAGACTGTAACATATAAAAATCTCCATTATGTGTCAGGGTTCAGCTGTCAAAGTGCTAATCTAAACTGCATATTAATTATCCTCCAGTTGCTTGACGAAAACATGTTTTTCAGTAGTATGTACAACAGTCCACAGGAACCGAAATTAATTTTGTGTACCGCTGGCCAAAAGTAAAGAATTCAGAACATAAACAAACACAAATGAAAGTGGTTCATGTTTGTCACAATCTGACTGTCAGTTTGCAACAAATTTCACAGAGGATGGCAGAATCAGAGCAGCAACATAGTAATTAACGGTAATATATTTCTCTCAAATTATTCTAACCTCAAAATAATAAACACAACAGCATTACGGGGCAGCATGGTAGCACAGTGGTTAACACAGTTGCTTCACAGTGCCAGGGTTCCAGGTTCGATTCTCGGCTTGGGTCATTGTCTGTTCGGAGTCTGCATGCTCTCCCTGTATTTGCGTGGGTTTCCTCCGGGTGCACCGCTTTCCTCCCACAAGTCCCTAAAGATGTGCTGTTAGGTAATTTGGACATTCTGAATTCTCTCTCTGTGTGCCTGAACAGGCGCCAGAGTGTGGCAATTAGGGGCTTTTCACAGTCACTTCATTGTAGTGTTAAGGTAAGCCTAATTGTGACAATAAAGATTATATTATTATAACAACACTCACAGTTAAAACACAGGCATCTTAATTTTAAAACCAGTCGTTCCATGTTGACATTCCAGTGTAGTACCAGAGGTGTGCTGCACTATCAAAGGTGCCATCTTTTGAACGAGATGTTAAAACAAGGTTGTGACAGTTGTCTTCAAGAAGGTAGTGGAGTTCCCCTGGCATCCTGTCCAATGTTTATCCGTCAAACAGAATCTAAAATAAAACAATCTGATTATTATCGCATTGCAATATTTGAGACCTTCACAAATTACCTACATCATTTCTTACATCACAACTGGACATCAAAAGTACTTCATTGGCTGGAAAATGTTTTGCGATGTCCTGAATTCCTGAAAGGCACAATGTAAGTGCAAGCTCAATTTTTTCCCCAATAAAAATTAAAGAAATCTTTAAGAAGTGCCTTTGCATCATAACAGCTAAGAGCACAAAACGATGCAACAGATAATACCAGAGATCTATGCGTGCTGCTTATTGTGACGTAGATGGTGGACAATGTTCGGAAGTGGTTAATCTTAAGAAACACAATAGGATGAATTTCTTTGGGGTCCGCTCGCAGTCCGCTGCCATAACTTCAACAAAAATTGTTTACACATGAATGGGCTTTCCATCAAATCTATGACAACTGAGCAGAAGTGGTGAGGAAATTCAACCCCAATGACTTGTGAACCAGGTAATTTAGCAGCAGCACAGAGTGTGAACCAGGTTAGATTGGACACGTTGTGCTGCATTTACCAAGGTGCCCCCTGCGTCTCCGTAAAATATGATGAGTTGACATGGAGCCAGAAACTTGACGTCATCATGCCAGTCGTGAATTAAAAAGAAAGCATGTGGGCCCTGATGTTGAAAGTCCACTCATCTTTCAAAATTGATGAATTTAAATACATTTAACCACCGTATAAATCTAATTGACTTCAACTTATGGGGCTCTCGCCTTTTCATGGAGGTTAAACAGGCAAAAGGGTAGTGGGGGTGCTAGGAAAAGTGACCCAAGGATGGATTAAAAAGGTCTTAAAATTTTGAAAGGTGAGAACTTGGATCTAATAGGCGGTTTTGCTACTGAAAGTGAAAGGTTTGGAGGCAATTTTGTTTGACAACTTTGTTCTGTTCAACAGGCAGGGAAAAAAAACAGAAACAGAAGATTGAGAGGCCAGGGGACCTGGGCACAATGGTTTCTTTAAAGGTGAAAGCACGGGGGCCATCGACAACCTTGAGGGAGGTGGAAGTGAGGGGGCCCATGCCAGTGCCCTCTGCAGAGGAGGTGCTGCAACACCTCAGTGTGTCCGAATCTCCCCACGTGACACTAGCACATCTGATGTGCAGCGGGCAGAACAGGGTGGCACCTCATCACCTGTGGCACCCGAACGTTGGTTGGGCCCATCCAGGTCCAAGACCTCCAGAGAATGGCCACCAAAGGCATCTCAGGTCAGAGGGCGAGATAGGCAGCAGACCGCCTCCATGCCTAATGTGTGTCTGGGGTCATACCTAGAAGGAGTGGCAGACCACGTGAGATAAGGAAGTTAGACACCAGTTAAGTTAGTCTGGATGCAGCATATAGGTTAGAGGTATGGGTCAGGGCACAACAATTGTATATAGTCATTATTAAACACCTTTTCACCAACATCCTGACTGTCCTCAATCTTCTGTCTGAAAGGTGTGAGGGATGGGCAGGACTGGGTGCAGAGGGTGTGCTGGGTAGGGGCGTGGGAACTTGGTAGTGTGGGGAGTGGATGTTGGAGGATTGCACAGGGCAGGGCACCCAGGAAATTTGAACGTTCCACCTGGGGTCACCCCAGAGGAGACAAGGCATGGAGCCAAAGTGTGAGGGCACCCATCATCACTCACCATCTCCATAACCAGCTCCCATCACCCCCCTGCACACCCCCCCCCCCCAAAGGATATATAGGCCATGAGATGGAATGGCCAGCACACAAGCAGGGATCACCCAAGTGAACAGTGGAAGGTGATCCTGAAGGCAGGACTCAGACTTTGTCAAACGATAAGGAGCACCAAAGCTCATCTCACAGCAAGTCATCACCATCCTTCATTCCGTTACGAGACCCGCTTATAGTGGTGCTGGTAGGACTCCCGGAGGGAGGAAGGGAACTGAGGTGGTGGGATGAATGAAGGGAGAAGGGAATGGGAGGATGTGAGCGCCTATGGGGAAGGGGGCATCACTTGGAAACGGGGTGGGAAGTAAGGAGATGTGGAACAGACTGGCGGAGCTGCCAGTGACTACGCCTCCTCGTTGTCAAATCTCGAGATCATAGAATTTACAGTGCAGAAGGAAGCCATTCGGCCCATCGAGTCTGCACCAGCTCCTGGAAAGAGCACCCTACCCAATGTTAACACCTCCACCCTATCCCCATAACCCAGTAACCCCACCCAACACTAGGGACAATTTTTGGACACTAAGGGCAATTTATCATGTCCAATCCACCTAACTTGCACATCTTTGGACTGTGGGAGGAAACCGGAGCACCCGGAGGAAACCCACGCACACACGGGGAGGATGTGCAGACTCCAATGAGGTTGACATCCGATGAGATGATGAGGTTGTCCCATGAGCGGCGGCCCAGGAGCACACATTGGGTGGTCTGCTGTGCCAGACCGGGCTCCATGCCCTGTGGTAGTCACTACTAGTAGTATATTGCATATATTACAGCACTGCCCGTATAGTAGAGGTACATGGGTAAATCCCTGCCTGCTGGCTCCGCCCAGTAGGCGGCGTATAAATGTGTGTACTCGCCGGTGCTGCAGCCATTCTGGTTTCAGCTACAGGAGGCACAACATCTTTGCTCAATAAAGCCTCAATGATTCCACTACTCTCGTCTTTGTGGTAATTGATAGTGCATCAATTTATTGAGCAAGATTTTTTAAACGATGGATCTCCGCATCAAGCCTGATTGCCTGCAGCTGAGCCCTCAAGCAGCCAATGCTACGTCCACCGTTGACCACTGGCTAGCCTGCTTCGAAAGCTACCTCCGAACAGCCGGTGAGGAACCCTCGGACTCACAGAAGCTCCAAATCCTCTATTCACGGTTGAGCCCTGACATTTTTCCCCTCATCCGGGATGCGCCCACTTACTCCGAAGCGATGGAGCTCCTGAAGGGACATTACGTTCGGCCAGTAAATCAAGTATACGCCAGGCACCTCCTGACCACGAGACAGCAACTCCCCGGGGAGTCTATGGACGATTTCTGGTGTGCCCTGCACATGCTAGGTAGGAACTGTGACTGGCAGGCAGTTTCGGCAGTCCAGCACACAGAATGCTTACGTCACGGGCATGCATACGTCCGCCAGCGGCTACTGGAAGGGGGTACGCTTGATTTGCGGGAACTAGGCAGCTCGCTAACTCGTTAGAAGTGGCCTCCCATAACATTCAGTCCTACGGCCCCGACCGCGCGGCACATCCATGGGCATCGTGGGCCCCACCAGCTGCCGACTCCAGCTCACCGCAAGCCTGCGCCGCGCGGCAGCCAGCCAACTCTGAGGGACCCAAGTGTTATTTTGGGGGCAAAACAAACACCCCAGGCAGCGCTGCCCGGCACAGAGCCCGACCTGCAACGAGTGTGGGAAGAAAGGACACTTAGCTTCCGTTTGCCAGGCCTGGTCGGTCGCCGCTGTTTCCAAGCCCGGCATTCCTACACCCACCACGTGCGACCCAGGGGCGCCGCCATCTTCCTCATCGCAAGCCACGTGCGGCCTGTGGGCACTACCATCTTTGATGCCGCCCCTCATGTGCGACTAATGGGGTCTCGGTCTTCCAGCGAGAGATGGACTGAATGGTTAACCGGTACGGACTGCGGGCCACCTTCCAGTACCGAGATAATGTCACCATCTGCGACCACGATCAGCAGGACCACAACACAAACCTCCAAAAATTCCTCCAGACCGCCAAACTCCTTAATCTCACGTACAATAAGGAGAAATGCGTGTTCCGCACCAAACGCTTAGCCATCCTTGGCTATGTTGTGGAAAATAGAGTCCTAGGGCCCGACCCCGATGGCATGCGCCTCCTCCTGAAAATCCGTCTCCTCCACTGCCCCAAGGCCCTGAAACGATGCCTGGGGTTTTTCTCCTATTACGCTCAATGGGTCCCTAACTATGCGGACAAGGCATGCCCACTCATTCAGTCCACAGTTTTCCCCCTGGCGGCTGAGGCCCACCAGGCCTTTAACCACATCATGGCAGATATCGGCAAGGCCACGATGCACACGGTCAACGAGTCCCTCCCCTTCCAGGTGGAGAGTGATGCATCGGACGTAACTCTGGCCGCCACCCTCAACCAGTCGGGCAGACCTGTGGCTTTCTGTTCCCGCACCCTCCATGCCTTTGAAATTCTGCACTCCTCTGTCGAAAAGGAGGCCTAAGCTATTGTGGAAGCTGTGCGACATTGGAGGCATTACCTGGCTGGCAGGAGATTCACTTTCCTCACTGACCAACGGTCGGTTGCCTTCATGTTTAATAATACACAGTGGGGCAAGATCAAAAATGACAAGACCTTGAGGTGGAGGATCGAGCTCTTCACCTATAATTACGAGATTTTGTATCGCCCCGGTAGGCTCAACAAGCCCCCCGATGCCCTATCCCGCGGTACATGTGCCAGCGCACAAGTGGACCGACACCGGGCTCTCCACTATGACCTCTGCCACCCGGGGGTCACATGGTTCTTCCATTTCACCAAGGCCCGCAACCTGCCCTACTCCATTGAGGGCGTTAGGACTGTCTCCAGAAACTGCCAAGTCTGCGCAGAGTGCAAGCCGCACTTCTACCAGTCAGGTCGAGCCCACCTGGTGACTCCCGCCCTTTTGAACACCTCAGTGTGGAATTCAAAGGGCCCCTCCCCTCCACTGACCTCAACACGAACTTTCTGAACGTGATTGATGAGTGCTCCCGATTCCCTTTTGCCATCCCATGCCCTGAGATGACTTCTGCCACGGTAATTAAAGCCCTGCACAGCATCTTCACTGTGTTCGGTTTCCCCACCTACATCCACAATGATCAGGGATCCTCTATAATGAGCTGCGGTCAGTTCCTGCTCAGAAAGGGCATCGCCTCGAGTAGTATAACCAGCTGCAACCCCCAGGGAAACGGACAGGTGGAGAGGGAGAATGGGAAGGCCGTCCTGCTGGCCCTGCGGTCTAAAAATCTCCCGGTCTCCCACTGGCAGGAGGTCCTCCCCGACGCGCTCCACTCCATCCGATCGTGACCTCTCACGAAAGTGTGTTTGCCTTTCCCAGGAAGTCTACCTCCAGGGTCTTGCTCCCAACATGGCTGTCAGTTCCTGGACCCATCCTTCTTTGGAAGCATGTGCGGACCCGTAAGTCGGACCCCTTGGTCGAAAAGTCCACCTCTTACATGCTAACCCGCAGTACGCCTACGTAGCACACCCCGACGGGCGCCAGGACACAGTCTCCCTCCGGGACCTGGCACCTGCTGGATCCCCGACCCCTTCCCCCCCCTGGATGCCTCTTTCATGCCTGCGCCACTCATCCTCCCTCCAGAGAATCTCACCGCAGCCCCCACCCCAGCAGGATCCGTCCTCCCACTGGTTCCACTCAGGGGTGACGAAGATGAAGACAACACGCTCCCGGTTTCGCAGGTGACCAAGTCGGCGCCCACATCACCACCAGGACTGAGGCGATCACAGAGGAGTGTCAAGGCCCCCAACAGACTTAACTTGTAATATTCTCCACCATCCCCGCCGGACTCTTTTTTTAACAGGGGGTGAATGTGGTAGTCACCACTAGTAGTATATTACATGTATTACGGCACTGCCCATATAATAGAGGTACAAGGGTAAATCCCTGCCTGCTGGCTCCGCCCAGTAGGCGGCGTATAAATGTGTGTGCACTCCTGTGATGCAGCCATTCTAGTTCCAGCTACAAGAGGCACAACATCTTGCTCAATAAAGCCTCAATTGTTCCACTACTCTTGTCTTTGTGGTAATTGATAGTGCATCATGCTCGATTCTTCCAGGCCATCCTCATCCTCCTCCAAGATGAGGCCTGATGTTCTTCCTCCTCCTCCACATGTCCTCCCTCTGCTGCGCAATGTTGTGCAGGGCACAGGAGGGCGGGATAACGTTAGAGACCCTCCTGGGGCTATACTGGAATGTCCCACTGGAGCCGATATGTTGCCTTCCACACTGCATGCACCCCTACCCTCACCAATGAGTGGCACCGGGGAACCTCTATCCTCACTACGCCCCTCCATGTCAGCAAGGGTATCGCTGGCTGCCGCAAACCTTGTCAGCGTTAGGCTCTGCAGATCATGTCCTGTTCTCAAGTGCGTTTTCCTGTGGTTTTCCTCATTGGGTGAGCCCTGTGATATCCCACCAGTAGGACAGCCCTCGGTGTGCGATGGAGAGTGTCACTGTGAGCCACTAATTGCCTCCATACTTGGAGGTTTGTGTGTGGGCAGGTCCACAGAAGGGGATGAGGCAGGGAAGTGGGTGTTTGCTGGGAGCATAGCTGCAGTGTGCTGTGGGTCCTGGGTGGGATACACAGGTTGTGACAACCTGACCGGGGGCAGGATGGATGGGAGTCGGGCACGGTGGACAGGCAGGGACTAGATACTGTTGGTGGTGCTGCGAGTGGGCTAGCTGGTAGAGTCACTGGTGAGGCCTCTACCCTGAGAGGGGCAGTGTGCCAGGGAGGCTGCCAAAGGCATGGTGCATGTGTCGTGAGCTCTGCTTTACCCCTGCTTCCCAAGCAGTGGGACTGTGCTTCGAGTGAACTGAGGAGGGACAGCACCTGGTGTGCCACTGATTGACCTTGGCCACACACATCCCAGTGATGGGTTCTGGGGTCTGAGATTTCCAGAGGGGCTGCCTGGGTGGGCTCCCAGACGACCAGAGGCTCTGTGAAAATTTACAGGACACAGTGAGCAGTCAGCAAAGTGAGCAGCCAGGAGCTTGTAACTTGTACCGAATGGGTGGATTTAAAACAAACACTGCAGCAATGTTAGCCTGAGCCAGGCCATCGCGATCCTGAGAGGGACACCCTGAATCCACGGAGCTGTCACTAAGTCGCTCCTTGCTACTTCCCCCCCCCCCCCCCCCCCCCCCCCCCCCCCCGGCCCTGGCAGCCACCCCCCAGCAGGCGCTCCAATTTTTAACATTTTTTCAAATTTTTCATACCTTCTCACTCCCCTGAGCAGCAAGGGGCCGGAGCATGGCACCCGAATCGGCGGCAGGCGGGCACTTGATTTTGGCCAGACGCTAGATTCTCCGTCCAGTCACGGTTCGCATTTACGGCGTCGCAGGCCAAAATGTTTTGCCCAAGTGATGGAATGCAACTCAAAATGCATATTCCAAGGTGGGAGTTTCTGAATGGAGTTTTGTGTGGCACAAGGATGGGATGATACACCCTCTGAGGTACCAGCCTCTTCTTCGGAGGTCAAAACAGTCGATTGTTGACCTGTTGAAAACAACAAAGATTAGCAATGATGACATCTTCATATTCAGTCACTTTAAGAGAACACCACTCCTCCCACACACATCCTCATCATAGAATCCATTGTGACTCACCCCTCCTTCTGAGGAGTTGCCAATATTCCTTCCTCGCCCAGTGCTACAATCCCCAAGGGCAACATCTGAGCCTTCCGCCCACCCACCACCCCCATAGCCCCCCTCCCCCCCACCTCCCCTGTCTGCAGCCCTCAGCCATCCTCTACACTTTCTTCTTGAGGGGAGCTTGTTCTCCTCTGAATCTCTACCACCACCCTCCCCCACACCAAAACTCTTTTCACGGCGAGTTAGGATAACTCCTCCCCTTGAGTTAGGATAAACAGGTTGACCACAGCAATATTTGTCCTCATTTCCTCTTGCTCAGTATGGGGCCCCTTCACTTACAAATATAAGGGCATATTGTTGGGTCTCATCTGGAGAGAGACCGTTTTAGAGAGTACATGCTGACCCTTATTTGTCTTCTCCGACACCGAAGATGGTGTCAATCCCGAACAATTCAGGACCTGTTAATGGACTAGCACCGGCACCACGTAGAACTAGTGCAGTTCTAATTCAAAACGGCGTCTAATTGGCCAAATTCAGGAGTGGCACTCGAGAGCCTGACAAGCTGCAGCCGCACATAAGCACTCCACTCCTCACACACACTCATTCCAGCCAAGGAGATGCCACCTCGAAGAGCGGCACCCCATTTCACCGATGCAGAGTTTGAGACATTGCTAGATGCTGTGGAGGAGAGATGGAGCACCCTGTTCCCTGAGGTGGGAAGGAGGCTGCCACCCGCTGCCGTACAGCGCGCCTGGGCACAGGTGGCTGAGGCCGTGAGCGCCATGGACCCCAGGCCAGAATCGGCCAGCAATGCTGTAAAAATCTTCTCAGGGCTGCCAGGGTGAGTAACCAGTACCATACCCCTGGGACCAACCACATCCCATCTACCCGAACCCCCCCCCCCCTACCCAGAGGGTGACTGATCCCCACCCACTGGCAGACTGCTCACACCCCATCCTGCAAACATGTCAACACCCATACCCCCCCCCCCCCCCCCCCGCAACAGGAGAAGGCCGCACACAACCACTGGGAAAGAGAGAGGATTGGGGGGGACCTGCTGGACCTGCGGCCCCTCACTGCCACAGAGCAGCGGGCATTGCACCTGGTCGGTGGGCCCAGAGAGCGGGTAGTTGCCGAGGCGGAGGTCGGCATTGGGGAACCAAGTGAACCCCGTTGAGTTGTGGTGTTCCTATGGCATGCGTGGCACCACCCGCACACCACCCACCTCCACTCCACCGCCCCCAGCGCAGCAGCCTACCACCTTCACACCGCCCCATCACCAGCTCTACACCGCCCTTCAACCACCCTACCCCACCATCCCACCCCTCCACACCAGACCTTCACTACCCCCACCCCAGAAGGATCACCTGGCGATGAAGCGGACCCTTCTGGTGTCCCCCTGGCCACAACCCCAGGATACATCGAGCGACGAGGTGGGACAGGACAACGATAACAACACGAGCCCCCAAGCACCAGCCTACGACACCCCGGAGCACCAGTCCGGGGACGACACCGACTTTCCGTCACAGCTGTCTCTGACACCCTCCAACATCCCTGAAAAACTCACCTCGGTTGGGCACTTTAGTGAAGAGGCTCCTGGGGCACTATCTAGTGTGCATCACACTTATGCTGCGGTACATCAGGTGGAGGTAGGAACTCTCAAAGGGGAGGTGGTCGGAGGGTTTCTGGAAAGGGCAGTGCCATCAATTCTGAAGATGCCGGCACAGAGCCAGGGACTACATGCAACCATCCAGCGCCTGCAGATGCAATTGGAGGAGACCAATTGCCTGCAGGGTCAGGAGGTGGTGCCGACCATACATGCTACTCAGGTCAATGTTGTATGGTGGCATCCATGGTGGAGGCCTCAAGGGCAAAGGTATTGGCCATGGGTCAAGACGTCCAAGGCCTGGGACACTCTGTTCAGGGGTGGCCGAGGCACATGGCAGGGCGGCTATGTCACAGGCAGCTGTGTACCAGAGTCACCTGTACATTGCAACGGCACACTAGAGCTTAGTCCAGTCACAATGGGTCATGGCTGTGGTGGTTGAGGGCATTGCCCAGGCGACACCTAACCTGAGCCAGCCACTGAGGGACATGGTACAGTCCCAGAGGGAGTTGACCAGCCCATGTCCTCCATGGCCGCAAGCATTTAGACCTTGGTCGAGATGAGACCGGGCCTCCAAGACTGGCAGTGCCAGGTGCCAGGGGAGCCTCTGGAGCTGGTTCTGGCTGCATCCCCGTCCCAAGGAGTAACCTAGGGGTAATTGGGCATCCTGAGGGAGGGGGAGTTGATGGGGCCCATGCAGATGACCTCCGCAGGGGAGGTACAAGAACACCACAGTGCTTCAGACTACCCTCCTCCTGTCCCTGGTGCATCTGATGGGAAGCAAGCAGAACAGGGTGACACCACACCACCTGGGACACCCAAGAGATGGCCAGGCCCATCTGGGCCCGGTCGCTCCAGAGGACAGCCGCCAAAGTGCAGGAATCGCAGCAGGCCACCTCCACACCTGATATACCACCTAGGGAACCACCGCGACAGAGCGTTAGGACCCGTCAGGCCAGGATGTTAGACACCAGTTAATTTGGCACAGGTGTAACACATAGGATAGTGATAGGAGCCAGGGCACCAACCTGTAGAAGCTTGTTCACCTGTTCACAATAAACACCTGTTCACAAACATTCCAACCTGCCTCGGTGCACTGTCAGAAGGGTGTGAGGGATGGGCTGGGCTGGCTGCATATGGGGCGCTGGGGAGGGTGGGAGGTGAGAACAGATTAGGGCTCCCAGGTCAGCCACCCACACATCACCCTGGTACCTGGCCCTACTCCCACTCCCCGGCCTAGCAGACGCCATCCCCCTCCAGCCAGCCCTGCCAGCAGCAATACTAGCAGCCCACGGTCGTGCCTCTGGGGACATGTCCTACCTCCTCTCTCTCCCTTAGCAGCTAAGCCACCTGCTTCCTGATTTTAAATACCACAAGTGAAATGAAATGAAATGAAAATGAAATGAAATGAAAAATGAAAATCGCTTATTGTCACGAGTAGGCTTCAATGAAGTTACTGTGAAAAGCCCCTAGTCGCCACATTCCGGCGCCTGTCCGGGGAGGCTGGTACGGGAATTGAACCGTGCTGCTGGCCTGCTTGGTTTGCTTTAAAAGCCAGCAATTTAGCCCAGTGAGCTAAACCAGCGAACTTCGCTGTTGGTAATTCCATTGGTAATGATGAAGCAGCCCATGTACAAATGCAGCAAGACCTGGACTATATCCAGGCTTGGGCTGACAAGTGGCAAGTTACATTCGTGTCACACAAGTGCCAGGCAATGACCATCTCCTACAAGAGGGGATCTAACCACCACCCCTTGACATTCAATGGCATTACCATCGCTGAATCTCCCATAATTAACATTCTGGGTGTTGTCGTTGATCAGAAACTGAACTGGACTAGCCATATCAATACTGTGGCTACAAGTGCATGTTAAAGGCTAGGAATCCTACTGTGAGTAACTCACCTCCTGATCCCCTAAAGCCTGTCCACTATCTACAAGACTCAAGTTAGGAGTGTAATGGAATACTCTCCACTTGTCTGGATGAGTACAGCTCCAACAACACTCAAGAAGCCAACACTATCCAGGACAAAGCAGCCCATTTGATTGCTCCCCCTTCCACAAACATTCAAACACTCCACCACCAATGAACAATGTGTGAACCATCTACAAGATGCACTGAAGTAACTCACCAAGGTTCCTTAGAAGGCACCTTCTAAACCCACAACCTCTACCACCTAGAAGGACAAGAGTGGCAGATACATGGGAACCCCACAACCTGGACATTCCCCTCCAAGTCACTCACCACCCTGACTTGGAAATATATAATTGTTCCTTCACTGTCGCTGGGACAACATCCTGGGAATCCCTTCCTAACAGCACAGTGGGTGTACCTACACCTTGGACTGCAGCAGTTCAAGAAGGCAACTCACCACCACCTTCTGAAGGGCAACTAGGATGGGCAATAAATGCTGGCCATACCAGCAACGCCTGCATCCCCTAAATGTTTTTTTTTGTTAATTCCTACTGGTGGAGCACGAGCATCGTGCGAGCCCCGAAGAATACTGGGACTGGCCCGTTAATGATATACCAATGGTGTTTACTGTACGATTTGCATGTCCACACTGGCGTCCGGTGTAAAATGTATTCACGCTGCTGTCAAGGCACCTGAGTACGGCATTCCATTGTGCGGCAGGTGCCGGCCTCAATTTGTGGTTGACGCACGATTCTCCACCTGATCGCGCTTCAGGATTCCGGCGTTGCTGGACAGCGAATTCCGCCCAAAGTCTCTAAAAGTGTGCACAACATGTATGCTGCATGACTGCACCACTTTTTTATTTTTATTTATATATTTTTTAATTTAGAGGACCCATTTATTTTTTTCCAATTAAGGGGCAATTTAGCGTGCCGAATCTACTGACTATGCACATCTTTGTGACATGGGGAGACATGGGGAGAATGTGCAAACTCCATGCGGGCAGTGACCCATGGTTGGAATTGAACCTGGGACCTCGGCGCCGTGAGGCAGCAGTGCTAACGATTGAGCCACTGTGCCGCATTTGACTTCACCGCTTGACACTGCTTCTCACAACCTACTCATCCTTTACATTCAGCCAGCACTCCTTTTCCCTTGTAGTCATCCAAATGGCATGACTGCCTGATGTCAGCTTCTGGCTTTGGCCCCAAACCATAATCCAGTCTCCACCTGCCACACGAATACCAACATGTAATAGGTGTGTGCTCATATCAGAGAGAAGGATTGACACTCACACACTCGCAGATCGCAGAAAGTCATTCAGCTTCTTGTTTCACTCCAACCATATCCTCCAGAGACCTGATGGCTACTGACCTCCTCTGCCACCTCCAAGACCAGGGTTACTTGGTCTGACGGTGTGGTCGCTCCATGCCATTCTGCGGCATTAGAACATCCCATCGTTCACGCATAACCTTAAGGAGGACACACAAGAATCAGGCTATCTGGACTTTAGGATCCACCATTGCGTATGGCAGCATGTGTGGTGAATAACTCTTTTAGACTTTGGAAGTTCTCTATATGTGCAGCTGATATCGCCTCCTTGGCAAAAACACTGGCAAAAGACACAGATACCACAAGAGTCACCTGGGTTAAAACTAATGGTCTGACCTACTACTTCAACACAAACACCCTCTCAACTCTCAGTCCTGCCTTCCCTGAACTTCAGGATGCTTACCCAACCCAATGTCCCCTCTGGCTTCCCATCCTCCAGTGTCAACAGCCTTTCATATTAATGTCTGGAACCATCTTCCAGGTCATGGGCTGACCCTTTCCCCACATGGCGCCCAACCTGACCACATGATTCCCCAAGGAATCCCCTGTCCCCAGTCCCAGTGACACACTAATTGGCCAGCATTCCTGCCAGCTGATAGCTAATTGGCTGGTCAATGCTTAATTGCGCCATGAAGATGGATGGGGTGGCTTAAGTGGGGTTAAGAATGCTGCAGACTCGATGGGTCGAATGGCCTCCTTCTGCACTGTATATTCTATGATCTATTTGTTAATCTCAGGCATGACAAGGCAGCAAGCAGGATTCAGGATTCTTTCAATTGGATATAAAATAGGAACTTATACTATCTCAAATAAGAACATGTATTATCTCAATAGGAACTTCAATGTCCTGTATTTTTTTTTTTAAATCTCAGATAAGGACATCCGATGTGGTAAATTGTGCTCTTTGTGCAAATACACATCATAATGTTATCAAGGAGAAGGCACTGCAGTGAACTCCTCATATTATTTTCCATTGCCAACGTTTATCATTACTACTAATTCTGCCAACTACATTTTTAGTACATAAGTGACTTTTAGAAATACTGCTGGTCAGTTTGATCTCTAATCTCCTGTAGGACCATGTTCAACTTATTATTTACCTCATAAATGTCTCTGGTTATAGTCCTTAACTGGGTTTCTCAGTCATTTCTTCCAGCACCATCTGTTGAGATCTTTGGGGGATGATTTCTTTCATTCTAATGGAGAGGCCGAGCCATGTCCATTTTTTTGGCTTGGTAAATATTGAAGTGATTAGATAGTCTGTTGCCTTTCATCTTCATTAATTATACATCACTTTTACACTCAATTTGCACCTGAGCAATTGACCTAAAAATGTTTGTTTTTAATAGTTGTGTGATATTTTTGCCACTATTCCAAACATAAAATTAAGTTGAGTGTGAAATATCTTCAGAATATGGTAATTTCATTTTATCTTCATTTCCAACTTCAATAGCATATCAAATACCCTCAGGCTTTTCCAAGTCACATAATTGTTCCAATCTCTAAATATACATTGTTTGTAATTTTACTTCCAAGGTAATTAAAGTTTAGAATTGCTTCTAACTTTCTTCCTTTCTGTGATGGCTATATATTTTTTCCACTGTTTGTATGTCGTCCCCCCCCCCGTATTCTTATCTTCCATTATACCATTTTCTAGCCTTGTGGTCATCCTGAACCAATCCGGGGGAAGAATAATAATCTCATACAGACTGACTCACTCTCCGGTTCTTTTCTTCTTCAGGGAGAACACTTCGAAGGGGTGGGTGACCCTGTCCATCGGGTTACCTCCCAAATTGAAAAGATGAAAACAATTCTATGTAATTTATTCATTAAATATGCTCAGCAACAAAGTGCCTCAAGAAAATGTGTTTCCTTCACCAGAAGGCAAACCAAAGAGCGAGGCAGAGTTGTTGTTCTTCACTCCCGCTTTCTGCCATAAGAGGTACTTTGGAACAGCAAGTGAAGTGCTAATAATCCAGTGTCGCTTCTTAGTGGAAGAAAATAACTTGTTTAACATTTCCTCTGTCATTTATTTATTTTTTCTTCTGGCCTACAGTGGTTTGGATGTTTTTGCTTTCAGTGGACGTTATCTGGGACTAACATTGCAGATGCTCTAGATCAGATGGTTCATATCAGTATGCAAAAATACAACAAAAATAAGTTTCAAATTCATGTTCTTTAGCAGTATGATAACTGGGCTGAGAATCATCTATGCTAATCTGCTTTGTTTGAAATGAATCCATTATTCAGTGATTCGAGGGGTTCAGTATGCATATGAGCCATGCAGCCAGGCAGGTTTGAGAAACTAATTATATTCATAGTGTTGATATTGTGCCAGCACTGGTATAATAGTGTCACACAGGCACGTGCAGCTTCACTTCAAATCAGAGAGGAAGCAGGCAGTCCAATTGCCCAAGGACACTGAGATTTTGGTCACTGTGGAAAATTATACTGCAGCTGCCAAATATTTAACTTTATAGAGATAATTTTCTGACTTCAAGCTTCCAGCAGGTTCTTTTCCTATCAAGGGCACATGTTGGAATTCAGGTACAGAATTCAGGTTCAGAAGAAAGAGAGGAGATCTCAAAGAAACCTATAAAATCCTGATGGGACTGGACAGGCTAGATACAGGAAGAATGTTCCCGATGTTGGGGACGTCTGGAACTAGGAGGTCACAGCTTAAGAATAAGAGATAAGCCATTCAGGACTGAGATGAGGAAGAACTTCTTCTCTCAGAGAGTTGTGAGCTTGTGGCATTCTCGACCACAGAAAGCCGTTGGGGCCAGTTTGTTGGATATATTCAAGAGGGAGCTGAACGTGGCCTTTGCAGCTAAAGGGATCAAGGGGTAGAGAGAAAGTGGGAGTGGGATACTGAATTTGCATGATCAGCCATGATCAGATTGAATGACGGTGTAGGTTCGACTGGCCGAATGGCCTACTCCTGCACCTATTTTTTATGCTTCTGTGTTTCTACACAATGAACCCAAATCCAGAGGCTCTCAAATTAATGGGGAGGCAGCAAGAGGGAGGATGTGGCTGAAAACAGCCAAAGGGCCCTGCAAGGCAAAGGTGACACAGTCTTGTTGAATTCAATTGCAGGTCCGTGAGGTAGGGAAAGCATTCGAGTCTCATTTTTAATCCCTCTTCCTACCCAGCAGCATCATTGGCAGTTAGGACACCAGTGACAGTCATCAGTGACATAATATCAAACAAGATTTAAAATCAGGGTTCCACCCAGCACTATAGGTTTTCTGTCTGGCAAGATGGGTTAAAATTGTCCCTTAATGAGAGTCAAGATTTTTAAAAATATTCGAATATCTTGCAAATGCATATACTTTCAGTCGTAAATCTTAATTGCTATGGGCGGCACGGTGGTTCAGTGGTTAGCTCTGCTGTCTCACGGCACTGAGTTCCCAGGTTCGATCCTGGCGGGTCACTGTCCGTGTGGAGTTTGCACATTCTCCCCGTGTCTGTGTGGGTCTCACCCCCGCAACTTCAAAGATGTGCATGGTAGGTGGAGGGGCGTGTTAAATTGTCCCTTAGTTGGGAAAAGAAATCGGATGCTTTAAATTAAAAAAAACACTTAATTGCTTCTTCTTGTGATATTAGTATTCTCATGGTTTCCTACCCCCTTTTCCACACTTGCTACGGCTCTGCCATGTCACCCATTCTATTCCCCTACTGCAACCTTGAGCAATTGCTAGACAATCGCTGCAGCTAACACAATGAGCAGACTCCACTGTCGATATCCAACCCCAGGTCTTGAGCTCTATCCCCCTAACCCTTCACCTTGAATTGTTACAAGGGACAATTTTATGTTGCCACCTCCTTTGCTGCAGTGCCTCTATGGAACTCTGATGCCCACTCCACCTCTGAACAATTCGATACTCCCAACTGGGAGTTACAATTGCCTGATTAGGGCATGTGGGGGAGGGATGCTGTGGTGGGTGAGAGCAGCAGGAGAGCAGGGAGAGGCAAGACCAGCAGGAGATGTCTGAGTTCAGAGCCCACCAATCGCATTCAAAACAAATCTTTGTCTGACGTCAGAGAGAAGCAGGAAAATGATTGGTTGGTGAGTACTTTTCCTATTTTCTCTCTAAACTCCAATCTAAGAAATTAAACATTTGTATCGGGTGACTATAATAGTAAGTGCATGAATAAGAGGAGAAGAACAGAGCAGGTTTTGAGATATTCATTGATTGGGGCTGTTGTGAAAGAAACATATATTGTATTAAATTTACAGCATAACTAAACTGCTTCTAACCTTTCATGCTCTGCCGCTCCTTCTATGTGTTCCCACCCTCTGCCCTGTGAAGCCATTGGCTAGCCCCCAAGTTTCTCCATGGGATGGCAGGTAGGCCGAAGAGAGCTCTGGAGGCACCACCAGCACCTGGTGCTGCCAGTCCTGGATGCTCACCCTCACCGTTGCCATGGTCTCGATGGCCTCAGCTGAGACAGGCTGAGAGTGAGGCATCTCCCTCAGTGCCTTGGACAGTTCACAGTTCACTCTGTGAGTGTGCCATGCTCCATTGTGCCTCAGCCATGCCCCTCTGTGTCCAGTCATCGTCCCTCAGCATCCAGCCAATGCTCTCAACCCCCTCAGCCATTTGTGACTGGGTCAAGCTCTGGAGCATTGCAGCAATGTCCATTTACACCCAGGACATGTCTGCCTCTGACTGGGCTTTCCTGTACTGTGCCTCAGACATGGACAGCGTAGTGTACCTCAAGACTTGGATATCCTGACACATGGCTTTAACGTCTTTCCAGAGGCCTTCCACCAGAGCTGCCACCTTTTCAGTATTGGCCTGGGTGCCATGCATTGTCAACAACATCTCCTGCACTTGGAGGTTAGTGAACTCCTCCAGCTGACCGTACAGCTACTGGATTGTCGTTGACACCTCCTCCCGCAAATTCTTGCTTTAAGTCTGCATCTGCAGCATTGATGTGATCATCTTTTCCAAAAGCCAAACATCTGGCTGGGCGGCAACTTTTCCCTGGTCTCAGGCAACCCTCTGACTGTCCGCACCCTCAGGAGTTGCTGCCTCCACCTGATGTGCTGCAGTATGTGTGTGGTGCACACCAGAGGGTAACCCAGGAGCCAGATTTGATTCCCGGCTTGGGTCACTGTCTGTGCGGAGTCTGCACATTCTCCCCGTGTCTGTGTGGATTTCCTCCGGGTGCTTCAGTTTCCTCCCACAAGTCCCGAAAGGCGTGCTTTTATTAGATGAGTTGGACATTCTGAATTCTCCCTCCGTGTACCCGAACAGGCGCCAGAATATGGCGACTAGGGGATTTTCACAGTAATTTAATTGCAGTGTTAATGTAAGCCGACTTGTGACAGTAAAGATTATTATTATTATGATCACTAACATTACTCACCGAGGTGACAGTCTCTGCAATCGTGAATGGTGCCGGTGAAGACAGTGCCGAGATGTCGGTGTCTTCCCTGGAGTCATGCTCCGGGGTGTCTGGAGGGTCTCAGTGGTGGGCTGTGACCCAGCCTCATCAGATGGTGATCCTGCAGGACAAAAGATAAGGTTGTGATATTGGGAAGGCTAGGTCTATGGGAGTTGATATATTAACTTGCTGTAGAGATATCTGATTGCATTGGACTCTCACTTGTTTGCCTCATGCCAAATTCAATCTCAGATGCTGTCCTCTCCCTGACTTCCCCGGCGATTTGTAGAACCCATTCCTCAAACAGGTTGTGGGCCCCTAGGCCCAGGATGCCCCCTCTGGTCTTATCATGCATCCGGCTCTTTTGGGCCATTTCATCCTTGAGGAAACAAAAAGGACATACTGAGTCGCTGCGACATGAGTTTGATTGGGGTTTTGTGTGTCTTGGCATGTATGTGCATGATGTCTAGCCAAGGAGGGTAATACATTGGCTAGGGGTTCGAGGAGAGCGGGCTGTAAGTGGAATGCAGGCAGGTTGGCCTCTGGGGGATTGGGACAGACAAGAGGGGTGAGGGACGGGAGTGATGCCTGGGGCACAGAGTTGGTTACTCACCCGAGCTGCTCAAAGGATATCGTTGACCTTTTGATGGCATTGCCTGCCAGTCCTCTTCATCATGCCTGTAGCATTGATGGTCTCTGTCATCTCATCCCAAAATAGAGAAGGGCAAGCTTGGGCCTCCACCCTGCTTTGGCGAAGAAGATGGCCCTCCTCCCCTCCAGAAGTTTATCTATTTCCACATCCAAAAAGCTGGAATGAGAAAGTGGAATGAGTGGAGCACTTCAAAGGTGTCCCAGTTTATCAGGCTCTAATGGACTAATCCCGGCCCCGGTGCATCAGACACCAGCGAGGTCAGGAATTGCGCGGGCTGAATGTTACCCGTGTGCTGGCCCATTTGCATGTTCTGAATAGATCATCGCCGGCTCTCCCAGCGACAGCACACATTTCCAGCGATCCTTCACTGGCGGGTGAACCTGGAGAATCCTGCCCATCTTTAAACGCAAAGATAAAGGGATTTATATGCTTTAAAAACTGCTAATCCCAGTTTGGCTCAGTGATCTTAGGTGTTTTGAAAGCTGTGCACGAGTGATTCAAACTGATGTGGAAATAGCAATGTCAGTTTTCTTCTTTTCAAATGCAGAGAAATTAGAAGACATGTTTAGTTTATATGCTTTATCCGATAAACTTTGTATTTAATTCACCAAGCAACTTTCTGAAAGTTTAACCTTAAAAGTTTAACCTGAAAGTGAAACCTTAAGCGACTTGAACTGTTCAATTTTCCTATGGTCATAAAATGTGTGCCTGCTCTTATGTTCTTGATTAAGATCTTGACAGCACATGCAACATCCACAAGGGGTAGAAAATAACTCAAGGCATTCAAACCTATCCTCATTGTTGAGGAGCCACTCATATCATAGTTTGAAAAAATATTCCGACCCCTCATTGGACAATTATATCTTAAGGTAGATTTTCATGGACAGGACAATATTGTCAATGAAACATCTTGGAAAAGAGGGTGTAAACTCTATTGCAAAAAACAATTTAATGCTTGAGGTGAGCAGCTTGGTAAATTGATGAGGGAATTCTAGGCAGGAGATTGACCTCTTGCTGAGTGCTCATATGTATGATTTTATGTAATGTATCTCTGTCTGCTGGATGTATTGTTGATGGTGCATTGTTACAAGGATATTGTATTGTCCAAGCCGAGTGAAGATATTTGTGGTTAATTTAATCTTTGGGCATCGTCCAATTCATTCTCGGAATTCTCAAGTCCACGCAGTAGACTAAGTGGTCAAAGACAGAAGGTTGTATCTGACACAAGGTTAATTGGGTTTGGAAGTGTAGGTGGTTTTCTGTAACCTCATCATGTAAAGTTTATGGATAGCAGTGGAATCCAAGACAAGCACAATATCTGTGTCTCAAGGAACTTGTTGACCTGGAGTCCAATATGCAGACATTATAGGGCATCAGGAAGGGGGAGAATTAGTTGGATACTTTCATTCAGGAGGCAGTCAAACCCATTAGGCTCAGATGTGGTACAGTCTGGTTAATGGCCATCGGTTGGAGGGTGTGGCTGAGAGTCATGCTGGTAAGGCTGTAGAATCATAGAGTCATGGAATTTACAGTGCAGGAGGCCATTTGGCCCATTGCGTTTGCATCAGCCCTTGGAAAGAGCACCCTACCTAAGTCCACACCTCCATCCTATCCCCGTACCCCAGTAACCCAGTCACCCCACCTAACCTTTTTTTTTTGGATACTAAGGGCAATTTAGTATGGCCAATCCACCTAATCGGCACATCTTTGGACTATGGGAGGAAACTGGAAAATCTGAAGGAAATCCATGTAGATATGGGAGAAAGTGCAGACTCCGCACAGTGAGCAAGCCGGGAATTGAACCTGGGACCCTGGAGCTGTGAAGTAACTGTGCTAACCACTGTGCTAACATGCCACCCCTATTCTAGAGCCGTCTCATCCTTTGGGGATGAGATCCAAGGGGTTGGATTGTCCGTTCGCCAACGCCAAAATAGCATTCAGTTATCAGCCGGATAATCCATTTTTACGTTGGAATGGGGGGGGGCGGCATGTTTTCCAGATGCTCCATATCCTCAAAAATCACGCCGTATGTACGGCCTCAGGACGTCACCTGAGGCCCTCCCCCGATGCTCCGCTCCTCATTGGCCGACTCCTCGACGGCGTGGGTCGCGTGTCCTCACAACCTTCGGGGATCTCACGTGATGGCTGCAGACTGTGTCCAGCTCCGCCACAGTCAGGGGTGGCTTCGATGGGGGCTGGGGGGACTGGTGGAATGTGGTCCGGGGGTGGCGAGGAGGTTTATAAGTGGCAGTTTTGGCAGGCCGGGTCCGCGCACGGCAGACGCCATGTTGTGCGGCGCGGCCGCCGCAAGCCGCCGCCATGCATATACGCGGCCACAGACCCGGCAATTCTGCGGACAGATCCACAGGTAAAGCCGGGGGCTTTACGCAGAGCGGCTGCAAGCCCCCCACCAGGCGGTGCATCGGTGCGGGGCGGTGGCAACTTTCTGGTCGTAAGAATCAGAGAATCCAGCCCAAGGTTTCTGCTGCCTTTTTGGATGAAGGAAAAGTCTGCAGAGTGTAAACTAACCATGGCACCATGGCACAGAAAGCCATTTAATTAGGAAGAGTGGAAAGGAACGTGCTAGCTATCAGAACAGTAGAGTTGAAATTACAAAGATCACTCTGTCCACCTGGCTTCAGGGTTCAGAACATCTTCACACTTCTGGAAAATATTTTTTGAGTGCAAGCAAAAAGATTTAGTAATTGTAGTCTGCACAGGCCACAGCTGGAACAGGGAATCGGGTTCTGCTCAAGGAGTTTGAAGAATTAAGGTCAAAATTAAAACACTGAACTCAAAGGTAATAGAATCATAGAATATACAGGGTAGAAGGAGGCCATTTGGCCAATCGAGTCTGCATCTGAAAGAACACCTACCAGGCCCACTTCCCTGCCCTATCCCCTGTAACCCCACCAAACCATTGGACACTAAGGGGCAATTTAGCATGGTCAATGCACATAACCTGCACATATTTCGACATCGGTAATTAAAGCCACACACAAATTGGCATTGGTCAAGTAGATTAGAAATTTGACTGCATAGTTCAAAGAGTGGTACGGGAGAAAGGAATTTTAATTCATGAGGCACTGGTACTAGTATTGGGGTAAGAGGGAGCTGCTCATTGGGATGGTCTCCATTTAAACCAGTGTCCTTGCAAACCAAATTACTAAGGCTGTAGATGGGGCTTTAAACTAAACAAGGTTGTAAGGGGTGTGGTTTAAGTGAAGGAAAATTGAAACATCTAAATAGAAAATGTAATGTCATAGAGCAATGCAAAAATCTGGATAACGACGAAGAGAGTAAAACAGGGTGGAACACAGAGTTTAACGGTAATAGTCCATGAGCGAATAAGGTCAGACCTGGGGAAAATGCTAATAAGTTAAAATTATAAAGGTGTTTTATATGAATGCACAGAACATTAATAACAGGATAGACAAATTACTAGCACAAATAGAGATAAATGGATGTGATCTAATAGCCATCACCGAGATGTAGTTACATGGTGATCAAGGTTAGAAACTAAATACTGCAGTGTGCTCAAAGTTTTTGAAAAGACAGATAAAATGGAAAAGGGTTTTGTAGTTGGGGGCAGAGTGCTGTGGACAGGTAGCCCTGATAATAAAGAATGACATAAGGACATTCGTGAGGAAGGATTTTGGCTTGGAAAAGAGCGATGTTAAAACCACAATGGATGGACATAAGAAATAAAAGTGTGAATATTCTGAGGAGGAGCAATAACTGTCAGATAGCCACTCTGCTCTTCGTTTTCTGTGCCATGCCAAAGCTCTGCACTTCTGAACAGCGTTTTCAATCCCAGCATATCATAGAAGAATCATAGAATCCCTATAGTGCAGAAAGAGGCCATTCGGCCCCTCAAGTTTGCACCAACCCTCCAAAAGAGCCCCCTTGCTATGTCCATCCTATCCCCATAACCCTACCTAACCTGCACATCTGTGGACTGTCAGAAATGACTTCTTCAGAAATGTGGAGCTCTGACATGCACAGAAAATTAGGAGCAGAGTAGTAATCCGACAGTGATTGCTGCTCCTCAGAATATTCAATCCAACTGGTTACTCATAGCGCTGGATTGTCAAGGGAAAATAAGCCATGCTCTGTTTTATGGCACTAGCTCTCATATTCTGGAAAGTGTTCACTCACATACCGAAAAGATATCATAGATATCATAGAATATACAGTGCAGAAGGAGGCCATTCGACCCATCGAGTCTGCACCAGCTCTTGAAAGAGCACCTTACCCAAGATCAACATGTCCACCTTATCCCCATAACCCAGTAACCCCACCCAACACTAAGGGCAATTTTGGACACTAAGGGCAATTTATCATGGCCAATCCGCCTAAAGATTTGGGACATTTGAACAGATTTTCAGTGTGTTAGTGAATGAGTGTCTGAGTCAATGGGTGAGTAAATGGGTGAATGCGGAGGTGGGTAAGACGGTAGGATGAGTCTGATAAGTGTTAAGTGGGTAGGGTGGGTGTGGTAAGTGGGTATGTTGGGTGCAGTGAGTGAGTAAGGGGGTAGGTGGGTGAAGTGGTAGGTGGGTAAGTTGGCAGGCCGGTGGGTAATGTGGCAGGTGGTGAAGTTGGGTTAGGTTGTGGGTCGGTGACAGTCAAGTGGTGGGGTTGGGCCAGGTATCATCAGCTGGTGTATCCGGTCTCAAACAATCCAGAGACCGGAAGATCTGGGCTAAAAATTTAAATCAACTTTATAGGATCCTTAATGAATAAGGAAACAAGAGGAATTTGTAACAAAGCAATATTATAACCATGGGGGATTTATACTTTTTTGTAAACTGGACAAATCGAATTGACAAAATTAGGTTGGAGGATAAGTTCATGGAATGTTTGTAGTTAATTTTCTACTTTGTGGGATCAGCCAGGGAAGAAGTTATTTTAGCACTTGTTCTCTGCAATGAGTCAGAGTTAATTACCAATCTCATAGTAAATCATCCTCTGGGAAAGAGTGACCATAATATGATAGATATTCAAGTTAATTTTAAGATTGATATCTATAAGCCTCCAATTAGAGTATTGAACTTAGGTAAAACTATTTGTATCAGCATGAGTTGGCTATGGTATATTTGGAAATTGCTTAAAAGGCAGAATGCTAGAAGAACAATAGAGAAGATTTCAAGAAATATTTCAGGAGAGGAGAGACGATTTGACAAAGGTATTCAAAATCATGAAGGGCGTTGCTAGAGTAGATAGGGAGGAACTGTGCCCAATCACAGAATGATTGAGAACCAGAGTACAGCAATTTAAGGTGATTGGCAAAAGATGCAATGATGGCATGAGGAAAAATGTTTTTTCACACATCAAGTGATTAGGATCAGTAATGCACTGCCTGAGAGCATGGTGGAAGTACATTTCTTTTCTAACTTGCCTTTTTGTTGAAAGTTTCTTCCTGAAGAGACTTCCAAGAATAATAATAGAATTATAGAATCCCTACCGTGCAGGAGGAGGCCATTTGGCCCATCGAGTCTGCACTGACCCTCCAAAAGAGCACCCTACATATGCCTACTCCCCACACTATCTCTGTAACCCCATAACCCCACCTAAACTGCATCTCTTTAGACAATGTTGGTTTTTCTTTAGCAGAATATACATGGGAGCCAGTGAAATTGATAAGTTGGGTAAAAAAATGTCCATCGTATATTCCCACACCCAAAAGCGATTTGAGCTTGGTTGCATTTGTGGAGGAAGGTGTTCTTATTGTCACAAAAGAGATCTTTTGATAAAATGACAAGAACACCCAGTATCCTTGAACCTAAATGATTTAGCAGCATGGTACCTTCACATAAGCAACATTCCACTTTAAGTATTACTGTCTGATTGCCTCCTTGCCCCCACTGTATATTTTTATTTAGTGGTTGACAAAAATTGGCTCCTGTTTCATGGCCGCTATAGCAGTTTTGGCACTATCGTTGGCCAGAGGTTCCAGCCTGAAATGGTACATGATGCTATTTTGAGTGCTCGAGTGCTCTTGTGAACATTTTCAGTGCTTTCCATGTCCAGCACTATCTCTATTGCTCGTGATTGGAGGAAGGTATAGGGGAGTTGTCAGAGATCGGTTATTTACACAGAGAGTGGTGGGTATGTGGAATGCACTGCCAGCAGAGGTGGTGGAGTCAGAGTCATTAGGGACATTTAAGCGACTCTTAGACAGGCACATGGACAGCAGTAAATTGAAGGGGTGCAGGTTAGGTTGATGTTAGATTAGGATAAATGGTCGACACATCGTGGGTCGAAGGGCCTGTACTGTGCTGTACTGTTCTATGTTCTATTCTCTGCAAGCAATCTGCATTGCATAGCATCCACACTCACGCCACAGATTAAACAACCTGAAAGCATGTTGTTTAAGGTCACCCCAAAATAGCAATGCTCTGAGTATTAGTTCAGTTTAACAAAATAACCATGATCAATTCACCTGGGGCTCTCACCCCCAAATTAAATTTGAATCTCTAGATTATAATTGATGGTTGGGCTTGAAAATGACCCTTCACTAAATCCACAAGCTCACTGAATTATTTGGAGCTGGGCACACTTGGGGCTGGAAGACTGTGAATAAGGTTGTAGATCTGACTTCCACAGACACTCAGGAGAATCGCTTTGCACTTAACCTCCTCCCCTGTTGATATAAATAAAACCCAAGGCGCTCACCATATTGTATCCAGTACTCTGTGAAGGAGCCGAATTGCTCTGTCCACCCAGAAAGAAGCATTCTAGTGAGGACATTTTCTCTTTTTCTCAGACTTTGGTTAAAACTGGATACTTCCAGGCATAGGGCCAGAGGCAAGGTCAGGATCATTTATCCTCATCGCCAGATGTAAAGGTGGACTCCTGGAGGCTTTTTTAGTTGAACAAAATAACTTTATTTACAAGGTTGCACCATGAGCTGCTCACATGCAATTAATTCATAATACACTCTACCATGAGATAATACCTGCTCTAGGCCTTGATTGGTTGTTCAGATCACGTGACCCTTACTCAGTAAGATTGTTCTTAAAGGGACAATCACCATAAAACCTGGACTTGTGGTGTAGACAATTTTACAATCAGATTTATATTGATCTGCATATTGATAACAAGAGAGGGGGGGACTGGCGACCCAAACAGAGGAACATAAACAGACAAAGTCATGCTCATGGGAAGGATACAGAATAAGCGTCGATGGACATTGGGGCTGACCTCACGGAAAAAGGGCCAAATTTAATGAGGCAAAATCGGAACTCTACAAGAATGGGGTGAGGTTCGGCATGTTGTTCCCGGCCAGACTCTGGGTAACTTTAAAAGGGAAATGATGTGTTGGGTACTCTGGATCTGTGGAGACTGCGTTTACCTTAGCAGTAACATAGACAGACAACCAACACTTGTAATAGTACACTATTTTATTAAGCTAGGAACTGTTGAACATACTTGCACTGTGGGTCGACACTATGTTAGATTAAACTGAAGACCTATGTCTATCCTGACCAGTCTAAACTGTTAGCACATGGTGAAGATCTGTGCTACAAGCTGTGAGCTCTGTCTGTCTCTGAGGCTGCATCCCGAATGAGCGGGAAAACTAGTGCCCTCTGGCTTTATAGTGAGCGTGCTCTAACTGGTCATTGGCTGCTGTGTTGTGTGTGTTGATTGGTCTTGCAGTGTGTCAGTCAGTGTGTGTCATATATGATGTGTATATTATGACAGGAAAGAACATTCCTTCAGCACCCCAGCAGAGTCTGAGCAGTTGGTGAAAACACGGAGAAAAGACTGGTTGCCTACTGGTTCACCAGCTGAGAAGGCAGGCAGATACGAGGGAAATAGTGCAGGTAAAGGATGGCAGAGGCAGACTGGTAGTGGAACCAAAAGAGTTCAATCAAGCATTTGAGATCTTCTACCGAGGACTGTACACCTCCAAGCCCCCCCGACGGGCCACGGGGATGAAACAGTTCCTCGATGGACTGGAAGTGCCGGTCGTGGGGGAGGACAGACGGGGGGAACTGGAAGCACCAATGGGAGAAATCATGGATAACATCAGCTCCATGCAGGCAAGGAAGGCAGCAGGACCTGATGGGTTCCCAGCGGACTTCTACAAAAAATACACACCGGCCCTGGCCCACATCTAAGGCACATGTTCGCAGACCCGCTGCCAATCTCATTGATCTCCAAAAAAGACAAAGACCCGATGGAATGTGGATCATATAGACCCATTTCGCTGCTTAATGTAGATGTGAAAATACTCGCAAAGGTCCTGGCCAAAAGGCTGGAGAACGCTGTATCGGAGGTGGTCGCTGAAGACCGAACGGGCTTTGTCAAGGGTAGACAACTCACTGCGAACATCAGGCGGCCGATGAACGTAATAATGAATCTAATCCCTGGACACAGAAAAGGCCTTCGACAGAGTTGAATGGAAGTACTTCCTTGAAGTGCTGGAACAGTTTGGGCTAGGAGCAGGATTCACCGCCTGGGTGAGACTCCTGTACAACCCTCCTGTATTATTCCTTGTGTCTGAATAAAGCCCAAAGTCTTATAGTTGAAGTCGATGCATTATTTCTATGAATTCATTCTCTATCCAGCGTTTACACTATGTTACATCAGATCTGCCTGTCTATGTCCTGCTCACCAGCTGCCGTTTCTCGGAAGAGTATCTTGACGTCTTGTTTGTCTATGTATATATACATCACTGGTGCTCCCTCTAGTGGTTACTTAGTTGTAGTGTATTTACATTAACCCCTTGTGTATATACAGTGATGTATATCACTACATCCCCCCTTTTTTCTTTTTACATATTTTCTCTACTTTGCTAAAGAAAATTGTACAAAACAGGTAGATAAATGATATGTACAAGTGGTGATGATATTGATGATTATGCAATGCCAATTAATATTTATGAGTCCAATCTTAATTTTAAAAATTTATGAGTCCAAACTTTATGAATTTGTTCGGTTGAGTTTTTGTTTCTGTTGTTGACGTGGTGATATAGATATTGTAACTTCTTTGTGAATGTCATCAGTGTTCTTGTTTTTAAGTTAGCAACAAATCATCACAAGGTGTTTGAATGGTCGAACCACTGATGTTGACTGACATAGACTTTTTTCTGTGCTTGTGGTATCGATTTAGTGTGTCATCTGCCTTGAAAGCTGGTGTGCTTGTTTGTTCCAGAGCAAATGTGAATTTGTGAGATTCGTTGTCATGCCATTGTGTGTTTGTAGTCTTGTCATGGTTTTGGAGTGCGCTGTTGCATTGTCCTTCATTTGTAGAGTTGTACCAGGTTGTACAGGTCATTGTTCATTGTTGTTGTTTCTGTCATTTCTCTCTTTGTTGTTTTCATTGTCGTACTTGTTGTTGTTTTTGTCATGCTTGTTGTTGCTGTCATTGTCTTTGTTATGCTTCTTGTTGTTGTTTTTGTTGATGTACTTGTTTTTGTTGTTGTACTTGTTTTTGTTGTTGTTCTTGTTGTGCTTCTTGTTGTTTTGTTGTTGCTGTTGTTGTTCTTGTTTCTGTTGTGTTTCTTGTGGTTTTTGTTGTTCTTGTTGCTCTCAATGACTGTTCCGTGTGGATAATTTGAGTCATTCTCAAATTTAGTGGTGTCAGTGTCCTTTGTGTTATCTGATGTTTCATTGAGCATTTCTTTTTGATTGTAAGAATGATCTGATGTTGCATTGGTCTTGCTGACATCAGTCATTTGTGGTGGATTTGATTCCTCTTCTTTGCTTCCTTGGTGCTCCTCTTCTGAAGTCACTTCTGGTTCATTCAAATCATCTTTGTTTTCTTGGTGCTCATCTTCTGGAGTCAAAATCTTCAGAATTTCATTTTCTTGCGGGTAGTTTAGAGTAGGTGAGTTTTCAATTGATGCGATCTCACTAGACTCATGAGTGGTTGTGCTTTGATTGTCAAGTTCTTTTGTACAGACGAGCTGAGCTCTGTCAGTCTCATTGTGATCTTGCACATGTTGTATGGGAATTGTGATTTCTTCGTCACTTGTCTCACATACAGTGGGTAGACGTACATTGACTTCTTGTTGATTATGTGAGCTTGGTAGACTTTCATAGTCTGCTTCTGGTTGCTCAGATAAGGTTGATAGACCTTCATGGTCTTGTTCATGCATGGACTTTGCTCTGGAGTATTTAGTTGCTCCCATTTTGGAGTTTGCCAACAAGCTCTCTGTCAAGGATTGCGTCGCTCTCTGTGTGGAGTCTTTCATCGCTCTCTGTGTGGAGTTGTGCAGTGTTCTCTCCATGGAGTCAATCTGTGCTCTCTCAAAGGAGCCGTTCAGTACTCGCTGTGTGTCATAATTTTCTTCTTGGGTATTTGACAGGTTGATGTCATCCAATGTATCGACGATCTACCATTGCATCATGGTATTGGATTTATGTGCCATAAGTAGAGTCGTGTTGAGCTTTTCAACCTTGTCACTGATGCTATGATTAGCATATCCAAATAACTCAGCCATGTCTGAGTAGTATTTTTCGAGAAACAAATCATCCTTTTTTGTTTCGGATTTGTTATTGTCCTCTTCACATTCAATGAACAAATCATCTTCTTTGGTTTCGGATTTGTCATTGTGCTCTTCACTTTGGGGGTGGTGCAAACTATTTGGTCCAGGGTGCTGTGAAAGTTATGTTCAACTGCTGATAGAAGTTCAGGCATTGTTGTGCCTTTTGAGGTTAAATCTGTTGGTTTTGTGTCTCCAACAGACTTCGTAGTGATTTTTGGGCATTTCCCCTTTACGTGGGAGTGGTCTGAGTTGTCTGACACCATGACGCTCGTGACCTGAAGTGTAGGAATCGATTGCGCATGCGCAAATCAATTTTCCTTTACTGTGCGCTTCTTCGTAAACTGCGCACGTGCAGCCTGCGCATTCGCAGATCCCTCTTCAAACTGTGCTCTCTTTTCATCCAAATTTTCACTCTTTTCACATCATCGAACTGTGCGCTCTTTCTGTTCAACAGCGCATGCATGGCTTGCACATGCGCAGAATGACCTGCACCCAAAACGTTTTTCAATTGCGTATGCGCAGCTGCGGTTTCCTGTGCATGCGCAGACCCAGATTTGCGTCCTTTGTTCCCCAGGCAGTTTAAAATGTGCTCAGACACCATTTTAACTTCTTCAGAGCCGTGGAAAAGATTTTTTTTGCCATTGTTTCTTGTTAAACACTTAAAGTTATTTTTTTCTTGCGATCTGCACTTGTCAATCGCGATTTCAAGCATTAAACCTTTCTGTTCTGGTAATGATTGTTTGAGTTTCACATCACTCATTCCCTGTGCAATTTGGACTCTGAGCAGTGAATGGCTTACAGCAGCATTGTTCCTGGTGTGACAGTAATCTTAAATTTTTTTAGTATTACTTATAATTTGGTATTGGCTTCACCTTTCAAGTATTTAAAGCCGTTATAGATTTCTCTAGCTTCATGTCCTGCTAGTAAAAATGCTATTTTCATTGCTTCTGAGGCCGTGCTCAACTCATTAGCTACGATATATAGTTTGAACTATATTGTTTAAAAATTTTCCAGAAGTGACTTAGATTACCGGTTGTTTTCAGCTGCGGTGGAATTCCAATGAATTGCATCAACTCAGCGAAGTCTCCCCACGTATGGGTTTCCTTCTGTTTTTGATCTTACTTTGTCTGCATCTTGTGTAACCTTTCTAGTAAGCGTTCTGAAGGACCCTGGTACCATGTATTATTCCTTGTGTCTGAATAAGTCTTATAGTTGAAGTAGATGCTTTATTTCTATGAGTTTGTTCTCTCTCCATCGCTTACACTATGTTACATCTGAGCTGTCTGTCAGGCTCCTGACTTCCTGTTTGTCTATGTATATATACATCACTAGAGCTCCCTCTAGTGGTTACTTAGTTGTAGTGTATTTACATTAACCCCTTGTGTATATACAGTGATGCATATCACTACACCTCCCAAGGCGAGCGTGCAAACTAATAACACTAGCTCTGAATACTTACAGCTACAAAGAGGCACAATTCAAGGATGCTCACTGTTCACGCTCCTGTTTGCCTAAGCAATATAACCCCTAGCAATAGCCCTATGGTGTGCAACAAATTTGAAGGGCATCCAAAGAGGAGACAGAGAGTACAGAGTTTCATTCTATGCATATGACCTGCTCCTGTACATCTCAAAGACACAGGAAGGACTGAAAGCAATCATGCAGATCCTAAAAGAATTTGGAACCTTCTCAGGTTACAAAATCAACCCGGGAAAAAGTGAGGCATTCCCAGTGAGCCCGAATGGAGGGGAGACAGTGGTGGAGGGACTCCCATTCAAAATAGCCCAAAACAGATTCCGATACCTGGGGATCCAAATATCCAACTACTGGACACAGATCCACAAGTGGAACCTGACCAGCCTGGTGGAGGAAGTCAAAAAGGACCTGCAGAGGTGGAATGCACTCCCACTCTCCCTGGTGGGGAGAGTGCAGACGATCAAACTGAATGTGCTGCCGAGGTTCCTCTTCCTTTTTAGGTCCATACTGATCTTCATCCCCAAGGCCTTCTTTCAGAACCTAGATAGCTTAATTATGGCATTTGTGCGTGCGTGTGTGGTGGGGGGGTGGGGGGGGGGGGGGGCAAGAATCCAAGAGTCCCCAAATCAAGGAAGCTTCCTGCAAGGGAATGACCCTTCGGATCTGGTCACGGCAGCACTCCCATTCCCCTCGGCAAAATGCACATCGAGCCCAGTGGTAATGATCAATCTGAAAAAGTGGGGCCCATTAAGACAGCATTTCGGACTGACCGGTAACCACAGATTCCTGCCAGCCATGCTGGATGCAACATTTAAAAATTGGAGGCAGCACGGGATAACGCTGACATTTAGGGACTTCTATGTAATGCACAGACAAGCGAGGCTGAAAGAGTGGATGGGGGAATGGGAATTGCCGACAGGACAGGAAATGAGACACTTACAAATAAAACATTTCCTCAGCAAAGAGACAGTAGGTACCCAAGGGCCCTGGAGTTTACACTATTAGAGGACCTGATGACCACAGACAGTAAGGAGAGGGGACTCTGTGGGAAAATATACAACCTGACCTTTCAAATTAATAGGATGGACCGGTATATTCTGATTGACTCTAATGCAGTTTGGGAAGGAGGCAGTGGCATAGTGGTATTTTCACTGAACTAATAAAGCAAAGCCCCAGAGTAATGCTCCAGGGACCCAGGTTCAAATCCCGCCACTGCAAATGGTGCAATTTTAATTCAATAAAAGTCTGTAATTACAAGTCTAATGATGACTATGAAAACATTGTTGATTGTTGCAAAAATCCATCAGGTTCACGAAAGTCCTTTAGGGAAGGACATTTGTCATCCTTACCTGGTCTACATGTCTCCAGACCCACAGCAATGTGGTTGACTCTTAACTGCCCCTTCCAAGGCAATTAGGGATGGGCAATAAATGCAAGCCCAGCCTGCGGCGTCCAAGTTCAATGAATAAGAAAAGAACTATCAGTGTGCAAACCTGCTGAGTGGCTTCATTTAAAAAAAATAATATTTATTCAAATTTTTCAACAACAAATTTTCCCCCAACAGTTAAAGTAAACAAGGTGTAAAACTAAACAGAAAAAGAAATCCCCCCAATACAAAGTAATAAATTAATAACTAATAACAATACAATAAAGAAAAAAATAGCAAACACACCATCGCAAAAACAAACCCCCTTAAGAAACCCCTCATCCACCCCCCCTCACCCTCCCCCCCCCCCCCTCCCGGGTTGCTGCTGAGACTGACCACCCTCTACCCCTCCGCCAGGAAATCGAGAAAAGGCTGCCACCGCCGGAAGAACCCTTGTACCGACCCCCTCAGGGCAAACTATCTTTTCCAGCCTGATGAACCCGGCCATGTCATTGATCCAGGCCTCCGGGCTCGGGGGCTTCGCGTCCCTCCACTGTAAGAGAATCCTACGCCGGGCTACTAGAGACACAAAGGCCAGTGTACCGGCCTCTCTCGCCTCCTGCACTCCCGGCTCTGATACTACCCCAAAGATCGCGAGTCCCCAGCCCGGCTCCACCCTGGAACCGACCACTTTGGACAAAGTCCCCGCCACCCCCTTCAAAACCCCTCCAATGCCAGAAATGCCCAAAACATGTGGGTGTGGTTTGCCGGGCCTCCCGAACACCTCCCGCACCTGTCCTCACCCCAAAGAACCGGCTCATCCTGGCCCCAGTCATGTGCGCCCTATGCAGCACCTTCAGCTGAATTAAGCTGAGCCGTGCGCAAGAAGAGGACGAGTTCACCCTCCCCAGGGCATCCGCCCACGTCCCATCGTCGATCTCTTCCCCTAGTTCCTCCTCCCAGTTCGCTTTCAGCTCCTCCACCGAGGCCTCCTCCTCTTCCTGCATCATCTGATAAATCGCTGAGATCCTCCCCTCACCGACCCACATCCCCGAGAGCACCCTATCCTGCACCCCCCTAGGCGGCTGTAGTGGGAACTCCGCCACCTGCCGCTTAACAAACGCCCTAATATGCATATACCTGAAAGCATTCCCGGGGGGAGGCCCCACTTCCCCTCCAACTCCTCTAAAGTCGCAAACTTCCCTTCGAGGAAAAGGTCCCCATCCACCTGATCCCTGCCCTATGCCAACTCAAAAACCCACCATCCATTCTCCCTGGTGCAAACCGGTGATTGCCCCGTATCGGGGCCCACACTGTGACCTTCACTTCCCCCCTGTGCCGCCTCCACTGCCCCCAAATTTTGAGGGACGCCACCACTACTGGGCACGTGGAATATCTTGCTGGGGGGAGTGGAAGCGGGCCGTCACCAATGCCCCCAAACTCATACCCACACAGGACGCCACCTCCAACCTCTTCCATGTGGCACCCTCCCCCTCCATCACCCACCTGCGAATCATTGCCACATTCGCAGCCCAGTAATACCCACGCCGGTTGGGCAGCGCCAAACCGCCTGCCTCCCTTCTTCGCTCCAGGACTCCAAGACTCACTCTTGGTGTCTTCCGTGCCCACACGAACCCCAGAATACTCTTATTCACCCTCTTGAAAAAAGCCTTCGGAATCAATATGGGGAGGCACTGGAAAAGAAACAAAAACCTCAGGAGCACCGTCATCTTAACCGACTGGACCCTGCCCGCCAAAGAGAGTGGCAGCGCGTCCCACCTCCTGAACTCCTCCTCCACCAGCCTCAAAAAGTTTAGCCTGTGCAGGGCCCCCCAGCTCTTAGCTATCTGGACCCCAAGATATCCTGCTGAGTGGTTTCTGTTCTTGTATCTGCATCTGCAATTTTCTGTTTTCTCGGTCTTCCTAAGCTGACTTTAGTATGGAATTGAAAGTCTTCTGATGATGAAATAAATGTGCTGTTTGTCACAGCCACCAGCCAATGATCTCAGGTAGAGAGTGCTGTTCGACCTGCAGCAACCAGAAGAAGGCATGAATCGGCTTTGGGTCCAATAATATTGTACGTCAATAAATGTTGTACGTTCAAAGATGGTCTCATTGCAAAATTCTGAAATTTGTGTTGCACTGGAACGATCCTTCATAAAGAAAGCTCGAAAAGGTGCCAAAAAAATGAAAAGAGCCCCATGAAGGTCACCATTGAAGACACATAATCCAGAGTGAATAATACCAGTGCTATAATTTAATTAGGAACCCATCTGTCACTTTTTGTTTGATGAACACTAAATGTCCAATTATCATTTAATATCTGCTCTAATCAGTTCTGGAAAATTTCTGAGGCACGGGAAAGCTGACATTAATTGATGGAAACAAGAATGCAGGTGCTGCTGATTGGAGGAGCTGTTGTAACACTGCTGAGCTGAAATGATCAAAAACCAGCTTGGAAGAGGGAAAAATCACCAAAGGTAAAAGTCTTTAAAGTAACATATTCATCGAATCAAGCACAATGATAAATTATCATGTTAAGTAAACATTATTTTGAATCACTTTGACCCAAACTTTACAACCCTATTGGATTTTGCACATTTATGAGGCAAGTTGGCATTCAGCAATGGAAGTTATTTTCTTCCGGTTCCATGTAAATTTATAACATTCGATTCCATGATTCAGTGTCCTCAGTGGTGAGGGGTAAATATGGGAAGGTAGGCTGGATATTATGGCTACATTTCTGCCCCAATTCACCCATTCTCCAGTCCCCACTTGCTGTGAATGCAGTCTCACAGAAAAGGATTGAGAAATTTCCAAATGATCATCTCAGCAATTGAGTCACCATACATATAGACCAGTGTTCTTCAAACTTTTTTTCCAGGGACCCATTTTTGCCAACCGGCCAACCTTTGCGACCCACGCCGGCCGACCTTCGCGACCCACGCCGGCCAACCTTCGCGACCCACGCTGGCCGACCTTCGCGACCCACGCCGGTCGACCTTCGCGACCCACGACGGCCGACCTTCGCGAGGCACGCCGGCCGACAATCGCAACCCAAGCCGGCTGACCTTGGCGACCCATGCCGGCCGACATTCGCGACCCACGCCAGCCAACCTTCGCGACCTATGCCAGCGGACCTGCGTGACCCATGCCGGCCGACCTGTGCGACCCACCATTTTCTCTTACCTTATTTGCTGCTGACAAAAATGGAGGAAATGGTTTTGGGTTCCTTTAGCCCTCGTATAGGCTCCTCCAATGGAACCTGTTGGATGAAGGTGAAGCCTTCTGGTGTCGAAAAGTATGGAGTCTCCATCTGTCCAAAGTTCTGCATTTTTTTTCCTGTAAAATTTTATCAAATAAACCCCCCCCCAAAACTTGTAAAGAAAAAAAGAAAAAAGAAAATGAATAAAATAAATGAAAAAATGAATAAAAGCCACTACAGAAATTGTAAAACAAAAAGCTGCAACCGTTTAAAAAAATAGTGGCCGCACTGCACATGCATGTCCGATTTGCGCATGTATGCCAATCATCGTGCACGCATGCACAATGTGACTGAATTTTTTAACATGTTCGCAGAATGCGCATGCGCGCCAATCATTATGTGCAATGCAGCCAAAAAAATTTTGACACATTTGCGGCCGCTTGCAGCCAGCCTTATGAAAAGCTGGCTGCTACGTGGGGATTTGCACGATCGGGTGCGCTGCAGACAACGGCTCCGCGACCCTCCGACACCCGCCCGCGACCCACCCGCAGGTCACGCCCCCAACTTTGAAGAACTCTGATATAGACAACCCCCTTCACCATTAATATTCGTAATTAGCTGCTGCTGCTGAAGCCTACTTGGTAACATTTCATAAACATAACTTTAAGTCTGAAAGGGAAGGCAGGTACTTTTTAAATTATTTTGTGGGATGTAGGTATCACTGATGAGGCTAGACGTTGCTCATCCCTAATTTCCCTTGTGGAGGTAAGATTAGCTGCTTTCTTGAACTGCTGCAGTCCATGAGTGCACTCACAGTGCTGTTAAAAAAGGAGTTCCAGGATTTTGACCAAGTGACAGTGAAGGAATGGCGATATATTTCCAAATCAGGATGGTGTGGAGCATGAAGAGAACTTACAGGAGTGATATGTCCACTGCATTTGTTATTCTAGATTGTGGACTTTGCGGGTTTAGAAGGCGCTGTCCAAGGGGAATTAGGAAGTTACCCAGTTTCAATGTTTTTTGAATGGTACAGATTTGCTAACTTTTTACATTCACTGTGGAGGGAGTGGATGTTTAAGATGGTATAGGGTGCCAATCAAGTGAGCTGCTTTGTCCTGGATAGATGCATTTCTTGAGTGTTGTTGGAGATGCATTTATCCAGGCAAGTGGAGAGTATTCCATCACACAACTGACTTGTGGCTTTTGGGGAGTTAAATGACGAACTCCAGGATGTGGATAGTGGGAGATACGGTGATGGTGATGCCACTGAATTAGAAGGGGGGAAGGTTAGGTTCTCTTTTATTTGAGATGGTCATTGCCATCGCTTCTTGGCCTTTTGTCTCAGATCAAGTGTGCGTGAGATCAGGTGTAATGCCTGGAACTGGCATGTCTCTCTTGTGGGGACCATGAATTGGATTCAATTTGAATTGGTGTTTGGAGCAGGCAAGGAGCTGGATTAATGGTTTGCCCCTGTCCACACTCTTAGCTCTGGCTTTGTAACTCAAAAATGTAATATCAAAAAAAAGAGATGGCCATTGCCTGACACTTGTTTCATAGAAATGTTACTTGCCACTCATCAGTACATGCCTGAATGTTGTCCAAGTCTTGCTGCATCACAGACTGTTTCAGCATCTGGGTAGTTGCTGATAGTATTGAACATTGTGCAATCATCAGTGAAAATCCCCACTTCTGACCACATGATGGAGGGAATATTATTGATAAGCTAGTCATCAGGGAGCAGTGTCGGAGGGCGGAGTATTGGAGCGGTGAGTATCGGGATTCCACTGAAGCTGAAAAAAACGGAAAAACTGATGGCACAGGAATAATAATAATTTTTATTATTGTCACAAACAGGCTTACGTTAACACTACAATGAAGTTAATGTGAAAATCCCCGAGTCGGGTACATTGAGGGAGAATTCAGAATGTCCAATTCACCTAACAGCACGTCTTTCGGGACTTGTGGGAGGTAACCCATGCAGACACAGGGAGAAATGCAGACACCACATAGACAGTGATCCAAGCCAGTAATCGAACCTGGGACCCTCATGCAGTGAAGCAACAGTGCTAACCACTGTGCTACCGTGCTGCCCACCAAGCTGTGGCTTGATTGGTTTGTAGGGAATCTGTGCTAAATTTGAAAAAAAAAACACTGCAAAACTAATTAATTAATTAACTAAGTAGAGATGGCTAGGCAGGCCTATTGTAAGCTGCAGTGACCACATCTGCAGCAAATGTTTGCTGCTGAAGGGATTCTGGCTCAGAGTTGATGAGCTGGAGTCTGACCATGGGGAGAGTTGCCTGGATGCTTTCCTTCTTGGATTTACACAACATGGGTTGTAGTGATTCAAGAAGGAAGCTCACCATGATCTTCTCCAGGCCGATTAGGGATGGGTAATAAATGCTGGCCTAGCTAGCAAAACGCATATCTCTTGAATGAATTTCAAAAAAGGAACACTGAGGAACACCTGCAGTGACGTCCTGGGGCTGAGATGGTTGGCCTCCAACAACAACTGTAGTAATCCACGGGAGGCAGGAGTTCCGTCACCACACCAATATTTATTTACAATAACGATATTACAGGAGCAGCTACAAACAGTGCTGCTAGCAGTCCAGTCCACTTAAGACTGGCTCACAAAGCCTACACGGGTGATTATATGGGCCCCCTCAATGAGCTATCATTGAGGGAGCTCATACTGCAATTGGCCAATCAATAAAGCCAATTGGAGTTCATTACACCCCTCCCCCCCCCAAGGTCCGAGGAATTCCTGCCAGCTGGCATTCCTCTGAGCTTCTTCCTGCTCCTCATGTCTGGGTCTGTCACCTCTGTGTCGTCTCATATTTATGAGTCCAATCTTAATAAAAACATTTATGAGTCCAAACTTGATGAATTTGTTCATTGAGATTTTTCTTTTTCATTGTTGACGTGGTGATATTGATATTGCAACTCCGTTGTGAATGTTGTCAGTGTTCTTGTTTTTTTTAAGTAACCAATAAGTCATCCCAAGGTGTTTGAATGGTCGAACCGCTGATGTTGACTGACATGGACTTTTTTCTGTGCTTGTAGTATCGATTTAGTGTGTCACCTGCCTTGAAAGCTGGTGTGCTTGCTTGTTCTGGAACAGATGTGAATTTGTGAAATTTGTTGTCATCCCATGGCATGTTTGTAGTCTTGTCATTGTTTTGCAGTGTGCTATGGCATTGTCCTTCATGTGCAAAGTTGTACTATTTTGTACAGGTCGTTGTTTCATTGTTGTTGTTTCTGTCGTTTCTGTCTGTTGTTTTCGTTGTCGTTCTTGTTGCTGTTTTTGTCGTTTCTGTCTTTGTTGTTTTCATTGTAGTTCTTGGTGTTGTTTTTCTTGTTTCTGCTGTGCTTCTTGTGGTTTTTGTTTTCTTGTTGCGCTCAATGAGTGTCCCGTGTGGATTATTTGAATCATTGTCACAGTTATTGGTGCGAGTGTCCTTTGTGGTATCTGTTAATTGAACGTTTCATTTAGAGAATTGTGAGAATGATCTGATATTGCATTGATGTTGGTGACATCAGTCATTTGTGGTGGATTTGATTCCTCGTCTTTGCCACCTTTGTACTCCTCTTCTGGAGTCATTTGTGGTGGATTTGATTCCTCTTCTTTGCTTCCTGGGTGCTCCTCTTCTGGAGTCAAAATCTTCACGATTTCATTTTCTGGTAGGTCCTGGTGCTCCTCTTCTGGAGTCAAAATCTTCAAGATTTCAATTGACGTGGTCTCTCTGGACTCATGAGTAGCCCTACTCTGTGCTTCTGTACAGACGAGCTGAGATCTGTCAGTCTCGCTGTGATCCTGCACCTACTGTATGTCGAGTGTGATCACATTGTCACTGGGTAGATGTACATTGTCTTCTTCTTGATTATGCGAGCTTGGTAGACTTTCATAGTCTGCTTGTAGTTGCTCAGATACAGTGGGTTGACCTTCATGGTCTTGTTCATGCATGGTGTTTGATATGGAGTGTTTGCTTGCTTCCATTTTGGAGTCTTTCAATGAGCTGTCTGCGGAGGCTTGCGTCACTCTCTTTGTGGAGGCTTGCGTCGCTCTCTTTGTGGAGTCCTTCATCGCTCTCTCTGTGGAGCCTGTCATCGCTCTCTCTCTGGAGTCTTTCTGTGCTCTCTGTGTGGCGTCATCTTCGTCTTGGGTATTGCTGTCATCCAATGTATCGACGATCTGCCATGGCACCATGGTGTTGGATTCATCTACCATGAGTAGAGTCGTGTTGAGCTTTGCAACTGTGTTGCTGATGCTGTGATCAGCATATCCGAATAACTCAACCAACGTATGGGCAGCACGGTAGCATGGTGGTTAGCATAAATGCTTCACAGCTCCAGGGTCCCAGGTTCGATTCCCGGCTGGGTCACTGTCTGTGCGGAGTCTGCACGTCCTCCCCGTGTGTGCTTGGGTTTCTTCCGGGTGCTCCAGTTTCCTCCCACAGTCCAAAGATGTGCGGGTTAGGTGGATTGGCCATGCTAAATTGCCCGTAGTGTCCTAAATGAAAGTAAGGTTAAGGGGGGGTTGTTGGGTTACGGGTATAGGGTGGATACGTGGGTTTGAGTAGGATGATCATGGCTCGGCACAACATCGAGGGCCGAAGGGCCTGTTCTGTGCTGTACTGTTCTATGTTCTATGTTCTAACTCAGCCATGTCTGAGTGTACTGTTCGAAAAACAAATCATCTTTTTTGTTTGGGATTTGGTATTGTTTTCTTCATCTTTTTTTGTTTTGCAATTGTTATTGTTCTCTTCACTTTGGGTGGTGCAGACTGCTTGTTCCAGGGTGTTGCGAGAGTTATTTTCAACTGCTTGTGTAAGTACAGGCATTTTTCTGTCTTTTGAGGTAAGAAAATTGGATTTTACAGCTTTAGGCTTCTTGTTTTCAATTTTCGGGCATTTCCCTTTTAAGTGGGCGTGGTCCGGATCCTCTGACATCATGACACTCGTGACGTCATGCGTAGGAATCAATTGCGCATGCGCAAATCGATCTTCCTTACTGTGCGGTATTTTTGTCCACTGCGCATGCGCGGCTTGCGCATGCGAAGAACGCGAAACGGCTGATTTTAACTGCGCATGCTCGACTTCTGTTTCCTGCGCATGCGTAGATGCAGATTTTGGTCTTTTGTTCCCCGGAGACTGTAAAATGTGCTCAGACGCCATTTTACAGTGGATTTCAGTGTTTTTTCTTTGTAAAAAGTTCAAGTTACTTTTTCCTTTTGATCTGGACTTTTCACTCGCGATTTCTGGACTGAACCCTTTCTGTTCTGATAGTGATTGATTGTTTGAGTTTTGCATCACTCAGTCCCTGAGCAGTTTGGTCTCTGAGCATACAGTACTGTTCAAATTCTTTTTGTATTACTTCTAATTTGGTTCTGTCTTCACCTTTCAAGTATTTAAAGCCATTATATATTCCTCTAGTTTCATGTCCTGCGATGAGCAGTGCTATTTTCATTTCTTCTGAGGCTGCTTTTAAATCATTAGCTTTGATATATATATATATCGGACATTTGTTTAAATATTTTCCATTCGTTACTTAAATTACCGGTTGTGTTCATGTGAGGTACGGGTCCAATCAATCTCATCGAATTAGCGAAGTCTTCCCACATTGAATGTCCGGTAGGAGTTTTCCTTGCCATTTTTGTCTTTCTGTGTCTGCAGCTTGTGTAATCTTATAGTAAGCGTTCTGAAGCCAGTCCTGGTATCATGTGTTGTTCCTTGTGTCTTAATAAAGCTCGTAGTCTTAAAGTTGAAGTAGATGCTTTATTGTGAGTTTGTTCTCTCTTCAGTGCTTAACTTAAAGTTACACCCATGCTGCTAGTCTGTCTTGCTACCAGCTCCCGTTCCTGTGAAGTGGGTCTTGACTTCCTGTTTGTGTGTATTTATATCTCTCCTGTGCTCCCTCTAGTGCTTGCTCAGTTGTTTTGCATCTACACAGATATACAATCACCACACTAAACATGGCTATAAATTCCAGCCACTCATTTCTCATCTCCTCCCCCATCTCGGGCGAATGCCATTCGGATGTACTGAGGGGCAATTGGCCTTTCCCCTGCCTTTCTTTGCTTGCAGCACATAACATTTGCCCATATCAGTACAGCACATGTCCCCAGGGTTATCCCGAACCTCACTGTCTCCCATACGCCTGCTGAACGACCCCCTCCCAATATGTCCCACCAGCGAGAGTCCTACCTTGATGGCGGTCTGCAGCGCTAAGTTCACCTGAATTATCCCCTTGCTAGTTTGTTCTGCAGACTGCCTGGTATAATCTTGGGCTAATTCTGTGGCGGCGTTTCATTTGCTCATGAATTATACTGCCCGGTGTCTTGTCAGTGTACAGGGAATCATCCCACCAGGCTCCGAATAAATACCCTGATGTGCTCCCTGGCAGGTGAAATTCTCCCATTGTCAATGAGCCTGTGACTTGCAAACAGAAGCTATGGCTGCTACCACAGAGTAAGCCCCCTGAGATGATCTCCGTCTCCGGCGTTGTGAAGCACCACTGTGTCGGCCCCACCTGTATAGCTTTGAAGGCTTCCCGTAAAGGCAGTATGTTGACCATCACTTTGCTGGTATTAGACAGGCGCTCAAGGGTTTTACATGCACACATAATATAATGTATCGATTCTGAACAGCACTACGCAGTGCTTATTTATGCCAACCCTTCGCTGTGTGCAATGTACCCCTTGGATCCAGTTCGATAGACCCAGCCCTCCTGTACTGGCCCCAGGGATTCAAACCTGTAGCTGTCCTCAAAAGGTTCTCTTTGTTCAACTCTCCTGTACAACTTTGATTCTGGGGCTATCCTGTAGGTATAGTCATCTATGGCTTCCTGCAGTCTGGTCTCTGCCCAAATTATAGCATGAGGGTGATCATAGCATTTGGAGCACAAAACGTCCAATAACCTTGTAACGTTATATGTGACTTCTCGCGACACCATGGTGACATCATGTCGTAGTAATTTTGCCTGCCCAATCCTAACTAACCTGTCCGGGGGAAGTTCAACCATATGGGGGCATTTTGTGGGCTTTTGATATCCACAAGTGCTGAGATTGTAGCATCATGACATCCTAACCTGTCTATCACATGTGTGCAATATTCCTGACAGTAAAACCCTCCAAGGCCAGGCCCCCATACAAAGTGGGCAGACTGGCCCATCTGGCTGTTATATTTAAATATGGACCAAATACCCAAGCTTCCTCTTGTGATCCTGTTACATTACATGTATAACCCCACATTCCCAAACCCATGTGTACATTATAGATGCTTTTTATGCGCAAATGTCATTTTGTGTAACAGTCCCAGTAACAAATTCCCGAATCTGCGAAGTTGGCGAAACATTGTCCTTCTTGTAGTTCCTGCAGAAATTGTTCTTCTCTTCTGTTGTGTGGTTGCTGGTGGGAGCTCCCCGATTCGATGTTCTCATTGTCTTCCTGTCCCCCCTGTGGGGGATGGGCACCATGTCTCGGGAGCCGGCCGTCATCCTCCTCCCCGTATTGCATCTAGGAAGAAGGTGATATTAACCCCTCCAGCCAGGGGGAAAGTTAGATCTCTTTAAATTCTTTACACAACTTAAACTGGGTATAGTGTTTCCACCTCGGGGAGCCTTTCCGTTCAATTCAGGCACATGAATCCCCTGCACCAATCACTCCATGCGGTCCTCCCATCTGGGCTGTGAGCCTGCCCTTTCTGGAAGCACTTTAATCATGACTTTGTCCCCTGCCTTTGGGGTCCTACTGCGGATGCAATCCCTTTCTTTTTCCCAATCTTTAATTCTCTGCATGTCCATCACCTCCCCCATTAGGCTATACAGCTGTTAGCCAGGAGTCTGATAAATTTAAATACCCTTTCCCTTGCGTTGCAAACTTCGGCGCCCCCTGGGCTTGATTCTTGCTATCTCTTTTAAACCTCTTCAACCACTAGCACCTTCACATTTGCTTAATCTTGTTATCTCCCTTGATGGGCGCTATCCCATGCTAAGGCTTTTACTAAGGTTTGTTTTATACACCGTGGAGCTACCGAATGGTTTTTCTTTACACCAGATGTTTTTTTTTCCCTGAATACAGTTCCTATTTACTTCATCTAGAATATTTAAACATAATTTTTCCTGCGAGTGACTATCTTGTGAGTCTTCGGGCACTAGGACCCCGGAGGAGCTGTGCCGTGTCAATGTCACCGCATTAGTTTCAAAGTAATTTTCTGCACAGAGCTCTGACTGCTCCTCGGGTAGAACTTCTTTTTGTGTTTATAAGATTTTTTTTGTTGTTGAACATACTGGTTTACTACCTCCTAATACTGGTCACATTCGGTCCCCATGTTTCTGGCATCTACTGCCGCAATGCCCCTTTCCACTATCCTAATATAACATGAGAGCATGTTTTTATTAATTGTTTCTTGAAAGCGGTATCCTGCTACTGTCCCCATTCTACCTGCTCTCGGGACTGCCTACCCCCCTGGGGTCAGTGCTTTTAGTGTCCCCTCAAGCTCTGAGTACTTATACACAAAGGCCCTACAGTAGTCGAATAGTCCCCAGTGCTTGCCTAACCCCTCTTATGGTCTGGGGTTTGGGCATCTCTAAAATGGCTTTCATCCTTTCCACTGGGATCTTCCTTTGCCCCTGTGTAATCTTAAAATAAAGTTAAAAATCCATAGTCTTCGCTATATGAAAATCCCCGATCAGTAAATTTGATGTGTAGAGAGTTTACAGAGAAAATACTGAAATCTCTGCAAATTTGGAACACACAGAACAAAGTTTTTAAATGTAGGTACATCATGGCTGCCTCTAACAAAGAAGCACATGGGCTCAGTCCACACAGAATGCCTAGTTTTTGCATTTCAATTTAGATTTCTTTGTTCTCTCCTTTTTTTAGAGCAGCCAAGACTATGCCGAGTTCAAACTAATCATTGACAAATCCCAATTGAAACATTTTGATTTTGCTTTTTGTTTACTTCCTGAGAATTGTGTTCTAAATGACTTCCACAATGTTAATCATTATTATTGATTTTCTAAAGAACTTTCAAATGCTTACCCCATTTTAAATCTCACTTTAACTGCCGTGTATACCTCCTAATTGATGTGCAACTTCGTTTTGCAAAACACAACATTTTAAAAAAACTAGGAACACCAGAGGAAGTTCACAAATTCTTATTAAACACATGCACTCATTCATCCACCGAGACCTCCACTCAAACAAAAGGAATTCAAAGCATTATACTTTTATTCATCTCAACCAACTGGACAATTAAAGTTTGAATTTGCAAAGAAAACACAAATGTAAAGGACGGTGGTCTCCATTTTTCTTTCTTCAAAACTGTAAATAAAACTCAAAGAAAAGGTAAATTCTCTCCCAAAAATATAAACTAAGTTTGAACTCTTTTGAAGCCACAGGGGCTTTCCCATTACCCCAGAATCACCACACTCACACTTGAACAATTGCTTTTCAGCTTATCCTGCTCCTTAACCTTATATTCCTTAAAACCAATAATTTCCTAATTTATTTCACATATGCAGTCAGAAGATGATTCCAACCATTTCTGAGTTGTTAATTTAGCTCCCCTCTTTTTTAAGTTCATAAGACATATCTCCCAATCTATATTTCCATTGTCTTGGTCTCTCTGACTCACTCTCTGCCTGTCTGTCTCTTTGTCTCTTTCTGTCTCTTTGTCTCCCTGCTGCTCTTATATCTTACTGGTTATTCCTCATGTTTCTAAATGAATTTATTTAGAGCGACCTATTTTGTTACTTTGGACTGCAATTTTTGGTCTGACCCGACCACCAAGCCTGTTGCTCAGCTGCGGTCCCCATTGTAAATCCCCTGTCTCATTGCCTGTTTTAGTATTTGTGGCCACCTCAGCCAGTCACACACTTCTATCCTTGCTCCTCTCAGGGGCACCCCCCCCCCCCCCCCCCCCCCATGGCTCGACCCTCTCGCGGAATGACCCTTCGCGGCTACTCCTCCTCGCTAGTAGCAAGACTGTGCCACCATTCAGATTGCGTTCTTCTCTTTGGAATTAGGCTCTCTACCACCCCCCTCGAGGACTTCTACCTCGCAGATGTGGCCCGCCAATAACCCGCGCAGGATTCACATCGCAGCTTTGTCAGTCTTAATTCAGGCTTTCTAAAATCACTACAGGGTTTACTGTGGATCCCCTTCCCCAATTTTAAACCCCGGTTTCCCCGGCGATTTATTCAAACTTACACGGTCTTTATAAGTACCTTGACCATTACCTTAACCTCCACCTTGGGTTTTGGATTCGGATGCAATCCTTCTCCTCCATGACACGTGGTGCAGTTCGGGTTACAAATCTGCCCTGCGGTTTTGTCCTGTTCCCTTCCTGCACGGGTCTTATAGCTGCTAATCTTGCCTCCTGTAATTCTTTACTTCCCATGTTCCTTAAAATTGCATTTGCAATTATTACCCCCTCCTCATACTTATTCTTGGTTTGGCCTGCCCACCAGGCCTTCTGCTGAGCCGCGGGTGTGTCTGGGTTGTACTCTTTCTCCCTCATCTTTGTAATTAATTTACTATTGTGGGTTACAATCATCTGCCCGGCTGATCCCTTGGGCCCCCATCTATCTTGCTCTACCTTGCCCTTGCTGCCTGTTTTATCTGATCTGGCCATCTCTGCCATTCACTCTCACACACACACATACCACTCTTGCGGGGTTCCTCCTCTGCGGCTCTACCCTCTCGCAGTTACTCCTGCGGCTACTCCTTTCTCACACTAGGTGAGATGCTTCTAACTCTTTCTCCCGTGGTATTTCGCCCTACGGGTTTTTACTTTTGACTAGGCACTTCGATCTCCAAAGCAAGTTCCTTAGCAAGTTTTCCTTAACTTAACCACCCGATCCCACACACTGGTTTCCCCCAACGATTTTTACTTCACCTCAAGGGGTCAGACTCTTCCTCCATTTTGTTCTTAAAGATCGCAACTTACGGCCAGCAAATGACTAACGTGGAATCACTCCCTAACTATGGGTGGTAGATTAAAAGACACTCACCTGATTTGGAGCCACATAGCCGCCAGTCGTCCTGTGTTGATCTCCTGCCGACTACATCAACTGTTGGAGGGAAGAAAAACCTCAAAGTCTAATCTCGACCATGTGGTGTTGGTAAAACTTTGTTTAATTCAGAAAAACAGGAGAGACAGACCCACGACCACCCTGCAGCACACAAAAGTCAGCTCTGATCATAGTCAGAATTGCACGCATATAAATTTAAAGTTCTTCAGAGTCACAAGCAGGTATTGGCGTCACTGAATTATTCGGAACAATTCAAAGTGATCAGTAAGCATATTTTCTGTTCCCCGTAATGGGAAAACAATTAAAGAATACTACGTTTCCTTACAATCTCATGGGTTTGTGCTTAACTTATTTAACTTCTAGAAGAGGTGCGAATATGTTGGACGATGGATTACTTAGACTTACGAGGGCCTCCCGTGTTTCTCTTTTCACATTCAAATGCTCTGTGAGATGATTAAATCATTTCCAATGTGGGTGACTTTAAACCCTTGCTTGCTGGTTTTCCCTTGGTATATGTTTAACCCCTTGCCTGCTGGTTTGTCCTTGATCTGTGCTATTACAATACTTTGAGACATCTTTATTATACCAATCCTGACACGTATAGCAATTCCTTCTGCTAACAATAATGATAAACATAAATGAAGAGCAAAGAAGATGTTACAAGGACAGTGACCGCTTAAAGCAAAAAACGCTGGGGATGCTTTTCAATCTGATGACCAGGTCAGAACCATCTTGTAACAGAATTTTATGACCCCCTTTGCAGGTCTTTAAGGTGATGGTGTTTTTTACATTTTGTCCTGCTTCAAGAATCTTCATTGTTAGTGGTTCGAGAAGTTCTAACTCTCTTCTTCTAAACTAAATTTTCAGTTGCCATATTCTAAATTAAAACATACAAACATTTTTAAGCATGCCACATGTAAAGTTAGGTAATAACATTGTGCAGAGTTAAATAGATTCACGGATTTGAAAAAATAACAAAAGCTATCTTCACTTTTAAATATTAAATACTAATCACCTTTAATATAATTTTTTTAAATGACTTTAAAAGAACCGATAACAATAGCAATGTCCGTATAAAAGAATGAGCATAAAAGAACAGTTGGAAAATTTCAACATACCTTGAAAACACTTGCAAAACTTATTGTCTGCTGTCTTCAATCCAAATCTGCCTGACCTCAATATGCGTTCCCGTAACTGCTGCGTCACAAGGGGGCATGGCTACATTCAAACTGCGCCGCACTGGAACCTGTGTCCGCTGTAGGCCCAAAATTGCTGCTAGAGCCGTAAGGTTCGGCGCGATTTCTGAGCGCAGGTAAGTGTGCACATTTCTCTCTGAGTATCAGCGGGCCATGAAGTACTCGGAAGTCACCGATACTCAGAAGGTACGGCCCATGGAATTAACTAAATTGGCTCAAATTGACAATTCTGATGGGGACTGAAGGAGGAGGCCGAGTTGGGTCATCCATTCAGCACTTCTGGCTGAAGAAGTCTGAAAATGCTTCAGCCTTGTCTTTTGCACAGAGATGCTGGGCTCTCCCATTACAAAGATGGAGCTATTTGTGAAGCCTCCACCTCCAGTTTATTGTTGAATTATCCACCACCATTCACGGCTAGTTACGGCAGGATTTCAGAGCTTGGATCTCATCTGTTGGTTGTAGGATCGCTTAGCTCTGTCCATCACCTGCTGCTTCCACTGCTTGACATGGAAGTAGTCCTGCATTGTAACATCACCAGTTGGGCACATAATTTTTAGATATGCCCTGTGCTGTTCCTGGCATGCCCTCCTGCACTCTTCATTGAACCAGTCTTGGCTTGTTGACAATTGCAGACTGGCGGAAATGCTGAGCCATGAGGTAATGAATTGTGGTCAAATACAATTCTGCCATTGCCAATGCCCTACAGCGGCTCATAGATGCTCAGTTTTGAACTGCTAGATCTATTCTGAATCTGTCCCATTTAACACAGTGGTAGTGCCGCACAACTTGCTGGATGGTAGCTTCAATGTGAAGACAGGGCTTTGTGTGTGTTAATCACTCCTAACATTGATGTTATCGGCAAATGCATCTGTGATAGGTAGATATGTGAGGGAGAAGCCAAGTAGATTTTTCACATCTTGTTGACTCCCTCACCACCTTGTACAGGCACTGTCTGCAGATACGTCCTTAGTTACCCGGTCAGCTTGATTGCTGATATCAAACTATTATTGGTGATGAGCATTGTCTAGTCTTTGAATACCTCTCCCAATCGTTGCACAAACCCGCAGGTATTGATAAGGAGGACTTTCAGGTTGACTAGGCAATATGTGTTGTTATTGTTTTTGGTGCCGAAGTCAATGCCAGATTGACCATCAGTTTTATTATTTTTCTACTTTTTTCTGCCATGGTTTGTACAACCGACTAGCCATTTCAAAATCAATCACATTGTGAGGATCTGTACTCGCATGTAGGTCAGACCAGGAAAAGATGGTAGATTTCCTTTCCTGAAGGACATTGGTGAACCAGATGGGTTTTTAATAACAATCCAGTAATTCATATTACCCACAATATTATTCATTGTATTGAGTTCTATAATCATAGAATCATATAATTTACAGTGTACAAGGAGGCGATTGGGCCTTGGAAAAAGCACCCTATCCAAGCCCACACTTCCACCTTATCCCCGTAATCCAGTAACCCACCTAACCTTTTTGGACACTAAGGTCAATTTAGCATGGCCAATGCACGTAATCTGCATATCTTTGGACTGTGGGAGGAAACCGGAGCACCAGGAGGAAACCATCACAGACACAGCGCGACCGTGCAGACTCTGCACAGACAGTGACCCAAGCGGGATTCGAACCTGAGACCCTGGAGCTGTGAAGCAACAGTGCTAACTACTGTGTTGCAGCCATCTTTACATCTACTTACTACATTCAGTAATGATCATCCTTGTCTTTATCTTCAAGTGAGCTGATTTGATTGCTGCTGGGCTAGTTGCTTTCTTGATTCCTTCATACATCCTTCTAACATCAGCAGTTGATTGTTTGCTGTTGTAGAGTTTCAACTAGTATTGATTGGCATGGTGCTGGCAGCTTAGAGTATTTAAATTTGTTAGCTGCGGACTTACTTGTAGTTCATTAAGGTCCTCCTCTTGGTTGCACTAACTTGCTCTGTTTCAGTCCAATAGCCTGAAATCTGATCCAGCTTGTCATGTGAAGGACTGGTATCTTCTTTGTTGAATTGTTGCCTGGTGCATAGGAAATCCACCCACCTGTCAAAAGATGACTCTCTAATCTCCAAGCCCCACTGAAGAAAGCAGGCCATGCCAGGACAGCATCAAACTGACGGGGGGGCTGCCCAACATGAGGTATCTATCCAATGAGATGCGATGACCTCTCTCACCGGGGGATGTAGCCCCTGACATGTGCTCTACACAAATCGAGCATGGGGTTATAACCGGTAACTGTTTCATCCCACGTTGTGCCAATGTAAACCATAAACTGGAATGTCCTCTCCAAGATGCTGGCCTGGGCAAATAGTATGGAAACCCTGTGTTGCCCAAACATCAGGATGGCCCTTTCAGCATTGCTCATATTGTCCATAGAAATTGATGAAGCCGGTACTGTTTGGCACCAGCTCTACTGCAGGAGTTGCCGGAAAGCTGCCTGTAGGAGATCAGATTACCTCCTGTCAGAATTTACTCCTATTGCCTTCTCTCCTTTGGCATAGCTGCGGGTCTGGTTTGTGAGCACCAGGGCAGGGCCACATGCCGGTGAGTCTGTATGACATGCATCTCGGGACCAGTCCTTCTTGAATAATTTAGACTGGGTCTGCGAGGTACCCAGTTAACGTATACATGTCTCCATGGGGAGGTACTATATAGGACTTGCTGATGAGCAGCCTATTTACTGGCAGGGACAGGATTACATACAGAGTCATATTGCTAGTCAGGGGTGAGGGCTGAAAGCAAGAGGTGAGAAGCAGACTTGCAACCACGCACCAGGCATCGCATCGACCCGAAACAATTTCAAAAACACTGGAGTAATTTCAGATATTTTGCAGTCGTGGAAGTTATCAAAATGATCCTACTTGTAATTTTGGTGCCTGGCCTTTTAATGAGTGTGAATGCAAGGTTCATCCTTCAACTCGGTTCTTGTTTAGAGAGTGATGTGCAAATTCCTGGTCTGGATCCACATGATCCAAATTCGGCAGTTGAACTGTGTTACATCAGGACAGTGTTCCTTCATAGCCTTCCAGAGTACGATGGGGATGTCCGCATTCATGCTATCCTCAAGTGGAAGAAGAGCAAAGAGTCACTTGGTCTCCATAGCACCATCTCCAGTGATGTTACAGAGCTTCCACTTGTACCCATTATTTGGTTATTATTAATACATGTAAAACATTTTTATTTCCATTTTTCCTCATACTCTTAGCTTTATTTATCCCGTTCTTCACCTTCTTTCTTATTTTCCCGTATATTCCATTCATTTTTTTCATTATTATTTTGGTTGCCCTCAGTAGCCTTTTTCTTGCATTGCATTGATTTCAAGTCTCCTTATTTATCTGTAGCATGCTAACATTGTCAGCAGTTTCTTTATATTTTTCATGGAATGTAGTTATTCTATTTCCAGGTTTCATTTATATTGCTACTCTGTAAATAGATTCACTAAAAACTGTTTCATGGAAGCTGATCTGATGGTCAGAAAAAGGATATCATTCACTATACAGCAAAATGTATCAGTTCATATTTCATAGCTGTCACTAGATAAATCGTGATGTATATGATATATTTAGCTGAAATATACAGCACGGCTCTTAGCTCTGTCACGGTCTGTCAAGCATACTAATTTGAATAAATGTGCAAATATACATTGTAGGGCAAATATGTTTATGTATTACTGTCACAAAGCGGGTAGCATTTGAAAAAAACCCCAGCATTTTGGATTCAATCTGATTTTAAAAATCATAAACACAAAAGAAAAATATTTGTAATATGAATTAGTACAATGAACATACTGGATGACACTTTTATTTTTGAAGGAAAATGAAAACACTTAGTTAGGTTAGGGGGCAGAAAGCTGAAATCTATAGCTTTATAATGTCTGACATCCAACAAAAAACAATTGGTTTTAAGTCTGTGATTTCCCTAAATCAAACGCTACGACTGTTTGTGACACACCCTCAAGGTCATGCATCTACCATAAAATAATAATCTTTATTGTCACAAGTAGGTTTACATTAACAATGCAATGAAGTTACTGTGAAAAGCCCCTAGTCGCCACATTCCGGCGCCTGTTCGGGTTCACGGAGGGAGAATTCAGAATTCGCAGCTGGTATGGGAATTGAACCCACGCTGCTGGCCTTGTTCTGCATCACAAACCAGCTGTCTAACCCACTGAGGTAAACCAGCCATGAATTGCTATTTATGTGATTAGTCAACATCAATGAGATTGACCATTCGAGCGGCGGGATTCTCCTACGGCTGACGCTGGAATTGGGAAATGTGATTGAGCAGAGAATTGGTTTTGATGCCGTAAATCGTGGTGGGCACCGGTTTCACGCCAAATCGCAATTCTCCGGTGTCTCGACAGCGGTGTCAATGCATTCCAGAACCCACCTATAGAAAACACCCTAGGAATATCATTAGCGGGCCCGACCCAGTATTCTCGAGGGCCGAAGGGCCTGTACTGCGCTGTATCGTTCTATGTTCTATGTTCTATGTTCTCCGGATCCTCCGTGACTCTCTGCCTCCACCGGGTGAATTCCTGACGGCGATCTCCACGTGTGCCTTAAAAGTCATGAAACTGGCGCAGTGGATGATGAGGGAGAGAGAGGAGGTAGGACACGGAGAGGCATGGCCATAAGCTGCCGGTCCTGACACTGGCCGGGCTGGGTGAGGTGGGGGGGGGCCCTGCCAGAGGGGTGGGTGACAGAGGGGGGGAAGGGCCATGATGTTGGCGTGACCCCCATGGGACCAGGGTGTCCAGGCATCGACACACATTACCGCGGCCCTGCTGCGCATCCCATTGACCACCCACCTTGGCCCCTGGTTCTGCAGAATGCAACTGGCCATGGGGGTGCCCACACCTCACCACCCTTCCAGCACACCCTCTGCCATCCCACCCCCCTCAACTGGCTGGCACCCACTTGCAGGGCATCACGCAGCCCACCCAGGGCGACACCCACAGTAGCCCCTGAGTACGGAATGCCAGCCACCCAACAGGCCGAGGAGGAAGAGGAGGTGAAAAGGAGGCGCCGTATGAGGCCTTGTGTGTACCGGCAGCGCCGGTCATTCGAGGACCTGCCGGACCGGGCATGCCTAAGACTCCGGCTGAGCAGAGGGAAGGTGCAGCATGTCTGCCAGATCATGGCGCACCTGGCACCACAGGGGTATGGTGGAGGACACCTGCTCCCAGTGCCAGTCAAGGTAACAGTCACCCTGAACTTTCACGCCACAGGGCCCTTCCAGGCGGCGAGTGGGAACCTTTCTGTGATCTCACAGACCTCGGTGCACAGGTACATCTGCGCCATCATGGAGTCCCTATAAGACCAGGTGGCACAATACATCCATTTCAATGTGGACCGAGCCCACCAGGATGCCCGGGCAGCAGGGCTCACCACCTTCGCTGTCATACCCCGGGTCCAGGGCGTGATCAACAGAATGCATGTACCCCTAGGAGCTCCTACAGACGACAGGCCGCTCTACACAAACCAAAAAGGGTTCAACTCGATGAACGTGCAGTTAGTATGTAACCATTAAATGCGATTCATGCACGTATGCGCCCGAGCACAATGCCTTCATTCCGGCATACCCGACAATACTTGGGCTCTTCAAGGTGCACCCCTGACTGGGATGTTGGCTCCTGGGCGTTTATCCGTTGCTGTCGTGGCTGATGATGCCTATCTGAAGGCCACAGACCTACGCAGAGACCGGCTACAATGACACCCATGCAGCAACCAACGGTGTGATCAAGCATCCTGAAGATGTGGTTCTGGTGCCTGGACCGTTCTGGAGCGATGCTCCAGTATGATGCTGGGAGCCATGCTGGGATGTATGATGCCACAATCGGGTCGGCCAGATGTGTCCTCCACAACATCGTGCAGCAGATGGGCGACATGCTAGAGGAGGATGAATGGCAGGCCAGGGGGAAGCAGGAGAGGGCTAGGATGGACAGGACATGGGGCAGAGGCAGACATGGGAGATCACACAATGTGTGCACCAGGACACTCTGATCACCTCTAGGTTCACCGACTAGAGGGGGTGGGAGCTGACCAGATCCACGTACACCGGGGTGAGGGGGCACCAGACTGGTGAGCGCTGACTGAACTGTGGTCCCTGAGCCAAGCCCATCCCCAACGTCTGCCAATTCCCCATCCCCTGTGGCTGGATCAGACCATTCCACTCCTCACACCCATCTGACAGAATACCAAGGCAGCTTATTCCAATGTGAAAAGGTGTTTAATGTGACAACATATGTAGATGTGTGCCCTAGCCTTTATTGTTAAACTGTGTCCTGCCAACTTAACTGGAGTCTAATTTTCTGGTCTTATGGGCCCTAACACTACGCCTAGCTGTTTCCCCAGACAGTACAGCAGGACTGGTGGCAGGCTGCTGTGTTTGCTGCCCAAGACCTGGGTCCCCGTTTGCGGCCGTCTTCTGGGGTAACTGGGTCGGGATGGGTCTGGCTGCTGCTTGGGTGTACCAGGTGGCATGGTGCCACCTTGCACTGCCCACTGCGCACCAGATGCACCAGGGGCCGGAGGGGGAGTCCGAGATGCTGCGGTATTCCAGCACATCCCCTGCGGAGTCACCGACACGGGCCCCAGCACCACCTCCTCCATCGGTCGGGGTACCCGGTGGCAGCCGAGCTCCTACATGGGACAGGGTTGCAAGCTGAGCTAAACCCTGAGGCTCCCCTGCCACCTGGCACTGCCAGTCCTGGAGGCCTGCTGCCGTCTCGACCAGGGTCTGCATGCTTGTGGCCATGGAGCACAGGGAGTGGACCACCCAACTCTGGGACTTTTTCCACACCATGCTGCGATTGTGCCACCACCTTCTGGGCATGTGCCACATCAGCCAGTGACTGCGCCATCTCTCTCGAGGACTGGGCCACCTTCCTCTGTCTGTGCCAAGTCGCCAGGCAATACCACTAACACTCTCAGCTATGGCCCGCTGTGACTGGGCCTCACTCAAGAGCACCGCTGCTATGCCCAGATGGCTCTGGCACATGGCTGCCTGTCAAAGGGCAGCCTTGACCTGGGCCACGGACACCGCCTGCTGAGAATTCCCAGGCCTTGGACATGCTAAACCATAGCCGCAACCCTCGCCTCGCCTTCAAGGCCGACACCACGACACCACCCGTGCAGTGTTGGCCTGGGTGGTACAATTGGCTGGCTCCACTTCCTGCTCCTGCCTGCGGTTGGACTCCTCCACCTGTGTCTGCAGGTGCTGCATGCTCGTCGACAACCCTTCATGTAGTCCCTGGCTGTGCGACTGCAACTCCACGATCAGTTCCTGGACTGTCCATTACAGAAGCCCGAAACCCATCTGATGGCAGCTAGTTCCTGGGGTCGACCTGCCCTCCAACCAGCTACCACCTCAGGAGTGCCTATCGCCACCTGATGTAGCAGATCATCTGTGTGTTGAGCAACAGATAGTGTCCCAGGAGCCTCTTCACTAAAGTGCCTGACTGAGATGAGTGTCTCTGGGATGATTGATATTTATTTCACATGTACCGAAGTACAGTGAAAAGTATTTTTCTGCAGCCAATGGAACGTACACGGTACATACACAGTAGACAAAAGAATAATCAATAGAGTACATTGACAAATGGTACATCAACAAATAGTGATTGGCTACAGTGCGGAACAAGGGGCAAACAAGAGCAGCATAGGGCGTCATGAATCGTGTTCTTACAGGGAACAAATCAGTCCAAGGGAGAGTTGTTGAGGAGTCTAGTAGCTGTGGGGAAGAAGCTGTTCCTATGTCTGGATGTGCGGGTCTTCAGACTTCTGTATCTTCTGCCTGATGGAAGGGTCTGGAAGAGGGCAAGGCCTGGTTGTGAGGGGTCTCTGACAATGCTGTCTGCCTTCCTGAGGCAGCGGGAGGTGTAGACAGAATCAATGTGAGGGTGGCAAGGTTGTGCGATGCGTTGGGCTGAGTTCACCACACTCTGCAGTTTCTTGCGATCTTGAGCTGAGCAGTTGGCATACCAAGCTGTAATGCAGCCGGATAGGATGCTCTCTATGGCACATGCCGAATTTCTTTAGCTTCCTTAGGAAATAGAGACATTGTTGGGCTTTCTTGACTGTTGCGTCAATGTGAGTGGACCAGGATAGACTGTTGGTGATGGTGACCCCCAGCAACTTAAAGTTATCGACTGTCTCCACTTCGGAGCCATTGATGCAGACGGGAGTGTGTCTCGTGCTACGCTTTCTGAAGTCAATGATCAGTTCCTTGGTCTTTCTGACATTTAGAGAGAGGTTGCTTTCGGTAACCATGCTACCAAGTGATCTATCTCCCTTCTGTAGTCTGATTCATCGTTGTTTGAGATATGACCCACCACAGTCATATCATCCGCAAACTTATAGATTGAGTTGGAGATACATCTTGCCACACAGTCGTGTCTGTACAGGGAGTACAGTAGAGGACTGAACACACATCCTTGCGGGGCCCCGGTGTTGAGGACTATTGTGGAGGAGGTGTTGTTGCCTATCCTGACAGATTGTGGTCTGTTGGTGAGGAAGTCAAGGATCTAGCTGCACAGGGAGGGGTCAAGTCCAAGATTGCAGAGTTTGGTTATAAATCTCGTTGGGATAATGGTGTTGAAGGCGGAGCTGTAGTCTATGGATAGCAGTCTGACGTAGGTGTCCTTGTTGTCGAGGTGTTCAAGTGTTTATTGTAGAGCCAGGGAGATAGCATCTGCTGTGGACAGGTTGAGATGAAAGGCAAATTGCAGTGGATCGAGACTGTCTGGGGCCCTGGAAAAAATCCATCTCATGACTTGCCGCTCGAAGCATTTCATGATAACAGAGGTCAGGGCCACCCGTCGGTAGTCATTGAGGCACGCTACCTCGTACTTCTTTGGTACTGGTATTATGGTGGTCTTCTTGAAGGAGGTGGAGACCTCAGAGTGGAGGAGTGAGGTGTTGAAGATATCTGTGAATACACTCGACAGCTGGTTGTAGTTGCCCTTGGAGACAACTGTGACGGGAAACCTGTGTCAACACCAGACTCGAGCTCCGCGGTGTCCTGGGTTTCGGGCATATGAACCCTCTCAGTATCGGTGTCTTTGGTGCTGCTCAGTTCCCAGGGTTCTGACTATGTCTGGGGGGCAGGGACAGCAGAACGGCCCGCTCCATCACCACCAAGTCCTACAAGACACAAGACAAGACACATGGTTGGACCGCGTGCCAGAGGTAGTTGGAGTGGTGGGGGTTTGGGGGTGGTGTGAGGATGGTGTTAGGGGGTGGTGTCAGGGTGAGGGTGGTGTGAGGATGGTGTGGGTGTGAGGGTAGTGTTGGTGGGTGGTGGCTGACACTCGAGTCACGGGGAACAGCAACTCAGGGGCTCTCGCTTCCTCGCCCAAGGCCTATCTTCACCCCAGCGACTGCCCTTTCCTCTAGCCTGCCAACCACATCCAGGATCTGCTGCTCCACCGTGGTTAGGGGCTGCACGCCTGGCATTCCCCATCCTGTCCTCTCCAGCTCCCTGCGGTTATGGGCGGCCTTCTCCTGGGGGGGGGGGGGGAGGAGGGAAAACTGACAACGCGCAGTGTTAGACAGTCCAACGCATGCAGCCCAGGGGTTGGGGAGCTGGTGGCTTCAGTGGCCAGGGCACCCGGCCATGGCAGCTGGTATCGCTGCCAGCATGTGGTGCAGGGTGGGGATTTGACTGCCTTCCAGGTGTGATGGGTTGGGGTTACGGGTGTGTGGGGCAGGGGTTGGTGCTAGGGGCACAGTGCTACCAACTCACCCTGAGGAGGTTGTGCAGTTTTTTCCAGCACTGCTTGCTGGTCCGGATGGTGTTGCAGACGTTGCTGACCGCCTCTGCCACCTGCGTCCAGGCAAGGTGAACGGCAGCAGCTGGCAGCCTCCTTCCCAGGCCAGGGTTCAGGATGTCCCGCCTCTCTGCCACAATCTCCTTCCTGCCCTCTTGTTGACTGGGATGATGTGTGTGGAGAGTGAAGTGTGTATAAGCGGCTGCGGCTTGTCAGCCTCCTGAGTGTCAATTGTGAATCTGGCGAATCTGGCACGGTTTCTTATTGGAATCAATTGTGTTCCACGTGGTGTTAGTGCCAGCCCCTTAACAGGCGCTGAATCAATCCAGGTGCGGTGCCAGTTTTCCTATCATGGAAGTCCACAAATCCTGCCCAGCAGCAACACTTAGTCTTAGAAACGGTGAATCCTGCCGCTGGAGTTTGACTCCTTGAAATGTAGACAGTTTATCTAAATAAAGAAACATTACAACAAATGTGCCTGTCACATGAAATAGCATGAAACATGCCATGACCGCAAATGATGACAATGTAAGAAATCAACATGGGACACATAAGGAGGAAATGTGCTTGTTGTGTTCGGTGTTCGTTGTCTAGCAAGGAATCTACAGAACTGCTGGTGACTTGTCCAATCTTTTAATTAATGCATACGTCCTAAGGTAACGATCAGACTTTCTTTTGACTCCCCTGGAACTACCCTTATGCACGACTGTCCTCATGTACGCCTTCCAATTTTCTGAGGATCATCAGATCTGCCCTGCTTTATCTCTGACGCGACTTGCTGGATACATGGCCACCTGCAGGTGGGAGGTCATACTGCTGCATACATGGAATATTATCTGCAAGCATATCACCACATTCCTCTTCCTTAGGAAATATTAATGTTTGTTTCCAAACATGATTACTATTCTGACTCTATACATTAGTAATAAGCATAAGCATTATAACAGGTTTAACTAGAGTGTTCATCAACACGATATATGCCTGGTCAGTATCCGTGTCAGAATATATGTGTGATTCATTGAGCTGCAAAGCGAGATAGTCATCAGCTCCTCTGCTGTTTCACTCTCGGAGTTGTCATTCCCTTCAACATCAGAGTTAATATCATTGTACTCATAATCAATATCTTCCCATTCATCAGGAATCTACAGAACTGCTGGCAACTTGTTCAAACCAGGATTTTTATTAATGCACATGTGGTAAGGTAACGATCAGATACAGAGCAAGTTATCATGGAGTTTCTTTAGACTCCCCTGGAAGTAACCCTGTGCACACTGTCCTCATGCACATCTTACAACCTTCTGAGGGTCACCGGATCTGCCCTGCCTGATATCTGATGCCACCTGCTGGTGGGAGTTCACACTGCTGCACACATGGAACATTATCTACAGGCATATCACCACAGTGCTAAAGTAAATTTCATCTAGGACATGTACGAAAACTAGATAAGAAAACATTATTTTTACTGTAGAACTTTAGGCATCTATTTGGAACTCAGTTAAACAACTCATCTGAAAGATGACACATGCTTCAATAGAGCACTCCCTCAATGTCACACCAGAGTGTGTAAGAACTCTGCCTTTACATATCTAGACAGATATAAGTCAAGAAATCAGACAAAAGCTTAACTCTCTCATATTAATTCCTCACTAAAAAAACTCTCTGGGTTTTCCAGTACAGGTTATTCTGGAAAATACAGCAGCTGAGTTAACCAAACAACATCATTAGTCCATGAGTAGCAAACTTGTCTTCTGTCAGCTTGCTGCTAACTTGACCTTGGAAGAAGTACAAGTTCTTTCATACAGTTTGACTTTACGACTCTCTCGCTTCCCTGTATTGAGCCAATAAATGATATCATTTTGCAGAACAATTGGTAGCATTTCTCACTACTGCAGCTGAATAGAACGTTTTGCAATTCTGCTCAGTGGAAAGCGTAATACTAGTTTGATTAAATCCAAGCTAACATTCTACACACTGCAGAAGAATTCTTCATGAAGAAAATTTGTTTTCTTTATCCTTGAGCATCTCCTGCAAAAATGTAATCTATGCCCGAATCCCTTCTCCTATTAGATCACTTTAGAAGAAGGACTTGACAAGATTCCATTTATCAATGTATAAATGACTAATTGAACTACATATCAATACATTTTGTGCCCAAATTACTTACTTCTGGAGCATAATAATGACGATAATCAGAGGTCAATGTATAGACTGCAGAACAAACTTTTAAAATAGCTGAATAAGCCTGAACATTCTAATATTTATACAAGTAAATATAATTACATTTGTATTCAGCTATAGCCAAACCATGTTACATTTCTGATCATGGCTTATATCAACCACATTTGAACATGCATATGGAGTTGTTCCCTGAGGGAATTTCATTGGCATGGACCTTTCTCGCCAATATACAAGCTATTCTGGAGTGATTTATCAGATATTACATTTGACGATTTGAGTTTAACCGTGGGAATACCGTGGGATATTTGGGATAATTTTCCTGAGTGCCAGTGGGCTGCCCTGGGGATGTGTGTGTGTGTGTGTGTGTGTGGTGGAGGGGGCATTGGGGGAGGGGGGCATTGGGGGGGAGCGAGTTTGGCATTGGTTCTCTAGGACACTGGGCATTCACCCTGCCCTTCTTTGAACAATGCCATTGAATCTTTTACGTACATATGTGAGCATAGATGGGTCCTCAGTTAAACTTTTCAGCTGAAAGATGGCACCTTCTGCAGTAGAGCCCTCCCTAAGTGCCAGGTCAGAATGTGTAAGGACTCTGCCATTATGTATGCAGACAAACATATGTCAAGAAACCAGTCAAATCCTTAACCCTCTCCTTAATTCCTCACTAAAGAACTATCTGGGTTTTACAATAAATTGTAGATCCAAGGCTGAAGGATCCATAGAGTTGTCTTACCTAATTGTCCAATATCTGTCAGTTTGAGATGAATAAAACTCCACAGGGATAGCCACAGTCTGCTGTACACATTAACCCCTTCTTGGCAATGCATTAAAGATCAATTCATGACTAACAACTATTTACTGACTACTGGTTACAATTTTTACCACTGAAACTATTTTGCCCTGTAAATTGCTGGAAGTGTGAATTGACAGTGTCAGGGTATACGGCAACTTACCATCATGATCAATTGAACCAAAATTCTTTTGAACCAGACTTGCTCATAACACAAAAAAAGTGAGTTAATTCTTTCTGATAGTAGTTTTAACTTTAGACTGATGGATTAATCCATTCCACCGCGAGTGCACTGGAACCCTGCCCTTTAATTTTGGGGGGAATGAAAGAAGACAGCTCAAAAACATTGCTGGGACAAAATTAAATTTGAAAAATAAGTCAGACACATAGAGTGCGATCCAATGGCCATGCTGTGCCTGAAAAGCAGCTCACGTGGTGCAGTGTGGCTGATGAAAGTCGGGAGAGCCCAGTTCCCGGACTCGCCATGCCTCCCGAAATCCAACAAGACCTTGTGAGACGTTGCGATCTGATTGCCACCCACAATGGGCAGGTCACATTTTGGTAAATCTGCATATTAGAGCGAGGCAGTAAACCTTACTCTAATGTGTAGATTCCCGAGGTACCCGAGCTTTGGGATTCAGCTCCCTCGCCTCAGAGACCTTGGGCAAGTGCCATTCTGAACTGGTCCCCACAATCGAAGACCAGATGGAATGACACTCATGAAGGCCACCAGTTGCATGGCCTTTGATCAAGGTGGTGCTACAAGGGCATCCCGGCAGTGCCAGCCTGGCATCTTAGCAGTACCACCTGGGTGCCAGCCTAGCACAGCCAAGATGTCCAGGTGGCATTGCCAAACGAGGATTTTTTGCTTGCGATCAGGCTGGGGTTGCCCGGCATGGGTGTGCAGGGGGTGCTGTGGACCCACCTATAGTTTGCTCGTGCTGGGGATTGTTTCGTGGGCCTCGGCGATCGGGCGCAATTTAAAAATGGTGTCCCGATCTCTTGCTACAATGGGGAGTTTCACCGAGCTGAGCTCCCCACTGTACAAAACGGGCTATGTGCAGCCTCGGCCGCGTGTTCCCCGTTCAGGCCCTGTATTCAGTGCGAGTCGCGTTGAATAACCATGTTTTTCTCGGCCATATGAATGCCAGGAAACACGCAGCTGAACACACTCGCTCGGGGACTTTATTCCTTTTTGGGAGAATTGCACCCAAAATCTATTGGGGTACCTTCGAAAAATAAAACATTGTTTGGGGAAAGAAGGCAAAAAAAATAAAACATATTGATGCCTAGAATTAAATATCAATGTTTGATTTCTGTTTTAAAGGTATTATGTGAATACTTTATTGGACTGCAAAATCTCGCCAAACAAACTGAATAAGACAAGGTGGTAACTAATACAGATGTAAAATGGTATGGCAAAATAGAAAATAAAGTTATGGAAAAGGGATACAACATACAAACCTTTAAAAGAACTGAATTTGACGATCAGGCCATTGCCTGATACTATTGGAACTGCACTGAACAAGAGACCCCTTTGACAGGAAATGGCTAATATGGTCTAAAGTTAAGGAAATTATATTTTGTATAAAAATCAAGGCAATAGAGAAACTAACCTTAGCAGAATTTTAAGACGATCATCAAAGAGAGAATTTTATTAAAAGGGCATTTATATTTTAAACAATTTGAAGGTGAAGGAAAACAAAAAATGCTTAGTAACAGTCGATTACAAGATGGATTCAGGTAAAGGAACAATGGGAAGGAAGGATGGGCCTTTCCCACATGGGACTGCTCAGCCAACACTGTGACTCGGATAACATTGGAGGAAGTAATTCCCTGGTGGAGCGTACCATTACAGATTGATTCGGATCAAGGGACAGACTTTGCGGGTTTCATATTCCCTATCACTCACTAAGCTCCAGCGTGGTTGAACAAATGAACAGAATACGAAAGAAAGCATTCAAAAGTCAAGACAGGAATGGGCTGGCTAATTGCCCAGATTCCTGATGAGAATTAGGGTGATATCCAGTAAGGCGACCGGGTTAAGACCCTATGAACTGATGACAGGAAGAGCTCCGAGATTGTCAGGACACGTTGTGACAGGGAGTGAGAAAATAGGATCAGCAAGAGAGTGAAACAGTTTGTGTGGGAGATGTGAAAGCAACTGCAGGGACTGAGACAGGAGGACAGGGTTCAGCAGATAATGTGAGATATAGAAGCAGAAGCCAAGTTAGAGCAAGCTGCCCGGAGTAGGGGAAAAGGTAATGGTTAAAGTCATGCATGGCAAACCAGGATTCGCATGCAGGTAGAGAGGAACATACAATGTAATTATGACCAGAGATATAGGCATTTGCATGGACATCCAAGGAGAAGGGTGCTGGTAGCATTGGTCGCAATTAAAGCATGTTATTAATCATTCTTGTTTTACAGTGGTGAATGTGGTTGTTATTTGCTTAGTTTACAGAATGTTAACAGCTGTATTGATTCTTGTGGAGCTGGCGATAATGGTCGAAGGAAGGGGAGGCGTAGCGCTCACCTGACAACACCATACCGCAGACCATGCAGAATGCAATGTGCAATGTGGAATCTTGAAGGTGACAATAGGAGAACAAGTAACTTTACAATGCAGTCAAGACTTCATCATATCCCATGTCAACTGACCCACCTTGTTCAACCATGAGAGCAGGACAGAGAATGGTCTTGTATTAATCAATGAGAATAAGGCTTGTTCGGGTGCATAGAGGGATAATTCAGAATGCCCAATTCACCTAACTACCATGTCTTTCGGGACTAGTGGGAGGAAACCGGAGCACCCGGAGGAAACCCATGCAGGCACAGGGAGAATATGCCGACTCCGCACAGACAGTCATCCAAGCTGGGAATTGAACCTTGGTTCCTGGATCTTTGAAGTGACAGTGCTAACCACTGTGCTACCGTGCTGCCCATGTGAGACCTTGTTGAAAGCCTTCTGAAAGTCTAAATCAACCACATCCACCAGTTCTCCCGGGTTAACTCGACTAGTTACATCATCATAAAATTGCAGTAGATTTGTCAAGCATGGTTTCCCTTTCGGAAATCTATGCTGACTTTGTCTGATTATACCATTGCTATCCAAATGCAAAAAATCCTTGATCATCTTCTCTACTACCGACTTTAGGCTCACTAGTCTACAGTTCCCTGTTTTCTCTCTACCTCTCTTTTTGACTCGCGGGCTTAAGTTTGCTCCTCTCCAATCTGAAGGAACCATTGCAGAGTCCAAAGAATTTTGTACAATGGCCACCAATGGATCTACTATTTCTCGGGCCACTTCCTTAAGTACTTTGGGATGAAGATTATCAGGCCCTGGAGATTTATTCCATCAATTTCCCCAAAACCGTTACTCTACTAATACTGATTTCCTTCAGCTCCTCACGAAAACAGCTGTGCAGTACGTTATTCCAGTACATTGTTCATGTCTTCCTTTGTGAAGACACAAGCAAAGTACGAATTTAGTTCCTCAGCCATTTTTTGTTACAGTTATGAAATCCCCCGTTTCTGACTGTAAGGGGCCTACATTCATTTTTGTTAATCTTTTTCTCTTTACATACCAACAGAAACTTTTACAGTCAGTTTTTATGTTCCCCGCTAGTTTACTTTCATATTAAAACAGATGAACATCTGTTTGACCTCACAACATACAAACCATAGGTTGACCTGATGCCATCTCAGGGGCTTAACATGTGTATATAGAACTATGTTGAATGTACAATGAATAAAAAAATATGTTAGTAGATATTGTCTTAGTGTTACCCATTATAACAATGTCGACACCCAGCGGAGCATTTTATCAGATAGAGAATATTGGGGTGATAAGGGAAGATCATTACATTTCATAACATTCCATTATGTGCTGTAGTAATAGAGGATGGTATGGTTAGTGCAACATTGGAGGGGTGTCGGATGGAAGACACTTCTGTAGTATGGACACATCTAATATTCGACACTGAAGAAACAAGGGTGTGGGTTTAATGCCACAGCCAATTGTACAATGGAAACTATATGAGCAACTAAAGAACTGACTCATACTGCATATATGGGTGATGGGAGATACTGTATTACTGCAGGACAGCGGGAACGCCCATACCGCAATAACCAGATCAATCATTCGGTATATTTATACCCACAGGCAGTGGCGGACTGGCCAGGGTGTCAGCTTGCCCGATGGCAAGTGAGCCCCTGATGAAGTGGGCCCCCTATATCAAATAAAAATGCAATAAAGAAACAAACACAGACAACTGTTTTAGTAATAAAAAGGAATAAGAAAAAAAAGAGAACAGGACACAAATAAGCAGTGCATGAAAAGGAACGAAGCAGGGGAGGTAGTGGAAGTAGGTGGAATAGGGGGGCCCGGGTCGGGCATAATTAAGGAAATTCCACGTTTTCAGCAAGGGTGTGTGAATTTAAAGATAAAGTTACAATTCGTGATTTGAGATGGTCGGCAACTTCAAAGGATATAAAGCAGTAGTCTTGGTTCAGCTGGTACATCGGTCCGGGGCCCGGAGAGCCAAGAAGGGGCCCGTGAATCTCTGAAGGGCCATTAAAAATTATATTGAATTAGATAAATAAATCTCCAACTTCATTCCTGAGATTTGTATTCTAACTTAATAAAATATAATTGTTTTTAAAAAGAGCAATACCAAATAAAAATGCAATAAAGAAACAAACAAATAATCACTCAGTGTATGAAGGAACGAAGCAGTGTTAAACTGATGTGAAAAGGAGTGGAGGTGGGGGGGGGGCTAGTTCACCCGGGTCGGACATAGTTGGAAATCCACATTTTCAGAAAGAGTGTGTGAATTTAAAGATAAAGTTACAGTTCGTGATTTGAGATGGTCGGCAACTTGAAAGGATATCAAGCAGTACATAGGGTCATGAGGTCACCAAAAAGGAGAAGCGGTACCTTTGACCGTGAATCATGAGGTCAAAGATATTGAAGTGATAAGCCATGATCAGAAACTCAAAGGGTTGCGACTTGTAACACTACACTGGTATCAAACTGGACATGTTAACTTTGGTCGTGGGATCATTCTTAATGTCTTACTATAGTCGGACAAAACTTCTAAGTTTCAGCAGTTGTCTCAGTTGCTTGCTGGTGTGAACACTGGACAGTGGATTGTCTCCTCTTCTGAAGCTGCATAGGCCACAGTAGTATTGACTAATGAACATAGCCTATTGAAGTGTAAGTAAGTTATTTTATATTTTTTATCAAGTAGGGGTTTATCTGGCGTTCCTTCAAGTTATTCTTGCAATCATCAATATTCATTTTTCCCAATGTGGGTTATTTTTAATTAAGTTTTTATTTCAGGAATATTACCCCTACCAGCATGGAAAAGAAAAAGCATAAATCTGGGTCACTAAAACGCAAAGAACAAAAAGAAGCAGAAAGGAAGGAATCAGCCAAGCGATGCAGGCCTATTACAGAGTTTATAATACCACAAGCACAATCCACATCAATATCCAGTTCTGCAACAAATAATCAAGAAGCAAGAAACAATGCTCATGGTGATGATGCAATGACATGCAAGTTACAAGAACAGAGAAGAGCTACTTTGAATGTCGAGACAAATACAAGTGCATCCATTACTAATCAACCCAGGCCCAATATTTCTTCTGGCTTCCTTGTTCCGGTATCTGTACTGCCTGTAGTTGCAACATCTGAACACATAGTTTCAACTAGTGACAGGGAATCAGATATTCCTTCAAGCATAAATGACTTGGTTTCTGAAGCACATCCTGTAAATGAACCTACGCAAGAAAATGAAAGATCAATTACTGGAATCTTCCAATATCCATCACGAGCAAAGCTAAAATGTTTTTTTGCTGAACATCCACTTCAGCCACTTGATGATCTGCCATTTGATGCTCGTTTGTATGAGAGGAAAATTATGAATGACGCAGTCCCAAGAAAATGGCTAACATACAACAAAGAAAATAGATGCTTATATTGATCATACTGCTTAGCCTTTGAGTTTCCCAACACTTGTAATCCATCACCCTTTGTACGTGGCTTTAGTGACTACAGGCGTATTAGCCAGAGCTTGACTTTACATGAATCGACAACACATGTCAGAAATGCTCAGCAATATATCAGTGTGGTTAATGATGGCACCTTAGATAGATTTTTTGCAGCATCACCAATTAAAAGGAAAGAAGTATTGAAGCAGAGAAGTATTGTCATGAGGATTGTAGACATCATAAAGATGTTAGGCAAGCAATCATTTCCTTTTCGAGGTCACAGAAATGAATTGCCTACACTCTAGATAATGAGGTTCTGAATCATGGCAATTTTTTCGCTATAGTGCAGATAATGGCAAAATATGACCCCATTATGGCAGCTCACGTTTCTGCAGTGCAAAACAAGTATAAACAAAGAATCAAACGATTAGAGCAACAAGGAAAGGCTCAAAGTAAAGGCCGTGGTGGACTTGTTACATACCTGAGTAAAACAACTATAAACATGTTAATCAAAATTATGAAGAATATGATACAAGAAAGAATTAGTCATGAAGTTTCTCAAGCAAAATATTATTCTATTCAGGTTGATTCAACACAAGATAATTCATCCATCGATCAGTTTAGCATTATTATTCGGTATGTGCTTAAAGGTATTATCTGTGAGCGACTACTTTCAGTTGTGCCAAGTAATGATGGTACAGGACAGGGATTTTTTGATCTATTGATTGAAACATTACAGCATCTTAAAATTGAACCCCAAAAATGTTTATCCGATAGCACAGATGGCGCTGCAAGCCACCATGGCCAGTATAATGGTTTACAAAGTAAAATTGCTGATGTGGCTGATCAACATGTTCATATATGGTGTTATGCCCATGTCTTGAATTTGGTGATAACTGAAACAACAAAATGTTGTATGCCTGCAGTTTCTTTTTTCAATTTGCTCCAGAATATAGCAACTTTTGTGAAAGCATCATACAAGAGAATGGCTGTATGGATAGAAGTTGTTGGAAAACATCTAGGACAAGAAAAAATGAAACGGTTAAAGCTAATTGGTGAGACCAGATGGTCAGGAAAATCCAATGCAGCAACAACTATATTTGGACGTTTTGATGATGCCGCTACCAGTACTTTTGTAAATCTATTGACATGCTTATCAATGATACAAGATTCAGAAAAGTTTGATGCAAAAACAAAACATGAAGCAAATGTTTTACTTCAAAGTCTTCTAAAGTTTGACACCATATTTACAGCATTTACTTACTTGAATATATTTGAAACTACAACCCCGTTATCAAGTTATCTACAGACAAGTGGTTTAGATATGTTTACTGCATGGAGTTTGGTAGATTCAGCTACAACAAAGTTGATGGAACAGACAAGAACATTTGATAACGTTCACAGCAAGGCTTTGGAATTTGTAAATAAATGTAATGACAGGATTTCACAGATGAATATGGATGAAAATCAAACATTGGAAATTGATGCGTTGGAAACAGCATTGCCAGTTAAGAGGCAGAGGAAGAAGAAAAGAATGGCAGATGAGCTTATTGATCATGGAAGAAATTCCTCAGATTCTCTAGCTGATTTTCGAGTAAATGTGTTTAACCTAATAATGGATCGCATTGTCCAGTCACTAGAATCATGCTTTGTACAACACAAACAGTTGTATAACGATTTGTCCTGCTTGGACCCAGCAAAGTTTAAAACTATTGCAGAGAAGGGCCTTGAAGATGAAGCATTGGAAGGTATTATTAAGCTGTTTCCACAAATCAGCAAAGATCAAGTGATATTGGAATTGTTTTCTTTTGCTTCAAACTTTGATGTATTAAAGCTATTGCTTACTGATGGTGAGAATATGGATTCCAGTTGCAACAATTGTAAAATTAGCAGCACTTGCCCATCGTGTGTACTAAAAATTCTGGCATCCAACAGACTTCATGACAAGGCATATGATAACCTTTATGAACTTTATAAAGTCATCTGCACACTATCAGTTACTCAAGTCCAATGTGAGAGGACATTTTCAAAGCTGAAGATCATAAAGACAAGGTTAAGAAATTCGCTGTCTGAGGAGAATTTGGAATCATACATGTTGCTATCCATTGAAAAGGAATTGTAAGATGAATTGGATGCAGTAGCAATTATTGGCAAATTCGCACAATCATCTAGTGAACACAAACGATTGCTCTTAATATAGTGGACTGCATGCAATACTCTATCTGTTAATGTGTAAATTGTGCAGTAAACTATTTAAAAATATCAACCAATTACTTACAATTTAAAAAAATAAATAAAAAATTCAATTATAACATTATGTATTTACATTTGGTATCTACTGCCAGTAATATGTACAGTACATGTACACTGTAATTACTAAGAAATACACATTTTTTCCACAAAACATTTAATTGTGCCCATTTTTCCATATGTATTTTTTGAAAATTTTATTTATTCGTTATGAAAATTAAATGATAGCATTGTAGTTGTGGGTGGGGCCCCTTTGTCTCCTGGCAACCAATATTTTTAGACCCAGTCCGCCACTGCCCACAGGTGCCGGCAAGAGTGTGGAAATAGAACTGGTTGAAACGTATAACAGAAGAACGGTTGATGTCCAAATCATGGAATGTATAAATGATAACATGACACAATATTTGAATCAGTTCTCTTACATAAACTCACCACTGCCAGAGCACCTGACTGAGATTCGGATGCACTCAATGAGTGTGCAGAACATAATATACACTCCAGCAACAAACCAAACCTTAACAAATACTATTGAACTAACAGATTCCTCTACATGGTGGGAGGATCTGTGGGATTGGACATCAAATGTACAAATACACCCCTAAATTTGAATTATCTCCCATATCTTGGTAGTTGCCCAGTTAATAATGGTTGTGTATTTGACATGCATGATATGCCACATCAGGAAGTTGCACAAAGAATAGGACTGGAGGTTAAGATTTACTAATGAGTAAATAGATTAAGAGAAATAAGAGACCAGAGGTCTAAGTTAAATAGCCGACTGATACAGATGGCTTGACTTAATACGTTTACAATCTCAAACTGGTTACCTAGCCCGTATCCTTGGTGATGGTAAATAAAGAGACAAGTTAGAATTCCCAATTCTTTCAAAACTCTAAATTAGCACCAACAATGGATACTGCTGTGCCCCCAACAGCTGTGTGCTAACTGGCCCAAACTGTTTGTTCTTCCCATTCTATGCTTCAAAATTCTTTGTGCCCATTGGGAAGATCTTCAAGGAGCTGAACAAGCAATCACTTGGAGGCGAGAGGGTTGCCAGCTCACCCCACCCTCATTTTGAAAACAGCAGGGCATTCCAGAGACGACAGAAGACCGACCTGTTATCCACAAGCATTATTTTCAAAGTACAATCGACCTGAACAATTCTAAATCCAGCCCATGATATTTGCAGGATTGTATAACTGCTGAGATCATACCAGCTGGTCTCCTTTGCTGACTGTGCTGTTCCTGGAAGGAAACCTGGTGTACAATGGCTGCTATGATCCTGTGAGACTACAGCCTTTCTCCAAAACTCTGCTGGCCACTTGTGCTTGTCACCAATGGCCAAGTGGGAATTGTTAGGGGGGAATAAATAAGAAAGGTTGTGGTTTTAATATAATTATGCGGTGAGGTTTAAGGCTTAATAAGAAAATAATAGAAAACCATTATAGATCTCCTTTTTTACAAATAGTCATATCTCTTTGTTGCAAAAGTTAGCACCAAACACATTCTAATAGCAGTTGACCTACGTAAAACTTAAGACATGACTGCAGAATCTCCAACTGCAAGGACTGCACTCGCTGACCTCATGAGCACTGATGAAGTCTTGGAGTAAAACAATAAGAACAATTGACTTAGTAGCAGATAGAGATGGGGCCATAGTCATACCAAGGTAAGGGTTCTCCCAAGAAATGGAATTTGTGGAATGTCGAAGAGATGGTTTTTTAGAGCAGTTTGTGACAGAGCCTACTAGGGAACAGGCAATTCTGGATTTAGTGATGTGTAATGAGGCAGACTTGATTAGGGAACTAAAGGTGAAGGAACCCTGAGGGAGCAGTGACCACAATATGATAGAATTGACCCTGCAGTTTGAGAGGGAGAAGCTGCAATCCGATGTAACAGTATTAAAATTAAATAAGGGTAACTATAAAGACATGAGGGAGCAGCTGGCCAGAGTTGATTGGAAAAGGAGCCGAGCAGGGAAGACAGTGGAGCAGCAATGGCAGGGGTTTTGAGGCATTATTCGGGAGGCACAACAGAAATTCATCCCAAGGAGGAAGAAACATGCTAAAGGGAGGACAAGGCATCCATGGCTGACAAGGGAAGTCAAGGATAACATAAAAGCTAAAGAAAAAGCATACAAAATGGCGAGGATTAGTGGGAAGCCAGAGGATTGGGAAGCCTTTAAAAGCGAGCAGAGGACAACTAAAAAGCAATAAGGGTGGAGAAGATGAAGTATGAGTGCAAGCTAGCTAGTAATACAAAGGAAGATAGAAAGAGTTTTTTTCAATATACAAAAGGTAAGAGAGAGGCAAAAATAGACATTGGACCACTAGAAAATGTGGCTGGAGAAGTAATAATGGGGAAAAAAGAAATGGCAGATGAGCTGAATAGTTACTTTCATCAGTCTTCACGGTGGAAGACACCAGTGGGATGCCAGAGTTCCAGGAGAACCAGGGGGCAGAGGTGAGTGCAATAACCATTACTAAGGAGAAGGTTCTGGGGAAACTGAAAGGTCTGAAGGTGGATAAGTCACCTGGACTGGATGGACTACACCCCAGGGTTCTAAAAGAGATAGCCGAGGAGATTGTGGAGGCATTGGTGATGATCTTTCAGAAATCACTGTAGGCAGGAAGAGTCCCAGAGGACTGAAAAGTGGCTAATGTAACACCACTGTTTAAGAAGGGAGGGAGGCAGAAGACGGGAAATTATAGGCCGGTTAGCCTGACTTCGATCATTGGTAAGATTTTAGAGTCCATTATCAAAGATGAGATCGCGGAGTGCCTGAGTCATCATGGCTTCGTCAAGGAGAGGTCATGTCTGACAAATCTCTTAGAGTTCTTTGAGGAAGTAACAAGGAAGTTAGATAAAGGAGAACCAGTGGACGTGATTTATTTAGATTTCCAGGAGGCCTTTGACAAGGTGCCGCATAGTACACTATTAAATAAGTTAAAAGCCCATGGTGTTCAGGATAAGATCCTGGCATGGATAGAGGATTGGCTGACTGGCGAAGGGCAGACAGTGGGGATAATGGGGTCATTTTCAGGCTGGCAGCCGGTAACTAGTGGTGTACCTCACGGGTCGGTGCTGGGACCTCAACTTTTCACAAAACTTTTCATTAATGATCAGGAGGAAGAACTGAAGGCACTGTTGCTACGTTTGCAGATGATACAAAGATCTGTAGAGGGGCAGGTAGTATTGAGGAAGTAGGTGGGCTTCAGAAGGACTTGGACAAGCTAGGAGAGTGGGAAAAGAAGTGGCAGATGGAATACACTTGGAATACAATGTGGAAAAGTGCAAGGTTATGCACTTTGGAAGGAGAAATGGAGGCACAGACTATTTTCTAAATGGGAAAATGCTTAGGAGATCAGAAGCACAAAGGTTCTTAGGAGTCCTTGTTTACAATTCTCTTAAGGTTAACGTGCAGGTTCAGTCGGCAGTTAGAAAGCCAAATGCAATGTTAGCTTTCATATTGAGAGAGCTAGAATACAAGAACAGGGATGTACTTCTGAGGCTATATAAGGCTCTAGTCAGATCCCATTTGGAATATTGTGAGCAGTTTTAGTCCCCGTATCTAAGGAAGGAAGTGCCGGTGTTGGAAAGGGTCCAGAGAAGGTTCACAAGAATAATCCCTGGAATGAAGAGCTTGTCGTATGAGGAACGTTTGAGGACTCTGGGTCTGCACTCATTGGTGTTTAGGAGGATGAGGGGGGGTCTTATTAAAACTGACAAGATACTGCATGGCCTGGATAGAGTGGATGTGGAGAGGATGTTCCACTTGCAGGAAAAACTAGAAGCAGAGGACACAATCTCAGACTAAAGGGACGATCCTTTAAAACAGAGATGAGGAGGAATTTCTTCAGCCAGAGGGTGGTGATTCTGTGGAACTCTTTGCCACAGAAGGCCAAATCACTGAGTGCCTTGAAAACAGAGATAGATAGGTGTTTGATTAATAAGGGGATCAGGGATTATGGGGAGAAGGCAGAAGAATGGGGTTGAGAAAAATATCAGCCATGATCGAATGGCGGAGCAGACTCGATGGGCCTAGTGGCCTAATTCTGCTCCTATAGACACCAGAATTCAGATCAACGAATGGTTGAACCAACTCTCCCTGCATATGTTTGAATAAATGATCGTAACCTGCTCTGAGTCTCCTGTGATTAGCTCGTAAGACGTCAGGGATAACACTGTAAAACCGAACTCAATGTTACTCAATAAAAAAATAAAGGTTGTAAAGGTCGCTCCGTGTAAAATTGTAATTAAACATATTAACTGGATTGATGAACTTTCAATTATAATTGAGATCAATGTCTGGATGGCTCCTAATTGGTGATACTGCTTTCAGAATAAACTGCTTAGCTAGATAACTAATTGACAGTGCTGGACAAACAGCCTGTTGGATATATTAGAGACTATTATGATGAGTGGTAAACTAAAAGAACCAAATGAAGAATTTATGAATAAAATTTCATTTTTTGCAACTTTTACTTTAACACTAATCAGAAGCAAATTAAACATGATTTATCTGGCCAAATGATTCTTCAAATGAAAATGTAAATTTTACTTTAAACAGTCGATAAAACAAAGATATGTTTTAAGCAATGATAAGAGTCCACATTGCTCCCTGGGGATATGTGGCAGCGCATGCAGTTCTAAAGTTTTCTAATTCAGCCTCTGATACCCATAGATAGTTATCACCCAAATGACTCATACTTGAAAAACCTCCTCAGCTACATTCGCAATAGTCTTGATGGCACAGATTTCCCAGAGACTCCTTTAACTGAATTGTTCAATAAACCACGTTAAATAGTCTGGTCAGCCATGGCAAAACTGAAGCAACAGCAATAAAATTGTTCAATTCACATTCTCTGCTCGAACCCTGTCTGTGTCTCTCTCTCCTGTTTAGCTGTATTACACACACATAACTCCCTGTAAATACACCTTCTCTGTTCTCCCCATGCTCGCTTTTATCAGAAACTCTCCTTTGTATCTGGTCACATGGATTCTTTATCAACTTCCTCCCCATTGGTACTTTTTCCAGATCAGGGCTCGCCAGATTACATGGACTAATCAGAGAATCATAGAATTCCTACAGTGCAGAAGGAGGCCATTCAGCCCATTGAGTTTGCACCGACCTTCCAAAGGAGTATCCTACCTAGGCCCACACTCCCGTCCTATCCCTGTAAGCCCCACCTAACCGTTTGGACACTAAGGAGCAATTTAGGCCAATCCACCTAATCTGCACATCGTTGGACTGTTGGAGGAAACCAAAGCTCTGGAGGAAACCCACGCAGACACATGGAGATGTACAAACACCACACAGTCACAAAATAATATTTTTTATTATTCAAGGAAATTAAAATTAATTGCTTTCGAATTGATATAAACTTTTTAAAGTTATTTTCAAATTCTTAAATCCATTTACAGATTCCACAGGGATTTTTTAAAAATTGCATTTTCCTTTTTTCTATCTATTTATAGGATCTGAGCATCACTGGCTAGGCAAGCATTTATTGCTCACCCTTAACTTCCCTTGAGAAGGTGAAGCTGAATTGCCTTCTTGAACCGTTGCAGTCCCTTTGAGGTAGGTACACCCACATTGCTATTAGGGAGGGAAATCCAGGATTTTGACCCATTGACAGTGAAGGAACAGCAATATATTTCCAAGTCAGGATGGTGAGTGACTTGGAGGGTAACATTCAGGTGGTGGTGGTCCAAGTATCTGCTGCTCTTGTCCTTCTAGATGGTAGTGGCCATGGGTTTAGAAGGTTCTGTCTCAGGGACCTCGACGAGATCCTGCAGTACATCTTGTCGACATTGCTCCAACTATGCGTTGGTGGTGGAGGGAATTAATGTGTGTGGGAGGGGTACCAATCAAGCAAGCTGTTTTATCCTGGATAGTGTTGAACTTCTTGAATATTGTTGGAGCTGCATTTATCGAGGCAAGTGGAGATAATTCCATCACTCTCCTGACTTGTGCTTTGTAGATGGTGAACAGGCTTTGAGGAGACCACCATGATGTTGATAGTGGGGACTCAGTGATGGCAATGTTATTGAATGTCATGGGGCAATGGTTGGATTCTGTCTTGTTGGAAATGGTCATGTGGTGTAAATATTACTTGCCACTTGTCAGCAAAACTCAGATATTGTCCAGGTCCTGTCACACTTGGACATGGACTGCTTCAGTATCTGAGGAGTCGTGAATGGCACTGAACATCAACTAACTTACTGAGTTACTTCCAGGTCAAAGATCATCACACGATGAGCAGATGGTTCGCAATGTTTCCAGAGAAATACAAATATGTTCTTCTGAGCAATGTTGTTGATTGAATCTTCTTCCTCACTCAGGATAGTGGTATTAACCTCTGGTCCTGATTCAACTAAGTTGACCAGACACAAATCCATGCAGACCTTCCAGAAACACTGAATCAATGCTCAACTATATCGATCTCTGAAACTCCCACAACTGATGCTAGGTTGGCAGGTCGATAGCTGAGACAAAATCTAAATACAGTGGCTGCTGGAAATCTGAAATAAAACACAAAATGCTGGAAATACTCAACAAATCTAACAACGTATGTGGAGAGAAAAGCAAAGGCTTGTGATTCAGTGGACAAAAATCTGGTGGGATGTCCATCAGCAGTAACAGCGCCAAGAATCACCCCACTATTCAACGGCATTTTTCACTTTTATTGGCCTTGGGGAGTTTCTCCCCACCGAGGCCACACGCAGAGAGGTTACCTGTTGGCGAGCTGATCTTACCAGCAGGAACAGCAGTTCGAAGATCGGGGCGCCATCTCAATCGGCAGACCCAATGTTCACAGCCTGCTCCCCCCACCACTTTATTGACCCCTGCCTTTATGCCGCGAAACTTGTAGAGGCATCTGGGAACCCCCCCTCACTACCCTCCTCTGCTCCTATTGGCAAGGATCCGACCTCCCCCCCCCCCCCCGGGCCTGACATCTGGCAGTGCCAACACCTGGGCACCCTGGCACTGCCACGTGAGCACTCTGGCAGTGCCAGGGTACAACCTTGCCCTGTTCCCAACCACCTAGGGGTCTCCAATGGCCTGCCAGATCCCTTGAGGTTCCGTTGGCCTGGTCCACATCTGTGTCGACCAGTACTAAACGGTGCCCTGGCGAGGTCTCACAGGCATGGCCGTTGACCCCCGGGTGATGGGTGAATCTGGCGTCCGTGTATTTAAATGAGTCATAATATGCTGATCTTGGACTCGCCCAGTGAGAGCAAGATCCATATCACACCAGGTGGAGTGAGTCAGGTGACTTCCGATCGTCCCGGCGCCCAGCACCCGGAGCCCAATTTGTTCACTTGTTTCGCCTGGATCCTCACTGGGCGCAATAAGTAGCTGAATCGTGCCTAAAGTTAACTTTTCAGGCAACAACCTTTAATAAAGTCTGTAGCTACATTGTTTTCTCCTTTCTCCCTTCATAAATAAAAATGCTTAAATAAACAACAAACTGTGAACTAGGCCTTTGACTTCAGCATCACTGGCTTCATCAGTATTGATCCAACTAATAATCTGGACCATATTCTCTTCAAAGTCACCCACTGGCATTCTCCCCTGTTATGTTCAGGCTGCCCTTGTCGACAAATTAGATTTAAATCATCAGAGTTTGCAAAAACAGATTCCGTGACCGGTTACTGTCAATGGAGACAGCAGACTGATTTTCGGGCATAATAATAATAATCTTTATTCTTGTGATTTTTATAAATGACTTGGAGGAGGGGGCTGAAGGGTGGGTCAGTAAATTTGTTGATGACACTAAGATTGGTGGAGTAGTGGATGAGGTGGAGGGCTGTTGTAG